>NW_026046729.1:17500000-18750000 GCF_023864275.1 Schistocerca cancellata
CCACCTAATTTACAATATTTGTCTGTAGCACCACATCTCATATTCTTAGATTCTCTTCTGTTTCGGTTTTCTCACAGTCCATGTTTCACCATCATTCAATGCTGTACTCCAGACGTACATTCTCAGAAATTTGTTCAGCAAATTAATGCCGATATTTCTTATTAGTAGACCTCTTCGCCAAGAATGCCTCTATGCGATTGCAAGTCTGCTTTTGATGTCCTCCTTGCTCCGTCCGTCATCTGCCTATGTAGCAGAATTCCTTAACTTAATCTACTTCGTGGCCATCAATCCTGATGTTAAGTTTCTCGGTGTTCTCATTTCTACTACTTCTCATAACCTTCGTCTTTCTTCGATTTACTCTCATTCCATAATGTGTAGTCATTACACTGAACATTCCGTTCAACAGATCATGTAATACTTCTTCACTTTCATTTAGGACAGCAATGTCAGCAAAGAATCGTTTCATTGATATTATTTCAGCTTGAACTTTAATTCCACTCCAGAACCTTTCTTTTATTTCCATCATTGCTTCTTCGATGTACAGATTGAACGGTGGGGGTGAAAGGCTAAACCCTTGTCTTACACCCTTTTTAATACGAGCACTTCGTTCTTTGTCGTCCACTCCTATTATTCCCTCTTGGCTGTTGTACGTGTCGTATATGACTCGTCTCTGCCTATAGCTTACCCCAATTTCTCTAAGAATTTCTAACATTATCATTTTACATTGTCGAACGCTTTTTCCAGGTCGACAAATCCTATGAACGTGTCTTGATTTTTCTTTAGTTTTGCTTCCATTATTAACCGCAACGTCAGAAATGCCTCTCTCGTTCTTCTACTTTTCCTAAAGCCATACTGATCGACATCTAGCACATCCTCAATTTTCTTTTCCATTCTTCTGTATATTATTCTTGTAATCAACTTGGATGCATGATGTGTTAAGCTGATTGTGCGATAATTCGCACACTTGTCAGCTAACGTCTTCGAAATTTTGTGGATGAAGGTTTTCCGAAAATCAAATGTTATGTCGCCAGACTCATACATTCTGCACACAAACGTGAATAGTCGCCTCGTTGCCACTTTTCTCAATGATTTTAGAAATTATTATGGAATGTTACCTATTCTTTCTTCCTTATTTGACCTTAAGTCGTTCAAAGCTCTTTTGAATCCTGATTCTAATACTGGATCCCCTATCTCCTCTAAATCGACCCCTGTTTCTTCTTCTATCACATCATACATACCTTACCCCTCATACAGGCTTTCAGTGTAGTTTTTCCACCTATCCGATCTCTCCTCTGCATTTAACAGTGAAAATCCCGTTGCACTCTTAATGTTACCACCCTTGCTTTTAATGTCACCGAAGGTTGAATTGACTTTCCTATATGGTGAGTCTGTCCTTCCGACACTCATTTCTTTTTCGATGTCTTCACAGTTTTCCTGCAGCCATTTCACCTTAGCTTCCTTGCTCTTCCTATTTATTTCATTCCTTAGCGACTTGTACATATGTTTTCCTGAGTTTCCCACCACATTTTTGTACTTCTTCCTTTCATCAATCAACTGAAGTATTTCTTCTGTTACCCATGGTTTCTTCGCTGTTACCTTCTTTGTACCTATGTTTTCCTTCCCAACATCTGTGATGGCCCTTTTTAGAGATGTCCATTCCTCTTCAACTGTACTGCCAGCTAAGCTATTCCTTACTGCTCTATCTATAGCCTTAGAGAACTTCAACCGCATCTCGTCATTCCTTAGTACTTTCATATACCTCTTCGTTGCGTATCGATTCTTCCTGACTAATGTCTTTAACTTCAGCCTACTCTTCATCACTACCATATTGTGATCTGAGTCTGTATCTGCTCCTGGGTACGCTTTACAATCCAGTATCTGATTTCGGAATCTCTGTCCGACCACGATGTGATCTAACTCAAATCTTCCAGTATCACCCGTCTTTTCCATGTCGGACGTTATCATTCCGTTGATTATTCAGTCTTTTTCTCATGGTTACCTCCCACTTGGCAGTCCCCTCCCACAGATACGAATGGGGGACTTTACCGGAATCCTTTGCCAAAGGAGAGATCATCGTGACGCTTCTTCAATTACAGGCCACATGTCCTGTGGATACACGTTACGTGTCTTTAATGCAGTGGTTTCCATTGCCTTCTGCACCCTCATGCTGTTGGTTATTACTCATTCCTCCGCCTTTAGAGGTAGTTTCCCACCCATAGGACAAGAGAGTGCCATAACACAGCCGTTGGCTGAATGAGGGTGGCTTTTTCTGGCGGAAATATTCGGCCACCAATATTGATTATTAATCAAAATTTAAGCAACGGTAAGATTCGAACCCAGGACCAAAGACATTTTGATTGGAAATCAAAAACGCTACCGCTCCACCACGGGTGCAAGAAGTACTTGACGATATTGGACCTGTATAAGATGTGTTTGTGTATGTTAAAATCTGGCACCCACAGTAGTAATCGAACACACAACTACACACCTTAGCCATCAGAAGCTAGCCTCAGTCTAACCACCGAATTTCGTATGTGTTAGCATCATATTTTTGTCATAATGGTGTGTGCAGCACACTGTACAAGAAGTGTTGCCTTTCACTTGAGCTGTTGTTGTGAATAACCTTTTCACGACCTATTAGTTCATGTTATGTAGTGCGAACACAAAGTCATGATATCAAACCCTTCCTTTTCCTTTCCTTTTTAAGACATATTGCATCTGTCTGCTAAGCGCATCAGTATGACGAAAGGTCAGAGATAGAGTCGTTCCTTTTTTAACCAGTTGGTAATAGAAAAATCTTGTGGCACCATGTTTGTGCAAGGGCTCATGGGTGTCTGTCATGGTAAGACCAATTTCAGCGCCATTAGCCAGTGGCCACTTGATAAAGAGTGAAGTCCACTCAAGTGATTAAGACACGTCGGGCCTAGAGTCTATATCCTCCAGACGACTTTTCTGGGCTCGAATTAGCAAATATAACATTATGTAACGTTGCTATGACATAATCGTTTCAGAATAGTCCATGGCGATTTTCTACTGCATGTTGCCATAGGAATACTCAACAATGTTCGTGCTTCGACAACTTCATTATTTCTCATTTTTGACGTTATGAGGATCGTCGTTTATGCATTATAAAACGCAGTCTAAAATGGATTAAGATCTAACATTTGTGACATTGTGTTCTGTTTGTGTTTAATAAAAAGGGTGAAAACAGTGGAGCGCTATCGAGAAAGTCAAGTTGCATCGTTTCAAGTACGATCGTTTTGTGATAACTGGATCACCACATTCAGAAACACAAACAACTCTTGATGAAGAGCGTTTCTGCGTCAATGGCAGTGTATCCGAAAATTGACAAGTGTGGCGACCCGTGAACCTTCGTATGACACTTGCCTTCGGTAGTCGTACTGAATTTAAAAGAAAGAAAGGAAGATTACAGTACAAACGTCTCCTTGAAAAAGAGATTAGACAAAAACAATCTCGAACTAGGAAGGATGTGGAAGGAAGTCATCTGTGCCCCTTAAAAGGATTGATGATGACGTTTGCCGTAATAGATTTAAGGGGATCATCATAAACCTAAATCTGTGTGGCATGATGGTGATTTCAAGTACCGTGTGGTAACTTCGTAAGGAGAAAATAGTGCATATGGCATTACAAACTTTATCAGAAATGATGGCGTGTATAGTCCACAATATGTGTTTCTATTGATATACTCCTTGTGGCTTCACAGGGATGTGTCGTCCACAGTTGAGATTTGTTGCCAACGAATTAGGTGTATTGCAGTCACGAGTAATAAATGCGACCGGGAAGAGAGCACCCAGGAGGCTGGTAGGCAAAAACACGCCGACTGCACGTCTTTTAATCTGGCACCCTCATGCGTTTACCTTTCTCGTCCCTTATTGTCAGACTACCAAGGAAGTTGGCTTTTGTTTTCTGTTGGTTGTTTTGTTTTGCGACTGTGTTTTAAACATGCCTTAGCTCAGAATCAGCGAGTCGCTACATGTGTACGATCGAAAAACTACCTGCCCGTCATCATACGGTTTTCAGTAATGAGGTTGAATATGTTCTTGACAATGTCTCTGATTTTTACGCCTATTTTGTTCAATAACCTAACTGGAAATGCTACTCATATGCATTACACTAATACACTCGTGTTTCATCATAATACTGTGCAACGAATGGATACTTTAATTGAAAATAAAATCCTTTGTCATACTGATGTACCTTTGCAACACTACAACGTACAAAGACGACAAGGTGGCTTAGAGAGTAGTTGCAGAATGAGACACTGTCAACGGAATACTCAGTGATACGATGACATTAACAGATTTGTTCATTTTCGGTAACAGTTCCGCAGTATTTTATATTTAATATCTCTCGATATACTGGTTACTGAATGTAGCGAGGCGTCTTATGATGACAAAATTTCTAAGAATGTCGCTCTGAGTTCTATATAGATGTTTGTAGCTGTCTCACAGAGGAGATAAAATGTTACTGTTGCACCAGTTTGGAACTCAGAGCTACTGTCTCTTACTCTTTATGGTGCGTCGACGTTTCTTTCCATGGAGCAAGCTACCAACCGCAGTATTCATCGCCTACTCACTGACCTTTTAAATCACTCCTTTACCATCAAAAACAAACAATCAGTGCGCACGTCACACAACTTGCTAATGCGAGCCTCCTTGGGCTTCGGGGAGGAAGCAGTGTGCCATTCTCAACTTAGACGCTTCGACTCAGGACCGTACTTGTTGACCAAGGTCTTATTACCAGTAACCACTTTCTCCAGAAGGTTCGGATCAACCATCAACAGTTGCAGCATTTCCTGGCAAACAGTTATGCTCCGTTCCTTCTGATCCACCGACAAAACTTTTGGCACCAATTTGTCGCACACTTTTCGCATCATAAAATTCTCCATCACAATCCTCCGCACTGTACTCTGAGTCCCAGTTCATCGGCAATTAATCTAGCACTAAGACGACGGTCACTGTTTAAAAGTTTTGTTCAGTCGCATGCAAAACTTAATCCCATAATGCTGCTCCAAGTATTGCTCCATTTTCCCTCTCCACTTTCGTCCGAGGTCGATGGCATGCACTCATGCTGCAAGCGATGCGCACTCTCCAGGGTTGCAGAGGCAACTGCCGCAGCATCAGTTCGGTTCCTGAGACCTCTACCCCCCCCCCCCCCCCCCACGGCGCAACCGGTCCGCGCGCGTTCCCCTACTCAGAAATGAATCAGTCTTGAAACTTCTGAATCACTCCTTGTATTTATGTCACGCTAACGTTATTGCTGTAATTTACATTGAAGTGATGAAAGTCATCGGCTAACTATTGATAAAGCTTGTCAGACCTCCTTTTGCCCTGCACAGTGCAGCAACTAGACCAAGCATGGATTCAACAAGTCTTTGGTAGTCCCCCGAAGAAATATTGAGCTATGCCACCACTATAGGCATCTGTCATTGCGAGAGTATTGTCGCTGCCGAATTTTTTGCGCGATCTGAAATTTTAAAATTTGTGGTAAGTTCCTATGGGACGAGACAGGTGAGGTCATCAGTCCCTAGGCTTACAGACTACTTAATCTAACTTAAACCAACTTGCACTAAGGACAACACACATACCAATGCCCGAGGCAGGACTCGAAGCTCCTGCGGGGGAAGCTGCGCGGACCGTGGCAAGGCGCCCCCAAGACCGCTCGTCTACTCCACGCAGCAGCGCGGTCTGACAACACGGTCATGGCCCATAAATATTAGATACGACACATGGCGAGTGATCTTGGTGGCCAGATCATTCCTTGGAATTGTCTAGAATGTTGCTCAAACCAACCGTGAACGACTGGGGCTCGGTGACATGGCTCTGGACCTATCCCCTTCCCTTAAATTGCTTCTTTCTCTCCAAACGCGTGACTTAAGTCAAATCAACAACACGAAATTCCGTATCTTCCATCGCACTGCAAGTGTACGCCAAAGTTCCGTCCTCTTAATTCTCCTGTATGTCCTCTACTACACCGCCAGTATGCCCAAGCCACCTCCTCCCAACGATCCCCCCCCCCCCCCCCCTCAGCTTATCTGAGGCAATTCACCTCATGGTGCAACCAGTAGGTCGTCAAAATCAACCCTACCAAAAGCCAGGCCATAATTACCGGCCGAACCCTGTGCAGCTTCCCTCCCCACGACTCTTACCTTACCATTTACGGCACTCCTATACTGTTAACTAACACCCAAAGATACCTTTGACTAACACTTGATCACTGATTGACATGGAAGCCCTATTTACTAACCATTTATTAGAAGTCCGCAATAGACTAATTGACTAAATCAACTAACAGGCTGTACCTGACAATTGCACTCTACCACAACACTCCACACTTATAAATGTCTGATCCGTGCCCTTCATCTGCTATGAAAATGTGGCTTGGACTTCCGCTCTGCCCGTCTACCATGTCCAACAATATGTGCTGAATGGTGTGTGCTTGGAAACACTCGTGCATGCAGCAGCATCGTAATCCATCGTCATGTCTGCCACTGACAATCGCTTATACTGTTTTACGGAGGGCGAAAGCCTCCACCCCCTATTTTATGCAATTTGGTGTCGACGCCCAACGCATCACCACCTATTAGTGATTCCACCTCAGCCTTTTTGCCGGCCGGGGTGGCCGAGCGGTTCTAGGCGCTGCAGTCTGGAACTGCGGGTTCGAATCCTGCCTCAGGCATGGATGTGTGTGTTGTCCTTCGGTTAGTTAGGTTTAAGTAGTTCTAAGTTCTAGGGGACTGATGACCACAGATGTTAAGTCCCATAGTGCTCAGAGCCATTTGAACCATTTTCAGTCTTTTTGTACAGAGCTTACGACTGTAACACGTGAACAGACGACAATTTTCTTCGTACCGAAAAGCTTCTGTCATGCCATCGGGTACTGACAAACTGTCCTTTTTTTAAAGAAACTTACGTGAGATGACTTCCAGATTCACGGCAGGTAATGTCGTCTGAATTATTCCATATTCCTACGCACCGCGTAGACATGGCGGTTCCGTGATAAACTTTCAAACTTTTAGGAATGATGTTAGGGCTAATGTATCAATTTCAGGTATGGGTCCCTGGTGCGGGAATGACCCAGTCGAAAGATGTAAAAGCAAATCGTTCTGATACTTCTGACAGATGGCCTCTTCCACTGCAAGCTCTTTCCGTACTTAGTTTGGAACGAGGTAGCATTGACCGAAACAAGAACAAAATGTCCTGTCGACATGGGCTTTAAAGCGCATATCCTAAGAGCCGCGAGATCTTGTCTGTGTTTGCTACTGTCAAACACATTTCCTTCACTGAACAAATGCTCAAAGCTCTTACTTACCAAAATATGGAAGCGAAGGAGTGGCTTTAGAAGCGGTTAAATGTCAGAGGTATTAGAACTATTTTCGCTTATATCTCTCGAGGGAGGATGAGATTAGTGTTTAACGTCCCGTCGACAACGAGATCATTAGAGACAGAGCACAAGCTCGGATTAGGGAAGAATGGGGAAGTAATTCGGCCGCGCCCTTTCAAAGGAACCATCCCGGCATTTGCCTGAAACGATGTAGGGAAAGCACGGAAAACCTAAATCAGGATGGCTGGAGACGGATTTGAACCGTCGTCCTCCCGAACGCGAGTCCAGTGTGCGAACCACTGCGCCACCTCGCTCGGTTTATATCTCTCGACTCGGTATATTCTGCAGCAGGTTCCCTTATCTCAAATTGACACATTAACCCCTTTCCATCACCCCTGATCGTTTGTAACATCATCACGGAACCACACTGTATAATATCCGCTCTCCTTCTTGTGTCCACAAAAGCCACCACTTGAAATTCAATTCTTCTGTGGGCTATGGCCACAACGTTTTTGCTCGCCAGCGTTCCTCCAATATGACCATAACCTGAGGTGAATTATCTAAAAGAACAAAATGTTTCTGTCTTATGTTTTATCATCATCATCATCATCATCATTTAAGACTGATTATGCCTTTCAGCGTTCAGTCTGGAGCATAGCCCCCCTTATACAGTTCCTCCATGATCCCCTATTCAGTGCTAACATTGGTGCCTCTTCTGATGTTAAACCTATTACTTCAAAATCATTCTTAACCGAATCCAGGTACCTTCGCCTCAGTCTGCCCCGACTCCTCCTACCCTCTACTGCTGAATCCATGAGTCTCTTGGGTAAACTTGCTTTTCCCATGCGTGTAACATGACCCCAACATCTAAGCCTGTTCGCCCTGACTGCTACATCTATAGACTTCACTCCCAGTTTTTCTTTGATTTCCTCATTGTGGACACCCTCCTGCCATTGTTCCCATCTACTAGTACCTGCAATCATCCTAGCTACTTTCATATCCGTAACCTCAACCTTGTTGATAAGGTAACCTGAATCCACCCAGCTTTCGCTCCCATACAACAAAGTTGATCGAAATATTGAACGGTGCACAGATAACTTAGTCTTGGTACTGACTTCCTTCTTGCAGAAGAGGGTAGATCGTATATGAGCGCTCACAGCATTAGCTTTGCTACACCTCGCTTCCAGTTCTTTCACTATATTGCCATCCTGTGAGAATACGCATCCTAAGTACTTGAAACCGTCCACCTGTTCTAACTTTGTTCCTCCTATTTGGCACTCAATCCATTTATATTTCTTTCCCACTGACATTACTTTCGTTTTGGAGATGCTAATCTTCATACCATAGTCCTTACATTTCTGATCTAGCTCTGAAATATTACTTTGCAAACTTTCAATGGAATCTGCCATCACAACTAAGTCATCGGCATATGCAAGACTGCTTATTTTGTGTTCACATATCTTAATCTCACCCAGCCAGTCTATTGTTTTCAACATATGATCCATAAATAATATGAACAACAGTGGGGACAGGTTGCAGCCTTGTCTTACCCCTGAAACTACTCTGAACCATGAACTCAATTTACCGTCAACTCTAACTGCTGCCTGACTATCCATGTAAAGACCTTTAATTGCTTGCAAAAGTTTGCCTCCTATTCCATAATCTTGTAGAACAGACAATAACTTCCTCGTAGGAACCCGGTCATATGCCTTTTCTAGATCTATAAAGCATAGATACACTTCCCTGTTCCACTCATAACACTTCTCCATTATTTGCCGTAAGCTAAAGATCTGGTCCTGACAACCTCTAAGAGGCCTAAACCCACACTGATTTTCATCCAATTGATCCTCAACTAATACTCGCACCTTCCTTTCAACAATACCTGAGAAGATTTTACCCACAACGCTGATTAAAGAGATACCTCTGTAGTTGTTACAATCTTTTCTGTTTCCATGTTTAAAGATTGGTATGATAACTGCTTTTGTCCAGTCTGATGGAACCTGTCTCGACTCCCAGGCCATTTCAATTATCCTGTGTAGCCATTTAAGACCTGACATTCTATTATATTTGATGAGTTCCGACTTAATTTCATCCACCCCAGCCGCTTTATTGCACTGCAATCTATTGACCATTTTTTCCACTTCCTCAAATGTGATCCTATTTCCATCATCATTTCTATCCCATTCTACCTCGAAATCTGAAACATTACTGATCGCATTTTCACCTACATTGAGCAACTCTTCAAAATACTCCCTCCATCTGCCCAAGGCATCCACAGGATTCACCAGCAGTTTTCCTGACCTGTCCAAAATACTTGTCATTTCCTTCTTACCTCCCTTTCGAAGATTGCTAATTACACTCCAGAATGGTTTTCCAGCAGCTTGACCCATAGTCTCCAACCTGTTTCCAAAGTCTTCCCACGATTTCATCTTGGATGCTGTAATTATCTGTTTTGCTTTGTTTCTTTCTTCAACATAACTTTCTCTGTCTACCTGGGTTCTGGTATGTAGCCATTTTTGATACGCCTTCTTTTTTCTTTTACAGGCTGCCTTGACTGTATCATTCCACCAAGCTGTTTGCTTCGTCCTACTTTTACACACTACTGTTCCAAGACATTATCTAGCCACTTCTAGTACTGTGTCTCTGTACCTTGTCCATTCCTTTTCCAATGACTGTAATTGACTACATTCAACTAACTGGTACCTTTCTGAGATCGCTGTTATGTACTTGTGCCTGATTTCCTTATCCTGAAGTTTCTCCACTCTTATCCTCCTACATATGGACCTGACCTCCTGCACTTTCGGCCTCACAATCCCAATTTCACTGCAGATTAAATAATGATCAGTGTCATGAACCATGGACCTTGCCGTTGGTGGGGAGGCTTGCGTGCCTCAGCGATACAGATGGCCGTACCGTAGGTGCAACCACAACGGAGGGGTATCTGTTGAGAGGCCAGACAAACATGTGGTTCCTGAAGAGGGGCAGCAGCCTTTTCAGTAGTTGCACGGGCAACAGTCTGGATGATTGACTGATCTGGCCTTGTAACATTAACCAAAACGGCCTTGCTGTGCTGGTACTGCGAACGGCTGAAAGCAAGGGGAAACTACAGCCGTAATTTTTCCCGAGGACATGCAGCTCTACTGTATGATTAAATGATGATGGCGTCCTCTTGGGTAAAATATTCCGGAGGTAAAATAGTCCCCCATTCGGATCTCCGGGCGGGGACTACTCAAGAGGGCGTCGTTATCAGGAGAAAGAAAACTGGCGTTCTACGGATCGGAGCGTGGAATGTCAGAACACTTAATCGGGCAGGTAGGTTAGAAAATTTAAAAAGGGAGATGGATAGGTTAAAGTTAGATATAGTGGGAATTAGTGAAGTTCGGTGGCAGGAGGAACAAGACTTTTGGTCAGGTGATTACAGGGTTATAAATACAAAATCAAATAGGGGGAATGCAGGAGTAGGTTTAATAATGAATAAAAAAATAGGAGTGCGGGTTAGCTACTACAAACAGCATAGTGAACGCATTATTGTGGCCAAGATAGACACAAAGCCAATTCCTACTACAGTAGTAGAAGTTTATATGCCTACTAGCTCTGCAGATGATGAAGAAATAGAGGAAATGTATGACGAGATAAAAGAAATTATTCAGGTAGTGAAGGGAGATGAAAATTTAATAGTCATGGGTGACTGGAATTCGTCAGTAGGAAAAGGGAGAGAAGGAAACATAGTAGGTGAATATGGATTGGGGGGAAGGAATGAAAGAGGAAGCCGCCTTGTAGAATTTTGCACAAAGCATAACTTAATCATAGCTAACACTTGGTTCAAGAATCATGAAAGGAGACTGTATACATGGAAGAAGCCTGGAGATACTGGCAGGTTTCAGATAGATTATATAATGGTAAGACAGAGATTTAGGAACCAGGTTTTAAATTGTAAGACATTTCCTGGGGCAGATGTAGATTCTGACCACAATCTATTGGTTATGAACTGCAGATTGAAACTGAAGAAACTGCAAAAAGGTGGGAATTTAAGGAGATGGGACCTGGATAAACTGAAAGAACCAGAGGTTTTACAGAGTTTCAGGGAGAGCATCATAAGGGAACAATTGGCAGGAATGGGGGAAAGAAATACAGTAGAAGAGGAATGGGTAGCTCTGAGGGATGAAGTGGTGAAGGCAGCAGACGATCAAGTAGGTAAAAAGATGCGGGCTAATTGAAATCCTTGGGTAACAGAAAAAATATTGAGTTTAATTGATGAAAGGAGTAAATATAAAAATGCAGTAAATGAAGCAGGCAAAAAGGAATACAAACGTCTCAAAAATGAAATCGACAGTAAGTGCAAAATGGCTAAGCAGGGATGGCTAGAGGACAAATGTAAGGATGTAGAGGCTTGTCTCACTAGGGGTAAGATAGATACTGCCTACAGGAAAATTAAAGAGACCTTTGGAGAGAAGAGAACCACTTGTATGAATATCAAGAGCTCAGATGGCAACCCAGTTCTAAGCAAAGAAGGGAAAGCAGAAAGGTGGAAGGAGTATATAGAGGGTTTATACAAGGGCGATGTACTTGAGGACAATATTATGGAAATGGAAGAGGATGTAGATGAAGATGAAATGGAAGATAAGATACTGCGTGAAGAGTTTGACAGAGCACTGAAAGACCTGAGTCAAAACAAGGCCCCGGGAGTAGACAACATTCCATTAGAACTACTGATGGCCTCGGAGAGCCAGTCATGACAAAACTCTACCACCAGGTGAGCACGATGTATGAGACAGGCGAAATACCCTCAGACTTTAAGAAGAATATAATAATTCCAATCCCAAAGAAAGCAGGTGTTGACAGATGTGAAAGTTACCGAACTATCAGTTTAATAAGTCACAGCTGCAAAATACTAACGCGAATTCCTTACAGACGAATGGAAAAACTGGTAGAAGCCGACCTCGGGGAAGATCAATTTGGATTCCGTAGAAATGTTGGAACACGTGAGGCAATACTGACCTTACGACTTATCTTGGAAGAAAGATTAAGAAAAGGCAAACCTACATTTCTAGCATTTGTAGACGTAGAGAAAGCTTTTGACAATGTTGATTGGAATACTCTCTTTCAAATTCTGAAGGTGGCAGGGGTAAAATACAGGGAGCGAAAGGCTATTTACAATTTGTACAGAAATCAGATGGCAGTTATAAGAGTCGAGGGGAATGAAAGGGAAGCAGTGGTTGGGAAAGGAGTGAGACAGGGTTGTAGCCTCTCCCCGATGTTATTCAATCTGTATATTGAGCAAGCAGTAAAGGAAACAAAAGAAAAATTCGGAGTAGGTATTAAAATTCACGGAGAAGAAGTAAAAACTTTGAGGTTCGCCGATGACATTGTAATTCTGTCAGAGACAGCAAAGGACTTGGAAGAGCAGTTTTACGGAATGGATAGTGTCTTCAAAGGAGGATATAAGATGAACATCAACAAAAGCAAAACGAGGATAATGGAATGTAGTCAAATTAAGTCGGGTGATGCTGAGGGAATTAGATTAGGAAATGAGACACTTAAAGTAGTAAAGGAGTTTTGCTATTTAGGGAGTAAAATAACCGATGATGGTCGAAGTAGAGAGGATATAAAATGTAGACTGGCAATGGCAAGGAAAGCGTTTCTCAAGAAGAGAAGTTTTTTTAGCATCGAATATAGATTTAGGTGTCAGGAAATCGTTTCTGAAGGTATTTGTATGGAGTGTAGCCATGTATGGAAGTGAGACATGGACGATAACTAGTTTGGACAAGAAGAGAATAGAAGCTTTCGAAATGTGGTGCTACAGAAGAATGCTGAAGATAAGGTGGGTAGATCACGTAACTAATGAGGAGGTATTGAATCGGATTGGGGAGAAGAGAAGTTTGTGGCACAACTTGACTAGAAGAAGGGATCGGTTGGTAGGACATGTTCTGAGGCATCGAGGGATCACAAATTTAGCATTGGAGGGCAGCGTGGAGGGTAAAAATCGTAGAGGGAGACCAAGAGATGAATACACTAAGCTGATTCAGAAGGATGTAGGTTGCAGTAGGTACTGGGAGATGAAGAAGCTTGCACAGGATAGAGTAGCATGGAGAGCTGCATCAAACCAGTCTCAGGACTGAAGACCACAACAACAACAACAACAACAGTGTCATCGAAGAATCCCCTGAATATGTTATGTTTTATTCGTAAAGCAAATAAAATTACATTGATAAGCCCCTAAGAGAGCTATGTGGGAATGTCTAGCAGAGGGAATTCGTTAAGACTACACAAAATATCTAGCGTTTTTGGCATTCAATGCACGAGGCAACAGGTGTGTAATTCCTGGCTGATAAATTCACCATGATGAGCAGCACAAAAGTTTTCAAAACAATCCTTGTAAAAATATTAAGTAAGCTGATACTATTTCTCCTCATCCAAAATGAGACCGCAATGCTTTCACTTGGCTATACATACGATTGATAAGTGTTGCACAATAATTAGTGTAAACATGTATCATGCGACTTACACATATACGTTTGATATGATTGATGGAAGATACAAATGAAGCTACCAGAAGAGAAGGAGGAACGAAATGAAACATCACAGTTTGAGAGCAACTTTTCGTTAGTTCAGTGATTACACAATCGATTTTTCATTTCCCTTAATTTTTCCTGAATGAGGTGGGCAGAATTATTCTGTGGCAACACAAGACGTTCCACGAACTTTTGCTCTTGAAAATTTAAGGTTTGCACTTAGTATCCATTCTGTTTCCACATTTCAGTTTAATGTTTCGTGAGTCCTATTCTACACTTGTCACATCACGTGGAACATACTACTTGGCTTAGTTAACTCAATTAGATTTTATCAGTGTGAAGTCAGTTTCCCTTCACTTTTGAAAAACTATATTGATATTTCTATCGCGATGAAAATGGGGGTTCTATGAGGAAAAGATTCGTGTTTCCTTTTAAGGAGAGAAGGAAATTTTAATGCAGCAGCACTGAGGGGAGAAGGAAGAAGTCCTAACAGAAGCCAGATCTGCTTAATTAAAATCGAAGCGAGTAATTTATTTATTCATACGCTGAGAAAGTTATGAAGGCATAGCTACCAGCAATTTAGAAATGAAAATTCTGCAAAAACGGTACTGTAATTGAAACTTCTGGAGGATATCCAGAATTGAGGAGGATTATAATTATTTATGGAAGTAGTGGAGTTTCGCATTTGGCAGGCGACGACGCCGTTGGAAAAGAACTTTTTCATTCTAATTCATTAGAGGCATATTTATTCACAGATGTTTCATTTATTTAGAATCCTCTGAATTCACAATCTCACTGGCAAATTGAAGGTACCAATGATAACTGCTTTCTTTTGAGACCATTATTCCTACGATTCATTATTTTTTCCTTTAGTACAAAAAATAACACTAAATATTTATCAGCCATATATCTAATTCTCCGCATATATTAGCGATATGTGGTAGCACTTTATCAAATTCTTTCATTCTTAATTGATTGTAACTATTATTTAGTGGTTAATGTGTCTCCTTATTTACCAACATGCAATATCACGACATCTTATCATGTTTGGCGTAAAGTATTCTGAGAAAACGATCTTAAGCAGAACATAAATTTAGTACTGATACTTGAACATCGATATGTTTCTGTCTTGTTTCTATTTCATCAACGGCGTTAGTTACTTTACTACGAAAAGTGTCATTTTGTAAGAACACTTACGTAGTATAGATAAGGTTGAGCTCATAAATTTTCATTGCAAATTTCTCTAAAGTGGGCTCCAAGTCAGCTACTTATTTTGTTAGGCTGTTTATGTGTTTGTCTACTTGGTGTGTAAGGGACGTATTTTCTTTAAAATACTCAAAACCTGTAGCCAGTCATGCGTTTACTTTCACGTAATTTCTAACAGTAAATTTTTATCAGAAAATGAAATTATTCTAATATTGATATTGGTACTCCCTTTCTTCGTGCTGTAAGGAACGATTTGTGTTTTATTTGCCTGTGGAAGTGAAATTAAATGTAGTTTACATGTATTGTAAAGAAAGTTTACGTCGTATGTTTTGCGTAAATTTTGGCAATAGGTTCGACTTTTAAGTTAAATAAAATCATCTGTATGTTTTCCGTAAATTCCCCACGAGAAACACGTTTCTTTTGTGTATCTGCTCTGTTTTTCAACCTAAGTTGATAAATGCCAAGACTAATAAATTAGTGAGTGGTATAATTTGTTATACTGTCTCTGTCTTTTCTTTTTGCTGAGGTCCGTCAGATCTCTAGCGTATTTAAAATTCACAGGGACGCCCCACACCTCCACAATCCCCTGTGGACTGCTTTATTAAGTGAATGTACAAGTTGTTCAGTTTTCGAAGTAATTGTTTTTATATGTTTCACTGTGTTCGTGCATGCATGCTTCTGAGCATGTGATTAATGTGTTCGGTGCCTACTTCTGTTTTGCTTTTAATTTGAGACGTGCTCTTTCTCCGACAGTATCTGAAAGCCCTTTTTCGCAGCTGTTTGTCAATTTATGTGCAGTTTACCTGATCGTGTTCATACTGTGGAGTAATCACACATTTCCAGAATGAGATCTTCGCTCTGAGTGGAGCGTGCGCTGATATGAAACTTCCTGGCAGATAAAAACTGTGTGCCGTACCGAGACTAGAACTTGGGAACTTTGTCTTTCGCGGGAAAGTGCTCTACCATCTGAGCTACCCAAGCACGACGCATGCCCAGTCCTCTCAGCTTTACGTCCGACAGTACCTCGTCTCCTACCTTCCAAATTTCACAGAAGCTCTCCTGCGGACCTTACAGAACTAGCATTCCTGGAAGAATGGATATTGCCGAAACATCGCTAAGCCACAGCTTGGGGATGTTTCCAGAATGAAAATTTCTCTCTGCAGTGGAGCGTGCGCTAATATGAAACTTCCTGACGGATCTCAGAGGTAATGCTGCAGCGATATATTATGCATATGTTATATGATCAGAGATGAAATGAAGAAATTGTGACCTTCTCCTTTCTAAATTTTCGCTTTATCACCCCAAGAAATAATGAATACAATAACATGTTATTTAAGGCACTAACTACAAAAGAATTGTAAGATAGAAGTAATTTTATAATTTGTGATTTTTTTAGAACAACAACAAAAGCTACTACGTTAAAAAACTGTTTGCTTGAAATTAAAATCATAATAGAAGAAATTAAGTTAGCTTAACAGAAATTTAGCCAAATCTCCTCTTCTAGCTACGTCAAGAAACAAAAAGAAAGATAAAAACGAAGGTTGTAACTTGTAATGTATTATTACGGCAAGGTTAAGGAGCTAAAAAAACACTAACGTGAGCACTTCACTTACTGTCTTTGGAGATCAAACTGTCTCTCAGTTTGGAGAACTGATAAAATCCCCAAATGCGTTCTACTGCCTTGAAATATTGAAACGATTCAAAGCGTATTCCAAAATCGAAACAAATATCAACACACGCATTGTTTATATTGGTTCTGAGAACCACGAAGGTAGCATATTTTTGAAATATAAATGTTGGACGGACTGCCGTATCTACATTTCGATATTTTTAGTTTATAAATTTAATAAGATTTTGCTGACATATGAAACATGACTGGCGGCGTATGACCTTTGTGAACGCATGTCGCACTCTGTCTGCTGTACGTGTTTGGCAACCACAGATATATCATAATTGGCCAGTTTGATAGCGTCTAGGACCTTCTTGTACTCGTACCTTGACGGAAGTGCTCCTCCTGTCTACCCTATATAGTACGTGTCACAACTTGCACACAGTATTTTATGTACTCCCGTTTGTTCATTGGAACTGAGCGATAACGGATTCTTCAACCGGTTCATGGATGGTTTTTGAATTTAGCAGTAGTGTATTATAACCAATGAAGAGCCAAGGAAACTGGTACAACTGCCTAATATCGTGTAGGGCCCTCGCGAGCACGCAAAATTGGTGCAACACGACGTGGCAAAGACTTGATTAATGTCTGAAGTAGTGATGGAGAGAAATGACACCATGAATCCATCAGGGACGTCCATAAATTCGTAAGAGTACGAGGGGGTGGAGACCTGTATAGCACGTTGGAAAGAATCCCGATTATGCTCAATAATGTTCATGTCTGGGGAGTTTGGTGGCCAGCGGATGTGCTTAAACTCATAAGAGTGTCTCTGGACCCACTCTATGGCAACTCTGGACATGTGGGGCGTCGCATTGTCCTGCTGGAATTTCCCAAGTCCGTCGGAATCTACTGTGACATTAGTGGATGCTTACGTACGTATCACCTGTCAGAATCGTATCTGGACGTAATAGGGGTCCTATGCCACTCAAACAGCACACGACCACATCATTACAGAGTCCCCTGATGACATCCAGGGTCCATGGATTCACGAGGTTATCTCCATACCAGTACACGTCCATCCACTCGATACAACTTGAAACGAGATTCGTCTGACCAGGTAACATGTTTCCTGTCATCAATAGTCCAATGTCGGTGTTCACGGGCCCAGGAGAGACGTAAAGCTTTGTGTCGTGCAGTCATCAAGGACACACGAGTGGGCCTTCGGCTCCGAAAGCCCAGGCTTAAAATTTGCAGCAATTTGAGGAAGGATTTCACTCCTGTCGCGTTGAACAATTATCTTCAGTCGTCGTTTGTCCCGTTCTTGCAGGCTCTTTTTCCGGCCGTTGCGAAGTCAGAGATTTGATGTTTTACCGGATTCCTGATACTAGCGGCACACTCGTGAAATGCTCGTACAAAAGAACCTGCGTTTCATCGCTACCTCTGCGATGGTGTGTCTCTTCACTCGTGCACCGTTTGTAACACCACGTTGAAACTCACTTAAATCTTGATAACTGGCCATTGTAGCAGCCGTAACCGATCTAACAACTGCGCCAGACACTTGTTGTCTTATATACGTGTAGCCGACGGCACCGCCTCATTCTGCCTGTTCAAATACCTCTGTATTTGAATGCGCATGCTTATACCAGTTTCTTTGCCACTTCAGAGGATGTAACCAGTGTAAATTGGTAACTACTGGTAATTTTGTGTCTTCATCTCCCATCCAATAGCTTCGAAACACTGCAGATGGGTGGTGACTCAAAAGAGTCAGTTGGAACTGTGTACTTTGGAGCAAGTCAGTGTACAGTGGTGCGTTAAACAGATGCTATCAAGGTTTCCACTGTAGAGAAGAGAGCATTTTCGCAGACGGGCGGTGGTATGAAGGAGGAAAATACAGTACAAAGTCTTACTGACTTCAAAGTAAGAGGACGACTTTGTATCAGAACATCTTTATTTCATTTCCTTTCGTGACTATTTAGTGGTTCTTCTAAGTCCATGTTCATGAAAGGGTGAAAGCCGACAGCCCGATGAAAGGAGCTTGAATCTCGTAACGGCTATCTTTGATTAACATCACTCATATTTGCGTGTTGTGTACTAAATCACTATAACGAGTAACGTAATTAATTTCAGCATCATTTAAATGTTAATCACGAAGAGGAAATTGTTATCCTAGAAGTAATGGTACTGACATTCCACTGGTTTCGTCTATGGTGATTTTTACTCTGTAAACCGTCTGACCGTCTATACGATTGGTAAATGGAAATCAGGAAAAGTTATTTTTTTGCAGAAGAGAAGTGCTGCACTACAGCGATTAAAACCGGGCGTAGAGTACCACTCGTTCTCTGCTATTGAAGGTATAGGTACGAACTAATTTTACATTCGAAAATGTTCTTAATATTATTCTTTTTGGTTCTGGTCATGATATGTTATCAGCATAACGAGTTGATGTTGCCATGCCGTTGGAAAGAATGCCTAAAGCTAATTATGGGAACAGCACATTGACTGTAATTTAGAAGAGAAATGTAGGTGATAGCACGATAATTTAGGAACGACATTTAATCAAGATTTTTGAATCTGACATTTGCCTTATTGTGTGAGAACCACGGGAGTCTTGTGACGACAGACATTTGCAGCGTGATAAATACACCTCTGGTTGTGAACAAGTTCCCCTGTCAGGGATGGGGCTAGTAATTGCTCCTCACTTCCTGTCCGTAGCAAAGTGAGCTGTGAAGTTGAATGTGCAATGATAAAATTTATAATTCTGTTGGTGACGCATATGATACAAATCACGGCATTAGAGGTGAAGAAGATTTGTGTTTAAAGAGAACGGAAAGATAATTAGATACAAAGCGCAAGCTCGGATAGGCTCAGGGTGGGGATGATAACTATCCGCGCCCTTTGTAAGGAATCATCCCGGCAGTCACTTTAAACGAAATGACACAAAAGCCAAAACTGACGGAGTGTGGGGGGGAGGGGGGGAGGCATTTCCGTTGTCTTCCAGAATGCGAGTTCAGTGTCTAGCCAATGCGCCACCTCGCTTTGTTTTTAGGATTATAAGTAAGAAGACTGCATGGAGGTGAACTTCGAAACAAGTTTCTAATATTGTTAGGTTTCGGAAAGCAGTATATTAAAAATAACGCGGCTGTAGATTTATTCTGGTTTATTGGGATTTTTTTATTATTATTATTACAACAGTGAGGCTACTAAGTTACTTCTGCCTCATTTTAATGCAACAAGCACACCAAAGCAGCGGTTGCCTCATGAAGTGGTAGTAGAAGCTTGTTCATCAAATTGTAGAACTGAATATAAGATGAAAAGGAAATTTTGCCTTCCCTCCTGGTAAAACAGCAAGTGATACTTGATACTTGTACATAAACTACACTTTATCCATGACAGATAATTACTTGTAACCGGAGGGCAAAAGAGATAACGACCTAGCAGCATGAATAACTTCAGATGGCGAGAACTGTGTTGTTGTGGTTCAACGTTGTTTGCAACTTCATTATCACCTACTGTGCTCTGTCAGGCACCTGAAATGCTAATTAGCTTGAGAGACGCGTCCCCATACCGGGGGGGGGGGGGGGGGGGTAACGCCTAATCGCATAATAAGATCCAAGTTGCTTTCAGTGTGTCACTGTTTCCATGATTCAAATGTGAACGCAAGAACGATAAAGTAAATTGAAATTGAAGCATTATGTGAATTCAACAAACAATTATTGGTTTTTCAGCGGTAAAGCTTACAACCCGAAACATGTTATTTATCGTGATGATACGCAGTTGGGCGACGACCTAGAAGTACAAACACTAAAACACTTTTTCTTTAAAATTAGAATTGAACTTATTATTTCGGTGAAAAATGATAAATATTTTGGCTCTTCTACACGCGTAGTCTTCCACTGTCAGATTCAGGGTCCAGAACGATTTTTCTGGGTTTCCTTGAAAAACTCACTTATTAGTATTGTCTGTAACTTCTTAAGCTTCGAGGAGAAAATAGGTAACACATAATGCAGGTATCGCTTTGCATCAGAATCTACGCTCTTTTCAGACTTCTTGACAGATTAATACAGAAATGAAGTTAACGATAAACAACATCAAATCATTGGATCATTTAGTAGATGAGATTAAGGAATTCGGATATCCTGAAAGCACCATTACCCATGACAGACGGAGAAATCAGGACGTAAAAACCAGGTAAGTACATGCAAAGCATCCAAAATGAAATAAATTTCACTAGAATCAAGTATCCGCTATACATTACGAAAGTAATTTTGAAAACATGGGTCTCAGTATAGTTTAGTATTGTAGTGAATTATGGACTTTGCAAAAATCTGAAAAGATGAGAACCTAAGGATTTGAGTTTCATTAAGGAAGGATGGTGAAAACGAAAAGGGTTGAGAAAATAAGGACTGAGGACTTTGTCGCAGAATTATTGAGGAATGGAATAAACGGCGAGCACTGACTGGAAGATGGTATAAATTTGGAGGACATGTTTGAAGACATAACAGATTAACTTCCACGTCATTGGAGGGAAGCAGAGAGGGAAAAAACTGTTGGAAGGCAGAATATATTCAAAAAATGATTAAGGGTAGTGCGTATAACTGCTAATCTGAAATGAAGTTATCGGTCTATGTTCTCTTAGAATTATCTACCCATGAACAGCTCACGACTGTCAATTAATATTTTGGCGCTACTCTTGTATTTATTACATTTCTAGTATGTGAATAGCATATTGGTTATTGATGCTTTCAGATAGTTGTTAACTGCGTACGACAGTGAAATAAATGGTCGCCAAATAGGGACGAAGATGCAAGTGATAGTAATAAAGTTTTACGAGGAGGATATACGTCATATCATCTTCTACTGGAAGCATCATAATCAGGGAATCAATAGTGCTAAAGCAAAGAAATAGCGTAGCGGGAAAAGTACTGCTGCAACAGTTGTATGTTGAAACGAAAAGCACTGAATGAATAGAATTAGGAGTAGAAATCTTATCTTTCCAGGTCCCACACACTGTTCAACAAGCGGGGAGTGGCGTAAACTTGATTTAATGAATTGAAAATAAAAATAAAACACATGAAAGCATTGACAGAAAAAAGCGTATGTGAGGAAGTAAATCAATCTTTAGAAAGCATAGATGAAGGAATGAAGGAAATAAAAATAAACTCAGCGTTTTAGTATCAAGGAAGAAGTAACCTCATCTTAACAGATATGTACTGACAGTCCATCAATTATTCATATACCAGACAGGTACAAAATCAGTTCAGGAGCAGCAACCTGCAGTTTAATCTAAACATCTGTAGGTCGGTGTTGTATGTGGTGAGTAGGTGGTTCGATTTGCTGGTTGCCTGAATACAAAATTCTTAAAACGTAGAGAGAAAAGACAGCTGTTTCGGTTTACGCCGCAGATTAGCTTATAAAAAAGGAGTTTATGCTGAAGTTTCACTTCGTAAGCTGCAAACAGAGACATGTATGTGGGCCACATAACAAAGGAAACAGTAAAATGGTGCGGGGGACATTTAACGATGCTAACATCTTCCTGGAATTAGTACTAAATATTTAGAATAAAGGTTACTTTTCTTCAAACGTGACTATCTTCTGTTTACACGAAAATATTCCCGTCACAAGCGTCATTCAATTCTGTAAAACGCAGACGTATTTTCTCATCAGTGTTCTTTATACGAATGGATGAACAGGTGCTGCCTGATCCTTATCCAATACTTATCATTCGTACAGAAAATTTATCCGAAAGAGTAGTTGTCGAAGAAATCATTCTTCACGTGAACGTGACTGATGACGTGTGCTAGATTTCATTATATGCAATCATCTAAAGAATTCTTAAAGTCACTCTTTATCGTCGCTATGTTCTAGGAAGGTATTATAGGTACTGATATGCTATATTTTTCACATCACACTACCAACGGTTCCATCAGAAGTAATTATGATAAATTACGAATATTTGCAATGACTTTACTCTAATCTCTTCCAAATGGCTGTTGTTAATGGTTTAGGGAAAGCTCCGTTTTCGTCGACATCAAGTTAAATACGGTAGAGAAACCCTAATGAACTTTACTTACGTGTCGCAACACAGCTGTACAAGAAGATAAGCGTCATAATTTTCAAAGCAGGAGACGTATGTGATAGGCTGCGAATGTACAGGGTGTTGCAAAAATGTACGGCCAAACATTCAGGAAACATTGCTCACACACAAATAAAGAAACGATGTTATGTGGACATGTGTCCGGAAACGCTTAATTTCCATGTTAGAGGCCATTTTCGTTTCCAACGTGATCAAATTGTAAATTTTCACAATCAACATGTGTGGGCTGGCGAGAATCCGCACGCATTTGTGCAATCACGTCATCAACACAGATTTTCTGCGAAAGTATGTGCAGGCATTGTTGTGATGTCTTGATTGGGCCCCATGTTCTTCCACCTATGCTCAATGGAGCACGTTATCATGATTTCATACGGGATACTCTAAATGAGCTGCTAGAACATGTGCCTTTACAAGTACGACACAACATGTGGTTCATGCACGATGGAGCTCCTACACATTTCAGTAGAAGTGTTCGTACGCTTCTCAACAACAGATTCGGTGACCGATGGATTGGTAGAGGCGGACCAATTCCATGACCTCCACGCTCTCATGACCTCAACCCTCTTGGCTTTGATTTATGGGGGCATTTGAAAGCTCTTGTCTACGCAACCCCGTTACCAAATGTAGAGACTCTTCGTGCTCGTATTGTGGACGGCTGTGATACAATACGTCATTCTCCAGGGCTGCATCAGCGCATCAGGGATTCCATGCGACGGAGGGTGGATGCATGTATCCTAGCTAACTGAGGACATTTTGAACATTTCCTGTAACAAAGTATTTGAAGTCACGCTGGTACGTTCTGTTGCTGTGTGTTTCCATTCCATGATTAATGTGATTTGAAGAGAAGTAGTAAAATGAGCTCTAACATGGAAAGTAAGCGTTTCCGGACACATGTCCACATTACATATTTTCTTTCTTTGTGTGTGAGGAATGTTTCCAGAAAGTTTGGCCGTACCTTTTTGTAACACCCTGCAGATTCTTAAGGTCATATAGATAGAAAATGTTGTTTCCTGTTACCCATAACACATGTAAGTTGTCAGACATACGAAGTTCGTAATGTAATGATATTTTAACCACAGGCGTAAATGTTCGACTGAAAATGCCTTTCATCATCTTATCCTATGAATAGGATTATCATTTACAAATTTTATACTGTAGCATTGTTAAACTTGGCCATTAGAACGTAAGTTTATACAAATCCCTGGGATGGAACACGATGGTTGCTCGTCACGAAAATTGTTACAGACATTTCGTGCATCCGTAGTTCTACACTGAGCATATACCGTTTGGTAATTCCAAAACGGTTTCGTATTCCGACACCGGCACTGAGTACGCACTACATTCAGTCAATATGACTCATTTCTTTTGCCTTTCAACGTACATAATTTGATGAATTTCCAACATAATGATGGACGATAGCTACGTTCGATTGGAAAGAATTCACATTGCATGCTCACACGAAGTTTATCGTTTCGTTGGCAATCCGGTTGCTATGGTTTCATTTATCGATTGTAGTTTTCTATTTGTAGTTCTCTGGAGGCATTTGAGTTTACGTGTACTCATTTTGTCGTTTGGAGATAGAGAGTGGAGCTGTGAACGGTAGGAAATGGAGCGCCAAGTGGAGATATTTTAACACATGCGACATATTCTTCTGTTTAAGTTGAACAGAAGGGTGACAGCAACGGACGTAGACAAAAACGTTAGCGCCGTGTATGAGGAAAATGCCCTTGGACATAGCACGACAAAAAAATGGTTTTCTCGTTTTCAGGAGGATCGTTCTGGCGTTAGTCACTCTCCACAATCAGGAGCACCTTCATGGTTTCATGAACATCGTTTAAACTCACTAATCCAAAACGATCCACGTCAGTGTACTCGAAATCTGGCAAATCTGATGGACTGATATCTGTCCACCAACCTGCGATTTGCAAGCAGCGAGGAAGATTCAAAAATCGGGTGTATGGGTACCACATGCTCCACAAAAGATACTGTTATGCATCTGTTGGAGCAGCGATAGTGTACTGTAATTCGACTTAGCTACCCGAATTGTAACAATCACAGCTGACATTTACCCTCAGCAATTGAGAAGTCTTGCAAACGCAGTCGAAGAACAACAACATGTCGGATTCCAGTGACCAAGAAGACTGTATGAAGTGGTGCTACTACACGATAACGCCTTCACGCTATCTGCAAGACTGACCGAAAACACTATACAGAAGTTGGGATCGGAAGTCATTTCGCGCCAAGCTCAGATTTTCTTCTTTTCCGCTCTCAATTGAGCAATGTTCAACGAACTTCCTTTCTTGATGAAAATGTTCTCCCATCATGGCTAGACGAGTTCTTCACCTCAAAACCGTGTGACTCTACATTCGAGGAATAGAGAAGTTACCCAAGCGTTACCACACTGTTGTCAATAGAGAAAGAGGGTGTATTATTGATAACTAACCTCTCTGTTATGTGCATCTGTCGTGTTTATTGAACTTATTGAAATGTGTGAAATCTTATGGGAATTAACTGCTAAGGTCATCAGTCCCTAACCTTACACACTACTTAAACTGAATAATCCTAAGGACAAACACACACACCAATGCCCGAGGGAGGACTCGAACCTCCGCCGGGACCAGCCACATTGTCCATAATTGAACTTATTGACAAACGCTACGAACTCATGTACTAATCCAATACATAGGTGGGAACTCTATGATAACAATTACGGCTAAGCTCTAGTTTGAAAATGGACGCGATTATCCGAAACTAGTCACGACTAGGAAATGACTATTATCACAATAGTGACGGATATTGAACACGAATAAAAATTTTAACAAATATCCATTGCACATCAAGTAAATAATTATTTGGCGTCCCACCGACTATTACGTCTACTAAAAGCTGAGCAAAAGTAGCTGCAAATCGCAGTATAGTATATCCCCTTAAGATACTGTGTACTTATCTCCATCTAACATGGTGTCTTTCTTTCACAATACTTGTGTCGGTCTGAATCCCTTACAAAATATTTGTGCAGATTATACTACCCCACATAACTAGGTTCGGACGCATCTAAATATTTGTAATGTCGTGCAATCTCTGTTTTTGTATGTTTCTCAGAAACCACGTTCTGGATAATCTTTCAAACGTAAATTATCTCCACTGCTGCGGAAAATAATTCTGGTGAGAGACTGACTGAAAAGGTATTCCAGTTTTTCCTGAAATGCTCAGGCAATTACCCACTCATTCCAAGCATATATCTGATGTTGGGATAAACATCAACGGTTCAGCATTTGACGCTCAGCATATTTGTATCAATTTTACAGAACGAACTTCCGCTCTGCAGGGACTGTGTGCCGATTTGAAGTTTCCCGGTAGACTAAAACTGAGTGTCAGACTGGGACACGAACCTAACACACAGGTTTGAATCCTAGACCAACACATATATTTTATATGTATTAATTGTATTTCAACAGATCGTCTTTAACATGTACAATTTTGCGAGAAAAACGCTGCACTCTGCAGAAGCGGAAAGCTTAGTGAGAAGGATACTGGATTTTATATTTAAAAATACAGTCTGAATATGATTTTAGAGACAGCGCTAAGGATCACGTGACTTTTACATCACTTACCTTTGACTTCTTTGTAATACGTTCTGAGGCTTGTTTCAGTAAAGAGCAACATGCACTGAGCTTACAGATTGTATTCATTGTACATCAAATAAATAATTCTTTTGCTTTCAGCCGACTATTACGTCTATTAAAAGCTGAGCAAAAGTAACTGCAAATCGGAATATAGTATATCCCCTTAAGAAACTGTGTACTTATCTCTATCCACCTAGCGGCGTAAGTGCGGTGTAAGTGGCACAGAGAAAGATTCTACAGAATTGTACGCCGCTGTTGGATCAACAGTCACATAGAAAAAGCGACAACCTTGGGTGGAATCCCATATTCTCACAGAGATCGATCGAAATAATTTGTGGGTACACTAACTTACGAACCGACCGTTGTCTCTTTTACAGCGAAGACATTGCTGCTTCGACGTCATTTTCTCTGAAAATTTTGATGGACGAGTCAGCAAAGGCCATTAACTCCATCAGATCACGGGTCTTAAGTATGCGGTTTTTTAACAATTTGTGTCAAAAAATCGGATCACAGCACACTAAATTTCTGTTACATTCAGTAATACGATTGTTATATCGAGTTAAAGTGTTAACGACAATATTTGAACTTAGTGATGAGGTACTTGGGTTTTAGACTACTGAGGATCACGAGTACGCGCATTTACGAGTGCTTGTAGATGACGGGTGGGTATCTAAGTTCGAATACCCTTCCGATATTTTCGTACACTTAAATGAATTAAATAGATAAATTCTGTTCTCTTCGAACAGGAGATGCTGCTGCTCCTTGTAAGGTGGCAAAGCGTGTAGGTGTCACCTCTTTGGAAGGAAATGATTTGAACTAGACTGGATTTGCATACTCTACCTTATAACAGCACAGTGCCATAGCAGAGGTTCGCACAGGTTCAGGTTGACTACCCCACTGCGACCCGACCAGTTCCCCTAGAACATTGTTCCTGGTGGAAACCTCTGAACAACGGTTCATGTAGTGTTTCGGGAAAGTATCAAACCTGTCAAATGTTACTCCCACATATTTTGTGGCCTCACAGGGTTCAGATCGTTCAAATGGCTGTGAGCACTATGGGACTTAACATCTGAGGTCGTAAGTCTCCTAGAACTTAGACACCGAAACTGCGACCGCAGCAGCCCCGCGGTTCCGGACCGAAGCGCCCACAACTGCTCGGCCACAACGGCAGCCTCCCCACAGGGCCCCAGCCCAACAGCCAATCATATTATCCCTAATCTACGACTTGATTCTCAAATGAAAAGCACGCACTTGTATCTAAGAGCAAGGTCATCAGAATACAAGATGCTGCTGCTATTAGGTGTTATGGTTTGTTGATTTGTATAAATATCTGAACACAAGTGGAGTGAGCATACTGCGTAGCGGAAGATCGCTTTTCTCTAGTCTTCATCGGCTTCAATGATGTTGGATGTAGACGAGTCCGATTCTGCAAAAGAATAGCGATGTACCTAGTTAGGCTAAAATCCTTTGGTCAGGCTGTAGGCCTCGGCTACTAGTAGCTGGTAATTGACAGTGTCATACGATGCTGTAAATCGACAAATACCACTTACGTTACCTTAAGAGGTTCAGACCTGTGTTCTATAAACTGTGTGAGATGTAGCAGGTGCACGGAACAGATTGTGCCAAGTGAAATGCATATTGCTAAGGTACAAGTAAGGTGTCAATTACAGGTGATAGGTGATTTGAGAAAAATCTTTCCAGCAATTTATAAAGTTGACATACGAGGGCAGTTCAATAAGTAATGCAACACATTTCTTTTCTCGGCCAGTTTTGGTTGAAAACACCGGAAATTTCTTGTGGAATATTTTCAAACATTCCCGCTTCGTCTCGTATACTTTCATTGACTTCCGACAGGTGGCAGCGCTGTACAGAGCTGTTAAAATGGCGTCTGTAACGGATGTGCGTTGCAAACAACGGGCAGTGATCGAGTTTCTTTTGGCGGAAAACCAGGGCATCTCAGATATTCATAGGCGCTTGCAGAATGTCTACGGTGATCTGGCAGTGGACAAAAGCATGGTGAGTCGTTGGGCAAAGCGTGTGTCATCATCGCCGCAAGGTCAAGCAAGACTGTCTGATCTCCCGCGTGCGGGCCGGCCGTGCACAACTGTGACTCCTGCAATGGCGGAGCGTGCGAACACACTCGTTCGAGATGATCGACAGATCAGCATCAAACAACTCAGTGCTCAACTTCACATCTCTGTTGGTAGTGCTATCACAATTGTTCACTATTTGGGATATTCAAAGGTTTGTTCCCGCCGGGTCCCTCGTTGTCTAACCGAACACCATAAAGGGCAAAGGAGAACCATCTGTGCGGAATTGCTTGCTCGTCATGTGGCTGAGGGTGACAATTTCTTGTCAAAGATTGTTACAGGCGATGAAACATGGGTTCATCACTTCGAACCTGAAACAAAATGGCAATCAATGGAGTGGCGCCACACCCACTCCCCTACCAAGAAAAAGTTTAAACCCATACCCTCAGCCGGTAAAGTCATGGTTACAGTCTTCTGGGACGCTGAAGGGGTTATTCTGTTCGATGTCCTTCCCCATGGTCAAACAATCAACTCTGAAGTGTATTGTGCTACTCTTCAGAAATTGAAGAAACGACTTCAGCGTGTTCGTAGGCACAAGAATCTGAACGAACTTCTCCTTCTTCATGACAACGCAAGACCTCACACAAGTCTTCGCACCCAAGAGGAGCTCTCAAAACTTCATTGGACTGTTCTTCCTCATGCACCCTACAGCCCCGATCTCGCACCGTCGGATTTCCATATTTTTGGCCCAATGAAGGACGCAATCCGTGAGAGGCACTACGCGGATGATGAAGAAGTTATTGATGCAGTACGACGTTGGCTCCGACATCGACCAGTGGAATGGTACCGTGCAGGCATACAGGCCCTCATTTCAAGGTGGCGTAAGGCCGTAGCATTGAATGGAGATTACGTTGAAAAATAGTGTTGTGTAGCTAAAAGATTGGGGAATAACCTGGTGTATTTCAATGCTGAATAAAACAACCCCTGTTTCAGAAAAAAAATGTGTTGCATTACTTATTGAACTGCCCTCGTAATTAGTCGGCTCTTTCGCCATGCCTTGGGATTTGACTTCTGCTCACACTACTGTTGAAAAGTTGAAGAATCAATTTCTTTACTGTTAAGCCAAAGTGTTTAGTTTTCTCGGCTAGCGTATCATTCAAGTGAGTTGGTTTTTCGTTTTTGCTCCGCTTGATAGCCTTCTCCAATTCCTCCACGATGAATCTTTCTGTCGTATCACTACCCTCCTTTTGCTTTTCTGTTTGCAGTTTCGGAAAATTTGGAAATTTGTGGTAAGGTCTTATGGGACCAAACTGCGGAGGTCACACTACTTAATCTAACTGAAACTAATTAACACACTCATGCCCGATGGAGGATTCGAACCTCCGACAGGGGAAGCGGCGCGGACCGTGAGAAGACGCATTACACCGCATGGCTGCAGTTTCGGTTTTTGCTGTTCATGGATTACATTCCCGTGCAGCAGTAAGTGATGTGCTGTAAAAATACGGTACATATTTTAGATAAAGAAATTATGCACACCAATGACGTGCGGAATAACGTCGGCTGCACCGAGAATCTGTTCGTAGTAGATGCTGCTGTTGATGGGAAGTTTGCAACGTGCAACAGAATGCAGAATGAAGGGAGAACTGTAGTGAGCACAGACTGGCATCAGGAGGACCATCCGTCACAGTTAGGGTAGCAAATGAAGAGTAGATATAGGTTCGTTCCGTTTTCACGTCCAGGCGGAGCGCATGAACACAACTGTACTGAACAGCAAGTGTCCTGTGTTAATGAAACGTATCATACCGTCACCGCACATTAATACATCACACCAAATAGCTCCTCAGTGATTACAGGACTCTCGACTATCTTGTGAACGTATACTGGGTGATCAAAAGGTCAGTATCAATTTGAAAACTGAATAAATCACGGAATAATGTAGATAGAGAGGTACTAATTGACACACATGCTTGGAATGACAATGGGTTTTTATTAGAAAAAAAAATACAAACGTTCAAAAAGTGTCCTATAGATGGCGCTTCATCTGATCAGAATAGCAATAATTAGCATAACAAAGTGAGACAAAGCAAAGATGATGTTCCTTACAGGAAATGCTCAATATGTCCACCATCATTCCCCTACAATAGCTGCAGTAGAGTGATAAGGTTGTGGACAGCACTGTAAAGCATGTCCGGAGTTATGGTGAGGCATTGGCGTCGGATGTTGTCTTTCAGCATCCCTAGAGATGTCGGTCGATCACGATACACTTGCGACTTCAGGTAACCCCAAAGCCAATAATAGCACGGGCTGGGGTCTGGGGACCTGGGAGGCCAAGCATGACGAATGTGGCGGCTGAGCACACGATCATCACCAAATGACGCGCGCAAAGGATCTTTCACGCGTCTAGCAATACTATTTTTGTGCTAATAAAACCCTATGTCATTCCAAGCATGTGTGTCAATTTTTACCTCTCTATCTACATTATTCCGTGGTTTATTAAGTTTATAAATTTAAAATGACTTTTTGATCACCCGGTACATCGACTGTCAATCACTCACTTCAGGAAAACGGTATCTTCTAAGGTATAATTACGTTCATACAATGTGAAACGAATAATACATTGAAAATATTAACATCTTTTAATTGCATTTGTGTTACGTCTCCATGATTTCTTCGTTGCTGAAATAGTTGTTACACTGTCCCTAAGCGAAAGATCGAAATGTAGAAAGACAATGCAGTTAGTGTTGCTCACGTCGTGTATTTTCCACAGACCCAAATTTTGCACCATTTCTTTTGAATACTTCGTAATAAAACACTGAAATAATATTAATGATGTACACTAAAAGTTCAAAAGTATCCGGACACCTGGCTGAAAATGACTTACATGCTCGTGGCGCCCTCCATCAGTAATGCTGGAATTCAATATGGTGCAGGCCCACCCTTAGCCTTGTTGACAGCTTCCACTCTCGCAGGTATACGTTCAGTCCGGTACTGGAAGCTTTCTTGGGGAATGGCAGCCCATTCTTCACGGAGTGCTGCACTGAGGAGAGGTATCGATGTCGGTCGGCGAGGCCTGGCACGGAATCGACGTTCGAAAACACCCCAAAGGTGTGCTATAGGATTGAGCTCAGGGCTCTGTGCAGGCCAGTCCGTTACAGCGATTTTATTGTAGTGCAACTACTCCGCCACAGGCGCTCTATCGCGGTGAAAGATACAATCGCCATCCCCGAATCGATCTGCAACGGTGGGAAGCAAGAAGGTGTGTAAAACGAAAATGGAGGCCTGTGGTGTGATAGTGCAACTCAAAACAACAAGGGGTGCATGCCCCACATGAAAAACACGACCTCACCATAACAGCACGGCCTCCGAATTCTGCTGTCCACATTACGCTCGCTGGCATATTACGTTCATGAGGCATTCGCCGTACTCACATCCTGCCATCGGATCACCACATTGTGTACCGTGATTCTTCACTCCATGCGACGTTTTCCCACTGTTCAATCGTCCTATGTTTACTCTCCTTACACGAAGCGAGGCGTCGTTTGGCATTTACCGAGTTGATTTGTGGCTTATGAGCAGCTGCTCAACCAAGAAATCCAAGTTTCCTCATACCTCGCCTAAATATCATAGTACTTGCAGTGAATCCTGATGCAGTTTGGAATCCTGTGTGATGGTCTGGATAGATGTCTGCCTATTACAAATTACGACCCTCTTCAAATGTCGGCGGTCTCTGTCAGTCAACAGACGAGGTCGGCCTGTACGCTTTTGAGCCGTAGGTGCACCTACACGGTTTCACTTCTCTATCACACAGGAAACAGTGCACCTAGGGATGTTTAGGAGTGTGGAAACCTCGCGTACAGATATATGACACAGGGGACACCCCATCACCTGAGCACTTTCGAAGTCCGTGACTTCCGTGGAGCGCCCCATTCCGCTCCCTCACGATTTCTAATGACAACTGAGCTCGCTGATATGGAGTACCTGAAAAGAGGTAGCAGCACAATGCACATAATATGGAAAACCTGTGTTTTTGGGGGTGTCCAGATACTTTTGATCACATAGTGTATGTAAAAAAATGATTAAGTTTTAAAAGGTATACATTGCTCGCCATGAATTGTTTTTTAGTTATCAGTTTGCAGACTAGTTTGATCCGGACCACGACTAATTTCTTTCCTATGCCAACCTCTTCATCTCAGTGTCACAATAGATAACTGCGTCCTGAAATACTCGTTGGATGTATCCCAATCTCTGTCTTCCTGTAGAGTTTCATCCTCTAAAGGTCCATCTACTACCACGGAAGGTATTCCCTGTTGAACTAACAGACGTCCTAACATCTTCTCCCTTACCATATATTCCTGTTCTTCCCCATTTTGCTGAGTACCTCCTCATTCCTCAACTTATCTCCCCACCTAATCTTCAACAGTCGTTTTGTAGCACGACAACTCAAATTTTTCGGTTCTCCTGTGTTCTGGTTTCCCACAGTGCAATTTTCATTATCATACAGTTTTGTGCACCAAACATACATTCTCAGAAATTTTTTCCTTAAGTTTAAGAAGGCCTATGTGTAATACTAGGAAACTTCTGTTGGGCAGGAATGCGATTTTTGCCAGTGCTAGCTTGCTTTTTATGCCCACTTGCTCTGTCCATCATGGGTTATATTGGTGTCGTTAACTTCGTCTACTTCGCAATTCTCGAATTCTCATGTTTAGTTCATGGTTGTGCTCATTGCTGCTAATTCTCATTCCTTTTTCTTTCTTTGATTTGCTCTCATTCCCTATTCTGTACTCATTATACTGCTCATTCCATTCAACAGACCTTGTAAATCCTCTTTGCTGCCACTCCGGCCAGCTATCTTATCAGCGAATTGAATTGAGTTCCCGAAGCATCTCCGCAGCACTTGCAAGGTGTTGGAACCTACCAGTAAGGAATCTAGCAGCCATTTTCTGAACTGTCTCGATGTCTTTCCTGAATCCGACATGGTACCGATCGCAGACACTTGAGCAATACTCAAGAATAAGACGCACCAGCCTCCTATATACCTTCGTCTTTACAAGTGAACTACTCTTTACTAAAATTCTCCCAATAAACCGGAGTCAAGCATTTACCTTCCCTACCGCAGTTCTCACACGTTCGTTCCCTTTCACATCCCTTTGCGACGTTACGCCGAGATACTTAAACGACTTCAGTGTGTCAAGCAGGACACTACTGACACTGCATCAGAACATTCTTCCTAAGAATACGCATTAACTTACATGTTTCCACGTTTAGAGCTAGCTGCCACTCATATCAGCAACTGCAAATATTTTCTAAGTCGTATTGCGTTTTCCTACAGTCACTCAACTGCTTACAGTCATTGAACTTTGACACCTTACCGTACCCCACAGCATCATCAGCAAACAACAGCATATTGCTACCGACACAGTGCGCCTAATTACTTCTGTATACGTATATTTGTACTCGGTAGTGCGCGTGTGTTTTGCTAATGCGCCTCTTCAAGCCACGTACTGACACGAGTTAGGTTAACGCCGGTGCGCTGGTTTTTGATGGCACTCTGCCACAAAAGATACTCGTAATCCCCCTGAGCACGCCATTTCGGCAACTCTTAAGCCCATGTCGGCCGACATTGCTACTTCACGTTGCACGAAGTTGCTATCAACAATCCCGCGCCTGACTTGCGGGTACGGCTGTAAGCCACTGGCGCAAATTGACACTAAAACTACCCAATGTGCTGACGCCGCTACAGATGTTTTGGGTAGACGTATCAGTATTACTGCTGAAGTCATGATGTGGGAACCATTGGGTATGTCTGTGGGTCATGTCTGACAGAAACACCTGCAGTGAAAAAGCCGCTGCCCATGCCGCGTGAGAAGCAGACCATAGCGCCCCTCAGGGACCTGCCACGGTTTCTAGACGAGGCTGCAGTCAATGGAGGACTGCAAAGAGTAGGGTTCGGTGCAGCGGCAGTTAAACTGCAATAACCGGACTATTCACGATAAGCTGTCGCTGTTCGTTGTCGCCGTGCACGTGGCCGACAATCCGGAAGGCATCTTAGAGATGCGGAAGTTACTAGGCTTCCCTGTCAAGTCCGAAGCCCTCCCGCCTGACCTGCACGCGAAGCCACACAGCCTTAGGCTTAGGATGTCGGGCACGTTGCCAACTACTGCGCAAAGTGCTCGAAGTGCTCCGGAGAGTACGATAATCGTGCCTGTGGCAGGACCAAGCAAGATACTTTTCGCGGATGATGCTGTAGTATACAGAGAAGTTGCAGCATTAGAAAATTGTAGCGAAATGCAGGAAGACCTGCAGCGGATAGGCACTTGGTGCAGGGAGTGGCAACTGACCCTTAACATAGACAAATGTAATGTATTGCGAATACATAGACAGAAGGATCCTTTATTGTATGATTATATGATAGCGGAACAAACACTGGTAGCAGTTACTTCTGTAAAATATCTGGGAGTATGCGTGCGGAACGATTTGAAGTGGAATGATCATATAAAATTAATTGTTGATATGGCGGGTACCAGGTTGAGATTCATTGGGAGAGTCCTTAGAAAATGTAGTTCATCAACAAAGGAGGTGGCTTACAAAACACTCGTTCGACCTATACTTGAGTATTGCTCATCAGTGTGGGATCCGTACCAGATGGGGTTGACGGAGGAGATAGAGAAGATCCAAAGAAGAGCGGCGCGTTTCGTCACAGGGTTATTTGGTAACCGTGATAGCGTTACGGAGATGTTTAACAAACTCAAGTGGCAGACTCTGCAAGAGAGGCGCTCTGCATCGCGGTGTAGCTTGCTCGCCAGGATTCGAGAGGGTGCGTTTCTGGATGAGGTATCGAATATATTGCTTCCCCTTACTTATACCTCCCGAGGAGATCACGAATGTAAAATTAGAGAGATTAGAGCGCGCACAGAGGCTTTCCGGCAGTCGTTCTTCCCGCGAACCATACGCGACTGGAACAGGAAAGGGAGGTAATGCCAGTGGCACGTAAAGTGCCCTCCGCCACACACCGTTGGGTGGCTTGCGGAATATAAATGCAGATGTAGATGTAGATGTAGACACTGCGATGTAAGCTCTTCTCAGGCCCCAGCCAGAGCAGTGGCGCTATGGCCGGCCACAGCAGTAAAGTCATGCAGGAGACGAAGAAGAATAACACGTTCGGCGCCTCATGAGAAAGGATCTGGAGAAGTAGCAAAGTCAATCGGCGCCGGATTCCGCCGCCCGCGACCGGCCGGAGTGGCCCCCCCCCCCCCCATCAGCGGTGGAGAGGGCCAGCCGGAAGCGGGAGTAGGAGGACCAGAACCCCGACCCGAGAAGACGACACAGCAACAGACGACCAACAACATACACGCATTTATGCATTATTTTGTCGGCGAAGCAGCTGCAGCCGCAGCCCTTAACCCTTTCCGCGGAAGTGGTTCCGTTTGAAACCACCAACAAATTTCTCATTTTGTGGCAAAAGGGCAGTGGCTACATTTGGGGACACCATTCAGTAGCCTAGTTGGTGCTGCCCTCTAGCGGCTGTCACTGGAACCGCTTCAAAATCTGTAAATATTAGCAAGTAATGAGGCGAGTTGGATCGACAGCCCCCGGGATAACAAGGCCGCCCAGCAGTGTTAGTGACGTCACACTAAGCGGCCCATAGCCGACGCAGCAGTCCACGGACACCTCCGTACAGACGCGCCTGATGCTGACGATCTTCTGTCCGTCATACAGAAAGGAGCGAACAATAATTCGAACCAAAGACCAAATTATAAATATTCTTGTGAACAGCATAAAGTTTCATAACGAAATACCGATTGAGGAACTTTGCCACTATTTTATAATTGTCAGAACATTATTTAGCTTTAAAACTCACATACAGATGGTGACAAATGCCAACTGACAGCAGGACTTAATATTTTCAAGCTGTTACACTGAAAGTAAATTATCTTAAACACTGTCATACATAGCAAAACCCTCACAACTTTCGTTTACAATAAGATAACAAGAGTTCGCTTTATCTCATAAAACACATGACTATTGTGAATTTACTCATATATTCATGGTGACAGCTCTTTTCAAGAATTTTAAAAAGTGTATCCCCAGTAATAAAGAATGGAAACAAAAGATAGATATCAAATATTCTCCTTTTAAGATAGACATCACTGAACACAAGATTCTGTCCTGCACTGTGATAATAAGGGACTGCTCTTTCCTTTATGAAAAGCCTGACAATTTGAAGTACACTCTGCGATTGAAGATACACTTCTTGAAACAATATTAAAAATGTTATGAAAGGTAAGGAAATGAAAAACAACCAAGTGAATTACGTGTAAGAATGTGAGCAAAAGGCTGAGGCTAGCTTTACTTACCATTTCCAATCTCTCTACAGCTCACTTCCTTTTCCACGCAGAAATCACCAACTGAAAGTCTCATTATTGCTGTCTGTTACAAGCAAAGTGCTTTTCTATTTAGAAAACCTGACAATTAGATGTTCATTCTGGTACTGAAGATAAACACTTTTCAGAGGAGTCCTAGAAACTATTCCTGCCCGTATATGTAATCGGTATTTCGTTATGAAACTTTATGCTGGTTACAAGAATATACACTCCTGGAAATTGAAATAAGAACACCGTGAATTCATTGTCCCAGGAAGGGGAAACTTTATTGACACATTCCTGGGGTCAGATACATCACATGATCACACTGACAGAACCACAGGCACATAGACACAGGCAACAGAGCATGCACAATGTCGGCACTAGTACAGTGTATATCCACCTTTCGCAGCAATGCAGGCTGCTATTCTCCCATGGAGACGATCGTAGAGATGCTGGATGTAGTCCTGTGGAACGGCTTGCCATGCCATTTCCACCTGGCGCCTCAGTTGGACCAGCGTTCGTGCTGGACGTGCAGACCGCGTGAGACAACGCTTCATCCAGTCCCAAACATGCTCAATGGGGGACAGATCCGGAGATCTTGCTGGCCAGGGTAGTTGACTTACACCTTCTAGAGCACGTTGTGTGGCACGGGATACATGCGGATGTACATTGTCCTGTTGGAACAGCAAGTTCCCTTGCCGGTCTAGGAATGGTAGAACGATGGGTTCGATGACGGTTTGGATGTACCGTGCACTATTCAGTGTCCCCTCGACGATCACCAGTGGTGTACGGCCAGTGTAGGAGATCGCTCCCCACACCATGATGCCGGGTGTTGGCCCTGTGTGCCTCGGTCGTATGCAGTCCTGATTGTGGCGCTCACCTGCACGGCGCCAAACACGCATACGACCATCATTGGCACCAAGGCAGAAGCGACTCTCATCGCTGAAGACGACACGTCTCCATTCGTCCCTCCATTCACGCCTGTCGCGACACCACTGGAGGCGGGCTGCACGATGTTGGGGCGTGAGCGGAAGACGGCCTAACGGTGTGCGGGACCGTAGCCCAGCTTCATGGAGACGGTTGCGAATGGTCCTCGCCGATACCCCAGGAGCAACAGTGTCCCTAATTTGCTGGGAAGTGGCGGTGCGGTCCCCTACGGCACTGCGTAGGATCCTACGTTCTTGGCGTGCATCCGTGCGTCGCTGCGGTCCGGTCCCAGGTCGACGGGCACGTGCACCTTCCGCCGACCACTGGCGACTACATCGATGTACTGTGGAGACCTCACGCCCCACGTGTTGAGCAATTCGGCGGTACGTCCACGCGGCCTCCCGCATGCCCACTATACGCCCTCGCTCAAAGTCCGTCAACTGCACATACGGTTCACGTCCACGCTGTCGCCGCATGCTACCAGTGTTAAAGACTGCGATGGAGCTCCGTATGCCACGTCAAACTGGCTGACACTGACGGCGGCGGTGCACAAATGCTGCGCAGCTAGCGCCATTCGACGGCCAACACCGCGGTTCCTGGTGTGTCCGCTGTGCCGTGCGTGTGATCATTGCTTGTACAGCCCTCTCGCAGTGTCCGGAGCAAGTATGGTGGGTCTGACACACCGGTGTCAATGTATTCTTTTTTCCATTTCCAGGAGTGTATATAATTTGGTCTTTGGTTCGAATTATAGTTCGCTCCTGTCTGTATGACGGACACAAGATCGTTAGCATCAGGTGCGTCTGTACGGAGGTGTCCGTGGACTGCTGCGTCGGCTATGGGCCGCTTAGTGTGACGTCACTAACACTGCTGGGCGGCCTTGTTATCCCGGGGGTGTCGGTTGGATAGCCATTTTTGTACGCTGTGCGCGAACGTCTTTGATCTCGGATTGTAACTGTATTCTTCTATATTAGGTAACTTTTATGCATGTATTAAATGCAGAATACTGTTCTGTTTACATTAATATTATAGGTACTGCAATAATAATCAAAATAATGCATTTATTTCCGTGGATGTTGTGGTGGTTCCATTTGAAACCACTGCTCCTGTAACGACAGCATTAGTAGGTGTGACGAATTTATTTTCCAGTTTCAGGTGATGTATTCTCACAGACTAAAGGATGAGGATATTCTGGGGTGTCTTTTCGCAGCTACTCCTTCAGATCCCTACTCAGAGATTGACACTAGCAGTGACAGTGAAAGTAATGTGCTAGCTGTAGACAGTGGTCTGGATTTGCGAAGGAAAACACCTGTTTTATCTTAAATTATTTCGGAAAGTGAGAGTGAGGATCATTTTGACAATGACGGTGATGATGGTTTCAGCACTAATGACGATTTCCCACTGTCTTCCATTGCGAATTTTTCATGGAGAAAGGACGTCAGTGCAATGAACTTTGCCGCCAGTTTTTCAGAGGAAACTGGTGTACAAGGAAAACTTAAAAATGGGAGTGAAGGTAAGCAACCTGTAGATTTTTTTGTGTCTGTGTTGTGACTTTATGTTAGAAGACATAGTTTACAGTCTAAACTGTACGCAACACAGAGAGGTGGGAATTTCAGGCCTCTTTCTACAACAGAACTAAATGTATTTTTGCCTATAAACAACTAATGGGAATCAAGAAACCTTGTTATTATCGTGATTCCTGGTCATCCCATAAGGAACTTCGAGATGAGTACATTTCCTCACTAAAGTCAGTGAAAAGGTTCAGCTGGATTTTGACATATATTCACATCAATGACAACGCTGTTATGCCTTCAAGGGAGAGCAGAAAGTATGACAAATTATATAAAATCCGTCCACTAATCAATCAGATACTGATAAACTTCAAAGAATTCTATGCACCTACTAAGGAGCAAGCTATAGATGAATGCATGGTGAAGTTCAAAGGACGAATCGCATTCAAACCATATGTGCCCCAAAAGCCAATCAAGAGGGGATACAAAATCTGGGTCAGAGCTGATAAGCTTGGACATATTTGTGATTTTCAGATATATACTGGAAAAGCTGAAGGCATAGTGGAAAAATCCTTAGGGGAGAGAATTGTGAGAGATATGTGTGAAGGCTTGGAAGGAAAGGGATAGTTGATATTTCTATTGGAAATGCATTTATTCTGTTTCGATTATGTAGTCCAACAGCGAAGCAAGCGCTAAAGGATTTTCGAAGATGTGTTGCCACAGGCCTGGTAGGCAGTAATGTCTTCGAAGATAGTCCTGGCCATCCCAGTACACCGTCAGAACAATCTGCAAAAAAAAAATTCAAAACTGTTGTTCCCCCATGAGAAACGCATGTCGGAAGCAAAACATCTGCCAAAACATGGAACCTCAAGGCGCTGTGTGAACTCCAGCTCAAAGAAAGGACCCCACAGAAGCAGATGGACATGTAGTCACTTCCAGGTAGCCTTATGCTTATCTGCAGAAAGTAACTGCTTTTTACTGTATCATCAAAAGTGATCACATTTAGCGGGCAGTGGCTCCATTTGAAACCACCCTGTAAGTGTTCATTTTATGTATATTTCATTTAATTTTTACATATTTCTGTCTCACTGTATGAAAATTAATACAATAAGAACAAGGAAAAATTAAAAATTATTTTTTTTATTATTTTGCCCCTGAAAGGGTTAAAGCCACCATAGAGGGACGCGTTCGCGTCTCCTCCGGCTGTTGGGAAGGAGGGGAGACCCTGTGGCAGGTAGTGCAGAGCTTCCAAGCAGCCAGAGGGGTGCCTGCCGCTGCGACTGCACCAGCAGCAACGCGGGACATGGGCACCTCCAATAAAACTGCCATCATTCGAGTGCTTGGCTCTGCAGTGGCAGCGGCAGCGGCAGCGGCAGCGGCACCCTCGTGAAGCAGCCAGTGCAGAGCGAGCACCACATGCGGAAGCACTGCGCCAAGCAGTAACGGAGACGCCGAACACCAAGGGGATGGCGCCGGCTATTGCCGGCCAAACGCTGCGCCATGTCACCACTGGCACAGCGCAGTAAAAGGCTCACAGCAGCGCACTGAGCTGCTGCACTGGACTGCTCTTAGTGTAACTATCTCCGAAAAAAGCTATTATGGAAGTAAAAGAAAGGTTCAGGACTGGAATTAAAATTCAAGGTGCAAGGATATCAATGATACGGTTCGCTCATGACATTGCCGTCCTGAGTGAAAGTGAGGCAGAATTACATGATCTGCTGAATGGAATGGACATTCGAACGAGGACAGAATATGAACAGAGAGAGAATCGAAGAAAGTCGAAAGAAAGGAGAAGTGGCAGAAACTAGAGCAGCGAGAAACTTATCATCAGGACTGATGATCAAGAAGAGATGAAGTGAAGTAATTCTGTGGTGTCACCGCCAGACACCACACTTGCTAGGTGGCAGCTTTTAAATCGGCCGCGGTTCACTAGTATACGACGGACCCGCGTGTCGCCACTGTCAGTAATTGCACACCGAACGCCGCCACACGGCAGGTCTAGAGACACGTACTAGCACTCGCCCCAGTTGTACAGCCGACTTTGCTAGAGATGGAACTGACACATAGCGCTCTCATTTGCCGAGACGATAGTTAGCATAGCCTTCAGCTACGTCATTTGCTACGACCTAGCAAGGCGCAATAGCATATGATAATTATTATTGTGAAGCCTGTACAGTAACAAGAGATATGTTCTACAATTGTGGATTAAAGTTAAGTATTCAAGCAACTACTTACTTTCCTTTAACTGTTCCAGACCTCACGCCCTCCTGCGTGAGCTTGTATCGTGCATTTCGGCTTCCTCCAAACTCCGTGAATTGGCTCCTGCCAATTCACAACAAATTCCACTGCCTAGGCAGCAAAAAAACAATGACGGACGGAGCAAGGAGGACATCAAAAGCAACTAGCACTGGAAAACCGGGCATTCTTGGCCAAGACAAGTCTACTAGGACAAACTTAATCCTTTATTTCATCTGAGAATGTACGTGGAGCGCAGCATTGTATGATAGTGAAATAGCGACTGTGGGAAAACCGGAACAGAAGATAATCGATGGATTCGAGATGTGGTGCCACAGACAAATGTAGCAAACTAGGTCGACTCATAAGGTAAGGAATAAGGAGGCTCAGCGACGAATCGGAGAGGAAAGGAATGTATGGAAAACACAGTCAAGGAGAAGGGACAGAATGATACATCTGTTAAGACATCATGGAATGAGTTAAATGGTACTAGAGAGAGCTTTAGAGAGCAAAAACTATAGAGGAAGATTGAGATTGAAGTACATTTAGAAAATAATAAAGGACGTAGGTTGCAAGTGATCGTCCGAAATAAAGAAGTTGACACAGCAGAGGAATTCGAGGAGAGATGCATGAAACCAGTGAGATGACTGATGACTAAAAACGAAAAAAAGACATATTTGGCTCTGACGCGGTATCGATGCATGATACCCACTTCTAACACAACCTATCCTTGCATGACCTCTCGGAAGAAGCCAGAAATATACAACTGCTCTTGCTACCCTTCAAGACTATACCTAAGGGTTATTTTTCCCTTTTCGCTTTCCGTGGAACTCTTCCTCTCGCCCCACCCCATATACCCCCCCCCCCCCCCCCCGCTCTTTGCCCTTGAAAGTGATACCCTTCGATCGCTTTTCGTCCCCTTCTGTGTCCTCGATTAGTGGGTAACCTTACCCAGACGACATATAACATCACGGTACCACATCTCGTTAAGTCCTCGATTGGTAACTAACAAAAAAGAGTGACAGTACATATTTTGAGATGGTCAACACGTCGGTGTCGGTGAGGGCGGCTCCTACCTTCAAAAAAATTCACGGTCTCAGCCATTGTCTCAGAAAGAAAAAAACAAAAGATCTGCGTATTCGATGTCCGAGCTTGTGATTGTGACACTTTCTGAGATTGTTAAAAAAAAATTACCGAGAATGCTGTATAAATTGTCTATCTGAAATTAAAGACGTGATGCTAGCTCAAAATCTTTTATTTACTGGAACATTTTTTCTTACTACAGTTAATTTAATGCACTAGGCCAAATGAAACAGGAAAGTGCGAGCTTGCCACTACACAATTTCCCTAGAAATTAACGTCACCTCCAGTGTTTACAATTTAAAGCGTAAATTATAATGCATGGTGGTGTGCATTATCGTCAGAATTGCTGCAGAAGCATAACCATCTACACAGTAAATTTTCGTTCTGAGCTCTTTAATTTATTATTACAGCAATACATTTTCAGCGCATCAGGGTTGACATAAAAGTAAGTAAAACGGGAAAAATCACACAAAAATAACTAAACCTTCATGTGTTAACAGCAGCAGATGAAACTTAAATGTATTATAATTTTACATCATTGGATCGGTATTACACGAAAAGGATTTTATTTGGTGTACAGTTAGAGTATGTTTCCTTTGTGAATCAAAAAGTGAACAGATGTTTTTCCAATGATTTACCAGAGACAATTTGTTGAGAAACGCCACATAACAACGTGAAATTTGTCCTTTCACACTCTAGTTTCGGCATTTTAATTTGCACATGCTATTTATCTTCGCCCAATTCGTCTCAAAATATTTCCACACTCTATGAGAGAACAATATATATCTGTGGATTTTCTAATCGTCTTCGCCATCATGATCAGCTGTCATATGATATATTTTGCTTGATAAATATGTCTTTCAGACGTAACAGATAATCTGTAGGTCATTTACGATTCTCTCTCTCACATTTCCTGTTGTCATCTAACCTTCCATTCTATTGTCGACCCCTACTTTTCATACTTTAACTTCTCAGTAAATCATTTTCGTCTTTTTATAAAGAATTGTTAGCAAATGTTAGACTACACTCTTAAGTGATATTTGAATGTGACCCAGTTAATTGTCTCGTCCCATTCCCACATGTCTTGTAAGGCAACAATACAGGTAATGATTTGTTTCTACTGTGCACCTTTCGTCAAACCATTCCACCACTGAAAGAAATGGCGAGAGTCCTCTTGGTGGCGTCTGAAACTACTTATGGGTCATCAGAAAGGAAAGAAATTATTTAAATATTACCAAAAACAAGACCTCAGCCATCCCACTAGCACTGATATAAAATCAGCGGTGAAGATAAGAATTTGTGTCGCACCGGGACACCAACCTCCATGCTCCCGGTCCGGCACGAATTGTCAACATTCATCACTGATTTATTTCTGTGCGCATAAGACGGCTGAAGTCCGGTTCCACGTAATATTTAACTACTTTCTTTATTCTTCGTCCAACTCATTAGAAATTTCAGACACCACTGGAATGAATCTCGCTGTATATATTTAGAGCTGCGTACGCATAAGCTGAGGAAACGAGGCGAGACTTCAGTGCTGCCGCAATGCCCAGAAGCTTGATCAATAGCATACAGTCTACGATTAGAGTCGTGGAAAGGCCGAAACAGCGTAGGAGTATTACTATTAGTTTAAGCTGTTAAAGAACGCCAGAGATATTTCTCTTTCGAGAAACGCGTTCACCTTGATCCTACTATAGAAGACTGATCATTGTGTTGTGTGATCGTGAACAGAGGCTGGGCAACCGGTAACTCTTTCCGCCGAGGTAGCCATGATGAGGGGTAAGTACGAGAGAGCGTCTGGACTTAAGTGGCGAGCTCTTGCAAGCAAGCGCCTAGAGGGCCACTAACAGCTGCAGATGTCCGAAGCTAAGTGATGTTTGGAAATACCGGGACTCTGAATAGGACAATCGTTCTAGTAACTTAGAATAAGGAAGGAATATTGATGCAATAATCATAACGAAAATGTGTGAATCCAAGAAATGCAGTACACAGCCACAGACTGAAATTACGAGTTACTAGACTATATACCGTAAACGTTTACACACTATGATAACAATTAAAGCTGTCGTACAACGGTCTAGGCGCTACAGTCTGGAAGCGCGCGACCGCTACGGTCGCAGGTTCGAATCCTGCCTCGGGCATGGATGTGTGTCATGTCCTGAGGTTAGTTAGGTTTAAGTAGTTCTAAGTTCTAGGGGACTGATGAGCTCAGCAGTGAAGTCCCATAGTGCTCAGAGCCATCTGAACCATTTATTTGTCGTACAAGGAAGACATAGTATCGGATAATAGCATTGCACAGTAGCCATTATCACGAGTAAGCAAGCGAATTACATAGTTATTAAATATGTTACGATGACAGCTGTCTACATTAAGTGTGTCATACCGGAAAGTACACCTGACATACACATATAATTGTAGGTTGCTTCAGTACATCGATTTAATTTAACATATTAACATCGTCGACGGTATTTTACTGAAAGTGCGACAAAAATACATCTATCGGGTAGTCATGGTATCAGACAATGTTTGACGTAAATTAATTGTAACATTATTATTATAGGAGTGGTGGTCCAATAGCATTTACATTTACTTTTCCAGTTCATTTTCATTCTATTGCTTCCAAGGCGGCTGATACGGTGTACGTAAGGCACTGGCATTAAAAAATTTTCCACTTGTCTCTGATTGAATAAATACAGGTCTTGTATTTTGTAAAGCCTCGTCGACAGTTTTGTAAAGGCCTCGTCGCTATTACTGTGGAGGCCGAGTTGCTACTGTTGTTACGGTACGCCGAGTTTGTGAGTTCCTGAAACGGCTCCTGGTGCAGTACACTGCTAAGACATTTTCCCCTGTCACTATCATACATCTATGCCCCAGGGTCACGTAACAGGGCAGGAGAAAATGGTTCAAATGGCTCTGCACTATGGGACTTAACAGCTAAGGTCATCAGTCCCCTGGAGCTTAGAACTACTAAAAGCTGACTAACCTAAGGACTTCACACACATCCATGCCAGAGGCAGGATTCGAACCTGCGACCATAGCGGGCGCGCGATTCCACACTGTAGCGCCTAGAACCGCTCGGCCACCCCGGCCGAAAGGACAGAAGAACGAAGTTTCTACAACATTCCAACAAGTTGGTAATAATGTCACACAGATGAGTTAAAAAGTTGACTTATCTGTGTGATTTGTCGAATAATAAAGTCTGCAAGACTGCGTGTAATATAACACAAAAGAAAGCCCTCAACGCCTAACCGCAAATAGTCGGAAGTAAACTTGACAGTACACAGGAAATGCAATTTACAACAACTGGCTGTTCACTTCTAAGGGTTCGCTAACGTACCCTATCTAAGTCAGCCCTTGACGAAGATCTGTAAACAAGTGGGTGAGAGCTGTTGTTATATCTTCCGAGTAGGCTTCTGCCCGATGTGGTACGGTCATTGGCGGATTGTACTTGGTCGGCAATTGGAAGAGGCGAAGTCGATATCTTAATCTTCAGCGCTGGCCGTGGCGCTGGTGGAATTCGCGCAAGTGGCGAGTCTCTGTGGCACTGGCACGACATCGCATCTTTGCACCTGTGGTGCTTTTGCCCTGGCTGTGTCTTTTTGGGACGACACAGCATTGTATGGTTTTACAGGGTATTTTATACCACTCCTACTGCACAGTAGAGGAAAATACAGGTAAAGATGATTGAGTTGGATGGCGATCACGCGTCCTTCTCCCCACAGTAGACCACAAACGCTGAATAATATTGACAAATAGGTGACAGTTGGCTTGGGGAGACGAGACAATTCTTCCACATGCTTGCAAAACCATTACTGGACGATACGTGCTGTGTTAATAGGGACCTTGTGGTCCTGGAAAACAGCGCAATCAACGGGGTACAGACGTTGTCGCTAAATGGTTCTGAGCACTGTAGGACTTAACTTCTGAGGTCAGTAGTCCCCTAGAACGTAGAACTACTTAAACCTAACTAACCTAAGGACATCACTCACATCCATGCCCGAGGCAGGACTCGAACCTGCGACCGTAGCGGTCGCGCGGTTCCAGATTGTAGCGCCTAGAACCTGCTCAGCCACACCGGCCGGCTTCAGACGTTGTACCATTGTCCGGATATGAGTAGCCATAAAAAGACTAACAATACTTGGTAGTAACGCGCCTGCAGAGTAACCATGGCACCCCTGGAATACCATGATATGTCTACCTAAATCGTAACCGAACTCCAAAACCCCCTCTCTCCCGCCTTCCTGCCCCCGTAATTTTATTCTAGGAACTTAAACTCGGCCAGAAGTCGAAAACTGTGTGAATCCAAGTTCATCAGCCCTAATGACGTTCTTCCAGTGTTCTATAGTCCAGGTCTTATGCACCACGTTCCCTGTTGTACGTATTTGCCTCACTAATGACTGGAATACTCTCTTTCAAATTCTGAAGGTGGCAGGGGTAAAATACAGGGAGCGAAAGGCTATTTACAATTTGTACAGAAACCAGATGGCAGTTATAAGAGTCGAGGGGCATGAAAGGGAAGCAGTGGTTGGGAAGATAGTGAGACAGGGTTGTAGCCAATCTGTATGTTGATAAAGCAGTAAAGGAAACAAAAGAAAAATTCGGAGTAGGAATTACAATCAATGAAGAAGAAATAAAAACATTGAGGTTCTTGATGACATTGTAATTGTGTCAGCGACAGCAAATGACTTGGAAGAGCAGCTGAAAGGATTGGACAGTGTCTTGAAAGGAGGATACAAGATGAACAACAACAGAAGCAAAACGAGTATAATCGAATGTAGTCGAATTAAGTCGGGTGATGCTGCGGGTATTACATTAGGAAATGAGAAGCTTAAAGTAGTAAATGAGTTTTGCTTTTTGGGGAGCAAAATAACTGATGATGGTCGAAGTAGAGAGGATATAAAATGCTGACTGGCAATGACAAGTAAAGCGTTTCTGACGAAGAGAAATTTGTTAACATCGAGTGTAGATTTAAGTGTCAGGAAATCATTTCTGAAAGTATTTGCGTGGAGTGTAGCCATGTATGGAAGTGAAACGTGGACGATAAATAATTTGGACAAGAAGAGAATAGAAGCTTTCGAAATGTGGTGCTACAGAAGAATGCTGAAGATTAGATGGGTAGATCACATAACTAATGAGGAAGTATTGAATAGAAGTAGAGAGAAGAGAAATTTGTGGCACAACTTGACTAGAAGAATGGATCGGTTTGTAGGGCATATTCTGAGGCATCAAGGGACAGCCAATTTAGTATTGGAGGGCAGCGTGCAGGGTAAAAATCGTAGAGGGAGTCCAAGAGATGATTACACGTAAAACATTGAGAAGGACGTAGGTTGCAGTAGGTACTGGGAGATGAAGAAGCTTGCACAGGTTAGAGTAGCATGAAAAGCTGCATCAGGCCAGTCCCTGGACTGAAGACCACAACAACAACGAGTAGTTTTCGAATTGCAGGTGGCCCTGCAATTCCCTGCTTACAGAGCTGCCTTCGTGAGATCTCTCTGATTGCGACTTTAAGTTATTCACGGACACTTGTCGCCCTCTTGTTTTTCGGTACAGTGGTGACCAATGACCGCCCGTCATAGTCACTCGACACTCACATTCGTCCGCGTTGTCTCTTAGCAGATGATGTTTTTCCCTGTGCGAGAAATAGATCTTCGATACGGTGGTTGACTGCATGTGGTACAGTTCTTCTATACGGTACCTCTTCAAACACCAAACAATTCGGCTGCCTTTGTTACGAAAGCGAGCACCAATAAGGTGTCCATGTTCGAATCATTTAGCTCTGGCATGACACACTTCAATAACACCGAACAGCCGGCCTGAGTGGCCGAGCGGTTCTATGCGCTACAGTCTGGAAACGCACCAGTGCTACGGTCACAGGTTCGAATCCTGCCTCGGGCATGGATTTGTGTGGTGTCCTTAGGTTGGTTAGATTTAAGTCGTTCTAAGTTTTATGGGACTGATGACGTCAGTAGTTAAGTCCCATAGTGCTCAGAGCCATTGGAACCTTTTTGAACACCGACCACTGTTCTGACCACAACACGCAAATGCAGCGTTTTAAGGATACTGCACTGGTGACGTTTCTGGTCAAATAGAACAGTGCACCCTGCACTGTTGCCTAATATCGGCATTTACGTTCAAGTAAGCATTTCTCCTGGTGTTGCCATATTTACGTCCAGTTCCAGTGGATACTCCTAGTAATACGCTAAAACAAATGCGACTTTGTTTCGCTAGATTACTACATTTTATAGCTGTTAGTTTAATATTTGCAGATGCATCCATTTGATTTTCCCGTCAACATATCGTCCAATAAATACGATAGAAATAGTCGTGCACGTCATCTATCTGTGAGTTATTTAGCTCTCTTTCCTGGCGAGTTTAATCTACATGAAGACCCACCCTGAGGAGGATGATTTCATGAAAGTGGCGCACCTTTTCGGCGAATTAACCGACTTGGATAAAGCGTGAAATTTATAGTTTGTCAGTCCGTTTTGGGCTTTTTACGGTTTCCTGAGGTGGAGACGTGGTACACACGCAGCATTTGCATAGGCTACTGAGGTGACTCGCCTAATACATCTACACTAGCCGGAGTACGTCAAAAACGGATATTAACCTAGTGCGTAGATTAATTTGGGGTCTGAATCACTTTCCTCTCTCGTAAATTATTGGTTTATGGGTTGCCACCTAGCTCACAGCACGATTACAATCTGTACAGGATTTTTCATTGTGGGATTGGCAATGGCGTAAAAGAACCGCATTTACATGTGGTAATATCATCATAAAAATTTTAAATCAACGCCGACTAGATTTTACTTCTTCCGATAATATGGAAGAAACGACAAGCATTGATTTTTCTGCGTATGTGAGTGAAATTACAAGTTTATTTGCCTATCTTGGTATTTCATTCTCCTTCGCTAAATGATTTCAAAAGCAATCAATTAGGAAAATACAACTCGTAAAGAGGTAATAAATTTTCCTTTTATCTATTGAAAATGCGGCTAAGGCACCTATAAATGTTTCCAGTGATTACTTTTGGTAAAATTTCTCTAGGCCCTTTGCCTTTAATTACTATCTTACCTCTCTAACTACGTGCAAAAGCATTCTCTTCTGCACCGTGTCTTATTCTACATCTACATCTATATCGACACTGTGGTGTCACCGCCAGACACCACACTTGCTAGGTGGTAGCTTTTAAATCAGCCGCGGTCCGCTAGTATACGACGGACCCGCGTGTCGCCACTGTCAGTGATGGCAGACCAAGCGCCGCCACATGGCAGGTCTAGAAAGACGTCCTAGCACTCGCCCCAGTTGGACAGCCGACTTTGCGAGCGATGCTACATTGACAAATACGCTCCCAATTGCCGAGACGATAGTTAGCATAGCCTTCAGCTACGTCATTTGCTACGACCTAGCAAGGCGCCATAGCATTTGATAATTAATATTGTGAAGCGTGTACATTAACAAGAACGATGTTCTACAATTGTGGATTAAAGTTAATTATTCTACCAGTTACTCTTGTTTTGCTAGTCTTATTTCTCTGACCTGTTCCAGACCTCACGCCAGCCTGCGTGAGCTTAATCGCGTGCCTTTAGGCTTCCTCCAAACTCCGTGAATTGGCTCCTGCCAATTCACAACAGACACCCCGAAATCTGCAACACGGCACGTGGCGGAGGGTACCCCATACCACAACAAGTCACTTCCTTTCCTGTTCCCCTCGCAATCAGAACGAGGAAAAACGACTGTCTATATACGTCCGTATGAGCCCTAATTTCTGGTATCTTATCCCTGTGGTACTGACGCACAATGCATGTTCGAGGCCACAGAGTCGTTCTGCAGTCAGCTTCAAATGCCGGTTCTCTAAATTTTCTCAGTAGCGTTCCTTACAGAATGTTGCCTTCTCTCAAGGGATTCTTAGTATAGTTCCATAAGCATCTCCGTATCACTTTCGTGTTGCTCGAACCTACCATTAACAAATCTAGCAGTTCGCCTCCGAACTGCTTCGAGGTCTTCCATTAATCCGACCTGGTACCGAACCCACACACTCAGGCAGTGTTCAAAAAGACGTCGCACTAGCGTCGTACATGCGGTGTCCTTTACAGGTGAATCACTCTTTCCTACAATTCTCCAAATGAACCGAAGTCGTCCATTTTCATTTCCTAGCTCAATCATCACATGCTCGTCACGTTTAGTATCTCCTTGCAAAGTTACGCCCACATGTTTAAATTTCTTGAGTGTGGGAAGCAGGACACTAATAGTGCTGTATCCGAACGCTACGGGTTTGATTTTCCTACTCATCCACATTAACGTACATTTTTCTACAATTGTGCTAGCTGCCATTCAGCACACCAACTTTAAATTTCGTCTAAATCATCTTACATCCTCCTTCAGTCACTCAAATTCGACACCGTACCGCACACTCAGCGTAATCGACAACCAACCGGAGACTGTTGCCCACTCTCCCTACCAAATTCGTCCACGAGACTCAGAGGGCCATAGACACGGGTTCACAGGTAGATGCCGTGTTTCTTGACTTCCGCAAGGCGTTCGATACAGTTCCCCACAGTCGTTTAATGAATAAAGTAAGAGCATATGGACTATCAGACCAATTGTGTGATTGGCTTGAGGAGTTCCTAGATAACAGGACGCAGCATGTTATTCTCAATTGAGAGAAGTCTTCCGAAGTAAGAGTGATTTCAGGTGTGCCGCAGGGGAGTGTCATAGGACCGTTGCTATTCACAATATACATAAATGACCAGGTGGATGACATCGGAAGTTCACTGAGGCTTTCTGCAGGTGATGCTGTGGTGTATCGAGAGGTTGTATCAATGGAAATTTGTACTGAAATGCAGGAGGATCTGCAGCGAATTGACGCATGGTGCAGGGAATGGCAATTGAATCTCAATGTAGACAAGTGTAATGTGCTGCGAATACACAGAAAGATAGATCCTTTATCATTTAGCTACAAAATAGCAGGTCAGCAACTGGAAGCAGTTAATACCATAAATTATCTGGGAGTACGCATTAGGAGTGATTTAAAATGGAATGATCATATAATGTGGATCGTCGGTAAAGCAGATGCCAGACTGAGATTCATTGGAAGAATCCTAAGGAAATGCAATCCGAAAACAAAGGAAGTAGGTTACAGTACGCTTGTTCGCCCACTGCTTGAATACTGCTCAGCAGTGTGGGATCCGTACCAGATAGGGTTGACAGAAGATATAGAGAAGATCCAACGGAGAGCAACACGCTTCGTTACAGGATCATTTAGTAATCGTGAAAGCGTTACGGAGATGATAGATAAACTCCAGTGGAAGACTCTGCAGGAGAGACGCTCAATAGCTCGGTACGGGCTTTTGTCAAAGTTTCGAGAATATACCTTCACCGAAGAGTCAAGCAGTATATTGCTCCGTCCTACGTATATCTCGCGAAGAGACCATTAGGATAAAATCAGAGAGATTAGAGCCCACACAGAGGCATACCGACAACCCTTCTTTCCAAGAACAATACGAGACTGGAATAGAAGGGAGAACCGATAGAGGTACTCAAGGTACCCTCCGCCACACACCGTCAGGTGGCTTGCGGAGTATGGATGTAGATGTAGATGTAGAAATCATTTGTGTGTATAGAGAATATTAGCGGACCTATAACGCTTCCCTACGACATTCCTGACGGTACACCTATCTCTGATGAACAATCGCCATCAAGGACAACATACACGGATCTATAACTTAAGAAGTCTTCAAGCCACTCACATATCTGTGAACCTACTCCATATACCAGTAGCTATTATATTAACCTGCTGCCGAGCAGACCAAGGCGCTGCAGTCATGGACTGTGCAGCTGGTCCCGGCGGAGATTCGAGTCCTCTCTCGGGCATGGGTGTGTGTGTTTGTCCTTAGGATACTTTAGGTTAAGTAGTGTGTAAGCTTAGGGACTGATGACCTTAGCAGTTAAATCCCATAAGATTTCACACACATTTGAACAACCTGCAATAGAGCACCGTATCGAATGCTTTCCGGAAACCCAGAATAATGGAACCTGACTATTGCCCTTTATCCATAGTTCGTGGTATATCGTGTGACAAAAGGGCAAGCTAAAACCATGTTGATTCGTGGACATAAGCTTCTCTATTCGAAGGAAATTTATTACATTCAGCTGAGAATATCTTGAAAAATTCAACAGTAAACCGATGTTAGGGATATTGGTCTGTAAGTTTATGGGCCCATTTTCTTGCCCTTGTTATACAGAGGAGTCACCTGCGCTTTCTTTCGGTTTCTCAAGACTTTGCGCTGGGCTAGAGAGTCACGACAAATGCAAGCTAAGGGGCCAACGTCGGAGATTACTCTTTGAAAAATCGAATTGGGTTTCCATCCGGACATTGTGACATTTTTGTTTTCAACTCCTACAGGTGTCACGCTATGCCATCGTTGCTTATTACTGTGTCGTTCCTACGGGAGCTCGATACTCAAACGACGGTATATTTGTACGATTCTCCGGTATGAACTATTTCTTGAATGTGACGTGTAAAACTTCAGCTTTCGTTTTGCTTTCTTCAGCCGCCACGCCAGACAGGTCGAGAAGTGACTGTACGGAAGCGTAAGACCCACTCAGCGATTTTACGTCAGACCAGAATTTTATCGAGTTTTCTGCCAGATCTTTTGTCAAGGTACGACGGTATTAATAATTGTATTCTCTCACATCCACACGAATCTCTGGTGGCCTTTGCTTGTCTGCGAGTTGTCATTTGAACCGAGAATGCAATAGCCTTTTTCTACCCACCATTTTACTAATTTCGTTGTCGTGGCTCCTTTCTGTCCTTACTCCATGAACTAGGCAAATAATTCTGCAGAACAAGATTTACAATCCGCTTCATCTTTGCCCATAATTCCTCTACGTCCATTTGAACTAAGTGATGCCAATTGACTGTCTCATATGATTATCTGCCCTTTCTAGCAGAAATACTCACCTAGCCTTCTTATTTGATTTATTAACATTCGTAACTGTTGTTGTTGTTGTGGTCTTCAGTCCTGAGACTGGTTTGATGCAGCTCTCCATGCTACTCTATCCTGTGCAAGCTTCTTCATCTCCCAGTATCTACTGCAACCTACATCCTTCTGAATCTGCTTAGTGTATTCATCTCTTGGTCTCCCTCTACGATTTTTACCCTCCACACTGCCCTCCAATGCTAAATTTGTGATCCCTTGATGCCTCAAAAGATGTCCTACCAACCGATCCCTTCTTCTAGTCAAGTTGTGCCACAAACTTCTCTTCTCCCCAATCCTATTCAATACCTCCTCATTAGTTACGTGATCTACCCACCTTATCTTCAGCATTCTTCTGTAGCACCACATTTCGAAAGCTTCTATTCTCTTCTTGTCCAAACTAGTTATCGTCCATGTTTCACTTCCATAGATGGCTACACTCCATACAAATACTTACAGAAACGACTTTCTGACACTTAAATCTATACTCGATGTTAACAAATTCCTCTTCTTGAGAAACGCTTTCCTTGCCACTGCCAGTCTACATTTTATATCCTCTCTACTTCGACCATCATCGGTTATTTTACTCCCTAAATAGCAAAACTCCTTTACTACTTTAAGTGTCTCATTTCCTAATCTAATTCCCTCAGCATCACCCGACTTAATTTGACTACATTCCATTATCCTCGTTTTGCTTTTGTTGATGTTCATCTTATATCCTCCTTTCAAGACACTGTCCATTCCGTTCAACTGCTCTTCCAAGTCCTTTGCTGTCTCTGACAGAATTACAATGTCATCGGCGAACCTCAACATTTTTATCTCTTCTCCATGAATTTTAATACCTACTCCGAATTTTTCTTTTGTTTCCTTTACTGCTTGCTCAATATACAAATTGAATAACATCGGGGAGAGGCTACAACCCTGTCTTACTCCTTTCCCAACCACTGCTTCCCTTTCATGCCCCTCGACTCTTATAACTGTCATCTGGTTTCTGTACAAACTGTAAATAGCCTTTCGCTCCCTGTATTTTACCCCTGCCACCTTCAGAATTTGAAAGAGAGTATTCCAGTTAACATTGTCAAAAGCTTTCTCTAAGTCTATAAATGCTAGAAACGTAGGTTTGCCTTTTCTTAATCTTTCTTCTACGATAAGTCGTAAGGTCAGTATTGCTACACGTGTTCCAACATTTCTACGGAATCCAAACTGATCTTCCTTGAGGTCGGCTTCTACCAGTTTTTCCATTCGTCTGTAAAGAATTCGCGTTAGTATTTTGCAGCTGTGATTTATTAAACTGATAGTTCGGTAATTTTCACATCTGTCAACACCTGCTTTCTTTGGGATTGGAATTATTATATTCTTCTTGAAGTCTGAGGGTATTTCGCCTGTGTCATACATCGTGCTCACCAGATGGTAGAGATTTTTCATGACTGGCTCTCCCGAGGCCATCAGTAGTTCAAATGGATTGTTGTCTACTCCCGGGGCCTTGTTTCAACTCAGGTCTTTCAGTGCTCTGTCAAACTCTTCACGCAGTATCTTATCTCCCATTTCGTCTTCATCTACATCCTCTTCCATTTCCATAATATTGTCCTCAAGTACATCGCCCTTGTATAAACCCTCTATATACTCCTTCCACCTTTCTGCCTTCCCTTCTTTGCTTAGAACTGGGTTGCCATCTGAGCTCTTGATATTCATACAAGTGGTTCTCTTCTCTCCAAAGGTCTCTTTAATTTTCCTGTAGGCAGTATCTATCTTACCCCTAGTGAGACAAGCCTCTACATCCTTACATTTGTCCTCTAGCCATCCCTGCTTAGCCATTTTGCACTTCCTGTCGATCTCATTTTTGAGACGTTTGTATTCCTTTTTGCCTGCTTTATTTATTGCATTTTTATATTTTCACCTTTCATCAATTAAATTCAATATTTCTTCTGTTACCCAAGAATTTCTATTAGCCCTCGTCTTTTTACCTACTTGATCCTCTGCTGCCTTCACTACTTCATCCCTCAGTGCTACCCATTCTTCTTCTACTGTATTTCTTTCCCCCATTCCTGTCAATTGTTCCCTTATGCTCTCCCTGAAACTCTCTACAACCTCTGGTTCTTTCAGTTTATCCAGGTCCCATCTCCTTAAATTCCCACCGTTTTGCAGTTTCTTCAGTTTCAATCTGCAGTTCATAACCAATAGATTGTGGTCAGAATCCACATCAGCCCCAGGAAATGTCTTACAATTTAACACCTGGTTCCTAAATCTCTGTCTTACCATTATATAATCTATCTGATACCTTTTAGTATCTCCAGGATTCTTCCAGGTATACAACCTTCTTTTATGATTCTTGAACCAAGTGTTGGCTATGATTAAATTATGCTCTGTGCAAAATTCTACAAGGCGGCTTCCTCTTTCATTCCTTCCCCCTAATCCATATTCACCTACTATGTTTCCTTCTCTCCCTTTTCCTACTGACGAATTCCAGTCACCCATGACTATTAAATTTTCGTCTCCCTTCACTACCTGAATAATTTCTTTTATCTCGTCATACATTTCATCTATTTCTTCATCATCTGCAGAGGTAGTTGGCATATAAACTTGTACTACTTTAGTAGGCATGGGCTTTGTGTCTATCTTGGCCACAATAATGCGTTCACTATGCTGTTTGTAGTAGCTAACCCGCACTCCTATTTTTTATTCATTATTAAACCTACTCCTGCATTACCCCTATTTGATTTTGTATTTGTAACCCTGTAATCACCTGACCAAAAGTCTTGTTCCTCCTGCCACCGAACTTCACTAATTCCCACTATATCTAACTTTAACCTATCCATTTCCCTTTTTAAATTTTCTAACCTACCTGCCCGATTAAGGGACCTGACATTCCACGCTCCGATCCGTAGAACGCCAGTTTTCTTTCTCCTGATAACGACGTCCTCTTGAGTAGTCCCCGCCCGGAGATCCGAATGGGGGAGTATTTTACCTCCGGAATATTTTAACCAAGAGGACGCCATCATCATTTAATCATACCGTAGAGCTGCATGTCCTCGGGAAAAATTACGGCTGTAGTTTCCCCTTGCTTTCAGCCGTTCGCAGTACCAGCACAGCAAGGCCGTTTTGGTTAATGTTACAAGGCCAGATCAGTCAATCATCCAGACTGTTGCCCCTGCAACTACTGAAAAGGCTGCTGCCCCTCTTCAGGAACCACATGTTTGTCTGGCCTCTCAACAGATACCCCTCCGTTGTGGTTGCACCTACGGTACGGCCATCTGTATCGCTGAGGCACGCAAGCCTCCCCATCAACGGCAAGGTCCAGGGTTCATGGGGGGCATTCGTAACTATAGTTGCTATAATGACATCACTAATCGCCGTTTCAGTACTGACGTCTTCGATAAGGTTTGGCCAATCTGTAGATACAAGGTCTAACATATTTCCATTAAGTATGGGCTGCCGAACTAGCTGCTCAGACAGTTTCCCGAAAACGTGTTCAACAGTACTTCGAATGACTGTCTGGCTGTACCCCCTGCAGTAAATCCGGAGAAATCCCAGTCTATGCATGGTAGGACTACACTCGGTTAGTAAATTGTCCATACCTGTCGCGGTACGACACAGGGAAACCACTCTCTTTCGAACCTGTCGACGTACACTTGAGAGATATGCATAAACTGACATTTTATAACTCATTCCCCGTTCTTAGAGTAAACGTCCACTCTGCTGTGAAGTGTGCGCTAACCTGGAACTTCCTGGCAAATTATCACTTTGATTCAGATAGGGACTCGAACCTGGGACCAGGCAAGGAATCTGCCCGATTGCGGTAAACTGTACATGTTCGAGTACCGATTCGGTACACAGGATGTTTATTTTGTTCTTTCTATGTTTCGTAGATTTAAGCGCCTACGTACTACTTAAAAAACTGTTCAGATGTTTGAAAATCCGTGTCGAATCATCCACTATCGGAAATCTCCTTCATTTCGACAATCAAGGCCAGTGAAATGATTCTTCATATATCAGACAGATAGCACTAGTGTAGGAAAAAGTGTGTTAGTTAGATAGTCATCTGTTGTTGTGGTAATACCGAAGAAGACAATACATTCTTCAATACCCTGGCTGATTCACAATATACGATGGAGATATTCTCATGATCTTCGTTTCATATATTATCAACAATAATTTTCAAAACAGGAACCATTCTTATTTGACAAACAATGAACAGCAATAGTAAATAATCTTGAAATTATCTTGCGGCTTGTTGTACACTGGTGTGAAAAACTTTAAAATAAAAGTAATCTTCGCGTAATTTGTCACTACCAAATAACATAGCTTCAAGAAACCGGGACCATACGTAGAAAGAACTGCTGCAGTATGGAAAAGAAGATAAATGAAAGAAATGCTCAATGTGTCGAAAAACAAATGACACATTTGTTCAAAGATAATAATTGCACTGCAGTCACGGCGGTTCATGATAACAACGGGCAGGCCAGTACGTGCGCGGATTATAAGGTCCTACGAAAGGTACTCAATTTGCGCAGTTCGATGTGATCGCGTATTGTCATCTATAAAAATGAAGTGAGTGTCGAACATACCACTGAAATGACGCATAAGGGTAAGGAATACAGTGTCAGAATAACGTTGATCGATGAGGTACCGTGTTCAAGGATTTGGATGTCTATACGCCCCTACAATAAAATGACTCTCCACACCGTAACACCCTGACCACGAAAACGAGCATATTCGATATTGTTGCTGGATATATTACGTGTTCCCACCTCTCACTGGACGAGGGTACGTCCTGCATTGTCGGATAATGTAATTATTGCTTTCAAGTAAATGTGTCATATCTGTTCTTCTCAATGCATTTTCTTTTCTTTTTTTTTTTTTTTGTTACTTTCTGTACTATACTGTAGCAGTTCTTTCTACGTATTGTCATTGTTTTACCGAGCTGCGTTACAAGGCAGCGGCGCAACACCCACAAGTTACTTAACTTATGCACACCGTGAATTATTCAATAAACTTCGCTTCTGTGCCAGCTCATAAGGCGTCTGTGCAGCTGTTTCAGATACATAATGGTACGAGTGTCCACTATTCGACACGTAGAGAGTAATGTACATTAACAGTACTTACATTTAGCCACAGTTCACTGCGACTGCAAATAAACGTGGGCGCTCTGAAAATGCTCTGGTCACTCACCAGAGCTTACCCAGCGGGTGAAGTGTGCGAGAAATGTCATCCGCTGTCGCGCGCGAATTTCATTTAAAACTGGTACTGTGGTGACGTCAGTCGGTTGATGGGTCCTTGACATCGCTGGTCGCCGGAGACAATTGGACGTAATTGTGCCACACACAAAATTGTATGCCCTCTGTTTATTTGAATTTTATTTAAATTTAATACTCTTTTTCTCTCTTTGGTTACGGCACAATCTTTACCGAAGAGCTACCGAGACTCTATAGCACTTTTCAGACAACTACAGAATAAAATATTTAATTTGAGAGCTTCAAGGTGTGTAAAGCACACGGAAAGTAACCAACAAATCAGGCGCGGGTACAATGTGGGGGGAGAGTGAGATTACCCTGAAAAATTAAAGCCGAAGTACTAATAAGCACTGATGTGAGCGCTCGAAGATAATCGCTGTATTAAACGCTGGCAAATCTGATGATAGCCCAGACAGCGCGGACTGACAGCCCTACCCTCTGGGACTTACAGGCTATTAGTACGGCTTACCCGGAACAGTATCGGTACACCATTATTCACAATACTGCTCCAACAAGCGGTTTTCCGTTCAAAACAAAGATTCACAGATCAGATTCTGTCACTCACCACCTACAAATTCCAGTAATGTTGTTTATAACGTTGCTGGCCACACTTTGTATCAGTGAATCTTTTGTTACTCTAACACACACCTTACTAAGTATAAGACTTTTATCTAGAAACCGATAACGCAATGTTATAGTAGAGACGAGTATTTAGAAAACGCAGTGAAACCGTATCCAGTATTTGTTCGAAAATATGTATATGTAAGCGCTGAAGTGTCAGTAAAATAAACTTGTATGGAAGTTATTCTCGCAACTGTAGCACACCTTCGTGGATCCAACACGGCAAATGTCTTAGACTGTCGACCGATTCCCGTATATTGTCGTAACGCATTACAAAAATCTTAACTGTAATATATATGTGATAAATAATTATAGATTGGAATGCTGATTGTAGTCATTTGTTTTCAACAAGATACTGACATTATCACTGCGTAGTTTAACCATAATACATTTGCATGCACTACGTTTCTGCCAGCGATAGCAGCGAGCCCGAGATAATGCTAATTTCCACTTTCTGTTTATGTAAGAAGGAATGTGGGCAAACACGATGATAATTTCAGTCATCCGACACACTAATTCTGAATTGCACCATCAGACCGGCTAGAAAATAGCTTTCAGCGTCGCAGTTTTTTTGGGTAATCGACTTCCACATTAATACCATTGGCATGCAGTAAATAGTTTTACCATTACAGTTGCTGTCTGAATAATCCGTTAAAATTACAGTCCTCAACAAAATATACAAAGCCAGTCAACATTATAACACACATATTCTAATTTTAGGAGTCATAACGGGGAAAATACGTCATTATCAACAACTTGTGAGCTAGAATTAGGTAGCAGTAGAGAAAACTGCGGGGCAACCGTAGGGCTACAAATAAGGAAATTTAAACAAGTTATTACGTTTGCTGAGCAAACAAATCCTTCTGTATCTATCAAGAAGGTATAATTTTTTCTATGTCGTTACCAGCAAGACAGCCGGGACTCACCTGTACATAATCAGAGTTATTTCCACGAGGATTTTTGCGATATTTTTAACGTTATAAGGTTGTTACGGCATACTACTTTACTTCCAATGGATAGACAGGCATTTAGCCTAGAGATAATCCACACTAGGATTGTTCGCATCAGTAATTGGTAGCCTGTGTAATCGACTTCCATGTTAAATATTTAAAATTACAAACAGAGAATAGCTTTTCATTCAATTATCAGTCCTATTACGTGGAATGTATGCCCAGTGACATAAGTCAACAGTATTTAATTCATTGAAATACTAAGTTTTAGACGCCACCTGAAACTGCAGTAGTATTCATACACTGAAGCGCCAAAGAAACTAGTACACGCATGCGTATTCAGATACAGAGATATGCAGACAGGCAGAACACGGGCTGCGCTCGGCAACGCCTATATAACACAACAAGTGTGTGGCGCAGTTATTTGATCGGTTCTTGCTAATTGCTGGCTTGATGACAGTGTGTTCACGGGCGTACTCCCCAAGCGTCAATGTTCCCGGTCATGGATATACTACACACCTAAGTGTCAGAGTTGTGGGTCACCCTGCAGGTGACATACTTTGCCTGGTGTGGTTGCAGATAACGCGCAGCTCTTGCTCTAGGTGAGTATTATGAAGCAAACTGTTAGACACACACGCGCGCGCACACACACACACACACACAATTATTTGGAAGCATGTGAGGTAACGGGCGAGTTGTGGCGCCCTGGAGATATTCTAAGTTCGGAGTGGGTGCGGCCGCACTGGCCGATCTTCCAGCCGGGGCCCGGCAGCAAACATGTCGTGCCGAACGTTAGCCGGACTAGAGGGGTAGCCCATGCGCATGGTCCAGCCACGTGGCTGGGAATTCCGCTGTGACGACGACGGTGCTTTGTATCGACGAAGGAGATGTCTATGCCGGAAAAGTGCGAAAGATGGCGGACTTCGTGAAACCTTAATGGAAGACATTTTACAGTTCGTATAGAAATTAATGTTAGCCATATGAAGCGTGATAGCTCAAAAAGAGAAACATATATTATCATTATTTGCATGACGATTCTGATGGTGCAATCTGTTGTCCAATATCTTTACTAGTTTAAAGTTAAGTATCAGACGATAAATTATACGAGGAACACCCAACAACGAATTTCCAAAATCTAAAACGTTCATCCGATTACGTCGATCTACGAGTATTTAGAAAGATATTAGTGTAAAACTAAATTGGTATTATTTACAGGCATGTAAGTTGAATAGTACATGAGTTATTGGAGGTGAAAGTGGTGGCCCATTACTATCGATCGCGTAAGGCCATAAGTACTCCAGACTTACACGAAGAAAACTGTAGCAGCATGCTTATAAATATATTTATTAATCTATGTCTTTGTTTATGTCCGATACATACTATTCATGAAAAAATTGATTAAATATTAACTGTGGTTTAGAAATCACAGATACATTAGGCTACTGGCCTACCTTTTGTCCTATTCCTTTGATGTATGTCTATTAAATTGTTTATGTATCTAATATTGAGTGTTAGAGCGTATTTGTGGTCCATCCGTAGGAATATTTACATAGTTTCAAGTTATTAAAACATAAATCAAGTGCTCGAATGTGTTTGATTATGCTTGAGTGGGTGCTTTTCTTTTTTTTTGTGGTTTTAGGGCGCACAACTTCAATGGTCATTAGCGCCCAGACTACGTTAGGAATGTAGCACGACAAACAAGCTTAAAACAGCAGCTAAAAGGGAAAACACGATAAAAGACAGACTGACAGGCATAGGATTAAAGAAAAACAGCATAATCAAGTGTCCTTAGAGATGTAGGTCAAGTTGATAAAACGAAGAACGCGAGCAGCTCCTCGTGGGTCTTCCGCTAAAATGGCATCTAGACTACATGGCAGGCCAAGATCAAGACGCAGTGTGTTAAAATCCGGACAGGACGTTAAAATGTGGCGGACCGTCAGCAATTGCCTACATGGGCAGAACGGCGCCGGCGCAGCCGTCAGCAGATGGCGATGGCTGAACCGGCAGTGTCCAATTCGTAACCTGGGCCAAAACGACCTCCTACCTCCGAGAAGGGCGGGAGGAGGACGTCCAAGCCGCGGGAAGAGGTTTCAAGGCCCGAAGCTTGTTGTCCGTAAGTGCAGCCCAATCGGCATGCCGCAGCGATAAAATGCGCCGATAAATGACCCTGCTAAAATCTGACGAAGGGACACAACAAGAAGCTGTCCGAGGTTGGAGGACCGCAGCCTTGGCCGCGGCATCTGCAGCTTCGTTCCCAGGGATACCGACATGGCCAGGAACCCACATAAAGCTAACCGGAGAACCGACGTCCACCAGCTGCTGAAGAGAGCGTTGGATCCGGTGCACGAAAGGGTGAACCGGATACGGATCACTGAGGCTCTGGAAGGCACTCAGGGAATCGGAGCAGATGACATAAGCAGAATGTCGGTGGCGGCAGATGTAAAGAACAGCCTGGTACAGGGCAAAGAGCTCAGCTGTGAAGACCGAACAATGGCCATGGAACCGGTATTTGAAACTTTGTGCCCCGACAATAAAAGAACACCCGACCCCGTCATTGGTCTTAGAGCCATCTGTATAAATGAAGGCCATATTAACGAACTTCGAACGAAGTTCGACAAAACGGGAGTGGTAGACCGAACCGGGGGTAACCTCCTTTGGGAGCGAGCTGAGGTCAAGGTGAACGCGAACCTGAGCCTGGAGCCAAGGTGGCGTGTGGCTCTCGCCCACTCGAAAGGTTGCAGGGAGTGAAAAATTAAGGTGTTGAAGGAGGCGACGAAAGCGAACTCCAGGGGATAGCAGGGCAGAGACATACAACCCGTATTGACGGTCGAGAGAGTCGTCAAAAAAGGAACGATAAGACGGGTGGTCGGGCATTGACAGTAGCCGACAGGCATACCGACAAAGCAGCATATCGCGCCGGTAGGTGAGTGGCAATTCACCAGCGTCAGCATGAAGACTCTCGACGGGACTAGTATAAAACGCTCCGAACGCAAGACGTAAACCCCGATGTTGTATGGAGTTGAGGCGGTTGAGTGGGTGCGTTGGCATGAAGACCATGGGGCAAGCGCTCTAGCCGATCACAGCGCTCGTGAATGTGGAGACTGGATGGAAGCGAGTTCGGGTGAAGAGAGCGGGGAGTACGAGACACGACTCGGGGAGTCCTGGAAGCGGCGGACGCATGGTCGTGAGAGAGAGTTGGAGAGTGTGGAGCAGTTTCCGCGTGGTCGCAGCATATAGAAGTGCTTTGGAGTGCCGACTTGTCCACTTGTGAGATTTACGTGGCTTCTATAGTGAAGATGTAGTGTGCGTTTGGAAGTGAATATCTCGCGAGCTGTGTTGTTACTCATAACTAACTACGTGCAGTAGGAATCTGTTGTTTCCCTGTTATTCAACTTATATTTTATTTAATTGCTGGACCACCGGCACCAATAAGTGATTTGCAGAAATATACCGCTATCTCAAAAGTACTCCTACTGTCGTACTCATCATTTAAAGTCGTTAAAATAGTACCTGCAGATTTTATTTAATTGCAATTTTACATTTATAAATCTATATCTTACTTTCACAATTCGCTATTGCCGAGTGATAGAAACTTTCGGCCATTCGATTCATGTGTTCATTCTTATCCTATACTGTAGACTCAGCAGTATTTGGCCCGTAATGTGGCAACTACGTATCCCACCCCCTAGTCAACGAAAGAGGCCAAAACTTTTAAAATTGCAACTCTGAGTCTGAGTGTGCGTAGTTATATGAAAACCCGCAACTGAGGGCTCGTCCGGGATTTGTGCCCTGGAAAGTGGTAATTCCTTTGCTCTCTCTTATTCAGCGTACTATGCGAAGTGTAGAAACCTTTGCAAACTCAGTAGAGACTTCTGTAGAGTGAAAGTCTCACAAAACACAGTGGGAGATTGGTTTTCTCCTCCGCAAGTAGGTTTCTGGAAATAGTGAAGTTACGGAGTAATTTTCACAAATAATCCATGCTATAGACAGAGGTCCTAATCCATCACGTTAAAGTCAATAGGAAAAGGCGAAAGGAAATAGTTTCCGCTATGAAAGAGGAAGTTGAAAAAATTACAGGTACCCTTGAAAGAGCAGTTGATGATAAATTAAAATGTGTCCGAGTGGATATGGGTATGATTACAGACGAAGTTGTAATAGTAAAATCTAAGATCGAATCAGTGCAAGTTGAGTGGAGGGAACAGTAGCGGGTAGCGAGTTTAACGGACAGCGGTATCAGAGATGGTTGGAACAAGTGGTAACCGACAGCAGCTACAGTTACATCAGGCGATTTCTCCAGTGGCGGACGCAGATCAACAGCAGTACGACGGCAGTATCTTCAAGTACTCCAGGGCAGTCTTCAATGTCGACTTCCACTAAAACCGACGGCATCACCATGGCAGAGGGAACCATCTCAAATCATATAAGTGCCTGCGCAAATAGTGAAATGGTGTTTCAATCTGAAGTTCAAGCTCCACTTGTAGATCTCGCGAATGTAAAACAGTCAACTAGTACGTGTCATTCTGAAAATGGAAGGGAGCTGGTTAGTCCGAAATCAGAACGCGAAAGTGTAACTAGTAGGAATTCAGGCAAGGGGAATGAATGTGGGGGAGATATGAAGTCTCAGCTAATGCAAATGATCCAGGGAATTGCAAATAATATCAGTAAAATTCGGACTGATATGGGTACAATGCGAACTGAAACAGTTTCCGCTGTAAAAGAGTAAGTTGTAAAAATTACTGGTAACCTTGAAAAAGCCGTTGATGATAAATTATGACGTATTGAAGTGGATATAGGGAAAATTACAGACGAAGTTGTAATAGTAAAATCTAAAATCGAATCAGTGGAAATAGATCATGGGGAAAAACGGATAAGATACAGACGGAACTTGGGCGCAAGGTAAGCGACTGTTTAAAAACGCAAGATGCTCATAAAATCGATAAAAATTTAGCAATTAGTGACATTGAAAATCGAGTAGGTGAGGGGGAGAAGGAATTGGACAGAATTAAAGATACAATAGAGTCCAGTATGACTAGTGAAAATGAATTAAAAAAACAAATGCAACAGATAAAAAGTGAGTTAAATGCGTTGACCTCCCACCAGGCCATGGCGGTTATAAATATTCCTTGGGCAAATATCGGAAATGTGAAATGTTACACGGAAAGATATCACCCAGTAAATTTCTTGGCTGTGTGTAGGGACGCTTTTGTTCACGGCATGTCGTACGAAGCAAAAATAAAATACGTTAAACGGCATTTGTAGGGAGACCCACAGTCTTGGGCAAATCTTAGATGTAGTTCGTGTGAATCGTTCTAAGAGCTCGAAAATTGTGTTTTGAACAAATTTTGGGGCGAGGCAAAACGGTCCGAGTTACAGGTACGATAATGGGACGATGAGAGATTTTTGCAAGCACGAACTTGGCAAAAATGCATGTGAAAAATCCTTTGGGGGTTTGAACGGAAATCATCTCGTTAAAAAGGTGATTACCCGAAGATTTTCAGTGGGATCTTGTCCATAGTCCATGTGATTCCGTGGACGGATTTCTAGAATTTGTAGAAAAATTAGTGAGGGCTTTGAAGTTCAAACCTCAGAGCAAACTGGGTGGTAGTTATCAAAATGGGAATCCTAAGAATCACCACCAAAATACTAATCGTGAGACAAATCAAAGAAATGCTCAGGGAGATAATAGCTGGAAGGAGCGAATGGTCGGAGAAGGAACAACAGTGGTAACTTTCGTGAACGGGCCCCAAGAAAGAACGCACATTTGACGGGGAAATTCGCGCGAATTGTAATCGCGTAACAACCGGTCGGAAAACTGATGTTCGCCACATCTCAGGACTGGGGATGGCGACTGAACAGACGATGCAAAGCACTGGAGATAATGGTAATGGTAGAAATGTTGATAGGTTTGGAGAAAGGCAACAAATATGTAATATGGAGTATCTTAAAGATTAAGGCTATATAGGTGGCTCTTTCAATAAAAGCAGGCGCGAACGGTGGGAGCATAGATTTGTGAGGCATTTAAGTAAAATTAATGGGAATAAATCAGCGAGGAATGACGTAAGTTTTGAATGTGTAATGAATGAGTGTGTGAATGGTGATGAATGAAAGATTCAGTGGTTCAAGAAGAAATTAAAGAGGAGATGAATTTTGTGAAAGCAAATTGTGTTGAGATTTCTGACGACGTATTAGCAAACAGTAGCAATTGCAGTAAGGAAGGTGTTGCAGTAACAAGTATTTGTGAATCGGCGAAATGTGTGGAAGAACTAACAGATAATTTAGAGAGTTCTGAAGTGAATAGTGTGGATGGGGATAGTTTGTGTGACGAAGTTTGTACAAATTGGTATGTGAAGAGTGTGATTCTAGTTATACTGATTGGCGTTTATTACGGTAGAACGTTTCGGTCGTTGCTACCGCATCTGTGGAACCGTGAGAAGTTTAATATTGCAAAGGGTATATAGAGAATGGGCAGAATTGAAAAGCTATTCTAATTTGTAATTAGTGGTAGTGATTTTGGAGCGATATTTTTTTGTTTCGCTTATGGATTCAGTAGTAATTTGTTACTTTATTGTGTCACTGTACGTGTGTAAAAGAGGGAAGCTTAGGCACTGAGGGTGCGAGGAGTTCAGTGTCCGCGTGGATTTAAGTAAAATATGTATTGATTTATCATTTGTATAAGAGTGTGGCAAATAATTTAGTGGTCAATTTGAAGGATATTAAAATTGTAATTGTATGTGTACGCAATTTTTGGTGCGTGTAGGTAGGAAGGATTGATTATAGTCATTTACATATAACTTATGGGAATGTGACCTTACTGTGATTCAGTCGTTAGCCATGCGACTTTGTTCCTAAAGTATCGCTTCCGCTGGAGGGCATTCTTAGCGAGTATCCTTGGTGTCTGGGAAATGGTTTGTTGAGGGGTTTCTAATTTTGCTTTTCATTGTAGACAGATTTGTCACGATAAAGGATGGAGCTCGGAATTCAGAGGCGGGCACGATTTCAGCGAGGCAATTGGTCAAAATACTGATGTGAGTTAATCAATCCTTTGTGCTAAAATCCGTGTGAGCGTGTGTAGTGCAACGGAAAAAAAATTGTGCAAGAAGGCGCCTTAGCGATAAGTGAGTGGCACAAGAAGTGCTTACAAAATCGCACGTACGTGAAAGTGCATTTAAAAATTTTATATCTTGTCCAAAAAATAAATGGCATGCAGGCATTTATTTAATATGCCGTTTCGTTCATAATTTGTGTTCGTTTAAGTTTATGTCGAAATTCATGCTGCTTCCACGCCACAACAAAAATTTTGTAAACACTATTGGTCTGGCGTTTTTATAGTTTAAATCTATTCTTTGTAATTTGCTTATATGTACTAGTATGAACTGAATGATGCTACTTCTGAACACTCTGGCAAGCCGGCGCCACGCAGAAAACATGTGGTGCGGAACGTTAGGAAAGAGATGTTTACGTGGCGTCGAAAAGAACTGAGATAATTGGGAAAAATGTGAAGAACTGTGTACTATGTGGAAAAATGAATTACTGCTTCGATATGGTGCCTGCTGGTTGCTCGAATGACGAAATAAAATAATCTTATCAACAAACAGAGCTCGACAGAATTATCTTACTGTATTTTGTTATTAACAATATTGGCTCAAATGGCTCTGAGCACTATGGGACTTAACATTAGTGGTCATCAGTGCCCTGGAACGTAGAACTACTTAAACCTAACTAACCTAAGGTCATCACACACATCCATGCCCGAGGCAGGATTCGTACATGCAACCGTAGCGGTCACGCGGTTCCAGACTGAAGCGCCTAGAACCGCACGGCCACACCGGCCGGCTTAACAATATTCACAGCCTACAACCTCTAACGATGGTGCCCATTGAAGTGTCCCAGTTATGAAAGAAGGCAGGGATGGGTGGTTCAATAGCAGTAATAAAAAAATCGGATACGTTTGGCATTGTGATTGGCTGAGAGCATCATGACGTCGACGCGATATAGGGAATAGTGGGGTGATTCTTCCATAACTGAATAAAACACGATAAATGTGCTAAAATGCGTGAAGCTGTGTAAAACTGGTATAAATACATAAAACTTAGGAGAAAATGGGTAAATACGTAAAATTATGTAAGAATGGAAGTACTCACATATCTGGCAGGGTTGGGTGTCTGGCAGTGCTGCAAATAATACAATACTGTCCTTGTTATTATTTACAGACCATTTCAGCGCAGAATAAAATAGACTAAGCTCATGCACTGACAGACCTACGTGTAGAGATATTTCTGATAATGTAATTTGCTGTTGTCTACAAAAAGAAACTACACCTCTTCCCCATGTTGCCCAGACCTCGACTGAAGAGGACTACACACAGTTGAGCTAGTTATAAGAGATTGAAGGTGGAAGGAGGAATAAGGTTTTATGCTCATGTCTATACTCGACTTCCAGCCATTTTATTTTGGTCCCACTGGCTGAAAGGGGTTATCACTAATTTTATGTCATGTGACCAGTTTAGAGTTTCGTAATGACCTTGAATGTAATTCGCACAATTGCCTAAGGCTTGTGGGAGTGTGGCCCTGGGTGACCTTGGTCAATTCCTCGGGGGCTGGGAATGGGGCCAGGGGTAACCTGACACCAGATGTGTAACCTGATACTCAAAAGTCATCTTATATCAGCTTCAATAACCTGTTGACGAGATATTCAAGAGATTTTGAAATTTTCTTGTTTTCCACACTGCATAACGGAAATAACCTCCCTCCTGCTGTTCATTCAATATGAATGTTTTTGTTGACCTAACATGAATGTTTTTTCCCTTGCTTATCTCACTCTGTGTCCACAGACTAAGGCTGAAAGTGCAACTAGCAAACTCAAGCAAAAGGCCTTCCATCAAGTTCAGTCCATATGTGGGATCCTCAAATGTGCCATTAACGGAATGGGTTCTTCTGTGACACTGATTAATTATCCTTGTCCTCAGGTGAACTCGATACTGGTGTAAGAATACAGGATGTGGATTGTTGTCCAACGATAAAATATTAATTCTGCTGACTCTCTGTTAAAACGATGATAAGAAGTAAATGTGAGGGCTATTTATCGGTAATTAATGTTAGATTAGATACATTTCCTAACGTCTGCGAAGCTGAAACTACCTTATCTCACACAACTTCGTGTATGCAATCCAATTTTAAACTTTTTATCACATTCCTGCATGAAACCCCTTCTTGTGTATATGGGCAGTTGCTGTAGCATCTACAGCATCTTCTGAAGCGGCATCCTGCTTGCACATTGTACTGAAGATCGCAGACAACAGCGCTTCATTAAAAGAATTTTGTGTCATTTTTAGGTTTTTGTTCAGTAGGGCAGTAAAAAAAGAAAAAAAAAACACCAAGTTCCTGAACCTATAATCTGCCTTTGTTTCCTTGGGTCAATATTATGATACTGAGCATTATTTTCTTGAGCCAGGACACACCTTTCGTAAAACTTGTGGGACGACGAAATGTTTGGTGTAGTAGTGTCCAATCCTTTTGGGGATATTGAGAGCGGCTCACTCAATTCTCTAGTAACATGAGATGATAAAGCAGATGGGTCCTTTTGGCGTTAAGATTTTCTCAGAGGTGTCTCCCTGAACTATTCTGATTTTCCCCATTTTTCCACCTGTGGTGTAGTAATGTGTGAATAATGTAGTTGATCATCTGCTTACTTACACGGATACCATATTTCAGATGTCAAACACATTTTTGTATTATATTAGCTACAATTACTTTTTATTACATGTTAGGTTGATGTCCTGAACGTTTTCTAAGTAATCCCTCTTCATGTCTATGACATGACATGACTTACAACACATAATTATCTGATATAGCTCCCTGACCTCTTGTGTAAATACGAGTCGTGACCCTTATTATTCTCCGTACTACGCCGAAAGGTCACCAATCAACGTTATGCGTAATGGTGTTGTATTATCAAATATCGCCGATTAAGGAAGTAAAATACTGAAAAAACGTTAACATTAGTTGTTGTATTTATCATTTCTAGGGTGATCAGTTGCTTTAAAATAGTGTTTGATCTTTACTTGCTTAGAGGTATGCGTTGAAAAATGTAAAAAAATGAAAAGTATTTTGTATTTTCGATTCGAATGCGACATGCGCAAAACTAGGAAGGGTGTAATAAGAAAACAGCAAAATCCTGTGGAATAAAATATTTTTATTTACGTCAATAGTTTGTATTAAAGCACTTAATTCAGGTTTCGCCAAGTGTGGGATAACATCTTCTTGCATTAAATCCCTACATAGCACGAAATAAAATAGCATCTCTCTCTTTCCCTCTTTCTCTCTCTCTCTCTCTCTCTCTCGCTCTCCCTCTCTCTCTCTCTCTCTCTCTCTCTCTCTCTCTCACACACACACACACACACACACACACACACAAAACAGCTAACTATTTCTGATGTGTCATTACTTTAACTGACTGTTACAAATCATTTGTCCCAATTCGTGTTGATTTAGTGGTACTCTAATAGCACAGTTACATGTGTGTGATATGTTTAGTAATCTTTAAGGCACGCTAGACAGAGTAAGTTTTGCATCTAATTAGTATTTATTGCGTCTCCTGCATTGTTATGTTCCTTCCATCACCTCCTGTCGCTTACGTTATCCCAAAATGACTTTTAGAAGCTGAAATCAGTCCTAACGAACGATATATGTGCTGTATGAGATTGTGTTTGTAATACTTTGTTAAGCTGTAACTCTTTATTGCTCTGCACGAACTACGGCTAATTCTAGACCCGTGTGATCGTGAAAGTAGAGTCATATAAATTCCGTTACCTCGAGCACTTTTTCTCATGTGATATTCTTCTGATTTTAATTTTTTTCATTCCTGTTTTGGAGTGGTTGTTTGTTGTTTTAACGAAACGGCAATAAAACTTTGTCGCCGCTCTGCGTTAAAAGGTCACTCACTGCTGTTAATTAAAAGCCATTCACTGTGAAAACAAGTTGCTAAAAAAGTACATTCAAAGCCCAGTTTTCGTTTTATATCCGTATGGGAAATGAGGTCTGTGGGAGCAGAGCATCATAATATTTACGGTGAATGCCAATAATTTATTTCCACGCTTTACTTAAAAAAAATACTTTGTTTTTCCATATTGAAGCAAAAGCGTGCCGCTCCAAGGCGAAATACTGAAAGCATTCAAATATCGAAAGCCTTCAGAGCCCCAAACGCTGCACTTGAAATATGGTAATTGAGATGATGATATGCACTTACGGTGGAAAACTGCGAGCGTAAATTGGGCACACATTGGTTGTAAGCACCGATTATGGCTGTTAATCAGTTGGAATCGATTTGCAAAAGTGAATAAATAAAACATGATTTTGCGACTGATTGCTGCATTTATTGTGATTTTAATGTGTGAAATAACCGTCCACGCATTTTGAAACATACACTGGCGGAAAAAATTCGCAGAACCAAAAAATAATGAATTTAAAGTAACGAATTCCGCGATTGCATTTGCAAAAGTGAATAAATAATACATGATTTTGCGACTGGTTGCTCCATATTTGGTAATTTTATGGTTTACGTTCGCTGCACGACTTGGGAACCACATGGAGCCCACCATTCATAAATCCACACATTTGTACTCCTTTACCACATTGGAGCTTGAAACGGAAGACCTTCTGCCTTGAAATTCGCGGCAATTGCAAACAGATTGAGTCTCTGTATTGTGTGAACAATGTTACCTGTGTTCACAGGTGAACAGCTATGTGACGTTACCAAAAGGACGATATTTCCCAACGCTTTTCTAAAAGTCATAGTTTTTGGGTCAAATTCGTCAACAGTGCCATTGGAAGACCGCAGTCACTGATACTGATAACTAATGGTGAAGGGGGACTTCTGTGGAATCCTGTCTAGTTGTCGAAGGTTGGGTGTCTAGGAAACCTGCTTCTTGGATCGCTAGACAACTATACAAGCAAGTCGTATTAATGAGATTTAATACGAAAAGTACATGACAGTACTTAACTTAGTTTTATAGAGTTGTGCACAAGAAAAGGACGACAGACAAAATAAAGAATGACCTTCAGTTCATACAGTTGCTAAGTTACTGGTTCTGAAGTGCCTAATCTTGATGCTGCTGTAGAGCTGGGCTGCGACCAGTTGGTACGGGGTTGATGTCCTCTTCCCATAGCGGCCTCTGCCGTCGCGTTTTCGTCCTGGAGAGGGGTTGGTCAGCGTGAAATTGGCTGACGTCTTCTTCACAGAGCTCTGCTTTCTCGTTTCTGAATGGCGTGCCAGCGCTTGACTTTACGTAGTAACATCTTCCATACAGTATTTCATATTCACCGTGCGTGTTGGCTTCGTTCTCACCAGAAGGCCACGAAACAGACAGATCATAGCCTGTGACGACGGTGAGGATGATGATAACATTATGCTGGATTTGGGGATCAGCAGGTAGGTCTTAATCGCCTGTCCTAAAATTTTATGAGAGAAGTGTAGAAAAACGTGGCAGAGTTACACAACTTCAAGAAGGAAGTGTAAAGCGCCTTAAACACACACACACACACACACACACACACACACAGAAAGAGAGAGACAGAGTCTCGTAAGAGTGACGGAGGCAGAGAGAGAGAGAGAGAGAGAGAGAGAGAGAGAGAGAGAGAGAGAGAGAGAGAGAGGAGGGAGGGAGGGAGGGAGAGAAAGAGATAGTGAGAACGAGAAGAAGGAAAACAGAGGGAAAGGGGTGAGAATACGATCGTCACATGTTTCGTGGCTTCAGAAGCTGAAAAAAAGTGGAATTAATTGCGAAAAACTGAAAAAGATAGCTGTGTCCCTCCGATTACTGAAATAAAATAGATGAGCCTACCACTATGAAACGTACTGAAATCTCCAGCCTAAAAGCTCGTGCTGGGGTCCAGTCAGTACACAAAATTTTAAATCCTTTATCACACTCATAGCGTTATCAGCTAAATATGTGGAAGACCCACTTAATTCTGTGTTTGACATCTCGTCTTTTTATAAAATGCACTAGTTTACATATCTTGGCTTTACACTCAGTATTAGAGATTCTATCTGCTTACCTGGATTTCCTTCTATTAATGGTGGAATCTTCGGTTAGTACTCGTACTTTGTTGAACATATTCTGGTCATAATCATTTTCATGTCCCTATGCCGATAATTTGCCACTTTGTCTCAAACGAGTGTGTTACTCGTACTTTACAATTCCTCTTATATTGTCCTACCGGTTTGACCTACGTAGGACACTATGTAACTCCTACACTTTTCCATAACCACACAGAGAGAGCAGAGGCAACAATACGCTTCCGTTGCAGGTCGTACATATTATTTCGTTTGGGGCTGAATGGAATATTTCGCCTGTATATTGTTGTTCTTTCAAAGGATTTTACTTATGCTGTTGTTTACTCTCCTACCAGACAGTCGGTAATTTCTCGTTCCTCGTCTATTGTAAAGCCATCATAGCCCTTACTCAGTCAGCGTTAACTCCAAGTGATTCAGTATTATACCCAAGTTGTTATTATCAATTTGAAATCCTAAAATACGACCCTAACCGACAACATATACACTCCTGGAAATGGAAAAAAGAACACATTGACACCGGTGTGTCAGACCCACCATACTTGCTCCGGACACTGCGAGAGGGCTGTACAAGCAATGATCACACGCACGGCACAGCGGACACACCAGGAACCGCGGTGTTGGCCGTCGAATGGCGCTAGCTGCGCAGCATTTGTGCACTGCCGCCGTCAGTGTCAGCCAGTTTACCGTGGCATACGGAGCTCCATCGCAGTCTTTAACACTGGTAGCATGCCGCGACAGCGTGGACGTGAACCGTATGTGCAGTTGACGGACTTTGAGGGAGGGCGTATAGTGCGCATGCGGGAGGCCGGGTGGACGTACCGCCGAATTGCTCAACACGTGGGGCGTGAGGTCTCCACAGTACATCGATGTAGTCACCAGTGGTCGGCGGAAGGTGCACGTGCCCGTCGACCTGGGACCGGACCGGAGCGACGCACGGATGCACGCCAACACCGTAGGATCCTACGCAGTGCCGTAGGGGACCGCACCGCCACTTCCCAGCAAATTAGGGACACTGTTGCTCCTGGGGTATCGGCGAGGACCATTCGCAACCGTCTCCATGAAACTGGGCTACGGTCCCGCACACCGTTAGGCCGTCTTCCGCTCACGCCCCAACATCGTGCAGCCCGCCTCCAGTGGTGTCGCGACAGGCGTGAATGGAGGGACGAATGAAGACCTGTCGTCTTCAGCGATGAGAGTCGCTTCTGCCTTGGTGCCAGTGTTGGTCGTATGCGTTTTTGGCGCCGTGCAGGTGAGCGCCACAATCAGGACTGCATACGACCGAGGCACACAGGGCCAACACCCGGCATCATGGTGTGGGGAGCGATCTCCTATACTGGCCGTACACCACTGGTGATCGTCGAGGGGACACTGAATAGTGCACGGTACATCCAAACCGTCATCGAACCCATCGTTCTACCATTCCTAGACCGGCAAGGTAACTTGCTGTTCCAACAGGACAATGCACGTCCGCATGTATCCCGTGCCACCCAACGTGCTCTAGAAGGTGTAAGTCAACTACCCTGGCCAGCAAGATCTCCAGATCTGTCCCCCATTGAGCATGTTTGGGACTGGATGAAGCGTCGTCTCACGCGGTCTGCACGTCCAGCACGAACGCTGGTCCAACTGAGGCGCCAGGTGGAAATGGCATGGCAAGCCGTTCCACAGGACTACATCCAGCATCTCTACGAACGTCTCCATGGGAGAATAGCAGCCTGCATTGCTGCGAAAGGTGGATATACACTGTACTAGTGCCGACATTGTGCATGCTCTGTTGCCTGTGTCTATGTGCCTGTGGTTCTGTCAGTGTGATCATGTGATGTATCTGACCCCAGGAATGTGTCAATAAAGTTTCCCCTTCCTGGGACAATGAATTCACGGTGTTCTTATTTCAATTTCCAGGAGTGTACTATAAAATGGATTGAATAAAGTCAAATCCGCAGTTGCATCATTTGTAGCTTGAGAAAAAAGCGTTCCGAAATGTTGGCTGGAACAAGACGTTTTTTGTTCTTACGTTATCGGGAATAAAATACAGAGAGCGAATGCTTTTCTTAACTAGTACGAAAACCTGAGTGCATTTATAAGGAATCAAAGACATGAAAGGGGGTTAGTAACTAAGGTGGGAGAATAATATGATTGTAGTCCATTCCCTATGTTGATCAGACTCCACAATGTACAAGCCAGGAAACTGCGCAAAAGTTTTAAAAGGGAATAAAAGTTCAGCGGAGAGGAAAAGAATCTTTAAGGAATGTCTATGGCATCGTAAGTCTAGCAGTGACCGGAATGAACTTGGAAGAGCAGCTGAATAAAGCGGGGAATGTCTGTAAAAATTGTTATAAGCCGAAACCAAAAAAAATGGCTGATTTGGTGTAATCAAACTAAATCAAATCATGCTGAGGGAATTAGTCTAGGAAATGAAGCACTACAGGTTGGAGATGAGTTTTTCAATCTGGACAACAAAGTAACTGACGGCATCGCACACATAGAGAATATAAAATGGAGACAGTCTATACAAAGAAAAGTATTTTTTGTGGAAAAGTGAAACATGTTCAAATCGTGTATAAACTTAATTGTTAGGAACTTCTGTTCTGTGTGGAGCGTTACTTTGTACTGAAGTGTAACGTTGACGATAAACATTCCAGGCATGCAGAGAAGAGAAGCTGTGCACATGTGGTGTTGCAAGAGAATGCGAAAGATAAAATAGGTAGATTGTATTACCAACGAAGAGATACTGAATCATGGTGTAGAGAAAAGATCTTTGTGGCACAGCGTGATTTAAAGAAGTGTCAGGTTGATAGGACGCACACCGTAGCATCGAGGATTATTTAATGTGGCAAGCGGGAGAAGGGTGTGTGTTTGGTATCGGGATGAGGGGTTGTAAAAACCGTAGAGGGAGGAGCAATGTTTGAACGTACTGAGCAGTTTAAATGGAGAGACTTGCTCATTACATTGGGGCACGCTTGTTTGTAGGTATCCACTTAAACTGTCTTCCGACTGATTACAACAGCAACAGTGTTTTACAGTAACGGCAGTTATCTGAAATTCAAACATTATATGGATGGAGGGATTTCCTACACTAACTTAAAATGACCTTCCGTGCTGACCCGTGAAACAGCACTAACATTATATAATTATACAGATAGTCAGCTACCAACTTTTTAATGCATTATTAAACTCCAACCTGTATCGTAATATTACGACTACTTAATTATTTAATTTATGGTGTGGTTTTGATATTTTTAAGTACATCATTTAACTCTTACTTTAGTTACAGGCCTTCAAAGGAAATTCAAGAGAATGGTTCCCACTTGGGGCATAGCATGTGACATGCATCATACATGATTCTCTGTGGACACAGATGCACAGTGCAGTTACGTATGCCTGGTATCTCCTGTAGCATACCGATGTTAGGAGGGGCCTAACGATGTATTGCAACTGCATCTGATGACGTAGGCACGCAGCAGTATGAGAAATATCTGTGACCGTCTGTCCCACTGTAGCCGGTTAGATCGTTGCGTGACTTAGTATTATGGCTCGACAGAGTTCTTAAAATCCAGTAAAAATAAACGAACAAAATGCCATAGAACATCTCGCGATCCTCCAGTATTGCAGGAATATTCTAGAGCGCTAATTACTACAAATATTCCCCGGTTCTGTGAACGTTTCTAATGCAGGGGTACACAATACTCTGATTTATAATACATAACGAAAATAAAAATTTGTTTGTAGTTCGATAGGTCGACCCGTTATCAGTCGCCGCGCGGGGTAGCCATGCGGTCTGAGGCGTCTTGTCACGGTCCGTGCGAATGCCCCCGTCGGAGGTTCAAGTCCTCTATCGGGCATGGGTGTGTGTGTGTGTTGTCAATAGCGTAAGTTAGTTTAAGTTAGATTAAGTAATGTGTAGGCTTAGGGACCGATGACTTCAGCAGTTTGGTCCCATAAGACCTTACCATAAATTTCCAATTTCCCGTTATTAGTCGAAGCTCATGAATGAGATTGATGGAGACGAATAACCGATGCAAACTAAGGCAAAAATGAGCTGCAAAATTGAAAATTATATAACTAACATCGACAATGAAAGGGAGAGCTATATTCTGAAGTGAAAAGTAGCTTCACAATTTCTCGAGATTGAACTTCGTACAACTCAAAAAGAGAAATACGTAAGTAAACGCACACCTCACATTATTATCCATCAGTTCGACTAGCCTTTCCTCTGTTCAGCGATTTTATTTGCTTTTCTGTCCCATGTCATTTATTTCGGCATTTGCCATTTTCACACGTTACAGTTGTCCTCAGCGGAACAGCTTTACGATCTATTTAAGTTAGATGAACTTAACATCGCCACTACATTCGTAGAGGTAAATTTCTGACGCCCCTTTCCGAAGTAGTAGCAATCCAGCTACTTACATATCTTTGTACAGTATGTGGTAAACAAACATCTGATTTGGCGGAATAAAGGGTACTGTCTTTCTCCTCATATTCGTAGTGTTGGTATTAGCTGTCCCCACCTCTCTTCAGAGGTATCGTCTGTCAGCTACCGTAGGTGCCATGGAGGTAAGAATAAGGGGAGATGGCGCTACGTATCCCAGCCGTACTACGTTTTGAAGCCATGGGGGCGTGGCTCGCTGCCATGACACTCTGACCAAAACATTGCTAGTGTGCTATAGCGCTGCGTGTATTACAGTCGCTAATTGCACCATATACGCACGTAACGTCATCAGATTGGTTGTTTCAAAGTTTTTGTTTAAAATAAAATCTCGTAAAGGCGATATTCCGCGCATCTTATGATTAAAAATAGTTTTTAATGTAATATTACGAATAGCTAGCCTCCAATGTAAACGATACAATTTTGTTAATTCAGTAATAAACGTGTATCACAAACCAAATAATAGAAACTGAAAACTAAGTTAGCTATACCCTCCCTCCAAAGCCCCATAAATACATCTTGTTTGTAATACGTACTGGGACATTTCAGTTACGTTACACTACTGGGAAACACTGTTCATTACCACCAATATTTACTGAAATACGGTACATAGAATGGCAAATCTACACAGTGTCCTGTTTAGGCCTATACTTTACGCCAGTTAATGTAGTGTTAGCTTTTAATTTGGTACATGAAGAAGACAAAGTGAGTTACTCAACACTTCGATTATCGACGATACGTACGTATTATACTGAAACGTGAACTTGAAAACTAAGAATTTAATTCTTTGAATTAACATACCTTCTGCAAATGTTTTGGGTGTGTAGGGAAAACTGATGGTACAGCATTTTCTCGGAGCCTTACTGTTGAAAGGGAAGTTCGGTCTATGTCCTCTTCTCGGAAATGCTGAGAACATATAGTGCTCCATTTAGACGCACGCCAATTCTTCCTCCTCACGGCATTCTCCCACAGAGCTTTCCGACTTTCATTTTTAGGAAATCTAAAATCATACAGGAGAAAAACACGCTATAGTACAAGTACCGATGTAGCACACGTTCATTCACAATGAAGTTGTAAAATCACACTTAACGAGACAACTTACACATGAAATGTTATTCCCTTCGATTTCGCATCACAATCAGAACGATTCGTACAACCGAACACCACACAAGTCACCATAATAGCGCAAAATCCTTCCAAAAGCGAGCGACAAGCCTATGCACACAAGCTTACAGCAGCAATGTTCTGGTCGGATTGAGATGGCTACCCTCGGCTTCATATAGCTTCACAGCTGTGACGTCACGGCGTCTCCCTCTATTCTTACCTCCATGGTAGGTGGTGACGTAGATCTACGCCAGTGGAATCCGGCAGCCGGCTGCAGTGCTGCGCGCATAAATTTCTGAGCTGCTCTACCTGTACTCGCGAGGCAGGGGCAATGCTCTCGCGAGCTTCAACTTGCCGATATTCTCGCCGGGAATGCGATACTGGCTATGGTTCAAATGGTTCAAATGGCTCTGAGCACTATGGGAATCAACATCTTAGGTCATAAGTCCCCTAGAACTTAGAACTACTTAAACCTAACTAACCTAAGGACATCACACACACCCATGCCCGAGGCAGGATTCGAACCTGCGACCGTAGCAGTCCCGCGGTTCCGGACTGCAGCGCCAGAACCGCTAGACCACCGCGGCCGGCTACTGGCTATGGACTAAGCGTTAATTCACTCACAGTATCACCAGTTACAAGCTCATCTGATTAACAATCGCAAGTGCGCACTAGAATAAGAAATGAGGTTGTGTTGCGTTTGATTTTTATACAGAAAACAAAATGAATGCGTATTTTTAACGCAAATATTATTTTATACAAGCAAATTGAATACCCAAAAACAACTATAATTCAGTATTTTGATTAGTTATCACCATTTAGATGTATTACAGACTTAATAATTACGTAACTCACCTCGATAGTTGCTTACCACTTTAAGGTTTTGGTCTCTTAGTACATAACAAATATAGTATAAAAATTAATTTTTTTTCTATTACTATGAAAAGTAGTACTATGTAAGTGGATGCATATGTAGATGGATGCCGTAGATCATTTTACAAAGGGAAATATACCGTCTTGAACACTACAAACTACAAACGAAATCCTAAACCTTGGCCGTTTCTTTGAAGCTTCTTTGGTCATAGTTTTCCCTAGACGCTAACCCTTCTCGGAATATTGGACTGTTCTTGCACCAACTGAAACATAAACAGTTTGATCCAGCTGCCCCTACTGCTAGATTTAATGCAAACCGAAATGCCTTCAAATACCAATATGAGTTCTTCATTTTCTCCCACTCACCTGCGATCTATCAGTAGTACAGAAAGAAATGAAAAGGACCTTTTTGTAGTAAGTTTAATGTAATTAAATTTTGTACTGCGTCAACCTTCGCTGGAGTCCACATTTTTCGACCTATTCAAGGTAAGCGTACGAAACTCACCTTGATACGAATTTTTCTTGATTAACTCGAAAACTGTGGCATCCAAAGTAAACTTATCCCACTAAAAAATTTAAATACATTAAATTTCCTACAGGAAGTTCCCGTACATTTTTTCTGTAGGAAAAATAGTTTGCAGGTAGTGAGCAAGAGAATATGAACATTTTGTAAGTGGTATAAAACCAAGCAAAAGGGGAAGCTGAATTAGCATTTCAGAGCATTCACACAAGGTTGGCAACGATGGCGACACATACAATGTCCTGATATGAGGAAAGATTCCAACCGATTTCTCATACACAGACATCAGTTGACCGGCGTTGCCTGGTGAAACGTTGTTGTGATGCCTCGTGTAAGGGGAAGAGATGCGTACCATCACGTTTCCGACTTTGATAAAGGTCGGATTCTAGCCTATCGCCATTGCGGTTTATCTTATCGCGACATTGCTCCTCGCGTTGGTCGGGATCCAATGACTGTTAGCAGAATATGGAATCTGTGGGTTCAGGAGGGTAATACGGAACGATGTGCTGGATCCCAACGGCCTCGTATCATTAGCAGTCGAGATGACAGGCATCTTATCCCCATGGCTGTAACGGATCGTGCAGCCACGTCTCGATCCCTGAGTCAACAGATGGGGACATTTGCAAGACAACAATACATGAGCACCTGCGATGGTGTACTCAACGACGAACCTGGGTGCAAGAATGGCAAAACGTCATTTTTTCGGATGAATCCAGGTTCTGTTTACAGCATCATGATGGTCGCATCCGGGTTTGGGGATATCGTGGTGAACACACATTGGAAGCGTGTATTCGTCATCGCCATACTGGCGTATAATCCGGGGTGACGGTATGGGCTGCAATTGTTTACACGTCTCCGTCACCTCTTGATCGCATTGAAGGAACTTTGAACAGTACACGCTATATTTCAGATGTGTTACGACCCGTGGCTCTACCCTTCATTCGATCCCCGCGAAACCCAACATTTTAGCAGGATAATGCACGACCGCATGTTTCAGGTCCTGTATGGACTTTTCTGGAAACAGAAAATGTTCGACTGCTGCCCTGGCCGGCACATTCTCCAGATCTCTCACCAATTGAAAACGTCTGGTCAATGGCAGCCGAGCAACTGGCTCGTCACAATACGCCAGTCCTTACTCTTGATGAACTGTGGTATCGTGATGAAGCCTCATGGGCAGCTGTACGTGTCCACGCCATCCAAACTCTGTTTGACTCAATGCCAATGCGTATCAAGGCTGTTATAACGGCCAGAGGAGGTTGTTCAGGGTACTGATTTCTCAGGATCTATGCACCCAAATTACCTGAATTTCTTGTTAGTGTAGCGATTTTAATGGCCAGTTGCGTATATGGACGCCACACACACACACACACATATATATATATATATATATATATATATTGGGCCACCTAGAATAACTTCGAAAGTATGATATTAGCTGAAAAGTTTGTGGGACAAAAGCTGCTTGGGTCATTTGGGGCCATAATATGAGGCTGATTTTTTGTTGCTAGCTGGGGTCGCGTCAGAGATATGAAGGTCAACTTGAGATTCAGAGGAATGACATATTCATAAATTTGATTTTGTTTACTGACGAGGTTACATTCAGGATCCACGGATATGTTAATTTATATAACATGCATTATAGGGCACTGAAAATACAAGTTCGCTGCGGCAAGTCGCACACCAAAAACCGTGGTCGGTGAATGTCTGGTGTGAGATTCTGGAAGACAAATCTATAGGCCCCTATTTAATCGAAGGAAATCTTAATGGTAGGAAGTACACCACATTCCTGCAAGAAACATTAGCTGTGATATTGTAAAAACACCTTTAGGAACAAGGAACAGAATGTGGCATCAACACGATGAGTGTCCGGCATATTTTTCGCTGGTGGCTAGAAATGAGTTGCAGAGACAATTCCCAAATCGTTAGATTGGACGAGGGGGAGTTGTGTCGTGGTCGGCTCGTTTGCCGGCCTTGCCGCCTCTGGATTTTTTCTTGTCGGGATTCGTAAAAAAACATTGTTTATAAAGGCGTGCCAACTACACCTGAAGATGTGCGAGAGAGAATTGGCAGATAATGTGCTTCAATAAGTGCCTATCTGATAAGGAACACCACTCATTCCATGATAAGCAGATTGCAGCACTGCATTGATAACAATAGTCAACACTTCGAACACCTTCTATCAATGGACGTTCATGCCACCTTTGTGACCTTCGGTGATCGTCACAGACCTTACTGTTACATATCACTGGATCCTTATACGAGGGTAATCCCAAATGTAAGGTCTCCTGCTTTTTATAAGTACATAGACCTGTTTGTTTCTACAATGGTTTACATCAGTTAATAGCTTGAAAATTTAGCTATTTTTCGACATAATCACCATCACTGTCGATACATTTTTGTAGACGCTGTGGCAGTTTTTGTATGCCCATGTCATACCAGCTCGCCGCCATGCTGTTCAGAAAGTTATGAACCTCTTCTTTCACCTCGTCTTCGGAGCTGAATCAATTTACAGCCAAATGTTCTTTCAACTAAGGGAACAGGTAATACTCACTGGGCGCCAAGTCAGGGCTATAGGGTGGGCGAGAGCAGGACAGCAACGGTTGGCCGAGCGACGTGTGGGCCAGCGTTGTGATGGAGAATGTGTACGCCCTTGCTCAACATTCCTCTTCTCCGCATCTGAATTGCCCGTTTGAGCTTTTTCTGAGTCTCTCAATACCTGTTAGCGTTAATTGCCCTAGCGATTCAGCTCCGACGACGAGGTGAAAGAAGAGGTTCATAACTTTCTGAACAGCATGGCGGGGAGCTGGTATGACATGGGCATACAAAAACTGCCACAGCGTCTACAAAAATGCGTCGACATAAATGGCTATTATGTCGAGAAGTAGCTAAAGGTTCAAGCTGTAAACTGATGTAAACCACTATAGAAATAAACAGGTCTATGTACTTATAAAAAAGGTAACCTTACTTTCGGGATTACCCTCGTGTATTACTGTGTTACTCCCCTCCTCTAAGTGGTGCAGCTATTATTTACAGCAGATATAGCGTCACAGTTTAATGGTCCATCCGTTCACCTGCAAGAAAATAACGTTGAATACGTAGCTCATTCAGTATAACAGTATAAACAACTGATACACTTACCCTTATTCATTAATTATGGAAGTATTAAATTTTGTTATGGGTTTTCACGATGGATAGATCGTAACTTTTCGCTATAAGATTTTATTACAAGACGTTTCCTACCTGCTACCGCCTAGGTATTAATAATCTTACTTTGATATGCTTTTTAGTCTAGGACTCTGACACAAAATGGAGCTTTTAACTACACGACCACTTCCAACTGTTTTATGTTAGTAAGCATCTCAGCACATCTATGTTTGATAAATACAGTGATAGTTATGTGGAAGGTAGTTAGGAGCTTAGCGTGGAATAGACTCGAGCAAAGTTTATGGCTGTGATGATTCTCTTTTCATACTGAACCATTAATGATCTGCGCTTGGACGCCATCTCACAGTGATTTATCAAGGCTAGCAGAGGCGTAGTACGTTCTGTGATAGATAATGTGGGCGACCTGTTACAGAAACTTAAATGCATACAGTGTCCTGTAGAATCTAATAACATGACACTATCCTAGAAGTTTTGCTCATAAATGGAGAGGCCCTAACGAACTTCTTTTCAGCCAGTCCTCTAAATAAAGTGTACCGAATCAATCAGACTTTATACAATGCCATCACAAATTCGTACTGAATGAGAAATTTCGTACTCATTAACTGCAGTAAGGAGTCGATTGTGGGCACGTTAAATGAGCTGAAAAATATAATATACAAATTTCTTGTGTAAAATAAGTTTTGTTAGCGTTGGTGGACTCAAGGATTCATATTGGCAGTGGCCAGGACAGATCTGAATAATTTCGATAATCACCAAGCACATTATCAAAAAAGAGTCGTTAGATAGCGTGGACTGTAGAAGGAAAAAGAGCCATTTACTTCACATTAGCTTTGAGTATAAGCTGACGCGGAATATGACGGATGGCCTTTCTTCTCGGTGTGCACGTGTGGCAGAATGGACAGCCTCAGAGCTTAGACGTTACCCCGGCCTCACCGCGTGAAATGCAGTAAGAGAGGTCAACACAGCCTCCACTGTAGGTGAGGCTGCTGGGACTATGTTTCCCTAGTAGAGGTAAACCACCTAGACCATGAAACTAACGGGGACGTGCTCCACACACCATTCTAACGTAGGCTGCCGGCGATGACGTATGGTTTTGATCGTTTGCGAAAATTAACGGGAAGTCTGCCGCCATCTATATTAGCATTGCGTTCGGACCACCATCACCTTGGAGTCAGACTTGCGTAGAGCCGACTGCACACCACACGCTGACGCTACTTTGCTGTTGTGGTCGTATATGCAGCCCCTTGCAATCGAATCTCATTCCCCAAATTTCCAAACAACGTCTCTACTCTTTCTCTGAGAGCTGTTTCCCGATCTGTTTACCAGTTAGAAGTCCCTAGGTTCGGGACAAAATTTTTGTTCGTAATGAGAATTTTCCTTTTGTGCATTCATAATCCTACCGGGTACAGACGATTTTTCAGACAGATCAGCATTGTGGATTGTTGTTGACTACGTCCGTAAAGGGTGCCTCTCATTTATTTTATGGTTATTATGAGGATATACAAAAATTTAATGATCCTCTGCCCGTCTAATAATTTTTTGTGGCTTTCTCATTGACCCTAATACTGCACCATTTTTCCTGTTGAAACACGAACTAGAGGTTTTCTGCTACGATGAAGAAGACAGGAAGATCTTTCAGATAAATTATTATTTATCTGTAGATAGCGGGAGGAATTTACATTTAGGGCAGCAGATCCGGTAGTCACCATCAATAGTATTCCAACATTTCATTTTTCTGCCTCTTTGAAGTAATTCTATTGAGACTAATATACCATGCATTTATTAAATACTCGCCTCTTTCGCTGCGGACTCAGGGGCGAAACCACTAAACTGTACAAGGTCGTATAATATAAGTATAAACGATCCGCGCCGTATTGTTTTCCAGAATCTGAGAAGTCAGTACTGGGTTCTCTGTAATAATCGTTTCTCCTCTACAGGGTTATGAATGCATAAAAGAAAAATACATATTACGAACAAAAAGCGGCGGTACCAGAACCATTATAACTTCGCTTTGCTGTCGCTCTGTCAGTCTGTCTGCCCGACTAATGAGACTTTCTCTCATGAACAGGAAGGGCAAAAACTTGAAATTTGTGCCACATACTGTCTACCGTTCTTGTCGGTGTGAAAAGATTACACTTATGCGTTAGCGCAATCAAAATGCACTGCCATTTACGTTAAAAATTTCGATAGTCCCACTCTCACTCCTCAGAGCCTATAGCATACTTCCTGTTCACATAAAATCACTATATATCACAAAAAGCAAAGTTTCCCACTAGAAATAAAAGAAAAATATCGGAAATCGTTAATTTGTAGTTGCGTAACATACGTCTCTTTCCTAATGGTTTTCCGCCTGTGTGTTAGCCCTTTTTCTGAGGGATGGGTACAGATATCAAGTCAAAATTTATCTTAAATACTAAGGTCTACGGTCCCTTAGCGGCGTAAAAAGTTTAAGGTTCTAAGTCAATCCAGTTGGAACGTACGTCCGTTATAAAGACCTCTTTTTCTCATTAACGGGTAGCGGTATCAACTTGAAACTTATGTTAAATACTAACGTCTACGATCCCATTGTGTTGTATATGATTTAAGTTTCTAAGTAAATCCTGTCAAAAAATACGATTATATTTCAGTCTATTCATTGTGAACGACGAACTACGAGTGTGATTTAAATTGGTGATTTATCTGATAATAAGTATGTAACCTAACCTAACCTAACGTAGGCCATATTTGGTGTGGATACTACAAGACAGTACACGGTAAGTATTTTAAACATAAAAAACTTCTGGTTTCGTAAACGTTTCGTCACCGATTACTAAATTTCCGTCATTTCCGCTAGCAGCATCAGCACTGAATCTAGCTACACTTGGTACACAGCATAATGTTCTTGTAACACCTTCGCCTGATGGGTGAGCCTGCAGTGGCTAGAAAACATGTTTAGGGTTGAATAAATCGTATATAAAAAAAAGGGACTGGTTGCAAATTTATTAACAGATAAATAAACTAAGATTGTATTTGTCATATATTCTGATACTGAAATACTCACTCACTCATCAAAACCTATACATGAACTATTTACATGGTCACTGGTAATAGTAGTCGAGTGGTATAGCGCTTGACTGGAAACCGATAGGACGCGGGATCTGATCTCACTCGAACCGCGGATTTTCTAATCTCCTCCTCAACCAAGCCTTTTCTTCTCAACGATGTGAGGAGTCTCTATAAACAATACGTGGTTGGCATTCCACGATAAAATGCGGGTCCCCTTTCCCCGGCTAGATAACTAAGGGTAGGTTAGGGACACGCAGGTCGCCGAAGTGGCGTCCAATAGAAATACTTGAGAAAGTCGATTATGCCATACGAAATTATTATTACTATCTCCATTGTACAGTGACATTAATGCGACCACCTGCCAAAAGCCTGAATAATTACGTTTTGGAGCGCGGATCGTTGCAAGATATACACGAAGAGTCAGCGAGTTCCTGTAAAGTACCAATGGGTGTGTAGAGCCATGCTCACTCCAGGGACACATCTGTGTGACACCTCGCGTTGTCCTGCAGTAAATGACACCGTACCGAGGGAATACAAACTGCATGTAGAGGTGGACATGACCACGAGGATAGGTGCAAACATTTGTTGATCCACTGTGCTTTTCAAAAGGGCAAGTTCGCCAAAATAATTCCACGGACGCATTCCCCAGGCCATAACCCTCCCTCCTCTGCCACGGACCTTTCCAACGATTGTTGCAAGGTATTTGCTTGTAGACGTTCCATGGCGTACACGCCAGTGATAATCTATCCGACGGAGGACAAAACGTGATTCATCTGAAACTGCCAACGTCCGTATTCAGTGCTGCGGTGCAAATTCTAGTCTTCGTGCAATAATCAGGTGAGTGCTGCATATGCAGCAAAGTCAGTTGAGCCGTCCTTGAGAAACCATTGTTGATAGCCGTTCGGTTCATCTGTGTTGTCAGTTTCTCAGTTGTTTGAACGTCTATTGGTCGGTTGACAACTTCGTTGCCGTTGTGCACCACTTTCACCTGTCGCCTAAAGGTGCAGAATAGTAGCGTCGGCGGTGGTTTCCGATGGCGCCATTTCGTCATCCGCGGCATACATCAACCTTTGCGGTACACGTATAGTTAACAAACTTAGCCGCTTAGGAAGTGTTTCCACCTTTGGCCCGAAAACAGATGATGGTGTAATTATGTATGTTTCGTACATAAATCACTCCGTTTCCGTATTACGACAAACGACTGCTGTGTTTTCCGAGTTCCTACGAAACGTTTTATGTACCCTCCACTGCTAGTGCTGCCACCTGCCGTCTGTGAGTGCTTATTGAAGGCTGTCGTCGAATATAGGCGCCTGTCACATAAATGTGACTGCTCCTTGTAAGTTTGTACGGAAGCCTCAGAATGCTAAAACGGCTTGAGCGTTTATTCGAGATTGCATACGCAACATATCGAGAATTAATGTACTTCTTGGATAGTTTATCAATCACTGGAGCTTTAATCGTTCCACGTGAACTGCGGCGGTGCTACCAGAGTGGTGGAGCTACGAGATCATCAGGGGCCGACGCCATGGCGAAATTTGCCACGGCGGCAACAATACTTTTGCACGCCACAGTGAAAAGTATACCGTAATCGTTCGTATCCGTGATGCCATCTGATAAAAAAAACAGACCCTTCCGTTACACCTGCCGATAACATTTTTGTCATTAAGAACACAAGTGATTCCTTAGTACAGATGTAGTTGCTGTACTCGAAAATGAAATACGTTTTTGCTTGTCCGTCTGTTTTATCGTCACACTATTCCCTAATCTATCGAAATCCTTCATGAGACTGCATTTCAGCTTCCTACCTGTTATTGTTGCTGGTTATTATTGTTGAGTTGAATTTGACGTTCACTGTTGAGCTGACATTACACGAATCAGTATTTCATCTGCAAGTAAGGATATCCAAAGGACTTTCTAGCGAAGAGATAATGGAAATTCTGTACTATTCTGATGTCAGTGACGATGAAATTGACTGGGACATTGATAATGAACTGAATCAATATATGGAACCTCTTCACAAAGACCGTATCATTACATCACATGAAGCTGATGATGAAATATCAGAATACACTACACATTCACGTGAACAAGTAGAAGAAGAAAAAGAGGATGATGATGAAGGAGAAGAAGACGAAGACACTGGAGATTTGTTTGTTTCTAGAAGTGGACCACAGTTTTCTAGTGAACCACCAAAAGGTGGGCGGCGTCGACGTCCCAACATTTTGAACGTAACACCTGGCCTAGTGAATGATGGAAAAGCAATCAAAACAATAACAGAGTCATTTTTATTATTTATCTCATCCGAAATAGTGAGCATCGTTGTAGAAGAAACGAACAGGGAAGCCAAACGAGTAATTTATTTGTGGAATACAGCTCATTCTTCGAACAAAACTACATGGAGATATCTAAATGCAACTGAAGTGTACGCTGTATTAGCAATTCTAATAGGAGCTTGTCGAACTCATGGACATCGCACAAGTGCTTCCGATCTTTGGGGAGGTAATGTTGCCTTTCGGCAACGATTCTTTTCTGCTGCCATGTCAAGAAACAAATTTTTATGTATACTGAAATTCTTGCGATTTGACAACACAGACACAAGAGCAAAGAGAATTGAAGAAACCAAGGACAAGCTACAGGCCATCAGGGTAGTGTTCGACAAATTTCAATCTAACTTCTGCAAGAACTTCTATCCTTATGAATAGGTGACTATTGATGAACGATTAGCAACGTACCGAGGAAACAGCCCTTTTAGGGTTTATATGAAGACCAAGCCTGGCAAGTATGGCATTAAAATTTGGGTTTGTGCTGATGTGAAGACATATTACTTATTACGGATCGAAACAAATTTACACAGGAATGGCGGACAATACTCGGGATGTAAATCAAGGACAGAGAGTGTTTTGGATCTGATGGAACCATTTCTGAATAACGGTCATGGTGGAACAACTAATAAATTTTTCACCAGTTTACCATTGGCTACTGAACTACTAAAACGGAACAAGACTTTGGTATGTACCTTCCGTTCCAATAAGAAAGAGATTCCGAAGGAATTGTTGCCAAACAGAAAGATAGAAGTTCACTCAATGTTTGGTTTCACAAATGACTTGACCCTAGTTTCCTATGTTCCAAAGAAGGCAAAGGCAGTAATTTTACTCTCTACTCAACATAATGAGAGACAAGTGAGTGGTGAAGAAAGTGAACAGGAACCCGAAATCATACAACAAAGCCAAAGGTGCTGCAGATAATGGGGACAAAATGACAAGAGAATACAGTTTTGTTAGAGGAACGAGGCGGTGGCCACTAAGAATCTTCATGGAAATGATATATATTGTAGCACTGAATGCATATATTCTGTACACTCAGAAATTTCCTGAATGCCATAAGAATAACCGAAGCTGACGTAAACTCTTCACGACAGAACTGGCATTTGGACTCAGCAAAGGCAACATGGAAGTGATGTTGTTGTTGTTATGGTCTTCAGTTCTGAGACTGGTTTGATACAGCTCTCCATGCTACTCTATCCTGTGCAAGCTTCTTCATCTCCCAGTACCTACTGCAACCTACATCCTTCTGAATCTGCTTAGTGTATTCATCTCTTAGTCTCCCCCTACGATTTTTACCCTCCACGCTGCCCTCCAATACTAAATTGGTGTTCCCTTGATGCCTCAGAACATGTCCTACCAACCGATCCCTTCTTCTAGTCAAGTTGTGCCACAAACTTCTTTTCTCCCCAATCCTATTCAATACTTCCTCATTAGTTATGTGATCTACCCATCTAATCTTCAGCATTCTTCTGTAGCACCACATTTCGAAAGCTTCTATTCTCTTCTTGTCCAAACTACACTCCTGGAAATGGAAAAAGAACACATTGACACCGGTGTGTCAGACCCACCATACTTGCTCCGGACACTGCGAGAGGGCTGAACAAGCAATGATCACACGCACGGCACAGCGGACACACCAGGAAACGCGGTGTTGGCCGTCGAATGGCGCTAGCTGCGCAGCATTTGTGCACCGCCGCCGTCAGTGTCAGCCAGTTTGCCGTGGCATACGGAGCTCCATCGCAGTCTTTAACACTGGTAGCATGCCGCGACAGCGTGGACGTGAACCGTATGTGCAGTTGACGGACTTTGAGCGAGGGCGTATAGTGGGCATGCGGGAGGCAGGGTGGACGTACCGCCGAATTGCTCAACACGTGGGGCGTGAGGTCTCCACAGTACATCGATGTTGTCGCCAGTGGTCGGCGGAAGGTGCACGTGCCCGTCGACCTGGGACCGGACCGCAGCGACGCACGGATGCACGCCAAGACCGTAGGATCCTACGCAGTGCCGTAGGGGACCGCACCGCCACTTCCCAGCATATTAGGGACACTGTTGCTCCTGGGGTATCGGCGAGGACCATTCGCAACCGTCTCCATGAAGCTGGGCTACGGTCCCGCACACCGTTAGGCCGTCTTCCGCTCACGCCCCAACATCGTGCAGCCCGCCTCCAGTGGTGTCGCGACAGGCGTGAATGGAGGGACGAATGGAGACGTGTCGTCTTCAGCGATGAGAGTCGCTTCTGCCTTGGTGCCAATGATGGTCGTATGCGTGTTTGGCGCCGTGCAGGTGAGCGCCACAATCAGGACTGCATACGACCGAGGCACACAGGGCCAACACCCGGCATCATGGTGTGGGGAGCGATCTCCTACACTGGCCGTACACCACTGGTGATCGTCGAGGGGACACTGAATAGTGCACGGTACATCCAAACCGTCATCGAACCCATCGTTCTACCATTCCTAGACCGGCAAGGGAACTTGCTGTTCCAACAGGACAATGCACGTCCGCATGTATCCCGTGCCACCCAACGTGCTCTAGAAGGTGTAAGTCAACTACCCTGGCCAGCAAGATCTCCGGATCTGTCCCCCATTGAGCATGTTTGGGCCTGGATGAAGCGTCGTCTCACGCGGTCTGCACGTCCAGCACGAACGCAGGTCCAACTGAGGCGCCAGGTGGAAATGGCATGGCAAGCCGTTCCACAGGACTACATCCAGCATCTCTACGATCGTCTCCATGGGAGAATAGCAGCCTGCATTGCTGCGAAAGGTGGATGTACACTGTACTAGTGCCGACATTGTGCATGCTCTGTTGCCTGTGTCTATGTGCCTGTGGTTCTGTCAGTGTGATCATGTGATGTATCTGACCCCAGGAATGTGTCAATAAAGTTTCCCCTTCCTGGGACAATGAATTCACGGTGTTCTTATTTCAATTTCCAGGAGTGTATTTACCGTCCATGTTTCACTTCCATACATGGCTACACTCCATACAAATACTTTCAGAAATGACTTCCTGACACTTAAATCTATACTCGATGTTAACAAATTTCTCTTCTTCAGAAACGCTTTCCTTGCCATTGCCAGTCTACATTTTATATCCTCTCTACTTCGACCATCATCAGTTATTTTGCTCCCCAAATAGCAAAACTCCTTTACTACTTTAAGTGTCTCATTTCCTAATCTAATACCCTCAACATCACCCGACTTAATTCGACTACATTCCATTATCCTCGTTTTGCTTTTGTTGATGTTCATCTTATATCCCCCCTTCAAGACACCATCCATTTCATTCAACATCGAAGAGAGAGCCAAAAATATCATCGCTCTTTATAAAGATGTACTGAAAGCTTGTGGTATTGCAATTCCTACAGCAGTGATCCAGACCCAGTGTTCCAAGCTACCAACGCCACAACGATATCAAGATTGCAAGAGAAACGAAGATCGGAAAACAAGATTCTGTTGTGTAACGTGCAGGAATCCTGTTTGTAATATACACTGAGAGGAAACTGTTACTGTGAAGTATATGGAGTGCAAAAATGTACTTGACAGAAAAGTTGAAAAAAGTCTTGTGTTATTTTACTCCAGCGACTGTTGAGGAACATAGATTATTAATTTTCTGTTCGTTGAGTACTGAATTTAGTGAAAGGTATAAAACTTTTTTGTACTTTGTAACTGTGATCTGATTAAATATTTCTAATGACCTGAAAAACTGTTTTTCAATATTAAATAATCCCATTCAATGGAAATAACGAAATCTGAGAACATATATTACAATAAAAACAAAACTCGTATGGGGTGGTCCAAATATCCCGCTTGGTAAAATAGGTGGGTGAAAAAGCTTGGTAATGGGAGGGTTAAAGAAGCAATACTTACGTGTCTTTCTGTATCACTGGGAGAAAAATTTCTGCAGTTATGTTGTAAGTGGTAAAAGTATCACGTCAGGTATATTTTCTTTTTCCGGCTGGCTCTAAACTGTCGAAGGGAGTATTCTGATATGATGAATGACATAAATGTCTCAGTAGAACTAGACATTCTTTCCCTTGTCTTTCAATTACAGAATACTGAAACCGTGCATTCTTTTGTTGCTTCTATGTGAAGCAGAATATCACACGGGAGGGATGGGCACTTTCAAAACTGACATAGCGGTGGTACAGTGAAAACTAGCGCCACGAAGCTAAGTTAAATCCGCGTGTGCTCAAAAGATGTTTCCAAGATATCCTCCCAGGAAAATAATTAGAGAACCTTGATCACTCAATAAAGAAAACGAAACACATCAACCTGAAGTTGAGCTATTGTAAATAATTATTTTTACGGTGAAATCACTTGCAATGAAAGGAATTTCATAGATCGTGATTGTGGTACCTTTAATAGTCATTGTTTGAATGTTTTTCAATTAGATGTATCTCACTCTTCACTTATTTTTCTGTGAACGGTTAGAGACAAAACAATGTTAATCTATGTAAGAAGGTCTTCTGGAATTCTTTAGCAGAAAACTGTTAAATGGATATCAGTTGGTATTTTCTGAACAGTATGTGCAATAATCTTGGTTAGAAAAAGCGAGAATGTTTTCGAGTTATCTCAGGAGAAAATAATTTTAAATTGGATCTGCGCAGTGTGGCTTGTTGAACCCAGCGGATATAATTCGTCGTCTTTTTAAATTTGTATTGAAGTTAGAGTTTAATTGAAATGGGGATTTTTTCGATCCTGTAAAAGGGAAAGGTATGCGTTTCCGCCAGAGAAAGTTAATTTGTTTCATAACACTGTACACTTTCATTACTAAGAGAAACACACGCATGTTTGCTGAAACGTTTAGCTTAATTAGTGCTTCACTGGCTTTGTGACCTTTCAGCGTACAATTGTGCTGCACCCTTTCAAAGGAGACCGGATGATTCTCAATATATACTGAGAAAAATCATTAAAATAAGAAAATAATGTCATCTGAGAAATCGCTTCAGCAATAAATTTCATTACTTGTGGACATTGTACGATAGTCTGGCACAGGGACGAAAAGATAAATTCCATTTAATGTTTTTTTGCTCTTTGTGTACCAATAACAGACTTGATTTGGCTGAGAGTTGCAAAACGCAAAGCGCAATGAAAAGTGATGTTTCTCTTATGTAACTAACGTATGTCTACTGTATGTGTGTGGAGGTATAAGGTTTTAACAACCAGAATTCCAACGCCTTTAAACAGATTCCGCCACTCTTGCTTTCTGCTGCACTATGCTGGAGCTCACACACGCGCGTTTCGTTTGGTGGCGACTTGCATCTCTCTGTTGACAGTTGTAACGATTATTGAGAGTCACTGCTTGTTGCTCTAGTTCCGTCAAAGTCTCTGTTAATTTAAGAGAAACGCATCGTAGCTACGTAAATGTATTAATTTTGTTACTTCTGTGAACAGCTTGAATCGAAAACCCAGCCCCCTTGCCACTAATGAATTTTGGGTCTGAAGTTGGCGGCCATTCTGTGAAACGGACCGTCCACACGCATGTTATTTAACATGTACTACACTGACAGAAAGTCCATGTCACATGTTTTATGTTGTTCCCATGATGTGGAGAGAACCAACGTATCACACGTCATGTTACATCCATCCCTCAAAAAAATCTCATCTCGACAAAGAAACAAAAAAAATGCTGTAATGCAATTCGCCTTCCGCTATAAGGCTTGTCTAAGGCGGTGAAGAATTACCTCTAGCGGACACCTCTCAGAAGGTGACAGTGATTGAAGATGGAGACTGTGATGAAAGTGCAGAAGACAGAAAAGACTACATGAATGCTAACGCAGCATTTCGAGGCTCCTGTTGTCCACAGAAACAAATAACAACATGGCTGTGGGGAAATAAATGGCACGGTGGAATGAAATGCAGACTGGACAGAAGAGATAAGTTTATTAACCGCATAGTAGATGAAAAATAAACAGAGTTGAACCTATCCTTGTGGCTGATGTTCAGGCCTCATATCAAAAGATTTCAGAAGCAGCAGTGGCACACCTAAAATGTTGTTAGTCAATACTGAATACTTATGCGGGGCAAGAGTTCGGTTGGCGCATGACGTAACTAAGTAAATCGCGGTATTGAAAAAGTATGTCCTCGCCAGAGATTCATCTACATGAGAAACAGTTTCACATTTACATCATTAAAGCCATGTGATTCTTTTACTTCGGAATAGAACCACGTTAAGCACAGTGTACAGCAGAATACAAAGTATTGTGAATAGCATATAGCCCCCAATAAAATCACTAGCCATTACCACACGATAGTCTGAAATTTTATTGTCCAACTCGATTGGCTGAAATCAAACACATAAAAATGTGGGATTTACAGTCTCTAAGAGTTTAGTAAAAATTCATTGTCCATTGTCGGTTATATTGTGCTTTATTAAAATTGTGTCATTTAGTAATTTTGGCCCTGAGCCATTATCAGGCAACTGAAACAAACCACCGTGGATAAACGTCACATGTCCGCATAGGCCACTATGTATAAACCAGTCATTCCGTAACTCACGTTACCATAAGCAGATTTACAGTGCAATAACGTTACTTACATTTGCCATGACATGTATTATTTATCGTGCTCATCCCATTGCTTTGTGTCACACAAATAAAACGAGAAACCGTACTGCATCGTAATATACTGTAAGTGCAACAGCCTGACAACTAAAACAGCTGTTACGATGTTGTCAAAGATGCACTTACTTCCAAACATTGTAATCCTGTCGATAGCTATGTGCAATTATATTACATTTACTGCTAGCGTGCCAGAATTAGTTGAACTATTGTGTACTCGGAAAGGTCATCCCAGGTCACTTAAGGACATATACACTCCTGGAAATGGAAAAAAGAACACATTGACACCGGTGTGTCAGACCCACCATACTTGCTCCGGACACTGCGAGAGGGCTGTACAAGCAATGATCACACGCACGGCACAGCGGACACACCAGGAACCGCGGTGTTGGCCGTCGAATGGCGCTAGCTGCGCAGCATTTGTGCACCGCCGCCGTCAGTGTCAGCCAGTTTGCCGTGGCATACGGAGCTCCATCGCAGTCTTTAACACTGGTAGCATGCCGCGACAGCGTGGACGTGAACCGTATATGCAGTTGACGGACTTTGAGCGAGGGCGTATAGTGGGCATGCGGGAGGCCGGGTGGACGTACCGCCGAATTGCTCAACGCGTGGGGCGTGAGGTCTCCACAGTACATCGATGTTGTCGCCAGTGGTCGGCGGAAGGTGCACGTGCCCGTCGACCTGGTATCGGACCGCAGCGACGCACAGATGCACGCCAAGACCGTAGGATCCTACGCAGTGCCGTAGGGGACCGCACTGCCACTTCCCAGCAAATTAGGGACACTGTTGCTCCTGGGGTATCGGCGAGGACCATTCGCAACCGTCTCCATGAAGCTGGGCTACGGTCCCGCACACCGTTAGGCCGTCTTCCGCTCACGCCCCAACATCGTGTAGCCCGCCTCCAGTGGTGTCGCGACAGGCGTGAATGGAGGGACGAATGGAGACGTGTCGTCTTCAGCGATGAGAGTCGCTTCTGCCTTGGTGCCAATGATGGCCGTATGCGTGTTTGGCGCCGTGCAGGTGAGCGCCACAATCAGGACTGCATACGACCGAGGCACACAGGGCCAACACCCGGCATCATGGTGTGGGGAGCGATCTCCTACACTGGCCGTACACCACTGGTGATCGTCGAGGGGACACTGAATAGTGCACGGTACATCCAAACCGTCATCGAACCCATCGTTCTACCATTCCTAGACCGGCAAGGGAACTTGCTGTTCCAACAGGACAATGCACGTCCGCATGTATCCCGTGCCACCCAACGTGCTCTAGAAGGTGTAAGTCAACTACCCTGGCCAGCAAGATCTCCGGATCTGTCCCCCATTGAGCATGTTTGGGACTGGATGAAGCGTCGTCTCACGCGGTCTGCACGTCCAGCACGAACGCTGGTCCAACTGAGACGCCAGGTGGAAATGGCATGGCAAGCCGTTCCACAGGACTACATCCAGCATCTCTACGATCGTCTCCATGGGAGAATAGCAGCCTGCATTGCTGCGAAAGGTGGATATACACTGTACTAGTGCCGACATTGTGCATGCTCTGTTGCCTGTGTCTATGTGCCTGTGGTTCTGTCAGTGTGATCATGTGATGTATCTGACCCCAGGAATGTGTCAATAAGGTTTCCCCTTCCTGGGACAATGAATTCACGGTGTTCTTATTTCAATTTCCAGGAGTGTATATTCTATACAGTACACTAAAATAATATATGAAAGTAACAATGTATTCACCGAGGAAGAAACTATTTATCATTGGTGTTACAGACTTAAGGAAAATACTGTAACGTAGTTCAGCAGTGACATAGTTTTACATACTGTTCTACGGAGACCATCTTATTGACACATTGTATTGACGTATGTTACATGAAATAATGTGACGAGTACGATATGTAATACATGACAGCAAATGTAAGTAATGGTATTGCACTGTAAATCTGGTTACGTTAATGTGAGTTATGGAATGCTTTATTTGTACACGACCATCTATGCAGAGATGTGACGCTCTTCCTCGTTGGTTTATTAATGGTGCTCGATAATGGCTCATGGCCGAAGTTAAATACCAGTACGATTTTAATAATGGACAGTACAGCCTACAACAGACAGTCTTATTTTATTAAATATGAGTTTGTATCTATACTCACGCTTTAAAGAGGATAACTCGTACATGCTACTTTTTCAATAATACTCCAACAATACATGGCATAAACAATTGCACTAATGTTCTTATTATTATTTGCTTCCCCCTGTCCACATTCCCTGCCCTATACAGGCCGTCCCCCCAACCCGGTTTAAACACCGCTTCATCACAAAGGCTGTCTGCGCACCTCCACAACGACACGCTTTAAACTCACGTCATGTTTGTCACATTCTTAAATTCTTATCGACTTGCCCTACAACACTATATATTATACTTTCTTCTTTGATAATGTTATATGCTTGTTTTGTTAATGTTTGCTGTTATTTTCATTTTCATATAACTTACTCTGGTACCCCTCACTTTAATATTGTACAACCAACAGCTTGAAAATGGCATTGGCCCCCGAAATCAGTTAGAGTGATGGAAAATATAAGCGCAACTAGTACTGTTGTTTGATTCCAGGTGTTAAGGGCAACTCACTGTCTTCCCTACCGTCCTTGGCATAACAGGTGTGAGGTAATGATGTTTTAAGTTGTTGGTAATATGAGTCTGTTGCAGATTTCCAGAGCGAATTTCATAGAGATCCTGGAGTGAGAGGAGACAGAGACATCTTCAAACCGGGACACACTTGGGTTCCACACCTCTTGTGAGACACAGCGATGTACGCTGCAAGTTTCCTGAAGGCTTGTTGGGCTTTGAGTGCACGTCAGTCATTCCTGCTGAACGCATGATACAGTGACTGCTGGCCTTACCCAAGCACAAAACACTTGCTGCGTACCATCTAAATCATGCAGCATTAGAGACACAGGCTGACTGGTACCAACACATTATACCCACAACTCCTCTAGTAGTGAAATTACAAAACCACCTGAGCGAAAGGCTAATGCCAATATTCTGTTTGTCTCAGATTAGTAACTAACACTTTTGTATGAACACAGAGTCGGCTTTAAAAAAGAGGAGGTAGTATGGTATTTTTTGTGAATGTTTACAGTAGTTTTAGTTTTGAGGTAAGTTAATAAGTAGTTTTCTAGTCGTTGATTACTCTAAATACAGCTATATTCTGACACAGAAAGTTTCATGTAAAACACGATTGTGATACAATTTAATTACAGTCCTACAGCCAGTACACCAAGCCATTTATATTACTGGTTGTAAACGCCGTACTTAGTAGCGTTGCGTGATTTAATTTATTTGAAGGTAGTTTGATGTATGAGGGCTGGCCAAAGCCTTTGCTCAGTTAAGCAACTAAGACCTAGGGGTGGAGGCAAACGAAGTAGTTTCTACTAGGTAACCCAGTCTCTGCCCATCTATATTGCACAGACGCGTCACAGCAACGCCAACAGTAAGTAAGTCTGAAAGATGCTTTCCTCTCAAATGTACCCATGTCATGCCTGAAGCAAAAGTAAGTTGTGGAACGCTTGCCAAAATTCCTAGACGCTCCCATGACTTCACAGTATTCACCATGATGTTGTGTACGAAATGATAACGCAGATGATCCCTTTTCTTCTTACAACTATTCAACTAGTGTCTACAATTCCTAGCGGCACCGAAGCATTGGAAAACTTAAATCAATTTGTGTTGAAAAAGTCGGTTAATAGGGATAAAACAGATTGAAAGTCTTCCTCCAAGAGTGCGTGGGCCACTACTCAAGAACCACCCCTATGCAATCCACTGCCAGAACACAGGTTAACTTGCTACCTCCATGGTAGGCAACTTGGTTTTAGGGATGCGTTTTCTACACATGAAGTGGTTGGTTCATAATCCAGACTTGTAAATATGGTACTATACTAATAACCAGAAACACTGGCGTATTCAAAACCTGTATGGCCTGTGATTTCTAAACGTCATTTAACCTGAGCATATGAAATAACTGTTAGGAGAGTACAATGGAACAGAATGCGAGCTGTCTAATATCAAACCTGCTGCAATGTGATGCCCACAAGGATAGAGTAATGGGTCGTTGTTGTGTCATGTGCACTGAATTGCCTTCCATGCTTATGGCTGTGTGTGCATTTCCTGAAGCTGTTATGGCAAACGAAGACGATGTTTGTTTTCATCTGAATCAGGTAAATTTCGGAGGAATAAGCGGAAAATAGATATTGGTACAGTTCATCACCCATGGAGACTCAAAATTAAAGTTTTGAATCTGACAGCAATAGGAACAGTCCCACACAAACAGCCACGGCTGCTTTAGTTGAGTAGTGTTCTCGATCGACTGCTGCAGTAGAGCATAGGCAATGGACTGTCAGTAGCAGTTAGTGGACTGTGTGCATGAGATTTAGCCTGTTCACAACCCTAAAGGTAAGGAGGATATTATACCTCTAGATAGATAGTCAGCAGATATCTAGGCCTACACCTGAACGAGAAATAAATATTCGAGCAGGGCTTCACCAATGTAACCTGAATATTAAAAAGTTTATACAGTTCATAATAATAGGAACTGCCACCTACAAACTATCACAGCGGCAGATAAGTACTTACCACAATAAACGCTTTTGTCTATTACCAGCTTCGCAGTCAGTGTGTGGGCTAACCACCACCAAGCTCATAAGGCTTGTTGCAGTATTTCAAATCTCTCTAGAAGAGTCGCTGCTTGTGGGCGTAGATATATTCATACTACGTATTACCACATGGTGTCTTACCACCTCACACAGGCTAGCTACATATCTCTTATATACCAACCATTAACGGAATTTTCACTAAACTCCAGTATAGGCTATAGCGCATAAAGACTTTGAAAATTGATTGGGACTCTTCTAGTGGAACTCGGCGTCTCTGTTAAATATTCCCTAACTTTCTGAAAAGGCTGAAGTTACACCGCATCTCATCCAGTGGAGATACTGTTATCTGACGATAAGACTTGATCATTATCCTCTGCATATTTTCATAATCCATCGGAAGTATGGAGGAGTGGAGGGGATCATTGTTCTTTGAGAGTAGTGTAATTAGGAATACATGATGTTTTCTCGTCGGCGTTTCAGTCTAGTGACTGAATTTCGAATCATATGAAGGAAGGCACATTAGATATCACCAGAACCAGGTACCAGATTTTCTACTCTTTTTGTTGTTGTGAGATATGAGGTGGAATTTTGTGAGGAAATTTTTCAATAATTTTTCTTCTAGGCATTTAAACCTTTCTAATACGTATACTATTGGGAACATATTGTTAATCCTTCTATTACAGCATTAAAACATTCTGTTTATTTTTGAAAGTAATTATATAACGCGTGAACTTCGCACATTGTGCGCCTTCTTGCACCACGATCTGGAAGGAATTCTAGTATAGAACACGTGATACTTGCAAATGAACTCAGTTCCCATAATCTTTTAACGATTTGTCCTGACTAGAAAATGATAATTTCGGTTGGTTTTCAATATCTTCCACTTCAAAATAATGCACTTAATTTGTAACTGGTCTTTAATAATACTTCTGCTTGGTTTGAATTCGTGAGATTACCGTCAGATATCACTGATCGATAATAATTCGTCTTTCAGTCACTATTTTGCAGTCACATTTGTGAGATACAAAAAAATGTACTCGCAGAGGAATCTTGTAGCCCTTCGAGCAGCGCTTGTGCGTCCTGGAATGGTCTTGGGTCTCCTTTATCAGGAGAAGGCAGTCTGTTAATCTCATTAGGTCAATAATGTTTCCCTTTGGTGCTGACCCAATTTCGCGGAAGCCAGACCATGGTCCGCTACGCTACTATTGTGAGTACACAACTGGCGCACGTCTGTGTATGCTGGACAGTGAAGGCCAAGCCTGCCTTGCCATCCTGTGTGGATAGTGAACACGACATACTTGCTTTTCTGAGGCACTTAAAAGGCCAGGACACAGTGGCACTGCTCAGCTGCAAAAAAGCTTCAGCTGCTTTGCACTCTAAAAATTTGGTTTATCGGTTGAGACCGCCTCGCGCCATCTAGTACATGGGGCACACAGGCCAACAGAAAAAAAGTGGAATGTTTTCAGTTCTTTCCCCGACTCTCGTAAATTTCGTTACATTTATAATCTGCACACTGGTAGTAACTTCCAATTTTTGGAATTTGTGCAGAAGAAAGTAACTTTTTGGACCTTTGAGGACAAACAGTGAAGAACTTGGGAAAGACTTAGGAATGGAGAATTACAGTTGACCTTAATTTGTAGCTTTCTGTCACACTTTTCTGATCATGAGGTGATCAGCTTTCGCTACACGTGGCTAAGCGATCCATAGTTCGAACATCTCGCTTCCCTTGTGTTTCTGATATGCAGGTTATGTTGCTGATTAAATTCGAATTAACATTTTGTTTTGATAACCTCGCATCCGCAAGCTGCACTTACAGCAAATTCTTGATGCCCATTCTCCATGTTGTCCCCATACCCACATTGTTCACGTAATTTTTTTGTCAGCCTATTTCGTAAATCAGTTAAAATTGTTTCTCTGATAATTTTGTGGAATGTAAGTGTGGTATCACTGCGAGACACCACAGTTGCTAAGTGGTAGCCTTTAAATCGGTCCGTTAGTATACGTCGGACCCGCGTGTCGCCACTATCAGTGATTGCAGACCGAGCTCCGCCACACGGCAGGTCTAGTCGAGAAAGACTCCCTAGCACTCGTCCCAGTTGTACAGCCGACTTTGCTACCGATGGTTCACTATCTACATACGCTCTCGTTTGCAGAGACGTCAGTTTAGCATAGCCTTGAGCTACGTCATTTGCTACGACCGATCAAGGCGCCATATTCAATTACTTCAAGAACGTATTCTGAACGGATAATATTGTGAATCATGTACGGTCAAGAGCGACGTTCATCATTAATTGATTAAAGTTAAGTATCAAAGTAATTACGTCCGCTTTCTGAATTCTAATTCCTTGTCATGTTCCAGACCTCACGTCAGTATAGTTCTCCCCTTCTCACGCCAGCCTGCGTGAGCTAAAACGCGTGCATTTCGGCCTCCTCTAGTAACACGGTGTTGGCTCTCCTGCCAACACTACAGTTAGAGTAGATAAAACTGTATTAAAAGAAGGTTTGACCTCCATTTCAAGATCCTAGGAATTGTCCTACAGTTTTCCTGGTTACGCGATCCATTCGATAAGTAAATACAGCCGCTTATACCAGCGAATTGTGCTTTGCTGTGTCAGCGGTGTCATTGTGTACAGTCCTAAGCAACGAGGAAAATTTGTTTACTTATTTGAGGAAGGAACGAGCATTGTACACGGTTGGGTTAAGTGATATGTTGCTGATCAACACCACCTTAGAAATATTAGTATCGACCATGAGCCAGGATCCTATTTTTGATTTCTATTTTAATCTTGAGGTCATAGCGCCACTGCGAAATACCTCTCGGCACATAAATAGTTGTAAATACCATTTTGTCTCGTTTGTATATTAGTGTGCTCTAACCAGCAGCCACAACATACTCTAGCACCAAACATTTGTGTCTTGTACAAATTATTTATTCTACTGTATTACCCGTATATTGCGGGTTTTCAAGGATAATTACTTTTGTTGTGAAGATCTCTTTTTTTTCTGACGTATCTTGCGTGAAGATTGAATGCACTGGGCGTGAAGACATTTATTTTTATGTGGCATTATTTGTATATGCTGAACTGCGTGGGGTTGTTTTTAGTTTCAGTTCCTATACACATGTCATTGGCTAGTCGAACACTGTCCACAGTGGCGAGGAAAGCCACTGTTTGGGAGGAGACAGCGTATCTCTAGGAAACAGAGATGGGACTTTTTGAGTGAGGGGCTCAGCAATGCATGTGTTGCCAAAACCCAGGATACCGAATAGACAGTTGAATGCAGCGAAACTACCGCAATCTGCGAGTCAGAACCGTCAGTAGCACGGAGCAGTACGAATTATGGAAAAATGGAAGAATTCCCGTGTGTATAATGCAAATGCTATAGCTAGGAACAGGAAACAGGAGAAAGGCAGAAGAGAGAGGTAAGAAGGAAGAAGAACGAGCTAGGAATGCTGAAGAGAGAGATAGGAAGATGCGCAAATACAGGAGGTAAGCTGAAGCAGAGAGAAGTAAAGTGCGTATGAGAGGTTCAAAACATGAAGCAAACAGGAGACTAATGGAATCCGGTAGGAACAAACTGAGGAAGACAGAACACTGTTCACAGAAGAGATGATGGTGCTGTGCGGAGAACTTCATGATAAAATGAAATCCTAACTCTACAAGAAGATTTCTACAAGAACCAATTAAATCCATTAACGAAGTATGACTGGACTGGTCCAGGTTAAGGAAAATTTTAAAAAGGTAAAAGATACAAACGCATCACTCTCTGAGAGGATGCAGGCTTTGCAGATACGAACTGAATCAGAGGATTTTGTATTATTTAATGGTCTTGGAATCCTGAGTAAAGAAGTTTAGCACTGGTAAGTGATGGAGACATTCATGCCAATAGTAGAGAGTAGGACAAAAATTATTAATGAGAGGCTTATTTCCGCGAGTTTAGAGTCTAGGTGCGAGGCCTCAGACACAGGACTTGTGAGAGAATCGTAACACTCACTGATATCCGTGTCCATCAACAGACGAAACTTTGATGATAAGCATTTTCTCTTGCTCTCAAAACTGCTCACCTATTTCTCAAAACTCCACGAAATTCCAACAAAATCTTAGTCGTCCAATTTAGGGACAATCTGCCGAACTCTTGGACAGTCAAGAGAAAACTAGAGTTTACGAATGATCATGTGGATGGGGAGGTTATAACGAAAACGTTACCCCATAAGGCAATGAACATTTTATCGAGATATCAGTTTTATCTTATTTTTCTTGTGTTAGGAAAATTAGTTTTACTAACCGTAATGACTTAATTGTGTACTGAGCCTTTAATTGCAAAGTAAGGTGTCTCCCTTGTAATATATGAATCCATTGTGTTTCAAAATCTGAAGAAAGGGCTTTAAATAACAATATCTTTGTGATAAGACCTCTATCTTTTGTCTGTCTTGATAAGTAATTTGGGATGATCCACTTCAATTGCAGTAATATTTATTCAAACCATGGCTCGTTTTGTGATATTAGAATTCCATTTTCAAGTATATGAAGTTACTGCATCTACTAAATACCAGAAACCGGTCATGGTTTCAATAAATATTAGTACAACTGAAGCGGATCTGTCTATATTAATTACTATCATTCTTCCCAAATTCTATGCATTCTTTCATATTTTTTCACATTTTCCCCAATTTTATGTATTTTTTACCCATTTTCGTATTTTTACGTTAGACAAGATCCAACCCACTGGTCCTGTAGTCGCAACGGTGTCCTGATACTTTCAACCAATCATAGTGAAGCATGGGCTAAAATTTATTTATCATTGCTAAGCCACCACTACATTACTAGTATGCGCTTGACGTAACAGTCTGTGTTAGAACGAACATGTTGGTAGAAATACTGACGTCACATCATATAAGTGATGTCATGTCAAATTCCATTGGTACTACCGACTTCTAACCAGTGATACTCTATCTACCACAAATTATACACTACTATAGATAAACCACTACTACATTAACAGATCGTAGAAAAATTCTGAATCTTCCAACCAAAAATTTTGTATGTATAGCACCTCCAAAGAGGTGAGCAGTACCTGCAACAGCTCCAACGAAAAGCATGTTGCCTGCAGGATAGGCCACCCTTCTCACTCCGACCTGATGGGGTTATAGCTGCGAACTCTGATGCTCGGATTGTGATCAGGGACACAGCAACTGTCAAGAAAACTAGGTTATAGTAGGTGCAGTTCCCTCCGACCTGGTGGCTGACACTGCTGCTATGTCAGTTCTGACTGAAGGAGTGCTGTACGCGGTAATAATGGCAAACAGAACTCAACACACTGACGGAAATATCAAAGGTTGTCACGAATACACACCTAGATCACGAGGAACTCCCTCTGCTCACGCCTCCGCCCGCCACTCCATCCCCAAGCAGTCCCTGGATTAAGACGGGTGTGTAAGTCCTCTTCAGTGGTGGCAGCCACCGCGTAACGAATGGGAGAACTATACACCTCTGCCCAACACAACGCCAGATTCTCGCCATTCAGGGAAGTGTTGTTTGGATTATTTAAACAATATGTATCTGTAATCACCGACGTGAGTGATTTAGTGGCTCGCACCAAGGACAGTCATCCAGGGAGAGGGCACACCAGGTAAGCAAGGCAGCCGTGACATACAGACACTTACACACTCACCAGACTAAATCTGTGGGCGCTTTTGCAGATAAACGTTAAGTACCAAAAACTGCCCTTGCCCCGCGTCCTCTCCCCCGCTCCCCCTCCCTCGAATTTTCCTCACTGGACCACCCAGGTAGACCGGTCGTAGCTTAGAGACGGCTACATGTTCGCTAGAGGATATCTGTGGACTCCTTTGCAGTTAAACATTGATGGTATAAGCGCGAAGCATTCTCTCTCCAACTCTCGTTCTCTTTGGATCATTCTGAAACATGCTCCCCTCCCTATGAATCATTCTTTTAAAACTAGCTTTGTCGATCTCGTTTTCAGTCACGTACGACTCCCAGGTGGCTTAAGACACGTAATTACGATATCAAACAAGAAACTCTACAGTATTATAAGTATATGCGAGATAACTGCTATTCTTATACTGTATATTAACTGCAGGAAAATCCGGTTGTGGACATTGCTATTAACGTAATTTCGACTGACAATTAAAATTGCAAAGACATACAATGAATAACTATGTCACTGCATCTTTTAAATAACTATAACTGCGATAATGTATCCATACGTTAAGAAAGACTATTGCGGACAATATTGGTGCAACTGTCATATCCTCCACTACATTCAGACAATACCAGACACACAGAGGAATAAATTTAGAGACAAAACAGAATCCTGGAACTAAATCGATGGTGGGCTGGATCTGAGCTTGTTTCCTAACATGTTACATCTTGTAATATTACAGCGCGACGTCAATATAAGACACATAAACAGAAGCGAAATGTTCTAACGCAAACTACGACGTAAAACACATACTAGAAAAGGAGTGGTGGCAAAACAGTGATAAGTAACTAGGGACCCATGCCGCATTGTAATTATGTGAGAGCATAATGATGCAGACGTAACGTTGGGGAAATTGGAGTGGATCTTACATAAGAGGACAAAATATGTAATATTGAGGAAAATACAGTAAAACTACGAAACGGAGTTAAAAAAACACATAAAACTGGGGAAGATGAGAAAATTATGGAAAAAAACCATAGAATTTGGGAAGACTGAGAGCAGTTACATACCTAACTGGGTGTAGTCTCAGCTAGTGCGTCGAATGACGCTATATTAAACTCATATTAACAGAATCTTTCGTCTGTTCTTGGTAGAACAACATTATAATAAATGAAAAGCACCAGTTTGCCTTTGTTCTACAATATTACTTCTGTTGTTAACCGGTTTTCGGCTTTCACATAGCAAACAAAGATCATAAACTCAACCTGCTGGAAGCCCTGGAAATTAACAAACATCTTGCTCTCAGTCCAGATCTCATCCTAAATGACCGGACACAGTTCAACACCTCCCCTACTCTAAACTTCATATAATCATCTTTGTTGTTCATTGCTTCCCACAATCTGTTCCTACATATTTCCATTTTCCTGTATTCATTCAGTTATTTTGATTTGTTGACGTTGTGTTTGTATTCCACATAGACTGTAGTTTCAGTAGTTAAGGCTTTCTTTTAACTGGTACCTGTATTACTGTCGTCGATTAATACCCCTTGTAGTTGTCTCATCAAATACTGTTCATATTTTAGTTTGCTCATTTATTTAATGAAAACTGGTATACAGCCACTGCTTCGATTATAATGTTAATGTTAAAATGCAGTACCACCACACTCTCAAACTGTAGGTTCCCTCAAACACCTCCATTTTTCTGCATTTCTTTATTTCTGTGTATCTTGTTGATACTGCTTAAGTTCTCCTCTTTTAATTAATTGTGTGTCACTCTCCATGTTTCATACTCCTGATGCAGCCTTGTCTAGTACTAATTTTATTTTATTTTATTAGTTTTGTTTATTAATAGAAACTGTTATGTAGGCATGCTATTCCTACTTTGTTCTAAAGGTTTTCCTGTCTACTCCATTGTCATTTATTTACTGTTCAGTTTTTACTTTTTCATTGCAAAGATGTTAGTTTCTGTGTGTTTCTACTTCAGCCTAGATGTGTTATTTCTCTTCTAATGTTGTTTGCTAACATTTAACTTCTTTGGTGACAGTACTCAGTAAATGTCTGAAGATGGCCTTGTAAGCCGAAATTCGGATAACAATAAAAGTAATATTGTAGAACAAAAGCAAACTGGTGCTTTTCATTTACTATATTAAATTCTTATTAAATAGTAGAACTCAAGTTGTGTAGTTCTAACGCAATTAGTTATTAACAAATAGAACGTGCAGCAACGTCTCTGTATGCTACCCAGCTCCACAGCAAGTCCTCCCACACAGGTGTCCCATCCATACAAGATGAAGATGTGGAGGGGAAACTAGTTCCTCATTGGGCCAGAGCGAAGGGGAGAGGAGTGAGAGAGAGGGAGTAGAGGGCTGAGGCTGGGTGATTACCGCCGGTGGCCTTGGTCAATTCCCGGTAGTCCCCTGGGGGAAGAGGGAGTTGGCGGCACCAAGGAGCCCAAGTGAGTGATGTGACAATGGATAGGTAACATGACATACCATTATCAGAAATGTTTCAGAAGTGTCCTCTAAACTGCACCGAATGAAATTTTCACACAGTGATATTTGCACCCAGAAAAGGTCGAGGAGAAGTCAACTAAACGCTCCTTCAGATCTTCGCCCGTCAAGTAGCGTCTCCAACGTCAGTCAGTAGAGCCAGAGCTCTTGAGGCACATTGACACAGGCCTTATTTTATGGCAAAGTGTAGCCGTAGTCATGTTGCTGGCAACATTGCTGCAGCATGCCCATGCCCAGGCCACATTGGTCTGTCTTCGTCTGTAAACAGTATGCTTTTCTTTCATTCTCAGCCTTGCTTTCTATTGCTGCGCCAAATTCCAAGTCACGTGAAACGATATTATTTCGGGCTTGGAAATTCGGTTCGTCTAATGAATTAGACACGGTACTAAGGAAGACAGGTAAATATAAAACATAAAAAATGACAAAATTCAGGTTCAGTTCCAAAGTTGGTGGCCGACGTAGAGTCACTGGATTTGTTTGTTGTGTACATGAATGTGAAATTGGACAAACGAGAAAACCATGAGATCCGCGAATGCAGTACGTGCACGTACTATCAGAGCTATGAAAACAGAAAATAATATACACAAAGAGCGAAATCTGAAAAAAGACATTTCACTGCTATGGATCTTAGTAGAAGATCTGTAGTAGTGACCCTAGATTTATTCTACGTGGGTTTAAATTTTTTGAAGCTATGCACATCACGCGTGGTGTTAAATGGGCAGTAATTTTCGAACTGCTTCCTTTGGGTTCTTTGTTTGTAAACATTACTTTTCCACGTCCCATAACTCTGATTGTAGATGGATCACATATATGAAAGCATGCTTCCCTCATTATACTGGTGAAAGTCAATAGAATATTAACATAGATATCTGAATGTTATTTCAGACACATTCAACAAATATCTTGAGTCCTTCCACCAAAGTGTAGTAAGTGTCTTTTTACAATGGGGCAAATCGATGAAAAGTGCTACATCAAATTTCTACGTAAATCACCACTACCTCAAATCTGAGTGGTTGTAAGTCGTTGTTTTTACCAATTTTTATGTGAATTACTTTTAAACGGTATATTCAAACCCGTGCTTTATTGTTTAGAAAAAGCAATGTATTCACTGTCTTTTCAAAAGTTTTGGAAGCAGTTCGGTAACTTTAAAAAAGAGCACATCAGCGATGTCTGATTTCTCTTTTCCATGCTAACACTATTTCTTCATCTTTTCACAGCCATAGCGTGGCTTGTGTAAACGCTCCTGTCCCGGAAATGTATTGTCGCTGACATTGCTAGGCAACAGTAGCCGGCAATTTTGTAGTGCATTTGGCTGCAATACATGTGGCCGTGATGTTTGTGAAAACGTTGCCGAACCATATTATCGGGAATATGCAATTTTTATGGCCTGCATATACATACTTTTATGTGGTGAATAGATAAAGAAGACTGCAAGTGCTCGAACAAGAACTGTTACGCCAAATTTATTATAATAGGAAGTAATCATATTTTTTTTCTGTTTGATGATCTTTCCTTGTGACCCAAGATTCAGAACTGCAATTCAAAACATAGAAACCGTATCACAAGCAGAGTTTAAAGGTCTGATCACATTTTTTGACGGAGCATACTTTAAACTAACAAGCATAAGGTAAATTATGGACAACAAACGTAGTTGAGAATATGGTAGATGTAAATGTTTTCATAGTAACTAAAAGACCAGCAGTATCGACGTGTATAGGTGAATTAAGCTGCACATAGCTTCTTGCCTCACGCCCAGCGTTTTATGAGTATACCTCTTATGTATGACTTCAAAACAGGAGAACAGTTTTATTGGTAATTATTATTATTTCCAAATGGGTTACTTATGAGCCTTATAAAATTGTCTGTTTAATAAAGCATACATTTAAAGGACAAAGCATGCTTTATGAAATAACTTCCTTAATCACAAAAAAAAAGTAATTTTGAGGTGACAATACTTGACATGATTTGTCGTAACTACGACAGATTCTGCATCGTGGAGAAGGGTAAAACAGGATTTAACCTATAAAACAGTTAGAACCAGCGCAATTCGCTTATCAAAAAAGGTACACACCAGAATTTTGTGTCTTCCATTGGTAGCCCCCTTCTTCTGGCATCAGAGTGCTTACGTTGCTGGTCATTTGCATGACGGCATCAAATGGGCTCTGCACACATCGGCAAAGTCCCTCACTGCTGTCACCACCCTACTGCAAAATATATAAACCACCGCACCTGGACCAACCGAGCTCATCATGAATCTTAAACGAGGCATTATTTTTGCATCGTAAATCTTCAATGTCGTGTTGCCTGCTTTTTTCTGTTTTGTGCCTCATTTCCACTTGCTAATCAATATGTATGCTAAGCTTCTCCTTGTCAGAATGCAAACTTAGTGCAGTTTTATTGCCACAGTAATTATTTTCTGTAAATGTTATGTTGATGGACCTTCCCCTCTGGACAACGTTTACGGCTTGTCACAGGTCATTTTAAAAATCTGATGAGCTGCATATCTGCCTCCCTTTCGTGACAGGTAGAGACGCATTTGCACTTTAAGATCATATATGGCCCTAAACGTCATTCTAACTCTACATTTTTAAAATATGTTCTGTAATTTTTCTGGCAGATTTCTAATTATTAATCTACTTTGTTTTCACATATAGAGAAAAAGAGCATGTAATGGTAGGAGCTCAAGAATTTTCTTCAGGCACCTGCAAACAGCATCTATGTATTAGGAGAAATGCGTGATATATACTGTGCCATTTTACATTATATTTCTTCACACCTCATGCTCTTTGCTTTTAGTAATTTTACCTCTTAAGGGGCTCCGGAAAGGCTCAAAATCATGAAAAGTTCAATTTTTACTTTCTTGCGTTTTCTGAATCTGCAGACTATTACCTTTTAATAGATATATAATTTATTCAATTCTGAAGACTACAACTATTTTTAAATTTTTTTTGAAATGTGTTCTACATGGGCGTGACCCACTGTGGCGCTGTTGAACTGCTGTCAAATGGTGTTATTATTACCGTCCGTGTTCATCAAGTACATTTTAGTGATGTGAGATAAAGTATGTGTTGTGGCTAAACCTATTTTCAGAGGCTTAGCAGCACCTGAACTGTTGAAAAAGTGTATTCGCGGAAAAACTCAAAACCCCAATGAAAGTGTAAATAGTGTTATATGGTCGAGAATCCCCAAGACTGTATTTGTTGGAATAGAAACACTTCACTTTGGTGTGTATGATGCTGTTGCGACTTTCAATGATGGCAACATTGTAAGGTGCAAGGTATTTAGAAATAAGGGAATGAAGATAGGTTCTATCATGGTACGAGCGATGCTTGCTTTAGACAAGGAACACCTTCAGGCTGCAGACAGGGCTGTAAAGAGTCTACAAATACAAGCAAGAGTAAACAGGAGGAGGAACAAGAGGAAGCTGGAGGAGGAGTTTGCAGAGGATGAAGATAATCCATCCTATGTACCTGGAATGCACTAAAAAGTTAATCCAATCTTTGTCGCTCGATTCCCAAAACTTTTATTTTCTCATACTAATTACATGTTTTCTAAGGATCTTTCAAACATATTTGTTTCAAACTTTCAGTAAATGTTACACAGTACTTTCGGCATAATTTAACACAGCCTTTTTCCAAAAAAATTGTATATTTTTGAATATATAAATAAAAAATTGCAAAAAATGTTGTGAATTTTCATTACAATTGAAAAAAAAATCATCTTTAATAACTGAACTAAACTTTTGTAAAATCCCTGTGTTAAGTTGTAGCCCATATTCCAATAAATAATCTGTAAAAGTTCAACTTCCTACCTCAAACACTTTGTGAGGAAAGATGTAATTTATAAGCGTTATTTTAACATTGCAAGTATAGGGCGTTCCGGAGCCCCTTAAAAAGATTCAGCATTACATATCTTAAAGCATAGTTCTCACCAAAATGTTGATTACTTTTAAACATGTGGCATTGTATTATCACTGAAGTTTGCTATAGTGTCATGTGATTTTTACATTACATATTACTGTATGCAGTTTCTCATTTGGTTACACTATTTGTATCCTCGAAACTGTGATATGGATTTAATGTTAGAGTTGTTTCGCTGCTGCTAGTCTGAATGATACGCGATAGTTGGACTGTCTCATAGAATTATTCATTATTAGATATCTGTTTATATTTGCATATGTTGTAGTTCTTATCAAATGGTCAGTTCACACGTGGTGCTTTTCACCAGAAGTTTTGGTATGTTTTTATCATGTGATATTATAACAGTATCATGTGGTTATTATATTAGATGATATTGTACAGCAAAAAAAAAAAAACTTATACAAATGTATCTTCTATTATTGTATATCTTTTACTGTAATTTGAATGCATGTCTATATCTCTGTGACTATACTATAGTGTAAACATATTTCGTAACTTATTCTTTGGACTAGGTTCTGTAGCTTTGGCTTGTAGCCTGTTTATTAACTTCATTTTGTTTGTTTACTGGGTCGTGTGCCGAACAATGGTACTGCGCCGTAACTGCTGCTCTTACATGTTTTTATGCTTTCTACGTGTTCTTTTTTTTTTTTTTTTGTTTAAGCTTCTGTTAAGGCATTAAGTATCAACTTTCTTACGTTTACACGTCGACGACGAAGTGAACTTTCCTAATTAAATAGCAAGTATGCTATTTGAAGTTTTCACAACACATATTTTTCGTAAGTGCACTTAATTATTTCCGACTAATAATTCTCATGGAAATGTTATTTATGTTGACATACGCAGCTGTCACTTTTTGTGAAGATTTCCCTGACCGTAACAGGTAGTGAATAAATATATTTCAACGCAGCACTGTGTTTATCATACATTTCTCCAGGAAAGGATTTGAGTAGTATTGTAACACATATTACGTACTTTACATTACATCTACATAAATATACATACTTCGCAAGCGTTCGTATGGTGCGTGGTGGAGAGTACCACGTACCACTAATTTTCACTTAGTTTACCGTTTCACTCGCAAACTGAGAGAGGGCTAAACGACCGGCTATATAGCCGAGAATGAGCACAAATCTCTCTAATCTTATCTTCATAGTCCTTACGCAGAATGGACATTGCCCGCAGTAGAATCGATTTGCAGTCAGCCTCAAATGCTGCTTCTCTAAATTCCTTACATTTACCATCTACAGGTATGAGCCATATTTTATTTTATGGTTATTTTGAAGTATGTTTTCGTCAAGTAGGAAAGATACGATTTTCTAATTACATGTTCGTAACTTGGTTTTTATGATTCTCATTGTTTCTGTAGATGGTCGACGTCGATCAAAACCGATCATACGCAAAAAATGTTTTGTGGTGCGTCATAGAGTAAACAATATAACTATCAAACAATCAGTCACGGTGCTCCAGGAAGTGATTATGTTTTGTCTGTGAATTTTTCGTACTAAACGGATGATGGTGGTGATGTTTGGTCCGTGGGGCGCTCAACTGCGCGGTTATCAGCACCCGTACTATTTCCCAAACTTTGCTCAGTGCCGTCTCTCCACTTTCATGAACGATGATGGAATGATGAGGACAAAACAAACACCCAGTCATCTCGAGGCAGGTGAAAATCCCTGACCCCGCCGGAAATCGAACCCGGGACCCCGTCGTAATAAACTGACTCCCATCGGTATTTATCCAGGCCTTGGACTGACTAAACGGCAAGAGTAAAATTATTTTACAAGCATAATATTATCAGTATTTAATATTTTAAATCAATGAGTTACAGTTTACATCTTGTACGTTATTTTCATTTACTTCGTCTTACATTGGGCATATAAATTTATTCAAATTTTAGGAGGGATGATACTGTTTTCACACAACCCCTGATGTCACCATCGTTTTCTTCCTTTTTTACTATTTTTCCAGCCCGTCGTCAACTTTAATGTATGTTAATATTCGGTTACCTGCCTCACCTAAATCTGACTTCATCAATGCAAACGACCATTTCTCTGTTTATTTCTACATACATATACTTGACAACGTCCGTAATTTTAGAATTCGGTTTTCCGAGCATAGTATTACTTTTGTTGGGCGAGCCTTGTACAGTGTTGGTTGCACGATGGCGCCGTCTTTATCACTTCGAAAGATTTACATTTACATTTACATTTATACTCCGCAAGCCACCCAACGGTGTGTGGCGGAGGGCACTTTACGTGCCACTGTCATTATCTCCCTTTCCTGTTCCAGTCGCGTATGGTTCGCGGGAAGAACGACTGTCTGAAAGCCTCTGTGCGCGCTCTAATCTCTCTAATTTTACATTCGTGATCTCCTCGGGAGGTATAAGTAGGGGGAAGCAATATATTCGATACCTCATCCAGAAACGCACACTCTCGAAACCTGGCGAGCAAGCTACACCGCGATGCAGAGCGCCTCTCTTGCAGAGTCTGCCACTTGAGTTTGTTAAACATCTCCGTAACGCTATCACGGTTACCAAAGAACCCTGTGACGAAACGCGCCGCTCTTCTTTGGATCTTCTCTATCTCCTCCGTCAACCCGATCTGGTACGCATCCCACACTGATGAGCAATACTCAAGTATAGGTCGAACGAGTGTTTTGTAAGCCACCTCCTTTGTTGATGGACTACATTTTCTAAGGACTCTCCCAATGAATCTCAACCTGGTACCCGCCTTACCAACAATTAATTTTATATGATCATTCCACTTCAAAGCGTTCCGCACGCATACTACCAGATATTTTACAGATGTAACTGCTACCAGTGTTTGTTCCGCTATCAAATAATCATACAATAAAGGATCCTTCTTTCTATGTATTCGCAATACATTACATTTGTCTATGTTGAGGGTCAGTTGCCACTCCCAGCACCAAGTGCCTATACGCTGCAGATCTTCATGCATTTCGCTACAATTTTCTAATGCTGCAACTTCTCTGTATACTACAGCATCATCCGCGGAAAGCCGCATGGAACTTCCGACACTATCTACTAGGTCATTTATATATATTGTGAAAAGCAATGGTTCCATAACACTCCCCTGTGGCACGCCAGAAGTTACTTTAATGTCTGTAGACGTCTCTCCATTGATAACAACATGCTGTGTTCTGTTTGCTAAAAACTCTTCAATCCAGCCACACAGCTGGTCTGATATTCCGTAGACTCTTACTTTGTTTATCAGGCGACAGTGCGGAACTGTATCGAACGCCTTCCGGAAGTCAAGAAAAATAGCATCTACCTGGGAGCCTGTATCTAATATTTTCTGGGTCTCATGAACAAATAAAGCGAGTTGGGTTTCACACGATCGCTGTTTCCGGAATCCATGTTGATTCCTACATAGTAGATTATGAGTTTCCAAAAACGACATGATACTCGAGCAAAACACATGTTCTAAAATTCTACAACAGATCGACGTCAGAGATATAGGTCTATAGTTTTGCGCATCTGCTCGACGACCCTTCTTGAAGACTGGGACTACCTGTGCTCTTTTCCAATCATTTGGAACCTTCTGTTCCTCTAGAGACTTGCGGTACACGGCTGTTAGAAGGGGGGCAAGTTCTTTCGCGTACTCTGTGTAGAATCGAATTGGTATCCCGTCAGGTCCAGTGGACTTTCCTCTGTTGAGTGATTCCAGTTGCTTTTCTATTCGTTGGACACTTATTTCGATGTCAGCCATTTTTTCGTTTGTGCGAGGATTTAGAGAAGGAACTGCAGTGCGGTCTTCCTCTGTGAAACAGCTTTGGAAAAAGGTGTTTAGTATTTCAGCTTTACGCTTGTCATCCTCTGTTTCAATGCCATCATCATCCCGGAGTGTCTCCGTCATTTTCCAGCCATCTATCTAGAAAACAGTCGATAAAGTGAGAAAGCTTGGAGATGCTTGTGAGTGTTTCTCCAGCCAGCCACTGCTGACTTCCTCAGATTGAAGGAACACCAGAGCAGCACATATGCGAATCTGCACCTTTACTTCTTCATTTTCTTTGGTTTCACAAAAATATGTCCCCAGTTTTCCACTTTCTTCCAGAGATATTTCTGCGTGTAGTGATAACAGCCACGCACTTCATCTGATTGGAGCAAACCTTTTAGAACAGAAATCGCAGATGATTCGAAACCCATGGTGACATTTTTAGGATTTCATTCTGGTGCATTATCGATAACATTGCCGAATAGACGGATACGTGTCTCTTTGTCTCGTTCGGTAAGAATGCAAAGGCTCCCGGACACATTTTCATTTCACACTTTTCAACCTTTTCAAGAACAGTATATATCCGAGAAAATTGTTTTTCTATATCATTTTAAGATTCCGTCCATAAAAAAGTTTTGTTTACTTTTTAGAGCTGGTGTTACTTCTTTTCCACGAATAGCTATGATGATGCCTCAAAAGTTGTCGTCACTTAAAAAAAATTGCTATGATCATTCTTAGTTAGATTATTCGGTGTCGTGTTTGTGGTTGATTATCATTTCCGTGTGATTTGGCAAGGTGGCAGCACATTCGTTCCCCTCGATTGTGCAGATCATCAGATTCTTCGGTACATACACTCCTGGAAATTGAAATAAGAACACCGTGAATTCATTGTCCCAGGAAGGGGAAACTTTATTGACACATTCCTGGGGTCAGATACATCACATGATCCGGAGATCTTGCTGGCCAGGGTAGTTGACTTACACCTTCTAGAGCACGTTGGGTGGCACGGGATACATGTGGACGAGCATTGTCCTGTTGGAACAGCAAGTTCCCTTGCCGGTCTAGGAATGGTAGAACGATTGGTTCGATGACGGTTTGGATGTACCGTGCACTATTCAGTGTCCCCTCGACGATCACCAGTGGTGTACGGCCAGTGTAGGAGATCGCTCCCCACACCATGATGCCGGGTGTTGGCCCTGTGTGCCTCGGTCGTATGCAGTCCTGATTGTGGCGCTCACCTGCACGGCGCCAAACACGCATACGACCATCATTGGCACCAAGGCAGAAGCGACTCTCATCGCTGAAGACGACACGTCTCCATTCGTCCCTCCATTCACACCTGTCGCGACACCACTGGAGGCGGGCTGCACGATGTTGGGGCGTGAGCGGAAGACGGCCTAACGGTGTGCGGGACCGTAGCCCAGCTTCATGGAGACGGTTGCGAATGGTCCTCGCCGATACCCCAGGAGCAACAGTGTCCCTAATTTGCTGGGAAGTGGCGGTGCGGTCCCCTACGGCACTGCGTAGGATCCTACGGTCTTGGCGTGCATCCGTGCGTCGCTGGGGTCCGGTCCCAGGTCGACGGGCATGTGCACCTTCCGCCGACCACTGGCGACAACATCGATGTACTGTGGAGACCTCACGCCCCACGTGTTGAGCAATTCGGCGGTACGTCCACCCGGCCTCCCGCATGCCCACTATACGCCCTCGCTCAAAGTCCGTCAACTGCACATACGGTTCACGTCCACGCTGTCGTGGCGTGCTACCAGTGTTAAAGACTGCGATGGAGCTCCGTATGCAACGGCAAACTGGCTGACACTGACGGCGGCGGTGCACAAATGCTGCGCAGCTAGCGCCATTCGACGGCCAACACCGCGGTTCCTGGTGTGTCCGCTGTGCCGTGCGTGTGATCATTGCTTGTACAGCCCTCTCGCAGTGTCCGGAGCAAGTATGGTGGGTCTGACACACCGGTGTCAATGTGTTCTTTTTTCCATTTCAAGGAGTGTATATTAAAGCGCGTTAGGTACTGGTACAGGCATGCGTATTCAAACATATAGATACATAAACAGACAGGACACGGCGCTGCGATCGGCAACGCTTATATAAGAAAACAAGTGTCTGACGAAGTTATTTGATCGGTTACTGCTGCTACAATGGCAGGTAAACTATATTTAAGTGAGGTTGAACGTGGTATTATAGGCGGCGCACCAGCGATTGGACACAGCATCTCCGAGGTATCGACCATTTCACGAGTTTACCGTTTGCATCATGAAACCAGTAAAACATCAATTCTCCGACATATCTGCGGCCAGAAAAACATCCTGCACGAATGGAACCAAGGACGACTGAAGAGAATCGTTCAACGTGACAGAAATCAGCAGAAATCAACAGAAATCAGAAAATGTCTGCGTCCAAACCATTCAACGAAACATCTTCGACATGGGCGTTCGGAGCCAAAGGCCTACTCCTGTACCCTTGACGACTCTACGATACTAAGCTTTACGCCTCCCTGGGCCCGGCAGCACCGACATCGGACTGTTGATGACTGGAAACATGTTTCCTATTCGGACGAGTCTGATTTCAAATTGTAACCAGCGGATGAACGTGTACAGGTATGGTGACATCCTCATGAATCCCACGTCATTGGGGAACTGTTAAAACTGGTAGAGGCTATGTAATGGTGTGGGGCTTGTGTAGTTGATGTGATATGGAACCCCTGATAGTCTAGATACGACTCTGACAGGTGACACGTACGTAAGCTTACTGTTTGACCACCTGCATCCATCCATGTCCATTGTGCATTCCGACGGACTTGGGCAAATCCAGGAACACAATGCGACACCCCACAAGTCCAGAATTGCTACAGAGTGGCTCCAGGAATACTCTTCTGAGTTAAAACACTTCCGCTGGCCATCAAACTCCCCAGACAAGAATATTATAGAACATATCTGGAAAGACTTCCAACGTGCTTTTCAGAAGACATCTCCACCCCCGCCCCCCGCCCCCACCTTAACCCCAACCCCGAAATCTTACGGACTGCCCTGCTGGAATCATGGTGTCACTTTCCTCCAGCACTAGTTCACACGTTAGTCGAGTCCATGCCACGTCGTGTTGCGGCACTTCTGCGTGTTCGCGGAGCTCCTACATAATTTTAGGCAAGTGTGCCATTTTTTGTGTCTTCGTCATATTTTAGAAATGGAAGTCTCTTTCTTCTTCTCGTGTTCTCTTCTTTGCATGTTTCAGTTGTTTGTACTTCTAAGCGAACGTCATTCGGTGTTCCACGTTTATGCTCGTTTGAATTACACACCTTACAGTCTTTAGTCTTGTGCATTCCCCAACAGCGGCTCCACTCCGTTGGAGGTTCGAGTCCTCCCTCGGACATGGGTGTCTGTTATCCATAGCGTACTTAGTTTAAGTTAGATTACGTAGTATGTAGGCTTAGTGACCGATGGCCGCTGCAGTTTGTTCCAATAATACCTTACCACCAATTCCTCAACAACGTGTTATTCTATATTTTAAACAGAGCCAAATGACAATCCTGCCTGATTTGGCTATCTTTTTGAAAACCAGGTAACCTTCACATTGGTCAAGTGGCTTCCTGCGGATTGTCGTTCACATTTTCATATCGAACGTCAACGCAAAGAAGCCCACAAGGCGCACGAAGTGAACAGCGCCAAAGTAATTAGTACCGATACTGATTGTCCTACAGGTCAGCCACTGGACTGGACCATGACATCCGGAGCGGAGGTAGACCCCGCCTCTCAGGGACTGTTTCCGGTGAAGGACTCGAGAGTGCAGGTAGCTTCCAGGAATACATTGTGCAAAATTCACGGATTTCTGTTGGTTTGCAAATTTCACAGCGCGCAGCTATCATCATCCAGTTTCAGAATATACACTGCTATCATACCGACAGGGGTTTTTGGTTGCTGGTAGCACGTTTTTGTCCAGTTCCATTGCAGTAGTCAAGACATTTCGCTGCCTTCGCAGTACCAGCAGCACGTTAGGAATAGATCAAATTAGGGGACCTTGTGCATTTTTTACTTGTATGACTTGTAAGATAAGAATTAATACTATTTTGGGGTTCCGTGTCTCAGTCTGTACAAATGCAACCGTTATAGGAACGTTTTATCGTCCGTATGCCAGCCTTCATCTTTGTCTGTCTGTCCGACTCTTAAGACCATTTCCTCTTTCGATCACGTTAGCGTATCGGTATCAAATACTTGTCTCACACTAAAGACTATGACCCCTTGACCAAGACTAATGAACATTTTTCAAGAAGCAACGTCTTACACTGAAATTAAAAAAAATTCGAAAAAATTATTAAATTGTAATCTCATAATAATAATTTTTTTTGTCTTTTTTCATCGGTCCAGTCGGTCGTCTGTCCGTCTATTGGACCCCATTTTCTCCTGAAAATGTCCTCGTATCAAATTCAAATTTATGTCACATACTAAGGTCTATCGCTCCTTGGCGGTGTAAAACATTTAAGCTTCTAAATAAGAGCAATAAAAGGCTACGTCCATTTATGTCACATATTTTGGGTACTCGAATAGTCACTTATAAAAACCTATAGTGCTCTTCCCATTGATCTAGACTCACGAAATTTGGAAATAAACGAGCTTTCAGAGTGAAAGTGAAGGAAAAATAAAAAAAAATGTTTACTTGTGAATATGTTGTTGTTGTTGTGGTCTTCAGTCCTGAGACTGGTTTGATGCAGCTCTCCATGCTACTCTATCCTGTGCAAGCATCTTCATCTCCCAGTACTTACTGCAACCTACATCCTTCTGAATCTGCTTAGTGTATTCATGTCTTGGTCTCCCCCTACGATTTTTACCCTCCACGCTGCCCTCCAATACTGAATTGGTGATCCCTTGATGCCTCAGAACAAGTCCTACCAACCGATCCCTTCTTCTGGTCAAGTTGTGCCACAAACTTCTCTTCTCCCCGATCCTATTCCGTGATCTACCCATCTAACCTTCAGCATTCTTCTGTAGCACCACATTTCAGAAGCTTCTATTCTCTTCTTGTCCAAACTATTTGCCGTCCATGTTGCGCTTCCATACATGGCTACACTCCATACAATTACTTTCAGAAATGACTTCCTGAAACTTAAATCTATACTCGATGTTAACAAACTTCTCTTCTTCAGAAATGCTTTCCTTGCCATTGCCAGTCTACATTTTATATCCTCTCTACTTCGGCCATCATCAGTTATTTTGCTCCCCAAATAGCAAAACTCCTTTACTACTTTAAGTGTCTCATTTCCTAATCAAATACCCTCAACATCACCCGACTTAATTCGACTACATTCCATTATCCTCGTTTTGCTTTTGTTGATGTTCATCTTATATCCTCCTTTCAAGACACTGTCCATTCCGTTCAACTGCTCTTCCAAGTCCTTTGCTGTCTCTGACAAAATTACAATGTCATCGGCGAACCTCAAAGTTTTTATTTCTTCACCATGGATTTTAATACCTACTCCGAATTTTTCTTTTGTTTCCTTTACTGCTTGCTCAATATACAGATTGAATAACATCGGGGAGAGGCTACAACCCTGTCTTACTCCCTTCCCAACCACTGCTTCCCTTTCATGTCCCTCGACTCTTATAACTGCCATCTGGTTTCTGTACAAATTGTAAATAGCCTTTCGCTCCCTGTATTTTACCCCTGCCACCTTTAGAATTTGAAAGAGAATTTTCCAGTCAACATTGTCAAAAGCTTTCTCTAAGTCTACAAATGCTAGAAACGTAGATTTTCCTTTCCTTAATCTTTCTTCTAAGATAAGTCGTAAGGTCAGTATTGCCTCACGTGTTCCAGTATTTCTACGGAATCCAAACTGATCTTCCCCGAGGTCGGCTTCTACTAGTTTTTCCATTCGTCTGTAAAGAATTCGTGTTAGTATTTTGCAGCTGTGGCTTATTAAACTGATTGTTCGGTAATTTTCACATCTGTCAACACCTGCTTTCTTTGGGATTGGAATTATTATATTCTTCTTGAAGTCTGAGGGTATTTCGCCTGTCTCATACATCTTACTCACCAGATGGTAGAGTTTTGTCAGGACTGACTCTTCCAAGGCCGTCAGTAGTTCCAATGGGATGTTGTCTACTCCGGGGGCCTTGTTTCGACTCAGGTCTTTCAGTGCTCTGTCAAACTCTTCACGCAGTATCGTATCTCTCATTTTATTTTCATCTACATCCTCTTCCATTTCCATAATATTGTCCTCAAGTACATTGCCCTTGTATAAACCCTCTATATACTCCTTCCACCTTTCTGCCTTCCCTTCTTTACTTAGAACTGGGTATCCATCTGAGCTCTTGATGTTCATACAAGTGGTTCTCTTATCTCCAAAGGTCTCTTTAATTTTCCTGTAGGCAGTATCTATCTTACCCCTACTGAGATACGCCTCTACATCCTTACATTTGTCCTCTAGCCATCCCTGCTTAGCCATTTTGCACTTCCTGTCGATCTCATTTTTGAGACGTTTGTATTCCTTTTTGCCTGCTTCATTTACTGCATTTGATATTTTCTCCTTTCATCAATTAAATTCAATATTTCTTCTGTTACCCAAGGATTTCTACTAGCCCTCGTCTTTTTACCTACTTGATCCTCTGCTGCCTTCACTACTTCATCCCTCAAAGCTACCCATTCTTCTTCTACTGTATTTCTTTCCCCCATTCCTGTCAATTGTTCCCTTATGCTCTTCCTGAAACTCTCTACAACCTCTGGTTCTTTCAGTTTATCCAGGTCCCATCTCCTTAAATTCCCACCTTTTTGCAGTTTCTTCAGTTTTAATCTACAGGTCATAACCAATAGATTGTGGTCAGAGACCACATCTGCGCCTGGAAATGTCTTACAATTTAGAACCTGGTTCCTAAATCTCTGTCTTACCATTATATAATCTATCTGATACCTTTCAGTATCTCCAGGGTTCTTCCATGTATACAACCTTCTATCATGATTCTTGAACCAAGTGTTAGCTATGATTAAGTTGTGCTCTGTGCAAAATTCTACCAGGCGGCTTCCTCTTTCATTTCTTAGCCCTAATCGATATTCACCTACTACGTTTCCTTCTCTCCCTTTTCCTACACTTGAATACCAGTCACCCATGACTATTAAATTTTCGTCTCCGTTCACTATTTGAATAATTTCTTTCATTTCATCATACATTTCTTCAATTTCTTCGTCATCTGCAGTGCTAGTTGGCATATAAACTTGTACTACTGTAGTAGGTGTGGGCTTCGTATCTATCTTGGCCACAATAATGCGTTCACTATGCTGTTTGTAGTAGCTTACCCGCATTCCTATTTTCCTATTCACTATTAAACCTACTCCTGCATTACCCCTATTTGACTTTGTGTTTATAACCCTGTAGTCACCTGACCAGAAGTCTTGTTCCTCCTGCCACCGAACTTCACTAATTCCCACTATATATAACTTTAACCTATCCATTTCCCTTTTTAAATTTTCTAACCTGCCTGCCCGATTAAGTGATCTGACATTCCACGCTCCGATCCGTAGAACGCCAGTTTTCTTTCTCCTGATAACAACGTCCTCTTGAGTAGTCCCCGCCCGGAGATCCGAATGGGGGACTATTTATTTCCGGAATATTTTACCCAAGAGGACGCCATCATCATTTAATCATACAGTAAAGCTGCATGCCCTCGGGAAAAATTACGGCCGTAGTTTCCCCTTGCTTTCAGCCGTTCGCAGTACCAGCACAGCAAGGCCGTTTTGGTTATTGTTACAAGGCCAGGTCAGTCAATCATCCAGACTGTTGCCCTTGCAACTACTGAAAAGGCTGCTGCCCCTCTTCAGGAACCACATGTTTGTCTGGCCTCTCAACAGATACCCCTCCGTTGTGGTTGTACCTACGGTACGGCTATTTGTATCGCTGAGGCACGCAAGCCTCCCCACCAACGGCAATGTCCGTGGTTCATGGGGGGTGAATATACAAAACGAGAATTTTTTTTTCATGTTTACTCCGTCCACCTGTTTGCCTGTATGTCCGCTACCACCAGTTCTTCACTTAACAGGTTGACGTATAAAATTCAGATTTCTGTCATATACTACAGTTTTGGTTCCCGTGACGATTTAAGACTTTTAAACTTCTAAGTCAATCGAAGCAAAAGATTTGGGCCATTTTTGTGACTTATTTTGATGTTCGCAAACTCACTCATCAAAACCTACTAGCTGTTGACGTAGAATCCTGAAATTTAACAGCAAGCAAGGCTTCACTGTACAAGTAAACTAAAATATCTCAAAATTCTTAAATTGTAATTACATCACACAAGAAGGATATTTTTGCCATTAGAACATACGTTCCATTCATCATCTGTCTGGTTGCGTTGCAGACACTTGACGCGGTAACAATAGTACATAAGCAGAGCAGACACAGGCGGCGATCACCCTAATGAAAATATGGGCTGCAAATGGGGAAAACCACTGAGATAAGCGATTCTCAGAAAGCGCAGATTATACTACGCAGAGCCCGTGAACAAATGTCTCGAAAACGGAGAAGTTGGTCGAATGTTCACGTGCTACTGTCATGAGCATTTACGAAAAGAGGTAGAAGGACAGTGAAACTACCACTAGGACCAAGCGAGGTGGCGCAGTGTCTAGCACACTGGACTCGCATTCCGGAGGACGACGGTTCAATCCCTGGTCCGGCCATCCTGATTTAGTCTTCAGTTGAAACTTCCGGGATGAGAAGCCGTGGTCGATGTATAAAATTTCCACCTGACGTTTCGTCTCCATCTGCGGGAGACATCTTCTGAGGTCATCCGGCTACTGCCACTGAGGCTGCTGCTACTCTCGCATTTATAGAACGCGTAGAGGGCACCACCATTCGTCACGTGATTCCGACGGTATGCCTATCTTTGTAAGGCGTCATCATTCTCGATTAAGAGTAATCGATTGTCATTCTGCTGGCGCAACGTCGACATCCATATTTTGTCCAACATTAAAACTTTTTCTTTTCTATTAAAATTGTTATGGTGTTTGTGAATTTCTATTGCTTCTCTATACATGCGCGCATGATAATGGGATGTCCGTGCCAGTACGCTTGTCCCATTAAATTTAATTTCGTGATTCCCATCTCGAAAAACATGTTCAGCTACGGCCGATTTTTCGATGAGTCCTAAGCGACAGTTTATTTTATGTTCGGCTTAACGGGTGTTTACACTTCTTTTCGTTGTTCCAATATATACTTGTCCCAAACTGCATGGAATTTTGTATACCCCAGGTGTTGCTAGGGGATGTCGGGAGTCTTTTGCAGTTTTTAATACTCCTTAATCATCTTGGTGGGTCTGAAGATTGTTACGATCCCATACTTGGCCAGAACTTTCGCGACACGGTCCGTTACCTTATTAATAAACAGTAGGAAGTTTTTTTCCAGTAGGTGACCATTGTTGCTCTGGACTTCTTACCTCTTATCTTCTTTGATGGAGGTCTCGATCAATTTCCTTGCTGGTATATCCGTTTTTGATGAAGGCTGACCGTAGGTGATTCAGTTCATCTCGTAAGTAAGCCGGCTGGCAGATTTTGTTGACTCTGTCCACCAAGGTTTTAATGACACCTCTTTTTTGCCTAGGATGATGGTTAGATTCCTTGTGGAGGTATCGATCGGTGTGAGTGTTTTTTCTATATACCTTGTGGCCCAGCGTCCCATCCACCCGTTTAATTCCCGACACATCCAGGAAATTGAGTTGACCGTTGATCTCTTTCTCCATCGTAAACTGTATCTTCGGGTTAATACTGTTCAGATGCACCAAGAAGACATCCAACTATTCTTCACCACGAGTATACACTACAAATGTTCCCTTGAAAGGGCATGGCTGACTTCCTTTCCCGTCCTCCCCTAATCCAATGAGAGCGATGACCTCGCTGTCTGGTCTTCTCCCCCAAACAACCCAACCCTACCACTAGTTTCTAAATGGTTGAACGTCTATAACTATTTACAGAACGTCGGTTTCGAAAGCTCGTCTGCTCTGTAAAGAAGGATAGATGCCGATCCGTGGCATCTCTGGTGAAAGAGCTCAACGCTGGTGGAAGGTATTTCGGGTGAATCACATTTTTGATGCATTAGGTCTACGGTCGTTTCCACAAACATCATCATCGAGGTGAACGGCGGCGAAATGTGCAGAGTGCCACAGACGCAGGTTGGTGGGAGCAGTATTATGCTATGGCAGACTTTACCCTGTGCTTGTATAGGACCTGTGATGGTTTTCGAAGATACGCTACAGCTACGAACCACCAGCATCCCTTCATGGTTGATGTCTTACCCGACGGCGATGTCATCTTTCAGCAGTTTAACTGTCCGTGTCTCGGAACCCGATCAGTGGTTTGAGGAGCATTGTAGAGAACTCACGCTGATGTCTCGGCGACCAAATTCGCCTTCTGTAAATCCTATAGAAACCATCTGGGTCACTAGCGGGCGCCATGAACGCGTACGGAAATCAGTGGCCCGTTATTTACTCGAATTACATGACCTGTTTGTAGATATCTAATGCCACATACCTCCACAAACATACCAACAACCTGTCGGATCCCTGATATGCAGAATCAATTATGCACTTCGTCTCAAAGACGGCCAAAAAAGCATAAAACCGACTGTCTTGATGTTTTGGTTCTTCACTGTATATGCGTGCGTGCGTGTGCGTGTGTGTGTATGTGTGTGTGTGTGTGTGTGTGTGTGTGTGTGTGTGTGTGTGTTTGTATAAAAGTAAGTTTGCATTGAGCACCCAGTGTGCGAGTCCTGCTTGTGTTTAGCCAGTTTTTTATCTTGCAACAACCAACAGATAAGATGAAAGAATTAAGTCAGATATCAGTAATACTGCATGGCTGTTCATTTTCTTCGTGGTAAAAAGTTGTTCATAAGAGGTTAAGACGTGCTAACGTTAAGTTGCTAAGGAGTTGAAATCTCATGAAGCCTTATTGAAATCTGATAACACTAGACTCTTCATAGATAGCACTGAGGTGACGAATTTATGCAAACAAAATGTAAGCAACAAATTAGATAACGTTAGGAAATTATGTGATGAGGTGGATGACCTCGGCAAACTGTGAACAAGAAGAATTAAGATTATGTATGGACAGTAAATTCTGCAAAAATAAGGAAGTATCATGACTTGAGTGTAGTCACATGAGAAAGTTTATAAATGCATAAAGTAGTCAATTCATATAAAAAGTATTCGAGATGCTGGACAAGAAGTAATTACAGAATTTTAAGTTGTCCTTGCAGAGAAAGTACCTACGGAAACTAGTGTACAAGTAGGTTGTATCTGCATTCCTAATGCAGGAAGATTCTGCAACTGCTAATCAATAGCATAAATTTGTGCAGCTACCAACCTACGTTCCTTCAGACAGTGTTAGAAATAAGGATTATTTATATATTACGGATTATCAGTCGGATGGGGCTAGAGCTTAAATGAAGAAACCGTTAGATGTAAAAGAGGGAGGAAAGTACTACGTATACTATAGTTGTGGTATGAAGTTATTAGTGACAAGGAATACAGTCGTGTAAGTAATAAGCTATGGGTAATGGTATTATTTGGTAACAAGAGGAGATACGTCTATAGTACATGAAGGCGTCATGAAGCAGTATGAAAAAATACGTACACTGAGATGGCAAAAGTCATGGAATCGGGATGTGCACATAAACAGATAGCGATAGTATCACGTCCGCAGGGTATAAAAGAGCATTCACTTCTACTCAGCGTCAAGAGTGCGCCGAGAATATCAAATTTGACCATGGACAGTGAAGTGCAGGCCGGCCTTCACTTAACGACCGAGAGCAGCGGCATTTGCGTAGAGTGGTCGGTGCTGACATAGAAGCAAGACCGAATCAAATAACCTCAGTAATCAATGTGGGACATACGACGAACGTATGCCTTAGAACAATGTTAGAAAATCTGGCGTTAATGGTCAGACGACCGACGCAAGAGCCTTGGTAACAGCACGACCTCGCCTGGGTAAGTGACATATCAGTTTGATCCTAGACGACTGAAAACCGTGGCCTAGACAGATCAGTCCCGAGTCCCGATATCAGTTGGTACGAACAAATGGTATGGTTCGAGTTTGTGGCGGAGATCCCACGAAGTCATGGGCCCAACTTTTCCACAAATTTATATTCGCAAACAACGATCGCCATGTCATCGGCCCACAACTGTTCGTGACTGGTTTGAAGAATATTCTGAACAATTTGGGCTAATGATTTGGCCACTTAGATTGCCTACATGAATCCCGTCGAACATTTGTGTAACAAAATCCCGCACAGGCAACACTTTCGTAGTTACTGATGATTATAGACACTGCATGGTTCAGTGTTTCTTCAGGGACTGCCAACTACTTGTTAAGTGCATGTCACGTCGAGTTACAACACTAAGCCGGGCAAAAAAAGTTTAGGAGGTATCGCATGATTTTTATCACCTCGGTGTAGTGGTATCTAACTTTTGAACGAATAAGAAAAGGAAAGGGCAATCAATATTCCAGAACAATTAATGTTTACTTCTGTGTGTTATATATGAAGAGGGTATTACCTAATTTTACTTAGAGTGATTACAGTTGATGAAACTGAGAGGAAGATAGATACTTTGTGTGGATATTAATCTTAAACTTCCTCGCAGTTTAAAACTGTGTGCCGGACCGAGACTCGAACTCGGGACGTTTGCCATTCGCGGACAACTGCTCTACCATCTGAACTACCAAAACACGACTCAAGTCCTGTCCTCACAGATTTACTTCTGCCCGCGGCAGAAAGGCAAAGGTCCTGAGTTCGACTCTCGGTCTGGCACACAGTTTTAATCTGCCAGGAAGTTTCAGGAAATCTCATGCTGGATATTAATCTGACTTACAGAAGTGACAACTGAAGAGTAGGGAGGAGTATTGTTTGTTGGGAAGTATACACGTAAGGAGGGAGTTAGACTTTGTTACCTGCAAAAAGAAAAGGAGAATAGGATAACGAGTACAATTTTTGAATTAAATGAGTTAGATAACACAATTACGTGTAAGGGTCATTTTGGAGAAGTATCCTGCATGCAAAGACATTATTAATGCATTTGAAGGAAACAATGGATATAATGTTACTATGGAAAAATAAGTAGAGGGTACCAGCGTAACTAAATCCGAAAAAGGTCATAATTCTTGACCCAGTTAGAACTGAATTGTATCAGTTTAGCAGACACCTTGGTTTGGTTTCTTCTAGGCACATTGATACATGTTGGTTTACTTACCAAGGCCCATTTGATTTATTTTCTAACATACAGAGGAAATATGAACATTAGTTGCGAGAGGGCGTTGATTGAAATAAATGCGGAACTAAAAATTTGTGTCACACCAGGTATCGATCCCAGGTCTGCTACCTAATAGCCAGATGCTGTGACCACTAAGCCACCTTGACACGGTGCTGAGTGTAACTACTCGGAATGTCGTAACCTGTCCCCGTCAAACTTAAATTCTCAACTTACCCACACACTACTAACGTAGTAGCCTATATCCATTAGCCTCATTATTCGCGGCATTTCACCAATTCCCGTAAGAGATAGTGTCTGTTGCGCATCCGCAGTGAAGACATCGTTGGCCGTCTTCGCCTTAATTATGTACGCTGACTTTTTCGAGAAAACAGATTCCATTATGATCCAAAGTCACTACGAATTAATACACAAAGGAATTGCAGAGGGCATTAGATTAGTAGTGTGCGGGTGCTCAGCACATCTGCCTAGCAAACAGAACTTTCACTCCCGGTATGGTACAAATTTTCAACATCCTTCTTTGATTTAAATCCACGCCCAATGTCTGTAACTCCTTTGTTTATTAATTCATAGCGGGTGCTGGATGAAAATGGTATATGTTCTTTCGCACATTAATTTTACCAGCCAATCTCGCTGTTCCCCAGCGATGTTGACTAAAATGAATAAAAACCGTACGGCATCGGGGATTTTATACGTATGAACGCTGTTAAAAGGAAAGGTGCAGAATGGGGAATATTACTAATTGGTCATAACTGCCACTGACAAGACGGGCGAGCTGAGCAGTTGGTCGCTGGTTGTCAGCAACTGACGGTGCGACGATTATGTGGAGGTAGTTTAAGGACACCAGTCTGTGCCGGCTGAAAATTGAGAGTGAGAGAATTTACGATACTGTAGTGCCTGTGCTATTGTCATTACGATGCAAAGTACCTTTGGACCTGTATGCGTGTAAAAAGGAACAGGCAATGCGATGACAACAGCCGTTACTAAACACAAAGGAGTTAGCAAATGCGAATAAGGACTACCATCAGATGCAGAATGGAACGACAACAGTGAAAATTCATGCCTAACGAAGACTCGACCCGTAGTTCCCGCTTATCGGGAGTGGTCATCTTAGTATTTAGCTATCCGTGCACGAGTCACGGCCAGTCAATAACTTCCATATGTCGTGCATCATGCGTCCACGTCCTGTACTTGTACCTCCATTATGTATATTCCTGTGCAGGAGAGACTTTATAGTTGGAAGTCGCTTTCCCTGTATCTGCAGATAAATACGATACTGCAGTGATTCAGATTACGATGCAAAGTTTCTTTGGACATGCATGCATGGCACGCAGGTGAAAAAATTTCATATGTTTCGTGTTATTTTACTTTTTATCGAGAACAATTTTATGTTTCAGTGATAAAATCGTACTAGACACAACTGCAAAATACAAATGTTCATTCATTTCTTTTTAGTCCCAATGCACTCACAAGAAACAAAAAAAAGAGAAAAGATGGAACTGGAAGGAAATATTAGACTGAGACGGAGATCGGTGGATGTGACGTACATGTAAAGACAAACAATAACTTAAAAAGCAATAACAAAAAAGCACTCCGTCTTCAGGCCACGAGTGGCCTACCGGGACCATCTGACAGCCGTGTCATCCTCCGTGCAGGATGCGGACAGGAGGGGCGTGGGGCAAGCACACCGCTTTCCCGGTCGTTATGATGGTATTCTTGACCGAAGCCGCTACTATTCGGTCGAGTAGCTCCTCAACTGGCATCACGAGGCTGGGTGCACCCAGAAAAATGAAAACAGTGGATGGCGGCCTGGATGGTCTCCCATCCAAGTGCCGACCACGCCAGACAACGCTTAACTTCGGTTAACTGAAGTAAACCGCTTTATCCACTGCGGCAAGGCCATTGCCTCGAAGACAAACAAATAATTACGATTTTTGAAGAATTGGATTGTTTCTTCAACAGAAAGAGTTTCACGCATAGAGCAACTCAGTGACGTGTTAATCCTACCCTGCCCCTTACTCAAGTAGTTGTTTCGTTTGGCTTTGATTGACAGAGTTGCTGGAGTCCTCTTGAGGGGTATCGTGTCAAATTGTGCCCAAATGACCCGTCAGACCGTCAAAATCCCGAGCTGGCCTGCTCATAATACTCCAAACGTTCCCAATAGGACAGAGATCAACGGCTTTTCTGTGCAAGGTATGGTTTGGTAATCACAAAGATAAGCAACAGAAACTCTCGCCGTGTGTGGACGGGCATTATCTTGCTGAAATGTAAGCCGCGGATGGCTTGCCTTGAAGGGCAACAAAACAGGGAGTAGAATATCGTCGCTCTATCGCTTTGCTGTAACGGAGCTGCAGATGACAATCAAAGGTGTCCAGGTACGAAAAGAAATGTCATCACATCATCAGTGAGATGGAAGATGAAGACTAAGAGGACAACTAACAATTCCATCAGTCACTGCCAGGCCGACTTACTGCTTGCATAAGGGCCGAAGGTGGGCAAGTGCGTAATTGACTTGCTCAATTTGTGAAGCTCTTTCTCTTGAATAAATCATCCGATTTTTGGAATGGTAATCATTTGTTTTTCACACGTACATCCGTACATCACATCACCCGATATCCGTTCCATTTGTATAATACCTTCATGGTATATTTTTCTTAGAGTGTGTATTAGTTCAAATGGCTCTCAGCATATGGGACATAAATTCTAATGTCATCAGTCCCCTATAACTTAGAACTACTTTAACCTAACTAACCTAAGGACATCACACACAATCATGCCCGAGGTGGGATTCGAACCTGCGACCGTAGCGGTCACACAATTCCAAACTGTAGAGCCTAGAACCGCTAGGCCACCTCGGCCGGCTTTATTAATTATTTGTCTTTGTTCAGAGGTTGAAGTAATACAATACCTTTCTGATGATTTTTTTTCTAACATTACTGTTTAATTTTTAAACGACTGGCGAGTCACCTCATTTGGAAAGAACTCCATCATATAGTAGACTAAAACAAGTGATGAGTAACGTTCTTTTAGAAATTTGAAGTTTTCGCTAACCAGCAGTGCTCCGAGTAGGTGAGCAAGCCCTGAAAAGCCTAGTTTCATGGCGATCACTAGACTACTGATAGCTGCATAAGATCAGTCTTCACACTGACGACCACAACAGCAACAGATACGTTGTTTTCTGTCTTACTACATGACAAATGTCTCATTACAGGACAACGGATAATGAGCGTCATGACGGGAGTTACTGAACGTGCAATGAAATTGTTGTGGTTGCAAGTCTCCTACCTTATGACTAGTTCAACGACGTTCTCCGTTGCAGTCGTTTGCCAGTTATTTTCATTTCATCGTAATACATGCATTACGCATCATCGATGATTTGCTTTATATACTTATAACTCGATCTCTCCCTCCGATTACTTCATTCCACCAGCCCTTCAACCACAGATTTTAGGAACGACTAATCTCGTTGGAAGTCGTGAACAGTTTTACCTCTCACTTCATTGTATCCTACATTAGACATTCATTACCGTTCATTTGGAGCAAGGTTACATTTTGCCGTTAGTAAATCGATCTGTTAGTCGAGAATCTCAAATAACATAACATTGTAAGGGGTCACATTTTTTCATGTTTGTCTCTGCCCTGTCTGTGTTTTACAGCTGCGGTCGGAAATTCGCTCTTAAGGAAGCTCTGGTCTCACTATTTGGATATTAGTGCTTTTCTCATTATAGGAAGCGACCCTCACTTGTGCAGTCCCAGCTAGTAAGTCACTATGCCATCCTGCTGGACCTGTTCCACTTCCAAGAGCTCAGAATTCGTTTACCTCCTCGACAGTTTCTCATCCAAATTATCCACTTAGCCAAGAAGGTTGTGCATGTGTAAGAAATTCAACCTCAAATTCCTACAATAGACACGACTGCAGAAACTGTTTGATGAGCCGAGTAATGAATCAGGAGAATCACACACAGTCATATCATACATATCCTTTTTCTAAAAATTCGTTGTGAGTAAGATAGAAAGGATCGATCTGTTCCCTTGGACATGCCTGAAAAAAAAAAAAAAACCATACGTCAATTTGACACCGCAGGCACCAAGAATTAAGGCGCAGTCGAATTACCGACATTGGCTAGGAATGGATATTAGTTTAAAGCAATGGAGACAATTGAAAAATTGTGCCAGACTGGGATTCCAGGCCGGGTCTATTGCATACTAGGCAGCTGTACAGACCACTAAGCCATCTTATCCACACGTCACTAATGTAGTGCACCTTGCCCATTATCCTCATTACTCACGACATGTTGCCAATTTCCGTAAGCGTTCGAGCCCGCTCTGTACCTGAACTGAAGAGACCATTGGCTTTCCTCACCTTACCTGTAAGTGTGTGGTGCCTGATCTTGTATCACTGCATTACTAGTGTGTGGGTAAGTTAAAAATTTGTGTATTAATGGATGCATGCTATGATAATCCACGCAGCTGCCATGACGACTGTGTCCAGATGGCAAAGTAGTCGGCCCATCTGTCTAGTAAGCAGTGGAGCGGGGTTCGAATCCTTGTCCGGCAAAAATTTTCTACTTTCCCTATTGCTTTAAATCAGTTCCCACTCGCAGCCAATATCTCTAATTCCTTGGCATCTTCATTCATACTGTCTGCTGGGTCAAAATAGTGTACTTTTTCACACATGTTCAGAACAACAGACACGACAATATACAGGGTGAGTCACCTAACATTACCGCTGGATATATTTCGTAAACCACATCAAATACTGACGAATCGATTCCACAGACCGAACGTGAGGAGAGGGGCTAGTGTAATTGGTCAATACAAACCATAAAAAAATGCACGGAAGTAGGTTTTTAACACAAACCTACGTTTTTTTAAATGTAACCCCGTTAGTTTTGTTAGCACATCCGAACATATAAACAAATACGTAATCAGTGCCGTTTGTTGAATTGTAAAATGTTAATTACATCCGGAGATATTTTAACCTGAAGTTGACGATTGAGTACCACTCCTCCGCTGTTCGATCGTGTGTACCGTACAGCACCTAATTACGCAGGGATCCAAAGGGAACGGTGATGGACCTTAGGTACAGAAGAGACTGGAACAGCACATTACCTCTACATGCTAACACCTTTTCATTGGTCTTTTTCACTGACGCACATGTACATTACCATGGGGGGTGAGGTACACGTACAAACGTGGTTACCGTTTTCTATTACGGAGTAGAATAGAGTGTGTCCCGACATGTCAGGCCAATAGATGGTCAATGTGGTGGCCATCATTTGCTGCACACAATTGCAATCTCTGGCGTAATGAATGTCGTACACGCCGCAGTATATCTGGTGTAATGTCGCCGCTGGCTGCCACAACACGTTGTTTCATATGCTCTGGGGTTGTAGGCACATCACGGTACACAATCTTCTTTAACGTACCCCACAGAAAGAAGTCCAGAGGTGTAAGATCGGGAGAACGGGCTGGCCAATTTATGCGTCCTCCACGTCCTCTGAAACGCGCGTCGAACATCCTGTCAAGGGTCAGCCTAGTGTTAATTGCGGAATGTGCAGGTACACCATCATGCTGATACCACATACGTCGACGCGTTTCCAGTGGGACATTTTCGAGCAACGTTGGCATATCATTCTGTAGAAACGCGATGTATGTTGCAGCTGTATGTTACAACACGCAACTGAACGTCGGAGGTTTCAAGCGTCAACTTTAGGTTACAATATCTCCGGATGTAATTAACATATCACAATGCAACAAACGGCACTGATTACGTATTTGTTTGTATGTTCAGATGTGCTAACAAAACTAACGGGGTTCCATTTAAATAAACGTAGGTTTGTATTAAAAAACATACTTCCGTGCATTTTTAATGGGTTGTATTAACCAGTTACACTAGCCCCTCTCCTCACCTTCGGTCTGCGGAATCGGTTCGTCAGTATTTGATAGGGTTTACGAAATATATCCAGCGGTAACGTTAGGTGACTCACCCTGTATAATTAAGGTGAGGACGGGCAATGGTCTCATCAGTACGGATTCAAACCCAGCTCGGACTATTAAGGTAACCGATGCAATGCCGCAAGTAATGAGGATAATGGGGAAGGGACACAACATTAGTAGTGCGAGGATGTGTTGGGAATTTCAGTTTGACGGAAGGCGTGCTAAGGTAGCCCGTGCATTTCTCATGAAAAGTGTGTCCAGCTGGATCAGTGGTCAGTGCATCTGCTTAGTACGCATGAGACCCAGTACTGAAACCTGGTCTGGCGAAAATTTCCAGATTTCCCCATTGATTTAAATCACTACCCAGGCAACGTCATTAATTTCTTTGTGTCTCGACAAATGGAAGAAATGATACACTTAATCTAAAACTTCTCCCGGTACAGACTGCTTTAACGCTACTGCAGATCTCCCTGACATACTGTGTCGAAGTTGAGGTCTTTGTGTCGAATGAAGTTAGAATAATCAGCACAACTCTGATGCAGCGAACTCTGTTGAAGTGAACAATGAACACCGTCTTCTCCTCCTCCAATAAGCTCACATTTCTAACTTACATTAATATTTCAATACAGAGAGTGGAAAAAACAAAACAGACCAGGAAAACATGTTATACACTATAAGATGCGCAACGCAATGTACGTCAACCCTACTGGATGCAAGTGAGGTACCGAATCGTTATGGCTAAAGTGCAGCTACTGACAGGTCTATTGTGGGGACTATTTAAGGTATGGCAGCGAAACTTGGTAGATATGAGAATTCCAACGCAGAACCGATATACATACGAAAAAAGTAGTTCCAATTTCGCCCACCAGATGCAAATCTGGCGCTGTACATCATCATGTCGACGTCTCCGTTGCTCATACTAACAAAGTGTTTCAGTGGCGGTTTCTACTAAAATCGAAGTTAAGCCCCTCTCACTTGTTTGGCCTTTTCTGCTAACTTCGCGTTCCTGAACTATTACTTATGAGAACATTTACAGCGCCATATTTGCCCCCGGTGGCCATAATGTGGACTACTAGTTCCAGGGTATTTTAGTAATATTTAATTTCAACCACCTAGCATGTTTGGTTGCCTACCTTAAGGTGCATAAAATATTTTTGGGCCATTCTGTACTCAACTGAAAGCCTTTATTTTATTTTACTATTTGCTTTAACGATGGTAATTTTGGATTTGATTGATTACTATCACACACATTTACACGTTGATTCTTTAGATAGACATAAGAAACAAAGACGGATAACTACGTTTTGTTTGTCCACCTCAAAGGTCTTCAACTGCTTATGTTCGCGCGGAGAAAGCCAAGCTGTAGTAGTCCCACTCTATCTAAGAAATATGTTCTGGCATGACGTAATACGGACGCTGAAGGTTGCTCCCTCCTGGATGTTTAGAACCGATCCCCATTCGGCATCTTCTAAACAGGTATCTGTTTTTATAAGAAAACGTACTGTACTCCACATCTTCACATGGCGTATTTCTTAACCAAAATGCGCTGTTTTTCACGCGCATGAATTTATCTAAACTGCAAAACATATAGAGGAAACAAAAATATGCAAACGTCGCGAGGAGTGTGTACCTGGACATATTTCAAGATGCTAGCCATGCCTGCAGGTCGCACTGGTCTATTTGGCAACGAAAAACAATCGTGCAGTGTCCCCAAAACGGTGATGGTCATGGGCAGAGAAGTATTCTGCTAAGTTGTGAGTTCATTATGTTGCAACATAGTGCATTCGAACATGACGGAATTGTTGGTGCTTGCTTGGTGGGTTCTTTCGTAAACCAGGTTGGCGGGGTCTTGAGTGTTTCGACGGGCAACGTATTAACCGTTTATACTGCATACAAGGAAAGTAAAGAAACATTGATCGCTAAGTCACGACGCGCATTAAAGACCGTGTTGTGTGATGGGTACCGATGATCACTGAAGAGGACTCTAAGGAAAATAAGAGGACGAAAGCTGCAAATGTCACTACAGAATTTGATGCAACACTCAAGAACCTGAAATGTTTCTTTTTATGTGCAAATAATTTTAAGCCCCAAAACTAAAGTAATTCATGTAAACCGACGTAAGAAACGCTGTATTTATGTATTAATTCAATGTATTGTCCTTAAACTGTTTTATAATGGCAAAGTTGTAATTAATTCTTAAATGTGAGCGAGCAATACACATGTTAAAAATAGAGAAAGAGAGCATTTGCATCTTTTAATTAGCAAATAATGCAGCAGACGCAGCGCAAGCGGCGTCAACAGTCAAATTTTGTGGGATTAGCCTCACCGGAAAGGAGCGCAACGAAGTCTCTCGACCACATTTTTACGCAAGAGGCTTCCAGATCAGGAAGAGACCGAGGAAAAATTACAGTAAAGTTGCCTTCAGTTGTCTACTTGTATATAAACACGAGGCATGTCTGGCTAGCTCTCGTCTGAGGCCCGCTCTGTACTGATGTCTCCACTCTTGTCTCTCGCTCTCTCTTAGTGATCGCTCTCTCGAACGATTTTGTAACACGCAGTTGTACGTGAAAGATATTTTCTAGCTGTGTAAAATATTTATGTAAAGTATTTACCTATGTAAAAGGATCGGCAACATATGAATAATTGTTATTGTATACCAATTTTTCATTTCAAAAATGGTTCAAATGGTTCTGAGCACTATGGGACTTAACTGCTTTGGTCATCAGTCCCCTAGAACTAAGAACTACTTAAACCTAACTAACCACCCATGCCCGAGGCAGGATTCGAACCTGCGACCGTAGCGGTCACGCGGTTCTAGACTGTAGCGCCGCCGGCCGCGGTGGTCTCGCGGTTCTAGGCGCTCAGTCCGGAGCCGCGCGACTGCTACGGTCGCAGGTTCGAATCCTGCCTCGAGCATCAATGCGTGTGATGTCCTTAGGTTAGTTAGGTATAAGTAGTTCTAAGTTCTAGGGAACTGATGATCACAGGTGTTAAGTCCCATAGAGCTCAGAGCCATTTGAAGCATTTGAACTGTAGCGCCCAGAACCGCAAGGCCACTCCGGCCGGCAATGTTTCATTTCAACAACATTAACATTGCCTGCCAACTTTTATATGTTTCAGCCAGGAAAACCGCAAGACTGCCGACTTATCGTTTGCTGGTCGCTGCTGATGATCATTGATGTTCGGATCTGTAGCAGCCAGTCGTGTGTCCCAGAGATCTGTTAAGCCCATCTGTAAACGCAGTTTCCGGGCAGCACTTCCTTGCACAACGCGTAATATTAATGATCGGCATACGGCCAATAAGCGATGTCCGCGGTCAGTCCACTCCACGGTATCAAAGTACGTTAGACAACATCTTGAATTATTAGTTTTGTCTCTCTTAGCGGTAAATTTATCTGTTCCGTGTGATAATCCAAACATTTTTTGGCTGGTTCTTTTAATTAACGGCACTTCAGCTAATTTCCTCTTATCAAAATTTAATTCTCAGTTACTACTACAGGGCCCCACATAAAACAGAGAGAACTTTCTTTTTCAAAGTAATAATTTTTCAGCACCAAAGCCTCAAACAACAGGATGGGGGCTCCATAAGCAGGAAGTTGCAGGCGGAGTTGAAATCCCAAAATCACTCATCGGAGATGCAAATGACCTTAACATGAAACATGACACCGATGCCATAAAAACTGGACTATGGAACAATGGAAGATTCCCCACTGGTCGAACGAGTCTTAATTCACACTGCTTTCAACTTCTGGCCGAATTTACGTCCCAAGAGTGAATCATGGTATGGGTTCAGTGATGATATAGGCAGTCACATTGCAGCACTCCATGGTTACTCTGCACGGTCGCATTACTTCCAACCTTTGTGTGTCCGTTTTGGCTGGTCAGGTTGATCCCATGGTACAATGTTTGTTCCCCATGGGTTATGCTGTGTCCCAAGAGAACAGGGTACGTAGTTTCCTGGGCACGAGGGTGAACTGTCGCTTTCTTCCTGGCAACCACTGTCATCATAACTCATCATTATTTAACCTTCGTGGCTCACTTAGGAAGGAATAGTGCACGATAGCTATCACCATCCATCATCATATGAACTTATAACTATTTGGAGGAGCGATGATATACCATTCCATTGGAACACATACAGAACCAATGTTTATCTATTCCAATTCCACTGGATTTGGTTGCAATACCAAAGGTTTTTCTGCACTGTATTAGGCATGGTAATGCGTTCTGATTTCGGTATGTTCATAATTTTGTTCATCCCTCGTACGTACTAACTAACCGATATGTAATGCGAAGTAAAGTATGTGCTCTTTGTCGTTCTGTGGAAGACATCTCACAAATAACTTTATAATACGGCACAATACTAGAAAAGATCTTTTTATTCATTGTACTGCAGAGGCTGAATAATTCTCTCTGAAAATAAAATATTTTCCTGTGGCAAGACTTGTCACAAATACTTTGATAACGTTTGGAATCTGTTCATTAGCATCTGTTTGAATACTGAGAATGAATGGATAAAGGAAGTAATGGTGTTATTTTCATAGTAAGAGCTAGTCATCTACGTGGGCTACATTTCTTACTTACGAGTTATGTCGATATGTTTTATTTATTGATCGCTGCATTTTCAGTTACTTATCTCGTTGACAAACTAGTGGTACTCTGCACAGTGTGCTGAAAGTTAAGATCTTAATTTTTTTCATTATTTCAATCAGTTTATCCACACTATGTCATAGAAATATTCATTATTAGTTTCCTCACTAACTGGTAACGATATTCATATTGTTGATGTATTAAGCGATATTTGAATTTTCCTCTTTTGGTACTTCGCTTTAGTAATTTTATTTTAATATTAGTTTTATTAGCCCTTTTTTGTTACATCTTTGCACACTTACCGCCATCTGTGCGGAAACCAACTGCGAAAATATCGAGAACGAATGATGTTAGTAAACCAACACGAATGGAAAGACGTAAGGTGAAGACGCTGCTGTTTTTGAGATATGTTGGCTGATTTATTTTCAAAAATAGTATTTCGACTTCTTTGTGGTCATATATTGTGGTTTTCTACGTAGATAACCACTGAACAATGATTAAAAAGCAGAAACAGTTTGTGCAAAGAAGGAAAGGTTTACACGAATAACAGTCCGAGTGGGAGAAAAGTTCTCACACCTCATGGGTTCAGCTCTTTCTAACATATTAGGATTGTTACGTGAGCTCAACTCACTCCAGAAAGGCAATTAGCCAGGTGTCATTTTAGTCATTCTACTAATTACATGTGTTGATTGCTGCACTCATTTATTCCTATAACTGCGTAAATAGTATTAACTCTTCAGTGAAAACTGCTGTCAGTTATAGTTTAGTGAATTCCTGTAGAATGTAATTTACTGTTAATTTTAGTGTGTTTTATTGGTGTAGAGTCCTCTGAAAACAACAGATAAAAATTCGCTTGATGCCTTCCTAAGAAAGAGTCTCCATTCCTTCCAAGCTAATTATGTAAGAGTAGACCAGATATGGCTCAAATTCTAAGATACGGTATCGACAGCATTGATAGATTCATACCGCATAAGTTAATAAGAGACGGGACTGATCCACCATGGTACACAAAACAGGTCAGAACATTGCTGCAGAGGCAACGAAGAAAAGAATGCCAAGTTGAGAAAAACGCAAAATCCCCAAGACTGGCTAAGTTTCACGGAAGTTCGAAATTTATTGCGGACGCCCATGCGAGATGCTTTTAATAGGTATCACAATGAAACGTTGTCGCAACATATGGTAGAAAATCTGGTCGTGTGTAAATTACACCAGTGACAAAAAGCAGTCAATAGGGTCACTGCGCGATAGGGATGAAAAAGATACAGATGATGACGCCACTAAAGCGAAGTTACTAAATACAGCTTTCCGTAATTCCTTCACGAAAGAAGACGAAGTAAATATTCCAGAATACGAAACCAGAACAGCTGTTAGCTTTAGTGACATAAAAGTAGATATCTTAGGTGTTGCGAAACAACTCAAATCACTTAAGAACGTCAAGTCTTCCGGTCCAGATGGTATACCAAAAAGGTTCCCTTCAGAGTATGCAGACACAACAGCGTCTTTCTTAGCAATCATATACAACCGCTTACTTGACGAACAGTCTGCTTCTAAAGACTGGGAAGTAGCACAGATCTCTGCAATATTCAGGAAAGGAAATAGGTGTAACCAATTGTATTACAGACCCATATCACTGACCGTAATTTGCAGTAGGATTTTGGGCATGTACTGTACTCGAACATTATGAATCACCTTGGAGATAATGACTTATTGACACATAACCAACTCGGATTCAGAAAATATCGTTTTTGTGCAACACAGCTAGCTCTTTATTCCCATGAAGTAATGAGTGCTGTCGACAAGGGATCTCAGATCGATTCCATACTCCTAGATTTCCAGAAGGCTTTTGATACCGTTCCTCGTGCATATGGAGTATCGTCTCAGTTGTATGACTGGATTCGTGATTTCCTCTCAGAGAGGTCACTGTTCGTAGTGACAGACGATAATAATCGAGCAGAACACAAGTGAAACCTGACGTTCCGCAAGGTAGTGTCATAGGCCCTCTGCTATTCCTGATTTACATAAATGATCTTCGTGATAATCTGAGGAGTCCCCTTGGACTGTTTCCAGATGACGCTGTAATTTACCGTCTTGTAAAATCATCAGACGATCAATTCCAGTTACAAAATGATCTAGAGAGAATTTCTGTATGGTGCGAAAAGTGCTAATTGGCACTAAACAATGAAAAGTGTGAGGTTATCCACATGGCTACTAGAAGAAATCCGATAAATTTGTGGTATACGATAAATCGCACAAACCTAAGGACTGTCAATTTGACTAAACACGTAGGAATTGCAATTACGAGCAACTTAAATTGGAAAGACCACATAGATAATATTGAGGAGAAGGTGAAACAAAGATTGAGCTTTGTTGGCAAACCCACTAAAGAGACAGCCTACATTACACTTGTCCGTCCTCTGCTGGAATATTGCTGCGCGGTATAGGATTCTTACCAGGTAGGATATAAGGAGGACATCGAAAAAGTTCAAAGAAGGGCAGCTCGTTTCGTGTTATCGGGCAACAGGAGTGAGAGTGTCATTTATATTATATGCGAGTTGGGGGTGGCAGTCACTGAAACAAAGGCGGTTTTCTTCGCGGCGAGATCTATTTACGACATTTCAATCGGCAACTTACTCTTGTGAATTTTTTTTGGCGCCCACCTACGTAGTGAGAAATAATCTCATAATAAAATAAGTGAAATTAGCGCTCATAAGGAAAAATTTAGGTGTTCCATTTTCCCACGCACCGTTCGAGAGTGGAATGGTGGAGAAGTAGTATGAAAATGGTTCGATGAACCCTCTGCCAGGCACATAAGTATGAATTGCAAAGTAACCATGTAGTTGTGGATGTAGGACCTATGAGAAAGCTAATGTCTTTGAGCATTCATGCACCCGTGTAAGATGGTAACTGTACCAGTCGCTGACATTGTGGGAGTAAGACATGTCGGATTAATGTTACAACTTCCTCGAGAAGATCGTCTAACTGAATTCTTAAGTCACTAACTTCCAGTACAAATCGTAGGCAAAGCGTAGCTATAGTAAAATCATTAAGACAGGATAGTATAATGTTCTGACTTAAGAATAATACATTCACCTAATTGGTATAGGTCTCGATTCAGCTTAAATTGTATTTAATTTTTTATCAAGGAGAAATAGATTTCTTGAAAACTTTTCTGAAATTCGGTCTTACTTTGAAATTTGAGGTAAGTTTTAAAAAGAGGATGTATGGTGATTTAACAAGCTTCCTTTTTTATTAGTGCAAAAGAGATTCGTTTGATTTATAACACTGTACTTTAGTGAGAATGGTCTGGGAATTCTTTTTTTGAGGCGGCCTTTTGGTAAATAGAGAATAGCATCCCTATAAAAATTAAATTTAACGAGAGTTTAAATACCACAGCGCATAGCTGAGCTAATTAACACTGGACTGTGTTTTAATTTCCAATTCCTAAGCAGCTATGTGGAAATTAAGAGACTGCCGCAGTGTGTTCTTACTTAATGGGCACCAAATGAAACTATGTAACTGCAGTCAGATTATCTAACTTCTTACATATAGATTAGTGGCAAAAGTGACGAACTACGTGGGAGCGTAAGTAAATGTTTTCCTAGCATGGTATGAGAAACCATACTACAGCCAACTGTTCCACATTTTTTTTTTTTTTAAACAGCTCCGTCTAGATACACGAGATATACAAATAAAGTATGTTGTGCTGCAGCAATGGGTGGTTGTAACCGTATATCAACCTTCTAGGTTTAAGCTGCTATTCAAATGCACATAATATTCTCAACACTATCTGATCTATTTCACACAACAGAAATTCCTTGAACCAGCATTTCCCGCTGACATTGAAACGTTAAAGACAATGACTTTCAGTAGAATCAGAAAAGCGTTATCACTTGTTACTGCAGTGAACTTTCAATCGAGTTCTCAAAAAGATTTTCATTGCAGCAGACACATTCGCGAATCTGCATGAGAATTATTTATCAATGCTCGAGATTATACACACAGTTTTCCTTAATGTCATAACCTCTTACAACGTTAAGGCGCAAATGAATTCCACTTTAGGTCTCCTCAGTCTTATAGCTCGTTACTTTACATTTTTCTGAGCCACTTTAGACTGACTGAAACGATGTGGACTGGTTGGGGCAGCCTGACAATTCATGTGTTCGTTACTCTTGGTCATGCACACTTCAGGAACATGTCACAAAATTTCTGTAGACTCACCTAGCGTCTTGTATAGTTGTGTCCCTCTTGCGAAAAATCTCCCAATATCGCAAGTCTGTTCATCACGTCTGACTTACCTGTAACGAGGATCGTGGAATCCCTGAACCTGAGGAATGTTTCCATATTTTTCTGGGATGCTACAATATTTTTACTGCCACGGTGTGACATGTTTCACTACACTTTGCAATTGACACTGTGCTGTTCATATACACGGTCCACTGCTACAGTATTTGTATTTCCATGGTGTATTGTGTGCCTCTACAGGCTGTAACAATCACAATGGAATTCTTACACATAATATATTTTGAGTAAAAACGCACTGTCGCACTACGTGTATGTCTACTTCAGTGCACTTTCCTTCTCAGGCGACCTCTTTGTCCAATGACAAAGAAAAAAGCCCGGATTATAGAAGGATCGAGAAGAAAGGCGGACGTTCCCTTTAGAATGAGCCCTCCCAGCATTTGCCTTCAACGAGTTAGGGAAAACACGGAAACCCTAAATCAGGATGGCCGGACGCGGGTTTGAACCATCGTACTCCGGAATGCTTACAGCTGGAGTACCCTGATCGGCTTTTGTCCGAAAGCACACCACCAACGTTCTGCCAAGCATTCTGTGGTCCATTTTCTCAACTTTTAACCAACTGGAACCGAGAAAAGGCAATTCTTTCCTATAACATTGTGCTGTGGACGGCCATGGCAGACGAGTATCGGTCGTTCATGTGATCAGTCGTCCACTCAGAGCACGGCGCAACAGGCGATACAGTAGTTATATTTTAGCAATATTGCGCCACATTATATTTACCGCTAGACCTAGTTAGCCACAAATGTTACAATAACCGTCACAATCCTCCTTCTTTAAGTTGAAACAAGTACATGAATTTGTAATTTGGACTTCACTTATATTGTGTTAAGTTCGTGCTCTACAAATATTGAGAATATTGTGTTATTCGTCGTTTATACCAGCATGTGAAAATCAGGCAGCAGTGGCGTCAGTATATTATTCCATGATATGTTGCTGACGTTGGACACAACCCCATTTTTGTCATGTGAATATGTAAACGAACCTAATATAGTATCTCAACTACCGCCTATGACTAGCACCTTAGAGGACAGACATATCATTTGTTTAGATGTGCCGTATCATACAGTCATTACTCATGCCTCGAGAAGAACAAACGTTGGCAGGCTGCATTCGTCATTGTCATATGGACACAGAGCCTAATTGATGATACGGACTGTTACTGAGTTCACAACACGATTACCTCAGGTTCGCACATACAGAAATTTCATCAGCAGGTGTTATATTTGTGACGTGTTTTGGGCAATGGGTGTAACCAACCTTGGAGATCCCAGTGAAGTTTCTTTTAATAAGGTAAAGTAACGCCACCTGTTCACTGTGCTGCCCTGATGGTTTTCTTAGGAAGGACAAGGCTTTCGAAATGAACTGTGTGCTATCTTAGTTTATCTCTTAAGTACCTGACAGTGAGATGACAACTCTACTGGAATGTGTAAAATATTTCTTTAGTTTCTGGTGAGTATGCGGATGAGGTTAGTCGAATTTTAATCCTTTCTCGTACCGTCCTATTAGTCTATCAATTTACAATTATTATTAGTTCATCAGGTAATCGGAATTATAATACAAGAGACATCTTCCACCTACAGTCGTCAATCACCCGTTGCAATTGTTAACTGCCTCTCACGTTTCATTCTTCACCCTTTCCACATAAACGAGGCTTCAGATAAGTAAATAACATAAAAATAATTAAAAATAAAATAATGAATGTAATATATATATCGAGCATCAGAAAATTACTTGAGATATGTTTAAGTATATATAGGAGACAAATTATATTGGACTGTAGCTGCTCATTTGTCGACTATGCATAGGTTGCTAATATTCACACGCGTTGCCTTTGGAGTATTACAGTTATGTTATAAACCCAACAAAGTTATGAAGTTCATATTTCTCAAGAGTCCTGTAATTCTGCCGCTGCAACACAAATTAATCACTTTGTATGGGTTTCTGATGGGCTAATGATGCGGGTTTATGAACTGTTCACAAATCATAAACATTTGTGGACTGAATGTTTTCAGAAACCCATTGAATTGTTTGTCTTTTACCTGTTTATATTTTCATTCAGTTTACTTCAGATAATTGATGTACAGCCCTTTTGAATTTTCATATTGTACATACATTTTTAGCAATGACGTTATAGAAACTAATTTTTGTGATTTTTTTAATGAATTAATCAGTTCTTTCTTGGGAACCTCGTGATTAGTTCCTACAGGACAGAGGGATAGAGAAACAATTCAAATCGCTCAAAAGAGGAAAGGCCGTTGGACCTGATGAGATACCAGTTCGATTTTACACAGAGTACGCGAAGGAACTTGCCCCCCTTCTTGCAGCGGTGTACCGTAGGTCTCTAGAAGAGAGTAGCGTTCCAAAGGACTGGGAAAGGGCACAGGTCATCCCTGTTTTCAAGAAGGGACGTCGAACAGATGTACAGAACTAAAGACCTATATCTCTAACGTCGATCAGTTGTATAATTTAGGAACACCTATTATGTTCGAGTACAATGACTTTTCTGGAGACTAGAAATCTACTCTGTAGGAATCAGCATGGGTTTCGAAAAAGACGGTCGTGTGAAACCCAGCTCGCACTATTCGTCCAAGAGACTCAGAGACCATAGACACGGGTTCACAGGTAGTTGCAGTGTTTCTTGATTTCCGCAGGGCGTTCGATACAGTTCCCCACCGTCGTTTAATGAACGAAGTAAGAGCATATGGACTATCAGACCAATTGTGTGATTGGATTGAAGAGTTCCTAGATAACAGAACGCAGCATGTTATTCTCAATGGAGATAAGTCAGGTGTGCCGCAGGGGAGTGTCGTAGGACCGTTGCTATTCACAATATACATAAACGACCTTGTGGATGACATCGGAAGTTCACTGAGGCTTTTTGCAGATGATGCTGTGGTGTATCGAGAAGTTGTAACAATAGAAAACTGTACGGAAATTCAGGAGGATCTGCAACGAATTGACGCATTGTGTAGGGAATGACAATTGAATCTCTATGTAGACAAGTGTAATGAGCTGCGAATACATAGAAAGAAAGATCCCTTATCATTTAGCTACAAACTAGCAGGTCAGCAACTGGAAGCAGTTAATTCCATAAATTATCTGGGAGTACGCATTAGGAGTGATTTAAAATGGAATGATCGTATAAAGTTGATCGTCGGTAAAGCAGATGCCAGACTGAGATTCATTGGATGGATCCAAAGGAGATGCAATCCGAAAACGCAGGAAGTAGGTTGCAGTACGCTTGCTCTCATACTGCTTGAATACTGCTCAGCAGTGTGGGATCCGTACCAGATAGGGTTGATACAAGACATAGAGAAGATCTAATGGAGAGCAGCGCGCTTCGTTACAGGATCATTTAGTAATCGCGAAAGCGTTACGGAGATGATAGATAAATTCCAGTGGAAGACTCTGCAAGAGAGACGCTCAGTAACTCGGTACGGGCTTTTGTAGAAGTTTCGAGAACATACCTTCACCGAGGAGTGAAGCTCCCCCCTACGTATATATCGCGAAGAGACCATGAGGATAAAATCAGAGAGATTAGAGCAAACGCAGAAGCATACCGATAATCCTTTCCACGAACAATACGAAACTGGAATAGAAGGGAGAACCGATAGAGGTACTCAGGGTACCCTCCGCCACACACCGTCAGGTGCCTTGCGGAGTATGGATGTAGATGTAGATCTAGATGTACAGCCGTTTCTTGATTCCCTCTGTATTTTTGCTCTGTAGCTTTGTTTGGGTAAAATACATCACAAAATCGGAGCAATCAACATATAGCTGTGATTTTCATCAAATATAATCGTAACTGTGCAATTATCTTCTTGTGATATTTATACTACATATTTTACAGTTGTGTTTCCTATTACATTGAAGTAATTACAGCGGCATTTGGCGATCGCCTTTTGTTGTATCTCTAAGTACACAGTCATCAGAAGCAAATAATGGCAATACATCAGTTATCATTAAAATTCGTTCCTGCAAGATACTTATGTCTCATTTTGTTTCTTGTTGTGGCTAAACCTGATGTGTTGTTGATGAATTTCAGCCATGTGTGGGCAAAAAATGTCAGCTTTCATAACAGCGCCAACAGCGATTCTCATTACATGATTTATTTACTTGCTGTGTTCTCAACAGAATCACTTCAGTATGAAGTTATTAAAATTATTATATTTCTTTCATTAACTTTGCAACAAGACTATGATGGCATAAAAAATCCATTATGACATTCGCAGATATTTTTTTGTTTCAGGCAAGCGAACATAGAACAGTAACATTATACTCGTACATGGAGGTATTGTTCACCCTACACCTGCTGAGTTATTGTACCAGAGTTATCTCAACTAGTTCAGTGAGTTGTACAGCATGAATGCTAAAAGTAATATAAATAGAATTCCACAGGTAGTCTACATCTATATAAGCAGAGCTGTCACTAGCTATTGGTTTTTCATTTCATCCTGAATCAAAACATTCATATTTCATTTAGATATTTTCAAGAGACTGATTTGAAATCTATGGAAAAATATCTGCAGAGTTTTTTGTACTGTAGATTTACCTTAACTAAAAATTGAAAGAGTTCGTGAAACAATATGATGTATTTCAATCCTTGAATTATCAGACTTAATGATGAATGTAATTCTGGCTTAAATGCGTGTCTGGTGTGCCCATTTGTATCACATTGCATATAGATTAAAGCTGTTCTCTCTGCTACTACTTGACTCCATTGAAATAAGATATGTTAGGTTCCTATGGGCACACTACTCAATAAAAAAGCCACAGTATATTACAATATTCAATTCTTTACACAAAATTAAATTCATTCTGTATTTAACTGAAATCTTCAGGAGAACCTTAGAGGGCGCCTGTACTGAAGTGAGAAGCTACAAAATTTAAAGGAGACAGCCTCATTGGGGTTTATCTTGTAAATACGTTCGTTGGGAAATGAAAGATATCAATCCACAACCTTGCAAGATAAGTCCTACTGTAGAAGCAGTATACTGTACAAGCAAAATGAGAAACTATATGGCTTTCCAAAAGGGCTACAGGGTGGGAAGTATGAAGTTAATGAACGCTGATAGCAGCCAAAGTGTTACTGTGACTAATCACTTCCCACCTGCAGGCTATTTCCCTAAGGGGCTCCGTCTCCCTCTCACCGCTGGAGCTCACATTGAGGAGCAAACCCAGTCTCTATCTGAGTCCTGAGAAATGTCGGTCCCTGTCCAGTGTACGAAGTGTCCCATTCCAGTTCACTGTACATTGACCATGGAGCAAATCTCAGCTTCTTTCATGGACTAATAGCAGCAAAGTTTCTTCCGATGGATCTTTGCCATGTACAGTAAGGGTTAATCCCAAAGTTAAATCTGCGAATTCGTCCAGCTGTGTAACCTCCTTCCTATCCTATACGCTTTATCCTTAAGTGAGGGAGGCCAGCTGGAAACGACTCACCTGAGGGTTCTCAGGCTGTAGCACTGGACCCTGCGTTTTGTGAAGGAACTGCTAGGGATTTTTCTTTTGCTTCTCGATCTAGTCCGGAGCACTGAACTGATAGAAGACAATGCAACAAAATTGAAACATAGGGACAGAGGTGCAGTCAGTATGGTGACGAAGAACTAGGAAGTAAGAAGACATATTCAAAAGTCTGTCATCAATTCGGAAAATCAAGCATGACATTTTTGTCAGGTACGACATGACATGGAAAAAAGCTGACTGGACAAGAAAAGCGGGTGAAGGGAAATCAGCATCGCTTCACAGGGTCGACTGACTTTGCTATCTTCTTTTAGTTTCCAGGCTTAAAAACTGATGAGAATAAATCTCTAGCCAGTCTGGTTCCTTTAAATAGTACCTGAATCAGACCCACTCTCTCATTGTGTTGTGATGGTGTCAGACAGCATCCTGTCGTGTATGTGAATTCGAGCTATGCCACCAGCTACGGAGTCTGTCTTAAGATAAAGAATTTTCACAAAACACAGTACTGCAGCCATTCAGTACTCCAGAAGCTACAGGCATCCACCTGATCAGCAGGTTGTATGTAGGCTACCTGGCCTCTTTCACTGCTGAGTCACCTACTGACTACTTCCTGAAGACGTTTATCTCCTGACTGCATTTTGAGTACCTTCTTGCCCCATGCTTTATTCCATGGCGCAAGGTGGGCAAGCATCCTGCATGTAGCACTCACTCATCTGTGGTGCTCGGTCCCTCCCGCTGCTGTCGCCCTGCTGGCACCTACAGGTGACATTGCCTACGTGCGCTGTTGCCAATTTGGCCCTTCTGACAGCAGCTGACTGAGGTTCTGCAACTCACTGTCATCTAGGAGCCAATGGCTTCCACTGCAGCAGCGACTACACTAGTGTCACAGGAATAAAAGTTCAATTCATCAAGAATCTCTTACAGCTGGTCAACCACTTGAATCCAGTCACCACCACTACTCTCAACCCATGTCCAAAGCGGTGCTTCATCCTGACGTTCATACAGTCATTACCTCAATCACTATGGGGGCCAGCTCTCAGTCCTAGCAATTCCGATGTAAAACAGACCCGATCATGAGAGCCTCTCAAGATCATTCCTACTTGCCGGGGCTCGCTGTTAATTAGGAGAATGAGGAAAACGTACAGGGGATACAACTCGGATTGAAAAGCTGTATGTTAAACGGTGGGATACTTTATTCGTCAGTATTTACGACTATATAACCAAGAACAGCCATCACTCTCAATATAAACTACCGACATACAGCGATAATAATCAGCAAACAAAAACTCAAACACCTGGAGTTAACGTGCAAGAGAGTGCTCAGTTCTCATGAGACTCCTAGGATACTACAGAGAGAGTGGAAATCATGATGTATGAATCACGAGACGGGGGTGGTTGCGATGAGGCCTTACGACATGACAGTGTGTGTTGCCTTGTTGCAAGAGCGCGACAGACACAGTCGCCAATGGTAAATGGTGGCACCATCGTGTGATTAATATTCCTACCCTCTGCGCAACCTAATGAGCAGGCAAATGTTATTATGCCTCAAGGAGACAAATGCTGATAGTGTATTGCATGCACGTTACAATCGTCTCTCCGCAGCTGTTGATCCCAAGAGAAACAGGCAAACTGAGACAGGGTTGGCTTCACAGTTAAGTTTTATGGCTTCTAAATGCCCTTTCCCAGCTGTACATAAGTTTAAAAAAAAGGTCTAGTACTAACTGCTGGGAGAGGAAGCGGTCGTAGCCTGTCTGCTGTGACAGACATCTGTCTACCAAAAAGGTTTTCCCATCTGCATTGACTCCAACTATTGATATACAGCAGTTTTCGTAGCATTATTCCACTGTTATGTGACAATTTTTTCCAAAAGTTTCCTCTAACAATTTTTACAATGTAGTGTATGGATCGTAATAGTCAGTTAAATCAAATCACTAACCCTGCATGAAAACTGCAAGCAATTTTCACTACTGACAATTCTAAATAGAAGTATATCTCCTTCCCTCTCAGTACCGTACGAGATTTCTGATATGTTGGCCACCGTGGGGCTGTTATATGGCTTGCAAATGGGAAGTTTGCACTTGGAGGAACGGAGCGGACATTAAAGTTTTCTGTCCAATGCTGTGCTCCAAGCAGGTACAAGTAGAAAGTAGTGCTGGCCAGTCTGTCATCTGAACCCATCAGGAGTGTTGAGGAGGCCAAGGAGCATGCCAGAAAACTGCGTTGTGCGGGAATTGCAAGGAATCCTTTTTTCCTGCGTGGAGAGCTTCTGTAAAATTTGGAAGGTGGCAGACGAGGTACTGGCAAAAGTAAAGCTGCGAGGACGGGGCGTGAGTCGTGCTTGGGTAGCTCTAACGGTGAAGCACTTGCCGCGAAAGGCAAAGGTTCCAAGTTAGAGTCTCGGTCCGGCACACAGTTTTAATCTGCTAGGAAGTTTTAGATGAGACTTGGATGAGGGATTGTGTAAACAGTGCACTTCCCTTACTCAGCCGCTGAAGATACTGGCTCCAGTTTGCCGCAGATGGCTACATTGAGAGATATCTCCAACCTAGAGCAGAGTAGAAAAGCTGAAATGAATTTGAAATTTTCAGCCCCTACTGCAACCAACTTCTAAACTTGCACAGCTTAAGGGAGATAAATACGCCCTGTAATTGCAGCCACAACAAGAGGCCAGCTCAGTGTAGGTTAATTTGCATGAGAGTTTCGTTTAGGATTTCAGATTTCCCCAGCCAGCTAGTTATATCAATTACAAGTTTGGGTGCGAGTATCATTGTTCCTCTCGGTTTCCCAGGATCTTTTCCTTTAAATAATTGAGTTTTGCAGTCAGTGGCCATTTTCATGACAATTTTATACCTTCCTTTTATGTATACACCCCCTGCCGCCAATTCTGTAGTTCGCAAATGCAATCCCCCATCCACCTGTTAAATGTTTGTATACCTAATTCAGTGCGTAATTTTTTTCTGTCTTCCTTTTGACGGTAAACCAGATTGTTACGGTAACTAATAGCTTACTTTCACACTGGATCCTTTCATTACTATGTCTTTTTGGGACATGGTACCCATATTTTAACGCTTAATTGGGTCATACTCCTAATTTTCACTTAATAAGTCATTATCCATTTCATGACCTTGGTCCTTTCAAATCTGCATAATGCTATGGGAGATATCTGTCCCTATAGGTCACAGAGGAAAGGATGCTTCACATTTTAAGGGAATGCGTAACACCTCAACTGCCCCGTAACAGCCTCCTCAAGAGAGAATAAGAAATGTTTGAATTTTTGACAGATTTTAAGGGGAGACTCCACCCGACAATTTCAATTTTTTTCGAAAAAACTTGAATTGCTGTTTCACATCTTTTAAATATTTACTCATAGTCCCCAAAACGATTCGGTCACACTGGAATTAAAGGTACATCTATGAAATATTTGAAATATGGATTGCCAGAGGGGCCGTTGCTCACTGAGAGCTGCCAGAGTGATCTAAATAGTTTCTGTATATCAGAGACTTGCATTTGATCCACCAGTGGCATGGTGCACTGATGGCAAGATACTAAAAGCAAAAGAAAATATTCACAGTGTCACATGTTATGAGCGTCCCAAACAAAAGACAGAAAAAAGCAGAAAAAAGAAATTTCTGGGTCTTACAGAAGCAGTTTCTCAGTTCAGTATGGCACATTTGAAAACCGAAAAAAGTAGGATTCTGAGCAGTGCCGCAGCACCCTACCAGAAGAAAATCTTATCTAGAGACCAACGACAGATGAAGCAGTTCACAAGATGCTAAATGGAAAAGGAACACTTTAAGTAAAATGCTGCCCAGGTCATGAAATTACAAGCAGGTTTCGTACCTTACAAGAGCAGGAAAGCAAAACTTATGGTGCTGGTCAATTTTAACCGGTATTTGTTCTACACTGACAAATTTTTTAATTAAATTTTAAAATCCATTTTCAGTAAATGTTTTTTTCTACGTTCAAAGCCAACTTCTTGTCCTAAATGTTAACAAAATGTCTGCAGGAGGTAGTCATAAGGTATGAAAGTTTGTTTGAAAGTTGAAAAAAGTACTTACACCAAAATTAATAACATTTCATAAAATGAATGCATGTCTGGATAATGTACCTGATAACTCTAGAATTTCAGATCTGAGGTCTGACAACCAATAATTGGTTTTCAAGACTGACATAAAAATCATATAAAAAATTAAGAATTCAGAAATCAATGTAGTTCTTGATTTCGAAGCTTTCGTATTGCTTCACTTTAAGAATGTAGGCACGATTGTAAAATACGGTTTACAAAGCAGGAGAAAAACAACTTTCGGAAGCAGTGTTCCCTTAGCGGTTGCCACCATCTTGAGCAAATAATTAAACCCACTCAAAATCTACATCTATCTACATCCATACTCCGCAAGCCACCTGACGGTGTGTGGAGGAGGGTACCCTGTGTACCTCTATCGGTTCTCCCTTCTATTCCAGTCTCGTATTGTTCGTGGAAAGGAGGATTGTCGTTATGCTTCTGTGTGGGCTCTAATCTCTCTGATTTTATCCTCATGGTCTCTTCGCGAGATATACGTATGAGGGAGCAATATACTGCTTGTCTCTTCGGTGAAGGTATGTTCTCGAAACTTTAACAAATGCCCATACCGAGCTACTGAGCGTCTCTCCTGCAGAGTCTTCCACTGGAGTTTATCTATCATCTCCGTAACGCTTTCGCGATTACTAAATGATCCTGTAACGAAGCGCGCTGCTCTCCGTTGGATCTTCTCTATCTCTTCTATCAACCCTATCTGGTACGGATCCCACACTGCTGAGCAGTATTCAAGCAGTGGGCGAACAAGCGTACTGTAACCTACTTCCTTTGTTTTCGGATTGCATTTCCTTAGGATTCTTCTAATGAATCTCAGTCTGGCATCTGCTTTACCGAGGATCAACTTTATACGATCATTCCATTTTAAATCACTCCTAATGCGTACTCCCAGATAATTTATGGAATTATCTGCTTCCAGTTATTAACCTATTATTTTGTAGCTAAATGATAAGGGATCTTTTTTCTATGTATTCGCAGCACATTACACTTGTCTACAATGAGATTCATTTGCCATTCCCTGCACCATGCGTCAATTTGTTGCAGATCCTCCTGCATTTCAGTACAATTTTCCTTTGTTACAACCTCTCAATACACCACAGCATCATCTGCAAAAAGCCTCAATGAACTTCGGATGTCATCCACAAGGTCATTTATGTATATTGTGAATAGCAACGGTCCTATGACACTCTCCTGCGGCACACCTGAAATCACTCTTACTTCGGAAGACTTCTCTCCACTGAGAATAACAAGCTGCGTTCTGTTATCTAGGAACTCCTCAATGCAATCTTACAATTGGTCTGATAATCCATATTCTCTTACTTTGTTCATTAGACTGTGGGGAACTGTATCGAACGCCCTGCCGAAATCAAGAAACACGCCATTTACCTGTGAACCCGTGTCTATGGCCCTCCGAGTCTCTTCGACGAGTAGCGACCGTCTTTTTGGAAACCCATGCTGATTCTTACGGAGTAGATTTCTAGTCTCCAGAAAAGTCATTGTACTCGAACATAATACGTGTTATAAAATTCTACAACTGATCGACGTTAGAGATGTAGGTCTATAGTTCTGCACATCTGTTCAACGTCCCTTCTTGAAAACGGGGATGACGTGTGACTTTTTCCAATCCTTTGGAACGCTACGCTCTTCTAGAGACGTACGGTACACCAATGCAAGAAGGGGGGCAAGCTCCTTCGCGTACTCTGTGTAAAATCGAACTGGTATCCCATCAGGTCCCGCGGCCTTTCATCTTCTGAGTGATTTTAATTGTTTCTATATCCCTCTGTCGTCTATCTCGATATCTACCACTTTGACATCCGTATGACAATGTAGAGAAGGAACTACAGTGCAGTCTTCCTCTGTGAAACAGCTTTGGAAAAAGACATTTTGTATTTCGGCCTTTAGTCTGTCATCCTCTGTTTCAGTACCATTTTGGTCACAGAGTGTCTGGACATTTTGTTTTGATCCACCTACCGCTTTCACATAAGGCCAAAATTTCTTACGATTTTCTGCCAAGTCAGTACATAGAACTTTACTTTCGAATTCATTGAACGCCTCTTGCTTCGCGTAATTTTTGTTTGTCTGCAAGGCTTTGCCTATGTTTATGTTTGCTGTGAATTTCCCTTTGGTTCCACAGCAGTTTCCTAACTCGGTTGTACCACGGTGGCCCTTTTCCATCTCTTACGATCTTGCTTGGCACATACTCATCTAAAGCATATTGTACGATGGTTCTGAACTTTGTCCACTGGTCCTCAACACTATCTGTACTTGAGACAAAACTTTTGTGTTGAGCCGTCAGGTACTCTATAATCTGCTTTTTGTCACTTTTGCTAAACAAAAAAATCTTCCTACCTTTTTTAATATTTCTATTTACGGCTGAAATCATCGCTGCCGTAACCATTTTATGATCGCTGATTACCTGTTCTGTGTTAACTGTTTCAAATAGTTCGGGGCTGTTTGTCACCAGAAGGTCTAGTATGTTATCGCCATGAATCGGTCCTCTGTTTAACTGCTCAACTGCTGATCCAGGGGGCCTATAGAGACATCAAATTACCATATCTGAGCCTGCTTTAACCGAGAAATTCACCCAAATCATTTCACATATCGGATCTCGGTCAATTTCCTTTGATACTATTGCACCTCTTATCGCTATAAACACGCCTCCCCTTTCACTGTCCAGACTCTCTCTGCGGTATACATTCCAATCTGAGTTTAGGATTTCATTACCGTTTACGTCTGGTTTCAACCAACTTTCTGTCCCTAGTACTATATGGGCGTTGTGACCGTTTAATAATGAGAGCAGTTCTGGGACCTTTCTATAGACCCTCCTGCAGTTTACTATTAGCACATTGATATTGTTATTCCCTGTTGCATTTTTCCTACTCCTACCTTGCCGCGTCTCAGGTGGCGTCTTGTCGGGCCTAGGGAGGGAATTCTCTAATCTAAAAAAAACCCATGTGCACTCCACACGTACTCCGCTACTCTTGTAGCCGCTTCCGGCTTGTAGTGCACGCCTGACCTATTCAGGGGGACCCTACATTTCTCCACCCGATAGCGGAGGTCGAGAAAGTTGCACTTCAGATCTCCGCAGAATCGTCTGAGTCTCTGGTTTAAGCTTTCCACTCGGCTCCAAACCAGAGGACCGCGATCGGTTCTGGGAACGATACTACAAATAGTTAGCTCTGATTCCACCCCGCTAGCGAGTCTTTCCGCCTTCACCAACTCCGCCAACCGCTTGTACGAACTGAGGATGACCTCTGAACCCAGACGGCAGGAGTCATTGGTGCCGACATGAGCAACAATTTGCAGTCGGGTGCACCCAGTGCTCTCTATCGGCACCGGCAGGGCCTCCTCCACATCTCGGATGAGACCCCCCGGCAAGCTGACAGAGTGAACACTGGCCTTCTTCCCCGACCTTCCCGCTATTTCCCTAAGGGGCTCCATCACCCACCTAACGTTGGAGCTCCCAATAACTAATATACCCCTCCCCCCGTGTGCCTGCTCGGACCTTGCTGAAGGAGCAGCCACATATCCACTCACAGGCAGAGCGTGCGATGCCACACGGCCAGCCTCCACATTGACCCTTCGCCTGGTGCGCCGCGAACGCCGCTGAACCCGCCACTCCCCTTGGGGAGAGGGTGGCCCAACCGCGCCCGGTAACCACGAAGATGTCTCGATAGCAGGGACAGTGGGTGAAGCATGTAACACCTGGGGTGTACCTTGCGTCGCACCAGACTCCCCACTGCCGCTACACTCCTAGACAGCAGCATGATGACGGCTGACCGCGGCCATCAACAAGATCAGATGTTCGCTAACAGTGGCCAGCTCCACCTGCGTCCGTACACAGCAGTCACACATCCTATCCATCCTAAGGAATCAATTTACTGTAGAGAGTTCATCAAGTTTTAACTAGACTGCTGATTCACTAAAGGCGGCTGATTGTTGACTAAACTGTAATGGCTAGCCACTTCTTGTAGAGAACAATGAAAATAGCACTACCTGTCTCTGGACTGTATTGAAACAAACACTAGCACTACTGGCACTATGGCTGACTGAAGGGACTCTCTCTGACTGTATTAAAGGTTCCTAAAAGAAAAAACACACGGAAGAAGAAGTGGCAAGTAAGAAAAATACAGTTAATACTTAAATTAAGGTAGCTCGCTGCACCGCAGACGTGAAGCATACGGCAGTTACGATGACACTGACACTAATGGTCGCATAGTTCCACGGAACTTAAATCAATTCTTATGGTCTGTCTTCTCTGTGAATTTTTAACCACAGGTAAACTTCCATTTAATATTTGGAGAACTTTGAAATAAAAGTGATAACGTATTAAGAAGTAAACCAGGTAGCCAGTCGTTTAAAATGGATCCGACATCTGCAATGGAATGTATTGCTTTTTAAATGTCTGTGACTTCGTTGTTTCTTAATGGCGTGTCGACGCATGACGTGCGATACCAGGATTGTCGTGTTTTATCTGTTTTTAAGACAAGAATCAGGCCAGTAAGCTCATACTTTGTTCACTGCTCGACAGTGTAGCGATGTTTAGAATTTCTTTTGAAACACAAGGCAAACTGCGCCGGACGCAGCTATCTGTGTACAGCGCTCTGGAGGCTTGGAATACAGGATGCACTCGGAACTCCGCCATCAAAGAGCACCCGCGGCCCATGGCGGCTCTTTGCTGACTAATAACGTACGTATGATTTCTTCGGTTTGTTACCACAACCACCCTTGTTTATGTGAAAATATCTTCACAGCAGTGAAGAAGCCTGTAATACGAAGTAACCAAAACGTGCAACGCACGAAACACATTGATACAACAATCCTCAGACGTAAGACGTACACTTTTCTTACAGTGCGTTCAACCTGTTGTGTCTGCGTACGGTTCAGCACGTGAAGAATGAAGAACCATTCCCTTACAAATGTTGTTCAAAACCTTGCCAACAAGTCCACGTTCCCGGGTTCGATTCCCGGCGGGGTCAGGGATTTTCTCTGCCTCGTGATGGCTGGGTGTTGTGTGCTGTCCTTAGGTTAGTTTGGTTTAAGTAGTTCTAAGTTCTAGGGGACTGATGGCCATAGATGTTAAGTCCCATAGTGCTCAGAGCCAACAAGTTCACGGCAGAATGTACAGCGACGCACCGTCGACTGTGTCACACACTCCTGAGTGCGTAGGAATTCCAGGATGTCGACAAACTGTTACCGCAGCTGCGGTAATTGTAGCATCCAGGTCCGTGCGAATATTTATCGGAGTATCGTAGAGTACGCTCTTCACATACCCCACAGGAGAATATGTCCACTGCTGTCGTATCTGGTGACGGAGCTGGCCATGGAATAGGATAACTGCTTCCAATCCATTGTGATACGAGAGAAAAGCAATTACTCTCCAATGAACGACGGAAGACTATGGGAACTTTGAAGCAAAATAATCAGAGTTTAATCATGAACAATCTCTGAAATATTGTCGGTGGAGCTCTAGTTCACCCTGTATAAGACACATAAAATAACCGCAGTCCTCAAGAATCACATAACGATACCAATTCCGAAAAATCCATATGCTGACTGCGATTTATCTTACCTAGGCATCAGGTTAATAAGCCATGGTGGCAAAATACTAATGTAAATAATATACATAGCTCGGTGTACATCGCTGCACAGCAGACTTGAAGCATACGGCAGTTACGATGACACTGACACTAATGATCGCATAGTTCCACGGAACTTAAATCTATTTGTTATGGCCTGTCTTCTCTGTGAATTTTTAACCACAGGTAAACTTGCATTTAATAAATGGAGAACTTTGAAATAAAAGTGATAAGGTATTAAGAAGTAATCCAGCTAGCCAGTCGTTTAAAATGGATCCGACATCTGCAATGGAATGTATTGCTTTTTAAATGTCTGTGACTTCTTACTTAATGGCGTGTCGACGCATGACGTGCGATACCAGGATTGTTGTGTTTTATATGTTTTTAATACCAGAATCAGGGCAGTAAGCTCATACTTTGTTCTCTGCTCGACAGTGTAGAACTGTTTAGAATTTCTTTTGAAACACAAGGCAAAATGCATGGGACACAGCTATCTGTGTACAGCGTTCTGGAGGCTTGGAATACAGGATGCACTCGGAACTCCGCCGTCAAAGAGCACCCGTAGCCCCTGGCGGCTCTTTGCTGACTAATAACGTACGTATGATTTCTTCGGTTTGTTACCACAACCACCCTTGTTTATGTAAAAATTCTTCACAGCAGTGAAGAAGCCTGTAATACGCTATAACCAAAACGTGCAACGCACGAAACACATTAAAACAACAATCCTCAATAAGTTGGGTTCCATAAACATGCAAAAACAAAGTATGCAATATCACCTGAAAAGATTTAAAAAGGCATATTGACATTAGAGGTTTTGCTCATTTAATGAAAACTTCACAGTGTTGTCTGTAATACACACGTTGTAATTCAGAAGGTAGATGTTTAGCATTTTACGGGAATGCTAAACAGCTAAACTGCCCCTTAACAGCCTCCGCGAGGAAGAATAACAGTTCTTCAAATATTTGACAGAATTTAAGTGGAGGCTCCACCCGAAAACTTAAAGTCTCCAAAAAAAATTTCAATAGTTATTTGACATCTTTGGAGTATTTACTCGTACATCCCAAAAAGATCTCTCTAACGCATACGGAGACAAACATCATCTACAATTTGCCCAGCAACGAGAGTGCAGAATAGAAACACATGAAAGACAGGTAGTAGTTGAGAACTGTACATGAAATAAGTAAAACATGACACGAAAGTGAAAATTCTAAACGGAATTAAGATTCACGGGCAAGGGATAAAAATTTCGAGTTTTACCGGTAGCAAGCTGAATTCAGCACAGATGGTGAACGTCATGCTTCCATGTTGTACGGATTGGATACTGCCTTGAGAGAGATTGCGATATGAACAATGAGAAAAATATTTCTAGCGTAGTGACGTGTAGTCGAATTAGATCAGGTGATGCTCAGAGAATTATATTAAATAGTGGGACAGTAGAAGTAGTAGATGAGTTTTGTTAATTCGTCTTAAAGTTAACGGATGACTTCCAAAGGAGGATGGTTATGATGCGCAGAATCGCAACAGCAAGAAAAAATTTCTGAAAAAGAGAAATATTTTGTTACCTTATATAAACTTAAGTGCTAGGAAGTCTTTTGCGAAAGTAATTGTCTGCAGAGCAAGCGTGTATTTTAATGAAACGTGGACGATGAAAACTACAAACAAGTATAGAACGGTAGTTTTTGAAATGTGGTGCTACAGAGATTATATGAACAGAACAGAGAAGTAATGAAGAAGTACCGAATCAGATCGGGGGAAATAAGAAAATTATGGCACAACTTCACTAAAAGAAGGGAATAGTCAGTTTGGTAGCGGAGGGAAGTAAGCAAGTTCAAGAGGCCGTAGGTGGCAACAGCTACTCGGAGATGAAGGGGCCAGCACAGGACGGAGAATGTGCAGACCTGCAACCAACAAGTCTTCGAATTGAATTCCACAAGAGAAACAGTGGCTGATGCTCCATCAATATAATTTTCCTAATACTATTTTCCCTTAACCCTGAAGTTCATTCACTTGTCCCGCACTTTGTGGAGCAAACGAACACGTTCCATAGGGGTACTTGATTGAAACTCAACTCCTGTCTTCAAGTTATAACTTCGAATATTTTCAGTAATCTTGCATTCTTTCAGACTCTGCCAATTGAAGTATCCTTGCTCTTTATTTTTTATTTTATTCTTATTTATTTTTGTTTTGTGTGGACGAAGAAAGTATTCATGCCTACGATAATACTTATTTAGTCCATATCATGAGTTACCTTGACAAAATCTCCACTGTTATCTTGAGAAGATCTCTGTTGGTATTCTACATATGATCTAATTAAATCGTCATAGCTAGGAACATCAAAGTATACTTGAACTGTTTAAGCTGTAAACGAGTCTCGTGCCTTACTGCTGATCTTCAGGATCAGTTATCTGTCAGTCATGTCATACACGTTCATCAATTAACGGGTTAGTTTGGCATTTCTGATTAATCAGAAGCCACTCCTCACTTCTCCTTCCTTCCAGTGTGGATTACTGTTTATTCTTCCGAGCAGAAATCACAGTAGGCGAATTTATCTATTTTCGTACAGGGTGGGCATATTGAAAGTGGCCCAGAAAATGCACAGTGTGTTTGGCGCATAAGTGCAAGAAATGTGGTCACTGCTGTATTAACATTTAGCCACCTCTGTGTGTTAGTCGTTTTCTCTCTGCGTGTAATAGTCTTCCCGTAGGTACGTTCCATAATTTACTGATTGATGTTTCCTGCGTGATCGTAACTACACCAGCAAGTAGACTATGCTTGTCAACATAGTCTAACCACCTTGTGTCCACGCGACCATTCTTCAACATCTGACCTTCTGGTCAGGAGAATATAAGCATTAAAGTCTTCCTCTTGCCACATGTAACTGGAGGTACTAACCAGCCTGAAAACGTAGTACTTCCAATCGCTGTAATTATTAGTGTGCAGATGAAGTAAATATTGATGTAATGTTTGGTACCCTGTCCCTAGTCACCCAAACAAATATCAGCACTTATACCCCTTACACCTTATATACAACGAGACTGAAGTGATACTGACCTTCGCCAGCCGCGGTGGCCGTGCGGTTCTATGCGCTCCAGTCCGGAGCCGCGCTGCTGCTACGGTCGCAGTTTCGAATCCTGCCTCGGGCATGGGTGTGTGTGATGTCCTTAGGTTAGTTAGGTTTAATTAGTTCTAAGTTCTAGGGGACTGATGACCACAGCAATTGAGTCCCATAGTGTTCAGAGCCATTTGAACCATTTTTTTTATACTGACCTTCATTAATGAACATCACAGAAGATATTGGAAGTGACCACTGTTATTGTTAATGAAGTGCCGCACTCGCTTTATCAAAATGCGAGATACATGTACCAGCTCTGCCTGAGGGATAGTGGCAACAAGTTTTCAGTGTTTTGTTGTAGCTCTTCCAGTGCGTGGCTTCAATTTGTCTCACACGTAAAAATCACAGGTGATGCTATCAGGTGATCGAGGTGTTCAGGAGATTGCACTGGTTCTGTCGATTATTTTCTCCTCAACAAACACCTCACACACTCGTGACAAGGTTGTCAAAGGAAAGGAAGAAAAGAGGAAGGAAGACTAGGGTTTTATGTCTAGTCAAGAACGAGATCATTAGTGACAGAGCAAAAGTTAGGAAGGTTTTCAACGATGGGTATGGAAATCGGCGGTTCCGTTTCAAAGGAACCATCCCGTAAATTGCTGAGAGCGATTTTTCAAAACCATGGAAAACATAAATCTGGTTGGCCGTACGTGGATCTAAACCGGCGTCCTCCCAAATGCGCGTCCAGCGTGTTAACCACTGCACCACCTAGATCGGTATCGATATCAAGGTGGTGGGCGCTGTTGCTCCGTCTTTTCGGAAGTATCCATACAGTCGTTCATGTTACGTGAGTTAATCCACATATGGATTAAACTGTTTCTGGACACATCGGTTATCATAAACTGATTGGTGAAACGATCGTGTTAAGGTTGGACAACCGACATCACGCACCAACATCAATCTTGAAATTGTGTAAAGCCTCCGCAAGCAAATGACGGGGATTTTATGATTATTACTGAAACATGATTTGTGAGTTTAAATACCGTGATAGGTTGAACCATGCCTCATCTGGAGAAACGAAAAACCGAGAATCCAAAAGCCCAGATTCCACTTCAGTCGCAAACCACTAACACAACATGAAAGTTTGTCTGGACGGCTAACTCGTGTAGAGCAGTAAACTTTAAGAACTGAGGTACAGGTTCTTTCTGACAATGTTTCGCCGACACGACAAGCTCTTTATTTTCTCTGGCGCAGATAAACGGCGTCGAGATTTCTTCGGACTTTTCTCTAGGCTTCCATCGAACAGCCGGACGGTGTGACCGAGCGGTTCTAGGCTCTTGAGTCTGGAAGCGCGTGACCGCTACGGTCGCAGGTTCGAATCCTGCCTCGGGCATGGATGTGTGTGATATCATTAGGTTATTTAGGTTTAAGTAGTTCTAAGTTCTAGGGGACTGATGAACTCAGATGTTAAGTCCCATAGTGCTCAGATCCATCTGAACCATCTTCTTCCGTCGAACAATGTTTTCTGGTGTTCCTACTCTTTGCGGATAGTTAGTGTTTTAATTTACTATTTAGCCCCGTTTCGCGTCATTTTATCACCAACGCCTGCGTTGCACACTTTGCTAGCAGTTTCGACGAAACATTTACGGTCTTAAAATACAATTCCTTCGAGAGCAGTTCCGCCATAGTTTTTCACAAAATGTAATCCGCGTAACACTTAACACTGAATACGCGCTCTTTTATCATAACCGCCCTATTCTGGTGCGTTAAATTGGATAGTAAACACAACTGCTCCTCTCATTCATTCAAACGTAATGATACAGCAAAGTACTCTGGACAATGTATGCTGGTGATGTGCATGCGCAGATATGTGACAGCAAACGCCTTTGGCATCTCCAGCATTTTCAGTGATGGGAGGGTCTCTTTTTCATCAACGAACCGCAATTACGTGTCAATCTTATATATACTTCCCGGAGCAGTTTTATTCTACCCACCCTACACAGCCCTAGCACACTGACACTACATAATCAATTTGTAATTCCTTCAGTAACTTCCCAGTCCTTAATAAGATCCAGGCAAGTCATGTTCTCAGTTCGCTCATATGCTTCGGACACCTGAGTGTGTGAATACTCTGATGCTAGCCTGGATGCCTTGGTGCCTATTTTCTTATGTCTAACGCCGAAAGTAGGATCTGCGAACCTCATGCACGGTAAACATCCGTTCCCAGCCTGACGTTACCTTGGCAACAAACTCTGTTGGCAGACACAAATGAATTTGAGAAGAGATGCTAGTTATTTCATACTTTTGATCTGCACCACAGAATTTATATTTCTCTATGAGGAATTTCCGAATATGCTATCTTTGGAGGCATCCTTAGAGGTAACAGTAATAGTATATGAGGCGATAGAGCGATTAGTGCTAAATACATTTAAAAAATAATTAAAGAAAAATGGTACTAATCCTCCATCGCCAACGAAACAGGTCAGAACAGTTTCGGAGAAGCAAGGAGAAAAGAATGTCAACTTTAAAAGTACACAGAATCTCGAGAATTGGCTAAGTTTTAGCAGAAAATTATCACGGTCTTCAGTTTGAGATACATGAAACATAGTCGTAGTTGCGAATATGGACAACCATCAGCTGTACAGCGAAATGAGGACCATGAAAATTCGCGCCGGACCTAGGCTCGAACCCGGATTTCCCACTTATTGCGGCCGGTCACCTCACCATTTGGCTATCCGAAGACGATTCACGGCCAGATGCACATATCAATCTGACGTCAACCATGGTGTCTAAAACCTGTACTCGTACATCCATTATTTATATTCCAGCATAGTACTTGAAAGTCTCTTGCCCGGCGTCGGCGGATAAATTCGATACTTCAATGCCAGTGTTATTCCGAATTACGATGAAATGTTACTTTGGACATGCACAGACGAGAATAGCTGCCAACATGAGCGACTTAGAAGTATGCATCGTAAGGTGTAGAGAAGCAGCTTAAAAGACCTAAGAAAGGAAAGTTTTCCTGTCAAAACAGCATTCAAATGGGTTTCATTTCAGAGTACACTTATACAATAGCCCCATACTTAGGCGTCATATACAACCGCTCGCTTGATGAAAGAACGGTAGCGAAAAACGGGAAAGTAGCATGGCTCACACCAATACTCAAGACAGGAAATAAGTGTGATCCGCTGAATTACAGACCTATACCGCTAACGTCGATCTGCAGTAGGGTTTTGGAACATGTACTGTGTTCGAACATTATGAATTACCTCGACTGTAGCGGTCTATTGACACACATTCAGAACGGATTCGGAAAATATAGTTATTGTGAAACTTAAGTAATACTTTATTCGCTATCGACAGGTAATCTCAAGTTGATTCCATATTTCTAGATGTCCAGAAGGCTTTCGACACGGTTCTAATCAAATTACGTGCCTTGGGAGTATCGCTTCAGTTGTGTAACTGGATCCTCGAGTTTCGCTTCAAAAGGTCACAGTACGTAGTAATCGACGGAAAGTGATCGAGTAAAACAGGAGTGATATCCGGCGTTCCCCAACGAAGTGTTATAGTCCTTCTGCTGTTCTGAATCTACGTAAACGAGCTGGGATATAATCTAAGCCGCTCTCCTAGATTTTCTGCATGTAATACTGTCATTTACCGCCTAGTAAAGTCATCATAAAATCAAATCTAATTGCTAAATGGCTTAGAGACGACGTCAGAACGGTGCGAAAAGTGGCAGTCGTCTCTCAATAAGAAAAAGTATGGGGTCATCCACATGAGTACAAAAAGAAATTCTTTAAATTTCGATTACGAGATAAATCACTCAAATTTAAAGGATGCCAGTCCAACCAAATACTTGTTGTTTCTGTTGTTGTTGTGGTCTTCAGTCCAGAGACGGGTTTGATGCAACTGTCCATGCTCCACTACCCTGTGCAAGCCTCTTCATCTCCGAGTAACCACTGCAACCTACATCCCTATGGATCTGCCTGGTGTACTCATCTCTTAGTCTCCCTCTACAATTTTTATCCTCGACGCTTCCCACCAATACTAAATTGGTGACATCTTGATACCTCAGAGCGTGACTTACCAATCGGTCTCTTCTTTTAATCAGGTTGTGCCACAAATTCCTCTTCTCCCCAGTTCTATTCAGTACCTCCTCATTAGTTACGTGGTCTACCCATAAAATCTTCAGCGTTCTTCTGTAGCACCACATTTCGAAAGCTTAAATTCTCTTCTTGTCTACACTATTTATCGTCCATGTTTCACTTCCATACATGGCTACACTACACACAAATACTTTCGAAAAAGGCTTCCTGACACTTAAATCCATATTCTATGTTAAGAAATTTCTCTTCTTCAGAAAAACTTTCCTTGCCATAGACAATTTACATTTCTTATCTTCTCTACCTCGTCCATCATCAGTTATTTTGCTCCCCAAATAGCAAAACTCATCTACTACCTTAAGTGTCTCATTTCCTAATCTAATTCCCTCAGCATCACCTGATTTAGTTCGAATCCATTCCAGTATCCTCGTTTTGCTTTTTTTGATGTTCGTCTTATATCCTCCTTTCAAGACACTGTCCATTCGGTTCAGCTGCTCTTCCAAGTCCTTTGCTGCCTTTGACAGTGTGGTGGACTGGCAAGACAGCCAATCCACTATGAAGGAAGCCGAAAGGCACGCGCTTAAGCTCACGCAGGCTGGCGTGAGGTTTGGAACAGTTAAAGGAATAGAGACTAGCAAAAAAGGTACGTAGCTTCTGGAATACTTAACTTTAATTCATAATCGGTGAACATCGCTCTAGACGGTACATGATTTACAGCATGAATAGTAACTGGTAATGGCGCCTTGCTAGGTCGTAGCAAATGACGTAGCTGAAGGCTATGCTAGCTATCGTCTCGGCAAATGAGAGCGTAATTTGTCAGTGAACCATCGCTAGCAAAGTCGGCTGTACAACTGGGGCGAGTGCTAGGAAGTCTCTCTAGACCTGCCGTGTGGCGGCGCTCGGTCTGCAATCACTGATAGTGGCGACACGCGGGTCCGACGTATACCAACGGACGGCGGGCGATTTAAAGGCTACCACCTTTCTGTCTGGCGGTGACACCACAGACAGAATTACAGTGTCATTGGCAAATCTCAAAATTTTTAATTATTCCTCATGGATTTTAATTCCTACTCCAAATTTTTCTATTGTTTCCTTTACTGCTTACTCAATATACAGATTAAATAACATCGGATATAGGATACAACCTTGTCTTACTCCCTTCTCAACCACCAATACCCATTCATGCCGCTCGACTCTTATAACTACAGTCTCGTTCCTATACAATTTGTAAATAGCCTTTCGCTCCCTGTATTTTACCCATGTCACCTTCAGAATTTGAAAGAGGCTGTTCTAGTTAACATTGTCAAAAGCTTTCTCTAAGTCTACAAACGCTAGAAACGTAGGCTGCCTTTCCTTAATCTGTCTTCTTAGATAAGTCTTATGTCAGTATTGCCTCACGTGTTCAAACATATCCACGGAATGTAAACTGATCTACCCTGAGGTTAGCTTCTACCAGTTGTTCCATTTGCCTTTAATGAATTCGTGTTACTATTTTTCAGCCATGACTTATTAAACTGATATTCTGTAATTTTTCATACACCTGTCTACACCAGGTTTCTTTGGGATTGGAATTATTAGATTCTTCTTGAAGTATGAGGGAAGTGCACCTGTCTCACATATCTTGCTCACCAGACGTTAGAGTTTTGTCGTGGCTGGATCTCCCAACACTATCGTAGTTCTAATGGGGTTTTGTCTACTCCTGGGGCATTTTTTTACTTAGCTCTTTCAGTGCTCTATCAAATTCTTCATGGCCGGCCACGGTGGTCTAACGGTTCTAGGCGCTCAGTCCGGAACCGCGTGACTGCTACAGTCGCAGGTTCGATTCCTGCCTCGGGCATGGATGTGTGTGATGTCCTTAGGTTAGTTAGGTTTAAGTAGTTCTAAGTTGTAGGGGACTGATGACCACAGATGTTAAGTCCCATAGTGCTCAGAGCCATTTGAACCATTTGAACCAAATTCCTAGTGCAGTATTATACCTTCCATTTCATTTCATCTACGTCCGCTTCCATATCCAGAATGTTGCCCTGAAGTACCTCGCCCTTCTATAGACCCTCTACATACATCTCCACGTTTCTGCTTTCCCTTCTTTGCTTAGGACTGCTTTTCCATCTGAACTCTTGAAATTCATACGGGTGGTTCTCTTTTCTCCATAGGTCTCCTTAATTTTCCTGTATCTATCTTATTCCTAGTGATATATGCCTCTACATCCTTACATCTCTCATCTAGCCATCCTTGTTTAACCGTTTTCACTTCCTGCAGATCCCATTTTTTCGTCTACATCGTTTATAGCGTTTTTATATTCTTTTCCTTTCATAAATTAAATCCAATATTCTTTCTGTTGCCCAAGGATTTCTACTAGCCGCTGTATTTTTACCTACTTGATTCTCTGCGGCGTTTACTATTTCATCTCTAAAAGCTACCCATTCTTCTTCTTCTTCTGTATTTCTTTCTCCCGCCCAATTTCCTTAAATTCCTACCCTATTTTGCAGTTTCTCAGTTTTTATCTACAACTCATAACCAATATATTGCGATGAGAGTCCACATCTGCCTTTTAAACCGTCTTACAATTTAAAACCCTGTTCCTAAATCTCTGTCTTAGCATTATGTAACCAGTCTAAAATCTTCCATTGTCTCTAGGCCTCTTTCAAGCATACAACCTTCTTCGCGATTTTTAAACCAAATGTTAACTATGATTAGGTTATACTCTGCACAAAATTCTACAGAGCCGCTCCCTTTGTGCTTCCTTACCCCAGTCCATATTCACCCACTATTTTTCATTCTCTTGCTTTCCCTACTATCTAATTGCAACACAAATGACTATTGAATTTTCGTCTTTTAACTATCTCAATAATTTCTTTTATCGCGTCGTACATTTCTTCAAACTCTTCATCATCTGCGGAGCCGGTTGGCATATAAACTCGACTATTGTGGTAGGCGTGGGCTTTGTGTCTATCTCGACTGCAATAATCCGTTCACTACTCTGTTCGTAGTAGCTTATCCACGCTCCTATTTTTTTATTCATTATTAAACCCACCTCTGCATTACCCCTGTTTGATTTTGTATTTATAGCCCCATATTCCCCCCCCCCCCCCATGAACCATGGACCTTGCCGTTGGTGTGGAGGCTTGCGTGCCTCAGCGATACAGATAGCCGTACCGTAGGTACAACCACAACGGAGGGGTATCTGTTGAGAGGCCAGACAAACGTGTGGTTCCTGAAGAGGTGCAGCAGCCTTTTCAGTAGTTGCAAGGGCAACAGTCTGGATGATTGACTGATCTGTCCTTGTAACAATAACCAAAACGGCCTTGCTGTGCTGGTACTGCGAACGGCTGAAAGCAAGGGGAAACTACGGCCGTAATTTTTCCCGAGGGCATGCAGCTTTACTGTATGATTAAATGATGATGGCGTCCTCTTGGGTAAAATATTCCGGAGGTAAAATAGTCCCCCATTCGGATCTCCGGGCGGGGACTACTCAAGAGGACGTCGTTATCAGGAGAAAGAAACCTGGCGTTCTACGGATCGGAGCGTGGAATGTCAGATCCCTTAATCGGGCAGATAGGTTAGAAAATTTAAAAAGGGAAATGGATAGGTTAAATTTTGATATAGTGGGAATTAGTGAAGTTCGGTGGCAGGAGGAACAAGACTTCTGGTCAGGTGACTACAGGGTTATAAACACAAAGTCAAATAGGGTAATGCAGGAGTAGGTTTAATAATGAATAGGAAAATAGGAATGCAGGTAAGCTACTACAAACAGCATAGTGAACGCATTATTGTGGCCAAGATAGATACGAAGACCACACTTACTACAGTAGTACAAGTTTATATGCCAACTAGCTCTGCAGATGACGAAGAAATTGAAGAAATGTATGATGAAATAAAAGAAATTATTCAGATAGTGAAGGGAGACGAAAACTTAATAGTCATGGGTGACTGGAATTCGAGTGTAGGAAAAGGGAGAGAAGGAAACGCAGTAGGTGAATATGGATTGGGGCTAAGAAATGAAAGAGGAAGCCGCCTGATAGAATTTTGCACAGAGCACAACTTAATCATAGCTAACACTTGGTTTAAGAATCATGATAGAAGGTTGTATACATGGAAGAACCCTGGAGATACTAAAAGGTATCAGATAGATTATATAATGATAAGACAGAGATTTAGGAACCAGGTTTTAAATTGTAAAACAATTCCAGGGGCAGATGTGGACCCTGACCACAATCTATTGGTTATGACCTGTAGATTAAAACTGAAGAAACTGCAAAAAGTTGGGAATTTAAGGAGATGGGACCTGGATAAACTGAAAGAACCAGAGGTTGTACAGAGTTTCAGGGAGAGGATAAGGGAACAATTGACAGGAATGGGGGAAAGAAATACAGTAGAAGAAGAATGGGTAGCTTTGAGGGATGAAGTAGTGAAGGCAGCAGAGGATCAAGTAGGTAAAAAGACGAGGGCTAGTAGAAGTCCTTGGGTAACAGAAGAAATATTGAATTTAATTGATGAAAGGAGAAAATATAAAAATGCTGTAAATGAAGCAGGCAAAAAGGAATACAAACGTCTCAAAAATGAGATCGACAGGAAGTGCAAAATGGCTAAGCAGGGATGGCTAGAGGACAAATGTAAGGATGTAGAGGCTTATCTCTCTAGGGGTAACATAGATACTGCCTACAGGAAAATTAAAGAGACCTTTGGAGATAAGAGAACCACTTGTATGAACATCAAGAGCTCAGATGGAAACCCAGTTTTAAGCAAAGAAGGGAAAGCAGAAAGGTGGAAGGAGTATATAGAGATATAGAGGGTCTATACAAGGGCGATGCACTTGAGGACAATATTATGGAAATGGAAATGGAAGAGGATGTAGATGAAGATGAAATGGGAGATACGATACTGCGTGCAGAGTTTGACAGAGCACTGAAAGACCTGAGTCGAAACAAGGCCCCCGGAGTAGACAACATTCCATTGGAACTACTGACGGCCTTGGGAGAGCCAGTCCTGACAAAACTCTACCATCTGGTGAGCAAGATGTATGAAACAGGCGGAATACCCTTAGACTTCAAGAAGAATATAATAATTCCAATCCCAAAGAAAGCAGGTGTTGACAGATGTGAAAATTACCGAACAATCAGTTTAATAAGCCACAGCTGCAAAGTACTAACACGAATTCTTTACAGACGAATGGAAAAACTAGTAGAAGCCGACCTCGGGGAAGATCAGTTTGGATTCCGTAGAAATACTGGAACACGTGAGGCAATACTGACCATACGAGTTATCTTAGAAGAAAGACTAAGGAAAGGCAAACCTACGTTTCTAGCATTTGTAGACTTAGAGAATGCTTTTGACAATATTGACTGGAATACTCTCTTTCAAATTCTAAAGGTGGCGGGGGTAAAATACAGGGAGCGAATGGCTATTTATAATTTGTACAGGAACCAGATGGCAGTAATAGGAGTCGGGGGACATGAAAGGGAAGCAGTGGTAGGGAAGGGAGTAAGACAGGTTTGTAGCCTCTCCCCGATGTTATTCAATCTGTATATTGAGCAAGCAGTAAAGGAAACAAAAGAAAAATTTGGAGTAGGAATTAAAATCCAGGGAGAAGAAATAAAAACTTTGAAGTTCGCAGATGACATTGTAATTCTGTCCGAGACAGCAAAGGACTTGGAAGAGCAGTTGAACGGAATGGATGGTGTCTTGAAGGGAGGATATAAGATGAACATCAACAAAAGCAAAACAAGGATAATGGAATGTAGTCGAATTAAGTCAGGTGATGCTGAGGGTATTAGATTAGGAAATGAGACACTTAAAGTAGTAAAGGAGTTTTGCTATTTGGGGAGCAAAATAACTGATGATGGTCGAAGTAGAGAGGATATAAAATGTAGACTGGCAATGGCAAGGAAAGCGTTTCTGAAGAAGAGAAATTTGTTAACATCGAGTATAGATTTAAGTGTCAGGAAGTCATTTCCGAAAGTATTTGTATGGAGTGTAGCCACGTATGGAAGTGAAACATGGACGGTAAATAGTTTGGACGAGAAGAGAATAGAAGCTTTTGAAATGTGGTGCTACAGAAGAATGCTGAAGATTAGATGGGTAGATCACATAACTAATGAGGAAGTATTGAATAGGATTGGTGAGAAGAGAAGTTTGTGGCACAACTTGACCAGAAGAAAGGATCGGTTGGTGTTCTGAGTCATCAAGGGATCACCAATTTAGTATTGGAGGGCAGCGTGGAGGGTAAAAATCATATGGGGAGACCAAGAGACGAATACACTAAGCAGATTCAGAAGGATGTAGGTTGCAGTAGGTACTGGGAGATGAAGAAGCTTGCACAGGATAGAGTAGCATGGAGAGCTGCATCAAACCAGTCTCAGGACTGAAGACCACAACAACAACAACAACAACAGCCCCATATTCACCTAAGCAGATTTCTTGTTCCTCCTGCTACCGAACTTCACTAATTCCCACTATTAATGACTGTAACTCATCCATTTCCCTTTTTCAATTTTCTAACCTATCTGCCCGATTGAGGGATCTGACAGTCCACTCTCCGATCCGTAGAAACCGAGTTTTCTTTGTCCTGACAATGACGTCCTCTTGAGTAGCCCCGCCTGGAGATCCAATTGGGGGACTATTTTACCTCCGTAATATTTTACCCAAGAGGATGCCATCATCATCTAACCATACAGTAAAGCTGCATGCTCTCGGGAAAAGTTACGGCTGTAGCTTTCCGTTGTTTTCAGCCGTTCGCAGTACCAGCACGGAAAGGCCGTTTTCGTTAAAGTTACGAATTGGAATTGCAAATATTGTTAATGTCACACAACGTACGCTGCAACGTGGTCAGCTTTATGATTTTACTATTCATCCTACAGATTTAACGTTTAATGTTCTTTTTATGTTGTGGATTAGGTACTGCAGCTCATTTCGTTTTCTGTTCTTATTAACAAAGGGCTTTGTAATAATAGCCGTTAAGAAGTCGCTGTTGTGTCCAAGTTTGGCAGTGAGCATTACTGTGTAAGTCACTGTAAGCAGCTGGCCCAGTTGCATTTGTTTCTTCAGTCTGGCAAGAACTGTCCTTTGATACGTGTAGATATAGTGGTTTTACTGATTCTATTTCTAAGTCCACAAGACTTTAGTGTTAGGTATGTTGATGCAGACTATCTCTTTTGTATGTTCTTACCTGTATAGTTGGTCAGACTTATTATGTAATAGTGCACTCTTATTATTTTATTCCTATTTCATCTACAGCAGTGAAGGTGATCACGCAGAGACTGAAATCGATTTTGAACAGTAATAAAGATTTCTACTTCAGGGCCAGTGCTGAAGCTCCTTTTTTTACAAGTGGATACAGGGCAAAGGTCAGATGTATGTCGGCAGCATGGCCGGGTAGCGTAAACATTGAGTCATAAACAGACAGATCACAGTGGCGCTGCCCTAGGTGAATGGTGATTGTGTCCGTGTATGGACCGCGCGCTGCAGAGGGGCTTTCAAACCTCCTTTTTATGGCGCACACAAAATAACCGCGTTGGAACATTGCAAACAGGTCTGCCTCTGAGCTGTTCACACAAGTGTAGCTACTTTGCGAGCGCGGTCCCTGGCGGTTACATGTTTGGAGCCACGAAACTACTCGACCGACAAGCACTAGGGCAATGTAGTTTACGTGACGCTAAAGAATAAAATACAAGATGAATTTCTCGTTTATGAACTATGGGAAACACAAAAAAAATTTACCACCACACGCAGACCAGCAAAGTGTAATTTACATATGTGTTTCAGCCACGTGTCGTAGTTAACTTGATAACAGCGGACCAGCTCTCGTTTGTGGGCGCTTTGGTAGCGAGCTCTCGTATAGAGATGCTAACAGCATCTTCTCATTAAAAGTAGTACAGACTATACTGACTTGTAGATATGTTAGCAGTTTGCTATCCTAGGTTTCAGACATCTCTGTAGGAAGTTCAAGGAGACTGTAGGCTTGTTTGTAGCTGTCTCTATCATACTACAGTTTTGTTGTTACTAACATCTAGCAGTGGATAGACATTTTGGTATGAGCACTAGCGGTTAAGGGACGTCGTCATAAGAGTCCTCTTGTAGACATGTTGGTAGCAAGCTCTCATATAGTGTAGACTTCTTATTCGTGAGCTTTCACAGTTTGTAGATGTAATGGTAGTGGTCTCTAATGGTGTGCAGGTATATTTGTGTAGTGCTCTTTTTGAGTTTCGATATTTTAGCTGCGACTCGACATATAGAGTGGGAACGTTGGCTGCATTCTGTCTTAGAAGTGAGTCTGCCCCTGCCTTCTGTTCCTAAAATAAGACACAGTCTAGAATAATAGATACAGTTTATTCTCCCTTATTACCAGACAATCGTATTACCATCAAGAGATGTCTCTGTACCTCAACAGTGAGGTCACAGGATGGAAGGGGATGGTACACTGGTGATCACGAAATGCCTCCTTGGCTGCTGTTTCAGTCGTTTCATTCCCGACAATACAAGTATTCCCTGGGACCTAAGAAACAGACACCTTCTCCTCAGCCATTGCACTTATAGGATATTCTGGACTACTTTCACTGCAGTGTACAAGCGTTATAGAGAGTGAAATGCACTCAAAAGCCCGGAACACACAAGGAATTAACCACTTGGAGCACATCTCATCTGCTTAAGTGCCTGGAAGATCTCATATAATTCCTTGCTGACGACTGTAAAAGGCAAACAGGACAGTATAAAGGAAAAAAACAAGCAACCAATGGAGACCCCCAGTTTCTACGTATCTATAAAGACAGCATTGAGTGTGGTAATCAGTTGAAATTTCATAAGACAGTGTATTAAAACATAAGTAGGAGTGCCATCTATCCGGTACTCAGCACTTACTCTGCAGTAACCATGGTGGCATATGTTTATAACCCTGAACTTAGGGTTGTATTTGCTCCACACCAAGTGGCTTCAGCACACATTGAATGTGGATGCCAAATGGCACTGTTGCTCCAGCACTGTTGGAGAAAAGACGTTTCAGAGATGGACGAGCGACAGTATGCTGTGCAGGTGATGTTGGAACTCTGAGGAATTTCCATTCTTGACCCACCAAGAGAAGCTGCCGCCATATGGTGAATGGTGGTTCCCCAGTCTCAGAACAGAGACTGGATATGCTGCTAGTCCTGTAAAGTGTTCTCATCTTATTTTTAATTACTTCATAGTGGATAGCGATAACAACCTTCAAATAAGAAAGCCTCGCTGACCCATACACTGTGTCCACATTGTCTACCTGTCAAATCACAAAATTTCTATAAGAATGGAGCATATGTGCTCTGTATGCTTCTCAGGACATGTAGCTAAGGCACTTTGTGGTATTCAGTGCCTACTGTGTTCTGGTTTTCAGGTCTCTCAGGTGTGGAAACTACAACAGTATGGCGTTAAAAATGAGGCCCAGAACGTCATTGAGTCTTTACAGCGTAGAAAGGTACCCCTCCTATGCAAGTAAGGTAATTTAAAAATACAACTAGAACAATTACAGTTAGCACACACACAATTTTCTGCAGGAAACAGAAAACTTGACTCTGCAGCCTACCCCTGTAATCTCTGCACTGTAAGCTGCAACTGACGAGTTGCTGTTATAACACTAGAGGAGGAACAGAAATCAGCAAAATCTTTCACAAATAAGGAGCATTGTACAGGACTACTTACTGCAGACAAGATACGGTTCGCCGGAGTGGCCGAGCGGTTAAAGGCGCTACAGTCTGGAACCGCACGACCGCTACGGTCGCAGGTTCGAATCCTGCCTCGGGCATGGATGTGTGTGATGTCCTTAGGTTAGTTAGGTTTAAGTAGTTCTAAGTTCCAGGGGACTTATGACCACAGCAGTTGAGTCACATAGTGCTCAGAGCCATTTGAACCATTTGAAAGGTACGGTTCGTGGATATATCAAAGAAGGTGACACATAAAACCTTTCCCTGAGGGACATAATTCTCTTGCTCAAAATAACTAGATAGCATGTCACCAACAAGGAACTTAAAAAATTACTGGATGGGATACAAAGTAGTCGCTACAGAAGGTTCGGCTGTCGTCTAGGCGTTGTCTACAGATGTTGTGTGAAGACACTCCTGGATCTGAGCACTATGGGACTTAACTTCTGAGATCATCAGTCCCCTAGAACTTAGAACTAATTAATCCTAACTAATCTAATGACGCCACACGCATCCATGCCCGAGGCAGGATTCCTGCGACCATAACGGTCTCCCGGTTCCAGACTGTTGCGCCTATAAACGCTCGGCCACCCGGCTGGTGACACTTCCGTTTTAGCACTGCTGCTAGTGGTACATGACTGGACATAACAGGAAATCCTCATTATTGCTTGCCATACTTTTGTAGGACAAGTGGCGTTGTTGACAGAACACAAGATTTGCGATGACCTTTCGTTGCTCGATCTACCGATGCATTGAGCCTTGGCTCTCGCCAATCGAAAGGCTGTGAGGTTGTCTGCTGCTGAGTGGTATTAAAACCATCTAAGGGAGGCAGGCCAATCCTGGATTGCTGACCGGCGCTCCATCGGTCCACCATGGTAGGGGCTGCCTCCTAAGACGACCTGAAGACTTTGGGATGGCTAAGTGGCATCATGGATCATTTGTGTGATGTGGTGCACCCATTCCTAGACACTGTCACAGTGTTCAGACACAGCCAGCTGGCTGAGCAGTGTTCATTTAACACTGCAGACCATCCCTTTCGGTGGTGTCTGTGCCAGTAATCCTTCATCTAGTAGGGGGATCCCCAGTGGGAAGGGCCCAGTGGACTGAAGGTGCTCAGTTCATACCCAGTGTGCTGAGACTGAAAGGGCTGTAGAGCAGAAAGAGACGTCGATGGCTGATGACGACACAGTAGCAGCCAAGAAATGAGTTGAACTGCCTATGTGGAGGATGCAAATCATCTGAGACATTATAAGGCTCTCCAAGACTCTTGCCCCAAGTTTAGGCCGAGCTTCACAACACATTATGGGCATTGATATCGCGCAGTACGAGAAATGGATGCGAGAGTTCTTCAATAAGGCCTACAAGAGCCTCAGAGTGTATTTTATCCTGTGGAGGTAACTACAGGAAGCAGATACTGATCTTCTGCCCAACATGAATTGCAGTGGCTACTGCTTGTAGGTCAGTAAAAAAGGAGAGAGAGAAAAGCAGCGGCGTGGGTTATTGACAAACACAGAAATCCCCCCCTAGGCTCTTTTCACAGTTAGGTCATCCTTTCAGTGTAGGGTATAGCCACACACGATAGGAGCGTCAGTGGCTTCAAAATGTTTTTCTGTAAACACAAGACTAGGGGTTGTGGCTTCGCCTATTCATGGTCCCCTACACAGTGGGAGCCATCTGTTATGGGAGTTGCATGTTCACCCTGGCTGGAGAGCCCACAAGGGATGGACGTTCAACCTCGAGGGAAGATGGTTAACCCAGGTTAACTTTGCATTCCACTGGCTCTGAAGGAAACCTAAATGAACTGTCACCTAGAGTGACACTGACATGGTCTTACGGTCTGCCACCTGTTTACACATGTTGTGGAAGTTACCCGTTGCCGTCTTCGGCGTGGGAAGGCGCTTCAAGAACTACTGCAAAATCATTAGATTCCTTAACAGACTAGGGCTCTAAAGATACTGAGAGTTATGTGATGGTGGCAGAAGTGTCTTTATGATGTTATTTGGGTGACTATGGACTCTGAAACAACTGCAGTTTGACACATTTTACTAGTGCTGACACTAGAAACTTTTGTTTGCCAGGAAGCATTGAGGTCGAAATAGGATTTAAAGGGCTAAAACAAGAGATGTATTGAATATGGGAGGCTTCATGGCTTTATAGATCTTCTTGGCCTCAACATAAGGAATGAGTTTCAGTGATTTAAACTCCTGTATCTGCCTTTCATAAAGGAAGACACTTGAGTCCCTACTCCAGACAGGGTGATCCCCAGAGGAATTTACACACTTCAGAGGAGTGGGGCAAACATCTCCACCATGGGCTCGTCTTGTAACATTTGCCACAAGTGGCTTCATCCTTACATCCTAAGGCGGTGTGCCCAAAGTGCTGGCACTTAAAGTAGCGCATTGCGTTGAGTCATAGGGTCATATCCTTAGACAAAAGAAATGTTCCTTGGTATACTCTGGGAGTTTCATTCAATTGAAGTTAGGGATGGATTTTACAAGATCGCCAGCCATCCTTTTCAAAATGACGTCACCAAAACTTGATTCTCAGCGGCCAGCGACAAGTTAAAACTAGTGTCGCTGGCCTGAGTAGGCAACCCGTCGCGCACAGAACTTTTAACTTAGAGCGCCCAGAGGTGCCTCACACTGAGAGCATCCCAGAGTGCCCCAGAGAGCTACAACACTAAGAAGAATCGCTTCTCGGCTTTTGACAAGATCAATGTGTAGGGTTTAATAAATAAAAGAACTTAAAAGATATAATTAATTGTGATTTATTCAAGGTCAAACATTACAATAATAAAACATAACATCTCCTTGTACTACACAATCATTACCTGAAGAACCACCAGCTTTACACCATACAAATACATGTTCAGAACTTTCAATCTTACGACATACACGGCTCCTTAAAATTAACGGTTCATCACTGGAGAGATAGCTGCCCCCATATGCCTTGTTGGACTGATGAATAATATTAAATGTCTTCCAGGCGATGACATCCCTCGTAGGAAATGAATCCAACGAACTCTTCTTGGCATCACTAGCACGAACAAATGCAATAGTAATCCAACCATTACCAGTTCCTTGTACAGATATGGCCAAGGAAAATCTGGCTACAAATCCCATCCATCACCAAAGTCTACCGACGAGGCTTCTATACTTCAAGGAGCGCACAGATGGATGGGATTTGTAGCCAGATTTTCCTTGGCCATGTCTGTACAAGGAACTGGTAAAGGTTGGATTACTATTGCATTTGTTCGTGCTAGTGATGCCAAGAAGAGTTCGTTGGATTCATTTCCTACGAGGGATGTCATCGCCTGGAAGACATTTAATATTATTCATCAGTCCAACAAGGCATATGGGGGCAGCTATCTCTCCAGTGATGAACCGTTAATTTTAAGGAGCCGTGTATGTCGTAAGATTGAAAGTTCTGAACATGTATTTGTATGGTGTAAAGCTGGTGGTTCTTCAGGTAATGATTGTGTAGTACAAGGAGATGTTATGTTTTATTATTGTAATGTTTGACCTTGAATAAATCACAATTAATTATATCTTTTAAGTTCTTTTATTTATTAAACCCTACACATTGATCTTGTCAAAAGCCGAGAAGCGATTCTTCTTAGTGTTGTAGCTCTCTGGGGCACTCTGGGATGCTCTCAGTGTGAGGCACCTCTGGGCGCTCTAAGTTAAAAGTTCTGTGCGCGACGGGTTGCCTACTCAGGCAGAAACTGGAAGATGAGTGGGCTCTACAAGACATTTAATATTATTCATCAGTCCAACCAGATCTCTTTATGACATAACACTTCTTCTGCAGTTCAAGGTGTTGTGAATTTCCATTTGTATGTCGTATCCCCAAAGGCATTTAGCCTTCTGGAGATATGTCGCTTATTGGGAACTGGTAGTTTCAGCCATAAGTGCTATGATATGCAATCGCTTGGCTGATGAAGCTGAGATTTGTAATAAAAGTTACTCGACAGTGACTAGTATTCGTAAGCGACTAGTTGTTTTGTAACTACTGGGCTCCATCCACTCAATCCAGTGGGACTCACATATGACGATTTCTTGGTGAAGTCGTTCTTTCAATAGCCAGGAAAAGTACCAGTTGCCGTGATTATCCAATAGTCCTAAACACAGTATCAGGTGATTCATAGTGAGTGTAAGTGAACCACACTGAAATGACAAGAACATCGACTCGCCTACGGCTTTCGTCAAAAAATAAATAACAACAGAGTGACTCAGTAGGACTAGTGAAGAGCAGCATAGTAGTTATAATAAATGAAATATCTCCATTATCAGGTAGCAGCAGTCGGCCGTCTGATCTGACTTCCAAAGGATCGAGACAGGAACAGAATTCAGAAATTATCACCTCGAATCCAATGGAGAAAAAGCTTAAAGAAATAAAGGAATGAAAAGAAGAACAAAACTTTAGATGGAAAGCTAAGTTGAAGAAACCAAATAATGGAAAAAAAGTTCATCCTCTGTCAAAAACTGAAAGCAAAAGAAGTAATAGGCCTAAGAAGGGGCCTTGAGGAGATCTTTTGGGCTCTCATTCAGACAATCCCAGGGGTGGAAATACACTACTGGCCATTAAAATTGCTACACCACGAAGATGACGTGCTACAGACGCGAAATTTAACCGACAGGAAGAACACGCTGTGATATGCAAATGATTAACTTTTCACAGCATTCACACACGGTTGGTGACCTTGGAGACACCTGAAACGTGCTGACATGAGGAAAGTTTCTAACCGATTTCTCGTACACAAACAGCAGTAGACCGGCGTTGGCTGGTGAAGCGTCGTTGTGATGCCTCGTGTAAGGAGGAGAAATGCGTACCATCACGTTTCCGACTTTGATAAGGGTCGGATTGTAGGCTATCGCCATTGTGGTTTATCGTATCGCTACATTGCTGCTCGCGTTGGTCGAGATCCAATGAACGTTAGCAGAACATGGAATCGGTGGGTTCAGGAGGGTAATACGGAACGCCGTGCTGAATCCCAACGGACTCGTATCACTAGCGGTCGAGATGAGAGGTGTCTTATCCACATGGCTGTAGCGGATCGTGCAGCCACGTCTCGATCCCTGAGTCAACAGAAGGGGCCGTTTGCAAGATAACAACCATCAGCACGAACAGTTCGACGACGTTTGCAGCAGCATGTACTATCAGCTCGGAGACCATGGTTACGGTTACCCTTGACTCTGCATCGCAGACAGGAGCGCCTGCGATGGTATACTCTACGACGAACCTGGTTGCACGAATGGCAAAACGCCATTTTTTCGGACGAATCCAGGTTCTGTTCACGGCATCAAGATGGTCGCATCCGTGTTTGGCGACATCGCGGTGAACGCACACTGGAAGCGTGTATTCATCATCGCCATACTGGGGTATCACCCGGCGTGATGGTATGGGGTGCCACTGGTTACACGTCTCGGTCACCTCTTATTCACAGTGACGGCACTTTGAACAATGGACGTTACATTTCAGATGTGTTTCGACCCGTGGCTCTACCCTTCATTTGATCCCACCGAAATCCTACATTTCAGCAGGATAGTGCACGACCGCATGTTGCAGGTCCTGTACAGGCCTTTCTGAGTGGAGAACATGTTCGACTGCTGCCCTGGCCAGCACATTCTTCAGATCTCTCACCAGTTGAAAACGTCTCTTCAACGGTGGCCAAGCAACTGGTTCGTCACAATACGCCAGTCACTACTGTTGATGAACTGTGGTGTCGTGTTGAAGCTGCATTGACAGCTGTACCTATACACGCCATCCAAGGTCTGTTTGACTCAATGCCCAGGCGTATCAAGGCCGTTATTACGGCCAGAGGCGGTTGTTATGGGTACTGATTTCTCAGGAACCACGTACCCAAATGGCGTGAAACTGTAATCACATGTCAGCTCTAGTATGACATATTTGTCCAATGAATACCCGTTTATCATCTGCGTTTCTTCTTGGTGTATCAATTTTAATGGCCAATAGTGTAGCTTATGTCAAAATCAATCTGAAAATGTGGATTCAAATAACAATAAAGTGGTTTGTTTTTGCTGCAGACAATTTGGAATGGACGATAATGTTTGGTTCGATGCACAATTGGGGGTATATGGGCACACGAAGAATGTTCATAATGAGATGCTGCTGAGGGCTGCATGTGCGACTTCTGAAACAAATAAAGACAATGTAGGCTAGCTTTATTAAACACCTTATAATACACTCATGCCCATAAATTGAATATAATGCTGATACACGGTGAAACAACGCTCTGGTGCGTGGTTTGCGGGTTTAAAACACCGCGGGGTATGACCATGCTGTGCAATTTGACCTGCGGTCGTCGCATGGCGGCGCTGGCAGCAGTCCACATACGCAGAGGTAAGTTGGTACTTGTCAGAGTACGTTGCAGCGAGTAACTATGGAGACGTTTTTAGACGTGCTAATGGTGACTGTGTGTCGAAAATGGGCTCAAAGAACACGTAATTTTGACGGTATGCGGGGTAGAATACTAGGACGACTGGAGGCTGGTCAAACACAGCAGGTCTTATCACGGGCCCTCCGTGTGCCACAAAGTGTGATCTCAAAGTCATGGCAACGATTCCAGCAGACAGGAAACGTGTCCAGGCGATACCATTAGTGCCATTAGTGCCCGCAGACGGCCATGGAGCACTGCAGGTAGCCTTTCTCGGGAACTTACTGCAGGCACTTGCACTTGAACAGTTGTCTCCATACACACAGTCTACAGACGACTGAACAGACATGGTTTATTCGCCCGGAGACCTGCAAGGTGAGAGCCTGTAAGGCATGGTGTCAAGAACATAGTACATGGTCATTGGAACAGGGTCCCAGGTTATGTTCATGGTCGAGTCCAGGTATAGTCTGAACAGTGATTCTCGCCGGATGTTCATCTGGCATGAACCAGGAACCAGATACCAACCCCTTAATGTCCTTGAAAGGGACCTGTATGGAGGTCGTGGTTTGATGGTCTGGGGTGGGATTATGATCGGTGAACGTACACCCCTGCATGTCTTTGACACAGGAACTGTAAATGGTCAGGTGTATCCGGACGTCATTTTGCACCCTTATGTCCGGCTTTTCAGGGATGTAGTGGGTCCCACCTTCCTCCTGATGGATGATAACGCACAGCCCCACCTAGCTGCCATCGTGGAGGAGTCCCTTAAAACAGAAGATATCAGGTGAATGGAGTGGCCTGCCTCTTCTCCAGACCTAAACCCCATCGAGCACGTCTGGATGATCTTTCTAGACATATCGCTGCATCTCTTCAAACCCCTAGGGGACTTTAGGAGCTCTGACAGGCACTGGTGCAAGAATGGAGGCTATACCCCGGCAGATGCTCGACCACCTGATTCGCAGTATGCCAACCCGTTGTGCGGCCTGTGTACGTGTGCATGGTTATCACATCCCATATTGATGTCTGGGTACACGCACAGGAAACAGTGGCGTTTTGTAGCACATGTGTTTTGGGTCGGTTTTATCAACTTAAAAACCAGTACCGTGGACTTACGGATCTGTGTCGTGTGTGTTCCCTATATGCCTATGCTTTGAGCGCCAGTTTTGTGTACTGCCACGTTTTGTGGCACCACATTCGGCAATGATCCTTAATTTATGAGCACGAGTGTATATCTATTTAGCTTGGTTTGATCTAATGTAGTAGCCCTTATGTTAGACCATTGTGAATTAAATATTGCTAAATGAGTGAAAAATATGTCTTTAGTACTAATTTTACTCTTGATAATTTATTTTCCTGTGATTTTCAGCGGTTTTAAATACTATCATTACCACAAGCTTTGGGTAATGTGTACTGGCGAATCTGTAGCCAGCACTCCACTAGGCAAAGGGGCTGCGAAAAGATTGATAGTAAGCACTGGAGAAGGCGAGCCTATCAGAAAAGAAGCCACAGGCTTACAAACGACACGCTGCCCACGCGTTCTCGGCCGCCAGTATTTAGATCGCTACGGAGCACCAGAGGGCCCAGCAGTCAACCATAAAGTCAACGATTCGAGTCATCAGTCACAGACTAATGGGAGTCGCAGTCGCAGTTAGCTCAGCCCCTAGCTCAGAGACAGCCAGTACCTAGCAACCAGAGCAGTATACATAGCGGACTTGTACTTAACCAGCAGTGAAGCTAACGTGGACTATTAGGAATAGCATGTACAACAAAAAATAGTTAATATGGCTCTGAGCACTATGGGACTTAACTTCGGAGGTCATCTGTCCCCTAGAACGTAGAACTATTTAAACCTAACTAACCTAAGGACATCACACACACCCATATCCGAGGCAGGATTCGAACCTGCGACCGTAGCGGTCGCGCGGTTCAGACTGTAGCGCCTAGAACCGCTCGGCCACCCCGGCCGGCACTTTGTACCACAGCATATGGAAGTTTAAGTTAAGTATCCCTCTGTTTATGTTAATAAAGAACCCAATTAATACATACATGTGGTTGTGTTATAGAAAGAGGATACTGGCAATCAAACAACATCCTCCACTTGCTTCCAATGGTACAAACCTACTATGATAACTGGACGACCCAAAATAGTGCACGTCAAAGGTACAATTTTGTTAAAAAAACACTTACATTGTAAATAAAAAATCATAAATATATTAACGATGTTACTAAAAAGTGTATGATATTCTACTCTACTTAAATGTGTCCTTAAAAATAGCTTCAAAATTAGGATTTTTTGGTGATAATTTCCTGGGTGATCGCCAATACACGAGTCTCCTCCATTGCCACAATGTTGATGGGATATTCCACAGTGGAGAAATGTTAGTTGTGAGCTATTGGAGGTTCTACACACGTTGGTAGCACGCTTTCAAAGATTGCACATTTGTTTGCAACCATTTCTTCTACTGTGTGGACGTATTCATGGAGATCTCCCGTCGGATGTCGTCACGCAGGGACAAGCTCTTCACAGAGCATACATAATGGGATCTCGTAGAGAGTACACTTGTTGTTAGCAAGCTCTCGTGATGAGCAAATGTTTTGTGAATGGGTTCTCATAGTGAGTAGACGTCAAGTACTAAGCTTTAGTGGCAAAAATTCGTTACGCACATGATTAGTTGCAGACCGCCTATTTTAAACCGCCCACTGTAATGCTAATCCAGTTAGGCATCACTCCCGAGCTGACAAGAGGACGCTGGTTGCTCCTTGAGGAATGGACAGCGGTGTGCCGTATAGAGAAGTGTTTTTCTGGCAAGGGCAACACAGATTTTGCTGTGAACGGTGGTCTAGGTCTGGGACGAGTAAGCAGCAACGACGTAGTGAAAGACTGGAGCGCATTGTTTGCTGCATACGGCAGGGCGTGTCCAGTGCATGCGAACGGTTTCTGGCCCAGTGGTAGTACACATGGTGAAAATTACTTAAACCGACACACTCTGGGATATGGCAACTGACACGAAAACAAACACCATCTTCTAATGTGACCATTTATTAATTCCGTAGACGGCGTAACCACTGTCAGCTATCATGCAATTGGGTATAAAATGGGGACTTCATAGGCAATTGTTAACTGTTTCACTTATAGCGGATGCCCAACCTGGAAACAGATGATTGTCCACTCACTATCTAGTTTTCGCAATGCTGCCTGGAAGAGTGTCAAATGCCTCATAAATTTCCGTCCCGTGCGCTGTTTACAGATGAAGCAACGTTCGACGTGATGGGACCATCAACATCCACAACTAGCATGTTTTGAGTGAGGTTAATCGACATGCCACATTTAACTCGCGCCTGTCAATTGTGGTCCGACGTGAACATATTGGTAGATATTATTAGTGACTGTTTAATAGACCATACTTCCTGCGTATGCCAGTAAATGACAGAAGTTATTACAGTTACTAGCCACAAAGTTCCGAAATTTGCTGGATGACGTGCCACTCCCTACGATACAGCGAATGTGACTGAAGAATGACGGGGCGCAGACATATTCCAGTCGTCCTGTGCGTCAAATCTTGAACCGAAAGTTTCCAGAAAAATGGATTAGTAACGGTGGTACTGTAATATGGCCTGCTCGATTCCTTAATTTGAGCCCTCCGGACTTTTTGTGTGATGAGAGACATGCAACCGTGTTTACAAAACCACTGTTGAATCAGAAGAGGCTCTGGTTGCCCGGATAGTAGCACTGCACTAGGAATTAAGGACCCTCTTGCAGCCTTTGACCGTGTTAAACGGAATATGTCCCGTTAGTGTAACCTCAAGTCAATTAAGGCATTTTTGAATCTGCACTGTAACTGCAGTAACTGTGTTATGTTAATGTTGTTGTCTGTTCGTAATAGATAATTGTATCTTGTCTGTATTACTTTTTGCTCTCACAGGAGGAAGCATTAGAGAAAGTGTAACATTATGCCATGCAACTTCCCAGAGTGTGCTGGTTGTACTCTTTTCCATCCAGAGGACACTCCCTCTTCCAGTTCAAATCATCTTCACTGGAAAGTATGACATCAGAGAAAAGTATTTCTTTAACTGTTCCGTGCACCTCCAAGATTTTTCGGTTTAAATAATTTTCCCCCTATAGAGTGCCTATTGTTAGTCGTTATCCGCACTGAGGCGCTGTAATTGATTTTCAACTTTTTTTATATAAATTCCATCGTGGTGTTTTTTCAGGGTTATATCTAGGACCAGATAATTTTATTGCCATGACGTATCATCTTAGACTTAAAATTGACCAGACACTACTGAGGCCCGTCTATTACAAGACCGTTCAAATATATTTATTAGATTTCATGAATTCAGTTTTGAATTCTTTGCGTTCTAAATTGTTAAAAGGTATTTCGCAGTTTGTGCTGTGAATAAAGTTGGCTGAACTCATTGGGTCACTTCCACTCACTTCGTACCCAATTGGCCAGTCAAATAATGGATTTTTATTCTTTTCTTTCCAACCTCAGAGAGCTGTTATAGCAGAGAGTAGACGCGTTGGTACCTTTATTTTATAGAATTTAAAATTGTTGTTTGCAGGCTCTCGAGGACTGCTGTCGATCAAGTGCATATTGTGGAGCATCATCATTGAATATCGTATCTATTTCTAATACGAAACTAGAGATAACACAGCACACCTGCACCACGTTTACCATTAATCTTATAGTATCTGTGCGAAAGAATTTAACGAAAGCTACAGCACCTGGCCTTCCTTAAAGCAAAATACAAGATCGTTAACCGTAATCAAAAGTAATACCTTGCTACCATCATAATACGCTTCATCGATCCTGAATATATTCTTATAACGGTATATGAACTAATGTTAACTATTGGGCACTAAGTAAAATTTCTGACCAGTAGTTCGAGGAAGCTGTGGAGACGGAGACGAGAAAAGGAATAATGTGACGTGGTCATTTCTGGAAAGCTGTTACTTACTGTTCAAGTAATTAGAGCATGTTATCGTGAAACCTTTTGTCTCTCCTTTCTCTATACACCATCTCACTAATTATCTTCAAAGTGTGGCCACATTTTGAGAGAAATCTTTTAATGCTATATGTCAGAAATGTATCATCAATGCTTCCCGTACTAGACACAGGATCGAACTGTCTACACAAAGTACCAGACGTGCTAACAGAGGCCTAACTGCCCCGCTACAGTTTATAAGGAACACGAATTGTATGTGTTTACCGTTATATACACAATATTTAAGATCTCTTCCTTAGACAGACATTCCCGAATTTTTCAGTCTGAATAACATGTTTACATAAAATTATGAGATATCCCAATGAATCAATGGTTAAATTTTAATGTATACAGTGAAGAATGCTAGTGAATTAAATCCTAAAGATAAAACACTCACGTAAAGCTTTTGTATCTGTCGCTCTAATTTCCAGGGAAAGATGGTATTATTTTCTTTAATTCCATCGCCATAAAATTCAGCATAAACGAAATGTGTGTGTAGATCCCAATAATTATCGCTTTTATGTCGTCTGTTGAGTCCAGTTGCAAAATCATACTTACTTTCTTTCTGAGTTATTTTCTGCAATAGTATGGGTTTTATAGTACTTCGTCTCATTGCTGTTCGATACGACCGAGAGAAAATATTGTTAAGAGATAAAAGCGACTTAACTGGCTGTATCTTAGAGCAAGCTTGTTTCGGGTCTCATAACTGTCGTTTTAGAAAAGGCTTGCAAATGTAAAAACGTGAAATATGGCAGCGCAGGCTTAGTCAAAAGATCACAGCACAAGGGGTAGAATTTATTGCTACTCTTGGAGAAAATAGCGACAGTTAAGACATTAAGTGGACCTGCAAAGTTCTTTGACAATACAGAACAATCAAGAACGAAAAACATTTTTCAGACTTCCTTTGTAGAGAAAACTGCAAAGGCTGCTTTCACCTTGCGTAAGTAGGTAAGACCTGAAGGAGACGCAGTACAATTGAAATGAAGGTTATTCAGTCACTGAAATGCGCAAACAAGTCTCCCATGAGCACACTGTCAACTACAGTTGTGATTCCAACATTAAATGAGGCTGTCACACATAACCTTAAGAACATGCTAAGAAAACCAAAGTCATAAGGCTTTAATGGCTGGGAGACTCCGAAGGGCAGTTTCAGCCACCTGACAGGAAAAGTTTTTCTTATCGTTCGTACCAACAGTCACCTGTCCTTGGCGAAGAATTGGAACTGCCGGTGCAAGTGTAATTTTTATGTGCAGAGGGTTGTAATGGTGTGTGTGTGTGTGTGTGTGTGTGTGTGTGTGTGTGTGTGTGTGCGTGTGGTGTAGCGTAGTCTTGGATAATGATGACAGAAGGGAAACGGTGAAGCTTGGTTCCAGAAAATAGCAAGCTGCTCTCGAACAACACCAGGGAGCCTGTCAGACAATGTCCCATTCAACTAACGAATCACCATAAGAACACCATCAGCAGTGTCGCACGGCCTCACTTCGTGAAACACGCGGCGGTGTTTGGAATATCATCCCGGACAGTTGTGCAAAGACTGGTGATCAGGGGCCTTATGACACCACCCCTCCTGCCCTCTCAATTGTAAAGGCAAAGGGAAAATTGTCAACAGCACGCCGCATACCAAGGCGGTCACACATTCAAGTACTGTCCTAGCTCAACGGTGATTAACTTCGGTGATATTACGGGAACCGTTGTCTTCACCTCGCCACGGCCGTTGACAACAGTGGGCTAACTGAGAGTCTGAAACATTCAAACCATCGCAAATGAAAGCAGTTGTTTACATGACTCTGCAAGTTACCTCAATAATATTTTTATTATATATACTAATTGGTATGGACCAGATGAAGTGAAATTCCATATAGAATGTAGAGGAGTACCGATTCACTTCAGCGCGAAGACAGTTGTTCCTAACTTAGACTGAGCACAACAGACTCGTATTCGGGAGGACGACGGTTAAAACCCGCGTCCGGCCATCCTGATTTACGTTTTCCAAGATTTCCCTAAATCACTTCACACAAATGCAGGGATCCTTTCTTCAAAATGGCACGGCCGACTTCTTTCCCTGTCCTTCCTAATCTGATGGGACCGATGACCTCGCTGTTTGGTCTCTCCCCCCAAATCAACCAACAACCAACCTAAAGTAGACATCACGAGTATATCAAGCTTTACCGTAACTGTGTCAGAACCAATCTCACTGAATTTCGCGATACATTTCACCATTGCAGCGTGGATAATGGATGGTCTGCTTATTGGCGTTGGTAGAAATCCTCTGCGTTAACGCTTGTGCTCCTCTTTATGTGTCTGGTATCGGAACGACCTCAGTGCGTTAGAGTAGAACGCCAAAGGCAACCTGAAGTTTTAAATTCCTCATTTAGAAATCATTCACGAAGGAGGATCGTTCAAATATACCGTTGCTTGACCATCACGCAGACTCACATTTCGGGCAATAATAGGCATTTACGGTGTCGGGAAGCAACTGAAAGACTTGATAAGAAATAAGTCGCCACGTCCAGATGGAAACCCAGTTCGCTTTTACAGAGAATTCTCTGCGCAGTTTTCCCCTTACGTAGCTTGCATTTATCGTGAATCTCTCGCAAAACAAAGCGACCTAATCGTCTGGAAAAAAAGTGAAAACTAGATATAAGAAAGTCATAGGAACTGACCCCCAAAATTAAACACCAACAATATCGGTTCGCTGCAGAATTCTTGAACACACCTGCATACATTTAGCTATTTCGCAGGTGGAGGCGTGCATACATGTCCTGCAACGCCACTGCAAAGGTGCGGTGGATGTGTATAAGCGCGGCATTTGGATTTTCCTGCAGTTCTGTAAAAGTCTGAATGTGTCCTGTGCCACCGATCTCTCACTGCTGCGCACAATTTATTTCCATACCTCGATGAATAAAAATGTTTCGAGTATTTAAATGGAATGAGATGAAATAAGTTGTACGGCGCCTTCTAAGATCGTGTCGGAACTCCTTCTGCCATTTATAGTGCAGCATCTCAACAAGTTGTTGGAACACTCCTGAAGAAATACTGAGGCGTCTATAATTGCGAAAGTTTTGACGGTGCAGGATTTTCTGCACGAACTGATCTCGCCATTATGTCCTATAAATGTGTGATAGAATTCATGTCGGGTATTCTGAATGGCCAAATCATTTGCTCGGATTGTCCAGAATGTTCTTTGAACCTAACACGAACAACAGCTGCCCACTGACATGGCGAACTGTCGTCCTTACAAATGTCATCGTTGTCTGAGAACATGAAGTGTATGAACGGCTGTAAATGGTCTCCAAGTGGCCAGACGTTACCATTTTCCGTCAATGATCTGTTCATTTCGACCAGAGGACATAGTTCACTCCTAGAGAAGACAGTCAACTCCGGTTAAACACAACCCGCAGCTTTACAGAGCAACTACCTGTTCACATGGTGCCCTGCTGGAAGCTTCGGTGCATCGCTTCGTGAGGTCTACGCCACCTTCGAACCCGGACCTGGCCAAAGTTTTCCAGTCATCTAGGGTCCAATTGGCATGGTCACGAGACCAGACGAGCGCTGCAGAGGACTCGTGCTGTTAACAAAGACACTCGTGTTGATCGTCTACTGCCCTACTCCATTAGCCCCAAACTTCGCCACCGCAGTGTCCTAACGGACTCGTGCGTCGTATGTCCCACACTGATGTCGGCGGTTGTTCCACGCTTTGCTGCATGTCTGTAGCAATCAAAACTCTACACAAACGCCACTGCTTTCGGTCGTTAAGTGAAGGTCACCGGCCACTGCGTTGTCCATGGTGAGAGGTAATTCCTGAAAACTGGTATTCTCGACACGCTCTTGCCACTGTCCATCTCCAAATTTTTCCTAAATTGGCTGTCCCACGTTTCTATCTCAAACTAAAACTCCATGTTCAAAGCATGTTGATTTCCATCCTCTGGCCATAATTACGTCGGGTCTCTACATCAGTCACCTTGTAAGGTGCAAAATTTGTGGTTTATTTATTGTAGGACTGAAGACATTTGTGTAAATTGGAATGACATGTTTAATGTTGCAATATTAGCACAAAAAATTCACGCTTTTACACAGTTTTCAATGTGACAGGATAATGCATCTTGTCAATACGAAAAAGCGAAATAATCCTAAACACAACGAGATAAATATTAACTCTCAGAAGATTAAGTTATCCTAAACATGACAATATTAACGTTTAACTGGAAGCTTCTTTACAAAATTGTTCCCACACTAATGTTATGATGTTGCTCAGTACTACAAAAATCGTGCGATTCCGGTTCAAAGTTCGGTACTACTTTTAGGATGACGCTCATGTCTATGATGGATGGTTACTAATGTGACAAATTGAGCAAAAGATTACACAATGCCGCTCGAGTTTAGAGTGGACGCAAGCTGGTGAACCGACAAGTTAACGCCTCTGCACGCAGTATTTACCTTAAGCTGCGACGAGCTGTCCTCTGCTGGGTCACTCTCTTATGCTGAAATTCCTATAAAACTAATTACACCTTTGCTGAATTTTCCAGCAGAAACATTCTCTATGTCTCTCGTTATGCGAGAGATCATGTACTCATCCCCAGTCTTAGAATGTGGCTATATACACGTGCCTGGTTGGGGCAGCACGCATTTGGTAATACCCTCCCAGTTCTCTCAAGAAAAACTGATTAATTGGCTGGTTCATTTCTCCACAGTTTGAGCTAAACGATGCTATAGAAAATTTCTAGCTGGATATCAGCCGCAGTGATCGCAGTGTTCACACAAATTACTCCTGTGCGTCGTACAGAGTGTTATGCGCTCTATTCTGCACCTTATAACACTCCCTTCTGCTACCACTGTACCATAACCTCAATGCTAGAAGCAGATTGTGACATAGAACAATTTTGTAAAAGCAACTATGGCACAAAGCAACAGAACAGTGTTACCCTCTGAGAGGAATTTTGTTAAATTGACCGTGTTGTTCCTAACGGAGGTGGCTTATCGGAAATGAAAGTAAGAATTACGTAAATATTGGAATAGTGACAAACAAAATGTTGCCTAGCTATACTATTCCTAGAATAAGGGAAACGGTCGCCAGCCTAATTAGGCAAGAGAAAGATTAACATTCTCGTTTATGAAAGTAGGTATAAGTAACTATAATGGACAACACAACAGACACAACCTAGACTTAGTAACACGCGAGTGCAATGAACTCTGACGCACATATGTTTTAAGATTGAAGCTAACAGTTAGAGCAGCAGGAACTATTTTCAAAATTATAACAGGTACAGAAAAAAAACACTATCACTTTCAGGGTTTACACAAACTGAGTGGTCTTTATACTGTTAATATGCACACAAGAGAGACAAACACTTGGCATACATGGGAATGTAACGCTTCACAACTACAGCTTCATCACTTTTACTACAACGAAACACAATGTTGACAAAATTGCAAGAAACTGACTCTCCTTTTAGAATTTACTACAGGCAACAATGTGTTCATTTACTTTACTTAAGGAATTTTACTTTTACCGTTAGCAACAGTACTTTGATAAGCAGTTTTACTAGGAAAATTGTTTTCAGCAATTATCATTGACTTTAACTTTCTCTTTAATAAGTTCAAGAGGCATTATTTAACAGAGCTCTAGGCTTCAATGTACTTTCAGTAAGGACACTCGGTAATCACTTTACTTCAAACGGAGAGGACCCTGAGAGGTGTTATGATGAGGAGTAAAATCAAGGTAGGTAAATAAATTCCGATATGAATTACCTTATATTTCAGCACACTAACAAATCCATTAGGCTGATCCTTCACTGTACATCAATATAGTATTACGTTACAGTGATTGCGCAATGTGGTGGCAACTGCATGTTGGTAGGTGGAATTGCAGGTAGAATTGCTGCACTCAGTCATTTCTTGGTGGCGATGATAAATACAAATTCCAGAATAGTTCCTTCTATTTATCCACCCATCCGAGGCATTGGCAAGTAGCAGAAAAGCCTCTCTCTCTGAATCAGCACAATATGCACCTTTATAATGACAGTGCACAGACTCGTAGCTCCTTTCCGACTGGTGGCTCGTCTCCGACTGGTTGCTCATCTCCGACTGACTATCAGTTCCACCTTTTCCACCTATGCCAACCACAATTTGCGCGCGCTACAGATTTCCGTTCCTGAGGGGAACCACTACACCTTTTATATACAGAATAACTAAGAGCCCTAAGTGAGGATCAGCAATTTACATAATAACAAATAAATACATTAAATAAAACAGAACATTTTCACATATTGACACTTCAACAAAAAATTATTCACACAAAATTACAATTACATATAATAAGTTCTGTTCCCTCCAAATGGGACAAAGAATATAAATTGCAGATACACTACTTTGCATAGAATCAAATCATGACATCAAAGGTTTGACAAAGAAAAGAGTACACAATTTTATGTTATCGATTCAATCACATTTACAGACGATCAACAATGTAACATTAAATAAAGCAAAAGCAAAATAAATTCATACATCATAGGAGCTGTGGTGTTACACATGCCCCATGTTTCGTTGAAGTTTCCCGTCAGGGATACTTCAAGGAAACAACTATAACACCTAAGTGGTGCTGGCTGCAAAAAAAAAAAATATTCCACCCAACTTCAGTTGGGAGAAAAAAAAACACATATTACAAACATACAGTATATACACTAAGAAATTGCATACATTTCTTCCAAAAGATTTTCAAAATAAAACATCTAAAGCAATTTTCAATTTCACACTGGTTTAAGGAAACTAATTTTGCATCATTACACAAGATATCTTTTAAGCATGTTCATTTCATACACACACAGTTCAATTAATAGGCAATCAGTACAAAATTAATCTGCATATTAGTAGAATATGGTATAGCCTTCAAATAAAATAAAGAAATACACATATACAACAACACAGAACATTTTAACTTAACAAAACAGAAGTTTGTCTCTCAATAATTTTAAAAGAATGTAAAATTTCACAGACACACAAGCATATTAATGATCACAGTACATTTTACAAGGTTCAGCAATTAATGAAATATTGAAAATATCAGTTTGCATCCAGATATGCACAAATATTTATACAAACAACTATGGAAACCTTTTTCCAACTGACTCTTTAAATACCAAAGTAACTTTGCAAGGATGTTTCAAAATAAAGCTGCTCTTCATTAATAGCAGTCCAAAAATATTTGTTGCACATAAACACGCTAACCTATTCAAAACCTATCTTTAATCATCACTGCTGTGTTTTAAAACAAGGCAGTCCAAAACTTTAAGTTATTTCAAAAAACCTAGAATCAAAGACATCTACAACCATTTAATTAAGAATGCATATATATTTTATAATAACTTTTCACTGACTTCAATAAGAATAGTCAGTTCATAACATATTGTTCAAAAAACCTAACTTAGTCCACTGCTTGCTTCAGCACTAGCAGTCCATGTTACACTTTCTGCCCATTATTGGTTTAGCAGTCTTTTTACATACACATTTAGGCACAAATACACAATTTAGATAAAGAACACTAACAAAAACACATTTTTAAATTGACACACTGCCCCATCCTCTAGTTTTGGCAGTTCGTGATCACTTATCAACTTCTTGCCCCACAATGGCAAGTCCTTTGGCTACTGCTCACATAGTATTTTTTGTAGTCCTCAACTTCAGGACCACAGCATTCTTATTCTTTTGTCTTGTTTTGCTGCCCAACAACATATTTTTGAGCAGTTTATTGTCATCATCTTTAAGTTTTTCATCATTCTGTCACATTTTTGGTAAAATTTGCATTAATAGTATAAAACATTAAACCTGCAACTTTGAAACAGTAATTAGACACTGGTAACAAAATCATTTCTTTTCAAATGACACAATCAGGCAACATATACATTAATCGAGAAAGAATTAAATGTCATATTCAGGATCAAGTTAGGATAAATTATTTTTACTACTCATTTGTCATTACTTTTCCACATACAGTTAGGTCATTACATACATCAAGATCAGGACAATAATTTCAAATCCTATTGCAAGTGATTTCTGCCAACTCTTTTGCTGGCACTAGACACATATACATCTCATATCTATCTTACACACATTAGTCAGGTTCATCTCCTCAGTTTTAAACACATATACAGTTTTTCAACACCATATTTGCCCCTTTCTTTTTCAAAAACATTTACATTTAATTACATTATGGCATTCATTTACCTTTTCTTTTCAATATTCTTACCTTTTCTCATCCATATTTCTCTTTCCAATTACTTTTCCATTACATTTTCTCTTTAACAATACCCACCATACTTTCATTATTCTTTGTCATTTTCTAGTGTACCCATATTATTTATCCACACACAATACAGAGTATCTTACATTATTTCTACACTTTTCACTCTATTCTGATAGAGAAGAAGAAAAGAAGATAGTAAAAGTTCTGAATGATGAAGAGGAAGGTTGGCAGCACGAAAAGAAATGGAAGTAGTGCTATTAACGACTCGGGTCCCTGGTGCTCGTCAGGCACCTGACAATGCAAAGAGTGCATTGCCCCCTGAGGGTGTACATTTCATTCATCATTGGTTTCTGTGGACATACTTTTTCAGGTCAACTATATTTCTAACTCCTAAAGGCTTCCTTGACCTAGGATACACAAGAAAATAAGCATTTGCATGTGGAGTTCCTTGCACTTCAAAAGGCCCATTGTAAATTTATTTGAATTTAGAAATTTCATTATTAATTTCACTTGATTTTTCATGGGTCTTCACTAAGACATAATCTCCAAGCTTAAATTTAGTTGTTTTAAGGTTATTATCATGCCTTTTGGATCTAGCGGCCGCTTTCTCTTTCATTCTTTTCTTAACTAACTGTTTTTTCTCGTGCAGGTTAATTCCTACAGTAGGGGGGAATTGCAAGATCTCTCCAATAATACTTTTACTTTTACGGTCCAACAAAATTTCTTCAGGGGTAAAACCTGTGGTTTCATGGTATAAGGTGTTCATGGTCTTTTCAAAGTCATTTACAAATCTGCCCCAAGCCTTATGGTTATGGTGACAGTAGGTTCTACCTAACCTTCCTAATTCTCGCATATATCTTTCGACAGGGTTACTAGCTGGGTGGTAAGCCGAAATATATTTAACTTGAACCCCATGTTGCTTCATACCTTCCTTCCAGATTTTTGAGGTAAACTGTGGTCCATTATCAGACAAAACTGCTTTAGGTTTACCAATGGTGTTAAAATACTCAGTCATCTTGCTAAAGACTGCTTTAGCAGTGGCTTTCCTGATTGGATATAATTTAATAAATTTGGAGAACACTTCCAATACTACAACAATGTAAGACCAATTACCTGAGGTTTTAGGTAAAGGACCATACAAATCCACTGACAGTAATTCTAATGTGTCCTCTGGTACGGTATTCTGCATAAAACCTTGATTTTGTTTGTTTGTTATTTTTGCCCTCTGACATACATCACAAGATCTTATTCTCTCAGTAATTTTCTTAGTAGCACCTACATTAATCACAACCACATCAGTTAATTTTTCGATACACTTCTTGGGACCACAGTGCCCTAAGGCCAGATGAAAATAATCAATTACTTCAGTCTCAAATTGCCTAGGCCAACACACCTTCCATTCTTCAGTGCTGGTATTCTTTCTCCTGTATAAAATTCCATTAAATATCTTGTAAAATCTACAGATTTGTGGGTAATTCGGGTTACTAAAATTAACTTTCACTGATTTCCAAATTTCATCCTCATTCTGGTGGAACCTCATGCTTTTACAAATTTGCTCTATTCTTTTCCTACCTGGAACCTCCTTAATATATCGTATATGAAATTTTCCATCTTCATTACATTCCCTTGGTAAGTTGTTCATACCCTCAGGCAACCGTGATAAAGCATCAGCTACATAATTGTCACTACCTTTAATGTATAATATCTCATAATCGAACTGTTGTAAGTACAGTGCCCATCGAGTCAACCTGCCGGTAAACAGTCGACAGTTTTTTTAAAAAGGTTAATGCCTTGTGGTCTGTATGAATTATAGTTTTATGTCCCCATAAATAATTCCTAAATTTCTTTAATCCCCAAATGATTGCTAAAGCCTCCTTCTCTGAAATAGTATAGTTTTTCTCATATTTAGTTAAAGTTCTACTAGCAAAAGCAATGGTATTATGTTCAGTTTCCCCAGATTCTGTGTTTTCCTGAAATATTTCAACACCAATACCATAAGCACTACTGTCTGTAATCATGTGGAATGGCTCACTTAAAACTGGATGATGTAAAATGTTTTCCCTTACTAACTCGGTTTTCAAATTTTCAAAATCTTTCTGACATTCAGATGTCCAAATATATACACTATTTTTCTTTAACAGGCTATTCAAATGTGGGCTGTTAAAAGCTTGCCCTTTCACAAATTTGCGGTAAAACCCACAAAGACCTAAAAACGCTTTCAACTGTTTCCTGTTCTTTGGAGGAGGGCACCTTTCAATAGCATTAATCTTTTCTGGGTCCTTGCTAATCCCAGATGTGGTTATTATGTGTCCTAAAAACTTAATTTCTTGTCTCACAAATTCACACTTTTTTAACTTTAAAGTCATGCCCCCTGCTTGAAGAGCAATAAGGGTTTTCTTCAACAAGTCACAATGTTCTTCCCAGTTATCAGTAGCAATCAATAAGTCATCCACATATACAGTCAACCTAGCACAAAGTTCTTTTCCCAACACAGAATCCAAAGCCCTAATGAAAACAGAAACAGAAGTATTCAAACCAAATGGTACAACTTTGTATTGGTAACATTTTCCTGCAAACAAAAAAGCTGTGTATTTTCTAGAATCTTTGTGTAATGGGATCTGCCAATATCCAGCAGTAAGGTCTAAACTGGTTAGATATTTCACATTATGGAATTTTTGTAATAAATCATCTAAATATTCAGGCCTGTCTACTTCTCTCCTGACAATTTTATTCAATGTTCGTGCATCAATGACTACTCTTACACCTCCATCCTTTTTGCTGACTATAATAAGTGGACTATTGTATTCACTATTGCTTCTTTCTATTACCCCCCATTCCAACATTTTATCAATTTCAGCTTGTACTGCCTCTTTCTTAGCTATAGGTATTGGATATGGTCTGACAAAGAATGGTTCATGTTCCAGGATATCCATACGGTATTCAAAGTTATTTACGACACCTGGTTTATCAGAGAACACTTTCTTATTACTATTCAAGATATCAAATAAATCATCTTTCTGTTCACATGATATTCCTTGGATAACACCAACAATTTCCCTTAGACTGTCAGTTTTTTGATCATCCTGCAATAAACCTCTCACATGGTATATTTCATATAGTTGGGATAAACCATCATTTTCAGATTCTATTTTTAATAAAATGGATTCCACATTCACAGCTTGGACCTGGTTGTTACCTTCAAATTTAATTTCTATTGTTTCGGTTTCCCTATTAATCTTAACAGTTCCACTACCACAATCTAAAATTACTTTTTCCTTGTCTAGCCAATCAATACCTAGGATCATTTCAGCACTTAGTTCAGGGACCACTAAAAAATCATGTTCAAATTTTTGGCTTCCTATTTCAAAGTCCATCAATACTTGTTTTTGAATGGGCTTGCTGGATCTACCAGTAGCTCCTATAATTTTCACTCCACTAACAGACATTATTACTAACCCTGGATTACATGAAATATGATTAAAGAAAGATTCTGATATGGCACTGATTTGGGATCCTGTGTCTAAAAGTACTTGCATTTCAGTGTTACAAACATTTACAGGTATTATAGTTTGTTTAATAATTCTCTGTTCCTTTACCTCCTGTTCTTCCCATAATAAATCCTGCTCAACCATAACGTCTTTCCAGGAAATATTACCTACTGATTTCAATTGTATATCAGGTGGCTTTTTGGGTTTGTGGACCTCTACATCTTTACAGATCTTTAACAGTTCACGGTCTACTATATTTATCTCTGAACATTCTTTAGGTTTCTGTAAATCTACTTCTGTCATTTCATTTAGTAAAGCCCGCCCTAATATAGTATCATCCGGCGGCTCTTTCGGTTTTGTTTCAGTTACACATTCCGGATTTTGTTTCGAAAAGATGTTAATTTTTTCGTAACCTCTTTCTGTAAAGGTATAATTATGTTTGTCGACCTCCGAAAACTCATCTGTATCTGAATCTGTCGTCTCTCCTTCGTCTGAGCTATCACTAGGTTCTATTTCGTTATCAGATTCGAGCAGGAAAGCAACTTTTAGACAGTGAGGCAGATTATCACTAGATGTCTCAACCACTTCGTTTTCTGACTCCTTTTCTACATAATGCACATCGTTTGGACAGTCAGGCACTTCTGTTATATCACTTTGAACGATTTCAGCCTTAATTTCATACTTAGTATAATCGTCACATACTTCAATAACTTTTATTTCATTTTCTTCCATGCCGTCATTTTCAGGTAATCGTGCGAAATTCTTACTAGACCCTTCTGCATCAAAACTAGTAAACACCTTTCCATCAACAATAATTTCATCTGCACTGCTCATAATGTCATGATTACTAACGTCCTACTCTACCTCATTTTTACCTCTTATTAATTGTGCACACGTCTTTTGCGTGGCATATTCTACTTCCCTTTCCTCTTTATTCATCACAACCTCCCTCACATCTTCGTCTTTTACTTCATACACATCATTAACAGTACAAATGTTCTTCTTTTCACTCGCCTTTTCTGGCTCCCTTTTAATTTTTAATAAAGTCTTTTCACACGATTCCGATACCGAGTTATCTTTATCATATGACATATTAACTTTATTTTCATTTCTACATTCATCTACTACTGAAACCGGCCATCGGAAGTGTCCGATCCCGCCTCTTCTGTCTCTTTCTACGGCAGCCATCTTGTTCTGACGTCTACCATTTGTGTCTGCTGCCAAGTGCAATGTATTCTGCTTCGGCAACGGCTGGCCCGAGCACGAACGGTCACGTGACTTCGCACTGGGAACGCCACTATGTATCATTCCGCGCCCGTCTGCTATAGGCGCGCCCTTAACCTTCCTGCCCCGTAGTTCACGTCTTTCCTTCTCGAATCTTATTTTTGGCGTCTTTTCTTTGGGCCCAAAACCGGTTTCCGCGTGAATCCGGCCCGTAACACACGCGGTTTTTAGTTTTCCATTTCGTCTCTAGTTTGAGAATTCCGTGTCATGTATCCTCTACCGCGCGTAGTATAATTTCCCCTGCCCCTCGCACGACCTCTTTGAATCGTGTTTATACGAAATCTTTCATTTTCGTGTCGTTCAGATTGGTCATTACTTTCTCGCGAATAATTATTGTTATTATGGGGACGGTACTCGCGATTTCTTCGCCAGTGATCTTCATCCTCTACCCTTTCCAAGAACGCAGAAAAACTACTGTGGGTACTCCCAACATACCGTTTAGAATCCTCAGGCAGTTTCTGCCAAAGAACCCAAACGATCTCGGCTTCAGTCCTCCTTGCTTTTAAGTGTATTAGTTTTCTGTACCATGATTCGCAAAACTCTTTCATGGTTAGCCTACCTCTGACATCATACAGTCTGGCCATTAGAAATTCACGCCACAACTGGTCTTGTTTTTGTTCTGACCAGTATTCGTCAATAAATTTTTGTTTGAAGGTTTCAAAAGACATCTGGTTAGTATCAAGATTCAACCCCCACCTTTTTGCTTCTCCCGTTAGTGCACTGATTACAACATTAATTTTTTCCTGGTCAGACAAATATTCAGGAAAATTTCTTTCGCAATTCTTTACAAAATCAAGGGGGTGCCAACCGTTATGTCTCTTTGCAGGGTCGAATTTTTCCTCGCCCTCTAATATTTTACTGAAAGGAATCCTTTCTGTAAATTGTGTAGGTCCTGTTTGTATTTTTCTTTCCAAGTCATACATTTTGCCTTGGATTTGTGAAGTGTTATGTTCACACTTCTTTTCGCAAGTAAGAATCTGTTTGGTTAGAGCTCTGCTTGTTTCTGTTACAGATTGTTTAATCTGTGCAAATTCCGCGTTACATTCTGTTTGTATTTCGGATTTAATACCGAATACCTTTTCGTCAACCTTAGTACAGACTAAGGGTTCAATTTGATCTTGAATTTTAATTACTTCAGAGTCAAATCTTTCGTTAGTGTCATCAATTTGTCCTTGTACATTGGCAATATTGCCATTGATGGCAGTAATTTCGCTTTTAATACTTTTGATTTCATTACTCACTGTTCCTACCTTTGAGTTGACTTCTTCAATTTGTTTACTAAGTCTGGTACCCTGCTCTTGCATTTGTTTACTAATATCACTACCTAGTGCTGCGTTTTGTGCTGCAATTTGTGCAGACAACATTTTTAACAATTCTATCATATCTGAATTCTTTTCAGTTTTATGTTCTGCTACATTTTCGTGTTCAAGTTCTACTTTCCTTTCAGTTTTTGGTGATTCAAACATATCCCTCGATTCATCAGCATAGCCACTGTCTTCGACAACATCGCCTACATTGTCTTGCTTAGTACGTGCTACACACATAGCTTCGATCTGTTTATTAACGTCTGCGTGATAACGTACGTAATTTAACTCGCGCGTCATGCCATCCGTTGGTGTGCTGCCTGAACTGCTCTCGGTTGCATTCTGCTCTCGCGTGTCTACACTTATTTCTGATTTCCTGTCCATTTTAGCTATTATTAAGTACTGATACCTTTTATTTTTAATTTAAACTGAACTTTCACTACTAGTTCTGTCAAGTAATGTACAGGTTCGTGCCGCTGGACGTTTTATGTTCACTCAATGTTTGTAAAATGCTGACTACTTATAATTTTTTCCGTCTGTAGGTGCAAACTGAACAACGTCCTGTCACGGTCGCCACGTATAACACTCCCTTCTGCTACCACTATACCATAACCTCAATGCTAGAAGCAGATTGTGACATAGAACAATTTTGTAAAAGCAACTATGGCACAAAGCAACAGAACAGTGTTACCCTCTGAGAGGAATTTTGTTAAATTGACCGTGTTGTTCCTAACGGAGGTGGCTTATCGGAAATGAAAGTAAGAATTACGTAAATATTGGAATAGTGACAAACAAAATGTTGCCTAGCTATACTATTCCTAGAATAAGGGAAACGGTCGCCAGCCTAATTAGGCAAGAGAAAGATTAACATTCTCGTTTATGAAAGTAGGTATAAGTAACTATAATGGACAACACAACAGACACAACCTAGACTTAGTAACACGCGAGTGCAATGAACTCTGACGCACATATGTTTTAAGATTGAAGCTAACAGTTAGAGCAGCAGGAACTATTTTCAAAATTATAACAGGTACAGAAAAAAAACACTATCACTTTCAGGGTTTACACAAACTGAGTGGTCTTTATACTGTTAATATGCACACAAGAGAGACAAACACTTGGCATACATGGGAATGTAACGCTTCACAACTACAGCTTCATCACTTTTACTACAACGAAACACAATGTTGACAAAATTGCAAGAAACTGACTCTCCTTTTAGAATTTACTACAGGCAACAATGTGTTCATTTACTTTACTTAAGGAATTTTACTTTTACCGTTAGCAACAGTACTTTGATAAGCAGTTTTACTAGGAAAATTGTTTTCAGCAATTATCATTGACTTTAACTTTCTCTTTAATAAGTTCAAGAGGCATTATTTAACAGAGCTCTAGGCTTCAATGTACTTTCAGTAAGGACACTCGGTAATCACTTTACTTCAAACGGAGAGGACCCTGAGAGGTGTTATGATGAGGAGTAAAATCAAGGTAGGTAAATAAATTCCGATATGAATTACCTTATATTTCAGCACACTAACAAATCCATTAGGCTGATCCTTCACTGTACATCAATATAGTATTACGTTACAGTGATTGCGCAATGTGGTGGCAACTGCATGTTGGTAGGTGGAATTGCAGGTAGAATTGCTGCACTCAGTCATTTCTTGGTGGCGATGATAAATACAAATTCCAGAATAGTTCCTTCTATTTATCCACCCATCCGAGGCATTGGCAAGTAGCAGAAAAGCCTCTCTCTCTGAATCAGCACAATATGCACCTTTATAATGACAGTGCACAGACTCGTAGCTCCTTTCCGACTGGTGGCTCGTCTCCGACTGGTTGCTCATCTCCGACTGACTATCAGTTCCACCTTTTCCACCTATGCCAACCACAATTTGCGCGCGCTACAGATTTCCGTTCCTGAGGGGAACCACTACACCTTTTATATACAGAATAACTAAGAGCCCTAAGTGAGGATCAGCAATTTACATAATAACAAATAAATACATTAAATAAAACAGAACATTTTCACATATTGACACTTCAACAAAAAATTATTCACACAAAATTACAATTACATATAATAAGTTCTGTTCCCTCCAAATGGGACAAAGAATATAAATTGCAGATACACTACTTTGCATAGAATCAAATCATGACATCAAAGGTTTGACAAAGAAAAGAGTACACAATTTTATGTTATCGATTCAATCACATTTACAGACGATCAACAATGTAACATTAAATAAAGCAAAAGCAAAATAAATTCATACAGCATAAGAGCTGTGGTGTTACAACCTGACGCCATTTCAGAGAAGAGTCTTGGAAAATTTCCGTCTTGTCTTACTCATAGCCGAACTGTCTCCCCACCTGGGTTCTTTCGTTCTTATTGTCACGGCTTTTTTCTACCAATATGAGCATTTCTCTTATTTTGTGGAATCTGTGTCTACCAATCGCAAGGTCCCTACCATTAAATTGCGTCAAAACTTCGGATCTTTTCTCCTTCCCAACGCGTTTCCGCCAACCGGACCTTTTGTGCCCGTTCCAGACGCCTAAATGCTTACATTGACTCTCTCACATGTGTACCACTCGCTGGACACATGATCGAAAATGCGTCACTGGTCTTGTTTCGTATCCATTTGGAATTCCGAAATGCAGTATCCTAAAAGCTTTTTTTTCTCTGCTCCCTCAGATTGGCCGTTATACTCGCTCTCCCCATCTGAGTCTCCTGGTCGGTTATTGACTTTGGGCCTGGGACACCCCTTTAAGTGGTTTCCATGGTACCCCCTGTAGCGCGGCCTTGCCTCTGCCCTCATCCCTGTGAATTCCAAATTAAAACGCCTCTTGCTTCACTTTCTGCTCAACCATGCATTACAAGAACAGTGTGTTAATTACTGTCAACTGTCATCTCTTCTTGCGTTACTCACTGCTAGGCAAATTGGCTCATTACTGCTGAATTAAGTTGGATGTCATACCTTCTACCCTACAACCTTAGCAGAGATGACAGCTCTGCCAATGCACTGCCGTTTTATACCTTGTGTACCCTATACTACCTCCATTTGCATAGAAGCATATCACTATTCCATGACTTTTGTCGCATCAATGTGTGCGCCTCATGGCGTGCTATATTAGTAGAAAATCTTCAGTAATTTATGAGATATGATGATTGTTATGAAAAAGTGATCCGCTAATCACAAGGACTTCTATGGGCGAGTTGCGCCCGACTGTCCTTCGGATATAAAACCCAATAACTCGAGAAGGAGACGAGATATTCTCCTGGTCTCAATTTTAAATAAAATTTCAATACACTAACAACATTTCATTCACTGCAATGTATGTCCACACCCGGTAGCTGAGTGGCCAGCGAGACACAATGTCGATCCTACGGGCCAGGGTTCGATTCCCGACTGGGTCGGAGATTTTCTCCGTTCAGGATCTGGGTGTTGTGTTGTCCTAATGATCATAATTTCATCCCCATCGACGCGTAAGTCGCCGAAGTGGCGTCAAAGCGAAAAACTTGCACCTGGCTAACAGTCTACCCGACAGAAGGCCCTAGTCACACGACATTTGTAATATTAGTAATTTTCGCCTCACAGACATTAATATGCGCTCAATATTAAACGCCTGATGGCTTAAAGTTATCCAACAATTGTAAAGTAAAAGAAATGAACCATCACGTAGAAGCAGTAGGATCTAATATTTTTTATCTTGCCATTCTTGCGCGGTGCCTGTAAATCTCAATGTACATGTATCGATTAACGATATAAAAAAGAATTCTGTTGTTTCAAGACAAATGAGGCATTGGGCACCTCACCTTTTATTGTTTGTATTCCATGAAAGGCGGACGCGGACTAGCTGTGTTCCGCATCGGTATTTTATATATTATGTAAAAAAATTTAGTAAATATGCTAATCGTTGTTTTTACAATCAGAAAACATGTAGTTTCTTTTAATTGATTACGAACAGACGACGTCAAGAAAACATTTTGACTGTTACGTGTAAAATATATAACCACAATGGTCATCTATTTTAATTTAATATGAAAAGGTACGTAGCGTTAAAAAACGAGCGTTAAAGACAAGTGTGCTTATTTTAGTAAATTAACCTTGTACTTGAATGTTAATTATTTTGTGTTAGTTCATCACCAGAAAGTACGATCACGCTGATGGGCCGAACGCAGCATGAGGCAGAAGGAACATTATCGTTTTCCTATTATTTCTGAATCAGTTCTTCTTTTTATTTGTGTAGTATTGCATTTCCTTTCAAGTCTATAAATCTTCTGGTCCCTTAGCGTTCTTATCGGTATGACTACATCGCGACTACAGAAATGCACATAAATGATAATGTTTCTTCGAACGATCTCAAATAAATCAATCTGCTGCTCTTGTTCAAATAATCCAACCAGGTATTTCATGCTCAACGTATGTTATTATAGTAGTGTAATCAATCCCTGATTCTGTTGCCAAAAATATACTCATCTTCTCGACTTTCTCGAAAAATATAAAATAACAATTCTTTTTCTTTTCGCCCCCCCCCCCCCCCCCACTCCACACCGCAGAGCAACGCTAAACATCATACTTCAATGTATTAGCTAAAATCAACCATACGAAAAATTTACACACTGCGTTTTTGCCTCTACGAACTCTTTGAAATTCCCTACAGCGTTTTATTTAGTAATAAGATAACGGAAGAATTCAGTTCATAACGAGTGAAGGTATCAGAGTGCAAGAAGTGTAAAATTAAATTTTTTTAACCTAATAGTTTTCGAAATATCGGATGATAAGAGTTTCATATCAGCCGAAACGACGTCCTCAATACAGGCACCACCATCTGGCGTGAAATTCAGCCACATACAGCCAAGTGTGACAGGACCATATTCATTCTATATGAGTATAAACATAATGATTTGACGGACAGGGCCTGTACCAATATACGGCTGTTTGCTGATAACTCTGTGATGTACTAGAAGAAGTCGTCGATGAGTGAATATAGGAATGAAAAGGATCACTTAGACAAAATTTATAGTCTGTGTGATGAATGGCAACTTGCTCTAAATGTAGATAATTTTATGTTGATGCGGAGAAGTAGGAAAAACGATCCTGTAACGTTCCAATACGGTATTAATAGAGTGCAGTTTGACACAGTCGCATCAATTAAGAATCTAGGTGTAACGTTGTACAGCTGTATGAATGGGACGAGCATGCCATGCTAGTTGTAGGGAAGGTAAGTGTCCGACTTCATTTTATTGGGGCACTATTGGGAAAGTGTATCTCATCGACAAAGGAGACTAGTGTGAAGGCTACTGCTATGCGTTCTTAAGTACTGTTCGAGCGTTTGGGATCTCCACCAGGTAGATATCGAAGCAAACCAGAGGCGTGCTGCTAGATTTGATTGCGGGTTTCATCAGCACGCAAATATTACGGAGATGTTTCGTGAACTGAAGGGAAGGCGACGCTATTTATGCAATACACTACTGCAGAAAGTTACAGAACCGGCATTTGAAAAAGACTGCCGAATTATTCTACTGCTACCGATGCACACTTCGCGTAAGGACCACGAAGATAAGATGCGAGAAATTAAGACCCTTATGGAATCTTTCGGACACTTATTCGTCCTCGCTTTCCTTGCAAATGGAATAGGAAAGGAGTCCGCCCCCATAGCTGACTGGTCAGCGTGACGGATTGCCGTCCTACGGGCCCGGGTTCGATTTCCGGCTGGGTCGGGGATTTTCTCCGCTCAGGGACTAGGTATTCTGTTGTCTTCATCATCATTTCATCCCCATCCGGCGCGCAGGTCGCCCAATGTGGCGTAGAAAGTAATAAGACCTGCACCAAGGAGACCGGCCAATGACGCCAATCGCTCATTTCCATAGGGAAGGAATTGACAAATAGTGCTACAGTATACACTCCGACATGCACAGTGCGATGGTTTGCCAAGTGCGTATGTGGAAGTAGATGCACACTTGTGCTGTTGCTATATATTTTCACGTGAGCTGTAAGGAATCAAGATGTCTTAAAACTAAACTGAACACTCGTGTGTCCAGACGAAAGGCGCCATTGTTTTTAACTAACAATTTCTTATATTGTACGCCTCTATTTCCATTTCAAATAGAGAGATGGTTCTGCACCGGATGGGAGGGTCATACTGAGGATAGGACATCCAGTTAAGGGTACAATTTAGAGACAGCAAAGAAAACTGTTAGATAAATGGCCTGGTATATTTCACGATTAGTAATACAAACAGCCAACTGCCCGAAGGGGCAGAACTACAGAGTAAGAATTGGGAGATCAGGAGAAGGCCCTTTCTTAGCCAGGGAGATGGTGGCAAAGAGAGTGTCTATTTTGGAGCCTGTGTTCATTCTCCTACGCTCCCACTGATCGAGGGCTGAGCGCAACGCTACGTTGGGCGTCCTTTTGTCAGCAGTTCATAACTTTGGGACTTCTGCTAACTCAACAAAATGACACGGTAGAGCATACGTTTTGGGAGCAGTCTCCCAGCAAGCAATAACTCTCAACAAGAAAAGAGTAACTCCTAATAACCAAAACGTTTTTAATAACTTATCCTAGATTAACTTGAGATAGTGGTCGGTTGCACGTTACTTCCCCCTTCCGCATGAGTAGGGTATAGGCGTTACAATTTGTTTATTTGTTGAATTCTCCCTTGCACAGGCGCTACTACCTGATAGGGGCTTTACAGACAAACGGAGGGTGCAGACATTTTTATATGGTTGATGTACTACAAACAAAATGAGTCAGTATACTACGAAATATTTATATTATATTAATAGTAATATAGTTGAATCTTATAACAAATTATTTGATAACGCAGTTATTAAATGCTCGTAGTTAAATATTCACGACATATTGTCGGTTTGAACAGAGACCTACTCGGACAGAAAAATACATGTGTTTTAGTGAATAGTGGCAATATTTTATTTTGCTTACTGAGTAGCAATTTCGATACACAGTACCATCCTAAGATCATTTCGAGGTTAAAAAATTCAAGTACATCGTTAGAATAATAATGCAATTGAATGGTACAATTTCTTTCTGTGTTATTGTAAACATATGGCGTAATGTGCAACCTTAAACGGCGTAGATGATCCTTTACGTCCGAGAAGCTCTCATCACACTTGCTTCCCTAGTATACGTGACATGTGTAAGGGGCCAAATGCACATTTTAAGTTTGCATTTTGTCCCATACGTTTGCTGTCATAGGATAAAGAAATGCTTTGTAAATTCCACTTACCTTTTGTATTATAACCATGTACTGTAATTGATTGTAGGATGGCCTGAGAAAAGACCTGTGTGCTGAAAGCGGTAGCCTGAAGGAAAAATAAGAAATTGTGGCTGTAGAATAAACCGCATATAAGTTCTGTATGTGCTAGTGGCCTTAAAAATAAATTACTCGGTATGATAAGTTTCTATAACGTGAAGGAACTCGTTCCGTGTGCTGACCACTTTTAGCACTATTGGTTCTATAAATTTTACTTGATTTCGTTCCCTAGATATGGAGTGTAAAGAGTGACATGACAGTGAATTTCCTTCACTCGCATTAACATCGCTTTATTTGTTACACACAGAAGACGTTCTTGGTCAGAGCTCTGAAGATATGTAGCCAAATGGGACAACATGGAACATTCAACCAAATGTCACATATGAAACGAATATTGGCTTCTGTTATCACTTAAAACCCTTGGTTCAGAAGTTTACCTCATCAATTGCTCATACAGCAGTTCATTGTGCCACACTCCATGGTGCTTTATGCAACTAACAACACTGTTAGCTACCACTAAAAGTGTAGTTTGATGTAGAACGCTAGTAATAGAAATTTTCATAATATATGCATTTATACAGCTTAGAGGGAAGATTTGCCCGCATCTCGTGGTCGTGCGGTAGCGTTCTCGCTTCTCACGCCCGGGTTCCCGTGTTCGATTCCCGGCGGGGTCAGGGATTTTCTCTGCCTCGTGATGGCTGGGTGTTGTGTGCCCTCCTTAGGTTAGTTAGGTTTAAGTAGTTCTAAGTTCTAGGGGACTGATGACCATAGATGTTAAGGGGCTCCGAAACGCCCTATACTTGCAATGTTAAAATAACGCTTATAAATTACATCTTTCCTCACAAAGTATTTCAGGTAGCAAGTTGAACTTTTTACAGATTATTTATTGGAATATGGGCTACAAGTTAACACAGGGATTTTACGAAAAGTTATTAAAGAAGATTTTTTTTTCAATTGTAATGAAAATTCACAACATTTTTTTGCAATTTTTTATTTATATGTTCAAAAATATACAGTTTTTTTTGGAAAAAGGCTGTGTTAAATTATGCAGAAGGTACTGTATAAAATTTACTGAAAGTTTGAAACAAATATGTTTGGAATATCCTTAGAAAACATGTAATTAGTATGAGAAAATAAAAGTTTTGGGAATCGAGCGACAAAGATTGGATTAACTTTTTAGTGCATTCCAGGTCCATAGGATGGATTATCTTCATCCTCTGCAAACTGCTCCTCCAGCTTCCTCTTGTTCCTCCTCCTGTTTACTCTTGCTTGTATTTCTAGACTCTTTACAGCCCTGTCTGCAGCCCGAAGGCGTTCCTTGTCTAAAGCAAGCGTCGCTCGTACCATGTTAGAACCTATCTTCATTCCAATATTTCTAAATACCTTGCACCTTACAATGTGGCCATAATTGAAAGTCGCAACAGCAACTTTACTTTTACTCATTATTATACTTCAACAAAACAGAGACTCAAGAAACAGAATTAATTACGAATATTTTCGATGATGATGATGATGATGATTGGTGTTTTAGGGCGCACAACAGCGAGGTTATCAGCGCCCGACGAATATTTTCGAGATAACGACAGAGTAAATAAACATGAAACAATCGTCAATCACAACAGCGATATATATTGAACCATCACAGGTTAGCCACAACACATACTTTATCTCACATCACTAAAATGTACCTGATGAACACGGACGTTAATAAAACACCATTTGACAGTAGTTTAACAGCGCCACAGTGGGTCACGCCCATGTAGAACACATTTCAAAAAAAAATTTAAAAATAGTTGTAGTCTTCGGAATTGAATAAATTATATATCTATTAAAAGGTAATAGTCTGCAGATTCAGAAAACGCAAAAAAGTAAAAATTGAACTTTTCATGATTTTGAGCCTTTCCGGAGCCCCTTAAGTCCCATAGTGCTCAGAGCCATTTGAACCATTTTTTGCTTAGAGGGAGTCGTCAAGTAGTTCTTTTGTGTCATGTTCCGGCGTAACGTAAAACGCCGGTACGACGACCAAGAACGGAAGAGCAAAGAGGGCTGTGAGACGACGCCAGCCAATAGTACGCCGACAGACCCCTCTCTAGGACGACTCCGAGACAGGAGCGGCATCTAGGCCAAGAGAATGTAAGCGCCGCTCCGCCAGGCAGCGGCCCGAGTTGAAGTGGAGCCGACCTACGAACGCTACAGTAGTGACTTAGCAACTGTATTCGTTCGCTTGTATTAAAAATTGTATATACTGAAGAGCTTGAAGATGTACGTCTGTCGCCCCTTGTTTGCCACACGTTTACATCCCACAAAGTTATGTATTGTAATCAATTCCTTTTGTAACAAACTCCTTTAATACGATTTGCTAGAATTGTCATCTAGCGATCCGAAAAAGCAGCTTTCCTAGGTACCTTATACTAGACGAGTCGGCAGAACGCAACATGTCCTGTATAAATGTTAGTGAGTGCAGTAATAGCAAGGTAATAAGAATGGAGTGCAGTAGCTCTTTGGCTTCGAGGACACACTTCCATACAGCAGTTACCGTCTCAACCAAGTTTCCTGGAATATATGTCAAAGATGCTGTGGTATTATACATTAAGGTAAGTACCCCTCAGCAAGGTAATTACGCAGTAGAAAAAGAAGCAAACGTGAAATCGTACATGAAGGAAGGGAACATCTCATTTCCAAAAGTAGTGGATTACTTGGTTGCATAAAAACATAACTGAGTATGTATATATTAAACCGATTCTAGCAGCGTCTGTACACTATAACAATGTCACTTAGAAACCTTTTATACGATTCATCTAGACTTACGGAGCTAAGGAGGGCAAAATAAGCTCAAGACTTAAACTGAATTTAGTGTCAGGGAAGCCGGCAAGGTAGCGCAGCGTGTTCGGTCAGAAGCTTACGTGCCGTCTGTAATAAAGAAACTGAGTTAATCGATCATCAACGAACTTAAACGGATGTCTTCCGACGTCTGACCGGAGTAGATGCAACGATCAAAAGCGAACAAAATGAGATTACAAGAAAAAAAAGGAGGCAGGGAGACTGAGAGTCAAGTCCCAAATGTGGCACAAATTTTAATTCATTTATTGAGCTTCTATGATAATCATAGATAATGATGAGACTCAGTTTTCTCGAGGAACATTTAATTATTTCAGATCTCTAGATCTCCTATACCTAAGGTATAGGTAGCACTTCCCCATTACACACTGATGTGCTATTTCAATACCAGAGTGCCTCGGCAATAGTGACGATCTAAGGAAGGGAAAATGTTGTGTCTAGACAAGACAGCCTAGACACAATGAGAGGAAGCCGAAAGGCACGCGCTTAAACTCACGGAGGCTGGCGTGAGGTCTGAAACAGGATACGTAATGAATGCTATAAAGAAAACTACGTAGCTTCTGGAATACTTAACTTTAATCCACATTTGTAGAACATCGCTCTTGATGATACATTAGTAGAATATAAATATCAATTGAATACGGCGCCTTGCTAGGTCGTATCAATTGTAGCTGAAGGCTATGCTAACTATCGTCTCGGCAAATGACAGCGTAATTCTCAGTGAACCATGGCTAGCAACGTCGGCTGTATAACTGGGGCGAGTGCTAGTACGTCTCTCTAGACCTGCCGTGTGGTGGCGCTCGGTCTGCAATCATTGACAGTGGCGACACGCGGGTCCGTCGTATACTAGCGGACCGCGGCCGATTTAAAAGCTAGCACCTAGCAAGTGTGGTGTCTGGCGGTGACACCACAGAAAATAAGCTCAAGAGGTGAACTGAAGTTTGTGTTAGGGAGCGTGTTGGACTTGGATGGTCCTTGCAGCTATGCTAGGTACAACACTGAGGTGGTGCAATAGCTACCACTCCTGACTAGTAAACAAGGAGACCCAGATTCATGTTCTGTCCACTGCACAAACTTTAACTCATCTCTTGTACTTCTGTCATGATCCTGTAATGTTTGTTTCACACTGTACCTACTCCTGGCACAGTTTATGTCCCAAAAGTGAAACTTGGCGGGGATTCGCTGACGATTTGGGCAGGGATATAGCGGTATTTCACGGGTGCCACGATCGTACTGTAAGCTCCCAATACTGTCAACGATTATGCGACCATTCTGTCTGATCAAGTCTATCCAGTGGTACAATATTTGTTTCCCAGTTGTGACGCTACTTTCCAAGATGACATTGCACTTGGTCTCACAGCTCACATCGTCCAAAAGTGGTTTTGCAAGCACGGGGATGAACTGTCGCGTCTGTCCTGTCATCACTCAGTGTTAATGAGTATTTGCGGTGTACTTCGGAGAGAAAAGTGCGTGATCGGTACCCACTTACATCATCCTTACCTGACCTTGTCACAATTTTACGGGAAGAACGGTATAACATTCACATGAAAATCGTACGCGACCTGTACTTTCCCATTGTTAGACGATAGGATGCTGTTTCACATGGCATAATTTTTCTTTTCTTTAATCTTATTTACTTCGTTAATGTCCGTAGCAGACGTCCCATGACACACGTTGAAGTTTATCTCTGAATGATTCACTCATTGTCAGTTTTATGTTACTGAGGGCAGCTAACCTTTTGGCCGAACAAGCTGAGGTACCGTGCCGCAATGCCATCGGTTCCGTATCCAGTGGCTAGCATTGCTACCTCTGGATCATGGGGTCCCGGGTTCGATTCCCGACATGGTTGGGTATTTCCTCTGCCTGGGGTCATAGTGTTTGTGTTGCTCTCATCATTCGAGACAGTGGCTTCATTGGATCGTGTAAAAAAAACTGGAATGTGTAAAAATTGAGACTTCGTACGAGCGCTGATGACAGCGCAGTTGCGCACCCCACAAACCAAACGTCATCATCATCATCATTGGTTCCGTAATAGAGATGGCAGTGTATTGCGTTTCTGATCCCTGTACGTTCGTGACGGTGCAGTCCAACCTAATCTGCCGATTTCTGTGGTCCATAAAGCATAGCAGTGATCGTGACAGACGCTTATCAGTGATATCCGCTGGCGCCGTCCGGTCTTTATGGTGATTCATTTTAATTGGCAAATCCAGGAGGGACGCGAAAGTTTGGGTTAGAGCTAAGTTGTCTGGCTGAATGTGGTCAGACTACACTCAGGTGGGACGTCCTTATAAGTTCATCAGTACGGCAAAAACTGGCCCCGAGAAGGGACAGGAGGCCTCATGCCATTACATAATGGGTACCAGCCTGCGAGGAGGGGAGTGGCGGAGGGACGCGTATGGACACGTGAGCTATGCTGGACTCCACGTGCGCGAGGTATGTACGAGGTGCGGTTAGAAATAAACCGGACTGATGCTCTAAAAAACATTTATTTACAATTATTTACAATTTCATGTTATCTCCTTCAATGTACTCTCCTCCTCGGTCTCTACACCGCTCCATACGAATTTTCCAATGTTCATAGCAATGCTGCAGATCATTTTCGGTAAGTCCATACTTACTTCCGTCGCTTTTTCTTTTACTGCTTCAACAGTCTCAAATCTAGTTCCTTTCAAAGCTACCTTGACTTTAGGGAAAAGAAAAAAGTCACAGGGGGCCAAATCAGGTGAGTAGGGTGGATGATCTAAGATGGGAATGTTGTGTTTTGCCAAAAACGTCTTCACTGACAACGCACTGTGAGCTGGGGCTTTGTCTTGGTGAAGGATCCATGACTTTTTTCTTTACAAATCGTTCCGTTTTCTCCGTACTCGCTCACGTAGGGTAGCCAGGACGCTAATGTAGTAATGCTGATTCACTGTTTGTCCCTCTGGTACCCAATCAATGTGCACAATCCCTTTGATGTCAAAAAAAATCATCATTGCCTTGAATTTCGATTTTGACATTCGTGCTTTTTTTTGTCGTGGAGAACCAGGAGTTTTCCAATGCATCGATTAGCGTTTAGTTTCGGGATCGTAAGCAAAGAACTACGATTCATCGCAAGTAATAACATTTTGTAAGAAGGTGGGATCACTTTCAATGTTTTCCAGGACGTCAGAACAAATCATTCTTCGGCGTTCCTTCTCTTCAATTGTGAGACAATTTGGAACCATTTTTGAACACACTTTGTTCATGTTGAAACTTTCATGAAGAATCTGCCTAACACTTTCCTTGTCAACTCCTGTTAACTCAGACAGTGCTCTGATTGTTAAACGGCGATCTTGTAGAACAAGTTTACCGATTTTTTCAATGTTTGCATCAGTTTTTGCTGACAATGGTCTGCCAGTGCGAGTGTCATCACTGGTGTCTTCGCGGCCACCTTTAAATCGTTGAAACCACTCATACACTTGTGTTCGCGGTAAACAATCATTGCCGTACACTTGTTGTAACATTACAAACGTTTCACTTGCAGATTTTCCTAGTTTGAAACAAAATTTGATGTTAACACGCTGTTCTTTCTGTACCCTCAACATTTTCCGACGCACAGACAAAACGTCAACTACTTAAAACAGACACCACGGGCAGACTGAGTGCAGGAGGCAGATGAAACTAGAGCAGCAGGCGGAGCGAGAGTCACGTGACAGACCACGCGACTTTCAGCCTTATTGCATTCGTTTTATTGTTTCACCAGTACTAATCCGGTTTTTTTCTAGCCACACCTCGTACACAGGTCGGAGAGGGGTGGGGTAGACGAAGCACCTGCGGCGCATCACGGGGCGCGTAGCTCCAACAGACGTAGTGAGGATTCGACCACTGAATCGATTAAAAGAGCTGTTTATCGAACCAGAAATATTGCGCACTGTTTCTGACTAGTTTACTTCGCTTGAAACTGACACCAGGAACCCATAGTCTCATTGATCGAGGGCTGCAGGCAACGTTCACTTATGTGTCCCTTCGCCAGCAGTTCTTAATTGTGAGAACTGTGCTGACCGCGCAACGTGGTTCGCTGTCAGGCTTGAGCCATGGGTGTTCTCTCCCAGCAAACAACGCCTCTTAACGAGAGAAAAGAAAATCTTCCAAATTCCCAAGTAATGAACTTTTAAAGTCGGCACCCATCGGAACGTGACGTGCCGATTATTCTCTGTTTCAGACTGCTGCCACGCACGGCGACTCAACAACTGTGACACTGTAATTACCTGACGAGGTGTTGTTTTGCAAGCGGGAGCGAACTGCGTAGGGAACACCAGGCACCTAGCATAAATATGGGACACGGTCAGCTTGTCTAGCAGTCGCAGGAAACACCTGATGAACACGCCGAGTTACGACGTTGAAGTATTGCGTTGGGAAGACGCAGACCATTGGCCGTAAAACCGATTCCATGAGCTGACACCTAATCGCTGGGAAAAGTCTAAGGAATTACACTGTTGTTGTATTGTCTGCGTGAGCGTTTAATTAACTGAACAACAACAACAGTAGTTCTACTTACATTTAAATGAACTACGCAATGTGGAACACGAACACAATTTTTTACCAAATGATCTGAATGCTATTTTTCATCAACACATTGCACGATATTAAAACAGACTTAATTTAATTTCTTACTGCTTTTCTATAAAATTAACATGAAGCGCGTTTTTAAGACCACCGTCTACTTAATGCGCAATCGCGAACCCAAGTGACTTCAGTGTCAAAATGTATGCCCACCACAGAAGTGAATCCGTAGGACTTGCCACGCTCGTGAGTTGTCGCTGGAAGACAAACAATAAAACACTGTCCTTCTGCCATCCTACATTTCCGCAGTGGTCCAGCCAGTTACCCCTCTGCCCCTGAGGTAAACGGCCACTTTTACTCAGCTCGCCCTCGAATGCGCCAACGTCAGTTGAACTTACGAGAGCTTGCTCAAGAGTTACATCATATTTTTTATCTCTTCTCAAGATCGGTTACATCTCATGTATATTATTTAGCCTCTTCTCTGAGCCCAGTTGCGACCCTCTTGCGCTAGAGGGCTCGGAATTGCACCTGAAACATGGCGATGTGTAACATAACTATGTTGCTGTAGTGTGAGACCTTCAGGAAACTGAAAGCTTGAGTTCGAAGACTTCATCGTGACATCGAACACCCTCTCCTTCTACTTGACAGTGACAGACGACACACGACCTATGTGACGTCTGCAAAACGTCTTGGTTTCATTGTAATCGACAATGCTATCGACAACTCGACTTGGCCCAATCCAATTTTCATCTGTTGCCAAAACTTAAGAAACTCATCCCAGGATCTCACTGTCACAGTGATGGAGCGGTGCAAGTAGAGGTGAGGTTGTGGCTCCGTCAACAAAGTCAAACAGTCTACAGTGACGGCAACAGAAGTCGTCTGTTACTGGGAGAAACGTGTTCGTCGCTCGGGTGACTATTTCGAGAAATACATATGTAGAATTGAAGAGTGAAGATAATTAAAATCTTAAGAAGCTCTTAACGTTAGTTAACGTTTCTTGATTCGGCTATTAGTTGCTAACTGAGTATTATTATAAACACAGAAAAAATCGCGGGCCTCACGAATCACGAATTTATGGCCCGTGGCTGCTGTTTGGCGATCGTTCTTCTGGAGCAGTGGTCATCAAACTTCTTTGGTAAAGGCCGAATATTGACAATGCAGGCGAACTCCGAAACGCTTAGAGGCGTAGAGAGAGCGGGACTTCTGACGCGGGGTGCGGGACGGTGGGAGGGGGGAGATGTGGAAGGGGGGAGAGAGCGGTTAATGGCCACTCAAAGAGGAAATTCCATTTTCATAAAACCATGGTTATCGATAGAACCTTACCACGTATAAATTTTTAATCTTCATGTGAACATATAACAAGCTGTCATTAATATTTAAGTAAAAAAGAAAATAATTTTTCGTACCTAAGCGGGTACTGGGGCCATCCCAATAGGATTCCGTGCTTATTTTTCTGATTACTGGTCACATTTTCTTGGTATCTTCACGCCCTAGCATCTGAAAGAATACCGAGCGGCTGTAGCAGACCGTCTTCTATCGGACTTTTGTATTAGGCCAAGTATAACAGAATAGAAGGCTACAAATAATATACATTGATGAATTGAAAATCGTCGGAATGCGATGAAGTGGCAGATGATAGCTTTGTATTTAAAGAGGGTCAGTCTTTTCTCTTTTTTTTCGTTTTTCGTGTTTTTGGAATTAACTTACTCCTATGGGTGTCAACACCTTGCCCACGTTTCCGGACGGTAGTGCGGTTGTTTTTCCCGGTCGGGAGACATGTCGGCAGTACAACCGTCAAAATGAAATAAGTAAATTGGAATAAGTAATAGCAACACTTGTAGGTCAAACGACGTTTTTTAAACACTGATAGCAGGTGCTGTCCAAAATTTTCGGAACGGGTATTGCCATTTGTTGAAAACCGTTCATTAGGACTAAGGGTCACCATAACCCTTGAAGTAGTTAGCCATCTGCTCGTGCACACAGTTCCCAGCACTTCTGCCACTGGTCAGACGTTTTCTGGAAGTCCCGTTTTCGAGGGTGTTTATCAGCGCCAGAGATTCTTGTTGAATCCTCTCTAGTGTGTCGGACCGACGGTCTTTCAACTTGAGTTTCAGTTCTGGGAATAGCGCGAAGACACAAGGTGCCAAACCTGGCGAGTACGGTGGGTGGGGTACGGCCGTCATGTTGTTTTTTTTTTTGCCAAAAAGGCCTTGGTGGGCAAGGTCGTGTGACTGGGCGCGTTGTCGTGATATAACAGGCACTTCCCTTGACGCCGAAATTCGGGCCGTCGTCGCCGCAAGTTTTCACGGAGCAGTCGCAAAACGTCACAGTTGTACGCGAAGTGCACAATTCCCTTGGTATCAAAGAAAACGATGATCAAGCTCTTCAATTTGCTCTTCACCTGTCCCGCTTTTTTGGTTCTTCGAGAGCCTGGGCTGTTCCACTGGGAGGATCGTTGCTTTGTCTCTGGGTCATAACCGTAACTCTAGCTCTCGTCGCCCGTGATAACCCGTGACAAGAAGGTTGGATCATTAGATGCGGTCTGACGAAGGTCTGTTTCTGTCTGCGGATCCATCATAAAATCGCCACACGCCAAACACAGCGTATTACGGATACGCCGCTCCGCACACCGACTCATCAGGTATGCAGCTCTCGCCACCTATCGGTGCTACGATCTACTATTTCTACTTTCCAGATGGCAGCACCAGTCCCGAAAATTTTTGATTCCACCTCGTATAATAGTAAATTATTAGTCTCGATACAAGTTGTTGTGTATAGACAAGACAGCCTAGACACAATGAGAGGAAGCCGAAAGGCACGCGCTTAAACTCACGCAGGCTGGCGTGAGGTCTGAAACAGGATACGTAATGAATGCTATAAAGAAAAGTACGTAGCTTCTGGAATACTTAACTTTAATCCGCATTTGTAGAACATCGCTCTTGATGATACATTAATAGAATCTCAATATAAATTGCATACGGCGCCTTGCTAGGTCGTAGCAAATGTAGCTGAAGGCTATGCTAACTATCATCTCGGCAAATGAGAGCGTAATTCTCAGTGAACCATGGCTAGCAACGTCGGCTGTACAACTGGGGCTGAGTGCTAGGATCTATCTCTAGACCTGCCGTGTGGCGGCGCTCGGTCTGCAATTACTGACAGTGGCGACACGCGGGTCCGTCGTATACTAGCGGACCGCGGCCGATTTAAAAGCTACCACCTACCAAGTGTGGTGTCTGGCGGTGACACCATACAAGTGATGTAAAACAATATTAACAGTGACTCATGTTACTTACGACGACCCAAAGTTTTTTACTAAATTAGAACGGAATAAGCTTCCTACATCAGTGTCACTGAATCTTAGAACTTGTATGATGACTTCACGGGAGGCAGTAGCAGTGTTCCGGGCAAAAGCTAGTCACGGCCGCTTTCCCCGTCCTGCCCATGTTAACACACCTCCCCATACCCATTTAAAATTAACAGGTAATCTACATAAACTGGTATGTTAAATTAATTAATAACAATAATTGTAATATGAGACACGATCACGAATATCTACTAGGTGGTTTTAATGTCACTTTTAGGGTGGCGTTCCTCAGTCTGAAAAAACGGAACCCTTATATAATCGCGTTGTTGTTATTATGTCTGTCTTGTCTGTCCGGCTGTTAGGTACCCTTTTTGTCAGGAACAAGAAGAAGTACCGAATTCATACTTACGTCACATATTGAGGTCTATGGTCCTTCAGCGGTGTAAAAAGTTTTAGCTTGTAAGTCAATTTATTCAAAAGATACGGTAATTTATGTCACGTGTTCTGATACTTGCAAACTCACTCGTCAAAACCCGTAGTGCGTTTCCCGTTAGCCTAGAATCATAAAAATTAGCAAGAAGTAAGGTTTTGCAGTACAAATAAGGCATAAGCCGATATCTGTTAATTTTTAGTTACAACACACGAAAAGTTATTTCTTTTCTCATTTGTTGTTTGAGTAAAAATTTGAAAACATTCATGTAAGTCTTGGAATCCGTTGGACCGATATCTTACTAGTATCAATCTCGATAAGAGGTAAAGATCGTCAATATCGTATTATCACAAAACGAATAAACTGCCTATATAATGTTCGTAACTGTGTTTCAACGGAAACCGCAGTGTGCGAGTCCTGCCCGCATCTGGCCAGTTTTCTTTTACTCATTGCATTGCAATAAAACAGCCTTAATCTGATTTCATATCTATGCTGGAAACATGTAGTAATTATAAAATGATCGTCTCTATGATACGCATTCACTACTCCATGGATGCGCATTCACGAATCTGATTTCATATATATGCTGCAAACATGTAGTACATACAAAATGATCGTCTCTATGATACGTATTCACTACTCCATGGATGCGCATTCACGAATCCACGTTACCTCCGTTTGATATTTCTACTATAGCAGCTGATGGGTACTAGTCGCACACGCTCATGAGTTGTGAGCATTCGAAAACAATAAGATATTCCTCCTGTCACTTCTATTAACCCCACAATGGCCGTGCTGTATACCAATCTGCCCCTGACGTAAACGGCAAACTTTATTTACAAGGACCCCGTTGAGTGCGAGGCCGCAAAAGGCCAATAAAGTTTACGGCATTCGACGCCCCGCATATTGTCTATTGTCTACCACGTAAGTACAATATTGGCTGCTAACAACGGCAACGGGGGGGGGGGGGGGGGGGAGAGGACTGGAGATATCAAATCTTGAATCTTGAGCACGGCGTAAGGCTACGGAGCGTAGTCGAACAGCTTAGTCTACCAGTAACTCAGAAACAGTGTAACAGTGCTAGCGGAGTTAATACAGAGCAGAGAAATGGTAATGATAAACAAAGCCAACATAGCATTAAGTCTACAAAACAGTTGCCTAAGTTGACACTTCGTCAAAAAGGAACCCAAGGAATTTCGCAGAGTGAGAAAAAACTGGCATATGAAATGTAGCGATTCTGCGAGATGATCAGTGGAATGTGGGGTATCGTATACCCTCTACCGATGATCTATAGATAGTGACACTGAAGCTAGTGACGAGCCATGAGGCTCATCATCGTTGTTGGATAGCGAGCCAAAGATGCTGTCTCCAGTGAAATATGGTAAAAGACAAGCGTTGTCCAAGGAGCGGGCACTAAACATAATTACGTAACTCGCGTGGAAGGTCATCCGCAGTATAGTAGAAAAACAGTCGTGAACACAGTACTATTACCGTGTAGGGCATAGGAAAATACTCTGGATACTGAAGGAACGACAAGCCGCACTTATTACACAAACTGGTGTTTGCGCGTTTCTTGGATGGTCCGTACAATTTTCAAGATGTGCTTGACAGTTACCTAGTGCGATATGCTCATCGAATTACGCACGACATAGATTATAATGATCTCAAGTGATGAACTTGATGGTTGCATAACTTCAAACCATTCTACAGAATTGGGAGACGTAATATAAGGAAACTTTAAAGAAAGCATAAACCTGAGGAAGAACAGTAAACTGCGGAATAGGCCTTGAAATGTGTAGATGAGATGAACAAACTTATCTCGTCGTTCAGTAAGGAATTTGTTTTCAAGAGATCTGAAATGAACCCTGTAATGAGAGGTACCAATAGAGTTGTATCAAGATCGACTAACATCAATGCCTTAATGCATTCATATGCAAATAAGCCGAATGTTAATCTATATGGCGTATTGACTGGAATGTTATTTATTGTACTGGAAGAAGTTGGAGGTGCTCTGCCCACTCGATTCGGTCTGGTGTGCATGATCTTGAAAAAAATGTTCAAATTTGTGTGAAATATTATGGGACTTAACTGCTAAGTTCATCAGTCCCTAAGCTTACACACTACTTAACCTAAATTATCCTAAAGACAAACACACACACATGCCTGAGAGAGGATTCGAACCTCCGCCGGGATCATCCGCACAGTCCATGACTGCAGCGCCTCAGACCGCTCGGCTAATCCCGTGCGGCATGATCTTGCTAGGACAGTTGGGAATATTTACGTCACAGCAGGAATGGGTGGGAAAATGGCCGTAAGAGAACTACAGCTGTGGTATGAGAACTGCTTTGGTCCAATAGCTGGTCGAAATAACTTGTTTTGCTCGATTCTTAGTTTGTGCATAAAAATCTTACTCCTTTAGAGTAAACTGTCCATCCTGAATTTTGTATGACATCACAATTCATACCATGTGCAACCAAAAGGCAAAATCAGCCTTTGAATCTTTGTTTTGCCCGTGCCTAAATAACATATTATCACACTATCTGCAGCTACGCCTTTTAAACGGTAGCCAGTTAGAAGATAAGCTCCACGGCAGGGTTTTCCGCATTGGGTTGCATGCAATTACATTTCATCACTTCTCCTCATCCTGGTACAGTGATACGATTCTGTACGCATTTTGGAGAGTGGACATCTAGTTGAGCGAACTACACGGTTTGTGCCTCCCAAGGAGTTCGCTCTCGATCTTGATGGTGCAAACCTTCGTGGTCACTGCGGCGGGCCATTTTTCATTCGGTGTTCATGGTGCAAGTTAATGGTTTGATTTGAACATTTATTGAATGTCGGCGATATCCATTTTGCGATGTGTAATACATACGTCCGTTGTGAGGTTGATGTCTGCATCTCCCGAACACTCAGTTTCTGCCGCTGGTGTGATGCAAATGGGGAGTCATTGGCAGCTAATATTTTTCCTGTCATAATTGTTAACACAATACTTTCAAGTGAGACTCCCTAAAGACTGAACTTGCGAACTAGCACTCCAGGGGTTAATTCTTAGAGCACTGCCGAATTCACTAACATTGATTAAAATGAAGCACATTTTAACATATTTCTCTCCGTGTAAGTGTTTTTATTGTTACTGATCACGAAAATTCCTTCTTAAGGAGTTCTTAACCTTACCTAACGTTTTGGGATTCTGCTGTTAGCTGCTAGAAATATACTACTCTTATTACAGAATTACGGCTGACAGCCGGGGCCGCAAAAATACTTGTTCGGTGTGCATGCAGTCTGCGGGCGACAGTTTCACGACCATTGTATTAGAGGGAGGAAAAAAAATCTGGAGGTGCAAAGCAGAAGGAAAACGTGTAAAGCTGCGCAATAAGTAACTACATTGAAATTAAGACGACAGGACATATCTTGTTGGGATTTGATCCGAAGATTGTCTCACATGAGAAGATTATAGAGCCGGAGGAATTGATACACAGGACTAATTGAGAAACACTGGTGGATGAGGAAGGCAGGAAGGAGGGATCTTCTCTTCAGAATCTGCAGAGAGTAGTTAATATTTAGAGATTCGTATACCTAGGTAATTCTGACATGGGCTACAATCATACCGATAGGAGACATGTAGTTACAGATAATGGCAGAAGGTTGTAGACGGGGGTGCATCCTGTTATTCAAAAATGGTTCAAATGGCTCTGAGTACTATGGGTCTTGCCATCTGAGGTCATCAGTCCCCTAGAACTTAGAACTACTTAAACCTAACTAACCTAAGGACGTCACACACATCCAAGCCCGATGCAGGAATCGAACCTGCGACCGTAGCGGTCGCGTCGTTCCAGACTGAAGCGCCTAGAACCCCTCGGCCACAACGGGCGGCCAGCCTGTTATCGGATTTGGTACTGTCAGTTGACACTTTGTGTAGTATCGCCTAATTTCCTGGTGGTTTCCTGTCAGCGATACCTCTTAAGTATGTTAGTGCGTAAGTAACAGCAATATAAAATCGTACTCCGTTACGTAAGTAGTTTTAGTACGCATGTACGCCCGCAGCTCGTGGTCGTGTGGTAGCGTTCTCGCTTCCCACACGCGGATTCCCGGGTTCGATTCCCGGCGGGGTCAGGGATTTTCTCTGCCTCGTGATGGCTGGGTGTTGTGTGATGTCCTTAGATTAGTTAGGTTTAAGTAGTTCTAAGTTCTAGGGGACTGATGACCAAGGATGTTGAGTCCCATAGTGCTCCGAGCCACTTATATACGCTCGTACGATGGTTCGCTCTTTTTTCCGTTCCCATATAACTGCAAAATTTTGGATATTTCTTTCGCATTAATCATTAGACTAAGGTTCCTAGCGGTTGCGGCACCCAGGAAGAATAAGAGAATGTGTGTAATTTCCGAGAACCCACAGGGTATCCTCAGGCGATCACGAATCAGCGCTCTGCCTGGTGCCGTAAGAAGATGTCAGCATTGCACAGAGTCCAGCTAGTAATGACAGCTCAAACGAACGGCAGTTGGGACGGCAATTCGTCGTGGATGTCAAAGGGTGCAATATATGCATCTGATTGCCCCGAACAGGTGACAATGATGGTGGGTCAAACTAAATGCGTCCGTCACGCCGTGACCTTTCGCAGAGTATAGACCACGCTGCTGTATCACTAACATTCAGTGACTAAATGTCATGTGCTGGTTCAAATCAGGGATAATGATTCGTCTAAATGGAATGAATCTGTCATACCGTGACATATCGCTTGGTGTGCGTTCCACTATGAAGTCAAAGAATAGAAGAAAGGCGCGTAGACTGCCCGTAACCGTGACTTTAAATTCATTAACACATACACAGGGCATTTGTCAGACCGAAAAATTGACATAAACAATTTGTTATTCATTAACAACAACATTATTTGTCATGTTCAGCGTTGTCGCCGGCCGTGGTGGCCGTGCGGTTCTAGGCGCTGCTGTCCGGAACCACGGGACTGCTACGGCCACAGGTTCGAATTCTGCCTCGGGCATCGATGTGTGTGATGTCCTAGTTACGTTTAAGTAGTTCTAGGTTCTAGGGGACTGATGACCTAAGATGTTAAGTCCCGTAGTGCTCACAGCCATTTGAAACATTTCGGCCTCATCAGCTTCAATGAACTAAGTGGGAACAGTTACAGCTTAAGAAACATCATCCAGCAATTGTGGTATACTTACAGATTTACAGATTAATATACACTACTGGCCATTAAAATTGCTACACCAAGAAGAAATGCAGATGATAATCGGGTATGTACTGGACAAATATATTATTCTAGAACTGACCTGTGATTCCATTTTCTCGCAATTTGGGTGCATACATCCTGAGAAATCAGTACCCAGAACAACCACCTCTGGCCGTAATCATGGTCGTGACGCGCCTGGGCATTGAGTGAGAAACAGCTTGGATGGCGTGTACAGGTACAGCTGCCCATGCAGCTTCAACACGATACCACAGTTCATCAAGAATAGTGACTGGCGGATTGTGACGAGCCAGTTGCTCGGCCACCATTGACCAGACATTTTCAATTTGTGAGACATCTGGAGAATATGATGGCCAGGGCAGCAGTCGAACATTTGCTGTGTCCAGAAAGGCCCGTACAGGACCTGCAACATGCATGTACGGTTTGGCAGGGATCGAATGAAGGGTAGAGCCACTGATCGTAACACACCTGAAATGTAACGTCCACTGTTCAAAGTGCCGTCAATGCGAACAAGAGGTGACCGAGAAGTGTAACCAATGGCACCCCATACCATCACGCCGGGTGATACGCCAGTATGGCGAAAACGAATACACGCTTCCAATGTGCGTTCACCGCGATATCGCCAAACACGGATGCGACCATCATGATGCTGTAAACAGAACCTGGATTCATCCGAAAAATGACGTTTTGCCATTCGTGCACCCAGGTTCGTCGTTGAGTACACCATCGCAGGCGATCGTGTCTGTGATGCAGCGCCAAGGGTAACCGCAGCCATGGCGTCCGAGCTGATAGTCCATGCTGCTGCAAACGTCGTCGAACTGTTCGTGCAGATGGTTGTTGTCTTGCAGCAGTCCCCATCTGTTGACTCGGGGATCGAGACGTGGCTACACGATCCGTTACAGCGATGCGCATAAGATGTCTGTCATCTCGACTGCTAATGATACTAAGCCGTTGGGATCCAGCACGGCGTTCCGTATTACCCTCCTGAACCCATCGATTCCATATCCTGCTGACAGTCATTGGGTCTCGACCAATGCGAGCAGCAATGTCGCGATACGATAAACCGCAATCGCGATAGGATACAATCAGACCTTTATCAAAGTCGGAAACGTGGTGGTACGCATTTCTCCTCCTTACGAGGCATCACAACAACGTTTCACCAGGCAACGCCGCTCAACTGCTGTTTGTGTATGAGAAATCGGTTGGAAACCTTCCTCATGTCAGCACGTTGTAGGTGTCGCCATCGGCGTAAACCTTGTGTGAATGCTTTGAAAAGGTAATCATTTGCATATCACAGCATCTTCTTTATGTCGGTTAAATTTCTCGTCTGTAGCACGTCATCTTTGTGGTGTAGCAATTTTAATGGCCAGTAGTGTAATTAGTGAGATAGTTGTATCCTCGAAGTCGCTACTCGTCCGACTGTCGGTGTTAAGCTGAAGACATTGTGAATGGCGCTTCAGAAGCTATCTTCTACTCTTTTATTTGACTGATAAGTATATAATGATCTATTCCTTCTTGTTCGTGCTGTATGTCGAATGATTTCTATTAGTACTTAATTATTATTAGCCTGATGTGTAACCAATTGTTGCGTACGTCCAGTCCCAATTGTCTGGCGTAGCTCCACTCTGAAAAGAAATGCTATAAAGCATTACTAACCCATAAATGTTTCAGAGGATATTTTCCCGGCATTTTTGCTTGAATGTTTTACCTTACCTCATGTTAATAAGACCCAAGCCCTTTAACAGTAAATGTCTTGGGTAAATATAGGTCAGTAGTAACTAATGCCCCTCCGAAAATAAAGCTTAGATGTCAGCAATGGCGATGATGAATATCATTTAGAACTTTCTGTTCGTACCCCTACATAGCATTGTCAGTAGTGTTCACAACAAAACCATGTGGTTCAATTGTTTTGCTTTTTGTGTTGTTGTCTTTCTTACCCATGCACCTATACGTACAATTCATTATAGGTTGGCAGTAATGTTTACCGAATATTTGTAACGGAATGAATTCTTCCAACAGTGTACCACAACAGTACGCCAGGCTCCCGGCTCAGAATAAGAATCAAATCCCCACCCCGGCTCAGAATAAGAATCACACCCTCACGAGATTTCTGGTGTACCTAACCGATTTCGGGAAATTCAACAATAGTTAACATTTCCAGTGACATGACACAGCTGTTTACCATGCGATATGTATTTTGCGTTATTACTAGAAAACCTAAGGAACTGGACATGATGTTTACTGTTCATGATGTCAGAGAGGTGGCTATTACAAATTCAAATCTAGGTAAATTTCTCATTAGAGAGATTGCTGCTACGGAACTACTTGTCTTCAAGTCATGGTGGCAGCCGTATCACACGCAAAGCAGAATTTCTAAACAAATCTAAAGCATTGGAAGACCAGGGGAAAGTGACGTCCTCCATCAGCACTTTTTCACTTTCTGTTTTTGATAATACAAGAATTACTGCTTTTACAACGATCAGTCGACAGATTAGTCACATGTTTCGTCTGGGCCTCCAGCGTGATTCTTTAATTGTGCCAGAAAAACTAGTTTATCTATCAGGACGCGTCCCAATAAAGTCTAATACAACAAGGACATGACAAAACTCATTATTTTCTGGAGAAACATCTAAAGTCGTATGAAGAAATTTTGGAAAGGCCTGTCAGGAACTACAGCCGAGGCGACGAGTCAATGGATTGACAAGCAGTTATTTTGTTGTAGAATGCTGCGTTAGTATTGTGAAATGTAGACCTCTACTTCTTATACTGTGCACAAACAATACAGTGCGCACATGCTCATGGGCAAATGGAGGCCGCCCCTTAACCCCATCCCCTGAGGAAAACCTATACTGTAGTCAGGTGTTTTTCCTTGAAGCTAATGATTTAGAACTCGATTTTACATAGGTTTTAACCGGTTCGAAAGTGGAGCTTTTTATGGCTGCTTGCAAGTCGCCATTTATCTTTCAAAATATCAAAAGTACTCTACACCTAGATGTCAACACAACCCCCTCCACTTCCCTCCCACCAATTATCGTAGGGGTATTCTTCCAATCAGACTAATAGTATTGCAAATAAAACTGAGTGGGCGATTTCAGAACCTTTCATTTGTATTTTTTTAAAAGACATCAGTTTTTGGTCATTAATGATTAATTACATAACCAAAATATAATATTAGACGCTCTGTCTCTCGGCGTACAATCACAAATGCATCATACAACATAACAATGACAATAATGATTTCATAAAATGTAGTTATATAAATAAAAGGGAGACGAAAATTTAATAGTCATGGGTGACTGGAATTCAAATGCAGGAAAAGGGAGAGAAGGAAACGTAGTAGGTGAATATGGATTGGGGCTAAGAAATGAAAGAGGAAGCCGCCTGGTAGAATTTTGCACAGAGCACAACTTAATCATAGCTAAAACTTGGTTTAAGAATCATGATAGAAGGTTGTATACATGGAAGAACCCTGGAGATACTAAAAGGTATCAGATAGATTATGTAATGGTAAGACAGAGATTTAGGAGCCAGGTTTTAAATTGTAAGACATTTCCAGGGACAGATGTGGACTCTGACCACAATCTGTTGGTTATGACCTGTAGATTAAAACTGAAGAAACTGCAAAAAGGTGGGAATTTAAGGAGATGGGACCTGGATAAACTGAAAGAACCAGAGGTTGTACAGAGATTCAGGGAGAGTATAAGGGAACAATTGACAGGAATGGGGGAAAGAAATACAGTAGAAGAAGAATGGGTAGCTTTGAGGGATGAAGTAGTGAAGGCAGCAGAGGATCAAGTAGGTAAAAAGACGAGGGCTAGTAGAAATCCTTGGGTAACAGAAGAAATATTGAATTTAATTGATGAAAGGAGAAAATATAAAAATGCAGTAAATGAAGCAGGCAAAAAGGAATACAAACGTCTCAAACATGAGATCGACAGTAAGTGCAAAATGGCTAAGCAGGGATGGCTGGAGGACAAATGGAAGGATGTAGAGGCTTATCTCACTAGGGGTAAGATAGATACTGCCTACAGGAAAATTAAAGAGACCTTTGGAGATAAGAGAACAACTTGTATGAACATCAAGAGCTCAGAGGGAAACCCAGTTCTAAGCAAACAAGGGAAAGCAGAAAGGTGGAAGGAGTATATTGAGGGTCTATACAAGGGCGATGCACTTGAGGACAATATTATGGAAATGGAAGAGGATATAGATGAAGATGAAATGAGAGACACGATACTGCGTGAAGAGTTTGACAAAGCACTGAAAGACCTGAGTCGAAACAATGCCCCCGGAGTAGACAACATTGCATTAGAACTACTGACGGCGTTGCGAGAGCCAGTCCTGACAAAACTCTACCATCTGGTGAGCAAGATGTATGAAACAGGCGAAATACCCACAGACTTCAAGAAGAATATAATAATTCCAATCCCAAAGAAAGCAGGTGTTGACAGATGTGAAAATTACCGAACTATCAGTTTAATAAGCCACAGCTGCAAAATACTAACACGAATTCTTTACAGACGAATGGAAAAACTAGTAGAAGCCGACCTCGGGGCAGATCAGTTTGGATTCCGTAGAAATACTGGAACACGTGAGGCAATACTGACCTTACGACTTATCTTAGAAGAAATATTAAGGAAAGGCAAACCTACGTTCCTAGCATTTGTAGACTTAGAGAAAGCTTTTGACAATGTTGACTGGAATACTCTCTTTCAAATTCTAAAGGTGGCAGGGGTAAAATACAGGGAGCGAAAGGCTATTTACAATTTGTACAGAAACCAGATGGCAGTTATAAGAGTCGAGGGACATGAAAGGGAAGCAGCGGTTAAGAAGGGAGTAAGACAGGGTTGTAGCCTCTCCCCGATGTTATTCAATCTGTATATTGAGCAAGCAGTAAAGGAAACAAAAGAAAAATTCGGAGTAGGTATTAAAATCCATGAAGAAGAAATAAAAACTTTGTGGTTCGCCGATGACATTGTAATTATGTCAGAGACAGCAAAGGACTTGGAAGAGCAGTTGAACGGAATGGATGGTGTCTTGAAGGCAGGATATAAGATGAACATCAACAAAAGCAAAACGAGGATAATGGAATGTAGTCGAATTAAGTCGGGTGATGTTGAGGGTATTAGAGTAGGAAATGAAACACTTAAAAGTAGTAAAGGAGTTTTGCTATTTGGGGAGCGAAATAACTGATGATGGTCGAAGTAGAGAGGATATAAAATGTAGAGTGGCAATGGCAAGGAAAGCGTTTCTGAAGAAGAGAAATTTGTTAACATCGAGTATAGATTTAAGTGTCAGGAAGTCATTTCTGAAAGTATTTGTATGGAGTGTAGCCATGTATGGAAGTGAAACCAGGACGGTAAATAGTTTGGACAAGAAGAGAATAGAAGCTTTCGAAATGTGGTGCTACAGAAGAATGCTGAAGATTAGATGGGTAGATCACATAACTAATGAGGAAGTATTGAATAGGATTGGGGAGAAGAGAAGTTGGTGGCACAACTTGACCAGAAGAAGGGATCGGCTGGTAGGACATGTTCTGAGGCATCAAGGGATCACTAATTTAGTATTGGAGGGCAGCGTGGAGGGTAAAAATCGTAGGTGGAGACCAAGAGATGAATACACTAAGCAGATTCAGAAGGATGTAGGTTGCAGTAGGTACTGGGAGATAAAGAAGCTTGCACAGGATAGAGTAGCATGGAGAGCTGCATCAAAGCAATCTCAGGACTGAAGACCACAACAACAACATGAATAAAACACTTCTTCCCAATTTCTTACAAGTGTACTTTGGTTGACATACGCCCTTTAACAATTTGCACTTAAAGCGCTATGCAGCTTATGTCTTCTAGCAATACTTCCACCTCTGTATTCGAGGAAAGTAACGCTTGTCTGTGTTGTGGCGCTAGACTAGCTAGGTGGTAAGCCGGTTCTAATGCTGGTGCTGGCTGGAATTCTCAGTGCCACCATCTGGTCAACAAGCAGAGGAGAGGTGGTAGCGTAAAGTTCCCTATCACCAGGCTTCGCGTGCCAATGACCTGGATTAAATTCCAGACCTCTCCACAGCGTCTCAAGTTGTCAGGGCTTGTGACATTGATCCGCCCGTCGTTGTTGGCCCCCTAGATGCTATTCGGATAGAGAACGCTACGTGTCGAAATCGGATTTCACCTGTCTCCCTCTTCTCAGCATCATCATACAACACAAATGTAACTTCCAGTACCCTCAGAAACACTCAATAAATACACATAAGACAAAACTGTCACATATCGGCAAGGACACGGGCCACTGTGAGGAATAAATACCTCTCCAGCAACATGTCTGAAGTTAACCCTCAGAAAGTCCCTACCAACATTTTCTTACATGAAGTTAAGAAATTTTTTTAGTAAACCCTTATTATTTTATGTAACTTGAATGTGGAGGGGGGTGCGGAAGTAAAGGAAAGGGAAGGTATTAGTGATGTCATCTGCGTCCGGACATTACGTGGAATCAGGGCGATCAGCGGAAATGTGTACCAGACCGGGATTCGAGCACGGGATCTCCATACTAGGCAGATGTGTTAACCATTGGGCCATCCGAAAGGACAGACACAATCCATTCATATAATCAAGATAGCACGTAAATAACATCAAACCGTAAATACATTCAGGTGATTACACAGACATCTTCAGAGCGACTATAAAAACATGCGTAATATCTGCTAAGAAAATGGAGTTCACAGATAACTTTTGCATCACAAGTAGACCCTCATCTAACTCACTGATCTAAATAATTTCATTACGTGTACCACGGAGATAAAATATAAGGTATACAAATCATTTTAAAAGTAGACATTGGATACATCGCTAAATATTATATATCAGTGGAGAGGAAATGGACAGGGACAACGAGTAATAAATTGAGAAAGAAATAGACGGAAAGGGGAAGGAGGAGATTGACAAAGAGAGAGGAGAGGAAGATATGAACAGATGCATATGGGAGGTGGAGCTGGAGTTAGACGGGTGAAGAGGAGATACAGGGCGAGGAGAAGACAAAGGGATGAAGAAGAGACGGACTTAGAGGGCGAACGAGCAGGAAGTTCCCGGTACTTACGTACTTGAATACATACAAATCATAAAAATGGATGTACATACACATGGTGGTTCTTATTAAAGTTAAAAAGGAAAGAAAATGTCGCGACCTAGTGACGTTGAAACAAGTAACTCAATATAACCCACATGCAGCCGAAAATGTCAGGAAATACCACAAAAACTGATGGCGAATGTTGTCATGTGACGTCACCTGGTGACGTAGTTCACCGCACTTGCAGCGTTGGAAGCTATCGGTCACTTGCACCCGATCATCCCAACCCAGTTCAAGTACTCACGTCGGTGGGGTCTCAGGCTGGCAGTCTTGCGACTGACAGGCGACGTTTTGGTATTGAGTTAAAATGATTTGCGTGTAGATTGAGGTAAGGACTGTTATTTCACTTAACAGTCTCGCGGTCTCTGCCCGTTAATTCCAAAGTACAGTTCAACAAGCACATACCCTATAGCATCACAAGTAAATAAGTATAAGCTTCCGAATTGCACAGCCACCAGTAAATGACCTACGTGTTCTTCATTAAATAAAGACCATAAACAAGAGGAGAAAGAACAAAAAGAAGAAAATGCGGGGTACTAACAGCTTCTGTTGTTTACACACAGGACAATAATTGTATAACTTCTGCGTTTACAACGGATCACATTTACAAGCAGTGTTCCAAAAATACAGTAGCCTAGTGGAGTGACGTGTAGCACTGTCCACTGCCGGCGGGGGCAGAATGGGCAAGCCCAGTCGCTTCATGTGTGGCGGGGTCACAAGTTAAACACTTGTCACACACTTTTGGGGTATTACCCGACATTCGTGGTTCCACGTAGCTTATATTAAATAACTTCTCTCAGCGTCACCTAAGTCGCTTCGCGGCTGTTTAGAAATCTCCCTACATTGCATGTATGCTTGTGTGTATGTACATTCCCTGTCCTCATAAACCAGAGAACACTTTTCGACGAAACTTGGCAGACGTATCACTTACTGTCTGGGAAGAGTCGCTGTGGATGTAAAAGCAACCTAACTATCAATGGGTGAGGATAACCGACACGCTAAAAGCCCTACTTTTGGCATTAATCATTTCAGAATGAGAGAACTTAGCGATCTGCAACAAACATTTCACATAATTTCTAACCTATACGAAACTTTATTTCGCTGAAAATCCTCATATAATGAGGAAAGGAAAAAAAGTATTGCTTGCTACATTTTCGTTGTTCATACAGTAAAGCATGACCCTTTAATTTATTACTTCTCTACTACTAACTGTGTTCGCGACACATTTTTCAGACAATATTTGCACATACCACAGAGTGTTCCAGCGAAATTACATCACTGTACATAGTTGAGGAGATATGACGTAACAAACAGTGATATGTGTGAAAAATTGTCGTATCATGCAGCACTTATAAATATATTACTTAGTTGCTACTAACACCATTCGCAAAACTTCTCGCACGCCGTGCCCACATATGTCGTTGAATGCAACTAGAAATATACACTACTGGACATTAAAATTGCTACACCACGAAGATGACGTGCTACAGACGCGAAATTTAACCGACAGGAAGAAGATGCTGTGATATGCAAATGATTAGCTTCTCATAGTATTAATACAAGGTAGGCGCCGGTGGCGACACCTACAACATGCAGACACGAGGAAAGTTTCCCACCGATTTCTCAAACACAAACAGCAGTTGACCGCCGATGCCTGGTGGAACGTTGTTGTGATGCCTCGTGTAAGGAGGAGAAATAGGTACCATCTCTTTTCTGACTTTGATAAAGGTCGGATTGTAGCCTATCGCGATTGCGGTTTATCGTATCGTGACATTGCTGCTCCCGTTGGTCGAGTTCCAATGACTGTTAGCAGAATATGGAATCTGTGGGCTCAGGAGGGTAATGCGGAACGCCATGCTGGATCCCAACGACCTCGTATCACTAGCAGTCGAGATGACAGGCATCTTAACCGCGTGGCTGTAACGGATCGTGCAGCCACATCTCGATCCCTGAGTCAAGAGATGGGGACGTATGCACGACAACAGCCATCTCCACGAACAGTTCAACGACGTTTGCAGTAGCATGGACTATCAAATCGGAGACCATGGCTGCGGTTACCCTTGACTCTGCATCACAGACAGGAGGGCCTGCGATGGTGTACCCAACGACGAACCTGGGTGGACGAATGGCATAACGTCGTTTTTTCGGATGAATGCACGTTCTGTTTACAGCATCATGATGGTCGCATCCGTGTTTGACGACATCGCTGTGAACGCACATATTGGAAGCGTGTATTCGTCATCGCCATACTGGCATATCACCCGGCATAATGGTATGGGGTGTCATTGGTTACACGTCTCGGTCACCTCCTGTTCGCATTGACGGCACTTTGAACAGAGCACGTTACATTTCAGATGTGTTACGACCTGTTCCTCTACCCTTCATTCGATCCCTGCGAAACCCTAGATTTCAGTAGGATAATGCGAAACCCTAAATTTCAGTAGGATAATGCACGACCCCCTCCCCCCATGAACCGTGGACCTTGCCGTTGGTGGGGGGGCTTGTGTGCCTCAGCGATACACATAGCCGTACCGTAAAAATGGCTCTGCGCACTATGGGACTTAACATCTGAGGTCATGAGTCCCCTAGAACTTAGAACTACTTAAACCTAACTAACCTAAGGACATCACACACATCCATGCCCGAGGCAGGATTCGAACCTGCGACCGTAGCAGTCGCGCGGTTCCGGACTGAGCGCCTGAACCGCGAGACCACCGCGGCCGGCATGTACCGTAGGTACAACCACAACGGAGGGGTATCTGTTGACAGGCCAGACAAACGTGTGGTTCCTGAAGAGGGGCAGCAGCCTTTTCAGTAGTTGCAAGGGCAACAGTCTGGATGATTGACTGATCTGGCCTTGTAACAATAACCAAAACGGCCTTGCTGTGCTGGTACTGCGAACGGCTGAAATCAAGGGGAAACTACGGCTGTAATTTTTCCCGAGGGCATGCAGCTTTACTGTATGATTAAATGATTATGGCGTCCTCTTGGGTAAAATATTCCGGAGGTAAAATAGTCCCCCATTCGGATCTCCGGGCGGGGACTACTCAAGAGGATGTCGTTATCAGGAGAAAGAAAACTGGCGTTCTACGGATCGGAGCGTGGAATGTCAGATCCCTTAATCGGGCAGGTAGGTTAGAAAATTTAAAAAGGGAAATGGATAGGTTAAGGTTAGATATAGTGGGAATTAGTGAAGTTCGGTGGCAGGAGGAACAAGACTTCTGGTCAGGTGACTACAGGGTTATAAACAAAAAGTCAAATAGGGGTAATGCAGGAGTAGGTTTAATAATGAATAGGAAAATATGAATGGGGGTAAGCTACTACAAACAGCATAGTGAACGCATTATTGTGGCCAAGTTAGATACGAAGCCCACACCTACTACAGTAGTACAAGTTTATATGCCAACTAGCTCTGCAGATGACGAAGAAATTGAAGAAATGTATGATCAAATAAAAGAAATTATTCAGATAGTGAAGGGAGACGAAAATTTAATAGACATGGGTGGCTGGAATTTGAGTGTAGGAAAAGGGAGAGAAGGAAACGTAGTAGGTGAACATGGATTGGGGCTAAGAAATGAAAGAGGAAGCCGCCTGGTAGAATTTCGCACAGAGCACAACTTAATCATAGCTAACACTTGGTTTAGGAATCATGATAGAAGGTTGTTTACATGGAAGAACCCTGGAGATACTAAAAGGTATCAGATAGATTATATAATGGTAAGACAGAGATTTAGGAACCAGGTTTTAAATTGTAAGACATTTCCAGGGGCAGATGTGGACTCTGACCACAATTTGTTGGTTATGACCTGTAGATTAAAACTGAAGAAACTGCAAAAAGGTGGGAATTTAAGGAGATGGGACCTGGATAAACTGAAAGAACCAGAGGTTGTAGAGATTTTCGGGGAGAGGATAAGGGAACAATTGACAGGAATGGGGGAAAGAAATACAGTAGAAGAAGAATGGGTAGCTTTGAGGGATGAAGTAGTGAAGGCAGCAGAGGATCAAGTAGGTAAAAAGAAGAGGGCTAGTAGGAATCCTTGGGTAACAGAAGAAATATTGAATTTAATTGATGAAAGGAGAAAATATAAAAATGCAGTCAGTGAAGCAGGCAAAATGGAATACAAACGTCTCAAAAATGAGATCGACAGGAAGTGCAAAATGGCTAAGCAGGGATGGCTAGAGGACAAATGTAAGGATGTAGAGGCTTATCTCACTAGGGGTAAGATAGATACTGCCTACAGGAAAATTAAAGAGACCTTTGGAGATAAGAGAACCACTTGTATGAACATCAAGAGCTCAGATGGAAACCCAGTTCTAAGCAAACAAGGGAAAGCAGAAAGGTGGAAGGAGTATATTGAGGGTCTATACAAGGGCGATGCACTTGAGGACAATATTATGGAAATGGAAGAGGATGTAGATGAAGATGAAATGGGTGATACGATACTGCGTGAAGAGTTTGACAGAGCACTGAAAGACCTGAGTCGAAACAAGGCCCCCGGAGTAGACAACATTCCATTGGAACTACTGACGGCCTTGGGAGAGCCAGCCCTGACAAAACTCTACCATCTGGTGAGCAAGATGTATGAAACAGGCGAAATACCGTCAGACTTCAAGAAGAATATAATAATTCCAATCCCAAAGAAAGCAGGTGTGGACAGATGTGAAAATTACCGAACAATTAGTTTAATAAGCCACAGCTGCAAAATACTAACACGAATTCTGTACAGACGAATGGAAAAACTAGTAGAAGCCGACCTCGGGGAAGATCAGTTTGGATTCCGTAGAAATACTGGAACACGTGAGGCAATACTGACCTTACGACTTATCTTAGAAGAAAGATTATGGAAAGGCAAACCTACGTTCCTAGCATTGGTAGACTTAGAGAAAGCTTTTGACAATGTTGACTGGAATACTCTCTTTCAAATTCTAAAGTTGGCAGGGGTAAAATACAGGGAGCGAAAGGCTATTTACAATTTGTATAGAAACCAGATGGCAGTTATAAGAGTCGAGGGGCATGAGAGAGAAGCAGTGGTTGGGAAGGGAGTAAGACAGGGTTGTAGCCTCTCCCCGATGCTATTCAATCTGTATATTGAGCAAGCAGTAAAGGAAACAAAAGAAAAATTCGGAGTAGGTATTAAAATCCATGGAGAAGAAATAAAAACTTTGAGGTTCGCCGATGACATTGTAATTCTGTCAGAGACAGCAAAGGACTCTGAAGAGCAGTTGAACGGAATGGATAGTGTCTTGAAGGGAGGATATAAGATGAACATCAACGAAAGCAAAACGAGGATAATGGAATGTAGTCGAATTAAGTCGGGTGATGTTGAGGGTATTAGATTAGGAAATGAGACACTTAAAGTAGTAAAGGAGTTTTGCTATTTGGGGAGCAAAATAACTGATGATGGTCGAAGTAGAGACGATATAAAATGTAGACTGGCAATGGCAAGGAAAGCGTTTCTGAAGAAGAGAAATTTGTTAACATCGAGTATAGATTCAAGTGTCAGGAAGTCATTTCTGAAAGTATTTGTATGGGGTGTAGTCATGTATGGAAGCGAAACATGGACGGTAAATAGTTTGGACAAGAAGAGAATAGAAGCTTTCGAAATGTGGTGCTACAGAAGAATGCTGAAGATTAGATGGGTAGATCACATAACTAATGAGGAAGTATTGAATAGGATTGGGGAGAAGAGAAGTTGTGGCACAACTTGACCAGAAGAAGGGATCGGTTGGTATGACATGTTCTGAGGCATCAAGGGATCACCAATTTAGTATTGGAGGGCAGCGTGGAGGGTAAAAATCGTAGGGGGAGACCAAGAGATGAATACACTAAGCAGATTCAGAAAGATGTAGGTTGCAATAGGTACTGGGAGATGAAGAAGCTTGCACAGGATAGAGTAGCATGGAGAGCTGCATCAAACCAGTCTCAGGACTGAAGACAACAACAACAACTACAATGCACGACCGCATGTTGCAGGTCCTGTACGGGTCTTCCTGGGTAAAGAAAATGTTCAAATGTTGCCCTGGCCAGCACATTCTCCAGATCTCTCACCAATGGGAAACATCTGGTGATTGGTGGAAGAACAACTGGCTCGTCTCAATATACGCCAGTTACTACTCTTGACGAACTATGGTATCGTGTTGAAGCTGCATGGCCAGCTGTACTAGTACAAGCCATACAAGCTCTGTTTGTCTCAATGCCCAGGCGAATCAAGGCCGTGATTACGGCCAGAGGTGGTTGTTCTCGGTACTGATTTCTCAGGATCTATGCACTCAAATTGCGTGAAAATATAATCACATGTAATGTATTTGTCTAGTAAATACCCGTTTATCATCTGCATTACTTCTTGGTGTATCAATTTTAATGGCCAATAGTGTTTATCACTGTATGGCACATAATACATCAGATTCGACGTCATCAATATTAATCTACGTCAAAATTCGGTACCGATATGTTGAAAGTTTGTTCACTTACGTGTGAAATATGTTAAATATATGCGAAAACATTGTCATGTGAATAGACGGGCGAAGCCACGGATGAAAATTTATCGTATACCTCTGTAACCATATCACCCAAATTTGGTACACAGTATTAGTTACGATTTGGGAACCACCTCAGTCCTATTGGAGTGAGCATGGTAACATGGAGCAAGCGTAGCGGAGATGCAGATGGACAGACTCCGAGGGGGAAGGGAGAAATTGACACAGATATGGGGGAGGACGAGATGAAGGGAGAGAGAAGAAGGGAATAGAGGCAGAGGGAGGGAAAGGGAAGATAGGAGTAAAGAAACAATAGAGGAAGAGATGGACAGAGGTAAGTAGTTTAAGTGATAGGCAAAGAGAGAGAGAAGAAGGAGATGAAGAGAGAGAGAGAGAGGGGGGGTTGGAAATCGAGAAAGGGAGGTTAGAGGAGAAGGTGAACAGGGCCATATGGGGAGGAGCTGGACACAGGCCGATGGGGAGGGGAGGGGGAGATGACAGAGACAGGGTGAAGAGTGGGATGGACAGAGAAAGGGGCAAGGACTAGATGTACTAATAGACGACTGGAAAAAATACATACCTGGTGAATGCCAGGAAGGCAGCTAGTATTCACACACACACACACACACACACACACACACACACACATATATATATATGTGTGTGTGTGTGTGTGTGTGTGTGTGTGTGTGTGTGTTTCACATCTCCTCCTAAACTACTGGACCAATTTAAATCAAACTTTGTACGCATATAACTACTATCAGGAGATAATCGCCGTGGGTGTAGGAACCACATACCTATCAAAGGAGAGGGGGTGAGAAAACTGTGTGGCCTATGACATGCTAATATCCAGACTTCATTCATCCATCCAGTATATGAGATTGAAACTACTTCATGACTTGTAACAAACTTTAATCATAATTTCAAATTTTTAAGAGATTTCTTTCCCTTGATAGTCCCCAAAAAATAGTTCAAGGAAAAATCTTCATTGCTTACTACATTTTCGCTGTTCGGCAGTAAAACTACCTCATGAAGTAAGACGTTTTAATGTATTACTCCTTTACTTCATTTTGTACTCACGACACACTTTACAGACAAAATTCACATATACCACTGAACGAACTATTGAAATTTTGTCATTGTACGACACGAGGTACAGGAGATATGACGTCATAAACATGGGCACGCGTGAGAAAGTGTCGCATCGTGTATTAGTTTTAAACTTATTACTTGTTTCCCAACCTATGTCACAGTCAGTGTCCACACACGTCGCTGAATATACTAATAAAAATATATCATTGTACGACATATAGTTTAGAAATTTCACATCATATACATTGAGATACGTGAAAAACTGCTGCATCCTACATGACATTTTACATTATTAATTCTCTAAGTTAACTCTATTCGCAACATATTTTGCAGACAGTGCTCATTTATGTCGCTGAATGTAACTCGGAATCGGGAGATACGACTCCATAACGTGCGTGAAATTGTACATGTGTGTATATGAGCAAAAGAAGAGGTTGAAAGCTTGTTATGAACCCTGGAACGATTCCATTCAAATTTGGTAAACATATTAGTGACGATATGCGAAGAAATACTGCAGGGATAAGAACCACCTGCCTCTTATAGGTGTGTTGGTGATAAGGTGCAGGAAGAGGGTGTGATGTGGGTGGGGCGGAGGGGGGGGGGGGAGAAAACGGGAAATGCACAGAAGGAGGGGATTTGAGAAGATTGATAGAGAAACGAAGGAGGAGATGATGAACAGAGACATGGAGGATGAACAGATGGGTAAAGAGAGACGGCAGGAGGAGGTGGAAGAGCGAGGGGGAGAACAGGAGGAGACAAAGGATGGAGGAGTAGATGTACGTCTGGAAGGGGGAGAAGAAGTTGCATAGGGAGCAGGGAATGAGGAAAAGGAGAGGGAGAGATAGAGAGAGAGAGAGAGAGAGTGAGAGAGGGAGGGAGGGAGGGAGGGAGTGAGGGAAGGAGGGAGATAGAGATAGAGAGAGAGAGAGAGAGAGAGAGTCTGTGGAGAAGATGCAGAGAGTGGGGAGAGGTAGGAGGGGAACGACACTGAGTTTGGGTAGAAGTGGAAGTAGATGGGGCGAAGGAAAATAGACAGAGAGGGATGTAGGAGATGGGCAGAGGGGGTGTGAGCAGATGGTCATAGAGGCATAGAGGAAGGGAGAGGTGGGCAGAATGGATGGACAGAGAATGGGCTGTGGAGGATATGGTCAGAGAGAAGGGGAAGGAGCGGATAGAGTAACAGAAGATCGGAATAGATACGTACCTGGGCGACGCTAGGTGCTCAGCTAGTAGATACACTCTAAAAATAAATAAATAAATAAAAATAAATAAACGACGGACTTCGAAGGAATAATCAGGTTGAAGTTTCAAAAAACCTTTATAAAGAAGACGAGCAGTAGAAACCCTCTCCATGTGAAGGCAGGCATTTAAGCCCTCTCCGTATGAAGGCAGGCATTTACTTGTTGAAATGTAAGTACAGGTTGGTTTGGCATGAAGGCAACAAATCGGGGAGCAGAGCATCGTCGTCGTATTACTGTACTGTAAGTGCGCCTCGTCCTGGAATCTCACTGACTGGAGTAGAATTCTTTTGAGTGGTGAGTCCCGCTTCGAATGCAGCACAGATGACCAGTGAAGATGTGTCCACTTCGTACTTGCCAAAAACTTTCATGATCATTAATGTCGCCTGATCTCTCCCAATTAAGAACGTTTGGAGTACTGTGAGCGGTTGCTTCCTACCAGCTCGAGAGTTTGACGATATAACGCACTGGTTGAGCAGAATTTGGCACGATATCCCTCAAGACGACATCCAACAACTCTATTAATCATTGCCAAGCCGCATAACTGCTTGCATAAGACCAGAGGTAGATCAACGAGTTATTCACGTGCTCAATTTGTGTAGCTCTTTCCCTTAAATGTACCATCCAATTATTCTGAAACCGAAATCATTTGTTCGTCTGTACATGTACATCACATCTACCAATTTCCGTCTCATTTAAATAATTTCTTCGTAATGAATCTCCTTTATCTTAGATTTTATATTAATGAAGTTGTGTGCTGGATCTAGATACAATTGCGGGTACTATACGTAAGAAGAGGATTTTTTTGTTTGGCCTCGTTAAGAGGACACAAGAAACCAGATTAACAAAAAGTGTTGTTGACAAACTCTGGAATCTGGAGTAACAATAGTACAAAATGGTTCAAATTGCTCTGAGCACTATGGGACTCATCTGCTGAGGTCATTAGTCCCCTATGACTTAGAACTAGTTAAACCTAACTAACCTAAGGACATCACAAACATCCATGCCCGAGGCAGGATTCGAACCTGCGACCGTAGCGGTCTTGCTGTTCCAGTCTGCAGCGCCTTTAACCGCACGGCCACTTCGGCCGGCGACAATAGTACACTTCAAGGAAATCAGAGTATAGAGAAGATATGCAAGAACTGTAAGTAGGCTGTTTATGTTTTCTTATTGGCAACGTTACGTAGCGCTCTGTACGAAAATCAATGGCTGTGCTGTGTGCAGTCTGTGGCTAGTTTGCATTGTTGTCTGCCATTGTAGTGTTGGGCAGCTGGATGTGAACAGCGCGTAGCGTTGCGCAGTTGGAGGTGAGCCGCCAGCAATGGTGGATGTGGGGAGAGAAATGGCGGAGTTTTGAAATTTGTAAAAATGGATGTCCTGAACTGCTGTATATATTATGACTTTTGATGACTACTAAGGTAAATACATCGTTTGTTCTCTATTAATATCTTTCATTTGCTAGCTATGCCTACTAGTAGTTAGTGCCTTCCGTAGTTTGAATCTGTTATTTAGCTGGCAGTAGTGGCGCTCGCTGTATTGCTGTAGCTTGAGTAACGAAGATTTTTGTGATGTAAGTGATTTGTGAAAGGTATAGGTTAATGTTAGTCAGGGCCATTCTTTTGTAGGGATTTTTGATAGTCAGATTCCGTTGCGCTAAAAATATTGTGTGTCAGTTTAAGCACAGTCATGTATAAGGGGACGTTTCAGAACTACAGTAGAAATAAGCCACGATGATCTGCAAATCTATACAGAACGTCACAAGGATCTGAAAAACAAGAAAATAATATCCAAATTAAAAACAGACAAGCAACGTATAATTAAAACTGTAGGTACATATGAGGAACGGCGGAAAATTGGGAACGAATGAAAAGATGTCGGGCAATTTGGAAAGAACGGAAGCTGAAATTATCGAAGAAAATGGCTGGTAAATGATAGACTTCAATGGTCCAGTGGGGCTATTGAAGTATTATTAGCTACCAGTGTATGAAATCGTTTCTTGTCTCGCCTTAACCCTGTTAGGGGGTGAGTTGACTATTATAAGTTAACGTATCGTCAAGTCTTTTTGTTTGTGACTGCTTGCTGCGGAAGTGGTGACGCTGGTAATAATTACACGAGTATTTTGCTGTTGGACGAGCGACTGCTGCAAATCTCGATAATCGCGGGTTTAAGTAAGATTTTATGCCCTTTCCGGGGAGTGTTTTCTTCGGCCAATGCGGAGAGGACGCAAATGAACGGGTCGCAGCACTAGGCAAGAGCAAGTTGTTTGCACAGAGAGGTCCAGATCCGCTTACTCCGACTAGCTGCCGCGAACCACTCCGAAGCACAACACAGCTCTTAATCTTCCTAATTAGACTCCAGCTGCGCCCCTCTAAGGAGCTGTTCCTCTGCACGACAGTAATTAATTCGCGGAGGCGTGAGCGACCTGGTTCCCTGTTAATCTCCCAAGTTTTGATACCAGTCGGGCGGAGCCAGCCCTTGCTTCTAAGCCGTGCTCTTCAGCGTGGGCCGCGTGTGTCCTTCGTTAGCTATAGCGACTTGGGTTGCAGTGTATCCACGACCTTCGTGCAAAGCGACAACGGTATTTATAGAAAAATGTCACTAGCCTAATGCACAGATATTGATAGCGACGGTTAATTGCGAAGATGTTGCTGTGAAGGTCCTCAGTCAACAACTGTGTCTTATATGGAAGATATTTTTAGGAGCAAACGATGGAGACACTATAAATCAAGAATTTGCAAATTAAAATGATTAGAAATCACGTCCACCCTCACCGAATATTATAGTGTTGGGTAAAATGTTCACATGCCAATACACAAATATTACAAATATAGCATAGCAAAATCCTTTATTTTATATTTATTTTTCATAGAATCTGGCCCATTATAGACTGCTAAGAACATAACTCGAAGATACAGTTTTTTTTTTTTGTTTTTGTCTTCCTAGAAGATCTTCATGCACTGGTTAATGGCCTGCTCCTGTTCATTTGACATCACACTCCTAGCTTGTGGTTTTTCTTGTTGGGCAGGAAATCTTGCAGTATCTATCAATAGCGTGAAATATTTCTTGCCCTGTGTGGTGTGTTGTGTGACGTTAAGTTTTCACAAATCCCATCTTGTCTCTTCTAGCGATCCTGTGTGTGTTTCTGTTTTAAATTTTGAAATGAAGTTATTTTTTTCATTAGGGTGTTGTTATCAATTCGGTAAAAGTGATCATAAAACTTCAATCCCCTAGTCTTTATTTTCTCTGAGAGTGTTTCCATGTTTCTGTGAAGACCTTCATTTCTTCTCCTTGTCCAGCTGATATCTTCGTTCTTCTGTGTTATTAAAACTTTGCTGAGTGTTTTCCTATGTTTATTTTCCAGTTCTTTCAGTTCACCTCTCTTATACAGTGTTAGGCACTCCATCCATAAAGTCCTTGTGCCTTAATGACTATCGTGTCGTATTTAATTGTTGCCTGGAATGATACCGATATTTTATTACATTGGTTTTGGATGAGTTTGTATGCTAATACGAATATCTTCGATTTTTCTTTACTTGCAGTGTTATCTAATCCGTTTGGTTGTATCCATTGCCCAAAATACTTTAAGTTATCAATTCCTTTAATGTCGACATATTTTCTGAACAAAGCCGTAATGCAACATTATGAAATGAAGAAGTGCAGAACAATGAAAAACGCAATTGAACTCTTAACACAAATAAAAGATTAACACATTCCACAAACAACATCATTCATATCTTTCGACATATAGAATATGAACATCTAATAACCCACTGCAGACGCAATTAAACTAGTTGAAGAAAACTTACTGAAATACAACGAACAACCTGCAGGCAATATTAATGAAATAACTAAAACCCTCAAAGCAATCGCACCCCAAAATTACTTCCAGTTTGAAAAGAAATTTTACTTACAAGAAGATGGGCTTCGTGTGGGATGCCCAGTATCAGGAACATTGGCAAACATATTCATCAACTAACTGACAACACAATCTTCGATACAGTTATCACAAATAAAGGATACAAAATTGTTTACTGGTACAGATATCTGGATGACCTAATCTGTATGGTGGACGAAACAACAGAGAAAATTGATTAACTTCATACAGACATAAAAAATATACATAAGAGTATTCAGTTCACCATTGAAAAAGAAACACGAAAGCTGATACATTTCTTGGATATAACATAAGAATAACGAGGGATAAGAGGAGAGAAACAATGAATGCATGGTTTTGGAGGTGGCCAGAGTTAGGGGGGGGGGGGGAGGTGAAGGAAATGGACTGAGAGGAGGGCAGAAAAGATGGACAGAGAAAGAAGGAGCGAGAAGTTGTACTAATACATACATAGCCCACTCCTCATACACAACTAATTTATACATAAAATCTAATACATCTAGGAATAGAAATAAATTTGGGGGATGAGACAGAAGGCAGGATAGATATGTCAATCTCTGTATCAGAAGCATCAAAAGTAGATAAAATTTTTGTCAACGAGAGCTGTACCAACAGAGGAGTTTAAACATAACTGGAAAAGATTTAGCGAGATAAGAGTTTAGAAAAATCCTCTTTTGATAAAGTAATCAACTGAGAGAGGATGTGTATCGATCAAGAATGCACATATCATATATATTCAGATATACAAAAGAGAGTGTGTTGGACACAGTAATGAAACACAACTGTCTCTATGAATGACAAATCAAAGTATTTCCTTGTACCAAGACAATGCTGCAATTTTTCAGTGGAGTCTAAGGATAATTTATGTTTTATGAGGACCATAGAAGCCTGTGTATAAGGAAAACACTATGAACTAATGAGAATAAAGGGGAAAAACCAGTGATTACTGGTACGTAAACCTTGTATAATTTTGGTGTATGGATAGTATAACGGAGCATATGTGAGAAAAGGAACTAATTGTTTATTATCTTATTGCTTTTCTCCATAATTTTCTATCATCATTATTATCATCGCCATGCTCATAAGTATCGTCATCAAAATCATAAACATCGTCAACATCAAAATTGTTATCGACTACTGAATAAAAAAAAAAGGCTTTGACCAATCTCTCCCATGCATTACAGTCCTCCGCTAGAAGCGTCTAAAGCATGTTTTTTAATGTCACCTGCACTACCTCTAATCTTTACGATCATGAAATATCTTTGAGAATCGACCAAATAACTTTCTTCTCCCATCTACCATCACTTACTATATCTTAAGTTTACCGTGCAGTTACACTTTATTTTGATCACATTCAGAAATTGGTCCTCCACTCATATGAAACTTTCTGGCATATTAAAACTGTTTTTGGGAGTTAGGAGACGAGGTACTGGCGGAAGTGAAGCTGTGAGGACGGGTCGTGAGTCGTGCTTGGGCAGTTCAGGGTGTAGAACACTTGGTCACGAAAGGCAAAGGTCCCGAGTTCGAGTCGCGGTCCGGTACACAGTTTTAATCTGGCAGGAAGTTGCAAATCAGCGCAGAATCCGTTGCAGAGTGAAAGTTGAAACATCCCCCAAGCTGTGGCTAAGCCATTTCTCCACATTATCCTTTCTTCCAGAAGTGCTAATCTTCCAAGGTTCGCAGGAGGCTGGTGTGACGTTTCGAAGGTAAAAGGCGATGTACTGGAGAAAGTGAAGCTGTGAAGACGGATCGTGAGTCGCGCTTGGATAGATCAGTTGGCAGAGCACTTGCCCGAGTTCGAGTCTCGGTCCGGCCGAAAGATTTAATGTGTCAGGAAATTTCATATCAGCGCACACTCCACCGCAGAGTGAAAATTTCACTGTGTTTTCGACTCCTTTTTACACTATATGATCACAAGTATACGGAAACTTGTTAGAGATCATTAATACTGGATGTGTCCAACCTTCGCCTTTATGATGGTTTGAAATCCACCGAGGACACTTCCCGTAAGGTGTCTATATGTGGAGGAATGGCAGCCCATTCTTCCTCAAGAGCTATATCCTAAGAAGTTAGTGATGTCGTAGCGACGTCAACGACTTAATTCATCCCAAACGTTTACCATTTGGTTCTGATGGGATTCTGGACAGTACAGTCCATTTCAGCAACGTTATATGTCAATAAACTATTGCCTCACAGATGTTTCATGACTGGGAGCCTTGTCATGTTGATACAAAAAGTCATCATCTCCGAATAGTTCTCCTACTATAAGCAGTACACAATATTAACAATATATTCATATCCTTATGCGTTTAGCGTTTCTTAAGCGCGATAAGAGGACCACACCGTAATCTCGAAAACATCCCAATACGGTGACACCATACCCTCTGTACTTCCCTATTGGCACAACACGTGGGCCACTCGCATGCTTCCGTATGGTCGTATCTTCGTTGACAGTCTGCAGTAGGACACCGTGACAAATGTTTATCAGAAATGTAGGAATATGAAATATTCCTGTTACCCTTCGTCTTCCATGTGCAGGATATCACGTGAGGAAAGAGGAAGCTGAGTTTCTCACGAGAGCTGCTTTCAAAATAAGTGCTGATGTATGGCTAGAAGCTCTCCGGCCTGAAGGAAATTTATTATAAACATGGCTCTGGGCAATATGGGACTCAACATCTCAGGTCACAAGTCCCCTAGAACTTAGAACTACTTAAACCTAAGAAACCTAAGAACATCCCACACACCCATGCCCGAGGCAGGATTCGAAACTGCGACCGTAGCAGTCCCGCGGTTCCGGACCGCAGCGCCAGAACCGCACGGCCACCGCGGCCGGCAAGGAAATTTATTATAATCGAAATCAGAATATGTTCAAGTATTCTGTAGCAAAGTGATGTTAACGATATTAGACTGTAATTTTGTTGGGCCGCTCTTTTACAGCAGGGATCACCTGCGCTTTTCTACAGTCGCTTCCCACTTTGTTCTGGGTGAGAGATTCTTGATAAAAGCAAGCTAACTAAGAAGAAAATGTGTAGAGTACCCACTTAGATGCCAAATTAGATGTCCATTCGGACTTGGTGGTTTATGCTCTCTGGTAACCAATCAAGAAAAGTGGGACTGCAACCGAACATGAATCACTTCTTTTGCAGTCTTTGTAGTTTCCAATTTGGATGGCGCTACAGCCTTTACTTTTACTTTTAGGTGTATAGCGCCGTTGTTCAATCGTTTACTAACTGGTTCGTAATACTCATCGGGAACAGATGAAGCACAGATTGCCTGCGTGGTGGATATTTCCAGTGTTATGATCATTTAGCGATTCACTAGTAGTGAATCACCTTGTGCTTCGCCTTCATAGTATAGTTCTTCAATATGAACAAAAGGCATTCCTTTCGTCAGCTCTAAGACTCGATCGACGATAGCCACTCCTATCAATCTGGAACGCCGAAAAACAGAACTGCATGCTTCCGGTAGAACATTGGTAAAACATCTGTCTTGCAACACTTTTACAAACCAAAACACAGCGTCGGTAACTTCCCGCTAGTCGTCGTCTGTGACAGGCTCCCAACTATATACACTCCTGGAAATTGAAATAAGAACACCGTGGATTCTTTGTCCCAGGAAGGGGAAACTATATTGACACATTCCTGGGGTCAGATACATCACATGATCACACTGACAGAACCACAGGCACATAGACACAGGCAACAGAGCATGCTCAATGTCGGCACTAGTACAGTGTATATCCACCTTTCGCAGCAATGCAGGCTGCTATTCTCCCATGGAGACGATCGTAGAGATGCTGGAAAAAGTCCCGTGGAACGGCTTGCCATGCCATTTCCACCTGGCGCCTCAGTTGCACCAGCGTTCGTGCTGGACGTGCAGACCGCGTGAGACGACGCTTCATCCAGTCCCAAACATGCTCAATGGGGGACAGATCCGGAGACCTTGCTGGCCAGGGTAGTTGACTTACACTTTCTAGAGCACGTTGGGTGGCACGGGATACATGCGGACGTGCATTGTCCTGTTGGAACAGCAAGTTCCCTTGCCGGTCTAGGAATAGTAGAACGATGGGTTCGATGACGGTTTGGATGTACCGTGCACTACTCAGTGTCCCCTCGACGATCACCAGTGGTGTGCGGCCAGTGTAGGAGATCGCTCCCCACACCATGATGCAGGGTGTTGGCCCTGTGTGCCTCGGTCGTATGCAGTCCTGATTGTGGCGCTCACCTGGACGGCGCCAAACACGCATACGATCATCATTGGCACCAAGGCAGAAGCGACTCTCATCGCTGAAGACGACACGTCTCCATTCGTCCCTCCATTCACGCCTGTCGCGACGCCACTGGAGGCGGGCTGCACGATGTTGGGGCGTGAGCGGAAGACGGCCTAACGGTGTGCGGGACCGTAGCCCAGCTTCATGGAGACGGTTGCGAATGGTCCTCGCCGATACCCCAGGAGCAACAGTGTCCCTAATTTGCTGGGAAGTAGCGGTGCGGTCCCCTACGGCACTGCGTAGGATTCTACGGTCTTGGCGTGCATCAGTGCGTCGCTGCGGTCCGGTCCCAGGTCGACGGGCACGTGCACCTTCCGCCGACCACTGGTGACAACATCGATGTACTGTGGAGACCTCACGCCCCACGTGTTGAGCAATTCGGCGGTACGTCCACCCGGCCTCCCGCATGCCCACTATACGCCCTCGCTCAAAGTCCGTCAACTCCACATACGGTTCACGTCCACGCTGTCGCGGCATGCTACCAGTGTTAAAGACTGCAATGGAGCTCCGTATGCCACGGCAAACTGGCTGACACTGACGGCGGCGGTGCACAAATGCTGCGCAGCTAGCGCCATTCGACGGCCAACACCGCGGGTCCTGGTGTGTCCGCTGTGCCGTGCGTGTGATCATTGCTTGTACAGCCCTCTCGCAGTGTCCGGAGCAAGTATGGTGGGTGTGACACACCGGTGTCAATGTGTTCTCTTTTCCATTTCCAGGAATATATTTCAGCGATGGTCGAAGGGTGTACATCCTCCATTATTCTGATTATGCAACTGAAAGATATGACACAGAAAACAACAACTAGTTACTGCGGCATAAACAGAAAAGCTGATTACTACATACAGTACAAGTCATATGTCACTTTAAAAACGAATTCTTTAAAATGGTTCAAATGGCTCTAAGCACTATGGGACTTAACATCTGAGGTCATCAGTCCCCTAGACTCAGAACTACTTAAACCTAATTAACCTAAGGACATCACACACATCCATCCCCGAAGCAGGATTCGAACCTTCGACCGTAGCAGCAGCGCGGTTGCGGACTGAAGCGCCTATAACCGCTCGACCACAACGGCCGGCAGAAATTCTTTATTCTTAAACTTGTATTATACTTATAACCCACCGCCTTATGTATTTAGTAGGTCTTTTAATTGTTACAATGTTATTTGCAGCCAGTTTACAAAGTTTACGAGTGAGCTGCAAGTAGTGTTACGTACGGAAGTCACTGTATTCTTCATAAACATATTTTATTCTGAGGGTTAACGATGAAATATCACTACATATACCCTCGAGGTTCGCAGCAGCCTGCTGACGGAAAACAACTCTTTGTGGTTGACTTCTATAAAGTTCGGGCTGGATAACCCCAATCTTTGAGGTTCACAACCATGGTATGACGAAGACGCAACCGGGACAACATAAATCTCCCCGCGTGCATTCTGTCCCATGCCTCGCGATAGAGAAGCGTCGCGTGGTTGGCTGTCTGTTGTGGTCCCTTGTGAGGAATCCTCAGCACTCTTACTCGGAGTTGTTTTCATCTGACAAGGCTTAAAAGTTCAATTCTTTTACTAATTCACATCGTTTGGAAAATTAATTTGTCTGTCTTACTACTATCATTATTCCGTGTTGAGTTGCGTACCTTATTAACCTTCTTATCCTTACGACTTCTGATACGAAAAACTAAAGTTTAAGAAAATGAAAACCGTCCAGTTTCCTCGAGATTCCAACCCGAGTTCTCCACTTCAGAGGCAGTTACTTTGACTGTTGCTCTATCAGCGCTCTCAGCTAAAAGCGTTTACCAAGTGAGTATTTAAGCGGCAATTGTAAAAGTTTCTTCCGTCGATTTCTGGAAAATTATGCGTTTGCGGACCCCACACTAGATAATGAAAAATTCTCAATTTACAATTATCTATCGATCTCTCGATGTTGGAGTCGATTGCTCATCTTAACCTGTAGGGGTGATTTTCACAAAAGTGTGGGGAGGGGAGTTGGGAGGTGTTGAATCAAAATATATTAGAGTCCTCCGTTTTTCACTGAACACAATTGACCTGCCAAATCTGAGCCGAATCGGTGGGCCGTATCTGAGGCCTTGCCCTTGTCAATATCTCGTCTTCTGTTCGATACTTAGCCATTCCACCGTGGCACAATATACCAGATGTCAACGTCTGTCTGCACATCGAAATCTCCGGAGTCCCGGTTTGTAACCCAGACACCACTCAGATTCTGAATAAAAATCATTATCCGATGCCATTGAATGCTTCTGGTATTTGGAGTCACGTTTTTCTGCCAACGACGCTGTCTGAAGAGGGTCATGTCACACGCTTACGCTTGGACCGTGTGACGCAGCCGAGAGATTCGCACACTGGACTCACACTCGAGAGGAAAACATTAAAACTCCCTCCCGGAAATCCTGACTTAGGTTTTACGCGATTTTCCTTAATCACTTACTGCATATTCCAGGATGGTTCCTTTGAAAGGGATCAGCCTATTTCATTCCCCGTCCTTCCATGGTATGAGATTTTGGTCCGTCTTTAATGGACTCGTCTTGAATGGGACTTAACCTTCGTTACATTTCTTTCCCTTGGGACAAGATTCAGCCACTGCAAAGGGAAGAATCATAAATTATCAATGACATCAGTATGCAGAAGGTTATGCAGACCACAGCGTTCAAGGTAAGTGTTTCACAGGGAATGGCGTATTATCAAATAGCATTGTGATCACCACTTGGTTTGCAAAATTTTCCAGACATAAACTGGTCCCCCACTTGCGTGAAAAAGGAAGCAACTGTGACATTGTGCTTGGTAATGACATGCATATACAGGGTGTTTCAAAAATGACCGGTATATTTGAAACGGCAATAAAAACTAAACGAGCAGCGATAGAAATACACCGTTTGTTGCAATATGCTTGGGACAACAGTACATTTTCAGGCAGACAAACTTTCGAAATTACAGTAGTTACAATTTTCAACAACACATGGCGCTGCGGTCTGGGAAACTCTATAGTACGATATTTTCCACATATCCACCATGCGTAGCAATAATATGCCGTAATCTCTGAATGAAATTACCCGAAACCTTTGACAACGTCTCTGACGGAATGGCTTCACATGCAGATGAGATGTACTGCTTCAGCTGTTAAATTGTTTCTGGATTCTGGCGGTACACCTGGTCTTTCAAGTGTCCCCACAGAAAGAAGTCACAGGGGTTCATGTCTGGCGAAGAGGGAGGCCAATCCACGCCGCCTCCTGTATGTTTCGGATAGCCGAAAGCAATCACACGATCATCGAATTATTCATTCAGGAAATTAAAGACGTCGGCCGTGCAATGTGGGCGGCCACCATCTTGTATAAACCACGAGGTGTTCGCAGTGTCGTCTAAGGCAGTTTGTACCGCCACAAATTCACGAAGAATGTACAGATAGCGTGATGCAGTAATCGTTTCGGATCTGAAAAATGGGCCAATGATTCCTTTCGAAGAAATGGCGGCCCAGACCAGTACTTTTTGAGGATGCAGGGACGATGGGACTGCAACATGGGGCTTTTCGGTTCCCCATATGCGCCAGTTCTGTTTATTGACGAAGCCGTCCAGGTAAAAATAAACTTGGTCAGTAAACCAAATGCTGCCCACATGCATATCGCCGTTATCAATCCTGTGCACTATATCGTTAGCGAATGTCTCTCGTGCAGCAATGGTAGCGGCGCTGAGGGGTTGCCGCGTTTGAATTTTGTATGGATAGAGGTGTAAACTCTGGCGCATGAGACGATACGTGGACGTTGGCAGCAGAAAGACGACGTACAGAATGGCGCACCCACAGACTGCGTTGTCTTCTATATCGTTCACATCACTTGCAGCGCCATCTGTTGTTGAAAATTGTAACTACTGTAATTTCGAAAGTTTGTCCGCCTGAAAATGTACTGTTGTCCCAAGCATATTGCAACAAACGGTGTATTTCTATCGCTGCTCGTTTAGTTTTTATTGCCGTTTCAAATATACCGGTCATTTTTGAAACACCCTGTGTAAGAACTGTCTGTAGACTCTCCTAGCATTTTTTAACAGAGAGGAAAGATTTTACATAAGATGGAGCAAGTTACTGGTAATTAGCAGAAAACTTGGGCTACAGTAGAGGGGCATTATTGCATGGCTTTTTGTGTCGTTTTTGTGGTACTCTTTAGGAACTGTATCTTAAGATGTGCTACACACAAGTTTCTAAATGGTCGTAGCTATTGACTTTAATTTTTGTTAGTTCTGAAATAATTATTCGCTCAATCGTCACAGGCAAGATTTATTTATCTATTTCATCGTATGGTGATTTTATACAATATACAGCTGATATAAGGCAAATGATTTTATACATTATACATATGATATTAGACAAGATTAAACCTTAACGTCCGTGTTTTTCAACCAGTTAATTTAGCTGAGTGTGAGAGTGAACAAGTCATCGGGAATTCCAGGGTAGGAATGAAGTGGACAGCGTTGGACTAAATGTTCAACTGTCTGCTCTTATTGATTACATTCACACATTGGTGAACTGATCCAGCCCCATTTGTACCTAAAGCATCGACAGTAACCATGTCCAGTCCTTAACCTGTTGAAGCGGCACCAAAGGTTCCTCAGTAGGTCAAAACCTTTTGGCTTCTTTGTGGGAACAAGGTGTTGGGCTCTTGTTCCCAATGTTTTTTTTGTTTTGACCATTCATGTTTCCAGCTTTCATTTAGATCAAAACCATCCGCGATTAGCTGTCCTGCAGTAAAACTTGCTGGTTTTCTTGATAGCAATCGTTGCTGTGGCGGATGACAGAATTCCTGGCGCAGTGTTACAGAGGGTGATGCAGAGATTTTCTTGGCCTCCCTCAGTAGAGCTTGTTTCCGCCTTACGTAAGGTGGAGGGATGTGACTCTGTACAGGTAACCAGTGGCATGGGGTTGATTTGATGGAACCAGTAATACAGTGCATTGTGTCGTTAAGTTTTGTGTCTACCTTCTTCACATGTACACTTTCCAACCAAACAGGTGCACAATACTCGGCAGCAGAGTAAACAAGACTGATGCCAGTTAAACGCAGACAGTCAGCAGGGGTGCCTCAGGTGGTACTACTGAGGTTATGTAGTATGTTGTTCCTCCCAGCAACTTTATGAGAAAGCTTGGTGATGTGCACTTTGTACCTCAGGGTTCTATCTAGAGTGATTCCGAGATATTTTGGGAAAGGATTGTACCTCATCGTTTTTCCATTGAGCAAAACTCATTTTTGTAGTTCGCAGCAAGATTCGCTATATGGAAACAAGAAACTTCAGTTGCAAACTTCAGTTGCTTGGGATCAATCTCCAGGTCTTAGGGAGAGTTGACATCTTCTCTAGATTCTCCATAAGAATTCGTTCACCATCTTCGAAATTACTGCTCTGTGGTACCAGTGCGATGTCATCAGCATAGATGAATTTAGTTGATACTGTGGTTGGTAGATCACTAATGTATAAATTGAATAGTGATGGGGCTATAACAGATCCCTGTGGTAGTCCATTATTTAGTTTCCGTTTATGCCTTTTAGAGCTGCCTAAAAACACTTCAAATTGCCTTTCACTAAGCATGCTGGATATTAGACCCACAATTTCTCGACTTGGTACAACTTTCAGTAGCTTGTAAATCAGTCCCTGTCGCCAGACAGTGTCATACGCGGCTCTCAGGTCGATGAAGACAACTGTTGATATCAGATGGCCTTGAAAACCTGCTTCAATGTGGGTTGTTAGGGCAAGAACTTGATCGGTGCAGCTGCGTTCTTGTCTCAAGCCAGCTTGTTCAGGAGGGCTAGCAGCCTCAATGAACGGTGCTATTCTGGTTAGGAGAACTCGTTTCAAAAGTTTGAAGCCTTTGTGAGGTCTGCAATCCGGTTAGAAAAGAGGTCGGGACTCAATTTAGGATACAAGCAAGATATGTCAACGTAATAACTGTATTATTAAGATCAGCAGATCTCACCATTTTGAGACTGTAACTCACGCGTGTCGGTCTACTGAATTTACCTTTGATAAATTTTTGATTATCCTCTGTTTTAAAAACGAACAAAAGAGTGTAGCCTCCTTCTAGCCACTCTCTTATCTCACGTCTTGCAGAATGTAAGCGTACCATTTTCTTGCTATGCGTAAGTTTGTCATGCTGTTTTTCTTTGTGTAATGCAGGTTTTCCATGGTGTTAAACGTCGTATTATCACTGTCCACCGTAACCAAGCACTTCCGCTCTGCGATAACGACTCTGCACCTGACAGTAAAGGAGAAAGTGAAACCAGCAAGTAACAGAGTCGTTTTTGACCAGGAGGATGTCTCAGAATTAATGATCCTTGACAATCTATTGACCACATTCTTTTATTGTATTAGTGGTGTTGTCACTGTGATGCATCTTACGTCCGACCAATTACCCTTCAGTAGAATTAAGTACAAACATTTCAATTCATGCACCCATTTCAATAGAGATACACTACGTCATTCAGCGTTCAACGGTATGTTTACCCGAATTCTTCCAGAAGGTAACTGCGTCTGCACAATTCGCTTGAGGGCCCATCAGGCGCAGGGCAGTGACTGCGGAGGAGCGGCCGGAGGCTTCGGATGGCGGCGTCGGACCGCGAAGGGCGCAGGGCGCAAGGGCGAGGGCCAGGCGCGGTATCCTGACCAGCTGGCAGTACGTGAGGAGGTTATTGGAGATATTGGGAACGTCTGCGTGGCCAGAATTCCTGCCGGGATGAATCCGCCGATGGCCATACGTCACGCAGTGGTCCTTCCAATAAATCCCCTGGCCCCGCGTGGGTTCACAGTCTCTCTCAATATGAAATGTGAACGTATACTAACTCCCAATGATGTTCAGGTACGTTGGACAGCGTGAACAGCTGAAAACAGACAGTGACAAGATATACTAACCGTCCACTGCTGTGCGCTGTTTTAGCCCACTTTCCACGTCAAGTGTAAATCCTCAACTGTATTTTGGTAAACCTCACTGCGCAATTAAAGGATCACTTTTTTTTGAAATCCCGTAATTGTCTTACAGGGTTGTAGCCTATCCCCGATGTTATTCAATCTGTACATTGAGCAAGCAGTGAAGGAAACAAAAGAAAAATTTGGAGTAGGAATTAAAATCCATGGAGAAGAAATAAAAACTTTGAGGTTCGCCGATGACATTGTAATTCTGTCTGAGACAGCAAAAGACTTGGAAGAGCAGTTGAACGGAATGGATGGTGTCTTGAAGGGAGGATATAAGATGAACATCAACAAAAGCAAAACGAGGATAATGGAATGTAGTCGAATTGAGTCGGGTGATGTTGAGGGTATTAGATTAGGAAATGAGACACTTAAAGTAGTAAAGGAGTTTTGCTATTTGGGGAGCAAAATAACTGACGATGGTCGAAGTAGAGAGGATATAAAATGTAGACTGGCAATGGCAAGGAAAGCGTTTCTGAGGAAGAGAAATTTGTTAACATCGAGTATAGATTTAAGTGCCAGGAAGTCATTTCTGAAAGTATTTGTATGGAGTGTAGCTATGTATGGAAGTGACACATGGACGGAAAATAGTTTGGACAAGAAGAGAATAGAAGCTTTTGAAATGTGGTGCTACAGAAGAATGCTGAAGATTAGATGGGTAGATCACGTAACTAATGAGGAGGTATTGAGTAGGATTGGGGAGAAGAGAAGTTTGTGGCACAACTTGACCAGAAGAAGGGATCGGTTGGTAGGACATGTTCTGAGGCATCAAGGGATCACCAATTTAGTATTGGAGGGCAGCGTGGAGGGTAAAAATCGTAGGGGGAGACCAAGAGATGAATACACTAAGCAGATTCAGAAGGATGTAGGTTGCAGTAGGTACTGGGAGATGAAGAAGCTAGCACAGGATAGAGTAGCATGGAGAGCTGCATCAAACCAGTCTCAGGGCTGAAGACCACAACAACAACAACAACAATTGTCTCTCGTTGTGACGCATAGATTTGAAATTTACATAAGAGAGCAAGGTTTAGATGTATGTGACGGGAAGGTCATCGCTAAGATGTTGATGCAACCTTTAAGGTGGGTTAATGACGTCACTTTGGAACCATCTCTCTCTCTCTATTCGTTTAGTCGGTTCCGACTCTTCGTGACCCCATGAACCAAATCACGCCACTATTTCCTGTCTTGCACTTTCTCCTGTAGACCTTCCAGGTTGGAACACATTGCTTCTGTGAAGCCATCGATCCATCTCATCCTTTGACGTCCTCTTCTCCTAGTTCCTTCAATCTTCCCCAGCATTAATGTTTTTTTCCAGCGAGGCATGCCTTCGCATTGTGTGTCCAAAGTAGATCAGCTTTTGTTTTAACATTAGACCTTCCAGGGAGAAATCTGGTTTAATTTGCTTCAATATTGATCTGTTGGCTCTCTTTGCAGTCCATGGAACTCTAAGAAGTTTCCTCCAACACCACAATTCGAAGGAGTCAACTCTTCGCCGTTCAGCCTTTCTAATGGTCCAGGTCTCACATCCATACATCACAACTGGAAAGACCATAGCCCCCACAATACGGATCTTTGTTGCTAGTGTTATATCTCTGGACCTTATAACTGGAACCATAGTTCACTACAATTCCGTCCATCGCCATCGTTCACATGTCACACGATGAGACGGTAGTCTCACCTGTATCTCACCCATTTTTTTGACGTCCCTGTGATGGAGGTCAGACACAAAGCTTTGACTCTAGCGGTTTTCTTGTGGGTGGACGAGGAAAGCATCTCACAAGGGGCGACCATACTGTTGGGGTCACAGATTTACTTCGAACTTTGTACTCCCTTAGCAGGCCGTTCAAAGAACAGAACCTGCAATTAGTAAGAAGTACTATTCTAGCAATTCCATGATAATTGGAGGAAATGTTTTACACGTCAAATGTGTACCAAATGTATCTGCAAATGGGTTCGCATCAGAACAGTTCCTGGCGCTGAAATGGATAGCGTTCGAACTTCAAAACACGAACATGAATTAGGCAACGATCGAATCCAGCTCAAACTTAAATTTTAACCCATATTTCTTCATCACTAGTCATATTATTTAATTTATATGACATTTGAGAGATAATATAATTAAAAAAAACACCTGTATTTCCATGCAGTTTTAGTGAGATTCATGTTATTTGACTACTGACTATTTTTAATTAAATTTAATAATTGCAGTTAACTATTGACAAGTAAATGAAGAAACGCATAAAGTTAATTGTGAGTTGTACAGTATACATATAGGTGTAGATGTAGAACGTTAGACGTATAGGAGGTACTTATAAAAATTTTACATCGTTTTTCTGGGAAATTATGAGCCGTTGCATAAAAAGTCGCTACCCAGGTTCTCAGAACAGGTCCACCTGTAACTCATCAAAATCCGTGATTAACGGATGTGATGGTCCCCTTGATAGACCACTTGGCCTAAGTAAACTGCCCGATCCTCCAGCAGCAGGTAGGGGCGTACAGTCTGTTTGAGCTGAACCCACGTCTCTCGGTTGGGGTCTCAAGCGATGGCACCCAATGGGATGTCTCGCCCTGGCAGATCTACTTGAAGCCCAGAATCGTCAGGGCCAGCTATATGGCTGGTAGACCAGCGGCTTCGCCCAGTTGACGACGTTTCACGATTGTATTGTTGCTGCTACTCCACACATTCTACCGGTAACTGGCTTGGATATGGCAACAGTTAGAAAGGAATGCACCAAAGGAAGTGCGGCTCTCAGATGATTAACAGAGTACTTATACTCACTATGCCAATTATGTTACGACACAAGAACTGGCCTACAGGCACTTAGTAAGCTGCGCAAACGACGCGATGTGCTACAGCATGTATCAGTCTAGTCCATAACTGAAGACAAAATGCTATGATGCGATAACTAGCTGCAGAACTAAATAGGTAGTAGGCGTGTATACTCCTCGGGGGATTACGACTACCAGGCTGCGTTCAATGGAGCAACAGTTTTTTGATTTCTACCATATAGTCAAGATACATTAGGATGTTGTTGTAGTTGTGGTTTTCACTTCGAAGACTGGTTTGGTGCAGCTCTCCAAGCTACTCTGTCCTGTGCCAGCCTCTTCATCTGCGAAAAACTATTGAAACGTGTATGCTTCTGAATCTACTTACTATGTTCATTTCGAGGCTTCCCTCTACGATTTTTAGCCCCTCCCGCCCTCCCCCGGTCCCACTCCTAGACCATAGACACACTTTCCTTCAATACGAAACTGGTCACCCCTTCATGTGTCCTATCAACTGGTCCCTTCTTCTAGTCAGATTTCGCCACAGATTTCTTTTCTCCCGGATCTATTCATTACCGCCCCATTAGTTTCGTAATCTACCCATATAATCTTCAGCATTATATTATAGCACCACATTCGAAAGCTTCTATTCTCTTCTTCTCTAATCTGTTTATCGTCCATATTTGAATTCCATACATAACTAGATACATCTCCAGACAAATAGTTTCAGATAGCACTTCTTAACACTTAAATCAATATGCGTTGGTAAGAAATTTCTCTGCTTCAGAGAGGCTTTTCTTGCCATTGATAGTCTACAATTAATATCTTCGGTACTTCGGCTACCATCAGCTATTTTGCTGCCCGAATAGAAGAACTCATATATAATTCCCTCAGCGTCACCTGAGACTAGACTACTTTCCATTATCCTTGGTTTCCTTTTGTTCATGCTCATTTTATATCCTCCTTTCAAGACACTCTACATTCTGTTCAACTACTCTTCCAAGTCCTTAGCTATATCTGACAGAATTACAGAGTCATCGGAAATTGCCTTATTTCTTCCCCGTGAACTGTAATTCCTACTCCAAATTTTTCTTTGGTTTCCTTCACTGCTTGCTCAATGTTCGGACTGAATAACACCTGAGAGGTGCTAAAACCTTGCCTCACTCCATTCTCAACGATTGCTTCTCTTTCATACCCTCTTACAACTGCAGTCTGCTTTGTATACAAGTTGTGAATAGCCTTTCGCTCTCTGTTTTGTACACCTAGTGCCTTCATAGTTTCGAAGAGAGTATTTCGTCAAACACTATCAAAAGCTTTCTTTAAGCATCAGTGTCTGTAAACATAGTTTTACCTTTTCTTAACCTACCTTCGAGGATACGTCGTGGGGTCAGTATTGCCAAGCATGTTCCTACGTGTCTCTGAACTCCAAAGTGATCATTCCTTAGGTCAGCGTCTACTAGTTTTCCATTCTTCTTGGCAAAATTCGATGTAGTATTTTGTAACCATGACTGATTAAATTAGTGGTACGATAACATTCACACCTGTCAGCACCTACTTTCTCTGGAATTAACATTACCCCACTCTTCTTGAACTCTGAGGGTTTTTCGCCTGTTTCATTCATCTCGCTTACTACATGACACAGTTTTGTCATGTGTAGATATCCCAAGCCTATCAGTAGCCCTGATATAATATCGTCTCCTCGAGGGCCTTGTTTCGACGTAGGACTTTCTATACTCTGTCAGATTCTTCTCGCAGTATCATATCTCCCATGTCATGTTCATGTACGTCCTCTTACATTTCTGTAATGGACGTTCATATTTCTTTTTTTCTTCTTCATTTTCTGTACTTTTATATTTTCTGCGTTCATCAATTAAATTCAGTATCTGCTGTTTTAACCAAGAATTTCTATTAAGCCTTGTGGTTTCACCTCCTTGATCCTCAACTTTCTTCACTGCTTAGTCTCTGAAGCTACCAATTTGTCTTGTACAGTACTCCTTTCTGCTGCTGTAGGCAACTGTTGGCTAATGCTCACTCTTAAACCCTAAAAAACCTCTGGTTGTTTAAGCTTTCCCGGTCCCATCACCTCAATTTTCTATTTTAGTACAATTTCTTCAATTTTAGTCTACAGTTAATGTCCTTCAGAATATAGTCATCTATTTGTTTCGTTGTAGCCTTTCCTTCCGTCAGGTGTCTCCGAATAACTCCTGTCTTTTTTTTAGTACAAGCATTGCTGTTTCTTTCCACTGGTTTACTATTGTCTTAATAATAATTCCCCTGTTCTATCTGCAATGCTGTCTGGTTTTTTTAAAATGTATCTGGCCACGTGAATTATATGTGACAAATTACTGCACTAATTCTACTTGTCAACGCCACGCTAAGATTTGCGCCAGCTCTGCTAGTAAACAAACCATTATTTTAGAATGTGGTGTACCGTTCGTATGGTCTCACACGGCCAACCGACTCGGCTGAAATTTGGTAGATCGCTTGTGTACAACCTAAAACGAAGGGCTCGAAAATATTTTGGCCCGACACCCTCCCGTTTCTGAGAATATTAACCCTAAAGATTATGACGAGCAATCGATTCAAAACTGAAGGGATTGTAAATACACTCCTGGAAATTGAAATAAGAACACCGTGAATTCATTGTCCCAGGAAGGGGAAACTTTATTGACACATTCCTGGGGTCAGATACATCACATGATTACACTGACAAAACCACAGGCACATAGACAAAGGCAACAGAGCATGCACAATGTCGGCACTAGTACAGTGTATATCCACCTTTCGCAGCACTGCAGGCTGCTATTCTCCCATGGAGACGATCGTAGAGATGCTGGATGTAGTCCTGTGGAACGGCTTGCCATGCCATTTCCACCTGGCGCCTCAGTTGGACCAGCGTTCGTGCTGGACGTGCAGACCGCGTGAGACGACGCTTCATCCAGTCCTAAACATGCTCAATGGGGGACAGATCCGGAGATCTTGCTGGCCAGGGTAGTTGACTTACACCTTCTAGAGCACGTTGGGTGGCACGGGATACATGCGGATGTGCATTGTCCTGTTGGAACAGCAAGTTCCCTTGCCGGTCTAGGAATGGTAGAACGATGGGTTCGATGACGGTTTGGATGTACCGTGCACTGTTCAGTGCCCCCTCGACGATCACCAGTGGTGTACGGCCAGTGTAGGAGATCGCTCCCCACACCATGATGCCGGGTGTTGGCCCTGTGTGCCTCGGTCGTATGCAGTCCTGATTGTGGCGCTCACCTGCACGGCGCCAAACACGCGGTGCGGTCCCCTACGGCACTGCGTAGGATCCTACGGTCTTGGCGTGCATCCGTGCGTCGCTGCGGTCCGGTCACAGGTCGACGGGCACGTGCACCTTCCGCCGACCACTGGCGACAACATTGATGTACTGTGGAGACCTCACGCCCCACGTGTTGAGCAATTCGGCGGTACGTCCACCCGGCCTCCCGTATGCCCACTATACGCTCTCGCTCAAAGTCCGTCAACTGCACATACGGTTCACGTCCACGCTGTCGCGGTAAGCTACCAGTGTTAAAGACTGCGATGGAGCTCCGTATGCCACGGTAAACTGGCTGACACTGACGGCGGCGGTGCACAAATGCTGCGCAGCTAGCGCCATTCGACGGCCAACACCGCGGTTCCTGGTGTGTCCGCTGTGCCGTGCGTGTGATCATTGCTTGTACAGCCCTCTCGCAGTGTCCGGAGCAAGTATGGTGGGTCTGACACACCGGTGTCAATGTGTTATTTTTTCCATTTCCAGGAGTGTAGAATTGTAAATAGAACAATTTTCATTACAAGGTATGGCGTCCACAAATGCATACTTTTCCAGAAGTCGAGGAAAGAAACTTTTATAAAAGCCGGTTATGTACGCGCATGGTAAACGCTATTTGCCGATAGCGCAACGGCCTACGTAAACTGGCTCGGAAGAGGAGAATTTGGGTTCGAATATCGAGGAAACCCAGCGGATATTATTCTTCTCGTTTGTATTATTCCATATCTCAATTGATAGGGATAGGAGTGTTGATAAGGTGAGTAAAGTAATGATGAATGATAAAAAGATAGGCAAATAAATTTCTCGAACCTCTTTGGATGAAAAAAAGAAACAACTGAAATGTTACTCCTGGTCACTTTATAATGGCTCTTCCACTCACTGTTGCGAGTTCTTTCTTCGAACAACTGGATGGACGGTACTTGTCATATGAACATTCGAAACAAATATACTCGCGACACCTAGAACATCTAATGAATGCAATCTTACGGCAGTTACTCTGTTCCTTTCGAATAGTCGACGGAAAACAAACCTGGTTTACACTTAAATACATGTGTTTTTCGGGAATTAATTTTGATGCGTACCACGCATACGACATCGTTGCCTGAAAAATCGGTGCTGAAAGTTGGTTATGAATTATGGCGTGAATAATTATTGCATCCGTGCGGTTGTGCTATTTCCGCTGGGTTTCCAGAAGCAAACTGCAATTCTGAAGCCTAGAAAAAAAGTTTCTAAGCTGGTGGTAGAAGTGAACATCGCACGGCTGGTTTACAGGTGCGCAACTTGGCGGTATTACTTTTATCGTGTACGTGGGTTACCCTCGTCATCAATAAACACGGTGTCATACATTAGAGTATCAGTTTGCCCACCCCAGCAATCCAACATTAGACAAAACTTGTTATCAGCAACGTATGGTTTTAAAACATTCTCAAGAATTGTTCAGTGAATCGCTTTTGTCAATTTCCCGGATTTGGAGGAAGTAATGTAAACGTTTTTCAACGAGTCGGTTAGGCGATTTACCTCTTCTATAATCCGAGGACCAAATCTAATATTCGTTTCTTGTGAACGCGGGAAAACCTTAGGCAACACTTTTCCAGACGCTGTGATGGCATACTCCACCGCGTACGAATGTGTTAGCTTTTTTTCTCCTACTACCAACTGCGACAAGGGTTCGTTTTTCTCCCTTCATGCGATAACGTGCATCGAATGTTCACCCGCCGGCCGCGATCGTCTAGCTGTTATAGGCGCTCAGTCCGGAACCGCGGGACTGCTACGGTCGCAGGTTCGAATCCTGCCTCGGGCATGGATGTGTGTGATGTCCTTAGGTTAGTTAGGTTTAAGTAGTTCTAAGTTCTAGGGGACTGATGACCACGGATGTTAAGTCCGATAGTGCTCAGAGCCATTTGAAACATTTGAATGTTCACCCGATACTCGCATCCTGTTTGAGCGGTGTTGATCATGTAATTACGATTAAAACCGGTCATATGTGACGTCGATTGAGTGCTGAAAAGACACGCCACTTTCTGTAAATCTTATAGATTTTCCACCTCCTTGTGGGAGACGTACATACTTAGTGACATGCCGTTGACGATGTTTATATTCCGATTTGAAATTCCTTGCCCGAGATAATGATGCAGAAAATTTAAAATCGTTATTGAATTATGATAACAAAACCTGAGGCCGTATTTGAGTCCAAAGTCGTTTATTCTTTGTTAGACATGATGTCAGTTTCGACTCCAAATGGTTTCATCTTCGGGCTCCAAGCATAACCTGAGTCCATATCTGTTTTTATGTGCAATGAACAGTGGGCCAAAAGTAACAGGATTCCGTAACTTCTGTGGGAATAACTATGTCCCGCATGTCAGATGACGAGTTGTCGTCTGTTATCCAAGTAGCCGATCTCTTTGTGTAATGCACTCATGATCTATCTAGGATAGCCCTACACCCGTGGCCAAGACTGTTCCAGAGCCGACGAAGCCTTGAGAGCATCTACTCGGCTCCAAATCAAATGGCCCCAGTCAGTTTTGGAAACGATGCTGCAAATTGTGTGCACTGTCAGCACCACAAGTGCGAGGCCAGCAGTCTTCGTCACATCTTCTATCTGCCTGTATGGACTGAGTATGGCCTCAGCCTCAAAACCCAAACGGCAGATGTGATGGCGCCTGTGTGAGGCAAAACTTACAGACGACTGCTATCTGCACGCCCGATAGTTACAGGCAGGGCCTGCTGCATATCTCGTATGAGGTCTTCTGGCAGACACTCTGAATGAATATGAGGTTCGGTTCCGATAGTGGAAAATACACTCCTGGAAATTGAAATAAGAACACCGTGATTTCATCGTCCCAGGAAGGGGAAACTTTATTGACACATTTCTTGGGTCAGATACATCACATGATCACACTGACAGAACCACAGGCACATAGACACTGGCAACAGAGCATGCACAATGTCGGCACTAGTACAGTGTATATCCACCTTTCGCAGCAATGCAGGCTGCTATTCTCCCATGGAGACGATCGTAGAGATGCTGGATGTAGTTCTGTGGAACGGCTTGCCATGTCATATCCACCTGGCGCCTCAGTTGGAACAGCGTTCGTGCTGGACGTGCAGACCGCGTGAGACGACGCTTCATCCAGTCCCAAACATGCTCAATGGGGGACAGATCCGGAGATCTTACTGGCCAGGGTAGTTGACTTACACCTTCTAGAGCACGTTGGGTGGCGCGGGATACATGCGGACGTGCATTGTCCTGTTGGAACAGCAAGTTCCCTTGCCGGTCTAGGAATGGTAGAACGATGGGTTCGATGACGGTTTGGATGTACCGTGCACTATTCAGTGTCGCCTCGACGATCACCAGTGGTGTACGGTCAGTGTAGGAGATCGCTCCCCATACCATGATGCCGGGTGTTGGCCCTGTGTGCCTCGGTCGTATGCAGTCCTGATTGTGGCGCTCACCTGCACGGCGCCAAACACGCATACGACCATCATTGGCACCAAGGCAGAAGCGACTCTCATCGCTGAAGACGACACGTCTCCATTCATCCCTCCATTCACGCCTGTCGCGACAATACTGGAGGCGGGCTGCACGATGTTGGGGCGTGAGCGGAATACGGCCTAACGGTGTGCGGGACCGTAGCCCAGCTTCATGGAGACGGTTGCGAATGGTCCTCGCCGATACCCCAGGAGCAACAGTGTCCCTAATTTGCTGGGAAGTGGCGGTGCGGTCCCCTACGGCACTGCGTAGGATCCTACGGTCTTGGCGTGCATCCGTGCGTCGCTGCGGTCCGGTCCCAGGTCGACGGGCACGTGCACCTTCCGCCGACCACTGGCGACAACATCGATGTACTGTGGAGACCTCACGCCCCACGTGTTGAGCAATTCGGCGGTACGTCCACCCGGCCTCCCGCATGCCCACTATACGCCCTCGCTAAAAGTCCGTCAACTGCACATACGGTTCACGTCCACGCTGTCGCGGCATGATACCAGTGTTAAAGACTGCGATGGAGCTCCGTATGCCACGGCAAACTGGCTGACACTGACGGCGGCGGTGCACAAATGCTGCGCAGCTAGCGCCATTCGACGGCCAACACCGCGGTTCCTGGTGTGTCCGCTGTGCCGTGCGTGTGATCATTGCTTGTACAGCCCTCTCGCAGTGTCCGTAGCAAGTATGGTGGGTCTGACACACCGGTGTCAATGTGTTCTTTTTTTCCATTTCCAGGAGTGTATTTACCTAAGGTACACCATTACGCTCCTCACACTAGAGCACTTGATAACTAGCAAACCCCACTCTTCGTGTGCCTGCTCGGACCCTGCTGAAGCAACGACCACCTGTCTACTCACAGGTTGTGTGGGCGAAGCCAGATGACCAGCCTCCGCAATGGCCCCCGCCAGCAGTGATACCAACGCGTTGCCACCCGCCACACACCTTGCGGTGAGGGCAGAGTCACCTAGTCGGTTAAACTCAAAGGTGTCTCGACAGCAGAGCTCGTTGCTGAAACAATAGACACCTGTGGAGTCCTATGCGACGCCCCTGATTCTCCGCCACCGCTAAATCCCGAGCCAACAGCTTGGAAACGGTTGACGGTGGCAAAAAACGTCTTCAGCCGTTCGATAACTGCTGTCATCTCCTGCTGATGCACACTGCGCATGTACTGTAGTACTACTAGCTTAAGACTTGACTATAAAATCACGCACAGAAAGCTGAACAATAACTTGCTACCTTCCTGACGAGTGTCCAATGGTACCTGAGGCCTTTGTGAGCTCTGAAGCTAGGTGTTCAAAAGAAATGACATCTATGCTATAGATTGCGTGAATGTTCTCTTTGTAGTTGCTAAAACGAGAGATTACAGCCCTTAAATACAAAAACACGCCCGGAATTTAGTAATTAAACTACAAAAAAATACAGATCGAGCTAAACAGGTAACATCCTGCACTGCTGGCGTGTCGCAGGCGGCAGCTGGAAAATAACTAGGCTGAAACTAACGGTCGCTGGTGTTCCAAAATAAACAATTGTCAACTGCACTACAGATTGCGCGCATCTACGTTTTACAGTTACTAAAACGCTGGATTGCACCAATAAAATAGAAAACATGCAAGGAATTTAAGATTAAACTACGAAAAAACACAAAAAAAGCAAAATACGTAACTTGCTGCAGTGCTGGCGTATCATGTGTCACACGGAGCAGCTGGAATTTACCTCAGATACTTTTGGTCATGTAGCATTTTTATTAATTTTTCTGTTTGTTTTTGTGTCTCCTCTAACGGCTGTCAACAGTCATCCATTAATTACAAGCGTGTCGCTAATAAAGCCTTATATAGTTCAATGTTTTTCGCATTGAGCGCTCTACGCAAATTGCGATGAATTAATAGTATTCGCAAATACTCACTGTAACGTTTATTTTTAGAATCATTGTATAATTAGTTTCGAGAACTTATTTACGCTCAACTATAGAATTAGAGGTTCACTATTTCGAAGCCTCGTAATTGTCTCCCATTGCGGAGCATACGTTCTAAATTTGGTTCATAAGTGCCTGGATGCTTTCTGCGTAATGGTACAATAGCCTGACGCCCTGTGACGTCATACCCGGCCTCGGTGATGCTACAAACGGCAGGCTGTTGATACGTGGCGTGAAATGCTGCCAGAGCTCAGATGTTCACGTGGATTAGTGACGTCAAGTTGGTTCCAAATTTCACCACAATTCTACTCGACACGAGCATGGACATGTCACGCAATGGGAAGGTCGTCACAACCCCTCATAGCTACATTTCATCACTTCCCTTCAGATCGCTCCGATGGAGGTCAGAACCATGACACCTTGCGTTTATTCAAGCGAACGGATGGCTGAGGAAAACATCTGAGACACACCGCCGCTTAAAATCGACACGACAGGAAGAGGTCTACACTGAAACCACAATTGCAGCGTCTGGGGTGTAGACAACGAATCGACAAACTCTTCAGGCGCCAGAACAGCGGGCAAGCTGAACTGGTGTGGAAGTTTATGACGCGTAAATTTGTAACGTTCTCAGCGAAGTTGCATGGGGGGCACAGAGGGTGTTTTTACTGAAGTCTGGGGGGGAGGGGTTGTGGGGTGGAGGGGAGGGGTTGGAGGGGTTGGCTCCTAGGGGGACGGGAAGCCATTTTCTGAGTGTCGGTGTGTCTGACAAGGGAATGTGACAACGCTGGGATCACGGATTGACTTCAGACTTCGTACGCCTGTACTACGCCATTAAAACAACATAATGTACAAGTAGCAAGGTGAGCTACTCTGGTAATTCTGAGAAAATCGCAAGATAATATTTACACGCCTGTAATGTTACTGATGTGTCCGTGCATAGACGCTAGAGTTCATGGTGGTTAAGTGGTTAGCGTTCGAGCTTTGTAGGACGAACGTGTGCGAGGCAACCCTTCATTTTTGTACTACAAGTGTCAATTCTGTGATATTAAAAAAATTGCACTTACGCTATTCGTTCTCTCTACATTAGCAACGTCTCACCGATACGCATGCGCTGTGGCCGACCGCTTCTAGGTGCCTGAGTGCGGAACCGCGCTGCTGCTACGGTTGCAGGTTCGAATCCTGCCTCGGGCATGGATGTGTGTGATGTCTTTAGTTTGGTTAGGTTTAAGAAGTCCTAAGTCTAGGGGACTGATGACCTCAGATGTTAAGCCCAATTGTGCTTAGAGCCATTTTGAACCTTTCTGTCACACGAAAAGTCTTCTTAAGTTCACTCCTTACTGCTCCAGCAAGAACTGGGTGACATTGAAATGAGATACCTCTACAAAGATTTTTACAGAAAAGGAGAATGTGGACCCCAGAGATCGCAGAGATAATAAAACCAAAACACCAACCCGTCCGCCGAGCGAGACATACGTCGGAATGACTTTTTGGTGTCCTGACGATGTCAATTGGCGCGACCGTTTAACGGTTACGGCTAATTACTCAGCTAACACGGGACATCAGCGACGAAAAGGTAGATTAATTTTCACTTTTTCTTTCTTAAAGCATTTGACGGGAACCAACCACCTTACTATCTAAGGACGTCACCGAAGCGAGAGATGAAACATCAGACATAAAGATGTGTCTTGAGCCACGGGTCTTAGTTTTCACAAAGAATATAAACACCAACCGTCATAGCTCTCAGTATGCGTATAACTTGCCACACACTGTCCACCACCCATATGACAGTCTCTATAAACAATTCCAGGATGTATTTGTAGCTCAAGGAAACTGTAAAGACCACTGTAATTATTGTCCAAGCTCAACTGTCCGTAGGTAAACGACCCTGTGGTTAAGAGCAAAATTTCATAGACGTCGAATCATACATGATTGAAGTCATTTTTCGTTTTACTCTACATCATTGTAAATACTTAATCTATATTGACATGTACTTTTGATCTTCCATCAGATAACCTTATAATCCCTTACAGTATACCACCCACTTTACTTTTATTACACGAAGTGCACCAAACGTACATGTATATTCAAAGAGAACTCGTACATACAGTGGTATTACACTTTTACACGTAGTCCCTTACGATGTTTTCACTCATATTACATACACCTGAATATTTCGCAACTTACAAAAGATTCATACGTTGAAACTTCAAATATTTACAGAAACTGAATAACAGTAACTTATAAAAGATTCATACTTTCGAACTTTAAACATTTACAGCAACTGAGTAACAGCAGATTAAACTATGTTCGAGAATTCTGTCAATCTTACTAAATAACGTTTTCTTTTCCACTTACGTATCTTCATCCAAATAATCCAGTAAGCTGGAAATTAGTGAAAGTGGCTACAAGCTGAAATTATTTGGTACTGGACTTTAAAATTTGGTATTCATCTGACAGCCAGACGAACCTCCAAAAAAATCATTGTCCAAACACGGAGATTATAAAAAGAAGGAACAAGTGACATTTATAAGATGTAGATAGTCAAAAGTGGATGTTTGTGTACATGTGCGTGTGTGTGTGTTGTCTGCAAATGACTGAGCCACGTAAGGTCTGTAAGTGAAGAGAGTAGAGTGAACTGTTACCAATACGATCGAATGACAAGACTATTTCTTTCTACTTGAATATCATTAATGACTGCTCGCCTAAGTGTCGCAGCTGTACTCGTTGCACCTGATGTTGGCTGTATTAGGGAAATAGGTCTTAAAACTAATGTCTAACCAAGGCATTGATTTCCGTGGGTTAATTCGTTGCAAAGGTTACTGATTTCCTCCGTTGGTCCTAGGGGCTTTTTTTTTTTCTTTTTTGGTGTTTAATATGAGAAGATGAAACAACTCTAGCAAAACCAACAAGAGATATCCCCACAACTTGAAAATGCGATCCATTTTTGATTACACTACTGGCCATTACAATTGCTACCCCACGAAGATGACGTGCTACAGACGCGAAATTTAACCGACAGAAAGAAGATGCTGTGATATGCAAATGATTAGATTTTCAGAGCTTTCATACAAGGTTGGCGCTGGTGGCGACATCTACAACGTGCTGACATGAGGAAAGTTTACCAACCGATTTCTCATACATAAACAGCAGGTCACCGGCGTTGCCTGGTGAAACATTGTTGTGATGCCTTGTGTAAGAAGGAGAAATGCGTACCATCACGTTTCCGACGTTGATAAAGGTCGGACTGTAGGTTATCGCGATTGTGGTTTATCATATCTCGACATTGCTACTCGCGTTGGTCGAGATCCAATGACTGTTAGCAGAATGTGGAATCGGTGGGTTCAGGAGGGTACTACGGAACGCCGTGCTTGATCCCAACGGCCTGGTACCACTAGCAGTCGGGATGACAGGCATCTTATCCGCATGGCTGTAACGGGTCGTGCAGCCACGTCTCCATCCGTGAGTCAACAGATGAAGACGTTTTCAAGACCACAACAATCTAAACGAACAGTTCGACGACGTTTGCACGAGCATGGGCTATCAGCTCGGAGACCATGGCTGCGGTTACCCTTGGCGCTGCATCACAGACAGGAGCGCCTGATATGGTGTACTCAACGACGAACCTGGGTGCACGAATGGCAAAACGTCATTTTTTTCGGATGAATCCACGTTCTGTTTACAGCATCATGATGGTCGCATCCCTGTTTGGCGACATCGCGGTGAACGCACATTGGTATCGTGTGTTCGTCATCGCGTTACTGTCGTATCACCTGGCGTGATGGTATGGGGTGCAATTGGTTACACGTCTCGGTCACCTCTTGTCCACACTGACGGCACTTTCAACTGCGGACGTTACATTTCAGGTGTGTTACTACCCTTCATTCGATCCCTGCGAAACCCTATATTTCAGCAGGATAATGCACGACCGCATGTTGCAGGTCCTGTACGGGCCTTTCTGGATACAGAAAATGGTGGATTGCTGCCCTGGCCAGCACATTCTCCAGATCTCTCACCAATTGAAAATGTGTGGTCAATGGTGGCCGATCAGCTGGCTCGTCACAACATGCCAGTCACTACTCTTGATGAACTGAGGTATCGTGTTGAAGCTGCATGGGCAGCTGTACCTGTACACGCCATCCAAGCTCTGCTTGTCTCAATGCCCAGGCGTATCAAGGCCGTTATTACGGCCGGAGGTGGTGGATCTGGGTACTGATTTCTCAGGATCTATGCACCCAAATTACGTGAAAATGTAATCACATGTCAGTTCTAGTATAATATATCTGTCCAATGAATACCCGTTTATCATCTGCATTTCTTCTTGGTGTAGCAATTTTAATAGCCAGTAGTGTATTTCTCGGATGTTAAGTCGTCGACAAAAATAAGAACATAAATTATTTTTAGGTCTCCATATTCTTTCCAAAATAGATTTTTCTGTTGCAGATCTTCACTAGCAACAAACTGTTAGAGGTCGTTCAGGGATACTTGTGAACATTATGGAATGAGGGGCCGACAGTTTGCAGCGACTCGTTACACAGTTATAGCATTTCGTGTTTTTTCTTCTTTTCCCAACCAGCTTTCTATCTTTGTTCCTCTGAAAACAGTGCACAACAGCAGAAACGTCGACGGTATATTGGTTAACAAAGCTGTTGCATTCACTCGCGGTACTTTCTGTTGACAACACTAATGCCCACTTTTGTGCAGGACCTGAAGCTTGCATTCAGCATTGCTCCGTTGTGTCTCGGGTTTGATTTTATTAGTCTTAGTTCCACATTAACAGTGATACACAGCAGTAGGGACAGATTTTGTGACGAAGGGTTGCCCTCTTGCGTGGGTTCACTGAATGCGCTGGTAGGGCGATACAAGTACGCTTCATTTAGCCCGTAGTGCAGACACGGTCACATCGTCATAATACTTTTGCATCTTTACATAGGCACCTGCAAGAAACCGGAACCTTTCCTGATAGAACGATGTCATGTTACAGACCTTTTCTATGATTTGAAGGTAGTTTCACAGAAACAAATGTGATTTGCGTAAAAACCGAATTAATCACAATTATATTATTATCCTACAACGCCGCAGAAGATTGTGGGTCTCTGTTACCAAAATATTCGGATAACATCACTGAACTATTTCCGAAAGTTTGTTCCTACAGTTCTGGTTCATCGGGTATACATAAACAATGTTTCCTTTAAAAAATTATTAATGCTTTCGTGGACACATGCTGATACAGGGTAGCAATTATCGAACTACACTCAACACAACTGTCATTATTTCTGAACGGTTTGGGTTAGGGCTTTCATGCTGCACTGTTGGCCGCGAAGTTTAAGAATTAGTATGCGCGTGAGCGCCTTGTTGCTGTCGGTCATTTGCACGTGAAAATGTCGCGGTACAGATTGCCTGAGCATGTAGCACTTGTGAACCGTCTACTGTGCGAGTAACAACAGCCCAGCTACGGACCAAAGTAAGTTTGCGTCCGAGTTCAAGCTGAAGACAATCGGTCCAAGTGTGCTAACAATCAAGAATTTGATTCGCAAGTTAGATAGAACGGGTAGTCTTTGCGACGACAGTATTGGCAAAGTAGGTCGTCAAGGAAGGATGAAAACGCCGGACAACATCGAGAAGACACACCAGCCCCAGGAAATCGATCAGACGAACTGGACAAGCGGTGGGGATCAACTCGTTGACAACGCGACAAATTGTTGTTGAAGACATGCATCTCTTCCCATTCAAACTAATCAGCCATTAAGCCCCAGGCCCACGGAACAGCGGTTGTGTTTCGCCAACACTATTGTCCGCAGAACTGACGAACAGGGCTTTGATGTCAATATGGTTGGGTTTAGCGACGAAGCCCACTTTCATGTGGATGGGTTAGTCCATAACCTAAACTAGCGCGTTTGAGGTATTGAGAACCGACATTTGGCGATCTAAGAGTCTCTTCACCCTCAACGGGTTACTGTGTGGTGTACAATGTCCAGTCACGCAATTATCGGTGCGATATTCCTTGATGGCGCAGTGACTTCCGAACGGTACGCGAAGGTTTTGGATGATGGTTTCATTCCTATAATCCAAAGAGACCCTGACTTGGACAAGATGTGGTTCATGCAAGACAGAGCTCTATAATGTCGAAGCTGGAGAGTGCTTGATATCCTGTAGGAGCACTTTGGGAACCGCATTCTGGCTCTGGGGTTCCTAGAGACCACTGGCATGGACCTCGATTGGCCGCCATATTCTCCAGATTTGAACACATGCTACTCATTATTGTTGCACTATATTAAAGACAAGGTGTACAGAAATAACCCTAAAACTATTGCTGAGCTGATAACAGCTATTCAGGATGTCATTGACAGCATCGATGTTCCAACACTTCAGACGGTCATGCAGAATTTCGCTACTCGTCTGCGCTACATCATAGCCAAATGATGGCAGGCATATCGAACATGTCATAACCTATATCGGAATATCAGCAGTGACGTTTACATGTTGAAAAAAGTGTGTGCACGTCGCAGATTGTAACTAATTAACGTTTTATTTTTCATATTGTTTAACAATTGTCACTCTGTATATTATCTATGTTGCTCATCTTCCCCGTAGCTTAATATTGGTTCTCTCATTTACACTGTCGAACGCTTTTATTAGATCCACAAATCCAGTGAGCGTGCCTGGAATTTTCTTCGGTCTATTTTCCATTATCAGAACTGCCTCTCTATTGCCTTCACAATTTCTAAGGTCAAAGTGATCGCCACCTAAGGAATTTTCAGTAGCCTTTTCCGTTCTTGTGTATATTATTGTTGTCTCGAACGCGAATAGGCGATCCGTTAAGCTAATTGCGTGAAAGTTCTCGCACTTATCTGTCCATGATACTTCCGAAATTCTATGGACGATATTTTTCTTCTAAAGCCAGATGGTATGTCCCGAATCCAAACTCACAGATTCAGCACACCGACATCAAAACTGGCTTCTTTGCCTCTTCCTCCAATGATTTTAGGATCCCCGAAGAAACGTTACTCATCTCTACAGCCTTATTCGATCGCAAGACCTCCATTTCGACTACCATTCCATTTTCTGTTAGCTCATCAGACTGTACGTTCCCCTGCTAGAGTCCTTCAGTGTACTCTTTACACCACCTGCTCTTTCCTCTGCGGCTAACACTGGAATCCCCATTGCAGTCTTAATGTTGATGCCATTGCTATTAATTTCTCGATAAAATTTTTCAGCTTCTCTATATTCTGAATCAGTCCTCCCGAGGACCATTCCGTTTTCGGTGTCTTCGTCTTTTTGTGTATGTCTTGGCTTTCGCATTCCTGTACATCCTTTTTGTTCCATTCCCAAGTGACTTACATTGTTGTTTTCCCGTCATTCCCTAAATATTTTTGTATTTATTTCTTCCATCGATCAGATGATATATTTCTTCTGCTACCCAAGGTTTCTGCACCGTTACGTTCCTTGTTTTTGTATTTGCTTGTACAGCCTTTAATTTGCAGGGCATAAATTAAAAATATTTTCTGAAAGAGCAGAGAAAAGTTTCCGAACCTCTCTTAGAGAAACACGTGATGTATGTGTACTGCTGAAACTTAGTGTTACTTAAGACAACGAACGGAACAAAAAAGATAACTTTTAGCACATACAATACAGACTCCCGTAGCATAAGTTACTTGTATTAATTAAAAACGTCTGAAGTGATAATTATTTTTCATATCCCTTACTACATAATACAGTCAATACCACCCTAGAAAGTTCTTGAGTATTGTGGAATATTTTCTAAACACTGCTCAGAAAAGCCGAAGTCCTTCTTATCTCTCTTACACAAGTGTCGTCAGTCTATTAGTAAGAAGGACGTTTACTTTCGCCTATTTGTGTCTCGTTTCTCAATTTCATCTTTCCCACAGCCTTGGCGAACCAATACGCATGGATTTCTACCAATGAATGCCGTCTAATGATACCGTCGTAACCTCCACAAAATCACTAAAGTGCTCAGTAGACGTTCTTACTCGCGGTTAAATGAGTCAACCTCGTATTTCCCTTAATTTTTGTAGAGTCCTGAAGTTTTATCCAGATTGGTCGGAGTAGTGTATTTCTTGTTATCATATTCATGTTGATGACCATCATCATATCAAGAACACATTGACACCGGTGTGTCAGACCCACCATACTTGCTCCGGACACTGCGAGAGGGCTGTACAAGCAATGATCACACGCACGGCACAGCGGACACACCAGGAACCGCGGTGTTGGCCGTCGAATGGCGCTAGCTGCGCAGCATTTGTGCACCGCCGCCGTCAGTGTCAGGCCAGTTTGCCGTGGCATACGGAGCTCCATCGCAGTCTTTAACACTGGTAGCATGCCGCGACAGCGTGGACGTGAACCGTATGTGCAGTTGACGGACTTTGAGCGAGGGCGTATAGTGGGCATGCGGAAGGCCGGGTGGACGTACCGCCGAATTGCTCAACACGTGGGGCGTGAGGTCTCCACAGTACTTCGATGTTGTCGCCATTGGTCGGCGGAAGGTGCACGTGCCCGTCGACCTGGGACCGGACCGCAGCGACGCACGGATGCACGCCAAGACCGTAGGATCCTACGCAGTGCCGTAGGGGACCGCACCGCCACTTCCCAGCAAATTAGGGACACTGTTGCTCCTGGGGTATCGGCGAGGACCATTCGCAACCGTCTCCATGAAGCTGAGATACGGTCCCGCACCCCGTTAGGCCGTCTTCCGCTCACGCCCCAACATCGTGCAGCCCGCCTCCAGTGGTGTCGCGACAGGCGTGAATGGAGGGACGAATGGAGACGTGTCGTCTTCAGCGATGAGAGTCGCTTCTGCCTTGGTGCCAATGATGGTCGTATGCGTGTTTGGCGCCGTGCAGGTAAGCGCCACAATCAGGACTGCTTACGACCGAGGCACACAGGTCCAACACCCGGCGTCATGGTGTGGGTAGCGATCTCCTACACTGGCCGTACACCACTGGTGATCGTCGAGGGGACACTGAATAGTGCACGGTACATCCAAACCGTCATCGAACCCATCGTTCTACCATTCCTAGACCGGCAAGGGAACTTGCTGTTCCAACAGGACAATGCACGTCCGCATGTATCCCGTGCCACCCAACGTGCTCTAGAAGGTGTAAGTCAACTACCCTGGCCAGTAAGATCTCCGGATCTGTCCCCCATTGAGCATGTTTGGGACTGGATGAAGCGTCGTCTCACGCGGTCTGCACGTCCAGCACGAACGCTGGTCCAACTGAGGCGCCAGGTGGAAATGGCATGGCAAGCCGTTCCACAGGACTACATCCAGCATCTCTACGATCGTCTCCATGGGAGAATAGCAGCCTGCATTGCTGCGAAAGGTGGATATACACTGTACTAGTGCCGACATTGTGCATGCTCTGTTGCCTGTGTCTATGTGCCTGTGGTTCTGTCAGTGTGATCATGTGATGTATCTGACCCCAGGAATGTGTCAATAAAGTTTCCCCTTCCTGGGACAATGAATTCACGGTGTTCTTATTTCAATTTCCAGGAGTGTAGTTAATTACACTCATCAGACAAAACATTATACCCACTGCCCACCGCGAGATTTTATGCTGCCCGGTGGGGTTGGAGGCACGAGACGCGGTAAGAGAAATATATGAGCGGATCAGAGACGAATGGGGAATCATTATAGCAACGATAAGTAGAGCAAACGGGGAAATCGGACGACTTAAGCGACTTTGACAAATGCCAGTTTTTTACGGCTTAGTGCCTGGGAGCAAGCATTTCGGAAACAGCCAAGCTGATAGGCTGTTCACTGGTTACTGTCTTGAGCATCTATGGGAAGTGGTTGATGAATGCGGAAACCACGAGTGGGCGACAAGAAGTTGCACGTCCGTACCTCAACACAGAGCACAGTGATCGGAGGTTTGTCCGCTGTCTAAAGCAGGACAGAGGTGCGATCTGTAGCAGATCTGACGACGAGTACAGCGCTGGCGCAGATGCAAGTGTTTCCGGGCACGCCGTTCAATGTACAGTTTTGAACACAGTGCTCCACAGCAGAGGACCCCTACGGGTCCCCATGTTGACTCAGCAACATCGTCACTTGTGATTACAGTGGACACGGGATATCAGTAGAATCTTGCCACCTCGTCGAATGGATCCCGTTTATTGTTAACGCAGGTCGATGGTTGCGTTCATATAAGCCGTCATCCAGCTGAATGGCTGCTACAAACACGCAGCGCGCCACAGGTGCAGACAGGTGGGAGCAATATTCTGTCATGGGACCCATTCACCTATCTTCCATCTGACTTGCGATGGTAATGGAAAGCTCCGTGACAGCTGTGGACTATTTGTAAATTATCAGGGACCGCTTGTAACCCCTTATTCTTGAAGTCTTTCCCTAAAACCCTGGCATCTTCCAGCAAAATATCCATGTCGCAACGGCAGAATCGTGCTGCATTGGTTTGAATTGCATGATAGTGAACTCAAGTTATGTCTTGGCCATCAAATTTGCATTACCAGAATCAGAGAGAACTCAGTGGGACGCTGTTGCGAGCCAGCTGCACGCCCACAAACAAACCACCCGTGAATTACGGGAATTGTGGTCATAATGTTTTGGCTGATCATTGTATATCGGTACCAAAGATGTTTATGGAGTTTGGTACAATCATGCTTGGGAAAGAATGAAACCTTTAAAATTTATTTCAGTGGATACTCACACCATTTCCGTTTATTGATTTTTCTGGTTCCCAGCCTTCAGCCATTATCAAAACCCTGTTATATTTCTTGGCCCTTGGCTTCGTCACAGTTTGGAGGGAGTGAACTCAAGCTCGATGATCCTGCTGTTCTACTAGGAGTATAGATTGCAGAACTGAGCATAGCCTACTGCGCATATTGACTACAAAATTGCAAGATCTTCGTATCTCCGTCTGGGTTTGTCTGCGTGAGCCAGATAATCCTGTATGAATATCAGTAAATTCCTCAACGATATATAAAGACATCTGTATTTTGCTACTGAATTCGGTGCTACACTACATCATTTTTCTCTCTTCCTGTGATGAATCTGTTTATCACGCGCCTAAGTGGGTAATCACCATAAAACCACGACAGCACGCACAATCAAATGCATGTCTGAGAACATGTGTTACTTCCTTCGTGTTTACGGTATTGGCGGCGCCAGAACGTTAACGAGACTGAAATGTTGGAACCACCGTTCTCTGAGATAAACATTATAGTCGAAAGTCAAGAGCTGAAGTACACTACGCGCCAGTAACGTACAAAATTTAAAGAAATAATTAAATGGTGATGAAATATATCTGCATCTTCGTACAGTATCGACCGGATGTTATTTTAATCATCCCTATTCTCTTTCAAAAATAGTCTTTTTTTCTCAGTATCCGTACCGTATTTTAGGTAACGTTATATACTATATTCCAGTTCCCTTTGAAATGTAAGCTGATCTTCTTCAGCAGACCTGCTGCATGTGTGTGTAGCTTTATATCCCATACATTTAAATGATGTGCTTCTCCTGGTGTGACATAACATGAACTTACACTAAACTCATATTTACTGTGTCCCATATTTCACAGCCCTAACGCCGAGACACTGAGCACATAAACATATCGCAGACCATTATACAGGAAGGATGGCGTGGTCTACTCATTCGCAAGACGAAGAAAGTCGACTGGTATACGTTTTTGTATTTCTGTACCTTCAGGAACATGACTCTTCCAGTGTAAGTCGAAACACTAAACAGAAAATAATTAACCCATTGTTTTACAGCTATAATACTTCAGTAACGTCCTCTTTAATACACAACTGATCCAAGGATACATTTTTTATGAAATTTGTCAGAGTTTTTCTCATCATTCTGTTTTCTGTATAGCTCACAATATCGGACTGATTACAATACGAGAAATGTTGGAATACCATACGTATTTCCTGTAATATTCGTGTAGTTTCTGTTTGATTTATTATAAGGACTCCATCGATATACAACATATTATTGTGAACACCATCTGATCTGTTTCAAACTTGGATTTAGAGATTACTAGCAACTGTATAGCTATTACTGCTCTGTGTATTTTGCGGTAGAAAATCAGTACATTTGTGTCCCTTTGCTCGATTTCAAGACGTTATAGATCCTCTGCTGTAGTACAATCTGCTGGAACCGGATCTTTCCTTCAAAAGATACCAACGTATTGAAGAAAACGAAACTTCACCGGTGACCGTTCACTTTTACCGTTGTTCGTTATTACTCTTACCCGTACTATGTGGCTTCCTAGTTTTCGGCGTAGTTGAGGCATCAACTAATTCCTTCATAACGTAATGTGTATGGCATCCTCATCCTATTGATTATGACACAGCTGTTCTATTCTGTTAGAGATGCTGCATAGTTCAGATAATTCACGATCTCAAAATCAAGGTCGTCAGAGGTCAATGCGAACCTAGTCCTTTTTACGTCCCCGTCATGCAAGCGATATTTGCACGTTTTGCGCTTGACGACCTGATGACGCGGAGCATAATTAATGATTTGCAAATATTTGCTTCACAATTGTGCCAGCCGACGGTGGCCGTTGCAAAGTGGTAATCATAAGCTAACACACGTTCATAACGACGTTTACATTTATCCACATTCGAAAATGCAAGTGGCTGCGTCTGTAAACATCTACTGCCCGTTTGACGGTAGACCGAAGCATATGAAATGCTACAAACTCTTCATTTAACATGTTTAAATACAAAGCCACTTCGTGCTGCCGTCTGACAGTGGGATGTATATGATAATTAACTATATTTATAGTTGCAAACAAAGTGACACATTAACAGTGTTTATAAAGGGACACAAATCGAACGAATCTGCATTACAGGGAAAGCGTGATCAGTGTAACGATGGAACTCATAACGGTGCCCGGAAACTTCTGTCGTACCAGGAAAGCTTGCGTATTCGTCAAGGCGATATGTGAAATTATAACGCATGAGAAACCAGAGATACTAACACACGGGAAGTTCGTCTATTATAGGAACAAGTACAGTATTTACACGCCGAGAGATGAAAGAGAGTACGCAGACTCTGCCTTAAATCCGGAAACATTCCACGTCCCAGAATTTGGTTAAAAAAATTTAACAAAGGAACTAGAAAACGAAGCAGAATACGTATAATGCACAATCGACAGTCTACGCCACAGCTATACTATCTCACTGTAATCTGCTGACACAAAGATGCGCACATTATGTGCGCTCACATTTCGGATCAGGTAAAAAGGCGATTCATCATTGAAGACGGCATGATCCACATAATCTTCGTCATCATGCAGCAGCGTTTCGTTTGCTAATTTGGTACGTAGACCGTGGTCTGTAGGCCTTAAAGCTTGTAGCAACTACAAATGATGAGGACCTTGCTGTTAGCGTTTTCTTAAAAATCTCCACCAAAAAGTCGGTAAAACTGGTAATTCACGACTAGTTTCCCAAAATATTTTCTTGTGGCTACGCGTAGAAGACTCACATTCGTTCACCACGTACGTCAGCCACTCTTGGTCGTTCGATACGCTTCCTTATACGCACACATATACACCACTCGCCAATAAAATTGCTACACCAAACAGAAATGCAGATGATAAACGGGTATTCATTGGAAAAATATATTACACTAGAACTGACATGTTATTACATTTCCACGCAGTTTGGGTGTATAGATCCTGAGAAACCAGTACCCAGAAAAACCACCTCTGGCCGTAATAACGGCCTTGATACGCCTGGGCATTGAGTCAAACAGAGCATGTATGGCGTGTACAGCTACCGCTACCCATGCAGCTTCAACACGATACCACAGTTCATCAAGAATAGTGACTGGCGTATTGTGACGAGCTAGTTACTCGGCCACCATTGACCAGACGTCTTCAATTGGTGACAGATCTGGAGAACGTGCTGGCCAGGGCAGCAGTCGAACATTTTCTGTATCCAGAAAGGTCCGTACAGGACCTGCAGCATGTGGTCGTGCATTATCCTGCTGAAATGTAGGGTTTCGCAGGGATCGAATGAAGGGTAGAGCCACAGGTCGTAACACATCTGAAATGTAACGTCCACTGTTCAAACTGCCGTCAATGCGAAAAAGAGGTGACCGAGACGTCTAACGAATGGCACCCCATACCATCACGCCGGGTGATACGCCAGTATGGCGATGACGAATCTACGCTTCCAACGTGCGTTCACCGCGATGTCGCCAAACACGGATGTGATGATCATGATGCTGTATACAGAACGTGGATTCGTCCGAAAAAAAGACGTTACGCCATTCGTGCATCCATGTTCGTCGTCGAGTACACCATCGCAGGCCCTCCTGTCTGTGATGCAGCGTCAAGGGTAACCGCAGCCATGGTCTACGAGCTGATAGTCCATGCTGATGCAAACGTCGTCGAACTGTTCGTGTAGATGGTTGTTGTCTTGCAAACGTCCCCATCTGCTGAGTCATGGATCGAGACATGGCTGCACGATCCGTTACAGCCATGCGGACAGGATGCCTGTCATCTCGACTGTTAGTGATACGAGGCCGTTGGGATCCAGCACGGCGCTCCGTATTACCCTCCTGAACCCACCGATTCCATATTCTGCTAGCAGTCATTGGATCTCGACCAACGCGAGCAGCAGTGTCGCGATACGATAAACCGCAATGGCGATTGGCAACAATTCGACCTTTATCAAAATAGGACACGTGATGGTACGCATTTCTCTTCCTTACACGAGGCATCACATCGACGTTACACCAGGCAACGCCGGTCATCTGCTGTTTGGGAATGAGAAATCGGTCGGAAACTTTCCTCATGTCAGCACGTTGTACGTGTCGCCAACGGCGCCAACCTTGTGAGAATCGTCTGAAAAGCTAATCATTTGCATGTCACAGCATCGTCTTCGTATCGGCTAAATTTCGCGTCTGTAGTACGTCATCTTCGTGGTGCAGGAATTTTAATGGCCAGTCTTGTACAAGCAAAACTGTCGAAGTTGCTCTTTTATTTGCTTTAATATTTATAACAGTATGTTAAATGTGATAACAGCAACAAAGCTTCAAAATCTTAATACTCATTTTGAAACACACTATTTTTCGGAGGAGATTATGTTGACATCGGTAGACTGCAATATTAAAGAGAAAAGGAATATTACTTACCATCGGGCCTAAGAGTCCTCAGCTAACAGTTACATAAACTGAGGAAATACTCGTAGGTACTTTGGTATACGTTAAAAAACTAATGGCAAGGGAATTTTGGTACTGTGGCCATCCACCTAGTTTTGAGTGTTATCAGATCCTAAAGAATTGTTTCATACTCATAATATTCGTGGAAGTCTATAGTAATGTAAAAATCTGAAGTAGCTAGTAGTTGAATACCCCAAGATATATCCTGCTGAAACAAAACAATATATACTCTCAATTGCAAGCCGTTCTTATACAGCAGCGGCTACATAATTTGCTGTAATAAATGTAGAATTGATTCACGTTTTTCCTTTTTTCATCAGTCATACTAAAATCATTGCCTTGTATTGATTCTGCCGGCCGCGGTGGTCTAGCGGTTCTGGCGCTGCAGTCCGGAACCGCGGGACTGCTACGGTCGCAGGTTCGAATCCTGCCTCGGGCATGGGTGTGTGTGATGTCCTTAGGTTAGTTAGGTTTAAGTAGTTCTAAGTTCTAGGGGACTTATGACCTAAGATGTTGAGTCCCATAGTGCTCAGAGCCATTTTGTATTGATTCTTCTTTTGTCATTTATCTTCAGTGGAATCTTCACTACTCGCGTCGTTGAAAGGCCACATTTGATCTTGATCTTGCCATAATTTCTATTGATATTTATATCTATGTAGCGGTCGTTAACAGTTGCTGTTCTATAATGCTCAACTACTTGTTTTAACTGCTATTGACTTCACATTTTTAGGTGAGCTTTATTGTATTTTGATATTCATCTAGTATCACTTTTGGTACATTATTCACTCGAATATTAAGTGGCTACAACATTTCGTAATTACAGACTATGCTGTACAAGTAACAGATTTTGTGTTCACTCCCTGTCTAAATTCAATATACTGATCGCTTTAATGCGAACTGTACGTGAATATCTGTCAAAATAATCGATTTTTTAATTTTTGTCTGAAAAAATTCTCTGTAGTTTTCTGAACGAGAAAAAGTACTTCGAGGATAATGGACCACAGAAATCACTAAAAGTTGAGGGATTTGAAAGTGGTTGCAAGCACCACTATGTCTGCATAGCACACAGTCTGTTCTGTTAAAAATAAAGTTTTGCTCTCATTTGTTTCGGTTTTATGACTTTTTAGTCCCTTAAGTTGGCTAACCTGCGAAAGCTTCACAGCTCCAAACCTTTGGATATACAGAGAGCTTAGTCATTGTTTGCTGTTGTTTTGGGTCTAATATTTTGTTTACAGCAAAGTAATTGTGTGAGTAAGTTTCTTATAGTGTGCGTGAGTTTCTTATTCAACTTGAGATCAAGAACGTCGGAGTTAAACAACGTAAATTTTGTGGAAATAGCTTCAACAGACGGATTAACTTTGCCTATACGGAAATACAGCGTGATACAACACTTGAATCACCTTTAACTACTCCAAGTGCTTCGAAGCTAAAACTTAAATATTTTGCCAAAGTGCTTGACAGTATTAATGCTGATAATATAGAGACACCAACTATTGAATCAGGTCGTGTTATTGTTGAACTCTCCGCTGTATCTGAACGAATAAATAATAATAAATAATAATAGTGCTCTAAAGGTAGCTGAGAAGATTCATATAACAAGAGGTTGTGCATCAAAGTTAAGAATTGTTTGTGATTTTTGTGATTTAAGAGAATTTGGTTATACTTTGGACGTAACTAAACAGACATTAATAACACAAATATTAAACTTGCTTATGCTATGAGGTGTGGAAGCAAAGGGTACAGAAGTGCACAAATTTTATGTGCTCTCATGGACTTACCTCCTTGTACAAGATTTGACAGGTACAACACAATTATTCTGAAGACTTTAGAAGAAGTACCAATTGACCGTATGAGAAATACTGTTCAGGAAACTGTAGACATGAATGACATCAATACATGTATGCCTGGCAACGAAGAGGACATAGTCCCCTACAGCTGCCTTCTTGGACCATGGTAAAGTCATTGATGTGGAATGTATTACCAAGTGCTGTAATGGCTGTACTAGTGGAACTGAAAATCATATATGTTTGATTAATTTTGTTGGTTATAGTGGAGGGATGGAATGTGAAATTGTTGTGAACATATTTCATAGTCCAGTGGAGAAATATGATATGATATATACATCTTACCTAGGAGTTGGAGACTTAAAAGAGTATGATAAAGTTTGTGAATCGAAATCTTATGCTGATACACAAAATTGAAAATATGTATTGTGTTCGACATATCCAGAAAAGGTTATGTACAAGATTGAGGAATTTTAAGAGGAATTTGAAGAGGAATTTGTAGGGAAAGAAAATAGCTGGTGGTAAGTGCGTTAGTAGACATGGTCACATTGCATACGAAGATATGGACAGGTTGCAATATTATTATGGGCAAGCCATAAGACAATATAAAATGCCCTTGAGGGAATGAAAAAGGCAATACGGGTTACCTTCATTCATAAATCCTCCACAGATGACAACCCCTGTCATACGCTCTGCCCACCAGGCAGTGATTCATGGTGTGGCTATCGGAGGGCTGTTACTCAAGGTGAGAAGCACAACCACAAACATTCTTTGCCATTTGCTATAATGGAAGTAATAAAACCTATATATAGGTATCTTAGTGACACTAAATTATTAGAGAAATGTTTACATAGCAGGACTCAAAATCAAAATGAAAGTTTCAACTACTGTATGTGGGAACAGATACCAAAAACAGTTCTAGTAAGATTACATACTTTGAAAATAGATGTGCTAGATGCTGTTCTTTGTTTCAGTGACGGTGCAGTGTCAAGACTTAATGTTATGGAACTCCGCTATCGGGTGGAGAAATGTAGGGTCCCCCTGAATAGGTCAGGTGTGCACTACACGCAGGTAGCGGCTACAAGGGTAGTGGAGTACGTGTGGAGTGCACATGTGGGTTTTTTAGGTTAGAGAATTCCCTCCCTAGGCCCGACAAGACGCCTCCTGAGACGCGGTAAGGTAGGAGTAGGTAAAATGCCATAGGGCATAACAATATTAATCTGATAATTGTAAACTGCAGGAGCGTCTATAGAAAGGTCCCAGAACTGCTTTCATTAATAAACGGTCACAATACCCACATAGTACTAGGGACAGAAAGTTGGCTGAAACCAGATCAAAACAGTAATGAAATCCTAAACTCATATTGGAATGTGTACCGCAGAGACAGTTTGGACAGTGAAGGGGGAGGCGTGTTTATAGCGGTAAGAAGTGCAATAATATCGAAGGAAATTGACGGAGATCCGAAATGTGATATAATTAGGGTGAAGGTCACGGTTAAAGCAGGCTCAGATAAGGTAATTGGATGTCTCTATAAGTCCCCTGGCTCAGCAGCTGTTGTGGCTGAGCACCTGAAGGATAATTTGGAAAATATTTCGAGTAGATTTCCCCACCATGTTATAGTTCAGTGTGGAGATTTTAATTTGCCGGGTATAGACTGGGAGATTCAAACGTTCATAACGGGTGGCAGAGACAAAGAATCCAGTGAAATGTTTTAAAGTGCTTTATCTGAAAACTACCTTGAGCAGTTAAACAGAGGACAGACTCATGGCGATAACATATTAGACTTTCTGGTGACAAACAGGCCCGAAATATTTGAAACAGTTAACGCAGAACAGGGAATCAGCGATCATAAAGCGGTTACGGCATCGATCATTTCAGCCGTAAATAGAAATATTATAAAAGGTAGGAAGATTTTTTTGTTTAGCAAAAGTGACAAAAAGCAGATTACAGAGTACCTGTTGGCTCAACACAAAAGTTTTGTCTCAAGTACGGATAGTGTTGAGGACCAGTGGGCAAAGTTCAAAACCATCGTACAATATGCGTTAGATGAGTATGTGCCAAGCAAGATCGTAAGAGATGGAAAAGAGCCACCGTGGTACAACAACCGAGTTAGAAAGCTGCTGCGGAAGCAAAGGGAACCTCACATCAAACATAAACATAGGTAAAGCCTTGAAGACAAACAAAAATTACGCGAAGCGAAATGTAGTGTGAGGAGGGCTATGCGAGAGGCGTTCAATGAATTCGACAGTAAATTTCTATGTACTGACTTGGCAGAAAATCCTAAGAAATTTTTGTCCAGACACTCTGTGACCAAAATGGTACTGAAACAGAGGATGACAGACTAAAGGCCGAAATACTAAATGTCTTTTTCCAAAGCTGTTTCACAGAGGAAGACTGCACTGTAGTTCCTTCTCTAGATTGACGTACAGATGACAAAATGGTAGATATCGAAATAGACGACAGGGGGATAGAGAAACAATTAAAATCGCTCACAAGAGGAAAGGCCGCTGGACCTGATGGGATACCAGTTCGATTTTACACAGAGTACGCGAAGCAACTTGCCCCCCTTCTTGCAGCGGTGTACCGTAGGTCTCTAGAAGAGCGTAGCGTTCCAAAGGATTGGAAAAGGGCACAGGTCAGCCCCGTTTTCAAGAAGAGAAGTCGAACGGATGTGCAGAACCACAGCCCTATATCTCTAACGTCTATCAGTTGTAGAATTTTGGAACACGTATTATGTTCGAGTATAATTACTTTTCTGGAGACTAGAAACCTACTCTGTAGGAATCAGCATGGGTTTCGAAAAAGACGATCGTGTAAAACCCAGCTCGCGCTATTCGTCCACGAGACTGAGAGGGCCATAGACACGGGTTCCCAGGTAGATGCCGTGTTTCTTGACTTCCGCAAGGCGTTCGATACCGTTCCCCACAGTCGTTTAATGAACAAAGTAAGAGCATATGGACTATCAGACCAACTGTGTGATTGGATTGAAGAGCTCCTAGATAACAGAACGCAGCATGTCATTCTCAATGGAGATAAGTCTTCCGAAGTAAGAGTGATTTCAGGTGTGTCGTAGGACCGTTGTTATTCACAATATACATAAATGACCTGGTGGATGTCATCGGAAGTTCACTGAGGCTTTTTGCAGATGATGCTGTGGTATATCGAGATGTGGTAACAATGGAAAATTGTACTGAAATGCAGGAGGATCTGCAGCGAATTGACGCGTAGTGCAGGGAATGGCCATTGAATCTCAATGTAGACAAGTGTAATGTGCTGCGAATACATAGAAAGATAGATCCCTTATCATTTAGCTTCAACATAGCAGATCAGCAACTGGAAGCAGTTAATTCCATAAATTATCTCGGAGTAAGCTTTAGGAGTGATTTAAAATGGAATGATCATATAAAGTTGATCGTTGGTAAAGCAGATGCCAGACTGAGATTCATTGGAAGAATCCTAAGGAAATGCAATCCGAAAACAAAGGAAGTAGGTTACAGTACACTTTTCGCCCACTGCTTGAATACTGCTCAGCAGTGTGGGATCCGTACCAGATAGGGTTGGTAGAAGAGATAGAGAAGATCCAAACGAGAGCAGCGCGCTTCGTTACAGGATCAATTAGTATCCGCGAACGCGTTACGGAGATGACAGATAAATTCCAGTGGAAGACTCAGCAGGAGAGACGCTCAGTAGCTCGGTACGGGCTTTTGTTGAAGTTTCGAGAACATACCTTCACCCAGGAGTTATGCAGTATATCGCTCCCTCCTAAGTAAATCTCGCGAAGAGACCATGGGGATAAAATCAGAGAGATTAGAGCCCACACAGAGGCATACCGACAATGCTTCTTTCCACGAATAATACGAAACCGGAATAGAAGGGAGAACCGATAGAGGTACTCAAGGTACCATCCGCCACACACCGTCAGGTGGCTTGCGGAGTATGGATGTAGATGTTGATAGGAGTGCCTCATGGACTAAATACGTATAGAGCTCTAATAGTCATTGATTGAAGTAGACTCTTCTATGCAGAAAAATCGGTGTTAGTAGTCACCAAAGAAGCAAGAATAAGAAGAAGACGTGTGAAAAAGAGTATATCAACGGAGGAAACATGATGAGTATGCACCTGGGTTGCATTAGTGTCATGCAAGTTTAAGGGCAGTTAAACCGGAAAAAAATTTTTTTTAACATTTTTTGGATTTTTGTCTCATTATAGAATTTGCAATTGTCAAAGAAAATTATATATATATATATATATATATATATATATATATATATATATGTATGTATGTGTGTGTGTGTGTGTGTGTGTGTGTGTGTGTGTGTGTGAAAGAAAATCTACAGTGGTTGAAAATATTACAATTTTTACGTACATTACATGAAGATCTAATACAATCGGTAACTTTTATTTATGTCTGTGGTTTGCTGTGTTATAACGGTTAAATTACCTGTTTCTACTGGTAGCGCTGTCAAAAACAGTATCGAATCGCTTCATGGTATAAACACGTATTGTATGTCGAAGTGCTAATGTTTTTCCGACGAAAAGTGACGAATGGATTGGTAAATCTCTCAGAAAGTAAAATATGGCGCCAAAATGAAGTCTTTTTAAGAAATATGTTTCATGGTGGTAGATTTTCCAATAAAGGGAAACACTGTGTTCAACATGTGGCATGTGACGTTACAGACAATGAAATACAAACAATCTCGTCAGTATCTAGAGAAACATCCACTAGTGCTACGAGGGTTAAAATAAAACGTAGTGACAGACAGTATTATCAAAACGAAAATGATGTAAATGGTATGTTAGGTTATAGTCTGATAGATTTACTCATCCTAACAAGGGTGTTAGCTGAATGTGTGTGGTGTAAAATATGTGGTGGGCCAGTCAAATGGACTAACCAGGATACTTATCATTATATTGTGCCAGTTGTAAATATACTTATTCATTTGGGAATTCTGATAAGTGTAAAGATAATTATTTTGAAGTAAACGTTACGTGCTTTTATGTATTGAGAGCTATTGGCAAAGGGCACACTGCAGCAGAGACAATGTATGCCGTGATGAATATGCCGTCCCCACCTGTAAAATTGGCAAGTATGCAATCTTTATTGGAGCTGCTGTGGAATCTGTTGCATGTGCTGCAAATGAAGCTGTTGAAATAAATGATAATATGACTGACATACCAGTAGCTTTTGATGGTACATGGCAGAAGCACGCCTACAGTTCTAAGAATTCTGTTGCTATGGGGAGCAGTATTGATACTTAAAACGTAATAGATTTCCAGATTTTAACCAACCAGACTTATGGTGGGGTCATTATCACAAAACTGGAATGTGTTGGTCATGTCCAGAACAAGATAGGCACCAGGTTGAGGATGTTGAAACAACGTTTGAGGGACAATAAACTTTCTGATGGTAAAACCTTAAGAGGCAGGTCAACAGAGAAAATGATTGACGAAGTACAGCAGTATGATGGGGTAGTCATTAGAAGTTATACTGAGGATTTGTTGAAACTGAAGCAGGAATTATGGGCTACCTCCTTCTACAGACCTTTAACTGATGAAAAACCAGTACACCACCTTTGTCTTCCAGGACCTGATTCATGGTGCAATTACTGCAACGCCCTGTACTCAAACAGTCCATACAACAACAAACACTCCATCCCAGCAGCAGTCATGGATACCATAAAACTTATTGAGAGAGGCCTGGAAAATCCTGAATACTGAAGAATTGTCTGCATGGTCAGACTCAAAATTCTAATGAGTCATTCAGTAATCTTTCATGGAGTTGTTTATCAAAAAATGTTTCTGTTGGAATGAAGACATTAAAGTGGGGCTTCAGTGATACTCTTATTTCTTTTAAGGATGGCAACATTGGTAGGGTGAAAGTGCTACAGCATATGGGAATTAATCCTGGACCAAACAGCATTGGAGAACTTGAATGGATGGACAAGTTTCGCATTGATAAACAGAGTATGCAGCACAGTTGACTACTAAGGTGTTCAGAAAGAAGAAAACAAGAAAAAACTTGGAAAAAGATCCAGACAATGATATACAGTATGGCGCAAGGTGCTTCTAAGTGACTGAAAATAAAAAAAAAAATAAGCATATACTAAATGAGTTACAGTCTTTTGAAAATTTAGAAGCAGTTCCTGAAAATTTACATTTCTGTTGCATTTTCCCTAAATCTCAGAAACCACTTTGAGTAGAGTATCAAATTTTTGGGGAGTAATGACATACATATCCTGAGACAACTGAACTAAAAGAAAAACATAATGTAATGTATAAACAAAATTATTTAGGATAACGGACAAAAAAGTACACATATTTTTATCTGTGTAAAAAAATGTATTTCTTAAACCAGTGTAGAAATGCAATTATTGTAGATCAGTAGACCCAGAACATACAGTTTAATATCCTGTAAGAGTTTCATGTCATTGGCTACAGTAGTTGCTGAAATACATGGAAGGCAAGTCACTAAATTTAACTTTGTCAAATTCCCCTTAAAAGAAAAAGCAAGTTTAACTGTAGCTTGAATTTCCTGAAACTTAAATTACTTCATGTTCTGATACTCTCTGGCAAAAATCTATTAGTTACAGAGCTGAAATTTTGTATACTGCCTTAAAACATGCTTCACTAAAAAGTAGAGTATTCTTGTGATTTAACTTTGAAAATAAAATGCTTTTTTGAAGGAAAACCCAGCATTCATTTGAAAACCTTTTGATATTCAAGCTTAAAATATTTTCTACCACAATTTTTGACAGCGTCATCTTGTCTATAGTCTTTAACACATAGTACTGTAAAGAGCTTACAGAATAAAAAACATTATACTTTCTATTTTGAATAATATGACCTATGATGTATATAAATAATTAATGTGGTTGATTTCACTTACAACCGAAAGTAAAAGTCAAAAAGGGTGTCAGATCTGAAGCTGTGGTTCATACAAAAGTAAGTTCGCAAGTTATGTCTTAAAAAAATGGCAAGCATTATATGGGCTTACAAATCTTATTCTTTGGGTAACACTGTTTAGAAAACTGTAAATTTTTTCAACGTTTCCGCTGGTAATCACGGACAAGTCCCCATAAAGGACTGTTTCAGGTGTATCTACCAGTCTGCATCTGGACGCCTTATCCTAAGGCCACTACTTCTACATACACCATGTTTAGAAGAAACACAACACCTTGAATGACTAGAGATAGGTTGTTCATATTCACAGGACATATACATTAGAATGTACTGCAGAAATGAGTAGCATATGAAGTATGTCAGCCTTCGGGTTCAAGGTCAACATAGATTTTGTGGCTCAACAAGACGTACCAGTAAAATGTGTCTCGACTTTTGGAGTTACTATAAACCAGAGGCAATGGATCAGTGTGACTTGAGTAGACATAAGGGATACCTCGCAGATGTATGCCCAAACCATACTATCCAATCAGTGAGTTTAAAAGAGGACGTATTATTGGCGTAAGAGAATGTGATGCATCTACTGGGGAAGCTGCAGCTCTTGTTGGACGAAGTTTTCCAGCAGTGCAACAGGTGACTGCATAATGGTTTACGGAAGGCCATAGAAGAGGACCAGATGCGTCAAGTCGCAAGGCCCAGACTACCCACAGAGAAGATGGACACCTCATCCCTCAAACAAACGCACATTGGCCTTGAACATTACAGCAAAGAGAGTTGTGAACCAAAGTCAGCCAATAGTACGCTGACTAGGGCGACACCACGACAGGAATGGCCCCCATATCAAGAGAATATAAGTGCCCCCTCACCTGGCCATGGCCACACTGGAAAATGAGCCATTATCGAAACACTTTAGCCATTACTTATGAACTGTTATGTATACTAAACGACATTGATAACTTGCATGTCGCCAGTTGCTTGCGACACCTCTTTGTGAAAAAGCAAATTTAAGTAATTTCAATTTGGCTTACTGTAATAAACTCTGTTATTAAGATTTGCTTGAATTGTTTTCTAGCTAACTGAGAAAACTGCCTGCTAGGCAAATTACATTAGACAAGTAGGTAGTTTACTACATGGATTCCAATAAAAATCTCCCCCTCGCGGCTACAGAATTTTCTTTTGTGTTTTGCAGGCACCTTAATTCTCGCTTGTGCTTATTTTGCAAGGGTGTTGATTTGCTTTAACAGACTCTTATCGTGTGTTTGCTAAGCAGTGCTTTCTGGTGGGCACTGCTGAAAATTTCTTTGTTTTTGTACTCATTTTTCTTGCTTGCCTTGTCTGTTTCTTGTATTTGTCTCTTCCGGCGTGCCCACTCCACCTATCCTACCACCTGCTAAGGTGCCACGACTGCCAACATCAGATGCAACACAGCCAGTGCAGATGTTTCAATTCCAGACTCAGCAAATATCTACACTTCTCAACACGGTGCAGCAGCTACTGGAAACCATTGCGCGCCTGATGGAACAAGCAAAACATAAAGCAGTTAAATCGTCTTTTCGCCAGTTTGATGAATAAGAAAATGAATGGCTCGAGTGCTTGTAACAGTTCAAAGCCCACGAAATTGCTCACAACATGTCAGGTACTGTGAAATTACTATATTTTTTGTCCACAGTAGGTAGTGGAGTGTTTAAATGTATCCAGAGATTATATCCTAACGCCACACCAAGTGAACTTTCGTATGATCAGGTTGTAAATTCGCTAACTAACTCTTATGAGCAGCAAGTGAATATGGTAGCTGCTACGTATCAATCTCTAAATGCATAAAACGGTCCGAAAAAGCTTATACTGAGTGCATACAAGATTTACGGGATATGGCAAGGAAATGCAAATCCAAATGTGCTTGCTCTGCTTTATATTCAGATATTACACTGCGTGATGCGATAATGTACAATGTAACTGATGTCAAACTCAGAAAACGGTCCAATCCATCATTTCAGCAAGTAGTGCAAATACTAGATCAGTATCATTACGGTGCCCTGTCGGCTGATAATGTTAAGCAGCAAGCAATTTGTTTGGTTGGGTCCCTTGTTTGCAACTGGCCAATTCGGAAGCAGCAGCTTGCACTCGTCACACGCCATAAACAACTATCCATGCTGCGTAAGCAGCTCGCTACACAGGCAGCTAAACAGGCATACACTATTTTGTCATGTCCTACGTGTTATTCAACAAACGCCAAGACTGCCCCTCCCAACAAGCACAGTGTTATACTTCAGGCAAGGAAGGACATGTAAAATCTGGATGTTTGCAACGGAACAACGAATTCGTTTCACTCACAGAAATCGAGTCACAAAGTCCATGTTGTTAATGCAGTATATTCTAAGCCTGCAACGGGAATTCTCAAAACTGGCGCACGAACAGTTACTTCAGTGACATGCCAGTCCAGCAAACTTTTTGCCTCTTTGTAGAACACATGTGAAATTGCAGTTGGACGTGGGTGCCTGTGTCACTTTGCTGAATGGTCGCACATATGAACTGTTACGCTGCTCATGCCTGTCAAAATTTAGCACGAAAATGACAGCTTCTATTGGACAAGACATTCCCATTCTCAGAAAATGTACTTTCCCTGCAATGTATAGCTCGCATATGTGAACAGTGACTTCTATGGTGCTACAATCACGCGATTTTGAGAACATATTTGGTAATGATTCATTTGATTTGTTTGGCTTTAACATTCAGGACATTGTGTTGTCAGTGTCTAGATTCCATGTAAAAGACAGTATAGCTAGCTTGCAGAAAGTAGGTTTAAACAAGGCTAACAATTTTCTTGCACATGTTATTCCGAAAGACAATGCTCAGTTGAAATTTTGCCAGGCCTTAACACTTCCCATTGCATTATCTGGGCAGAGTGACTTCTGAACTTAAAGAACTGCAAGATAGCGGAGTCATTGCGCCCATACAAGCTAATCTGTGGGCCGGTCCAATGGTTTTGCTCCCCAAACCTTTGGGTCACATTGGCCTCTGTGTTGACTTTAAGTCTACAGTCAATCTACAAACTGTGATTGATACCTATCTATTGGCATTCCTAGAGTATCACATGGACAGATTAAGCGCTGGTCGGCACTTTTATAAAATTGATATGCGCGACGGTTATCTTCAAATAGCGCTCTCATTAAGTGTGAGTAGTAAACACTCATTTGGGCTTGTTTAAATGTTTGCTATATCCTTTTGGCAGTGAAACATCCTGGCAGAATAAAACTATGTACCGGACCGAGGTGCTCTACCAACTGAGCTACCCAAGCACTACTGACGCCCCGTCTTCACAGCTTAACTTCAGCAGTACCTCGCCTTTTGGCAGTGCTTCCGCACCTGCCGTTTTCCAACGGTATTTGGAACAGCTGACTGCTCAAGTGCCAAACTGTTCAAACTATTTGGCCGGTATTGCCGTAGCAGATAGAACACCTGAAGATTATACTGCAAATTTGGCAGCTTTGTTTCGTGTGTTACCTGACGCAGGACTAAAGTATAGACTGGACAAGTATGATTTTTTAAAGTTGAGTTGCAATATCAATATATATGGTTCATGGTGTGGGTTCCTGGTTCATGAACCACGGGCAACGTATGAGTGGCCAAGTAAGTGGTCCCGACAGTCGGGATACCAGTTACTTTGGAATAAGGCTGGGCATCTCGGACATCACCTTTGTGCTCATACGGCAAAGACTACCAAATCCACCGGTTAGTCCCTCAGCCGTTAGGGGTAAAACCCAATGGGACTCGGGGCAAGTAAGGATAGCAACCTGCTTCCCTGGTACTCTAAATATGATGCTGGCAATAATCAGAGCAAAATGCCTCGGACCTTTGGAGGTGACGGAGTCCCACCTCTAACTCACAAACCAGGGACTCCTAAGATACGACTTGGCAAACAAATGGTAATGAGATGGGGTGCTATTAATATCAATGGGGGCTACTCTGGGAAGAAGGTAGAGCTGGCAGAGGCTGCAAGTAAGATGGAGCTGGACGTTTTAGCTGTTAGTGACATTCGGGTAAGGGGTGAGAAAGAAGAGGAAGTGGGAGAATACAAGGTCTACCTGTCAGGAGTCAAAGCAGGAATAGCACAATGGGGTGTAGGGCTTTACATCAGGAAGAAATGGAACCCAGCGTAGTTGCAATAAGATATGTAAACGAACGGCTGATGTGGGTAGATTTGACAGTGTCTAGCAAGAAAAGTGTCAGTATATTCGCATTGTGAAGGGGCAGATCAAGATAAGATAAATAGTTTTTATGAGGCACTCAGTGATGTAGTTGTTAGAGTAAAGGACAAGGACAGTGTTCTGCTCATGGGTGATTTTAACGCCAGGATTGGAAATCGAACAGAAGGGTATGAAACGGTTATGGGTAAATTTGGAGAGGATATAGAGGCCAACAGGAACGGGAAACAACTCTTGGATTTCTGTGCCAGTATGGGCTTAATAATCACAAACTCCTTTTTTAAACATAAGAACATTCATCGGTATACTTGGGAAGGCAGGGGAAGCAGATCTGTCATTGTCTATATAATAACAGATCAGGAATTCAGGAAGGCTGTGTGGGACACACGTGTATTCAGGGTATTCTTTGATGACACTGATCATTATTTAATTTGCAGTGAAATTGGGATTGTGAGGCCGAAGGTGCAGGAGGTCAGGTCCATATGTAGGAGGATAAGAGTGAAGAAACTTCAGGAGAAGGAAATCAGGCACAAGTACATAACAGCGATCTCAGAAAGGTACCAGTTAATTGAAAAATGGCTCTGAGCACTATGGGACTTAACTTCTAAGGTCATCAGTCCCCTAGAACTTAGAACTACTTAAACCTAACTAACCTAAGGACATCACACACATCCATGCCCGAGGCAGGATTCGAACCTGCGACCGTAGCGGTCACGCGGTTCCAGACTGAAGCGCCTAGAACCGCACGGCCACATCGGCCGGCCCAGTTAATTGAATGTAGTCAATTACAGTCATTGGAAAAGGAATGGACAAGGTACAGGAACACAGTACTAGAAGTGGCTAAAGAATGTCTTGGAACAGTAGTGTGTAAAAGTAGGATGAAGCAAACAGCTTGGTGGAATGACACAGTCAAGGCAGCCTGTAAAAGGAAAAAGAAGGCGTATCAAAAATGGCTACATACCAGAACCCAGGTAGACAGAGAAAGTTATTTTGAAGAAAGAAACAAAGCCAAACAGATAATTGCAGCATCCAAGAAGAAATCGTAGGAAGACTTTGGAAACAGGTTGGAGACTATGGGTCAAGCTGCTGGAAAACCATTCTGGAGTGTAATTAGCAGTCTTCGAAAGGGAGGTAAGAAGGAAATGACAAGTATTTTGGACAGGTCAGAAAAACTGCTGGTGAATCCTGTGGATGCCTTGGGCAGATGGAGGGAATATTTTGAAGAGTTGCTCAATGTAGGTGAAAATGCGATCAGTAATGTTTCAGATTTCGAGGTAGAATGGGATAGGAATGATGATGGAAATAGGATCACATTTGAGGAAGTGGAAGAAATGGTCAATGGAGTGCAGTGTAATAAAGCGGCTGGGGTGGATGAAATTAAGTCGGAACTCATCAAATACAGTGGAATGTCAGGTCTTAAATGGCTACTCAGGATAATTGAAATGGTCTGGGAGTCGGGACAGGTTCCATCAGACTGGACAAAAGCAGTAATCACACCAATCTTTAAACATGGAAACAGAAAAGATTGTAACAGCTACAGAGGTATCTCTTTAATAAGCGTTGTGGGTAAAATCTTCTCAGGTATTGTTGAAAGGAAAGTGCGAGTATTAGTTGAGGACCAATTGGATGAAAATCAGTGTGGGTTTAGATCTCTTAGCGGTTGTCAGGACCAGATCTTTAGCTTACGGCAAATAATGGAGAAGTGTTATGAGTGGAACAGGGAATTGTATCTATGCTTTATAGATCTAGAAAAGGCATATGACCGGGTTCCTAGGAGGAAGTTATTGTCTGTTCTACAAGATTATGGAATAGGAGGCAAACTTTTGGAAGCAGTTAAATGTCTTTACATGGATAGTCAGGCAGCAGTTAGAGTTGACGGTAAATTGAGTTCATGGTTCAGAGTAGTTTCAGGGGTAAGACAAGGCTGCAACCTGTCTCCACTGTTGTTCATATTGTTTATGGATCATATGTTGAAAACAATAGACTGGCTGGGTGAGATTAAGATATGTGAACACAAAATAAGCAGTCTTGCATATGCGGATGACTTAGTTGTGATGGCAGATTCGATTGAAAGTTTGCAAAGTAATATTTCAGAGCTAGATTAGAAATGTGAGGACTATGGTATGAAGATTAGCATCTCCAAAACGAAAGTAATGTCAGTGGGAAAGAAATATAAACGGATTGAGTGCCAAATAGGAGGAACAAAGTTAGAACAGGTGGACGGTTTCAAGTACTTAGGATGCATATTCTCACAGGATGGCAACATAGTGAAAGAACTGGAAGCGAGGTGTAGCAAAGCTAATGCAGTGAGCGCTCAGCTACGATCTACTCTCTTCAGCAAGAAGGAAGTCGTAACCAAGACTAAGTTATCCGTGCACCGTTCAATCTTTCGACCAACTTTGTTGTATGGGAGCGAAAGCTGGGTGGATTCAGGTTACCTTATCAACAAGGTTGAGGTTACGGATATGAAAGTAGCTAGGATGATTGCAGGTACTAGTAGATGGGAACAATGGCAGGAGGGTGTCCACAATGAGGAAATCAAAGAAAAACTGGGAATGAACTCTATAGATGTAGCAGTCAGAGCGAACAGGATTAGATGGTGGGGTCATGTTACACGCATGGGAGAAGCAAGGTTACCCAAGAGACTCATGGATTCAGCAGTAGAGGGTAGGAGGAGTCGGGGCAGACCGAGGAGAAGGTACCTGGATTCGGTTAAGAATGATTTTGAAGTAATAGGTTTAACATCAGAAGAGGCACCAATGTTAGCACTGAATAGGGGATCGTGGAGAAACTGTATAAGGATGGCTATGCCACAGACTGAACGCTGAAAGGCATAATCAGTCTTAAATGATGATGATGATGATGATGATGCAATATCTTGGTCATGTCAGAAACAGCCAAGGTGTACATCCTCTTCAGTCGCATTCGTTAGCCATACGATACTTGCCAGTTCCTCGCAATATCACAGAATTGCAGTCTGTCTTAGAAAAAATGAACTATTATTTTCGGTTCATACCGAATGCTGCACAAATCGCAGCTCCACTGCATCGCTTGCGTCACAAGAATGTCCGCTGTGTTTGGACAGATGAGTGCCAAGTAGCTTTTCAAAAACTTAAAGATGCATTATTCAGTGATCGAAGCTTAGTTCACAAACCAGCTGTATTGCAAGTTGAGGCTTCTTCTTACGGGATTAATGCAGTGCTTTCGCACAGAATTCGTTACGTAGTCAGATCTGTAGCTTTTGCATCAAAGTTTTGTCCATAGCTCCGTGTAATTACTCACAAATTGAGAAAGAGGCTTTGGCTGTTGTGAATGGGGTCACCAAATTCCACCACTATTTTTATAGCAGAAAATTATACTTTATAACGGATCACAAGCCTTTGCAGTCCTTGTTTCATCCGAGGAAACCGATTTCAGTACGAACTGCCCAAAAATTACAAAGATGGGCTCTGTTGTTGTCTCAATACGAGTACGAGATTGTGTATCGTCCGACAGCTCAATATGGTAATGCGGACGCAATTTCACGTCTTCCAATTGGTCCTGATACAAACTTTGACGCTTCTGCGGCATCTTGTTGTCACATCGATGGTCAGGATTCTGAATTGCTTCAATATTTTCCACTGAATTATTGGAAAATTTGACAGACCACGGAAGCTGATTTAAATTTGAAAATTTTGCTAGCATACATTCGCTCATCTTGGTCTCGCTCATTGCACAGCATGCAGAAATCTGTAGTGCGGCGACATTTTGCACGTTGGCATAGCCTCGCTGTACTGAAAGGAGTGATTCTTGTTCAAAATGACAGTGGAAAGTCACGTGTGTTGTCCCTAAGTGTGGTGTCACCGTGTAACAACAATAACGTTATCCTACGGTATATGTAATAAATTTTGTCTTCTGAATTTCGATAAATTAGTATAATCGATATTCTGGTTTCATTTCTTTTTTGTTTCATGACATTATGTTGAAAAAGCTATAAACAAATTTCGATGTAAATTTTAATATTTATGTCAAATTTCAAGTAATGTTGTAATCGAAGGGAAGTGTACCTAATGTTGAAACTATTGTAAGATGTGAAAGTTGTATTTGTACGCCTGGTCCATACGTAAGCAACGTATTAGAATATGTGGAATGTAAAACCTTTGGTGAATACCCTGTCTGTAGGGGAGCGGTAAAAGGTGGAGGCAGGCGAGCGCGGGAAAATGCACATGGACGCTGCTATTTTGTAGCTAAAGGATAAAGGATCTATCTTTCTGTTTATTCGCAGCACACTACACTTGTCTTCATTGAGATTCAATTGCCATTCCCTGCACCATGCGTCAATCCTAAGGAAATGCAATCCGAAAACAAAGGAAGTAGGGTACAGTACACTTGTTCGCCCACTGCTTGAATACTGCTCAGCAGTGTGGGATCCGTACCAGATAGGGTTGATAGAAGATATAGAGAAGATCCATCTGAGAGCAGCGCGCATCGTTACAGGATCATTTAGTAATCGCGAATGCGTTACGGAGATGATAGATGAACTCCAGTGTAAGACTCTGCAGGAGAGATGCTCAGTAGCTCGGTACGGGCTTTTGTCAAAGTTTCGAGAACATACCTTCACCGAAGAGTCAAGCAGTATATTGCTCCCTCGTACGTATATCTCGCGAAGAGACCATGAGGATAAAATCAGAGAGATTAGAGCGCACACAGAGGCATACCGACAATCCTTCTTTCCAAGAACAATACGAGACTGGAATAGAAGGGAGAACCGATAGAGGTACTGAAGGTACTCTCCGCCACACACCGTCAGGTGCATTGCAGAGTATGGATGTAGATGTAGATGTAGATTTGTAACAAGTGATTTTGCACTAGTGTTATATCAAGTCCCATGTAAATGTTTTTTAAAAGTATTTTAATAATAATCTTTCATATAAAATCAACTTCTGAGAATTATTAATCTTAATTTAAAGATTTTACTAATTCCTCCTGTGCATGGTCATCTCGATTAGCGTAAAGAAAAATCAGTTGTTAATTTTTACACGTGACAAATCTAGCGGCCAGTATTGCACTGGGATGTACCAGAAAAAAATTTTGTAGGAGCAGATATAAACGCGTAATCCGGCGACATAATTGAGGTAGGAATTTTCAGTTTATTCAGAATGACATTTCTGGGCCATGACGCAGCATTGTTGACGTCCAGATTTACCAGTTTATATTCACAGTCAGTTAATTATTGAAAGGTTATATATGAGTTACAGTTTTGTTGAGAGGTTAGTCACATTTTATTATTCCGAGGTTACGGAAGTAAACTGTTGTGAGGTTACCCACTTCTGCAGAACATACTAATGTACACGTCTTGTGAGTATGGACGTCCTATCTCTAGTCGTTCAAGGTGTTCCGTTTTTTTCTGAACGTGACCGTATATAAGCACGGTATAGACAATGTCCTGTCAAAACATGTATCATCCTCCGGAAGTATTTATGTAATTTAATTAATGCTTCAGTTGGTACCCTGCCCCGGATACGCTGTCGTTTCGCCGAGCATATATTCGTTTATTTCTTTTCAGAGGTGTTCTTGGCAGTAATGCCTTTGTAATTTTATTACATTTTCTCTCGGCACCTAACCGTAACCTCTTTGATACAGGCTTTTGTGTGCACGGGGAAAATTCCTAACAAGTCCAGGAGTGCGTCAACACGCATCCTACTGAAAGTACCAGCCAGCCTGAACAGTATTCCTTTACGGATGTGACGCAGTTTGAATTTCGGCGTTTCCGCTTCGCAGTTTCAAGAGTATGTATTTTAATATAGTTCTTAGAAAATGAACTACAGATTGATCATGCTGTAAAATAATTACGACTATATTTATCGCTTTCTTGAAAATGAAAAATGTTGTTTTTCCGTGAGTGTCGTTTATATATTCTGACAAAAAAGATCAGATATTGATTATATTAATGAAGCAAGGAGATAAAAGTAAACCGTCACATTCACCGAATTTGAGCAGTTATTCCAAAGGTAAAATGTCATAAACCACAGAAGAGCGCAATTTCAATGTACCTTTACTTACAAGAAATTAACCACGAACGATGCGACGGTTGTCAGTTCATTTACTTGCCCTTCTCACTCCTTTCTTGAATAACAGTAGGTGAATGCTACAATTCTCAATAATAATAAGAATAGTTTTTTACTTCCGTTACACGGTTAATTATGAGCGTGTAGTTACTCCAATACAAAATTACGTTTCAACCACTTCTAAACACTACGAAACTTGAAACTAAAACATTCGTCCTCATAATATTAGCACTATTTATTATCTTTTATAAATTATAGCAGTGATCTTTGCTTTTCTGCAACAGTTGACAGGTAAAAATGTAATACAGCAACACTGGCATCAACGGCACTAGTGACACTAATAGATTACACACTTAGTATCACAACAGTGAAAAAGACATGGCATTTGTAACATTTTAAGTAACGTATAAAATTTCCTTGCCGCTTTATTTACATGACTTGTAGTTAATAAATAAAGTACTGCTTTACAATTTCCAATCACAAAGTAGAAGACAAGAAATTCCGGTTTTCCTCAAGAATGGCATACAAATATTTCCGTGCTTCTCTTCTTCGAATGGAGAAACCGTGTAGTTTAAGGCTGGTATTTTTCAAGGGCTTGATTCGAAACAAATATGTGTGGTTTTTTTTGCTGTGGGACACTATGACGTGATTAGCATAAGCCAAGACCTCATCTCTCTTGAAGCATCTTTAAAGGCGACGTGATTGTGATTTTCGGAAAGGTGAGAGCCTCTGGACTTTCTTCCCTGATAGTCCTTGCGATATTGTCTGTGATTATTTCCCACTGCACTAAGCTGTCTTCACCAATAATAATAATAATATTAATAATGGCGTGTGACGAGGGCATCCCGTCGGATAGACCGCTCGCCTGGTGCAAGTCTTTCGATTTGACGCCTCTTCGGCAACTTGCGCGTCGATGGGGATGAAATGATGATGAGTTGGACAACACAACACCCAGACCCTGAGCGGACAAAATCTCCGACGCAGCCGGGAATCGAACCCGGGCCCTTAGGATTGACAGTCTGTCGCGCTGACCTACCGGGAGCGGACGCTGTTTTCACTAAAATGACGCTAGAAGTATCCGGGAAAATATATTTGCTTAATTCCCACGAACAAAACATACCGCCGTAAATTATAAAATACTCTGGCTATGGGTACATCTTTCAATGTCCGAAAAACGTATTTTTCCTTTGTGTTTGCCATTAAGAATCATTTGTGCAATTAATCGCTTAATCTATGGTATTCCTTTTGCTAAATCCGAACTGACGATCGCTAAGTCCTTTCAGTTCTTTACAGTTTTTTAACCAGTTGCATGGAGATTCGTCTTCCTAAATGGCTCAGCAAAAAGATTCGTCGAGATTACTTTGCATTTGTTACGTTTTTGTTACCACAGCACTAGAACCTTTCCAGATATAAAGTATCCGACACTACAAGAAACATTCATTTCATAAAATCAGGAAATCAGGCACGACCTGGAGTGTTACGTGGTGCAAAGAATCAGCATAAATATTCTAAGTGCCGCCTGAGGAATGCTGCGCAGGCATTACTTCTTGGGTAAATGATATAAGTAGCCCCTGTCCAGGACAAGGTGTGTCCGTCACCATTCCTAAATCTACCTATAGTTCATATTCTTTGTCGTGTACGTCTTAGGGAAATACCATCTGCAGGAGATATTAGGCTGAATCCTTCCAATTACTATTTGTCGCTGAGACGTAACGGTTGATAAACTCAACGGTGATTTTTTTTACTTTTCCACTTCCAATTATGTAAATACCTCCCCATGTGTTTAACAGGAATTCAGATTTTTGTGTGACACAGAGTGCTTACAATGTTTTTCAGAGAGATATTATTGCATTCACCTCAGCTGCTCCAGTGGGCTCACTTACAATTTATAATGCATTCGCAATCTTCTGTCAATTGTTTTCAGTTCACTCAGACAAACGTGCCATGTGGTTTTAGGCATTCAGCACACAAGTATGATAGGATTAGTCGCTTTTTGCACATTTTACTCCTGTTAACTAAAACTTTTGTCATGTGATCTGCTTTTGTGAGGTTCTGGCAACAGTCTGAGACCGCAGCTTGTTGCAGGGTTTGTGTTACATGTCCATTACCTTCGTAATAAGCCACATGTTTTATCCGCTAGCTTGAAAAGTATTCACATTCTGGACACTTGTCCTTATGCCATCAAGTACAGACCCATAATGTGATTTCTTGTGCACATTGCAGGATTGGACAGGGTCAAATCTAATTTTGTTTTTTTTTTCCTGCCCTACACTGTTGCGAACTAGGCTGTGCACCACGCTTCAGTCCTTCAAGGCCAATTTCTTCAATGACATAGTGTAGTTTGAAATCTCTACTGCCTGTAGCATTACTATGCTAGACAACCGATGTGGCATTATCATCAGTGGTTGGGAAAACAGCAGAGGCACCAATAGGTTATCAGTGTATACACTGAAGAACCAAAACAAAATAATTTTTCCCCGCCGCAAAAATGAACACTGACTGGTGGCCTTGTGGACAGTTGAAGCGGTAAGGAAAGTGTGCGAGTGGAGAAGAGACGAAAGGGGGATCATTGTAGTGATGATACGAGTCGCAAAGGGGGAAATCAACTGACGCAAGCGTCTGACAAGAGGTAGATTGCAGTGGTTCAGTGCTTGGGTAGGACCTTCTCGGAATCGGTGAATCTGGACCGCTGTTCGAGCGATGCTGTCGTGAGTAGAAAGTTGTTGAAGGATGGTGAAACTGTGAATAGGCGACAAAGTGTTCGATGCAAAAGATATGAACAGAAAATGAATATTGGACACTTTCTCGCAGTGTAGGCGGCTGTCTATGGTAGGTCTGCGATAGAGTACAATTCCGGTGCAGACACAAGTGTTTCAGAGCACATTGTTGAACATGGGACATCTCAGCTGTTCAGTCCTACGTGTTCAAATGTTGAGTCAACGACGCCGTTAATTACGACTGAAGTGTGCACTGGATCTTGGATATTATGCCGAGGATCAATGGAAACGTGAAGCCGGGTAGATCAAGTCACATTTCTTACAACGCTAAGTTGATAATCGTGTCCGAATATGCCGTCATCCAGGGTAAAGCCATGAACCACGACTCGCATTCAGGCTTGTTTGGAAATTTGTGCTAAAGTCTTATGGGGCTTAACTGCTGAGGTTATCTGCCCCAACCTTACACACTGCTTAATCTAACTTAAACTATCTTATGCTAAGGACAACACACACACCCATGCCCGAGGGAGGACTCAAACCTCCGACGGGGGTAGCCGCGCGAATCGTAACAAGAAGCCTTAGAACAAGCGGTTACCCCACGCGGTGATTCGGGCCTGTGAAGGCACGTTTATGCTCTATGGGAGACTCAGTTGCCCTTCCACGGTATCTGTGGCAGTAATCTAGTGCACCATTACATCTGTGGTCTATGGGAATATTATTGTGGATCACCTCAATTTTTCCATACATGACGTTTCCCCTAATGGCAGCTTCCAGCAGCATAACTGTCCGTATCACAACTGTCTTGGCAACCTAATTCTCCGGGCCTGATTTCAACGGAACGTTTGTGACCGCTATTGAGTGCGACCTCCTCTTCCCGAATAAATCGGCTTTTACATTACGAAATTGTGTGAACGTTGCATCGAAATCTGATGCTACATACCTCTGGAAATATGCATCGGGCTAGTCTCATTCAAGCAACGAAAAATCTTTTCCATACTGCACTCCAAAGGTGGACCAAAATGGTATGAACCCAGTGATGATGATGTTGTGGCGTGTCACTGTAAAAGTGCACTGAGATGACAATGGTCAGGGGTTTGCACAAGGTGAATAAAACGGCAGTTTATTGCCGTAGCATTCATTTGCACTCAGGTGATTCATGTGCAAAAGGATGAAACGTCCCCTTAGAACAATATTACATGACTGTGCTTAAACTGACACACAATATATTTTAGCGCAACGCAATCTGACTTTCAGAAATCCCTACAAAGGAATGGCCCTGACTAACATTAACCTGTACCTTTCACAAATCACTTACCTCACCAAAAATCTTCGTTACTCGAACTACTGCAATACAGCGAGCGCCACTACTGCCAGCTAAATAAAAGATTCAAACTACTGAAGGCACTAACTACTGAAAGGCATAGTTAGCAAATGAAAGATTTTAATAGAGAACAAACAATGTATTTACCTTAATAGTCATCAAAAGTCATAATATATACAGCAGTTCACGACATCCATTTTTACAAATTTCAAAACTCCGCCATCTCATTTCCCACATCCACCACTGCTGGCGGCTCAGCTCCAACTGCGCAACGCTACAACGCTACGCGCTGTTCACATCCAGCTGCCGCTGCCCAACACTACAATGGCAGACAACAATGCAAACTAGCCACAGACTGCACACAGCACAGCCAGTGGTTTTCATACAGAGCGCTACGTAACGTTGCCGATAAGAAAACATAAACAGCCTACTTACATAGCCCCCATGCTCCCCACAAAAAATTTTACAAATTGTTTTGGGCACTGGACAATACATATTTGTTAAAATTTTTCATTATCGTAATTACAATAACAAAGAAATCAAATGCACACACTTATTAATACCACGTTGGTCAAAAGCTAAAATTTTCTCACAGTCCATAAAGACGGTCCAGATTGTTCATCACTGTAAAATTGCAGTGTTTTTCTCAAAGTCTGAGCTGTAAAAGAAAATGCACACGGAAGTAGTGGATTTCCATGGAGTCTTGAAGAAGTCGTGCTGTCCTTCCAACGGAAAGACAGTGCTGACTCTTGACATGCTGATAGGTAATGGGCCACAACAGAGCAAACCCACAGCAGAGTCATTCGAACTTTTGAAGAATATTGGTAGGTAGGTCATCACAGAGCACACCCACTGTAGTCCTGGTACAGATTACGGTATTGGTGGGCTACCAGAGGTGCAGACCCACTGTAGTCCTGGTAGAGATTGTGGTATTGGTGGGCCACCAGAGGTGCAGACCCACTGCAGTCCTTGTAGAAATAATGGTATTGGTGGGTCATCAAAGATGCAGACCCACTGTAGTCCTTCTAGAGACAGCCAGCAGCCATCTGTTGCGAATGTAACGTTGCCGGTAAGAAAACATAAACGGCCTACTTACAAGGAGTGGGAGCGATAATGGCCGGATGACGGGAATTAACACATTATGGACGCGGAATGGTAGTTTGAGCTAGACGCTTGGCACATTCCATTTCGGAAATCGTTAGGGAACTGAATATTCCGAGATCGACATTGGCAAGACTGTACCCAGAATACCGAATTTTAGGCACTACCTCTCACCACGGACGACGCCTTGTGGTGAGGAGACAACTGCCTGCTGATGTCGGAGAAAAGATACAAGCACCTTTAACAGTGCACAGCATACAGTGTATCATCACCAATTTCTGAGTGTGAGAATGTAACGTAGGATCAGTTTCATTCGAACGACCATTCAGTAAGCTGTGGGCTTCTGCCACCCACATTCGACGTTTGAAAGGTAGAGATACAACGAAGATTAGGATTCCAGCAAGAGCCACGTCATCACCTTGGCACGAATAACAATAGCCTGTATGAAAGTCAGTGCAAATGATGTATGTACGTTTCCTCCAGATAGAAGGCAGGCGGAATCCGGATGTAGTTATACCGTCAAACATCTGTGCCAGTGGAGAAGAACACATCAACATTTGTTTGCTCCATACTAGACAGCGGACTTGTTAAAAGCTGACTAATTATTACATTGGTTATTTATTTAATGTGGCGCAGTAAATTTTGAGACTGCATGTGTGGAGTGTAGCTTAAAATTTTTGCGCAGGATTTTAGATTAAGAAAGATGATTTAACTCATTCAGTTACAAATGGTTCAAATGGCTCTGAGCACCATGGGACTTAACTTCTGAGGTCATCAGTCCCCTAGAACTTAGAACTACTTGAACCTTACTAACCTAAGGACATCACACACATCCATGCCCGAGGCAGGATTCGAACCTGCAACCGTAGCGGTCACGCGGTTTCAGACAGTAGCGCTTAGAACTGCTCGACCACCCCAGCCGGCTCATTCAGTTACATCAAATACCCAAGCTGCGAGTGGAACAGTGATCCAGGAAGTGCAGAATAAATTTGTTTATTTCATTTCTATGATCACAAACGTGAAGGTTCTCAGACAACCAGTTTCGGTTAGCGATGATCTTCTTGAAATATGTTTTGAAAACGTGTCCTAATATAATGGAGCCATTTTGGCATTGTCAAATGATAAACACAAAATCAGCGCCAGCATCGCCGCACATATGAGAAATATGGTTTACACTTGTCTTCTGGTTAACAGCGCTATTGTTCAAGACAGACCCCCAAAACTGCCCAAATATTAGCGCTGTTGACGAGATGATTCTAGTATATATCATACTTTATAAATGAGTGACGCTGCTGGCATTGACTTTGCATTTATCATTTGACGATACCACTATAGTTCCATTATGTTAGCATAATTTTTGAAACAGATCTGAAGATGGTCATTCCTCACGCAAACCGATAGTCTGAGGGCCTACAAGTTCGTGATCATAGACGTGAAATAAAGTAATTTATTCTACATCAACTACATTTCCTCAAAAAAAGGTGATAAAAGTAAATGTAATAACTGTAGAGACATGAGCCTGCTGGATTCGGTCTACAAATTAAACACCAAAATTATGAATAAAAATATCATTGAAAAAGTAATATATGTTGATCAATCTGGCTTTACAAAAGGACAGTCATCTGTTAACAACGTTTTTATACTATAACAAGTAATAGATGAAACTGAGAATTGAACAAGGAGTTCCATCTTGGTTTTATAAATTTGAAATACGAATTTGATAATGTGAGCATATATGTGCTATGGAATGCAATGGCTGAACGATATTATGCATCTGATTTCATAAATACTATTAATAACCTGTACATGGACACCAAAGTTATTTATATGTGGAAAAAATAATCACAAAGCCAATGAACACACACGAGGGGGGAAAACATATATACTGCATTTCCGCAACGCACTTCAGTAGTGATCAATATATGAAAAATGTGAATAAAAGAGAAAATAATTTTATATCGTGACATTAAATCCAGTCTTGTATGCAGCTGACCTTACAGCGATTTCAGAAAATGGAAAAGACCTTTGCAAGGGAGTCTGTATGTTGCAGCACATAGCCTCACCATTTGATCCTAAACTGTCTGTAGATAAAACGAAATCAATGGAATTATTGGTGTTATGGGCCAGTTTTCTGGAAGCTGTTACGTAATGAGATTCATAACCCGTCTTTTCAGGTTGGACTAGCAAATCAATGTAAATTACAAGCGAACCATTAAAGTACAAAAATGACAGAAAGAAACATAAATTTCCACATAAAAATATTTCACCAGAAAATAAATAAATGATAAAGCACCGAGTTTGCAGTTAATCTGAAAAACTTAATTTTGAAAGTAAAATTAAATAATGAAGATGCTGGTTAAATAAATGACTGACTGTAGCTGAAATTTTGTTATTTAAAAAATGTTTGTCAGTAACTTCAGGGTAATTTAATGCAATATTTTCAAAAAAGGCAAGCGAATTATTTTAATTGTAGAAAGATTGATTTGAATTTTCTTTCAGAAAATGAGCAATTGATTCACTTTCAGCATAAGTACAGTACAAAACGTAGCATAAGTCACTCGCTAAGCTAAATACTGAATAAACTAACTTGCACACTCTTAATTTTTGCTGTATCTTTAGTTATTACGTCCGCCAGTGAAATTTTACGTTATTTTAGGTGAGGTAAGTTAATACTCATAACTGCTAATTAGCTAAGCCTCTGTTATCATATACAAAAATGAACAGTTACTGAGGCAGCAAATCTAATACCGAAACTCGACATTAGCAAAAAAAAGGTTAATCAATTTTCATGATTTTTCGTCACTCGGTGATTGCATGAAAAGGAAACGGACCCTGCTTGGTAAAAATGTCTTAGAACAATGACAACACAGGATCCCTACAGGTTTCAACTATTGCAGGTTATTATTCAAGAAAGTTAGTGATTAATATTGGTTAAAGGACTGCCACTGGGTAATGCCTGCATAATATTATTTATAGTCTCGGTTAACAGTCTTACAGTGCTGCAGCAGTGCAGACAACAAAGAACGTAGCTAATGACAAAGCTTAGCTGCTGCTGCTTGAGAACCACGAGATGTCTCCAGAGTCACGGATAAATATGCATAAATCAGTAGTTAGAACTGCAGCTTCCTTTACCTGTCAAATCCGACCTTGGCCTCAATGCTCGCTATTTAATAACGGTGGTGCACCTACATTGGCACGATCATAACTGCATACGGCGTCTGTAGGAGCGCCCAACAAACACTTCTACACTCTTTCAAGACTCAAGCTGCTCAGTGTCCTCTTTGCTCTTAGCGGGACAGACACTTTCAATGCACAACGCTAAGCAACGTCATAGCTACTGTTATTTCGTTGTTGCTCTTGATACGTTTAAATACAGTTCACTTTGCGATTACCCAGCAATTTATAGAATTTTTATTGTGATTACAATCAATTATACGCCTTCACAAGTAATTACGCTATTTGATCCATTATATGTTAAATATGGGATCTGTAATAAAACTTACAGATTCAGAATTAGCAGTAAATTACAAGTTATCAACGGATATTAAACGTCGAAAAATTTTGGATGGTGCAGAAGGTATTTTATCTGTATTTTCGATGGTACAAGGTCACCAGCCCAGGTCTCGCCAGCATCACAAGTGTAAGCTTAAGGCTAAGCTGTAGTCTAACACAGATCATAGAAACTGTAAGATCAAAAATAAAATCCTGTCGTAATTTAAGTTTTTAAAATATGATGGTTGTGGCATTACGTTCGGATGCAAGCATGTAATGGACCAAAAATTAATTAAGTATATGTCCATTTGTGGAGGTACTGTAAAATATTTGCGGAATAAAATCAGGAAAAGAAGCCATAGGAAGTTTTACAAAACGTCTACTTTTGAAACTGAAGTATAGCTGACAACTAAACAACAAGAAAGTAGAATACATGATCAAGAAACAAGGTTTCTATTTAGAGTGGGAAGAAGTCCTAGAAAAGGTCGCAAAGTAAATGTGGGTACAATAAAAAAATTATGAATAGATAACGTGAAAGAATTGGGGAAGGAACGATGGGACAGTGTAGGTGGAGCAAGGTTCCCGCTAAAGGCTACCAATTATAGAAGCAATGGAAAAATAAACTAAAGAATGGCATATACGAGATGTACCAACGTAACAGGAAATTTGCCTAACATTTGAAACAAAGAAGTAGCAAAAGAGTAACACAGTTCTCTCCGAATGCAAAACTGGAACATATCAAGATTTAATAGTTTAATGAAATGTTATATTTATAGCTACATGCAAAAATCTTTATCTTGACTAATGTTGGCAACTATGTTAGCCTTCTAGCACTGTAGCATTCATCCAGGTTTTTTGGGGTATGTGCGGAGTTGTTGATGACGATTGTCGTGCATCAAAAAAATTATTTAACTAGAAAAGTTATAAAAATTGATCTGTTATGAACCTATGATGGTCCAGTAAGTGAGGCGAATTTTTTTTTTTTTTTTTTTTTGCATAGACATTCCCCTTCTTGTTGTTATTTTATTTCATATTCAGACTCTGTGCTCTTTTTGATGTTTTATTTATTTGTTTATATCCAACGCACTAATTTCCACTGATAGCCTTGGGTGAGCCAGCCCTGAAAAAACTCTACCATCTAATGAGGAGGATGTATGAGACAGGCGAAAAACCCTCGGACTTCAAGAGGAGTATATTAATTCCAATCCCAATGAAAGCAGGCGTTGACAGATGTGAAAATTACCGAACTATCGGTTTAATAAGTCACGGCTGCAAAATACTAACACGAATTCTTTATAGACGAATGGTAGAAGCGTACCTCGGGGAAGATCAGTTTGGATTCTGTAGAAATGTTGGAACACGTGAGGCCATACTGACCCTACGACTTATCTTAGATTCAGGGAAGACAAACTTACGTTTCTAGCGTTTGTAGACTTAGAGAAATCTTTTGACAATATTGACTGGAATACTCTCTTCCAAATTCTGAAGGTGGCAGGGATAAAATACAGGGAGAGAAAGGCTATTTACAATTTGTGCAGATACCAGATGGCATTTAAGAGTCGAGGGGCATGAAATGGAAGCAGTGGTTGGGAAGGGAGTGGGGCAAGGTTGTAGCCTATCCCCGGTGTTATTCAATCTCTATATTGAGCAAACAGTAAAGGAAACAACAGAAAAATTCGGAGTAGGAATTAAAATCCATGGAGAACAAATAAAAATTTTTAGGTACGCCCATGATGTAATTCTGTCAGAGACAGCAAAGGACCTGGCAGAGCAGCTGAACGGAATGGACAGTGTCTTGAAAGGAGGATATAAGATGAACATTAAAAAAGTAAAACGAGGAATGTAGTCGAATTAAATCGGGTGATTCTGAGGGAATTAGATTAGGAAATGAGACGCTTAAAGTAGTAAATGAGTTTTTATAGTTGGGGAGCAAATTAACTGATGATGGTCGAAGTTGAGTGGACATAAAATGTAGACTGGCAATGGCAAGAAAGCGTTTCTAAAGAAGAGATATTTGTTAACACTGAGTACAGGAAGTCGTTTTTGAAAGTATTTGTCTGGAGTGTAGCCATGCATGGAAGTGAAATGTGGAATACAAATAGTTTAAACAAGAATAGAAGAGAAGCTTTCGAAATGGTGTGCTACAGAAGAATGCTGAAGACTGGATGGGTAGATCACCTAACTAATGAGGAGATATTGAATTGAAATGGGGAAAAGAGAAATTTGTGGCACAACTTGATTAGGAGAAGGGATCGCTTGGTAGGACATATTCTGAGGCATCAAGGGATCACCAATTTAGTTGGAAGGGCAGCGTGGAGGGTAAAAATCATAGAGGGAGACCAAGAAATGAATACACAAAACAGATTCGGAAGGATGTAGGTTGCAGTAGGTGTTGGTAGATGAAGAAGCTAGCACAGGGTAGAGTAGCATGGAGAGCTGCATCAAACCCGTCTCTGGACTGAAGACTACAACAACAACAGCAACAGCAACAACAATTTTAGTCATGATTTCTTAAAAATGATTACCATTTATTAGTTGTTCTTCGGTATGTGCGTCAGATAATGCAGGAACTTCGTTGTGTATGCATAAGATGAGGATGTTCATAAGCTGTTAAAGTCAATCAACATAAAATGGAAAAACAAGTTACAGTGCACAGTTATGTCGATAGTATTAGCACACTTAGATTTTCACAGTTCAAGTATTACTATGTTTTCATATTATGCGATGAGAAACCGAGAACATATGAATACCCGACCATAGTGATTTACACCACATACCAATAACAAGGGAGCTTCCACCCTGGAACCCACATTATGAACCAAAAGTGGCAAGTGAAAAAAATTCAAACAGTTGTGACATCATGAGCCCATAGCAAGTTTCCAGCACAAATGTCCATAGAACTCTTAACAGCAGCATTATTATGCAATTCCTAGCGTCAGCATACGCTATTAACAGATGTTTCATCACGGACTCACTGTTCCTGCAGTCGCTAGATCAGAAATTTTTTTGGCTGATAGTACACCATCTTGAGTCACAACAGTTCTGTTTGATCAACACCTCCATCTTGGAGTACCATATTTAGCTACCTGAGTACAGTATTTGCTTCACATTATGATCCGAGAGTAAAACAAGAAACAGTTTTACGAGAAAAGTTTCTCAGTGAGATTGGTTAACAAATATTCATCATCTATTACCATTTGGCCCCGACATGTTTGTCGCCAGCATCCGAAAAAAACTTCGTTATTACCACTAACACTTCAAATGGTTAGATTTGTTATGACTGTACAAAGTATCTCATTTTCGTTTACATAAACAAGTATAAGTAAATGATTCAGTAAGAGCAGCTGTTTTTGTTATACTCATTTTATTCATCTGATTGTTCTTACCTATTCATACATTGCTCTGGTTTCAAATATCAACGTCAACCAGTACCGAACGAATATTTTAATTTATTGTTACTTAAAATTTCTTGGAAGGAAGATTCAAGACTTCTACAGCACCATCGTCAAGATTTTATTCTTGGGATTGCCGACGTCATTGGCTAGTTCTCTCTTTGTTGCAAATAGGTGAGGCCTTCATTCTGCAGTAGTAGATTAACCCAAGACCTCTGTGTTTACTCCTTTACCTCATGAACCGTGGATTTCGCTGTCGGTGAAGTGTTTTTCGTACCTAAGCGATACAGACGGCCGTAGGTGCAACCAAATCGGAGCGGCATTTGTTGAGAGGCCAGGCAAACGTGTGGTTCCCGAAGAGGAACAGCAGCCTTTTCGGTAGTTGCAGGGGCAACAGTTAGGACGATTCACTGATGTGGTCTCGTAATATCAATCAAAACGGCCTTGCTATGCAGGAACTGCGAACGCCTGAAAGCTAGGGTAAACCATAGCTGCAATTTTTCCCGAGGGCATGCAGCTGTACTGTATGGTTAAATAATGACGGTGTCATCCCGGGTAAAATAGGCTCCCATTCTCATCTCCAGGTGATAACTACTCAGCAGGATGTCGTCATCAGGAGAAAAAAAAATGGCTTTCCAAAGACCGAAGCATGGAATGTTTGGTCCCTTAATGGGGCAGATCGGTTAGAAAATTTAGAGAGGAAACCGAATGATTGTACTTAGATACAGTGGGAACTAGTGACGTTCGTTGGTAGGTGGATCAGGTGTTGGTTTAACAACGAATAAGGAATAGGAATTTTGAGGAGCATCTACGAACAGCATTGTGAAAACATTTTCGTACCCAAGATTGAGCAGAATGCTACACCAACCACAATAGTACAAATACATATGCCAATTAGCTCCACAGACGATGAAGAGAATGCAGAAACATGTGATGAAAGATAAACGAAATTAACGGAGATGAACACTTAATTGTGATGAAGGACTGGAATTCAACAGTACGGAAAAGAAGGGAAGGAAAGAACAATAGCTGAAAACGTAATGGGGGAAAGAGGAAGCCACTAGCTACAATTTTGCTGAGAGCTTAATTTAATGGTAGCTAACACTAAGGTTTAAGAATCATTCAAGATGGTTATACACGTGTAACAGACGTCGAAACTTTGGAACGTTTCAGATTGATTATATAATGAAACGATAGAGATTTCGGAACCAGATTTCAAGCCAGGAACAGATGTGGACTCAGACCAGAATTTATTGATTATGGTTGTAGAATAAAATTGAAGAAACTGAAAAAACGTAGGAAATTAGGAAGATGGGGCTTGGATAAGTTGAAAGAACCACAAATTGCTGACACTTTCAGAGGGGGCACTTGGCAACGCCTCACTACAATAGGGGGAAGGTATACCGTCAAAGAAGAATTGGTCGCATTAAGGAATGAAATGCTGAAGATAGCAGAGGATAAAATAGATAAAAAGACATTACCTACTGGAAATACTTTGATAACACAGGTGATTCTGAATTTAATTGATGAAACGAGAAAATACAAAATTGCAGGTTTTATAGCAGTCTGAGGAGAACGTAAACGACGAAAAATAATGCAGGAAATGCAAAACGGCTAAGCAGGGACGAGAAAAGTAAAGACTTTTGATAAGAGAAAAATCGCTGTATGAATATCAAGAGCTCAGAAGAAAAACCAGAACGAAGCGAAAAGGAATAACTGAGAGGTGGGAGTAGTATATATCGCGTCTATGGAAGGGAGATGAATTTGAAGAGAAAATCACAGAAATAGAAGAGGATATAGATGGAGGTGAGAAGGGAGATATGATACTGAGAGAAGAACTAGGTAGAGCAGTGAGGGACCTGAGTCGAATCAAGGCTCCGGGATTAGACAACATTCCGGCGGAACAACTGATGGCCTTGGGAGAGCCAGCCATGGCAAAGCTCTTCCCTCTTGTGTAGGATATATGAAACAGGAGAAATACGCTCAAACTTCTAGACGAATGGAATAATTCCTTTTTCAAACTAGGTGTGAAACTTACCGAACTGTTAGTTAAATACGTCGTGGTTGCAAAATACTAACAGGAATTCTTCAGAGGAGAGTAGAAGCCGACCTCGAGCAAGATCGGTTTGGATTTCGGACAAATGTAGGAACAACTCTCGCAATACTGATCCTACGACGTCTCTAATAAGATTGGTTAAGGAAACGCAAATCTACGTTTGTAGCAGTTTTAGAATCAGAGAAAATTTAACAAAAGTAACTGGTACACTCTTAAAATCTGAAGTTAGCAGGGGTAAGAGACAGGGAGCTAAAGGATATTTACAAAATGTATAGGGACCAGACGTCAGTCATAAGAGTGGAGGGAAAAAGAATGTCAACTGTGGTGTCACCGCCAGACACCACACTTGCTAGGTGGTAGCTTTAAATCGGCCGCGGTCCAGTAGTACATGTCGGACCCGCGTGTCGCCACTGTCAGTAATTGGAGACCTAACGCCACCACATGGCAGGTCTAGAAAGACGTACTAGCACTCGCCCCAGTTGTACGACGACTTTGCTAGCGACTACACTGACGAAGCCTTTCCCTCATTTGCCGAGAGACAGTTAGAATAGCCTTCAGCTAAGTCCATGGCTACGACCTAGCAAGGCGCCATTAACCATATCGGGAGAGAGTCTCATTTGTATAGCCGAGAGCGATGTACCACAAGGATGAATTAAAGTTAAGTAAACAGACGCTACGTACTTTTCTTTAGTGCATTCATAACGTATCCTGTTCCAGACTTCACGCCCGTCTGCGTTAGTTAGCGTGCATTTCGGCCTCCTCTATCTACAAGGTGTTGGCACATTTGCCAACACATCATCAACTATAGACTTATGTGCCGGGAAGTCTTTCCTAAAGGTATTTGTATGGAGTGTAGCCATGCATGGAAGTGAAACATGTACGATAAACAGTTTAGACAAAAACAGAATACAAACTTTTGTAGTATGGTGCTACAGAAGAAAGCTGAAGATGAGATGGGTAGATCGTGTAACTAATAAGGAGGTATTGAATATAAGTAGGTTGACAAGATATTTGTGGCACAACTTGACTAAAAGAAAGGACTTGTTGATAGGACACATTGTAAGACATCAGCGTATCACTCATTTAGTCTCAACGTATCACTCATATAGTATTGTAGGAAAATATTGTGGGGGTAAAAATCATTCAGTGAGACCAAGAGGTGACTACAGTAAGCAGATTCAGAATGATGTAAGTTGCAGTAGGTATTCGAAGATGAAAATGTTTCCACAGAGTAGATAAGCTTTGGGAGCTGTATCAAATCCGTTTTCGGACTGAACACGAAAACGATAACATGGGGAAAGTGATTGTGACACCACATAACGGAAGTTATTGTAGCTTATAGTGAGCTGATATCTTTCACATCAACTTCAGCTTGAATATATATACCTCATTATGCAGCCTCTGAAACGTTATAAAGCAAAACTAAACTTGAAATCCAATGAAAGACTTTAAAGACACGTTACCATTCCTACGCAAATTCCACAGAGTTTAAAACAGTAGCGAAGCAGTCAATGGGACTTGTAATTACCAATGAAATCTTCTGATGTTCGTCTGAGAGAAGACAGGTTATTCGACTCAGCAAAAGAATTAAGGTTTTGGTGCATGATATGCCTTTTGAAGGAAATTTATGCTGGTTGGTGTAATGTTTAGTAAATTGCGATAGAGGGTACCGCATCTGCTTCGGTTACCGATGTATAACAGAAGGGTCACATTTAAGGAACTAAAAAGTTCGTAATATATAAACTAAACACAGTAAAAACAAAAATAAAATAAAAAGAGAAACTTAGAGTTTGTATTATAAACACAAACCCATTATAGAGTTCCATTCTGAAGAGTGTTACTAATGTTTCGTGCAGCAATTTACGGTGTAAATACTATTTATCAAAGCCGTTGATCAGAGAATGCTTTCAAAGTGTTATAATATTTATGAGAAAATGGGAATATTAATTTGTGATAATTACCTAGTAGATATCTTGTACCATTCTTTGTTTCTGGCTTTGGTGAAATTTACCAGCACAGATATGTTAAAAATGCAATATAACGTAGCAGGGCAGTGTTATGATGCAAAGAAACATATTCTCCACTCTGCGGAAACTTTTAATGGAAGTTTGTAAAAATTCAATACATCTGCAGTGCTTCGAAAACAGTTTCGGGGTGTTAGCGTTCAGAGAAAACCGATAGACTTTGGCTGGCACTTGTTAATTTGTTTACGGAAGTTGGTAAGAGGCTCTGCTTGAATTTAAGATGAAGGAGGTTCCGCTCTTAAGACCAACGGAAACGAATTCTTGGAAATAAAGGGCCTTCTCACGCCCAGAGTGGAAGAAAGAAAACAGGGCTTTCTTATAACACAAAGGCAAAACCAGTGAACTTTTGCTATTGGAAGGGAAATTTACTTACAGAAAGAGGTTAATTACATCTGTTCAGTGGATTTTTTCGGCACTTTAAGAAGTCGGAGAGACCACGGAGAGCAGCAGCCTAGCAGCGCAGTAGGTCTGAGTCAATTCGTGGTGGTAGCAAGTTGTGAGAGATCAGTTAGAGGTAACAGGTAATTATTTTAGTCGTCACATACTTTTCGAAAGTTACACTTTTACCAAGTACCTCATTCCCAGGACTGGTTAAATGCATCTCACCGTCTTAGTATTTACTGTGCAGGGCTCATTATTTCTGTACCAATATTGGAACCCACTTCCATTTGAATCTTCTTAACGCAGTCAAGCAACGGTCCACTCCACATTCCCTCCTCTCTTTCCACCTACTGCCTTCTATAATCAATCGGACTTCTCGTTGAAACCTCAGGCTGTTTCCTACTATCGACTCCCCTCTTATAGTCAAACGTTTTCTTTAGGCAGCTGTTAACAATATCAATATGTTTGTGGAAGTGCATGATGAACACAATACTGTTTTGTAAATAAATTTATTCACGACTGGTTTCGGTCGTAAGGCAACCTCATGGCAGAGAAATATCTTTTACGAAAGCAACATCACATGGCATTCGTGATTTTAAAGATGGCATGAACAATTGAACAGCTAGAAAAACGTAAGAAACAACTGTATGCAGCATTACATTACTGCCTCACACAACAAGTAGACTATTGACATTCAAGGTTACAAGTCTACATGATGGAGTCAGTGATGTAATGATGAGTACTGATGTTTGTTACGTTTTTAAGTCATTCAATGGTCCTCATGTCGTGTTTAAAAGCATGAATGTTTTGTGATGCTGCCTTTGTAAAAGGTACTTTTCCACAGTGAAGATGGTCTTATGACTCAAATCGGTAGTAAATAAATTGACTTACAAGAGAGCGTTGTGTTCGTTAAGGATTCAACATATTCTTCTACTCAGTTTATACAACTAGGCTTAGTTCTCCACAGTTCGAATCAGTACCTGTGTATTGCGTATTCAGTCTATCTTTTAAATCGTCACTGTTCTTTTGTACTATGACATCCCCTATTGTTCTGGTCTTTTGTATAATGTTACCTACCAGACTAATACTTGCATAACAGCTCTCTCACACTTAAAATGAAGACTGGCGAACCCGACAATGCTTCCTTATTACTAGATATGTATGGTATCAGATGTACGTCCTAATCTCCTTTTGATCCTCTCTCTGTCCATCTGCATCTCCCACCGGTCGTTGTCGATGTCGACCTCCTGCCCCCTCTCTCAGTCCATCACCCTATCTCTTTGTCCGTCCCCTCCTCTCCTTCTCCCTCCCCCCCCCACTCTCTCTCTCTCTTTCTCTCTCTCTCACTCTCTCTCTCTCTCTCTCTCTCTCTCTCTCTCTCTCTCTACCCCTCTTTGCCTCTCTTTCGGCCGCTCTCTCTGTTCATTTCCTATTTCCCGACCAAAGTCCATTTTCCCGAACCCTTGTGTCCATATATTCCTCCCCCTCTCTCTCGCTGACGATAACACTTATTTTTTAGTATTGCAGACGATGCCTGGGTTGTGAACAGAAGGCACTTAAAATGAATGGGTCATTTGGCTGGAATCATTGGTATATGGAGTGTGAGATGGACCTCTCCAGCTGTTGGATCTGAGAGGACAGTAGTTTAAACGGTAGTATTTCCCAAAATTTTAATCTGTGAATGGGTCGGATTACAAAGACTCGGGCAAGTCCGGAAGAACAGACACCGTCTATACATAATTAATGTGACGACGGCAAATGATCTCTTCAGCGCAGATGCACAACAAGCCCCAACCCCTACAGAAATCGGCAAAATGCCGCTAGCAATGAGGATAATGGTCAAGGGGTACTACATTAGTACCGTGTGGATAAGTTGAGAATTCGGACCGGACGGTAGGCATGCTAGGGTAGTTCTTACAGTTACGACGGCTACTGTGTGTAGCTGTGCCAGTGGTCAGCACATCTGTCTAGTAAGCAGGAGACCCGGCTTCGAACCCTGTGCAGCATAAACTTTCAAGTTTCCCCATTGACTTAAATCACTGACCAATCGCACCCACTGTCTGTAATTCCTGTTTCTTATTTCATACTGACTGCTGCATCAAACTGGTGTCTATTCTTTCTGACATTTATGAAATAACAGACACCACGGTTGAGGAAGGCTAATGGTCTCTTCAGTAAAGATGCACAACGGGGACGATCTCTTACGGAAATCAGCGAAATGCCTCGAGTAATGAGCATAATGGGTAAGAGGCACTACATTAGTAGCGTATGGAGAAGTTAAGAATTTGAAGAATTTGGTTCTGACGGGAAGCGTGCTACAGTAGTCTGTTTAGTTGCTAAGACTACAGTGTCCGGATGGCGTAGTGGTCAGAGCATCTGCAGGAGACTGGGTTCGAGTCCTGGTAGGCTCAAATTTTCAAATTTCCCCATTGATTTAAACCAATGCATATTTTCCGCCAATACATGTAATTCCTTTGTGCCAAGTTCTGCTACAGTAGCCACTGAAGGCGTCGTGCGTTGGTCTCCTAACAGCAAACTGCGTTTTTCTCAGCATCGCTCTGTCTATAGTTCTATGCCTTCTTTTATACCTATTCTGCAGTAATCTTTGCAACTTTAGAGGCTTTTCTGAGAGTGACTTTACATCATGGAGGTTTCCTCCCACACGAATTGTCCCACTTGGTGAATGTGCATGGTCTGGCGCAGTTGTTAGATCGCTTACTGCTTCTACAAAGGCAGCTTATCAGGATTTAAATGAGTTTGAACGTGGTGTTATAGTCGACGCAAGATCAATGGGACACAGGATCTCCGAGAAAGCAAAGAAGTGGGGATTTTCCCCTACGACCATTTCACGAGTGTACTGTGAATATCAGGAATCCGGATAAACATCAAATCTCAGGCATCACTGCGACCGGAAAAAGGTCCTGCAAGAACGGGACCAACGACGACTAGAGAATTGTCCAACGTGACAGAAGTGATATCCTTCCTCAGATTGCTGCAGATTTCAATGATGGGCCGTCAACAAGTGTCAGCATGCGAACTATTCAACGAAACATCATCGACATGGGCTTTCGGGAACGTAGAAGCCTCGAATTTAGTTTTTCCAGCTGTCCACTCGACTTAGAACCTGGGGTCCACGACTTGTTACGGAAACAACGTTGAAGATTGAGAGCTTCGTCCAAATTCCATGAGCAAGTCTGGTTTTCTCAACGTTCTCTGCCAATCGCTAAAATGATCCGAGTATGATCTCGGAGCCCAGACGCAGCTATAGTTTCTTCCAACGTGCCCCACACTCTGTAGTTCATTGCAGCCTGTTCCCTCAATAACTGCTGGAAACGCCTCTTCAGGCCATTGAATGAGGTCGACAGGCATTCACACTGAGTGCACAAGGTGTTCCTTCCCGTCCCTTGCAGCTATTTCCCAAAGCAGTATCATTATTCATCATAGTATTGATCTGCCAGTGAATAATGGACCAAGACCCTTTACTGTTTTCTTCCTGCTTGCACAGCATCTTTGGCAGTAGGTGAGGTTTAGTTAACGTTTTCCTCATTTTCTGAAGAGAAGCTCCTCATCTCGTATCTTGTGGATCGACTCAGTTTCCAGCATCCTACCTCTACTCCCCTTGTTAATCAGTTTTCTTCCACTCTGATTTCTCTATATATATCAGCCCTTGGTTCACTTTGATAAAACGCTGTGTGGTAGCCGCAGAAACACCAAAGTAAGTGACGTAAGGTGTAAACAGAGATGTTTTTACCGCTTGTGGTTTCTAGCCCCCAGGAATCCCTGGAAGAAGTGTATTCAAGCGCCCAAATGGAATGTACTACCAAAACCTTTTACTAAATGTCTGATGTTCTACTTTAAAAAATAATGGAATCATAAAACGGATTTTATCTCATCCAATAAATAACAAGGACCAGTCTATTACTTACTTCATCCTGCAGTCCTTCTTCGCACGAGGGATTACAGCGAAATTACATGACAAAACCTACAGAATTTTTAATAATAACTTTTAGTGAGTTTTCACGGATCAGTTCACGTGATTAATTACTTGCCACCCCATATGGTAGTCTCAGATATAGTGTTGCATGCAGTGCTGACGCATTTAACACCCCGATTACCTTCTGATATTAAAACAAGTCTTCAAAGGACACTGAGTCCCAGAAGCATAAATTTCGATGAATGATAGCGGGTAGTTCATTCTTTAAATAGTTTGATACACTCTGTCATGGTCGCAGCCTTCACAAATACTTTTATCTGTAAGGTTGAAACCAGTTGCTTTTGCGTCAAAGCGACGTACCTTTATCTCCACAAAGGAAACGCTGATTTATGAATGATTTCTTTTTGTGTTAGATTTACTGTGAGAGGTAGCTAGAAAAGAAACAACTTTGAGGTATTCTATAGCGTACAACCAATGAAAGTATCGTTAACTGTGTTGTCTCTCGGTGATTGTCATAACATGACAACAGTATTAAAATTGAAACACTTCCCTGATGTTCTCTATAAATATTGGTTAGTTATTAACGAACCAGCTGTCGGTTTCTTAGGCGACTGTCAGGTGGAAACTTAAATTCCAAAACACACATATTACTCATTCGGATATTGATGGTAAATAAACTGTACCAAAGCAGTTGTCACAGTTTTATATCTACTTGTCTTAAGAAAAACGACCATACTAGAAATAGCTGAATTATATGTATATAGTACACAGAATTCCAGCTTACTTTAAATAATCCTATATAATGTCCTTTTCCCCTGTATTTTAGTTACGAAAAATAGTAGACCACAACAGTAAATTCAAGTTTATGTTTCGTGTGTTCTTGAATGAATGATATCCACGTAAAATTTTTTTTTGGCTCTTAACCATATGTAACGACTTCCGCTTGACATTAAAAACCAATACTGTTGTTGTAACCTTCCTATTTGTCTTTTGTCTCCGTGCAACTAATGTCTGTGAAAGACGTACATCTTTTTATCAGTGTTTCTGACAGCCAGTAGCACCTGATGATGGCCTAAGAAGCCGAAAGATGGTCCGTGACGAAATAAATAATATTTTACAGAGCATCAGAGAAGTGTTTTCTTTTAAAACTTGTTTTCATTTTCTCTCCTGTGTTTCCCATTTAGTATCAACGAAAGAATATTTTCCAGAGTTATAGAGTAATTCGAATTTACGCCCATTTTCAACCTTGAATACGAAAATGTGAGTAAAAATGAGGCTATCCAAATGTATCAAAGTGCGTGTAACACTTGAGCTACTTGTTCCTCAACGACTGTAGCAGCGGACAGAGGCAGTGTCAAAGAGGTTTCGTTCTCCACCATAACGCCTGGGGGACGCGCTGAGACAAGTGCGTGTGCTACAGCTCCCACCAGACCGATAAAGAACAGGCTTCTTGGAAGGTTTCTCGTCGCCCACTCGCGCGACTGAAGAAATTTCGTCCTCCGGTTTGACCGTTTTTCTCTCAGGCGGTATACAACCCCTCCAGGGATCTACAGGGGACGATTTCCTCGGCCGCCAACTGAAGTTCTTCCTTTGTTCGGGGGCACGAACTATATAGCTCTTCCTCCAGCAACAGGAACAGTACCAACTGTAAATACTTATAAGGTAAGATTTTGCTACAGAGAAAAAATTATTACAATAATTAGAATTCGTGGTTGTTTCCATATAGCACTATGTTGTAGACATACTAATTTAGTTATGTTTGCGTGTATTTCAGTCCACAATTAGTTGATCACATTAAGTGAGATTTACAAAGCACATATTGCCAGAGTATGCAGTAGAACTGTATTACACAATAAGAGACTCTTGGGAGTCCTGAAATAGTATTTTTCTTCAAAAGGAATTTTTCACTTGCTTCTAATTAAATAAAGAATTATTGCATATTTAAGAAAATAATCAGTCTCTTCTTGTGAAGTCACACCTTAACAATTTTTATATACTTTGTCTTGCTCTTATTTGCTTTATATCTAATTGGAGCGTTCACACGACGGCAGTCTGTACAACGAATACCACAACGTTTTCAGTAACAAGTTAACTATAGAGATAACACCCATAGAACGTCTCTCTCTCTCTCTCTATCTCTCTCTATCTCTCTCTATCTCTCTTCTATGTTGTTTTATTTTATTTATCTGGTCGTCAAAATAAGTCACTTACTTGTCGAAGAAAGAAAATGAATACGACGCAGACCACAGCAGTTAACATGCATGCAAGAAAGCACGCTTTTGCGGAAATAAGGTCGCCATGTGGACGTGTAATTATTCACGAATACAAATCGAGTGATTACATTGAAGGTCAGGAGGAGGAACTCCTGTTTCATATTTTTGAAGCAGTTGAATCACTGCGTTTCATCCTTTGTTGCATCATTTACCGACATGTTTAAAATTTACTTCTATTTCAGACCTGCCTACTGTACTCCACCTGATTTAATGTCAATGACAAAGTAACTTTGCGGCAGAAATGTTAAAAAACCCGAAAAGTTTCGTATGATTAAGATCATGGTTAACTTCTCACCGATACTAAGTGATACCTCTCACTGGAAGCAGATAACATCTGAATGAGGGTTTCAGGCCCATAAATAATGTGCATCAGCAGTCCATCTTGTCGATGATAGCGTTGAAATGAATCAACACTATCACTTAATAACAATTTGTGCCACAGAATCTCTCTGTGCACCTGCCTCGCGTCCCGTGGATTCAGCCAAATATACACTGACATTCATGTAGCTGTGTGCATTGTACGTACCTCAGTCTCAATACGTAAGTCTTTACTTACGTTAAAACTACCAGACTGTCAGTCCCGCAGGTTTCACTGAGATATGGCTATTTTCATAAACTTGGTTATTAAGGGGCTCCGGAAAGGCTCAAAATCATGAAAAGTTCAATTTTTACTTTTTTGCGTTTTCTGAATCTGCCGACTATTACCTTTTAATAGTTATATAATTTATTCAATTCCGAAGACTACAACTGTTTTTAAATTTTTTTTTGAAAAGTGTTCTACATGGGCGTGACCCACTGTGGCGCTGTTAAACTGCTGTCAAATGGTGTTATTATTAACGTCCGTGTTCATCAGGTACATTTTAGTGATGTGAGATAAAGTATGTGTTGTGGCTAACCTGTGATGGTTCAATATATATCGCTGGTGTGATTGTCGATTGTTTCATGTTTATTTACTCTGTCGTTATCTCGAAAATATTCGTAATTAATTCTGTTCCTTGAGTCTCCGTTTTGTTGAAGTATAATAATGAGTAAAAGTAAAGTTATTAGAAAACCTCTGAAGGCTTTTAAGAAAAGGAGAAATGTTGGAAAGCCAAAGGTATGTGTTATTACTGTAAATAATAACATTCTAACAAGGTACGAGCGATGCTTGCTTTAGGCAAGGAACGCCTTCGGGTTGCAGACAGGGCTGTAAAGAGTCTAGAAATACAAGCAAGAGTAAACAGGAGGAGGAAGAAGAGGAAGGTGGAGGAGGAGTTTGCAGAGGATGAAGGTAATCCATCCTATGGACCTGGAATGCACTAAAAAGTTAATCCAATCTTTGTCGCTCGATTCCCTAAACTTTTATTTTCTCATACTAATTACATGTTTTCTAAGGATCTTCCAAACATATTTGTTTCAAACTTTCAGTAAATGTTACACAGTACCTTCTGCATAATTTAACACAGCCTTTTTCCAAAAAACTGTATATTTTTGAATATATAAATAAAAAATTGCAAAAAAATGTTGTGAATTTTCATTACAATTGAAAAAAATCATCTTTAATAACTGAACTAAAGTTTTGTAAAATCCATGTGTTAAGTTGTAGCCCATATTCCAATAAATAATCTGTAAAATGTTCATTTTCCTACCTCAAATACTTTGTGAGGAAAGATGTAATTTATAAGCGTTATTTTAACATTGCAAGTATAGGGCGTTCCGGAGCCCCTTAAGCTAAAACAGCATTACAGTGATCAAGAACCTTGCTCTGAAATATCTTTGTTTTTGATTACTTATGTAACTACATTGCTCAAATTACACCAGTACCCAAAAAGGGAAGTAGGAGTAATCCGCAGAATTACGGCCTATATCACTAACGTCGTTTTTCAGTAGGGTTTTAGAACATATACTGTATTCGAACATTATGAAGTACCTCGAACAAAACGATTTATTGACATATAGTCAACACGGATTCAGAAAATATCGCTCTTGTGAAACACAACTAGCTCTTTATACTAATGAAGTAATAAGTGCTATCGACAGGGGATATCAAATTGATTCCATATTTTACATTTACACAAGGCTTTCGACACCGTTCCTCACAAGCGTCTTCTAACCAAACTGCGTGCTTACGGAGTATCGCCTCACTTGTAAGACTAGATTCGTGATTTTCTGTCCGAAAGGTCACAGTTCGTAGTAACAGGTGGAAAGTCATCGAGTAAAACAGGCGTAATATCCGGCGTTCCCAGGAAGTGTTATAGGCCCTCTATTGTTCCCCGTCTATATTAACGAAATAGGAGACAATCTGAGTAGCCGTCTCAGATTGTTTGCAGATGATGCTGTCATTTACCGTCTTTTAAAGTCATCAGATGATCAAAACGACTTGAAAAATGATTTAGATAAGATATCTGTATAGTGCGAACAGTGGCAATTGACCCTGAATAAAGAAAAGTGTGAAGTTATTCAAATGAGTACTAAAAGAAGTCAGCTACATTTCGATTACGCGATGAGTCACAAAAATCTGAGGGCTGCAAATTCAAATAAATACATGGGAATCACAATTACAAATAACCTAAATTGGAACGATTACATAGATAATATTGTGGGTAGAGCAAACCCAAGACTGCAATTCATTGGCAGAACACTTAGAAGGTGCAACAGGTCTACCAAAGAGAGAGCTTACACTACGCTTGTCCGCCATATTATTTATTTATTTATTGTCCCATGGGACCAAATTAAGGAGAAGTCTGCATGGTCATGGAACGAGTCAATACATGAAATTATATCACGATAGTAGAAATAGATAAAATGAAATACAAGAAACGTATTCAGGCGACAATTCGTAAGTTTAAATAAAGAAAAATAACAATGTAACACTGGAATTTGCTTCATTTATCAGCTCTTCCAGGAGCTCCTCGACAGAATAGAAGGAGTGAGCCATGAGGAAACCTTTCAGGTTAGACTTAAAAGCGTTTGGACTACTGCTAAGATTTTTGAGTTCTTGTGGTAGCTTATTGAAAATGGAAGCAGCACAACAGTGCACTCCTTTCTGCACAAAAGTCAAGGAAGTGCATTCCACATGCTGATTTGATTTCTGCCTAGTAATAACTGAGTGAAAGCTGCTAACTCTTGGGAATAAGCTAATATTGCTAACAACAAACGACATTAAAGAAAATATAAACCATGAGGGCAATGTAATAATTCCCAGACTATTGAATAGGGGTCGACAGGAGGTTTTCGAACTTACACCACATATAGCTCGAACAGCCCGTTTTTGAGCCAAAAATACCCTTTTTGAATCAGAAGAATTACCCCAAAAAATAATACCATATGACATAAGCGTATGAAAATATGCGAAGTAGACTACTTTTCGTGTTGAACTGTCACTTATTGCAGAAACTGTTTTAATGGTTAATAAAGCAGCATTTGGTTTCTGAACGAGATCATGGACATGGGATTTCCACAACAACTTACTGTCTATCCAAACGCCTAGGAACTTGAACTGTTCCTTCTCTCTTATAATATGCCCATTCCATCTGATCAAAGTATCAATTCTTGTTGAATTGTGAGTTAGAAACTGTAAAAACTCAGTCTTACTGTGATTTAGCATCAAATTATTTTCCACACGCCACGAATTTATTTCATGAACTACATTATTTGATAATGTTTCAATATTACACACAAGATCCTTCACTACCAAACTGGTGTCATCAGTAAACAGAAATATTTTTGAATCACCTGTAATACTAGAAGGCATATCATTTATTTAAATAAGAAACAGCAGAGGCCCCAGGACTGACCCTTGGGGAACACCCGACTTAACAGTGCCGCATTGGGACTGAACATCACTACCACTCTCAATATTGTGGAGAATTACCTTCTGCTTTCTGTTCTTAAAGTAAGAGGCGAACCCATTGTAAGCTACTTCCCTTACTCCATAATGGTCCAAATTCGGCAGCAATATTTTGTGGTCAACACACTCAAAAGCCTTCGTTAAATCAAAGAAAACACCTAGCGTTCGCAACCTTTTATTTAATCCGTCCAAAACCTCACAGGGAAAGGAGAATATAGCATTTTCAGTTGTTAAACCATTTCTGAAACCAAACTGTACATTTGACAGCAAATTATGTGAATTTAAATGCTCCAGTAACCTTGTATATACTTCCTTCTCGATAACCTTAGAAAACACCGATGGCATAGAAATAGGTCTATAATTGTCAACATTATCCCGGTGTCCCTTTTTATAAAGTGGCTTCACTAACGAGTACTTTAAATGGTCAGGAAACCAACCACTCCTAAAGGAAAAGTTACAGATATGGCTAAGTACTGGGCAAAAACACATAGAACAATACTTCAGTATTCTGCTAGATACCCCGTCATATCCATGAGAGTTCTTGGTCTTTAATGATTTAATTATTAACTCAATCTCCCTCTGGTCAGTATCATGGAGGAGCATTTCAGGTAACAGTCCCAGAACACTTTTTTCTCGGAATGCTATATGCCCTATTGGGACCAGGTTTCTATTTAGTTCACCTGCTATATTCAAAAAGTGATTATTAAATACTGTACATATATACGACTTATCAGTAACACGGACATTCCCACTAAGCACTGATTCTATATCCTCGACCTGTCTCTACAGACCAGCCACTTCCTTTACGACTGACCACATGGTTTTAATTTTATCCTGAGACTTAGCTATTCTACTTGCATACCACATACTTTTAGCCTTCCTAATAACTTTTTTAAGCTCCTTACAATACTGTTTGTAATGGGCTATGGCATTTAGATTTTGACCGTTTCTAACGTTTTGAAATAATTGCCACTTTGTTCTACTGGATATTTTTATCCCTCTAGTCAGCCACCCAGGCTGCCTGTTTGTGATAGTACCCTGTTTTGAACGTTCTAACGGATAGCAACTTTCAAAGAGCACGAGAAAAGTCTTGAGGAAAGCATTATATTTATCGTCTACTGTATCAGCACTGTAAACATCTTGCCACTCTTGTTCCTTGATAAGGTTTACAATGGCTCTACAGCAACTGGCTCTGCTTTCCTAAAAAGTTGATAACTATATTTAACATGTGTTGCAGCACAAAAATCTTTTAGAGTTAAAACTTGTGCATCATGATCTGAAGGGCCATTCACTTTCTTGCTAACAGAAAGCCCTTCTAGTAATGAGGAATGAGCAAAAATATTGTCTATGGTTGTACTACTGTTCCCTTGCACTCTCGTTGGAAAGAATACGGTTTGCATAAGATCATATGAATTAAGGAGGTCTACCAGCATCCCTTTCCTTGCACAATCACTTATACAGTTAATATTGAAGTCACCACATATAACTAACTTTTTGTATTTCCTATAAAGTGAACCAAGAACCTCCTCTAGCTTTAGCAAAAATGTTGTGAAATCTGAGTCTGGAGATCTATAAATAACAACAGTTAGAAGTTTAACTCCACTAAATTTAATCACACCTGCACAACATTCAAACACCTTTTCAGTGCAGTACTTTGAAACATCTATTGACTCAAATGGGATACCTTTTTTCACATACATGGCTACTCCCCCCATACCACAAAGAGCTCCTAGAAAAGCTGCCAGACAAAATGTATCCTAGTAAAGGAAGCCTCTGATTTATCTCCTTATTTAAGAAGTGTTCAGATATACCAATTATTTCAGAGTCAACATATATAAGCAGTTCACTGACTTTATCTCTAATACCTTGTATATTTTGATGAAATATACTAATTCCCTCATTAATCGGATACCTAAGCTTTGTCAAAAGCGGTTTCTTTGTTAGAGGACTTCCCTTAAGCAGGAATACCTATCATCTGACTTCAATCTAAAAAAGGTGCAGCTCTAACACCTACTACTGCAGGAATTTTCCCGTGCGTGATCCCATCACCCCCAGCTAGGCTGTCACCTATAAGCTATGCCAACCTCCTCTTTCCATACCTGTTGAGGTGCAGGCCATGTCTAGTGAAATCCGTCCTGCTAACAGAGTGCACCGACACCACTGAAATATGACTCATGCCTTCTCTCATCAGCACACCCCCAAGTCTCATGTGATTACGCTTGACGGCTGTATTAAGATGAGGCCGATCGTGACCCTGAAACACTTCCACGAAATGCACATTCGTGTTGCCAGTCTGAGTGGCTACCTTTTCCAGGTCACCATCTATGTCATACTCCCCATCCCTATCAATACTATTACCTGCCCCACCCACAATCACTACCTGATCCTCTTTAGTAAAATCCCTACATAACCCCCCTATGTTAACAGTCACCTGAGCCAATCCTGGATTAGGTTTCACAATGCTGTTGCCCTGGTACTAACTCCCCAGCACTTCCTGCAACTGCTGGCCTATACCTCTGCCATGAGAACTACCTAACAGCAGAACCCTCTTCTTCTTCGACTTTGCAACTGTTCTAGCCACCGTAACTACTGAGGTCTGCTGCATACTTGCTATATCTACAGCTACTGGACATTCCTCTCCACTAGACTCTGACAGTTGGTCATATCTATTGTAAACACCAATAGTAAAACTATCTGAAAATCTTCCTCTCCTAGCAGATCTGTTGCCAACAGCCAGCTCCCATTCCCCAACCCCCTTCTCCCTCCTCATCCTATCTAGCTCCTCCTGTGCGTTTTTCAACTGCACCTGAAGGGCACTGATCTTTCGCTCCTGCTCCTCTATCAACTTACTCTTGCTACATAACCTGCAGTTGCAGGAGAGGATCTCACCAGAATGCCCACTGGCTTCCCCACTGCATTCCTCCGAGTGAAAATACTTCGAACAAGTCTCACACCGCAGTTCATTACTCACGAACCTACGGCAAACCCCACACTTCTCACTCATGGTAAGATTTTACAGGTATTGAAGCAAAAGAACTACTTTATGTAAGTTCCGCTAGTACAATAAGAAGATGTTAAATAACTAACTACAGTAATCACAAACTTACTCTAAAAGGGAAGTAACTACTATTATTAACAGTATTAATCATCAGCAAATGAGAATATAACAAAAGATTAACACAGAAAGAAAGTCATAGTCTAATGACGCAGTAACAAAACTGAAAACAGTTCCCAAAAATTTCTTCTGAAATTATTTCACCAGAAAACACCAAGAACACCGGTTGAAGACAACTAAATATCCTAAATAAACCACTATACACAAACAATTAATTAATATTTAGCTTTCGATGCGACGCTGCAGCTGCAACTAGTCAGCGCGGAATGTAAACACAGGTAAGAGGTTAAGTTGCACGATACGAAACACTCACAAATATCAAGTCACAACACAAGAAAGGCGGAGGTGAATGAAGAAACCACTAATAAGTCACTTATATAGTACATATTATCACAAAAACCGTTAAAATATGTATCTGAAACCTAAAAATATATCAAAACTTAGAGAACGATCTCACACGCAGTCACGCGCTTATGACGGCACACCAAAGAGTACTCCTGTGCGGTGTGGGAAGCGCATCAGGTGGGACTGACGTATAACATCGAAAAAGTACAGAGAAGAGCAGCACGGTTTGTAATATCGCGAAATAGCAGAGATAGTGTCACAGACATGATACATGAATTGGAGTGGGAATCATTAAACAAACGCGTTTTTCGTATCGACCGGATCTTCTCATGAAATTTCTATCACCAGTTTTCTCCTTCGGTTGCGAAAACATTCTGATGGCCCCTACCTATATAGGGAAAAATGATCATCACGATAAAATAAGAGAAATCAGGGCTCGCACAGAAAATTTTAAGCGCTCGTTTTTCCCGCGTGCCGTTGGAGAGTCGAACGGTAGAGAGACAGCTTGAAGGTGGTTCGTTGAATCCTCTGCCAGGCACTTTATTGTGAATAGCAGAGTAATCACGTAGATGTAGATGTAGACATATTGCAGATGAAAATCACTGTTACCATGCACATGATTATTGTGAACTCTATGTCTTTCATCTCCCCATCTCTGCAACAGCTGCCGTCGGAGAGCAAATTGTAAGGACGTTATATCCTTTGCAGCTATTCATGGACGACACCAGAAATTTACCGACCAGAAGAGAGTGTCTTGTATATAATTGAAATATTTCTGAAAAAAATTCTATCTCCATAACATCTTGTACTGAAATTGGCACAGTGCTTTTATTTTTATTTTTTTTTAAAAAAGCGACTTACCACGAAGGAACGAGTTATTTCAATGCGATGGAAACTGGTAGATGTGATGTAAGTGGACTGACATACAAATGATTACAATATCGGAGCAAATGGAAGATTTATTGAAGACAACAAACTTCAAATACTGATTAAGTCAACAACGCACTGGTCCAGCTCTACCCCTTATGCAAGCAGTCATTCGGTTTAGTGTTGTCTGAGGGAGTTGTGGACTGTTCTACTGAGGGATATCGCTACAAATGCTGTCCAATTGGCCCATTAGATCGTCAGAATCTCAAAGTGGTAGGAGGGTCCTGCCCATAATGCTCCAAGTGTTCTCAATTGGGGAGAGATCTGACGAGCTTTGCTGGCCTAGGTAGGGTTGGCAAGCACGAAGACAGGCAGTAGAAACAGTCGTCGTGTAAGAACGTGCATTGTCTTCTACGAAATGAAGTGGTGCTCTAGACTGTCAGTTCTGGGGACCATATGGCGGCCAGCAGTCAGTCTGCAATCCCAGCGCCGTCCCGGGTGCCTCCTCCAGAGGCGTCTTCGGGCTGGAAACTCATTGGCCAGAGTATAAGTGTCTTCAGTGATGATTTCCTCGAACTCCGACGACCAATGAAGTCGTGTGGACGCCCCAGACAGCAGTGGGATACTGAAGTTACTGTCGCTTGCCATACGACCCTACAGCCATGAGTCTTGGGTGCCATTTCTTTCCACACCAGGACGCCTTTGGTTGTTGGTTGTCATCCGCAGCACCCTTACAGCACACAGATACGTCGATGATAGTATACGCCCCGTTTTGTTGCCCTTCACGCCAAGCCATCCAGGGCTTAGATTTCAGAAAGATAATGCTCGCCTGCGAGATCTTCTCTACTTGTCTAAGTGCTTGCCACGCCTCATCTTGGCTTGTAAGGTCGCAATTGAGAACCTATGGAGCGTTATTGGCAGAGCCCTCCAACCAGCTCGGTATTTTGACAACATATCACCCCAGTTGAGCAGATTTCGGAATGACATTCGCCAGGAGATATCGTTGTTGTTGTGGTTTTAGATCGCAAAACCGCTACGGTCATTAGCGCCTTAGGGAAGGGTAAAGAACACCAAATTGGAAATCAGCAGCAACTGGAGCGAAACTCAAAAAGGACTGACACTAAAAAACTGGAAGGAAAGCTTAGAGGAAGACATTCAGCAACACTTAATCAGTGTAAAGTCTAATAACTGCTTGCAAAAGGGCCAGGGGTGGACAAATCCGTTACTGACTTGCTCAAATTTTGAAGCTCGTTCTCTTGAAAAAAAAATCACCAATTTTTTTCAGAAATTGTAATCATCTGTTTTTCGGTACATGTACATCACGTCTACCGACTTCCGTCACATTGGAATAATTCTGTCCTGTGGCGTCTTTTCCTTTCGTCTAAGAATGGATAGGGGAACAAGGCCACCACTAGTACAGAACCGGTTCTGCCCTACTACTGGTATGAGCTTACATAGAATCCACTTCGTAGTTTATTTGGTACTGTGTACCTGGTGAACGTCTGCAGATATCGCAATGTTGGAGGTTTCTGCTCTGTCATTGGTTGCTCGGTGCTTTTAGGTAGTATACAGTGTCTGACGGAGGAACAGTTAATTTTTAGGAGGTGCAAATATAGACCTGCTCAGATAAAATATATCACATATCATATATCATGAAAGGAGGTTGTAAACACGGAAGAACCCTAGAGATACTAGAAGGTATCAGATAGATTATATAATGGCAAGACAGTGATTTAGGAACCAGGTTATAAATTGTAACACAATTTCCAGGGGCAGATGTGGACTCTGACCACAATCTATTGGTTATGACCTGTAGACTGCAACTGAAGAAACTGCAAAAAGGTGGGAATTTAAGGAGATGGGACCTGGATAAACTGAAAGAGCCAGAGGTTGTACAGAGTTTCAGGGAGAGCATAAGGGACCAATTGACAGGTATTGGGGAAGGAAATACAGTAGAAGAAGAATGGGTAGCTTTGAGGAATGAAGTAGTGAAGGCAGCAGAGGATTAAGCAAAGAAGGGAGAGCAGAAAGGTGGAAGGAGTATATAGAGGGTCTATACAAGGGCGATGTACTTGAGGACAATATTATGGAAATGGAAGAGGATGTAGATCAAGATGAAATGGGAGATGCGATACTGTGTGAAGAGTTTGACAGAGCACTGAAAGACCTGAGTCGAAACAAAGACCCCGGAGTAGACAACATTCCATTGGAACTACTGACGGCCTTGGGACAGCCAGTCCTGACAAAACTCTACCATCTGGTGAGCAAGATGTATGAAACAGGCGAAATACCCTCAGACATCAAGAAGAATATAATAATTCCAATCCCAAAGAAAGCCCGTGTTGACAGATGTGAAAATTACCGACCAATCAGATTAATAAGCCACAGCTGTAAAATACTAACACGAAATCTTTACAGACGAATGGAAAAACTAGTAGAAGCCGACCTCGGGGAAGATCAGTTTGGATTCCATAGAAAGACTGGAACACGTGAGACAATACTGACCTTACGACTTATGTTAGAAGAATGATTAAGGAAAGGCACACCAAAGTTTCTAGCATCTGTAGACTTAGAGAAAGCTTTTGACAATGTTGACTTTCAAATTCTAAAGGTGGCAGAGGTAAAATACAGGGAGCGAAAGGCTATTTACAATTTGTACAGAAACCAGATGGCATTTATAAGAGTCGATGGACATGAAAGGGATGCAGTTGTTGGGAAGGGAGTAAGAAAGGGTTGTAGCCTCTCACCGATGTTATTCAATCTGTATATTGAGCAAGCAGTAAAGGAAACAAAAGAAAAATTCGGAGCAGGTATTAAGTTCCATGGAGAAGAATAAAAATTTTGAGGATCGCCGATGACATTGTAATTCTGCCAGAGACAGCAAAGGACTTGGAAGAGCAGTTGAGTGGAAAGGATAGCGTCTTGAAAGGAGGATATAAGATGAACATCAACAAAAGCAAAACAAGGATAATGGAATGTAGTCGAATTAAGTCGGGTGATGCTGAGGGAATTAGATTAGGAAATGAGACACTTAAGGTAGTAAAGGAGTTTTGCTATTTGGGGAGCAAAATAACTGATGATGGTCGAAGTAGAGAGGATAGAAAATGTAGACTGGCAATGGCAAGGAAAGCGTTTCTCAAGAAGAGAAATTTGTTAACATCGAGTATAGGTTGAAGTGTCAGGAAGTCATTTCTGAAAGTGTTTGTATGGAGTGTAGCCATGTATGGAAGTGAAACATGGACGATAAATAGTTGGGACAAGAAGAGAATAGAAGCTTTCGAAATGTGGTGCTGCAGAAGAATGCTGAAGATTAGATGGGTAGATCACATAACTAATGAGGAAGTATTGAATAGGATTGGGGAGAAGAGAAGTTTGTGGCAAAACTTGACCAGAGGAAGGGATCGGTTGGTAGGATATATTCTGAGGCATCAAGGGATCACCAATTTAGTATAGGAGGGCAGCGTGGAGGGTAAAAATCGTAGGGGGAGAGCAAGAGATGAATACACTAAGCAGCTTCAGAAGGATGTAGGCTGCAGTAGGTACTGAGAGATGAAGAAGCTCGCACAGGGTAGCGTAGCATGGAGAGCTGTATCAAACCAGTCTCAGGACTGCAGACCACAACAAAAACAACATCGTTCGCCCACTTATTATTAGTTATGTATACTGGTACATTGCCCATAGAAGGATACGGCGGACATTGCGTATTTACAGCCTCCATCCTTATGGTTTACAGGGGTTTCAGCGTCTTCAATCAAAGTTGATAATGGACTATTGGAATTTTCTTCACTTATAATTGTAATTCGCTGAGTAACCCCATTAATGCTAGACACTGACGAGACATCTCTCACGCGTGACGATAACAACTACGCTTTACTCACATTGGTTGTCCAACGATAAATGATATGTCTGTGCAGAAAGACACATGTAAGAACGCTTCATTGTATGTGAACTGCAGCTTGAGAGAAAATCTGTCGCTGGAGCCTCTTGAGAGAGCGCATTGCGAGTTGTTGGTCAAGTCTACCGTGTGTTACCGGGACCAGTTATCTAGTACCTCTTGGAAACGGGCATACAGTATTTGTGAAAGAATTTCCTTTAGCTAAGAGTATGGGTAAGGTTCCCCTGACACCCGAAAGAAACAAACAAAAAAGCAGAACAAATTAAAATATGATTATTAGTGAAATCCGTCAGCTATGTTTTCTCCATATAACAATCATCAAAAATATTTTTCGGAAATATTGTGGCCTTATGATATGTAAAACATTGCGTAAACCGTAGCTAGCAAATGATTGTGTGTTCAGTGCGTCTGTGTACTTGAAGAGTTAAAAGGTCACAGAAATGCTGTATGTGAGGGAATTTGACATTGTTTAAATTTATTGATACGTTCAGTGGAGATCCTCTCTGCACACAGTATTAAAAAGCTAAGATTGGTGGCAACCCGAAACATGTGAATAAAAGTCCGGACAAATACGAGGTGGTACACAAAAAAATCTAATTATTTTTTCTAAAAGTTACATATTCTCAAATTCTTTACAAAACGACGTTATCCGCTTCAAAACATAATCATTACAACTAGTACCTTTGCTCCACCGTCGGTTCTACTGTTCGAAACATCTTTTACAGTTGTCTTTAGAAATGGCTGACAGCTCGTCTCTCCTTTCTTTCCTTGACTTCTTCAATGTTGTCAAATCGGTGTTCTTTCGTGCCCCTTTTTACGCGTGGAAGTAAGAAATGTCGCACCGTGACTCATCATCAACAATGATCTTTGACAGTAAATCTGGATCAGTTTCAAACTTAAATTTAAAATTCCATGTACCGAGCTCCAAAATAATCCACTAATTTCTGACAGTTGATCAATTGTCTGTCAACGCGCTGTCAGCACAAGCTCTCGAATTTTTTCAATATTTTTGTCGATTCGAGCAGTTGATGGACGTCCAGTATGAGATTTGTCATCAACCGACATGTCGCCATTTTTAAGTCAAAAGTCAAGCAAACCAAAAACAGTTTCAGCACGCATTTTTACCAAGTAGAAAACAAAATTTCACCGCTACACGTTGTTCACCTAAACTTACCATCATAAAAAACTAAACAAGAAGAAAACAGAGCTAGCAAAAAGAATCACCGCAGATGAACAGAACAAGCCAGGTCGACAACACAGGGGGCACTGAACTGGTAGTGAGTTATGCTTCACGTGACTAGCGGCAGAAATGCATACTTCGCAAGCTTTGCCCACGGTAATGTTATTCCGGTATTTCTCGGGTGCCCTCTCGCGCACAGTCTTTCGACTTTTGATGAAAAAGCTACTCCAATCAGCCAACGGTCAGAAATAATCTTCCCGGAATGAATTATTCATACTCAGGCGGTTGACAAAAGTGTAAGAGGACACATAACACATGTTACTTACTGCTGCAGATTACTGATCAATGAAACGAAACACAGAGTTAAACGATGATGACTGTAGTGTCATCCTAGTGCGCATAGTATCATTTTATCACCAAAGCTGCCATCAAGAGAAATCGACAAAATTGGATCTCTATTTACAGTGACATCTGCCGATTCAGTCCACGAGAGACCAGAAGCCAAGAAAATGTGAGCGCATTGGATTGGCACTGACGATACGAACTGCACTGACACAGAGACAAAAGACGACTTACCCTCGACATTTATACGTATACAGAAACGACAGTTTCTAGCAGCGTTATATTTCGTTGAAAAGACGCCTATGATTTAAAGGGCAAATTAGTTTTCTGACAAAAATGCAGCTTAATGTTTGAAATTCGCCTACAATCCTCAGAAAGTGTGAATGGCAGCTGCTTTATTTGTCATGGTAATTTTCAGGTAGTTTTGACCGTAAATGTGAATAAAATAATGAATTTGATAAATATACTCAAGCTCCATTGTATTGATATAACCATGTAACTTCTTGAGACGACAGGTCTTGGTCAGAGATGTTAGTTTTACTGTGTCAGAGTAGCAGTTAGTGAGTGTTAGACAATGTGGCTATGGAGGCCTCAATGGTTTGAAATGGATGGAAGCTGTTCTGTCGTGTAATGGACGCGGCATTATTTAAATAGGATTATGTAATTACATGTTTTGATGAAAAGTATAGAGTATCTGGGATTGTATTAACCGAGGAATTATGTAAGCCAACGTGTAAGGTAACCTAGTTTTTTTTTTATATTTGCAGTTATGTAGTTTCTTACTGTTATAACATTACGTATGATTGAAGTTTGATGTAGAAATGTTTAAATGCAACATATGGTTGGTTGGTTGTTTGGGGAAGGAGACCAGACAGCGTGGTCATCGGTCTCATCGGATTAGGGAAGGAAGTCGGCCGTGCCCTTTCAGAGGAACCATCCCGGCATCTGCCTGGAATGATTTAGGGAAATCACGGAAAACCTAAATCAGGATGGCCGGACGCGGGATTGAACCGTCGTCCTCCCGAATGCGAGTCCAGTGTTTAAGCACTGCGCCACCTCGCTCGGTGAAACATATGGTTTTGTGTTATAATTGAAACAACTGTCAAAGAAGTTAACTGTACACAAGAAAATTATCAAGAAATATTTTGCTAACTTGTTTAGTTGTAAGAACTTCATGAAAGTGTGTATTGCTGTCATGGAATAATTAAGCATAGTTTTACTTGGAGTCTTCGTTCTTATTTATCCGTCGTTAAATTTAATTCCTCATTTTTCATTCTTTACCTTTGTGAATGTGTTTGTATGCACGCATTGCATATAGCGAGTTGTGAGCTGCAGATGCACTTTTGCGAGAATCGGTAAAATTACCGTCTTGCACTGCACATCTCAAGTACGGCAAATGAAATTTGGTTTTGGACACTCCTAATAGTAACAGGTTGCAGAAGAGACTAGCGTTCCTTGATCACAGGTAGGCAACAAATTCAGTTATCATTAAAGTTAATGTCGACTGTAAGATGTAGTGACTGTAGAAATGTATTTGAAAAATATATCACTTCAAAGATTTCACATCAGTAAAAGATTTCAGAAATGTGCTTTCTTGTAAGTTTTCAAGCAGTTTATAAGAAAGTCAGATGCGTAAAATTTATATGTTCAATTTCTGTGTAATTACCGTAACAGATCTGATACAGGGCTCGTTTACAAGACTAAGATAAAGATGAACAATATTCCGGGCCAACATTTTAATCGTAATCGTGTTGTTTTGCAGTCAGAGAGCATGTATAAATTTCACTGAGAACGGATTTCCTTCTCGCAGGCGAATTGTCTGGTTTACTAGCTAGTCTAGATTTCACACGGTGTAGCGTGAGCTTCACATTCTTCCGTTCACAATTTAATTACTCCATACTTATGTTGTCCTGCACTGAGATTTAACTACTTCATTATCAGAATAAGCTTTACCTGTGCTTCCGATACGAATGAGACACAAACACGAGTTTAGAAATTTAACTTTAACTTTCGAGTGTTATAAAGACGTGTTACTTCTGCCAACGTATACGTGCAACATGTGTTTTAAGAAACCACGGCGACCAACTCGACTTGTCGAGCAATATCTATACGAACGACTACAGAGATCGCTTTGCACCGTAGTTGAAAATTTATTAGTATTCTTATTACCCTCTAATTACAAGATTTTAAAAAATCTTACTCCTCCAATACAAATTGCAACAGACAAAGCTTGATAAGTTGTGTGAAGGGCTGTTTAGCAAAATCAAGTTCCCTGGATACAATTACAGTGTCGAACATGTCCATGTTCATTAAGTGTACATGCTTTTGAGAATTAAGTCAGGTATGCGCAGAAAGGTGCAATCGATATCACTCTGTGTTTAGGTCGCCACTGCTTAGCAGAACTGAAATGCTTTACCTGCTGGCAGCTGTAGTTGCTCCGTGCCGTAACTGCATTTCACGATGTCCTTAAGATTCAGCTGTCTGCGGACGCACATATTGATGTTGCTCGTTAGTCCCTTGGGCTCAGACTGTTGCTTAGCAACGGCGTGGCCCGCTGCAGAGACGACTGTATTGTTGAGAACTAGTGTCACGTCGTGATACGTCGTTTGCACTAGGGCCGGTGTTACACTACCGTACACCATCGGCAAAGAAATTTTATGAAACATTCGTAAAATTTCTTTGACAAAGATATTTGACGTGGCGCTCAAAAGCTGTATCACACATTTTGTCAAACGTCAAGATGGCGGACAACATCAACCCGTTATTAAGCGCTGCATGTGCTTATACCTTAATTTCATTGTGTTTGCGTTTGGAAGAAAAGTGGCGGAAAAGGGAGGAAACATACTTGCGTGGAGCCGTGGGTTTTACGTCGAGATAATAAAAGCAGTCAACTAAGTTTGTTACGTTGACCCTTGCATAAATTACTTACAATTGGATGAGAGTGCGTTTCAGTACTTGCTCAGTAAAGTGACTCCCCATATTACAAACCAGAATACTCACTTGAGGAACGCTATACTTGCTGAAGGCAGTCTCACCATCATTCTGCAGTTTCTAATTAAAGGAGAGAGCCACTCGAATACTACAGTGAACATTAACTAAAACAAGTCCAGATACCTGTGAAGAGATTTATAAAACACTGAAGGAGGAATGTCTAAAGATAAATAAATATTTTTTACACTATATGGACACTAAGTAATATTTCCATTTTCAACTTATTTAATTAGTAAAACTAGTGTTCGCATAAGTACAAAAATTAATAAATAGTATGAAACAGATAAAGCAAAATATAACTTGTGGCTTCCGCAGTTCGTAAATAGACAAAGTAGAATGGAGAGCAAAGATTTATTTATTTTAGAGTGCGTCGTCCTCTATTCCGGCTTGCTCAAAAGCTGTCTGATATTTACAGATGTAGAGGTGGATGGCTGTTGCTGCGATTGTGCGTTTGCAATCGTCTGCAGCATATCCCACCTGCCCATCAGCACAACATTAATAACATACGTTGTGTCCCTTGCCCCACCCATCCCTCACCAACGACCAAGTAGAAGCTAGATTGTTATAAAGAATCGAAGAAGGAACATAAAAACTAGACTTTGCAGCCACGTTTACAAGGACGCTATAGACGTCAGATAGCTGTAGTGATTCCAGTGGTGGAAGCGGTTATATTTCACATTGAAGTGAACATAAGGCGAACGTGTTTTTTGATCAAATCTATAGTATGGCCTCTCATTAGATCATATTTCTTTGGCGAAAGCCGAGCTCTGACGGAGTGCCCCACTGCACTATCTGAGTCCTTTCACATAAATATTCACACATCAGCTATGACAAAGAAACAGGATAGTGTAATAACGGAATGAGAGAAATTGCGGCAAATAATCACCGCAGAATCAAGGAAACCATCCAGCAGTGATAGGAGGAACGCTACTAGCCTGGGACGATCGGGGCAAAGTCCCCTGGGATAAGATGCCTCTGGAAAGAAGAAAAAGAGACAGAAGAGGAAAAACTGTTAAGTCGAAAAAAATTGTGAAATCGTTTAAACGAGGAAATTTGTGAAACCGATTAGACGAGAGCAGTCTTTTGCTGTGTCAAAATAATGAAGTACTATTTTGGGAATAATCCTGACGTTAGATATGTGAGTCATCTACCTCCTTCACCCATTAGGAAACTGAATATGTAGAACGTAACGGAGTACCCGCCCGCACACCTTTGCGCGTTAGCACGGTGTTCTCGGAGTTCGGAGAGGATCACCGTCTCCGGGTTGAATTAGGGGTTGTGATTATCACTTAACCAACCTGTTTTTAGCTATACCGACATCTTTAGTCTCTAGTTAAACCTGACTGTTAAAACCACTCAAAACAACGAGTTTTTGAAATAACCGATATTTTACAGCTGTTATTTCCAGTAGTAAACGTAGACTTCAAAACAAGATTGAACTACGACTTTGAAGCAGTTGGAAATCTAGCTCAACATGAAGTTGATGGTGTGGCGAAAATCGGTCTCAGTGTCTCCACCAAAGACGAGCAGGGTGAAGGAGACGGACGTAGCGACGGCGAGAGTGAAACGTCGCAAGCTGAAGGCTGGCGTACATAGTCACTCTTATATGGTATCAGTTTTTCTCCCTAAAACAACGACAATATTTAGGGTTCAGTTATTTCCCCAAGTTGGTAGCACTTAAAATCATTAGTATACCAAATACACTCCTGGAAATTGAAATAAGAACACCGTGAATTCATTATCCCAGGAAGGGGAAACTTTATTGACACATTCCTGGGGTCAGATACATCACATGATCACACTGACAGAACCACAGGCACATAGACACAGGCAACAGAGCATGCACAATGTCGGCACTAGTACAGTGTATATCCACCTTTCGCAGCAATGCAGGCTGCTATTCTCCCATGGAGTCGATCGTAGAGATGCTGGATGTAGTCCTGTGGAACGGCTTGCCATGCCATTTCCACCTGGCGCCTCAGTTGGACCATCGTTCGTGCTGGACTTGCAGACCGCGTGAGACGACGCTTCATCCAGTCCCAAACATGCTCAATGGGGGACAGATCCGGAGATCTTGCTGGCCAGGGTAGTTGACTTACACCTTCTAGAGCACGTTGGGTGGCACGGGATACATGCTGACGTGCATTGTCCTGTTGGAACAGCAAGTTCCCTTGCCGGTCTAGGAATGGTAGAACGATGGGTTCGATGACGGTTTGGATGTACCGTGCACTATTCAGTGTCCCCTCGACGATCACCAGTGGTGTACGGCCAGTGTAGGAGATCGCTCCCCACACCATGATGCCGGGTGTTGGCCCTGTGTGCCTCGGTCGTATGCAGTCCTGATTGTGGCGCTCACCTGCACGGCGCCAAACACGCATAAGACCATCATTGGCACCAAGGCAGAAGCGACTCTCATCGCTGAAGACGACACGTCTCCATTCGTCCCTGCATTCACACCTGTTGCGACACCACTGGAGGCGGGCTGCACGGTGTTGGGGCGTGAGCGGAAGACGGCCTAACGGTGTGCGGGACCGTAGCCCAGCTTCATGGAGACGGTTGCGAATGGTCCTCGCCGATACCCCAGGAGCAACAGTGTCCCTAATTTGCTGGGAAGTGGCGGTGCGGTCCCCTACGGCACTGCGTAGGATCCTACGGTCTTGGCGTGCATCCGTGCGTCGCTGCGGTCCGGTCCCAGGTCGACGGGCACGTGCACCTTCCGCCGACCACTGGCGACAACATCGATGTACTGTGGAGACCTCACGCCCCACGTGTTGAGCAATTCGGCGGTACGTCCACCCGGCCTCCTGCATGCCCACTATACGCCCTCGCTCAAAGTCCGTCAACTGCACATACGTTTCACGTCCACGCTGTCGCGATATGCCACCAGTGTTAAAGACTGCGATGGAGCTCCGTATGCCACGGCAAACTGGCGGTGCACAAATGCTGCGCAGCTAGCGCCATTCGACGGCCAACACCGCGGTTCCTGGTGTGTCCGCTGTGCCGTGCGTGTGATCATTGCTTGTACAGCCCTCTCGCAGTGTCCGGAGCAAGTATGGTGGGTCTGACACACCGGTGTCAATGTGTTCTGTTTTCCATTTCCAGGAGTGTATATTTACTTCCTCTGGTTGGTAGGTGGTAGGTTCCTACAGGACCGAACCGCTGAGGTCATCGGTCGCTACAGTTACACACTGCTTAATCCAACTTAAACTAACTCACGTCAGGGACAACACACACGCCGATGCCGGAGGGAGGACCCGAGCCTCCGACAAGGCGCCTGAGATTTCGCCACCACCCCGAGCGACTTACTTTCTCTTCCAAGGTGTATTGTGGATGTTTCCTCCTTCTACCATGCCGAAAGTTTCTTGTACCTTCCTCATTTTTTAATGATTTAAAGCAAATGGAGCATTAGACTACATTCCTAACACATTTCGTTCTACTTCCAAACTGGGATGATACCAATCTGCAATACAGCCGATGTCCGAGGGCGACTGTGAGAAACTACCGTATTGGCGAGGTGTACCGTCTAACAGGCCACGCCACGAAGTAAGAGGTACGTTTTTGTTTCAGCAGTGCTCCACCTATTCTTATATGATATAGTTCTTGCTCGTTTCTAACAGTCGGCTTTGTTATTAAAATAGCATCGATTGCTGTTCCCATTGTCTGTATAATAACCTATAAGTTCAAAGTAATGTGAATTTTACAAATAAACATTAGTCACGTTTTTTTTAATAAAAAATTTAAAATTGTAAACCTACTGCTATGGAGAACTGATATGCTGATTTTTTACCTGGTTATTAGTAAGAAATAAAAAGAAATTGTTATAATCGATCTAAAGAAAGACCGAAAAATATCCATTATTCAGAACTAAGACATCGGCATCGGTTTTAACTGGCAGTTTTTTCCCATCCCTAAATTAAGTCTTCCCAGACTACAAGGGGCGATGAGCCGGCCAGCCTAGGTGTAGTTTTTAAGCGGCAAGTTACTTTAATTATGAGAGACGACGGAATTAACCTAAATGAAAGACAGTTTAAAACTTTTTTTATTACCGTCCATGACCACAAATGTTTTTGTCTTTATACTTACGTTTGCGTCCAGCAACGACCATCTTCAGATCTGTTTTAAAACGTGTCCAAATATAATGAAGCTGAAGTGCCTTCCCCAAAAAATACTCACAAAACAGCTTAGCATCGACCCACATATTGAAAATATGGTGTAAACTATGCCACAGTACCGGCTCAGTCAGTATGTTTTCAACGCTGCTGTTCGTAATCCACATAACTGTTTGTTGGACACCTGGAACGGAGTTCGTGGAGGAAGTTGTAGTGTTATACACAGATGCGTGTGAGAATTTGGACGCGTCAACTCTTGCGTTACATTCATCGAATGATGTGAGATATTTAACACCAGAGATGAGATATTGTGGTCACCAGTGCCTGAGATACCAATGAAGAAAACTGCGTCACTAAATAGCGATGCGTATCTGGTCCTATTCATCATAACTGTGTGTAGGCCGGCCGGTGTGGCCGTGCGGTTAAAGGCGCTTCAGTCTGGAACCGCGTGACCGCTACGGTCGCAGGTTCGAATCCTGCCTCGGGCATGAATGTGTGTGATGTCCTTAGGTTAGTTAGGTTTAATTAGTTCTAAGTTCTAGGCGACTGATGACCTCAGAAGTTGAGTCGCATAGTGCTCAGAGCCATTTGAACCACTTTGAACTGTGTGTGGACAGAAGTGTGGCGCCCAAACAACCGTGTATTACGCACATGCTTCGCGTTATTTGTGTCGCTGTAAAGTTTATCAAAGTGGCAAAAATTCGAAAGGGATGGTGGCGGGAGTAATTTCTGTTTTATTTTGGGTGGAAATATTTTTCTAAATTTTTGTATTGGATGTGGGCAAAGCGAGATTTTCTGCATAATTTGACAGTTTGACCTACCGAGCTTAAATGGTCATGAAATTTTACACTGATATCTTTTAATGATATGCTAGTCGACAATTGTGCTGTTCGTTTCCTGAGGAATATCTATCCATATACCTTCTAGGCAGTTCGAAAAACAGTCGCAAATACCTAAACTAAAGACCACACATATTTGTTGTGGGACTTGACCGGCGAATGAAGAGAGCCAAGAAATTCTGATACTCTTCATAGTTCTAAGAAGGCTTGTATTTTATACAGATTATCTAAAGAGAGCTCTCCTTACACAAGCACATTTTACAAAAATTTATCACCCCCTAAATGCAAAAAACGCTAATACCGTGGAATACCATCCATAGCTATGTCTAACTGAAGCCATTCACTGCTGTTAGACGGTACAACTAAATTGTGGGGATCTTGATTGCTACGTTTCTGTATCAGAATCAGCATTAATGTACATACTCAGCCACAGAATGGCGCATGACGGAGCGTACCATGTTCCAGTACTAGACATTTTGTTTCCTGTTCCACTAGCAAATGGAGCAAGGGCTGCAAGAACTTCAAAAAACATCCAGAAATATCTCAGTTTAGCCAGTGAGTTTGTAGAGGATGGTTTAATAGGCGAACAGTATGACCATCCATGCTTTTCCATCCGAGTTTTGCTGAGATTACCACAATCCGTCCTTGGTCAATCTTGGTGAGTCGTCGTGTAGGATTCTTTCTATGTGCTTCATCGAGAAGTTCTCGAAATTTATGTCCAGAAGTAGCATCAGCGCCGTCGTATTCCTTGTAAATTACAATTCTAGTTCCTGTGGTTGAAGTGGGAAGCTATAGTACTCGGAATAATGTGCAAAACGGATGTTACTGTGATGTATTTATTGACTAAACACCATAAACTGGCAATATCGACACAGATAATAACGACTGACTCAAAACTAACAACTTATGGAGAGAATTGTCTTCCTGCTGAACTACGAGAGTGGTTTGAAAAGTATCGGAATCACTACGAGAGGTCAGCGGTAGCGCAACCAGTTGTTCACGTGACACTCATTGGACTGTTGCCTGTAAACAAGTGCCACGTCAGTGTTCTTGGAAGAGAGCTATGACGATGATGCGGCTCTGCTGTCGTTCCCGCGTGGTGATCTGCAAGGATGGAAAAAATCGAGATTCGAGCAGTGCTTAAGTAGATCGTAAAGAAAGGTATGAAAGCAAAGGACATCCATGCCGATTCCTAGAATACACTGGGGACTCTGCACCTCCATATTCAACTGTTGCCAAGTGGACAAATGAGTTTAAATTTGGTCGGGAGAGCTTCGATAATGATCGGCGCAGTGGTTGGCCAAGATGTCTCCTACTCCAGAAGGCAATGCAGAAGTGCACAAAATGGTCATGGAGGATCGCCGATTGAAGGTGCGTGAAATTGCTCACACTTGCCAAATGGTTCAAATGGCTCTGAGCACTATGGGACTCAACTGCTGTGGTCATCAGTCCCCTACTTAAACCTAACTAACCTAAGGAGATCACACACACCCATGCCCGAGGCAGGATTCGAACCTGCGACCGGAGCAGCAGCGCGGCTCCGGACTGGAGCGCCTAGAACCGCACGGCCACCGCGGCCAGCCACACTTGCCAGATATCATCTGAAAGGGTATATGTATATCACATTTTAACTGAAGAATTAGAAATAAGTAGATTGTCTGCAAGACGGGTGCCGCGACTCTTGAGCTGGATCAAAAACGCCTGAGAATGGATATATCGAAACAATGCTTCGCCCGTTTTAGAAGAAACGAACAAGATTTTTTGCGCCGGTTTGTGACCACAGATGAAACTTGTGTGCACTACTATACCCCAGAGACAAAACAACAGTCAAAGCAGTGGAAACATGCTGATTCTCCACCAGCAAAGAAAGCAAAGACAAATCCTTCGGCTGGAAAGGTCATGGCATCAGAGTTCTGGGACGCGAAGGGGATTCTTCTTGTAGATTATCTCCCTACTGGGCAAAGAATTACTGGAGAATACGATGCTAACCTCCTGGGGTAGTCGTGCGGTCTGAGGTACCTTGCCACAGTTCCCGCGACTCCCCCTGTCGGAGGTTATAGTCCTTCCTCGGGCATGGGTGTGTGTGTTGTCCTTAGCGTAAGTTAGTTTAACTTCGGTTAAGTAATGTGTAAGCCTAGGGACCGATGACCTCAGCAGTTGGGTCCCATAGGTGCTTACCACAAATTTCCAATTTTTTTCCTGGACAAATTGCAACAAAAGATACGCGAAAAAAGGCTAGGATTACCAAGGAAAAAAGTCATTTTAGATCAAGACAGTGCGCGCCCGCACACATGTGTAGTCGCCATGACAACATTACACGAACTACGGTATGAATTGTTGCCACATCCGTCTCATTCATCTGATCTGGCTCCGTCAGACTTTCATATCTTCCCAAAACTGCAAATTTTTCTTGGTGGACGAAGATTCAGTTCAAACTAAGAATTAATAGCTGTAGTTGACAACTATTATACACGCCAGGAGCAAACTCATTTCCAAAAATGTTTAGATGTGTGTGAAAGCTTATGGGACTCAACTGCTAAGGTCATCAGTCCCTAAGCTTACACACTACTTTACCTAAATTATCCTAAGGACAAACACACACACCCATGACCGAAGGAGGACTCGAACCTCCGCCGGGACAAACACATTTTCGAGATGGGATCAAGGCACTGGAACATCACTGGACCAAGTGCATTAATCTACGAGGAGTCTACATTGAAAAATAAAAAAGTTTCAGTGATGTGTTTTTTTTCTATTCTTTTCCGAGAAGATTTCAAACCACGCAAGTAGAGCGCAAGGCATCCATCCTATCAGCGTCTGGCGAGTAAAGCGCACCGCCTGTATCTAGTACTCACCCTCTTGATGTTTCATAGCCATTCGTACACTTTCGTTAGCTTAAATATTATTCAGGCATTTGTTAAGGTGATCGATTCCTGACATTGTAATATTGTTGAAAGACAGTATTTATTACCTGCAGGCTTCTCCTAACAACTGTATTGGAAAATGCGAGTTTTCTACCAAATATGTGTTAGGCAAGGTTACTTGCTTCGCGCCAGAACAACTGTGCATTCCCTACGTACGTAGATGCTTACGTTCAGGGCGTTCTCATGCATAACCACAGCGCCTCACATCATCGTCTACGCCGGCCGCGGTGTCCGAGCGGTTGGAGGCACTTCAGTCCGGAACCGCGCGACTGCTACGGTCGCAGGCTCGAATCTGGCCTCGGGGATGGATGTGTGTGATGTCGTTAAGTTAGTTAGGTTTAAGTAGTTCTAAGTTCTAGGGGACTGACGACCTCAGATGTTAAGTCCGATAATGCTCAGAGCCATTTGAACCATTTTGAACCACACTGCCAGAACCATATGGTCCACCAGCTCGTTCAGCCAGTGTGGAAACAGCATCCCGCTACACTCACTGAATGTTATACTCTGTTCATCACAAGAATAAACCTGATGTCAACATTACGCCATGTACTCTACCGCGTTTAAACAAAAATGGTTCAAACGACTCTGAGCACTATGGGACTCAAATTCTGAGGTCATTAGTCCCCTAGAACTTAGAACTAGTTAAACCTAACTAACCTAAGGACATCACACACATCCATGCCCGAGGCAGGATTCGAACCTGCGACCATAGCGGTCTCGCGGTTCCAGACTGCAGCGCCTAGAACCGCACGGCCACTTCGGCCGTCTACCGCGTTTCACGTGGAGCGGAAGTCAAGCTGTGTCGTCTAGTACCACAGTTAGGACACGTTTAATGCTGTATTACATGTACATAGACTGAGTGATAATACGGGACAACAGCTTTACCTGTGGATTAAGCTTGGACAGCACTGGCCAGCCAGATGATCCAACTAACCAGCAGAGATGTGAGCAGTTGCAGTTCAGAAGCAAAAAGACACGAGCAAAGAAACAATATACCTTCGTGTGTCATAGAACTTTTGAAGGAAATGAAATAATATTCGGCAAAACTCCAGCACTACCGCACGCTTCTAAGGTGATCAGACGGGAAGCAAAGAATGGTCTCATTCTAACCTAACACAGTATTCTAATTACAAACAAGAGTGATGAAAATTCCCAACTTCAACACAGAGAAATTTTCCTGAGCGAGCAATGTGTGATGCAAAAGCGTACTGCAGGGACTAAACCGTACTGTTGAATACTGGAGCCCCTAAAGGTATTAATTTCACTGAGTAGTCTGCTAACATCTTAGTCCTTCCTTATCCGAATCCGAGAAATAGGTTTCACTTCTGGAACTGTTATCTGCTGCTTTGATAAATAGTCGATTGACAACAGAATTCGCGAAGCCACAGAAGCGCCTCATTTTCTCCTTTTCTTATGTGCCGTTGAATATCCCGCCAGCGTTCGGCAGTGACATGTGAAAAAGCTGCTTGCGTTAGTTCCTGTACGTCAGGCAGCTCAACAGTCTTGTTAATTCAGCTTAACAATCTTCTTATCTCTCGCGCCAAAACCCTTAAGTTGGTTGACATTATTTCTGTTGGGTTAATATTGTAATGGTTCAGTGGCAAATGTAACAATGCAGCATATGTATGGTGGGCTTGTTGTGGTGCAAATATTGTTCCTTATGTTTGTTAGATACTTACCACTCTGTGAGACTACAACTGTAGTATGAAACAATGGACGTAGTCCAAATGAGGATAATTTGATTTTTCATTTTTGCCCTATGTTATGTTTTCTTAATTTAAGCAAATTTTGTTAACGATCTTTCATTAAAATGTCGATATCTAAGATCTTATGTTTGAAATGAAAACAGGAATATCACTTCAGTATAGTCAGAAACAAGAAGACGTGCATTATTCATAAAAAATTATGATGGATTTTACAGTTACATGACATGTAGGTATTTCACATTGAGCGAAAGAAATGGGTACGGCGAGACTTTTTTTAACCTCATTTCGTTCGTTATTGTTCGTTAGTTCGTTGCATTTGTTCAGGACGGGTGTCCTACGACACCCATTCAAGTTCAACCGTGATCCATTCATCCTTTATTTTATTTTTTACATACTGCATCTAACACTCTGGCGGAACACGCTGAGCTAGGGTGCCGGCAAAGGAGCCCGCAGCTAGGATCGAACTCAGGCAGATCGGCTCATGACAGTCTTGCATACGACTGATTGAGGTACTTCAGTTACTGGACTTGAACCAGCGATCTATGAGCTGCACTACAATTATCCGTCTATTATGCTACCGATTCCGCTATCAGTCCGTGTGCATCTGTATATTAACTGTATCAAACACAGTCCCTCGGAAAACCAAAGCCGGGTTTTTCTCTAAATTTATGAAAAATGTTAAGAACGACCTATTTCTCGGCATTATATAACCGTGTTCCACACGCGTGTTTCTCTGCTGAATCGGAAGCAACCTCAGCATTTTCATACCGCGTATTAACAGCCTGACAATCAGAGCACAACAATACTGAGACTGTTACTGTGTACGATTTTTGAAAGAAAAACTACATAGCTAAAACGTGACTATGGAAATCGTTGACGACTGTTAACGCATTAGAATATCATACAGTTTTATTTAACGTAACTTGATAATAAAATATCTAGTTCATAAGTAGGACCTACTTCCAAGAGCGTAACAACACCAGTGTGCGTGCTCGACGGCTTCTAACCAAACATCGCGTTTTTGTATGTCTACATGAGGTTTGTTCTTATGGTGAACAGAAGCGGTACAAAATTGTAAAAATTGAAAATAAGGAAATGAAATGTTGCCTGAAGAGAAGGGGTACCTTACAGGGTAAAATCATTGCCAGTATGTCTCGGTACGGACCCTAACTTCTCTTATCTTGGCCTTGTGGTCTTAATGCAGTATATATACATAGAAATGGCCATGACTTAAATTTGAGTTACGCGCCCTGTTACACAGGTGCCAATTACGTTGCGGGTGCACAAATAGGTTCATAAAAGTGAAGAACACTTGTAATAGTTTATGTAGTAGCAGTTTTGAAAACGTTTAGACACTAAGCATAAGGACGCACCCTGTAAAAAAAAAAGAAAGCATACTGCGCACCGTCATTCGTAGCATTGCGGACAAATTACAGGCACTTCATCATGTAATAATGAAATCAACAGCGGTTAGACGTACCTTTAGATCGCAAGCTATAGAAAAATGCATCTGTAGCTCAGTGGTATAGTAGTCGGTGTAATAGGTAATTGCCTGGCGCCTAGGTTTGGTTTCTATCGGGTGTAGTACATTCAATTTTTTTGTATTACTCTGGTAGTTTGTTTAAGCGATAGAAATCACGAATATAATAGGCTCTGGTCATGGTTCTGATTGCGTTATTATCGGCCGTCAAAAGTGCTCAAAATTTCGTTTATGTATCGCTTAAGGTCCGTTTCAAAAGCCCACAACATTGTCTGCAGTCTGCAAGGAAGTAGGACTACTAGGTAGGCAATAAATCTCTCATTTTCTTCCTTCTCCTCCACGTAGCTGGAGTAACGTTCCAGAAGCCATCATGGACTCTTGGCGCGGGGTGAGGCGAGCATTCTCGTCCGTTTCGCCTCTGTCAATACGTTTTCAGTAGTGTTTACATCTGATGCACAGAACCATTAGTCGCTACGAGAAATCACATTATTTCCTGCAAACGCTTCCTGCATCGTTGGTCTGTGCGTAGCAGACTGGTCCTCGTGGAAACATATTACTTCCTCATTACATAGTTGTCGCACTGACGCCAGCGTGATATTACTCATAGTAAGACCATTTTGGCCAGCCTCAAGTCGACTATCTATCCTGCGAAGCATTTCAGATCCACAGGGACGTATCCATAGTATAGGCATTCTGGCCAGCATCAAGTCGACTGCGAAACATTTCAGATCCACGAGAAGGTATCCAACCCCAAACTGCCACAAGGTTACGGCCACTATATGATGACATACAAATCTATTTGGCGATCGATAGGGCATCTTGTAGTCCTGCAGACCCATAACGGACCGTCATTCTCTGAGACAATAGAGATTCAGATGGAGATAATTTTCACTGTTCTTGTCAAACGCCAATCGACAGAGTCGATGATCATCATGGAGCATCACCTTGATGGCCGTACGTTTGTTTCGTAGTCCGGCCTCTCACAGCCTGTGCCGAACAGTATCCACCGCTACATGAAAGGTGTAGTGTGTTTCCACAGTATTGCGCTTAAAAAAGGAGTGTGCGTATCGTGTTGACAAGTTATTTACCGTGGACCGGTGTTACACGGCGAAGTCCAAGTCTCACGCGCCTAGTACACTACATTTGCCAGTATCTCGGTAACCTTGTATCCATCGTCGCGCAGTGCACTGGGAACGCTATACCCTGTTGCGGCCTCCGATGGCGACAAATTCGTTTTTTCCGCTGGAGCAATGAAGCGTGCACGAATAGCCCATTGACGTTGAGGCACTGCGTTTGAATAATGTGCCACGAATACAAGCGATGTGGTGCGGATATTTGATCTTGATCGCTGTAATTGCCTGATAAAGAACAAACGGTGCGCTACAGAGCCACGACAGACTGTCAGTCATTTGCAATGTCATATCAGTAGAACTGTGTAGAATTCTCACTTATTGTGTGAATTGGAGGTATGAAATTTAGGTTCTACTCCAGAAAGGGCATGCCATGGAAGTGGCTGTCATTGATTTATAGCCAAACTTCAAGTACAACTTATGTGATTCTCATTGATTTATAGTCTAATTTCAATCGCATCTTTTGTGAGATATTAGGTACACAGCATCCAAAATTATTTCATAGAATGCAGTGGGAGATTACATAGACAGGAAGCTATTGAACCAGAGATACGTATCGTTTTTGGGAACAAACAGACTCATAATGAATTCAAATATGAGACACCTCCTTCACATAAATCCTGCACATTGTTTAATCACTTATAGAGATCATTTTTGAACCTATTTCTGTTCAGTTAACAAGCACTATAGCTACAGAGAATACCAGCATAACCTAATCGCAGAAAACAGTTCGCGTCTTCTTGGAACAGACCTAGAATATTGACAATATAAGATACCCGTAATTTAGAAGTATGTTTGTTCCCAAGGTTAAGAAAAAAATATAGCATGTAGCATTTCATTTACATCAATGCTGTACTACACACTTTCTTTCAATTCTAGATGCGAAATTCTTCAGCCAATCTGTGCTCCATGAATGTACGATGGCGGTAGCAGAATCGCCCGTTAGGAACCTGCAAGTGTCGGTTCTCTGAATTTTTTCAGTAGTGTCTCCCGAAAACTAACGCCGTTTTCCGTGTAAGGATTCCCATTTTACTTCGCGCAGCATCACGGTAATTCTCGCTTGTTGATCGAAGCTACCGGTAACAAATCTAGCAGCACAGCTATGAATTTCTTTGATGTCTTCCTTATATCCTATCTGATGGGAATCTCAGATACACTTGCAGCATTCAAAAATGGGACATACTAGTGTTTTATACGCGATCTCCTTTACAGGTGAGCTACACAATCCTAAAACCGTCCCAGTAAACCAAGGCTACAACTAGCCTCTCCCAACAAAGTTCATACTTGTTTGTTCCATTTCGCTTCCGTATGCAGAAAGTGAACGGAGGGCTGGCCGGCCGCTGTGGCCGAGCCGTTCTAGGAGCTTCAGTCAAGAACCGCGTTGCTGGTACGGTCGCAGGTATGAATCCCTATCTCGGGCATACGTGTGTGTGATGTCCCTAGGTTAGTTAGGTTAAAGTAGTTCTAAGTCTAGGGGACTGATGACCTCAGATTTTAAATCTCGTAGTGCTTGGAGCCACTTGAACCATTTTCTACATTTAAATGGTTCAAACGCCTCTATTATTTTAGTATATATTCGTGTGTGAGTATTTCATGTCGTACATAAACTCCGCGTGGCGTGTTTCACGCAACTGCGAGACATTATGCTGAATACTTCATTAGAAGAAGCCTTCTGACAATTTAAAATGTTAACTCGCAAGTAGTACTGGATCAGTGACTGTTAGGACGTTCAAACTATCGGATCAGACAAAATATCAGCCGTCCTTATGCTTTTATTTATTTTGTTGCAAACAGTTTCGGCGCTTCAATGCGCCGTATTCAGGCCTGTGTGCATAAAACAGTATCGATAGTATTATCAACGTATCAATCAAGCAACATAGAAACAGATTAAAAACAGAATGAGAAACAAGGAATTTACAGCAAACATTTGATAGAACGAACAGATACAGCCATTGTCACATATCTAAAGTATTCCATAACGAATTCCCTCTCGCCCGCATCTCGTGGTCGTGCGGTAGCGTTCTCGCTTCCTACGCCCGGGTTCCCGGGTTCGATTCCCGGCGGGGTCAGGGATGTTCTCTGCCTCGTGATGGCTGGGTGTTGTGTGCTGTCCTTAGGTTTAAGTAGTTCTAAGTTCTAGGGGACTTACGACCACAGCAGTTGAGTCCCATAGTGCTCAGAGCCATTTGAACCATTTTTTTAAATTCCCTCTCAGTACATTGTACAATTACATTGTTTATTAATAACTTCCTTAAATAACTAATTCATGATTTCTAATGACTAGTCGGACATACATTATATGCGCAGCGCTGAAATAACCTACTGAAAGACAAAATAAGTGTAGAAGGTGATGAATGTATAAAGGAGACACCACCTCATAAACAAGTAAAGAGAAGAATCAAGACCTATGTGTCGTGTCGTTGTATAAAATACTAAGTTTTACACTGATGAGGACCATACATAAAGTCATATACATAAAATGAATGTCCAAGACGTGTCAAAAGACAGAAAACAAAGACCGAATACCAGACCCACCTCAGATAATAACATAAATAGAACGCATGAAAAACGCCCAGAAGAACCTGTTCATGATGAAAAGCATTCATGTGCGATGTATCTATATATCATGAAATGTCATGAAACAAACACACACAGGGACACAAAATAGCCTGCGAGAATGGAGTGCATCATAAAGGATGACTCAAGAATACATGTACATGAAATATCAGAAAAGCTTTCTGACTAGCACACCGCTCAAAGAAAAGCAGACATTTAAAGACATCTGGTTGTAATTCTAAGATTAAAACACACAGTACTACCACCGAACATATAAATGGAGGCCAATGACAGCAACGAACACGCCAGCATCAGTCATTACGCGCAAAATTGCCTAAAGTACGCTACAAAAGTACTTACCATGTACGAAATTGAGCCTGAACAGATATCCCAGACTAAGTCCAGTAACAATTGTGTTATGGAACAGCAAACTACCAATAAGAGTGCCTAAGAGGAAAGTACCTAGTCAGTACTAAAACCGTCATGGCAGCACAGAAGCGTGACACAAAATATGTAGTGGTTGGAAGGAGGGGTGAAGAAGGGAGAAAAAAGAGTTATCGTACCCGTATAGGCACAAAACACATTGTAATAGACACTCAACAACCAAATTCACAAATGGTGTATCACTAATGTGAGAACAAGCAGAGTTCCGAAAAATTATGCTGCTTAAAAAGCCCACTCATATTCAAAATACACACATAAACACCGAGATCACTGAAAAACTCACTGTAGGACCCGACTCATACGAGTATAGTTGGTGGTGACTGTAATTTACCCTCGATATGTTGGCCAAAATACATGTTTAATTCCGGAGCTACGCATAAAACATCATCATCCGAAATTGTGCTAAATGCAATCTCTGAATATTATTTCGAGCAAGCAATAGTTAATGAGCCCACGCGAATAGTAAACGATTGAGAAAACACACTTGACCTCGTAGCAACAAATAATCCTGAGTTAGCAACGAACATCAAAACGGATACAGGGATTTGTGAACACACGGTTGTCGTAGCGAAACTGAACATCATAGCCCCCAAATCCTCCAAAAATAAACGAAGAATATAACTGTTCATAAAAGCAGATAAAAATTCACTTGACGTCTTCCTGAGAGTCAATATCCACTACTTCCAAACGAACAATGTAAGTGTAGACCAGATGTGTCTTGAATTCAAAGAAATATTATCGGCAGCAATTGAGAGATTTATACCAAATAAATTAACAAATGACGGAGCTGACCCCCCTTGGTACACAAAACGGGTCAGAACACTGTTGCAGAAACAATGAAACAAACATGCCAAATTTAAACAGTCGCAAAATCTCCAAGATTAACGATCTTTAGCAGAAGCTCGAAACTTAGAGCTGACTTCAGTGCGAGATGCTTATATGTACGTTGGAACTTAGGGGAAACAATGCTGTGGAGACACTATGCATTGGAATCTACTATTGTCGCTGATAGCACACGTTGTTGTCATACTTACCTTATCTCCGAGCAAATGGACTCGCCCGTCCCATGTCACCGGCGTGAGCATAATCGAGGGAAACACAGTCACTCTTGAGCAAGCGGTCTAACGACTGTCATGGTGTTACCCTAAAACATTACGCACAGTCTCAACACACTGCTTGCATACTTTTTGAGTAGCTATGAAATCTCTTGATGACCAATTTTGACTTTAAAATAGGCAAAATAGGCTTGTCTGATAATGTTCTGATGTTTGTCACTTGTCAGGGAATGGCAAAATTTCCACAAAATGGACTCGGGACCTGTAAGCATTTGCTATGCGAATTATCAGAGAAAGATGCAAGACAATGTTTCAGTTCATCTATAATTAAAATTAACGCTGCTAGCTGTCTATATAAAAAAGAACTTCGACTCCATGTCAGAAGAAGAATATCATTACAAACACTGGCTCTGGTTCGATCTCATCACAGCCGGTGTAATGCTACACATCCGGTACTAGGTTACCCCAGGTAACCTACTTGTGGTCCTCGGTTCGCCTACTCGCTCTCCCCCAGCGAACCACCGGAAATTGGTCAAGGTCACCCAGGGGATCAAACCGGGTAATTGTAGGAATTATGTCCAAAGCCAGGATGTAACTCGACTCTGGTCACGTGTCATAAAAATGGCGGCAACACCTCTCCTTCTCCCCTCCCCACCCCTCTGGACCAAGAATGAGTATTAAGCAAGCACTTCACACCTTCAGCTTTTAAAACTGGGACCCTTGAGTGAATGGAGTTACTCAGCTCAGGAGCTGGACAGCACAGTGAGATGGTGTGTCTATTTGTTTATTAAAAATTACCTCACTTGTGTTCTATTTGTTAATATCAATTTGATATATTTTTATTCGAAGCACCAGGAGAGACCACAACCAAGCAGATACATAAATAAACTCATTATCCCGCATCTTACATATTTTCCAACCATTTTCGGCAATTTTCCTACTTTATAACCGGAGGCACTTTGGAGCTTGCGGAGCGGTTGAAGGATATGTCTATTTGTTCATAACTAAGTACATCACCTTGGTGTATTTGTTGATAACAGTTTTGCATTACGTGGCACTACCAAAGACCACACTCAGGAACATATGTAAAACAGCTCATTTTTACGTTTACTCCCCAATTTCATGTATTTTTATGGGATTTCCCACAGCTTTGCGTATTTTGTCCAAGGTTCCTCACATGTCGTCGACTTCATTATGCTCTCAGACAATTACAACGCTGTATATTCCCGAATTAGGTATCACTGCTATCGAAACACATCTCCCCAACTCTCTCTATTGCCGCTGAGACACCTGCGTGGGCACCATGTAATAGGTTGTAGAGTGTGTCTTTTTGTTTCATTCATCAGTCTTCTGATTGGTCAGGTGCGGCCTATCACGAATTCCACCCCTGTGCCAACCTTTTCATCTCATGGTAGCACTTGGAATCTACGTTCTCAGTTATTTGACGGGTGTATTCCAGTCTATGTCTTACTCTACGGTGTTTACCCCTTATCCTAACTCATGTCCTATCATCCTGTCCAATCCCCTTGTCACTGTCTTCCATACATTCCCTTCCTCGCCGATTATGCGGAGTACCACGTCATTCCTGACCTTATCAGTCCACCTAATTTTCAACATTCGTCTGTAGCACCACATCTCAAATGCTTCGATTCTTTTCTGTTCCGGTTTTCCGACAATTCATGTGTCACTACCATGCTTCACAGTGCTCCAAATGTACATTCTCAGAAATCTCTTCCACAAGTTAAGAACAATTCTCGATTCTAGTAGAGTTTTCTAGGCCGGGAATGCCCTTTTTGCTAGTACTCGTCTGCTTGTCATGTCCTCCTTGCTCCGTCCATCATTGCTCATTTTGCTGCCTAGGAAGGAGAGTTCCTTAAATTTATCGACGTCGTGATCACCACCTTCTACGTTAAGTTTCTCGTTGTTCTCGTTTCTGCTACTTCTCATTGCTTTCTTATTTATTTGATCTACCCCCATTTCGTATTCTGAGCTCATTACACCGTTCATTTCATTCAACGGATCTCGGAATTCTGCTTCGCTTTCACTAAGGACAGCGATGTCTTCAGCAAATCTTGTCATACCTACCTATACACCTTGAATTTTAATCCCACTCTTGAATCTTCCTTTTATTTCCATGATTGTTTCTTCGATGTATAGATTGAAATATTTTGGACGAAAGACTACATTCCCATCTAATACCCTTTTTAATCATACCAGTTCCTTCTTGATTTTCTACTCTTATATTTCCCTCTTGTTTATTCTACATATTGTATATCATCCGTCTTTGCCTACAGGTAACCCCTATTTTCTCAGAATTTCGAACACCTTACACCATTTGAATCTGTATAACGCTTTTTCCAGGTCGACAGCCCTATGAACGTGTCTTGAATTTCCTTTATCCTTGCTTCTGTTATAAAGTGCAACGTCAGAACTGCCTCTCTGTTGAATTTACTTTCCCTAAATCCAAGCTAGTCGTCATCTAACACATCGTCGAATTTATTTTCCACTCTTCTGTATATTATTCTTGTCAGTAACTTGGAGGCATGAGTTTTTAAGCTAATTGTCCGATAATTATCGCACTTTTCGGCTCTTGCAATCTTCGGAATTGTGTTACTGATGTTTTTCTGAAACTCTCGTGGTGTATCACCAGTCTCATACATTCTGAATAATCGTTTTGTTGCCACTTTCCCTAATAATTTTAGAAACTGTGTTATCTATCCTTTCTTTTATTTGATCTAAAATCTTCCACAGCTCATTCAGATTCTGATTCGAGTACTGGATCCCCTAATTCTTCACACTGGATCCCCAATTACTTCTCTATGGATTCCTCTTTCTTCTTCTCTCATGTCGTCAAACAGGTCATCCCCATCACAGAGACCTTCTGTGCACTTCTGCCTGTCCGCTCTTTCCTCTACATACAACAGCGGAATTTCCATTGCAGTCTTAATGTTAGCGTCGTTGATTTTAATTTCACCGAAGCTTGTTTTGACTTTATTGTAGCCTGAGTCAGTTCTTTCGCCAAACATTTCTTTTTCTATTTCTTCGCAATTTTCAAACTACTATTTCGCCTTAGCTTGCCTGTACTCTGCTTACATTTCACTCCTAAATGACTTATATTTCTGTACCGCTGAATCTCCCTGAATGTTTTTGTATTTCCTTCTTTCGAAGATCAACAGAACTATATCTTCTCTTACCCATGGTTCCTTCGCAATTACCGTCCGAGTAACCATGTTTTTCTTTCCAACTTCTCGTACTGCTCTTCTCACAGATTATTCCTCTTCCTCTGAACAGCCTACTGAAAATTTTCTTTAGCACAATTAGTGTAGCCTTAGAGCACTTCAAGCGTCTTTCTTCATTCCTTAATGCTTCCGTATCTCACTTTTTTGTTCAATGATTCCTCCTGACTGGTCTCTTAAACTTTATCCCACTCTTCATGATTACTAAATTGTGATCTGAGTGTTTATCTGCTCCTTGGTACGCTTTACAGTACAACATCAGCTTTAGGAATCTCTACCTGACAATCATGTAGTCTAAGAAGGTCACGCAATAATATTCTTTAGGTGTATTTTTGTACTACTTATCATGATGAGAATCATTGTCATTACATTACGAAATGTATGTACGTGATTATTACTCACAGCCCCCAGTGTTTTACTTCCAAAAAGGCAAATAAATGAACTGCGATTATCAGAATAATATCAGGCACACTGAAGAAGTAGCCAACGGCCTTGCAGCAGTGGTAACATCGGCTCCCGTCAGATCACCGAAGTTAAGCGCTGTTGGGGTGGATGGTTGACCATCCGGTCTGCCGAGCTCTGTTGGCAAGCGCGGTGCACTCAACCCCTGTTAGAAAAACTGAGGAGCTACTTGACTCAGAAGAGTCGACTCCGGTCTCGTAAACTGGCACACGGCTGGAGGAGCCTGTGCTGACCACATGCATCCAGTGCACATGGACAGAAATGCGACGACCAAGAATCCAACACGGACCAGCAATTCGCTAGCCTGAAGCCTTGGCCGCTACACTGTCGACGTTTTCTCTGTTAGACAAGTAGAACGAGGACTGACCAGCCTATACAGTGAAAGGACAAAACATTAATAATTCGAATGTTATTAACTTTGGACAACATATTATATAAAAAGATGCTTGTGTTTAGACCGTCTTTGATGTATAGTGCTGAAAATATGGTTTCCCGTCAGCAACTTCGACCTCGATTCCTTTTTTGGTCAAAGGGAGGGAGTGTCTAGCAAAAAGCCCTAACACAAGTCTCTCTGTTTTCGATACAGAACGTTCTCGCAATTTTCACCAAAATGGGTGACACACATGTCAGACTCTCCTCTCGCAAGGGGAGACAACATAAACTCAGCAGCCCACTGTCATATCCTGCACCGAGAAGCCGCGCAGTTCAAAGCAACAGGCGTGTACTTTCGTCCAGCAGCGTTGTTCTCACGCACGATAACACTCGCCCGCACTCTCCTGCGTTGGTGTAGGATTAGCTTCGGCAGCTTAAGCGGGGCGTTTTTGAACATCCTTTAACGTCATCGCCCGTTAATTAGGACTTATTTCTTTTACTTGCAATTAACATGTGTGGTGTCACCGCCAGACACCATACTTGCTAGGTGGTAGCTTTTAAATCGGCCGCGGTCCGTTAGTATACGACGGACCCGCGTCTCGCCACTGTCAGTAATTGCAGACCGAGCGCCACCACAGGGCAGGTCTAGAGAGACGCACTAGCACTCGCCCCAGTTGTACAGCCGACGTTGCTAGCCATGGTTCACTGAGAATTACGCTCTCATTTGCCGAGACGATAGTTAGCATAGCCTATAGCTACATTTGCTACGACCTAGCAAGGCGCCATTACCAGTATAGATATTGAGATTCTATTAATGTATCATCAAGAGCGATGTTCTACAAATGTCGATTAAAGTTAAGTATTCCAGAAGCTACGTACTTTTCATTATAGCATTCATTACGTATCCTGTTTCAGACCTCACGCCAGCCTGCGTGAGTTTAAGCGCGTGCCTTTCGGCTTCCTCTCATTGTGTCTAGGCTGTCTTGTCTAGACACAACAACATGAAAGGCAGTTTCGGGTTTTATATTAAAATGGAAAGCAATGGCGGCAACGTTAAAAGAAATTGGGGCCTCTTTCAATAAATGACTGGCTTAATTCAGAACTTTTACGAAAGTTAATGCAATTTCTTCTGAAAACACCAACGGTCCACAGTTTTGGCTTGGAGAGCACGTTTGATAAAATTTGATACTGACCATAAATTTAAATAGGTTTCCTTAGAAAGTTAGAATTAAACTGACTGTCGGGCTTTGTAATGTTCAAATGATAGTAGGATGTATCGTATTTCACAAACAAAAGACTACGGCACATGAAATGGCGCACTAACACTATATTAACCAAAGGACACGCTTTCGTATTTGAGAAAACAAACAAAACAATGAATCTGTAAAGGAACTACAGATTTATAAACGAAACACGCACCTGATATTCTGGTTTCTACTAGTAATTCCAGTTGTTAATAATTAAGTAACAGTCCAAGAGAGATCTCCCATGACCACTTCATCGAATCCGCGGAATTAATCGCATAACATGAATCGTGTTAACCGAGAGAGACGCAATGCCAAAAAGAAAGGAGGAAAAGAGCAGAGCAGAAAAGAAAAGAAAGTGGTGCTCTTGTTTGACGACTGTTTATACTACTTGCACGTTATGATCTTTGTATGATTATGGATATATTATTCAGAGGTGCCTGGCATAATTACATAACTTTGAGTAAATTTTGTGTAAAAGTTGGGGACGTTATAATCCGCCGTACAGCCCAGGCTTGTCTTATTCTGAAACTGAAGGATTTTTATTTTTTTGGGTGGAAAACGAACTGAAAAAGGACTTCCGTAGGTTTTTAAAAAAACTGGAGGAAAATGATTATGTGAAAGCTACAGCAAAGTTAGTGAGACACCACGACGAATGTTTGAATAAGAATTGCGAACAAGTAGAGACAGGGCTAAGTTTCGTTGCAGTACCTTCAATTGCAATGTGCAGAGAAGCAAGCGTTTTTTACTTTTAGAATGACACTTTTAGTTACAGCGGCATATGAATTTATGAATCTCAAATATAACTTCCAGCAGAAATACGCCGTTACATTGCTCGAGTTTCTGCAGTAAGTTTCTGGATAGGTACAGACAGTTATTGTCAGATACCCTACCACTGGTCAAGCCTCGGATGTATATGACACTTGCCGTCCTTCACACATCAGCAAGTTCTTAATAATTGTGCATGAAGGGAAAGCATTGGTCTGAAAAATTTTGGACTACGACGCAATCCACTCTCTTCGCAGTCCAAGCAGATCGTATTATATCAAACTGGAGGGAGACAATTAAATGGAATTCTTTAAGGGAATGTCATGCAGTATCAGCCAAATTACAGTATCGGCCACTGCTGTGATTGCCCTTTCGATCCCTGAATGGCAGTAGTGTGCAGTAAGCAGAAACAAGCTTGTGTCTCCAGGTGCACTGGACGCGGATAACTTCTTCCTCTTCCCAGCGATTTCTCTGCTCTGAGTACTTGATGGCGTTGCTGAAGCACTTAGTGCATGGATGATATGTTGAGGCCTGTCGTGCACATTTTTAAGGAAAGTGATTAATGTTGTAGCTGTATTTCGGTTACCTATGTTATGTAAAGAATGACATCTGTCCATTATAATTATCCGGGCTGTTATGCCGTGGTCGGTTGATGAATGCTGTGGTGATTCCCAACGTTTCGTCTCCGACTGCGGGAGACATCTTCAAGGGGGTCCGTAGCTTGATGGAAGATCCAACACACACACTGGCTCGCTACTGACTGCCGCTAAATTCCGTGTCCGCGCGCCCCCGCGCCGCGGCGTGACGTCACGTGTTTTGAAAACGTCAGTGCAATTGGCCGCTGTCCGTCGCCGTCGATCGCCGTTGCCATCACCCAGTAGTGGACGAGTGGTACACATCTTCTTTAACACCGGCATCCATATACCGTTTAATTTGACGCCCTCCTCCTTTCTGTTGAAATTATTTGGGTGTTTAGCGATTTCGATCGCCTCCCTGTAGAGCCTTTCGTAATATCCGCTCGTGGCCGCTAGTACTTGCGTCTGCTCGAAACGAATATTGTGGTTTCCTGACTGGAAAGCATGCTCCGCAACAGCTGATCGTTCTGTTTCTCCTCTTCTACAATTTCCCTTGTGCTCTTCCAAACGTTTAGAAACAGTTCTTTTAGTGGTACCCACATAAACATCACCACAGCTGCATGGGATCCTATACACTCCAGATTTTTCCAATGGTTTGCGAGCGTCCTTGGCAGGCCTAAGGTATTCCTGTATCTTCCTGGTGGGCTTGTAAATTACGGTAATATTCCGCTTCGTCAAGATCCTCCCTATTATTTCCGTTACATTTTTAACAAACGGCAGGAAAACCTTAGATTTTGCAGTAGCCTGTACGTCAGTATGATTTCTGCGTGGCTGCCTCAACGCACGTTTTATTTCGGCGGACGAATATCCGTTCTTCGTTAGTGCATTGTGGAGATGTTCCATCTCAGCGTCGAGCAACTCAGGTTCACAAATATTTCTAGCTCTGTCCGCTAACGTCTTGATAACACCCCGCTTCTGTTGTGGGTGGTGGTTCGAATCCCGGTGCAAATAACGGTCCGTGTGCGTGGGTTTGCGGTACACTGAGTGGCCCAATCTACCATTTTCGTTTCTAAACACAAGCACATCGAGGAAATGTAGTTTGCCGTCTACCTCCTCTTCCATAGTAAACTGAATTCTTGGGTTTATACTGTTCAGATGTTCGTGGAACCGGCTTAGTTCCTCCGTACCATGTCTCCACAACACAAACGTGTCATCCACGTATCGGAACCATACATTTGGTTTCTTGCTGGCAGTACCTAAGGCCTGTTCTTCGAATTTCTCCATAAAGAAGTTTGCAATTACGGGACTTAGGGGGCTTCCCATAGCCACGCCATCCGTTTGCTCATAGAACTGTTCATTCCACTTGAAGTATGTGGTCGTCAAACAACACTTAAACAGCTCTAAAATATCGGCAGGAAAAATTCGATCCAGCTGTTCCAATACATCATTAAGTGGAACCATGGTAAACAGCGATACCACATCGAAGCTGACCAATATGTCCTCCGGCTGGACCACTATGCCATTCAATCTGCTGATGAAATGTGTCGAATTCTTTATATAAGAGTCCGAACGGCCCACATGTGGTTTTAACAGCGTAGTCAAAAACTTGGCTAACGAGTAGGTGGGCGAACCAATGGCACTTAGTATCGGTCTTAACGGAACATTTTCTTTATGAATTTTGGGCAATCCATAAAGCCTCGGTGGTAGCGCAACCGAATTGCAGAGACCTTTCTGTACACTCTCTTCAATGGAGGACTTTTTTATTAACCGCGACACAGTTCTGAGAACGTTGTTAGTGGGGTCCTTATTCAGCTTCCTATATGCTTGCGGATCCAGTAGATCCGTAATTTTTCTCTGATAGTCGGCCACATCCATAACCACCGTTGCGCTTCCTTTGTCAGCTGGGAGAACCAAAATACTACCGTCGTCATTCAGGAATTTTAAAGCTCTTTCCTGAATGACGACGGTAGTATTTTGGTTCTCCCAGCTGACAAAGGAAGCGCAACGGTGGTTATGGATGTGGCCGACTATCAGAGAAAAATTACGGATCTACTGGATCCGCAAGCATATAGGAAGCTGAATAAGGACCCCACTAACAACGTTCTCAGAACTGTGTCGCGGTTAATAAAAAAGTCCTCCATTGAAGAGAGTGTACAGAAAGGTCTCTGCAATTCGGTTGCGCTACCACCGAGGCTTTATGGATTGCCCAAAATTCATAAAGAAAATGTTCCGTTAAGACCGATACTAAGTGCCATTGGTTCGCCCACCTACTCGTTAGCCAAGTTTTTGACTACGCTGTTAAAACCACATGTGGGCCGTTCGGACTCTTATATAAAGAATTCGACACATTTCATCAGCAGATTGAATGGCATAGTGGTCCAGCCGGAGGACATATTGGTCAGCTTCGATGTGGTATCGCTGTTTACCATGGTTCCACTTAATGATGTATTGGAACAGCTGGATCGAATTTTTCCTGCCGATATTTTAGAGCTGTTTAAGTGTTGTTTGACGACCACATACTTCAAGTGGAATGAACAGTTTTATGAGCAAACGGATGGCGTGGCTATGGGAAGCCCCCTAAGTCCCGTAATTGCAAACTTCTTTATGGAGAAATTCGAAGAACAGGCCTTAGGTACTGCCAGCAAGAAACCAAATGTATGGTTCCGATACGTGGATGACACGTTTGTGTTGTGGAGACATGGTACGGAGGAACTAAGCCGGTTCCACGAACATCTGAACAGTATAAACCCAAGAATTCAGTTTACTATGGAAGAGGAGGTAGACGGCAAACTACATTTCCTCGATGTGCTTGTGTTTAGAAACGAAAATGGTAGATTGGGCCACTCAGTGTACCGCAAACCCACGCACACGGACCGTTATTTGCACCGGGATTCGAACCACCACCCACAACAGAAGCGGGGTGTTATCAAGACGTTAGCGGACAGAGCTAGAAATATTTGTGAACCTGAGTTGCTCGACGCTGAGATGGAACATCTCCACAATGCACTAACGAAGAACGGATATTCGTCCGCCGAAATAAAACGTGCGTTGAGGCAGCCACGCAGAAATCATACTGACGTACAGGCTACTGCAAAATCTAAGGTTTTCCTGCCGTTTGTTAAAAATGTAACGGAAAGAATAGGGAGGATCTTGACGAAGCGGAATATTACCGTAATTTACAAGCCCACCGGGAAGATACAGGAATACCTTAGGCCTGCCAAGGACGCTCGCAAACCATTGGAAAAATCTGGAGTGTATAGGATCCCATGCAGCTGTGGTGATGTTTATGTGGGTACCACTAAAAGAACTGTTTCTAAACGTTTGGAAGAGCACAAGGGAAATTGTAGAAGAGGAGAAACAGAACGATCAGCTGTTGCGGAGCATGCTTTCCAGTCAGGAAACCACAATATTCGTTTCGAGCAGACGCAAGTACTAGCGGCCACGAGCGGATATTACGAAAGGCTCTACAGGGAGGCGATCGAAATCGCTAAACACCCAAATAATTTCAACAGAAAGGAGGAGGGCGTCAAATTAAACGGTATATGGATGCCGGTGTTAAAGAAGATGTGTACCACTCGTCCACTACTGGGTGATGGCAACGGCGATCGACGGCGACGGACAGCGGCCAATTGCACTGACGTTTTCAAAACACGTGACGTCACGCCGCGGCGCGGGGGCGCGCGGACACGGAATTTAGCGGCAGTCAGTAGCGAGCCAGTGTGTGTGTTGGATCTTCCATCAAGCTACGGACCCCCTTGAAGATGTCTCCCGCAGTCGGAGACGAAACGTTGGGAATCACCACAGCATTCATCAACCGACCACGGCATAACAGCCCGGATAATTATAATGGACATGATATTTCCGGCCGTGAAAGTTTACATTTTAGTAAAAGAATGACATCTAGCAAATGTTTCATGACCATTTATGTGAAGGACTAGATCCTATTGATTATTTGTTGTGCAGTACCGGCCACTCCACTGTCTTACTTGTGGCCGATACAAAAAGCCAGATACAGTATCAGCCAGAATAACTTCAATTTTTAAACTGTATTCTCTACTTTTTATCTGTTCTCGGACTGAAATGGCGGAAAATAAGAGTAAAGTAAGATGAAAATTGGTCGAAGAGGGCAAGGTTATGTCTCACATAGGGACTGCGATGGAGACAGCTGAAGCGTTTTCATTAATTAGAAAGGAAAAAAGAGCGCCACCATGAGAGAACATATTAAAAAACAGACGAATTAAATTCTGAAAGAGAGTTGAAGAATGTTGTGGTGTTCCAGAATAAAATAAACACCCGAGGGGTGGCCACAGAAAGCCGCTTACAAAGAGGCAAAAACGTGGAATATACTGGAAAGAATGGGTCCACCGAAGAGACTAATATGTGAATTATGTTTTCGGAGTCATTTGAAGAAGACTGGTTGCTGTGTACCAAGTGTAGAGGCTGACCACATGTTGGATGTTGTAATGTTTCTCGCTATGCAGCCATCATATTCAGGTACAGGAAGCTCTTCTTACAGCAGTTCAGAAAGCAGCAGTTGCAAGAAGACGTAACGTGGCGTGTGGTACCGATGACAGACGGTTTGTGAGCTGTGGGTATCGTGAGAAAGACCGACTGAATTGTGGTACTTCTCCGCGATTGGCTGCTGCATTCGGAAGTTGCGCGCCAAAATGACAAACTATTGCTATGAACATTATAAAAAGTAAACAGCGTATTTACTTGCAGGTCATATTTAAAACTTCTCTCAATGTCGTGCTATCATTCCATTATTTCACAAGCATTAATGACCAGCAGAATAATAAACAACTGTGATACCAAAAGGCGAACGAAGCTCTTCGATGATCTCCGGATCCGGCCTAACTTTAATGGCTGGCGAAATGGTTCCGCTGTAAGATCAGAGCCGGTTCGGCAGTGTCGGAGGACAGACGTATTGTCTGCCGCGGTCGAAAGGCGGACGAAGCTCTTCGATGATCTCCGGATCCGGCCTATTTTTAATGGCTGGCGAAATGGTTCCGCTGTAAGATCAGAGCCGGTTCGGCAGTGTCGGAGGACAGACGTATTGTCTGCCGCGGTCAGTATTAGTTACGGTATATGATTATTTGGTACGTATAGTTGAGAGCTGTGTGACAGTAATTATGGCGATAGGCAGTTCATTAATTTGTTGAAGAATAGGAATTACTGCTGACTCTAAAGTGGAGTGTAATTGTGCAGTTTCTCGTGTTATGCTAATAAAAAGCGACTGGCATCCCATATAAATTAAGTGATTGGAAATTCAATCGAAGTACTGCAATCTTAGTACAAATAAGATCAGTGACACGCCATCTGTACCATCTGTGGTAACACAGAGGAGGTACGAAGAGAAGTAGTTTTGAGGGAAGGAATTTATCATATGCACATATAAATATCATCCCTCTCTCCCTCTTTCCACTCTCTCTTTTTCAACTTGCCGCAAAGTGTGGATCAGAAGATTAGCTAAACATTGCTGAACTGGGCTGAAATAGTACCAGTAACTTCCCATACTTGTGTTTTCTATTATTACATAGTGTGTCATTAAAAACCGATATTCTCACCGAAAAGACAATGGCCAATACTGCAAGAAACTTTCTACAAGCCTTGTAATTCTAACTCCTTCACTTTCGATGTAATTAAGTACCAGAAATAAAAAATTAAAAACATTACACTGTGCTATTCATACAGTATGTCTTAAGTGAACAGTATATTAATATCCAGATTAGCCACGAAAATTACTCAGTCAAGTCAAAAAACTCAAGCCGGCTAATACTGCACGACTCTGCCCTATATAACCGCCCTCCGTCACTGATATTTTTCCATTACTTCAGTCACATTACTTCAGTCAACACTCGGTCTGCGTCCCAACGACGGTCAAATCATCAATAACATCGCAAGAAGCCATGGGATCGCTTATTTTATTTCTTCAATATTACGGGGATTGGCCAAAAAATGCTTTCCATTTTCCCTGCCTATTGAGCCATAGAGGCTCGTCCCTTATGAAAGTCTGCAGAGGAATGGTCCTATTGAGCTGACAATAGGCCATCCAGGGCTAGCGTACCGCGCCGCGCATACTTCGCGGATGCTGTTCGGGCCACCTGCCGGTCGTTCGGTTTTACTGCGCGGACACTTTCCCTCAGAGATGCAGACGCTGGCTCCCAAGGCGGCACGGCCAACTCAGGGGCGTGGCATGGAGATACCCTTACCAGCAGGAACTGAAACAATGCAGAGTTTCTCCTCTCACTGGGTATGCTACGCACCGCCCTGCTGTTCCTTCGTTCTGCTCGCGGAGGGCGTCCTGTGATGGTTATTACTCACATTTGTTAATACTGTATTCCATCCCCAGTACAGTAGCACCGTTACTGAAACTTATTTTCTTTGACGTAAACTATATTTAGCTTCTTTTAACTTCTACATAGCTACATATAACGTTTCAATGATTTTAATTTATTAACTAATAGCATTTGTGCAGGATTAAATGCGCTCTAAAAAAATTGACTGGAACTTATCATTCAGTTCTGGGATTTGAAATTATTATCACGTGACTATCATCTTAAATACAACACACGTACGACGTCTCCATCACTTTAACGCAGTATTCAGTTGGTAAAAATCACGATTTCTTTTTTCCCAGAACTGTTGATTGAAGCGCTCTGTAACGGTGGCAAAGGTTTCAATGCCTCAGTCGAAGCTACACTCTTCTTTCTTTACGAGAATAAATCGCCACCTTTTGAATAAACTCCTGTTTCATCGTACTAATGTTTATAACACTATGCATACGTATCATCTAGTCAGTTTAGTTAAAAAGGAGCTGTTAACATTTGACCAAAGAGTTAACACTAACGTTTAGAATAATCTAAGGTAAACGAAGTGATGTGAAACGTATACTCGAGTAACAAAAGTAATAGGGTAGCGTAATGCAAGTATACAGATCGAGGTCTTTGAAAATTGCTTTCCACTAGAACATTGTAAACAGGGTACTAGCAGTAAAAGGCAGCCTTGGTGGCTGACTGTGGGATAAGGATATCATGTAGAATGCAGTTGGATTTATATCAAAATTTTAGAAGTAGTCCAATCAAGCTACAGTAGCCCATTACATATAGTATTTTAAGGTACTTCAAAATATTGTTAGTAAGGCAAGGACAACGTGGTACTGAAGTAGAATAGCTCATTAACAGGATAAAATTTAAACCATGTTGTCAGTTATGAAGGAAGTGCCTGGTCAGCAGCACAAGGTCGACGATATAAAGTCAGTTTGCAGTAAAAATGTTTCTATTACTGATAAGGCAGATTTACGTCCAATATTCTACAATTTTCTGAGCATTGCTGGTGAATTAAATAAAAATGACGTTTCTATAGGGAATCACATAGCTCTATTGGAGATGTCTGAAATACTCCTCTGTGATGCTGACAAGTGGGAGATTGAGTCAATAATCAGATCACTGAAAACTAACTTATCTCATGGATGAGATGGAGTAACTGACAGACAATTAAAGTACTGTGCTGCACATGTTGGCCCCGTACTTCACAATATTTGTAGTTTTTCAAGAATAGTCACTTTCCTGAAAGACTAAAGTATTCGGTAGTAAATCCGCTTTATAAAAGGGAGAAGGGGATAATGTAGACAGTCTTAGACCTACTTAAATGCCATCAGTTTTTGCTAAAGTTATTCAAAAGGCTGTGTTTGTGAGGATAATTAATCATTTTGTTTCAAATAAATTGCTATCAAATGTACAGTTCTGTTTTAGAAGTAGTTTAGCAGATTCTCTGACAGGGACTGGATGGATTAAACAAATGGTTTCGATCACTAGGCATGTTTCTTTTATTTAACTAAGGCGTTTGATCGTGTTTTGTGACAAAATATTGCTCCACAAGTGTGACCATTATCGAGTACAGGGAGTAGCTGAAAATTGCAGTGGAAATCCCACATTCAGGATCTTGTTCAAAGACTTATTGCAGCCATTTTTACTGTTCAAACATTATCTGTAATAGATGATAGTTCGACCGAAAGGATGTCTACTTTGCTTGTTTTCGTTCACTTACGACGTATGGTATTATAATTTGGGCTAACTCTTCGCATTGTCAAAGGATGCTTTTGGCTCAGAAACGGGCGTTTCAGGCAATAAAGTGTGTAATTTCGCAAACCTCTTGTCGACCACTGTTCATTAGTCTGTGTATTCTGACATTGGACCTTCAATATAGATATTCTTTACTGTAATTTCGTGGTGCCAATATCAGCTTATTCCCAAGAATTAGCAGCTTTCACTCAGTTAATACTAGGCATAGATACAATCTGAATTTGTGTCGCACTTCCTTGGCTCTTGTGGAGAAAGGCGTGCAGTAAACTGCTGCATCCATTTTCAATATGCTACCACACGATCTTAAAAATCTAGCTTCTCCCTGCCATGGGGCCAAATGACAAAAGTGTCATCGACATACCTAAGAAAGCACTTGGGTTGGTGAGTGGCTGATGCAAGTGCCTCCTCTTCGTACCTTTCCATGAAAAGGTTGGCTACCACTGGTGATAAAGGGCTGCCCATTGTCACTCCTTCCGTTTGCTCATAAAATTGACCCCTGTAAAGATAATATATTGAGCTCAGTACATGCTTGAACAGGTCGATCAGAGCACCATCGACCTTCTCTCGAATGATTTTGAGTGAATCGGTGAGTGGCACTCGTGTAAAGAGTGACACCACATCGAAACTGACCATGATGTCAGAGTCCACGGCGTGTAGCTGCCTTAGTCATTGTAGGGAGTCCTCCGAGTTCCGAGTGTGGTGTGCACATTTGCCCACATATGGTGCCAGTATCTTCTTCAGGTATTGTGCAGTGAGGTATGTCGCTGCGCCGATGTTACTGACAATAGGTCGAAGAGGGACCCCCTCCTTGTGGACCTTGGGGAGTCCATAGAGTCTGGGTGGTACAGGTGCTTTGGGATGAAGCTTCTTGATGACCTGTTCAGGTATACCTGTCTCCTTCAGCAACTTCCGGGTCTTCTTGTCCACCTTGTCAGTGGGGTTACCATCTAGGGGTTTGTAAGCAGTGTCTTCCAGAAGTTGTTGCACCTTCCTATCATACTCCAACTTGTTTAAGATGACTGTGGAGTTACCCTTATCAGCTGGCAGTACTACAATGCTGTTATCCTCCCGTAGCTGCTTGAGTGCCATCCTCTCCTCATTCGAGATGTTGGATTTGGGGGGCTTCGTCCTGGTGAGAGCCATGCTGGCCTCCCTGTGGATATCTTCAGACATGTTGGAGGGTAGCGTGTTGACGACCTGCTCAACCAAACTGATGAAGGCTGCAACAGGTATGTTTCTGGGAGTCACTGAAAAGTTAAGGCTCTTGCTGAGTGCTTTTGAGGTGGCTTCATCGAGCTGCTTGTCGCTCAGGTTGACCACTGTCCGTGTGTCCCCATCCTGTTGCCTGTTGTACCTTCTTGTTAACGCGCTCAAACTTGGCCTGTTGACATGCTGTTGATTTCCCCATGGTGTATTCAGCCAAGGACCAGGAGGCGCCATCATCCTGGTCCCAGTCTTCTCGCGTCAGGGTAGCTGCTATGGAAAGGTGGAGATACAGCAACACCCTGGACGTGACATCTATGTGGTGTCGCATGTCACGCACTCTTTCTCTTGCCAGCGCGAGGCTGGAACGGTGTCTGATTCTGTTCGCCGTTCTGGTGTTAACATGATGCTTGAACTTTGCCAGGTGCCCTGATCGACCTGTTCAAGCAAGTGTTTGATTCTGTTCGCCGTACTGGTGTTAACATGATGCTTGAACTTGGCCAGGTGCCCTGTTCGACCTCTTCAAGCATGTAGTGACCTCAACATATTTCCTTTACAGGGGTCAGTTTTATGAGCAAACGGAAGCAAGTGAAAATGGGCAGCCCTTTATCACCAGTGGTAGCCAACCTTTTCATGGAGGGGTACGAAGAGGAGGCACTTGCATCAGCCACTCACCAATCCAAGTGCTTTCCTAGGTATGTCGATGACACTTTTGTCATTTGGCCCCATGACGTGGAGAAGCTAGATGGCTTTTTGGAAGATCTAAATTCACGCCACCCAAGTATAACATTTACTATGGAGCTAGAGAAGGATGGACAGCTCCCATTCTAGGATGTCCTGGTCATGAGGAAGGCAGATGGCACTCTGGGGCACAGTGTGTATTGTAAGCCTACCCACACTGACTTATACCTTCAAGCCAGTAGCTGCCACCACCAGGCACATAAGAATGGACTCTGGAAAACATTAGTTCACAGGGCTAGGGCTCTGTCAGATATGGAAAGTCTGGCAACAGAGATAGAACATCTACAGCTGGTGTTCAGCAGGAATGGATACTCCTCCACAGACATCCAAAGGGCACTTCATGCTACCAGCCAACCACAGGGTACAGAAGAAGAGCCAGAGGAGACGATGAAGGTGGCGTACCTGCCATATGTTGGACCTATTTCTGCAAAGATCAGCAGAATTGTTTCAAAATATGATAGAAAGAGTATCTCCTGTCCACTCTCCAAAATTGGGACAATGCTAGGGAGTGTGAAGGACGACCTGGGGCTACATAAACCAGGCATTTACAACATCCCGTGCCAATGTGGGAAATCATACATTGGCCAGACAACCAGGACGGTGGACATCAGATGCGAAGAACACAAGAGGCACACTAGACTCGGATAGGCAACCAAATCTGTCATAGAAGAGCAGTGTCTGGAGCTCGGTCACGCAATGGACTACAACAACACCAAAATTATGACGCAGACTCAAAGATTTTGGGACAGTGTCATAAAAGAGGCCATCGAGATCAAGGTCACATAAATACTGTGCATAAATACTGGACAGGATCCTCCAATACGGCAGTCTCAGGTAACACCTGAAGAAGGCAATGAGTTACATAGCCGAAATATTGTGCCACAGCGACACAAACATCCGGAAGTTGACCCGATTCTTCCACATGTCAAGATCTTACCGGGAAGCCTGAAGAATTATTATTATTATTTTTTATTTGTATAACATTTTTTATCAAACCCATACTTTTATCTAAGTAATCCTACAATGTATAAAATGTATTGCATAACAGATACTTCCAGCTGCCTTCTTAATAAGTGTATTTTTGCAATTTCCTTAATCTCTTATGGTAATTTATTGCACAGTTTCATTCCTTGGTAGAAAAAGCTGTTTTGAGTTTTATCTTTATTTTTTCTTGATATATGTGAGTTGAGTCTATCTCTTGTTGCATGGTCATGGACAGAGCGGTCTGTACAGTAATTACCAATGTTACTTTTGATGTGTACAGCTGACTGGTAATTGTATTCACATGGAGCAGTTAAAATCCCAAGTGTTTTGAACAGATGTTTACAATGAGCTCGACTAGTATTTTTGGCTATTATTCTTACGGGTTTTCTAGAGTTTGAAAATTGTGTTCATATTTCGTGCATTTGTTCTCCGAAAGAGAATACCCTAGCTAATAATTGTACTCATATTGAAAATCTGCCGACAAAGAAAGAAATACGTAACCACGACTTAGCCTTCTAAATAACGCATTCCATACAGAAAGGTCAGCTTCCCTTAAAAATAATGCTGAATAGTATATTATTACTTAGTATTTCCAATTGACGGAATAAGCACTTAATTTCATCATCGCACTACACTCTCGGCTTAGAATTCATTACAGTAATGTACTTTTTTGGGTAGATTATGGCTGTAAAAACAGCTAAAGAGTAAACCGAGTGTTCTGCAGTGGTGAGAAAGATGTTCCTGTCACCATAAAACGGCCTCACTTTCCTCTTGTGAGTAAAGTTGCTAGCGATTTATTCACCCGTCCGGAATTATCCCCTCCCTGGCTATGCGGGTATTATTTCTCGCCAAGAACCTTGCCAACTTCGTCGCTGAGTCAAGAACGTAAAATTATGAAGAGCAGGGCTTTCCGGAAACAGTTTTGAACTTCAGTTTTCGGTTTACTGGAAACGGGTACTTATTATCATGCAGTTCTTCCTCTGAGGAACTGTCACATTGTGCAAAGAGAAAAAGAGAAATCTCTTGTCGATCAAACTTTTTATCTGCTTTTAGGAAACAACAATTGTGAATCTCACAACATTAAGGCTTGCTTAAAGCTGCGGCACTACACCAAAATCCTCATACCTTCAATAAACTTGTTCATAGCAATCGGAGGATTCGAAGTTGACTGTAACTATCACTTTTACTTACGAAAATCTTTAACGAACGTAATTCGGTTTCATTTGCGAAAAAATTGTCGAGAGTGACAGAAGCGTTTGAACTCATCCACTTCTCGTATTCAGATCTCTTTAACGTTCATTTACACGTCGATTGATTATAAATAAATTCATTATTTAGGTTTGATTTTCCGGACACCTTTATGACTTTTAAAACTGTATCTGTGTAACTGTAAAACTCAACTCAGCTACTAACCAACTAATCCGCCCATCAACTCAATACGAAAGATAAGTTATTACTTATACTTAGACACCTCCTGGTGCGGCAATAAGTAGACAGATTGATTAGCGACTCCATTTAGTGCTGTGTGCACAACGACCATGTATCTTAAATTAAAAGGGAGGTCAGCGTTGGCCGTAATATTGGTGATTCATTCATAGCAAAATCGATTTTCAATCACATAGTGATCATCTTCAGTGCTGTGATGTATAAATTAGACTCATAGGCACTGGTATCAATAACTCCGTTATTGTGATCGTTTCTCAGTTTTGGTTACTGATAACTTGATACCAATGCCTATGAGTTTAATTTATACATCACAGCACTGACGATGATAACTATGTCATTGAAAATCGATTTTGCTATGAATAAACCATCAATATTACGGCCAACGCAGACCTTCCTTTTAATTTAAGTAGACAGATGATGAAAAAATATTCTCACCGAAACGTCGCAGCAACTGGTGTCTCTACTAACGTTTTACGTACACATGCAGTCTGCACTGATTTTAAACAAAGATTTATCTGGAAGAAATGTTCAGCAGGGAATTTTTGCAATAACTCGGTGGCAGCGCCTATCACTCTCTATTGCGCTTTCTCTTCTTGCTAACAGACTACATTACACTAGTAATGATCATTTTTCAGCTAGGTTAATTAGTAGCTGCATCCAAATATACGCCGATTAGGGAAAAACCTCACTGTACGATCTCTGTTATTTCACAAATTTAATTGAACTACTTTCAATACAAAATAGTATTTACTCCACTAATGACACAAATTCATTAAAATCCTTTAGGACATATGTCAGTTTAATGCGTGAAGTGGTGTTAGATATTACATAGCAAGATGATTACTAGTACATCCGCACTTATGCTTTAGACATCTATCATAAACTGGACTCCAGCATAATACTTCATTGTATCGTACTTTTATCTTACTACTAACGTAATCGCGTTGTAATGGATGAACGTCTGCCTGACACTACTCATGAAAAATCCGTGCTCATCTTAGTGATTCTGAGGAAACGAGAACTTTTCGCTAAATCTGTACCTCGCAGCTCTGCATCAGCAGTAATATATGGGAAATCACTATGACATATAAGTTAGTACTTCATAACGTCACCTTCTGCGGTTCAGGTGGTAGCTGGGAAAAACTGCAGGAAGCAGTTCTGAACTGTAGTCATAAGAGATGGACGACGGGAAAGCAGGGCGTCAGTTGAGAAAGGAGTGAGATAGACCATGAGATGGATCCTCTCCACCATGTTATGAAATATGCTCGCTGAAAAAGGATTTAAGTGGACTAAAGAAAAATTTACAAGGAGAGTTTAAGTTTGGGTAGGAAAAATAGAAACTGTAAGGTTGCCAATTACATTGTGATCGTCAGAGACTGTGAAGGACTAGGATGGTAACTTTAACCAGTGAGAGCGTCTTGAAAATAGATCTTAAGATGAACATCGTCCACATGAAACATATAGAGAAAGGCCAATAAAATCAAGTGACGCTAAGGGAGATCATTAGCAAATAATGCACGGAGAGTAGTAGATAAGTTCTGTACTATTTGGACAGGAAAATAGCTGACCATGTCCAAAGTACAGGACATGTAAAGGCAATAGTAAAAAAAGAGTTTGAGTAAAAGAGAAATATTTTAAATTCTAATGTAATTTTATCTGTTGCAAACCTTTTGTGAGAGTATTTCTTGGAAGGATGTGAAACATGGATGGCAAAATATATAAATAAGTAGGGATTATAAGGTCTTGAAACGTAGTGCCAAAGTAGGATGCTGAAGGTTTCAAGTTCAGATAAGTTAACGAACGAAGAGTTACAGAATCGTTTATGAGAAAAATTTATGAACAGTACAACGGTTCCTCCTAAACATTTCAGATTACCAAAAGGAGCTGACAATTGTAAAACAAGTAGCACTAAAAATGGATACAAACAAACACTGGTGGGCACACTAAACAGAAAAATGAAGACAAAAGTAGTAAAGAAAACTAACCAAACAACATCAGCACATACAACTCGTAAAACCACAAAAAAATAGCATACGATGACCTACCATAACATTTTTCACACACAAAATAGGTAACACATTATAAAAGCAAGGCATAATATTGCTTACAAAAGAAACAACTTAACACAAAAGCACATCCAAAATACCGAAATCAAAACAAGATAGTTACCAACAATCTCGTATCCATCACCTGAGGTGCAGAGACAGTGAAAAATATGCCTTGGGATAAATGGCAGGACCACTGACACGAGATGTATAGAACACATCACAGCATTGAAATATAGAAAAAACATTCAACATTTGCAGACCATCTAAAGCAAGAATACTACAAAACAAGCACTAGTGAATAAAATATGAACAGCATAAAGAATAAGGGAAATTTCCATATGAACAAAGCATTAATACAAAATAAACAGCTGCTCAGTGGTCAAATAAATATATGAAACTAGAAACTACATAAAATAAGTGAACAAATAATATGCAAAAGAACAGGACCTTTTCCTCCTTCGTCCTCCCCTAATCAACGCCCCCCCCCCCCCTCCCACCACCCACGCACAATTTCTTTTCACTTCTTACTCCTCACTATTTCTCACTATTTCCTTCAACTCACTCTCCATCGCACTACTATGCACTTATGTCCTCCCAACCTACTCACCCCAAGAATCTCCATTATTATATCCTTATTACACTTACACAAAGTATAGATACGCAACAACGTAATTAAATAGAAAAACCCACGTATAATGTACTACAGACAAAGTGAAAGAAACAAAAAAAGAATAGATCAAAGATAAACTACTGACAATGTTGGGGACACTACAAAATACCATACACACTTAAAAGTATACAAATAGAAGAGTGAACAGTGGTGTACGAAAAAGAGTTCTGTGTAAAACTAAAAATGCATGATTCTACAAAGCAGCGTAAAATTAGACCACAGGTATCAGTGTCTCAAGAAGAAAGAAACCAAAGACGGCATTTTCTGATGTAAACGAAAAACCAAGCAGAAATTACCGTAAGTAAAAGGAAAACCAACAATTTGTTAACGAACTGTTTTCAGATCTCGACAGGAAATGAAATTATAAACCTCTGCAATTAGAGGACCAATGCTGATTCTTTACTTCAATAAACACAGCTGCACCCGTTGACAAAAACACTCATTTTCTTGTAGTTGTAACAACGGAACTGAAATACCGTCAGGACTTGCAAAGCAACTAAGTACGATACGACAACACAAATGAAAAATTTAACTAGTAGATGGGAAGTTTACTCTGTGGTACACTGTAAAAAAAAACTCTAAACATTTTTTAAAAAATATGCAGGAGTTAATGGGACTTGCTCTCATAGGGTCCTGTGCTAACTTAATCATGTACATAGGTACTTAATAATAATAATAATAGTAATAATTATAATAAGTTTCACAAGCTGCGACATCTTCGTGAAAAAACATAGTGACCCGTATATGAAATAAGTTTCCTTTAATTTACGTCTATGGTCACAATCTTTTCTGTTTAACAGATTACCGGTTTCGGTCTTTAATGACCATCATCAGATCTGTCTCATAAAAACAAAGTCCATGGCTGCAGTGCAAAAGGGCTTTGTTTTTATGAGACAGATCTGATGATGGTCATTAAAGACCGAAACCGGTAATCTGTTAAACAGAAAAGATTGCGACCATAGACGTAAATTAAAGGAAACTTATTAATTATAATATGATCAATAATATAAATTTCGTGTGGCTCAATACCTCAGTGCCATTTCCTCAATTTGTGTGTTCCTAACCCATCATAGTCACCCTACTGAGCATGTAGCCCAACTAATAAACAGCAGCAGCCGTGCAATGGAGTTGACAATTCGTGTAGTTGGAAAATCTTGTGCAGTGGTAGGGGGGAGCACCTTAAACAGTATACTAACACTCCTGACCAGTGGAGCGTGAGCGTTTGGGTGCGGGTGGGCTTGTGTTGGCTAAGGGTCACTTTTTAATGTTTCACTTGATTAACCCAAAAACTGCGGCTGGTAGCGAAAATGTGTTCTAGCACAAAAATTAAACTATTTTAAATATTCTGCAAAAAGGGCGCTATTCACTTTTCTCTAGGACTACTAGTTCCCGCATTGCAGGAGATGGGTGAATGGCAGAATGTTAAAAACATTTAAATTATGTTAATTTTCGAAAGCAGTTGATTAAAGAAACTAGAATATTTTTGTACCACATGAAAATAAATGGAGCCGTACTAACCCTTAGCTTCCCAGGTGATTTTGTTGTCACCCTGTCCTAGATGCGGCCTGACAGATCGCTATATTTAAATAGCCATGAAAACTGCGTTCAGCAATTTCAGTGAAACCGTTCAGATTTTTAATGTCAAAGATTACGTTAACAAGTACACAAAAATTATATTTAAATACGCCTTACAGTTTATTTTACAAAAAAAGTATCTAAACCGAAAATTGCATAAAATGAACATGATATTACATAATAATGTTACTAATATGAAAACACAAATAACCTATATAAATTTTAATTTTGCTGTAGTTGATTGTTTATTATACATGTAATATTAAAAACATAAACTGGCACAAAGCATTCAAGAATTAAAAATTATATTAGTATTTTTCAGGTTTTTAGTTTCTTTCTTAGAGCTTTTCTCTGAACAGACTGGAAATCTTTGTAGAGACCTGAAGTCAGATTGAATCCTTCCAACATTGGCAAATATAAGGCGTCTTTCTCTTCTTTCTTAGGTGAGAGGTGGAGCATGTGGTGAGTCTTTCCAGTTGTTCTAGAACGAATTCTACATTTGCTTCTCCGACACCCAAAATAGATGCATGAGGTTCGCGGGATATGTGATACCTGTCGATTCGCTTTTTACCTGTCGTGACCAACAAATTTGCAAGCTGCTTCAAACGCAGTACACATACATATCCAGGGAATGTTTCTTTTACGCAAAGTGCGTTAACACTACATGGTGTGTAAATATGAGTTACTAGTAACACCACCGCAGGAAACTATTATGCACAAATCACTGCACACTGTTCTACACTGCTGGAAGATGAGCTTTATTCACCCTGTATGTCAGCCGTAGTGTTCTTCTAGGAAAGGCAACTCTCGCCACCATGGGCATTGCTTACATTTCAGTCTGCAGACAGACCACACCTCCCCAGCATTTTCCTTCCAGTTCTCGTGAGTGAATGGACAAGAGAATTTACCTTAGCTGGTGTTTATATACACTCCTGGAAATTGAAATAAGAACACCGTGAATTCATTGTCCCAGGAAGGGGAAACTTTATTGACACATTCCTGGGGTCAGATACATCACATGATCACACTGACAGAACCACAGGCACATAAACACAGGCAACAGAGCATGCACAATGTCGGCACTAGTACAGTGTATATCCACCTTTCGCAGCAATGCAGGCTGCTATTCTCCCATGGAGACGATCGTAGAGAAGCTGGATGTAGTCCTGTGGAACGGCTTGCCATGCCATTTCCACCTGGCGCCTCAGTTGGACCAGCGTTCGTGCTGGACGTGCAGACCGCCTGAGACGACGCTTCATCCAGTCCCAAACATGCTCAATGGGGGACAGATCCGGAGATCTTGCTGGCCAGGATAGTTGACTTACACCTTCTAGAGCACGTTGGGTGGCACGGGATACATGCGGACGTGCATTGTCCTGTTAGAACAGCAAGTTCCCTTGCCGGTCTGGGAATGGTAGAACGATGGGTTCGATGACGGTTTGGATGTACCGTGCACTATTCAGTGTCCCCTCGACGATCACCAGTGCTGTACGGCCAGTGTAGGAGATCGCTCCCCACACCATGATGCCGGGTGTTGGCCCTGTGTGCCTCGGTCGTATGCAGTCCTGATTGTGGCGCTCACCTGCACGGCGCCATACACGCATACGACCATCATTGGCACCAAGGCAAAAGCGACTCTCATCGCTGAAGACGACACGTCTCCATTCGTCCCTCCATTCACGCCTGTCGCGACACCACTGGAGGCGGGCTGCACGATGTTGGGGCGTGAGCAAAAGACGGCCTAACGGTGTGCGGGACCGTAGCCCAGCTTCATGGAGACGGTTGCGAATGGTCCTCGCCGATACCCCAGGAGCAACAGTGTCCCTAATTTGCTGGGAGGTGGCGGTGCGGTTCCCTACGGCACTGCGTAGGATCCTACGGTCTTGGCGTGCATCCGTGCGTCGCTGCGGTCCGGTCCCAGGTCGACGGGCACGTGCACCTTCCGCCGACCACTGGCGACAACATCGATGTACTGTGGAGACCTCACGCCCCACGTGTTGAGCAATTCGGCAGTACGTCCACCCGGCCTCCCTTATGCCCACTATACGCCCTCGCTCAAAGTCCGTCAACTGCACATACGGTTCACGTCCACGCTGTCGCGGCATGCTACCAGTGTTAAAGACTGCGATGGAGCTCCGTATGCCACGGCAAACTGGCTGACACTGACGGCGGCGGTGCACAAATGCTGCGCAGCTAGCGCCGTTCGACGGCCAACACCGCGGTTCCTGGTGTGTCCGCTGTGCCGTGCGTGTGATCATTGCTTGTACAGCCCTCTCGCAGTGTCCGGAGCAAGTATGGTGGGTCTGACACACCGGTGTCAATGTGTACTTTTTTCCATTTCCAGAAGTGTAGAAGATCTATTTTCAGTTTATTATAAGAGTGCATATTTGACGTTGTTGAGTGAGTTGCTTGAACTATCAACCATACACCACACTTAAAAGCCTGCATATGTGTAATACGCTTTCAACATGCGTTCGATTTCGTAGCTTTCATTGTCTCCACTATCACCGTCTGGAATAATTTTCACTCAAAGGTTAAGGGGTGTCTAATGCATCTCCCCAGACTCTGCTCTCTCAACATCTGAAGAGGTCCAGAGGCCTAAACAGTATCATTCTACGACAGAAGTAGTTCACCTTGGTTTTACAGAACTTCGGATATTTTAACGTAAGTCTAATACGCATTACAGAAGATCACTGTTCTAGGCTTAAATCTAATTATTCCCATTCCACCAGATATACTCACATCCAGTTTTGAAGATAAGTTGCCGATGTGTGGTAACTGGTTCCACTCAGCTCTGCCCTCTCTGTAAGTGCCTACAGTACCCCAATGGAGAAGTTTTATACACTCTAACAGTGACACTATTAATGGTGAGAAAAAATCGGTAACCTTCTGGTCATTTATTAATTCACCACCATGTGACTACAACAGGTATATACCGCTTTATAATAAACTGTTACCGACAGATAGCAGCAAGGTGGGACATTTACCAATCTAATCTATTTCTCAATAACACAACATCTGTCACTGGCAGTAGCACATTTGCAAATTCACCGCTTCTCAGGTATTGTCTTCAGAAACGTATTTTACATAAAAGCTCACTTCACAACTGCAAATAACTACTAATTCAAGAAACCGAAAATAAATGCATTATATAAACTTGAGTTCAATGAAGCTATTTTGTCTCCTCACATAAGGTAACTCGGCGAGAAATACTGTGGGGATATAGTCCGCAGTCTGAAAAGCGAGCGGCGTTCTTCGCGGGGGAAGTAGTCTTTGGTGGGAGAAAGATATATCTGCTGTAATGGGTGACTAAGAGTCAATTTTCACTCTACCGCGTAGTATAGTGTGTTGATATTAATGTATGTTCCGTCACAAGCGTTTCTTGCGATAGTGTTACCAGCAGCTCGTAACTGCATTCAATGTAGAGTTAACACACTTGTTGGAAAATGACCGACGCCTCCTGGTATGTCTGTACACTGTGTCGCCAGTAATTCGTAATGTGCGCTGTGGATGGTTGGTATTACTTCACATTGTAGGTTCTTCCTGTAACGTAGTGGCTAGATAAAGTGAGGAATCACCCGCTCGATCTTGCAGTTTACAGAGTGTGAAGAATGGAAGTGCATGAATAAAATCTGGGAACTTACGTTCCCTCGCTCTTCTATTCCACATATCCCCTCGCCCATCCACCCTGTTACGCACCCAGATTACAAATGACCCCATAATACGGCTTTACTGCGGTTACATATCGTACACACATTTAACATTTGATCATCATCCATTTTATTTACCAAAAAACATTAATTTTATACCATTAAAACACTATTTTTAACAATACGGAATTTTTCTATCTCATGTAACGGGGAAACTATTAACACTGTTATAACTAAAAAGATGAGTGATGCAAATTATAGATTCAATGATCTTGAGAAACATCCGAAATCATTAAAACGAAACATGTCCCTAGGGCCTAAAGGAATCCCTGTCAGATTATTTACAGAACCGCAACTAGGAGAAAATACTACAGATCCATAAGTCAAGAAATAGTGCCCAGTGGTTGTATGAAGGCACAGGTCACAACTGACAGAAGCGACCCACAAAAAGTGACATCGAATATCATTGGCCTTAGTACTGTAGAACAGAATAAAATATTCTGAACTCAAATGTTATGGGTTATCTTGGATAAATAGGTCTTCTCAATTCGAAGTAGCATGGGCTCCGGAAACGTCGGTCATGCGAAACTTAATTATCATTTTTCTCACATGATATTCCGAAAACCGAAGGTAAAGGTAATTAGGTGTATGAACTTTTTATTGGCTTCCAAACGAATTATACGCAATGTCACGTGAACACGTATTAACAATAGTACGATAAAATGGTTACCGAACACTATAGCAATTGGATTCAGAATTTCTTGGTTGGTGGCTATGCTACAGCAGGTTATCTTGGACTGAAAGTCATTGACAGATGTAGGGAACAACTTGAGGCGTTCCCCAGAGGAGTATGTGGAGCTTCTGTGATGCACGTTGTTCTCTATGCCCTTGCAATATCAGCAGTAGGTTCAAGCAATTTGCACATGATGCTTTTATCTATTGTGAATTGCTATCTATAAAAACCAGTGCACATATGCAGTCAGATCTAGATAAGATTTGAGAGTCGTGCAAAGATTGGCAGCTTCCTTGAAATACACTCCTGGAAGTGGAAAAAAGGACACATTGACACCAGTGTGTCAGACCCACCATAGTTGCTCCGGACACTGCGAGAGGGCTGTACAAGCAATGATCACACGCACGGCACAGCGGACACACCAGGAACCGCGCTGTTGGCCGTCGAATGGCGCTAGCTGCGCAGCATTTGTGCACCGCCGCCGTCAGTGTCAGCCAGTTTGCCGTGGCATACGGAGCTCCATCGCAGTCTTTATCACTGGTAGCATGCCGCGACAGCGTGGACGTGAACCGTATGTGCAGTTGACGGACTTTGAGCGAGGGCATATAGTGGGCATGCGGAAGGCCGGGTGGACGTACCGCCGAATTGCTCAACACGTGGGGCGTGAGGTCTCCACAGTACATCGATGTTGTCGCCAGTGGTCGGCGGAAGGTGCACGTGCCCGTCGACCTGGGACCGGACCGCAGCGACGCACGGATGCACGCCAAGACCGTAGGATCCTACGCAGTGCCGTAGGGGACCGCACCGCCACTTCCCAGCAAATTAGGGACACTGTTGCTCCTGGGGTATCGGCGAGGACCATTCGCAACCGTCTCCATGAAGCTGGGCTACGGTCCCGCACACCGTTAGGCCGTCTTCCGCTCACGCCCCAACATCGTGCAGCCCGCCTCCAGTGGTGTCGCGACAGGCGTGAATGGAGGGACGAATGGAGACGTGTCGTCTTCAGCGATGAGAGTCGCCTCTGCCTTGGTGCCAATGATGGTCGTATGCGTGTTTGGGGCCGTGCAGGTGAGCGCCACAATCAGGACTGCATACGAACGAGGCACACAGGCCCAACACCCGGCATCATGGTGTGGGGAGCGATCTCCTACACTCGCCGTACACCACTGGTGATCGTCGAGGGGACACTGAATAGTGCACGGTACATCCAAACCGTCATCGAACCCATCGTTCTACCATTCCTAGACCGGCAAGGGAACTTGCTGTTCCAACAGGACAATGCACGTCCGCATGTATCCCGTACCACCCAACGTGCTCTAGAAGGTGTAAGTCAACTACCCTGGCCAGCAAGATCTCCGGATCTGTCCCTCATTGAGCATGTTTGGGACTGGATGAAACGTCGTCTCACGCGGTCTGCACGTCCAGCACGAACGCTGGTCCAACTGAGGCGCCAGGTGGAAATGGCATGGCAAGCCGTTCCGCAGGACTACATCCAGCATCTCTACGATCGTCTCCATGGGAGAATAGCAGCCTGCATTGCTGCGAAAGGTGGATATACACTGTACTAGAGCTGACATTGTGCATGCTCTGTTGCCTGTGTCTCTGTGCCTGTGGTTCTGTCAGTGTGATCATGTGATATATCTGACCCCAGGAATGTGTCAATAAAGTATCCCCTTCCTGGGACAATGAATTCACGATGTTCTTATTTCAATTTCCAGGAGTGTATACACAAACGTAAAATCGTTCACTTCAAAAAACTACGAAAGGTAGTATTCTCTAACTACAATATGAATGAGTCTCACCTGGAATGAAGCAACTCATACAAATAAGTTGTCGTGAAGTTTATGTCGAAAAACACGATTTCGTATTCGCTTGTACATAAACATCAGTTAGCTCGTGATGCTGATGAAGCAAGTAACATATCGCAGCTCACTACGTTTCGCTGTGAAAAGATCGATTAGATAAGATTAGCATAACTACTTCACGAACTGAGGCGTTTAAATAATCATTCTTTGCAAGATCCATACGCAAATGGATAGGGAAGAAATTACAGTGTGACTGAGCTCAGCTCCATCTACTGGTCCTGTTGGGCTATTTAGTACTGGTATAATGATAGGCATTCTCCACCATACGACTTCAAAGAATATACGTTTATGCATGTGTAGATAAGCCTTGTATCTTCCACAAGGTTGAGAAGACACGGCGACCTCTGAAGAGTTACAGGAGGGGTTTTAGTTTCATTCAGCTATTTAACTACCAGATTACAACACCACCTCCCGCAAAAGTCGTGGGTTCCCAGAAACATTTTAATTACAGTTCTGTTAACCTTCTTAGAGGGAATCTTTGTACACAACAGAGCCCTTAGCACACTATTGCCGAAAATACTGTTAAATGGAGTGTATTTAGTGCCGTCTATGTTTTTAAAGATATCTGCGAACTGAAAATTATTTTCATCTTCCTTAGAAGGAAAACAAGTCGTGCTCTTCTACGTAATCTTCAATCGTTTTCTTATCGTATATCAGTGAAATCCCCTGAAGCATTTATTTATGTAACGGGAGATCATTGCGAACGAAATAGCGCTCTTAATTTGTGGCAGGTTCAAAAGTGAAAGGCTGAACCGTCTATTCTTGTAGTTATGCCTGCTCTATGCGAGAGTCACAAATGTAATATACTTTCTTCTTCCGTAGTACAACGTTAGATACAGCAATTAAAAGTATAATACACCCAATGAAAGCCTCTGACGGCAAGAAGCGCATAGCACCGCATTAGTGACCAGTCTAGTGATACATGCCACGTATTCGGGACGTTATTTATTTCGATGAAATGATAATTAAATCAAGACCCTAAGCTACCGACAGGCTTTGATATACGATACATCTACGGGGACAGTTGAAAATAAGTGCCCCGACCGGGACACACAACCGGGATTTCCTGCTTGCGTGGCAGACGCTCTATAGATCTGAGTCACCAAGGACACAGAGCATAGTGCGACTACAGCGATTTATCCTTTGCACGCACCCCGTGAGACCCACATTCCCAACTTAATGTCCGCACACTACATTAATGGGCAGGGGCACTACGAATATGGCGTCTGCCATGTAAGCAGGAGATCCAGGGTTCGAGTCCCGGTCGATGCACACATTTTCAATTGTATCAACACGAGCCTGCCACCAGTGATGTATCACTTTGTTGTCGGATCGGCGATTCAGAAGGGTTGATGTAAGTCAATCCTAACATAAAAAGAATAAAGCTGACAGACTGCTTCAAGCCATTAATAGGTAGCCACTGAAAAGTCGTTCGTACCTAATTTGTTTATAGACAAGAAACTAGAGAATGAAAAAAAATTGGCGGAATATGCATTTTATAATTTTACAAAACATGCTGAACACGTCACTTACACAATGATGTAATGAAAACTCCATCACCAATGGATGGGTGAACTTGTGAAAAATTCCTTGCTCGGTAAATGCAAATTAAGCGTGGAAGGCACATAAAAATTCTTTCCGCTCAGGTAACTAACGGGTGCCCTTTGAAATCAGGCAAAAACCGTTCTTCGAAGCTCTAAATAGGTTCTGATTACGAGCCCGTCTAGTTCTTATTGTTTGTGCTCTACAGCGAGTCTTTTGGTGGTCGTTAAAGCATTGAGTTTAATGAATAGGAACACTTTAATCTGCTTGATTGTTTACAATCTATTACAATAGTACATTTCGCAAAAAGGATGAATGCGATCTGAAGCTCGGTACTAGTGGACAATGAATTAAATGTAATGTGTTTGATCTCTCTCGACGTTTTGAATATTTCACTTCCTTCTTACGTTGCAGAATTGGATCTACAACGTAAATTTAGCTAAATGTAACAGCGAACCACTGAATAAATGTTGTACAACTTAATGCGTGCTGTATTTCAAGCATATTTGCCCGTTAACGACAGAATACCAATTTTGTATTGTATTACGGCCGCATGTAGTTCTCCCATAGCAGGAAAACCATAATTTACTAGATGAAGATTCTGCTGCTATTATAAAATGCGTAAAATTAAGTGACAAAATACATTTATTTGACTTTGTGGGAATGAAAAGTAAAAAGTTGTCTTCCTGCATATATACGGAGAGACGTATAGAGGTACCTATGAAACTGACTGAACCACATAAAAAGCAAGTAACTTCTTCTTTTGCGTTTTATTTTAGATTTACGTTATTTGTTTTTAGGGTAAGGTCAGATAACATCTTCTGTTTCCGCTTCATATGCTTTCATTCGTGCTGTGTAGATACATTTTTCGAACAATATAACGTCAAATATCCCTCCTGTTTTGTTCTTTGTATGTATGAGACATCTAACTTCCTTGTCAATTTTAATTTTTGTGAATTGGTTACTTTAGTGTTGTTACAGTCACAAAAAAATCGTATGTGTTAAATTAATTTCAGAGGGTAAAAAGGAAGAAAGTTAGATGTCTCCGTCCACAGCGTGACGTAACACTAGCTCGGATTACGAAACGATGTGTAAAGAAATTGATCGTGACCTTTTCAAAGGAACCATCCCAGAATTTGCCTGGAACGTTTAGGTATATCACGAGAAACTTATACACTACTGGCCATTAAAATTGCTACACCACGAAGATGACGTGCTACAGACGCGAAATTTAACCGACAGGAAGAAGATGCTGTTCTATAGCAAATGATTAGCTTTTCAGAGCATTCACACAAGGTTGGCGCCGGTGGCGACACCTACAACGTGCTGACATGAGGACAGTTTCCAACCGATTTCTCATAAACAGCAGTTGACCGGCGTTGCCTGGTGAAACATAGTTGTGATGTCTCGTGTAAGGTGGAGAAATGCGTACCATCACGCTTCCGACTTTAATAATGGTCGAATTGTAGCCTATCGCGATAGCAGTTTACCGTATCGCGACATTTCTGCTCGCGTTGATCGAGATCTAATGACTGTTAGTAGAATATGGAATCGGCGGTTTCAAGAGGTTAATACGGAACGCCGTGCTGGATCCCAACGGCCTCGTATCACTAGCAGTCGAGATGACAGGCATCTTATCTGCATGGCTGTAACTGATGGTGCAGCCACGTCTCGGTCCATGAGACAAGAGATGGGGACGTTTGCAAGACAACAACCATCTGCACGAACAGTTCGAAGACGATTGCAGCAGCATGGACTATAAGCTCGGAGACCATGGCTGCGGTTACCCTGGACGCTGCATCACAGACAGGAGCACCTGCAATGGTGCACTCATAGACGAACCTGGGTGCACGAATGGCAAAACGTCATTTTTTCGGATGAATCCAGGTTCTGTTTAGGGCATCATGATGGTCGCATCCGTGTTTGGCGACATCGCGGTGAACGCACACTGGAAGCGTGTATTCGTCATCGCCGGTTACACGTCTCGGTAACCTCTGGTTCGCATTGACAGCACTTTGAACAGTGGACGTTACATTTCAGATGTGTTACGAACCGTGGCTCTACCCTTCTTTCGATCTCTGCGAAACCCTACATTTCAGCGGGATAATGCACGACCGCATGTTGCAGGTCCTGTACGGGCCCTTCTGGATACAGAAAATGTTCGACTGCTGCCCTGGCCAGCACATTCTCCAGATCTCTCACCAATTGAAAACATCTGGTCAATGGTGGCCGAGCAACTGGCTTGTCACAATACGCCAGTCACTACTCTGATGAAATGTGGTATCGTGTTGAAGCTGCATGGGCAGCTGTATCTGTACACGCCATCCAAGCTCTGTTTGACTCAATACCCAGGCGTATCAAGGCCGTTATTACGGACAGAGGTGGTTGTTCTGGGTACTGATTTCTCAGGATCTATGTATCCAAATTGCATGAAAATGTAATCACATATCAGTTTCAGTATAATATACTTGTCCAATGAATACCCGTTTATCATCCGCATTTCTTCTTGGTGTAGCAATTTCAATGGTCAGTGGTATATTTGGATGGTCGGAAATTTGAAGCGTAGACGTGTCGAATGCGAGTCCATTGTGAAAATCACTGAGCCATCTCGCACAGTGGTAGATTGTAAGTGTCCTGCTGTACGTATACCAAGTAAATGAAACATGCATTTCTTTAGTGAATAAGAATGGTAGAAGAAAGAGCATATACAGACGAACAGTTGATCAGATATTCCCAGACGTGTACCACTTCATTCTAGATACAAGATGTGAGAGGTATGCACCGACATTACAGGTTATTCTCAAGAAACAGTGGATAAATGCACACAGTTTCAGAATTTTTTCTTTTTTGTAATGTAGTGACTGGGTGTATGGCGACTGATTTATTGACGCGTTTTGATTACAGTTATTCGCGAATCTGAAAAGATTGCATAGAACACAAGAGAAGCACAGTGTACTTGGTTAATATACAGGCAAAGACAAATAGTTAGAAATTCAAAATCAGGGTGCGCTGGAAACTCGTACCACTGCGGGGCATAAAACTTCATACGAGCAGTATGGTGTTACGCGCATGTTACACATTCCAAGAGGTTACTGAGCAGTAAAAGGCGTTACAAGTGTCAAAGATTACGAAGTTGCCACCAGCTGGCACTGGAGTGACATGTCAGGGCGTTAAAACATGTAATAAAAATATTGCTTTCAAATTCACACAACTCGTAAAGGCTTACGAAAATATTTTTGCAACACTTAGATTTTTTTTAAAATATGCATAGTGAAAACAAAGAATGCAGGGGAATAATGTTGCTACAATATGGTAACGTACAAACAGGGACAAAGGGAAGGGGAGGTGGGGCTGGAATGACATGAGTATAGGGAAGCCAGTATATGTCAAAGGTCAGTAATAGTAACAAGGCATACATGGAAAATTATTATAAAAATGTATTGCAGGGAATACACCTCAATAAAGACAAAAGAGTGACGACACAGAATTAAGATAGCATATTTCATTTAACGTGAATGCCTGTCCTGAATTAGCAGGCTTACAAGCAACAGCATCGAAGCGAAATGCTATGTGGAGACAGACGTCCACGTAAAAACCATGGGGTGGAGGCAAGCCACTGAAACCGTAACTTACCACACTCAAGAGAACATAGGTGAAATACATATTATAACACTGCAGGGAATAAATTTTCAGTCAATTTCAGCACCGTTTGGTGCGTTACAGTACTATTTCTTCATTATAACTTCACCGTAAAACGAAGCAGGGGAAAGGGAATACAAACGGCTAAAAAAAGGAAATTGACAAGAAGTGCAAAATGACTAAGCAGGAACGGCTAGAGGGCAAGTGTAAGGTTATAGAAGCATATATTACAAGATGAAAGATAGATTCCACCTACAATAAAATTAAAGAGACCTTCGGATGAAAGAGAACGACCTGTGTGAATACAAGAGCTCTGATGAAAAACCAGTCCTAAAGCTGAAAGGTGGAGGGAATATACAGAGAACCTATGCAGAGGAGATGAACTTGCAGGCAATATTATAGAATTGGAAGAGGATGTAAATGTAGAATAGGTGGGAGTCATGATACTGTGAGTATAATTTGACAGCGGACTGAAAGACCTAAATCGCAAGAAGGCTACGGAACTAGGAAACCTTTTAACAGCCCTACAGATAGCCATAAGAGAGCCAGCCATGAAAAAACGCTTCCATCTGGAGCGCAAGATATGAGACATGTGAAGTACCCTGAGACTTAAAGAAGAATGAAGGAATTCCATTTGCCAAGAAAGTAGGCTTTGACAGGTGTGAATATTACGGAACTGCCGGTTTAATGAGCTATGGCTGCAAAATACTAACACAGAAGAATGGAGAAACTGTTAGAAGCCGACCTCGGTGAAGATCGGTTTGGATTCCGAGGAAATCTAGGAACACGCGAGCCAATATTGAACCTACGACTTCTCATAGAAGATAGGTTAAATATGGTAACCGTACGTTTATGGTATTTGTAGAATTAGTGAAAGCTTTTGGAAGTGTTGACTGGAATACTATACTTCAAATTATAAAAGTGTCAGGGATAAAATACAGGTAGTGGAAAGGTTTTTAAGATCTGTAAAAAAACCGTACGGCAGTTATAAGAATCGATAGACATGAAAGGAAAAAGGTGGTTGAGAAGGGAGTGAGACAACGTTATAGTCTTTCCCAATGCTAATCAATCTGTATATTCAGCAAACAGTAAAGAAAACTAAAGAAACCTTTGGAATAGGAATCAAGGTCCAGAGAGAAGAAATAAAAACTCTGACTTTAGCCAATGACATCGTAATCCTATGAGGGACAGCAAACGACTTGGAAGAGCAATTTAAAGGAATGGACAGTGTCCTGAAAGGAGAATGTAAGATGAGCATCAACAATAGCAAAACGAGGGTAATGGAAGGTATTAGAACCAAATCAGGTGATGCTGAGGGAGTTAGATTACGAAGTCAGACACTTAAAGTAATAGATGAGATTTTCTATTAGGGCAGCAAAAGAACTGATGATGGACGAAAGAGAGAGAACATAAAATGTTGACCGGCAATGGCAAGAAAAGCGTTTCTGAATAAGAGAAATTTGTCAGTATCGAGTATAGAATGAAGTGTAAGGAATTCTGAAAGTATTTGGTTGGAGTATAACCATGTATGGAAGTGAAACTTGGACGATAAACAGTTTATATAAGAAGAGAATGGAAGATTTTGAAATGGGGTGCTACAGAAAAATGCTGTAGATCAGATGGGTAGGTCACATAACTAATGAGGAGGTACCGGACTGGGGAGGAAAGAAATCTGTGCTACAACCCGACTAGAAAATGGGATCGGTTGGTATGACGCGTTCTGAGACATCAAGCCATCACTAGTTTAATAGTGGAGGGAAGCATTGGGTGTAAAAATTGTTGATACAGTAGATACAGTAAGTAGATTCAGAAGGATGTAGGTTGCTGTAGTTATTTGGATGTCATGAGGCTTGCGCAGGGAAGGGTAGCATAGAGAGCTGTATGAAACCAGTCTTGAGACTGAAGACCACAACAAGAACAACCTCACCCTAGCCGCATTCGACGGTACGCCGTTTGACTAACTACTTAGCTCCAACCTCACATATTCCCTTGCTCTTAGGAGACAAACAATTATTAATACCGAAAGCATTTTTCTACATTGTAGCATATGCACTTACGTTGCTGCGTTTTGCGTTTGGAACAGCCTTCAAAGCTACCCAGATATAGTTGTTTTCTTGCAACACCACACTGCAGCTTGACATTATGCCATTCTTACTGACCAGTGAACATGTCAAGAAACACAGTTACCTTTTCCTGGAAACCATCGCATGAATAACTTCAATGATATATATACAGGATCAACATTAATAAAACCAACGAACTACAGGGACAGATTCGTGACTGGAAATGGAGGAAAAAAAGACACTGTGAGCATGTGTGCGGAAACCCAGCGTTGCCACGGTAGATGGCGCTGACGAATGACAGGTCCTCTGGCCACATGCCGTGTATTCCTGGTCTGTTGCAGGCTGTGTGATCCACCGTTGTTGTTGTTGTTGTTGTTGTGGTCTTCAGTCCTGAGACTGGTTTGATGCAGCTCTCCATGCTACTCTATCCTGTGCAAGCTTCTTCATCTCCCAGTACCTACTGCAACCTACATCCTTCTGAATCTGCTTAGTGTATTCATGTCTTGGTCTCCCCCTACGATTTTTACCCTCCACGCTGCCCTCCAATACTAAATTGGTGATCCCTTGATGCCTCAGAACATGTCCTTCCAACCAATCCCTTCTTCTGGTCAAATTGTGCCACAAACTTCTCTTCTCCCCAATCCTATTCAATACTTCCTCATTAGTTATGTGATCTACCCATCTAATCTTCAGCATTCTTCTGTAGCACCACATTTCGAAAGCTTCTATTCTCTTCTTGTCCAAACTATTTATCGTCCATGTTTCACTTCCGTACATGGCTACACTCCATACAAATACTTTCAGAAACGACTTCCTGACACTTAAATCTATACTCGATGTTAACTAATTTCTCTTCTTCAGAAACGCTTTCCTTGCCATTGCCAGTCTACATTTTACATCCTCTCCACTTCGACCATCATCAGTTATTTTGCTCCCCAAATAGCAAAACTCCTTTACTACTTTAAGTGTCTCATTTCCAAATCTAATACCCTCAACTTCACCCGACTTAATTCGACTACATTCCATTATCCTCGTTTTGCTTTTTTTGATATTCATCTTATATCCTCCCTTAAAGACACCATCCGTTCCGTTCAACTGCTCTTCCAAGTCCTTTGCTGTCTCTGACAGAATTACAATGTCATCGGCGAACCTCAAAGTTTTTATTTCTTCTCCATGGATTTTAATACCTACTCCGAATTTTTCTTTTGTTTCCTTTACTGCTTGCTCAATATACAGATTGAATAACATCGGGGAGAGGCTACAACCCTGTCTTACTCCCTTCCCAACAACTGCTTCCCTTTCATGTCCCTCGACTCTTATAACTGCCATCTGGTTTCTGTACAAATTGTAAAAACCCTTTCGCTCCGTGTATTTTACCCGTGCCACCTTCAGAATTTGAAAGAGAGTATTCCAGTCAACATTGTCAAAAGCTTTCTCTAAGTCTACAAATGCTAGAAACGTAGGTTTGCCTTTCCTTATTCTTTCTTCTAAGATAAGTCGTAAGGTCAGTATTGCCTCACGTGTTCCAGTATTTCTACGGAATCCAAACTGATCTTCCCCGAGGTCGACTTCTACTAGTTTTTCCATTCGTCTGTAAAGAATTCGTGTTAGTATTTTGCAGCTGTGGGTTATTAAACTGATTGTTCGGTAATTTTCACATCTGTCAACACCTGCTTTCTTTGGGATTGGTATTATTATATTCTTCTTGAAGTCTGAGGGTATTTCGCCTGTTTCATACATCTTGCTCACCAGATGGTAGAGTTTTGTCAGGACTGGCTCTCCCAAGGCCGTCAGTAGTTCCAATGGAATGTTGTCTACTCGGGGGGCCTTGTTTCGACTCAGGTCTTTCAGTGCTCTGTCAAACTCTTCACGCAGTATCGTATCTCCCATTTCATCTACATCCTCTTCCATTTCCATGATATTTTCCTCAAGTACATTGCCCTTGTATAGACCCTCTTTATACTCCTTCCACCTTTCTGCTTTCCCTTCTTTGCTTAGAACTGGGTTTCCATCTGAGCTCTTAATGTTCATAAAAGTGGTTCTCTTATCTCCAAAGATCTCTTTAATTTTCCTGTGATCCACCAGCATACTGTAATCAGCAGAAAGTTCTAGTATTTATGTGTGGAAGAAGCCGAAGTGGTGTTTGTGTACGGCCAAGCAGAAGGATAAGGTCGAGAGGCAGCACAGCTATACCGTCACAAGTACCCTCACAGACCATCCACATCCCACAATATTCCAAGCCCTTTTTTGGGTGTTTGTGTGACCTTGAGTCCTCCCAGACAGACGAACGCGCCGTGGAAAGTGCGTGCACCAGGTTCTACAGGATACAGCCCTAGTACAAGCTCCAGGCAAGTGGCCCACCTGAATGGTGTTTGCCATTCTATGATTATGTGTGCACTGCGTGACACTGCATCCCTTTGAGGCCACTTTGAACATCTGTCATCATGCGGACGCATGTTCAGTATGGACAGAAAATTACATACACATGCATAACAAAAAACAACTCGTTACTCCATACCGACACATGAAAAATAAACATGTAGCATTAAGAGCCAAGACACACAGAAGAATCTCACTTAACATACAGGGTGGGGCATATGAAAATAGCCTGGAGAAGGGGATACGAATGGACGTGAATATATGTATATAACCATGGCCCGTGTGCACACCGCGTGGACACCTGGCACTGTGATCCACAACGGTCCATAGAGTAATCCGGACTGTGCCGGTGTGAGTGGATCAGTGCGAAGGGTACGATAGCTCTCACAGCGAAGCAGAAGGTGTAAGTTGTGGAAAGTTACGTGACAACAAAATCGTTGTAACGATATGGTTAGTTGTCTGTTGAGGAGTTTAAGGGCATCAAAGTGCCATCAAAGACTGCCGTGTATCCTTAGTCTGAAAACGGCATCAGACAAGATCTGTTTTGAGCAAGTCAGAAACTATTCCGAAACGTGACCAGACACCAGAAAATGTGGCTGCTGTTCACCAAAAAATTCCTCAGATTATAACCCTACCACTATTATTGTAACTTAGTATGCTTTTACCTAAATAACAGAAACAGTGTCTCTATTTTGCCTCTTATAACCATCTTACTAAAATTTAGTTTAGTTTCTAAATAAAGTACACTATGGGGTGAGGGGGGGACAGTCCTGTTGATAGGAAAAGATAATCAATAGGGCTACCCGTTTTACAGGATTTGACCGTGTGTTGTGTCTAACGGATACATGAATCAGACTATTCACTTCTTTTCCTAAGATCTTGCCCAGCTGTTAGATAGAAACGCAGTCTGATTATACTGAAGCTAGGACAGCTCAGTTCCAAGTTCATTTAGTGGTTTAAAATACCTAGTAACGGTCGCCAGCCTATGCAGGCAATGAAACATTGAAGTGTTGCAAAAGCAGAAGTATGAATTTTGCCAAATTTCTTGCTACTGTTTACGTTGCTTCTTCAAATAAATATTACTCCACTTAAAGAGTGTAGGACTACATCCTTATACATAAAGTTTATAAGAGAGAAAAAGCCCATTCGATAACTTCATGGAAGCTAAAAAATTTTTGGCCAGGCAGAGCCCTAAGGAACGCACTTTCCATAATAAACTAATTTAAATACTAAATTACTTATCCTAAAGCACACACTATTTATACTGGACATTTCACTACAAGAAAATCTCCTTCATACTGAAATTTACTTTCAAAAGCTATTATTCTTTGCACTAACTCTGTATAGTTATTTAACAGATTCTAGTAACAAGGCTTCACTCTCATTGAATTTTACTTAAGCAAACTTTTACTATTACCCTTTGCGATAGTTAAGACAATTTTTTCATCATTTACACATAAAAACAATTAAAACGGTGTCTATTTATGTTAACTTGGTATTTCATAGGTCAGTTAAATGGGATACTCGGAGCAATCAAGCACCATGAGGGACCTCTATATAGATGTATGATTAGGATGAAATAACAGAGTGAACCAATTTCGTATTGAAACATATTTTAAATTAATGGTTCACTCTTTATAAAAGTTAAAAATACAAAAACATCTTATCTGGTTGCTGTAGGGTTGGGTGTGGCGAGCAATTATGACGGATACGCTACACACAGTACGGCCTGCAAGTACCTTTTTGGGCTCAATTTCTCTTCTTGGCTGCTTTCAATATTACATATAGTATCCCAAGAACTCGCAGGTATTCCGAAAGCCGTTTGCAGCCTTCATCAGATGCAACTTTTGTGCTAATTTGCAGGTAATGCTTCTCCTGCCCCAAAAGGGTGTTGCCTCAATCACTCTTCCATACAGACTGTGTCACTTCCTTACTACGCTTGCTCTAGTTAGCGCACCAATTCGACCTTGTCACCATTTCCACTCAACAGAGCCACTTTCGTTTGAAACAAATGCACACTAGCTTTTACCCAACACCTATTTCTTACATTCTTCCTAAGCATGACGATTTCTTAAATTGTCAACTTTACATCAACATGAATACTTTACACACTCAAATACACTCCTGGAAATGGAAAAAAGAACACATTGACACCGGTGTGTCAGACCCACCATACTTGCTCCGGACACAGCGAGAGGGCTGTACAAGCAATGATCACACGCACGGCACAGCGGACACACCAGGAACCGCGGTGTTGGCCGTCGAATGGCGCTAGCTGCGCAGCATTTGTGCACCGCCGCCGTCAGTGTCAGCCAGTTTGCCGTGGTATACGGAGCTCCATCGCAGTCTTTAACACTGGTAGCATGCCGCGACAGCGTGGACGTGAACCGTATGTGCAGTTGACGGACTTTGAGCGAGGGCGTATTGTGGGCATGCGGGAGGCCGGGTGGACGTACCGCCGAATTGCTCAACACGTGGGGCGTGAGGTCTCCACAGTACATCGATGTTGTCGCCAGTGGTCGGCGGAAGGTGCACGTGCCCGTCGACCTGGGATCGGACCGCAGCGACGCACGGATGCACGCCAAGACCGTAGGATCCTACGCAGTGTCGTAGGGAACCGCACCGTCACTTCCCAGCAAATTAGGGACACTGTTGCTCCTGGGGTATCGGCGAGGACCATTCGCAACCGTCTCCATGAAGCTGGGCTACGGTCCCGCGCACCGTTAGGCCGTCTTCCGCTCACGCCCCATTACTCACATACAATGCAGAAGTTTCTGGAATAATATCGAACACAGATAGCTTTACTGCTATGGCGAAGGAAGTTAGTTTCACGGGAAATGTTACGGGCGAAAATAATTTCGAACAAGTTAATATGGAGCAGTTGATGAATGCAATATTAAATTTGGGATCACGGTTAGACTCACAAATAGGAACAATTAAAACTGAGATGGGAACAATGGAAACACGGTTAGACTCACTGGTATCACAGTTAGGATCTGTATTAAAAACAGTGGGATCACAAATAGGAACAATTAAAACTAATATGAGAACAATGGAAACACGGTTAGACTCACGAATAGGGACATATTTCAAAAACATGAAAGATGAATTAAAGAAAGAAATTAGAGAAGAATTACAACCAATTTTGAATGCTCACGATAATAGATTAATTTCAATAGAAATCAGACAAAAGGAACAGGATAGAGAGCAGGAAGAAAGAGATCGCGTAATAGTACAAAAATTTTCAGTTACATTTACAACGTGCACACGATAAGGAAGACATATTTTAAAAGATCGAGGAATCAGTACCAATTGACAGAATAAATAACCTAACTCAACAGTATGAACAGTTAACTACTAAATGTGTCAATAACGAAACCCGAGTCGTGGCACTTATGGAAGTCGTAAATAAACAGAAAGAACACATAGGTGACTTTTCGGAAAGAGTTGAGGAGATTTCAGATTAATTGAGAATTCTTAGTTTAAATGGGGACAGAGATTCAGATGATACAGCTCCATTACCATTTGCAGAAACAGAAGAGTACCAAAACATAAATAAACATGTTGAAAATCAGGGAAAATTTAATGAACCCGTTAAAAGGGAATTTGAGGCGTTACGAAAGCAAGTCAAACAAATTGAAAGCGAAATCGTAGGAAAGGACAGTAGAAGAAATTTAGAATCACAGATAGCAGAGGGCTTTGAAGAAAATAATTTAATTCATTTACGAGAAGGAACAAGAGAGCGCCAGGCGCGCGACCTTGACAATATTCGACATTGGGAATGGGACAGACGCGGTAGGTCTTTGTCGCCACGAGGCGAAAACTTTGACTATAAACACTTTTTTAACTGTTCGGAAATTTAAGATCTTTCGCAATTCTAAGAATGACATACATTCATGTTCATGGTTAGATCGATTTATGTACGCACTTCCACCAAATTGGCCACTGAGTCACAAACTGGAATTTATGTGTGGATATTTATAAAACGAATCGGCGACGCTCATGCGTGCACTTATTAGAGATTGTAATAATTTAAATGATTTTTATCATGCATTTCTATCGGCATATTGGTCCGAAAAAACACAAGACAGAGTCAAACATAGTTTTATTTTGCAGCGTAATTTAAACAATCTGAGTTCCGCACGCCAGCAGAATACTTTCAAGACATGATTCGAAAGAATCTGTTTCTTTCCAACCCTTATAGCCCGACTGAATTAATTCGCATTTGTTTAATTAAGCTGCCACAATCGATAAGACAAATTGCTTTAGCCGAAAGATGTAAAGACGACATTGAGACTTGAGTATGACAACGACGACGGGACTTTTTGCAATTTTTTCAGTAGCGGTAATCACAATAGATTTTCAGAGCGAAGGGATAATGATCGGAACGGACGTTATATGGGTAATTTTGAGAATGACAGACGAAACAGACAGGACAATAGATACCAGCCTTCTGACAATAACAGATGTCCTAACAGAAATTTCACAGACAATTACAATAACGGAAATTCCTACCGGAAACAGTAATCGGTATCATTAAGACAGATATTATTCATACAATAACAGAAATTCTTACTACAGAAATAACCAGGGTAGTAGATAGAACAATAATTTCAGAAGTGACAGTCGAAATTACAGAACAAGCAGTCATGCAGATAGACAGGAAAATAGAAATTTTAATAACAGACACAACCAAGATTTTACATCAAACAGACAGGAGGGACCTAATTGGCATCCTCCGCGTGACAGAAATTCCGAGAGACAACTGCAAATCGTAGAAATTCATCCGCGAAATAACGCGAATAGTCAAAGACGTGACGCAAACAATCGACAATGACTTTTAGCTTCGGCTTCTGGCAGCAATATAGACGGTTCAGAAAGTAATGACACTACGACTTTACACTACGTACGCCTGGAAGACGTGAGAGACATTTTGCTAGAGGAAAAGGAAAATAATGTCGACGCATTTTTACATCCTGTTATTGAAGTATGTGTGGGTAAGAATAAGTTCACTGCGGTCTTAGATTCTGGGAGCCCATTGAATGTTATTAGTGAATCAGTTTTTAGTATATGTATAAGAACTATTGCTTTTCCTGTGTTACCTGTTTCTAAAACTACAATTCGAGGAGCTATTTCTGGAAAAAGTGTGGAAGCCAAACAACAGACCAACCTAAATTTTATTTGTCAAGGATAAGAATTTTCTGCTAATTTTGTTATTGTTCCATTACTCAGTACACATATTATATTAGGTATGGAGTTTCTTAACACACATAAGGCAATTTTAAACTTTAAAGAAGGAAGTGTGAATTTGACTGTTGCCGGAATGCCGAAATGTTTGAAATTTTTCGAGTGTTTGACAAAATCTGAATCAGACACAAAATGTTTAAGGTTTCTTACTTCTGATGTTTTCGCTGAGCATTATGACGACAATGTGTTCATTCATGACAATGACAATAGATACAGAGACGCGATGGATGATATAATTAATAGCGAAGGATTAATTAATGAAAAGGTTAAGAGAACTGAAGTGCCAGATAACGTTGCAAGAGAAGAACTGCAGCAAATTTTGACTTCACATGCTACAGTATTTAGTCATCACACAGGAACTATACAAGGCTTACAATATTTATTTGAAGTAAAAGAACACACACCATTTCGGGGGTAAACGTACGCTATTCCTTTGGCTTACAGAGACAAGGTTAAGAGAACTTCAATACATGATAGATCAAGGCATTATTGAGCCAGCAGTCAGTCCTTATACCAGCCCATAACACGTCGTTCTTAAAAAGGATGGGTCAATTCGTTTGGTTCTGAACTCCAGACAGATAAATAATATCATCAATCCTTAAACTGACCGTCCACAAAATCTAGATGAACTTCTTCAATATTTCCATGGAATTAAAGGTTTATCCACGATTAATATGCGCGCAAGTTTTTGGCAAATAGAACTTCACCCTGATTGTAGAAAATACACTGCCTTTTTAGCCTCTGGTAACTGTTATCAATTTCGGAAATCACCGTTTGGACTAACTGTATCTTCAGCAGCATTCATTCGTAGTTTAAACGATATTATACCTGTTTATCTTCGTGACAATATTACTTCATATGTTGACGATATTCTTATTGCTAAACGGTATTGGAGTGAGCACAACAAAATTTTGAAATCATTATTACGTATTTTTGCAAGAATTGTCATTACAGTGAACTTGGAAAAATCTGAATTTGGTCGTTCTCAGGTGAAATTTCTTGGTCATATTATTTCTACAGAAGGTATTCTTCCTGATCCAGAGAAACTAGACGCTATACGTAATTATGCTGTTCCTGCTAAAAAACGTGATGTTCGTAGCTTCCTTGGTGTCTGTAATTTTCTTAGACGCTTTGTTAGATTGGAAGATTTGGCGACACCTCGTTTATGTGAACTATCTGGGAAGAATTCTAATTGGTGTTGGGATGAGGAAGCTCAATCAGAATTTGAACAACTTCGTGATGCTTTAGTTGCTGCTCCACTTCTTTCACATCCGGATTTATCTAAAGATTTTTGTTTGGCGACGGACTCATCATACAAAGGCCTAGGTGCACACTTATTTCAAGAGATAGAAGAAAATGGCGTTGTAGTACAGAAAACTATTGCATTTGGAAGTCTTGTCCTCTCTAAATCAGAAAAGAATTATTCGATTACGGAACTTGAAGCCTTGGCTCTGGTTTGGGCTTTCACAATATTTCGGCCATTTTTGTATGGGAGACATACTAAGGCTTACACCGATCATCGAGCTCTGGAATTTCTTTTGTCAACAAAATTAACTCATGGAAGATTGTCACGATGGGCGCTGTATCTACAGGAATTTGACTTTAGTATTGTTTACATACAGGGTTCTTCAAATATTATTGCTGATGCTTCATCACGTGCACCTATGGGTTTGAAACAAAGTGTTGAGGTGGACTGCAAGGAAAATAATTATTGTTTGATGTATATTAAAGGTGTTGCGTTTGAAAATTTTATTTCCTCTTCGCCCCAGGACATCGCTAAGGAGCAATATAAGGATCCAATCTGGAAGGACATTAAGGAGAAGTGGAGGAGAAAGGAAAGCGTAGCGATTAGACAGTATTATTTTGTTTGCAATGATTTTCTTTTTAAACGAAAACGGTCGACAACTCTGTTTGCTTAGTTGGCATTCCTGATGACTGGGTTAATAAATTGATTTGGTATACACATTTCTGTTATGTACACTTTGGTCCCAGAAAATGCTTTCATAAATTACGAGAAAATTGCTACTTCAGTAATACGGAAAACCGTATTTGATATGTTCTTGCCAAATGCAAATTATGTCAAAAGGCTAAGCCGCCAACTATTTCTAACAGAGCACTGTTTTCTCCTATCATTCCATCAAAATTACAGGAGATGGCTGCAGTCGATTTGTTCGGTCCAGTGGTTCGTTATACTAATGGTTTTGCGTTCATTTTGGTAGCAGTGGAATTGACATCAAAATATATGTGTTTTACACCTTTACGCAAAGCAACAGCTCGTTCAGTATCTAATGCTTTCATCAAACATTTCTTCTTACAGAAGTGGGACATGTTGATAAGGTTATATCAGATAATGGATCACAGTTTCGCTATAAAATTTGGCTTCGTACTCTACGGCATCGTAAGATTAAACCAATCTTCATTTCACTTATTCACCCTCAATCTAACGCTTCAGAGAGATGGATGAAGGAAATCAATAAATTGTGTCGACTTAATTGTCGTCATAATCACAGAACAAGGGATCAGTATCTTCATATTTTTCAAAACATTCTGAATGAACTCCCTAATGATTCAACTTCTTTACCGCCTAATTGATATTAAAAAATAAAGCACCGACAAATCGCATTTCTGAAATAGTTCCTTTTCCACCTACACGGAAACTTCGGCATTCTGAAGTTGTGAATCTGGCTCTGCAAAATATTGCATCTGCGGCTGCTAGAAGAGAGAAATCAACTAAACGTCCTGGTCGTTTAAAAACCTTGTCAGTTAGTCAAAAGGTGTGAATAAAGTCTCATCGTTTGTCTCACAAAGGAAAAGGCTTGTGTCGCAAATTTTTTCTGCTTTGTAACAGTCCATATAGAGTTCGCAAAATTATTCATGATAACACTGTCGAAGTAGATACTCTTAAATCTCGGCGCTCTAAGGGAATACGTCATATATCGAACGTTAAAATTTTTGTGGAATGACGTACTTTTGAGAAACTAACAGTTATACGTAAACACACGGAGAGTACAAGGATACCGCGCCGTGTTCCGGCGGCGGCACATACTCAAAGCAACAGTCAAGTCTGCGTGGCGCACAAGGCAGTCGTTGACCGCAAACAATTACTTCTTACGTTACGCGTACCTACAGCTGATCGAGCGCTCAGTGCAAATGCACTGACAGCCGTAAACAAATACACATTCTAATTTCTATGACTAAATTCAGTATAAAGCTATAGTGACTTGATGAATTATGTTACTAACGTTCAGTATTTTTCGGGATACAGTTGTATAAAATATTTAAGAACTTCAGGTAAATTCTGTGTGTGTCCGACGTTAAGAGGACTTGCTATCGAGAAAATTTCAGGAAGAATGTAATTTCGAAGAAGAAAGTAATAAACTAAAAAGGTAACTATTAATTGCGCTTATATTTCAGGTAACATATTTCTACTAAGGTATGTACTTTATATGTAATTTGCAGCTCGCGATTACGTTATTTATACTTTGTGCTAAATTTTATGTTCTATGAATTTACTTGTGAAGCGACGTGCTTGCGTACATTTGCTGATTTTGACAATGTTTTATTAATGAACAGGGCTGTTACCTGTGTATATTATGCATCGCTTGGCTGCTATGCTTTTCCACTGATGTCACATTATTTTTACTCTGTACCTGCTGTGCTTATTTATTTAAATTATAATTGTCACTTGATTAGTTGTGCTGATATGGTTATGTATGTTTACTGCTCTGCACCTTCATGTTTACTTATTAAGATTACATATGAACATTTATTTGCTTATGCTGATATGATGCTAATGACCTGTTTTTTATGTAAGATATATATTTGCTGCTTTGCATATGGATTGCATATTTACACATTTCTGTTTTGTTGTCATAAATACACTCTAATTTAGTATATAGAAATGTTGATATAAGGTGTACGAACATGGAGTTTAGGCCAAAGTGTTAATTATTGATTGTTCCCTTGGCAGAGCCTCGTTATAGGGATTGTGCTACATCCACTTGTTAACATTCTGTTCTCTACTGGTATATTTACTCGCTATTCCATATTTTGCTTACGCTCAGTGCCTTATATTTTAAGATAAGAAAATGAACTGCTATAATTCTACGAATGACATTGGTACAAGAAACTTCTTTGAAGTCACATGAGCCGGAGGTTTTATGGAAGCTGTATAAATTTATGCTAATAGGAAGGAAGCTAACGACATTACATACCAACACTAGGTTCAGACCATTGACAGTTATTACACTGCATTCTGCGTGAGCAATTGAAATAGCAAGTGACACTTGAAACAAGAAATACTCTACATGTTTGCTTCTGTTTTGCCATGATTCTTAAAGTGGTGTACACACTGTAAAATATTACGATCATTCACACTCCGTACTCGTACTTACTTACTGAAACTTATTCAAAGTAAAGGCTGTTAGAGGTCATGTATGCATTTCTTTTATTTAATGATGGACAAGGTAACCAAAATGTATTTTATAATTCATAATGAGTAGATGATTTGGATCTGATCTATGTTTGTGTGTATCGACGTAAGAGATATTATTGAAGCATTAAGATTATGATCTAAGGTCTAGGGGTCGGATGACCATAGATGTTAAGTCCCATTGCGCTCGGAGTCATTTGGACCATTTTTGACAGAGACAGCCGGATAGCAAATGAAAAAAAAAATTGTGAGGTTTAAGTGTAAATTAACAATTTCAATTTTTTCATTTTTTTTGCATCATGAAGCCTTTCTTCTTGCCAAATGTCATGATTCTGAGCCAATGGGAAGTAACCTGTAATTTTTGATGAGTGAGTTTGCGAGTATCAAAATATGTGAGATAAATGAACGTATCTTTTAACTGCACTGACTTAGAAGCTTACATTTATTACAGTGAAAAGAGCCCATTACCTTAGTATGCGACATAAATTTCAACTTGATGCGTCAAGCCGCTCACCAGAAAAAAAGATCTTGATGGCAGTTCGAACAGAAGGATAGTCAGATAACACATGTCAATTTTTTTTCGTGTAGGATAGTTACAAATTGACAATGCTCTGATTTTTTCCTTTACTTGTACTGTGAAACCCTGCTTCTTGGCAAATGTGATAGTCCTAGGTCAATGGGAAATATCCGATAGTGTTTGATGAGTGAGTTATCGAGTATCTAAGTATGTGACATCGCGAAAGTTTTGATTGCATTGGCTTTCAAGCTTCAAGTCCGAATACCACAAGTGGCCCACAGGCCTCAGTATATGAGTTGTACTACGTCTACCCGTTTCTGAGGAAAAGGGAAATTTGGACGCCAACCCCGCTTTAACCTGGAACCGCGCGACAGCTACGGTCGCAGGTTCGAATCCTGCCTCGGGCATGGATGTGTGTGACGTCCTTAGGTTAGGTATGTTTAAGTAGTTCTAAGTTCTAGGGGACTGATGACCTCAGATGTAAAGTCCCATAGTGCTCAGAGCCATTTGAACCATTTGACCTTGCGACAGACAGGCAGAACTAAAATTAAGCGACTCTATGAGTGTTCTCTTTATACCGACTGAGGCATTGAACAGTAGAAACTGTCAAAGTTCCTGACTGCAGAGCAAGAAGCAGCGTAGAAGGAGTCAATCAGAAGCGGAATGCCTCAAGGGAAGAATGTTGATCGAGTAGCAGTGGACGGAACAAGTAACACGGTCCTCTAAACTGAGTGCTGAAGCAAACAAACGTAGCAGCAAGACATCGTTGGAATAGACGGATACTGTGATTATGGTGACTGTGCAGTGTCGCAGAAAAGGCTAGATCTATCGTAGGAGTGACTAATTTATTACCAACGCATCAGAAAAGTGTGTCTGAAAGACGAATTTGAAAAATCCTGAAGTGACCAAGAATCTGACCGAATGGGCAAACCTGGACGCATGATGCCTTTTCTGCTTCACCGGACTACATGAGGATTGCCACCATAATTACTACTCTCCTTATACATTTCAATTAAGTTTATGCATTCCTGTTGAGTGGGGAGACTCAACCCTCAACTTTCCTAGTTGACTTGGAACTTCCATGGCATGTACTGTGGGAAGAACTTTTCCACTCTGACGTGTAACACGTACTAGCTAATTGAGACGTTTGTGGTGTTGTGACTGTCAACATTCAGTTGGCCTTGTGGTGGCCTGACCAACACTCCTCGGAACAGATCGTTGTCATCCATAATCTTGAGCGTGATCCACTGCTGCCGTTTGCTATGGTTCATGCAGCAGACACCAAAGCTGTCAGTCTCTCTCCAATTGGTCTGCCACAGCCTTTCTCTACGTGGAGGGCTGCAGGGCGTCTCTATTGCGTGCTTATCTCTGACGTCCACAAGAACTCTCTAGAGACGCATTATCAGAGCTGTGGACCACGTTCTGTGCTGCCTGTGTAGATGGAACTTCTGAGTTCGACATCCGCCCATGATACAGCAGCCAGCTGTGTGAGCCGTTGCTGCAGCTCTGAAACTGCAAGAGGCGAGCATGTATCTTCACCTGCTTGTCTATTGTACGCTCCAACCGATGAGATGCAGCACCTACTACTGTCCTGAGTCTGAAGGAGTGCTGTGATTGTCAACATTCAGCTGGCTTTGTGGGGGCCTGATTAGCAGCAGATAGGAAGAGATCGTCATCATCCACCATCTTTGGGGTGAGCCACTGCTGCTGCTCACCAAGGTTCCCATAGCAGTCTCCACGCTGCCAGTCTCTCTCTCCAAACGGGTGCCAAAGCCTTCCGCTGCATGACTGTGTCCACTCCAATCAGGGCTGGAGGGCGCTTCTCCTACGTGTTGACCTTCAACATCAACGAGACTACTCCGGAGATCCATTAACAGAGCTGCAGACCACCGTCCCATGCTTTCTGTGTTGATGGCGCCCCTGGGTTCGTCATCAGGCCGTGATATAGCAGCAGGCTGTATGAGCCATTGCTGCAGCACCATGCGAGAGGCAAGATCGTGGCAGTGTCAGCACCTGCTGGCCAGGTGTGCGCTCCAGCCGTTCGCCTAAGCTGCAGGGTTCCTGGGGAAGACCACTGTGTACTTGTGATTAATCAGTACAGGATGTCACACAGACGGGCTCACACTCTTTGAATGTCAGCCCCCTTAGCTGGGTTGTCAGCGCGTCTGACTGCCATGCAAGGAGCTTAGGTAGGATTCCCGGGTGCGTCAGAGGTTTATTCTGCTCGAGGACTGGTTCTTGCGTTGTCAACATCATCACCAAAGATACGCAAGTTTTCCATTGTGGCGTCAACTGATGAGACTTGCAACTCAGCAGTCTAACTTCCCTGGTGGGGACTCCAGGCCATCAGACTTCATTTCGTTTAACTGTTTGAAATTAAATGACTAAGGAGGTGTCAATGATCAGGTGATCCAATTTGGATTATATAGTGCTATCATGACTAGTGTGTAACCATCTATTTTTTTCTTTTGTTTCTTTCCAGTTACCAGTAACTAAATGTAAATAACAATAGGTTTGGAAAATAGTCCTTGGACAAAAGGAAGTGGATATTAAAGTGCTATAGGATATGTGAAAACATGAAAGTTGATATTGAAGTGCAATAGTAGATGTGAAAATATGAAAGAAGGGCAGCCACTATGGCAGGCAGAATTTGATACTGTCGCTTTTAATAATAATGGAATTACGCTCCCAAACTGAAAGGGAAGAATGTGTGCGCCATCAGAAGAAAATATCGTGTTGCATTAAGAAATCCATAGTGGACAAAAGAGGCGTGGATTCAGTGGTACGAGCTTTCTGAAGACAACATGAGAAGCTGCGCTTGAATCAGGCGTAAGCAGATCAAGTGTTCACAAAATTTTACAACAACCCAAGTGGAAAGCTCACATTCGCAGCTTGCTTCACGCCATGATTGAGGATTATCCGGAGAGGAGCCCCAATTTTGTGAATAGACTTGTAATAGTAAACAGTTTGACCGATGAGACGACGATCAGTCTGAATGGAACCAACGACTGGCATAACTGTGTGTACTGGGTAAGAGATAATCTCCATGTTACGTAATAAAGAGGTATTGGTCTTCCTGGTTTATCAGTGTGGTGTGGTATTTCTTTCGTAGGACTTGTGGTCAATTTTGTTCCCCCGAGGAAGTAAAGCACTTTACCATGGTCGAGGAACGATTCGTACCAGCTACCAGCTGTACCGTGATTAAGATTGTTTTCATCAACCGGACGGTGGTCCGTCACATTACTATCGTCACGTACGGCAATTCCTGGATGAGGTGGATATACGAGAAGGAAGTGCTGAGCTTCCACCCAGATCTCCCTACCTAACGCCGTTAGACTTCTATCGATGTGGAACTCTGAAGGACGCCATCTACACCTCAAAGCCACATATGTAGCATGACATGATACAGGCCACTATGGCAGCCGCTAAGCCCTTTCCACCGGAAACCAAAACATATGTGTGTCGATCTGTTTCGAAATACTGCAGACGCCTTGGTGCTGACGATGGAGGACATTTTGAAAATCTCAAACAGCAAAACTTTAGTATTATAGTGACTGAAAATACGAATTAAAAATTTGTAGTTTCTGCTAATTGTGTTCGAGTTATTAAAGTTCAAACTGTGTAAACCGCTTTGTAGGGCATCCGGTATCTACCCGACAATCACATTTACTTAGCGCTTTCGATTGGCTGCTAGGTCGACATCACTGCATCTCGGTCGGCACAATCCTAACGAATGTAAGGGCCACGGATTGTCCCTCGGTAGTATTTTAAATATTATTAGTATCTCTGGTATATACACAAGATACTTCATCTTTGGTCCCCTATTACTGTTATATAGATCTTATGTTTGCCAGTGCACGGCTTCTGTGACGTGATGAGCAGCAGGAAAATGTTCAATAAATAATCGTAAATCAACGTTTGCTGATATTAGAACCTTAAAAATGTTTTTCGTTGATCTGCTGCAAAATTTTTCACTGATCTTCATTGGAATTTCCATTTTTCGATCCGCGAATTTCGATATTTCCCACTGAAGAATAGTCGCAAATACTGTATTACACGATTTTCATTTTAGGTTGTACCCTTGTAATCCGAAATGGACTGTACGATTCAGTAAATACTCGAAAGTTTTTGTGGCTGAAGAAGTTATCATTCACACTACCAGTGTAAAAAATAGATTTTATTCCAGTAACTGGAAGATCGTGTAACCAACTGAAGCAGGGCAAAAGTTACCCATGGTCTTAAGTAGAGACGTAGCACATCCTAGTACCGAGAGAAGGAAGGGGGCGACCTCGAAAAGTAGTGTAGATATAAGGTCTGAAATGTAGTACAAAACAACTGATACTAATATAACAGGTTAAAGAAGTATCTACGAGCACAGTGAACGAGAAGTGAAGAACTCGGTCCTGGCATCCGCAGATAAAGAAACATGAGAAACTACGAAACAAGACCATGAATCATGGATTACAAAACATGCGCTAAAACTTCCTGAGGAGGGGAATAAATTAAGGACTTTAAAGATTGAAGAAGCAAAACGGAAATTATAAAGAACTCTAAAAATCTATTGAACACAGAAGCATAGAAGATCCAGAAAGCGTACATAAAAAGGCAGTGCAAGGATAGAGAGGGAACGATAGAGGAAGGGATCATAGATGAGCTTACCAATTGATTACGATGATAAATGTAGTAACAGCACATCGTACATAAATGGGGAAGTGCTACTACGGCAAGTTGAAAAAGAAGAGTGATGAGAGAGTGAGGGTGATATATACTTGCGTATTATAAACTCTTTCCTTGGAAACTTCTCTCCTTCATGCCTCCTCTGTGTTACCACAGATTAAGTGTCACTGATCTTCTTTGTACTAAGACTGCAGTACACGCGAGATGCGTGTTTGCTTCCACCGCCCGAGTGGAGTGCATGAGTTCTAATAAATGATCACCAACCTGCAGTCCTCTATAGTTGTTGTCCCTCGCGCAGAAAACAGCACTTAGGTCGTGAATCCGTTACCATTACGCTGTAAGAAACTCTTTGCGATGAACTGTTACCTTAGTAATAATTAAATTCGCAATCAATTTGTTTATAAGGTATGTCACTCGGTTCTTATTGGCACAACACGAAAAATTGCACAATTACATTCCACTTCAGATTCGCAAATAATTCTATTTTTCAACAAATTAATGAACTGCATATTTTCCGTAATTACTATCACACTGGTCTCAAGTAAATGTCCATACAACGATACATTGCTAATAAAGTCTTGACACTGACTGCGACAGACAACATGTCTGTCCTCCGAGATTACCAACCAGCTCTCACATTTGCAAACTAGACATTGCGAATTAAGTCTTACCTGAACCATGGCAGACAACGTGTCTGTCCTCGAACACTGCCGAACCAGCTACGATCTTACAGCGGAACCACTTCGCCCGCCATCCAAGTTAGGAGCGATCCGAATATCACCGAAGTGCTTTGTCTGCCTGCTATTGAGAGATGCTTTAATTTAAAATGCGAGTAAATACGCTGTTTAGTTTTTCTAATATTAATAACAGAAGATTATAATTTAGGCGCGCAACTGGTGAAAGCAGGAGCCAATCGCGGAGGAGATACCAAATTTAGGCGGTCTTTCCCTCGATACCCGTGCCGAAAATACCATCTGTTATCGATAACTCACACCACGTTACATCATCGTTTCACTGCTGCTTGCTAAACTGCTCTAAGAAGAACTTCTGGAAGCCGAATATGGTGGGTGCCAAGACAGAAATATTACACTACTTGCAAGAAAAGAAGTGGGAAAAGAATGAAAGCGACCATGAAAATGAAAGTAGTGTATAAAATAATCAACTGGAACGTAGAACGATTATGTGTAAACTGGGAACGAACTGACAGCTAGTGAAGCACCAGAGTGTGATGAGGTGACTGCAGAAATGTTACAGAAATTGAATGTCGAAACACATAACTGCCTAACGGCCCCAGGCGGCGAATCGTTTCCAGTTAATAACACAAAGGCGTCACTGGAGCAGCCTTCAGCTGAGATACTTCTTGCTACGATTTCATTTCAGTTTGCTGTAAGCAAACGACGATGTTTACGGACTGATACAGCAGAACTCTACGGCAATATGATGGCTGTACCGCGCATACACATCTGATTTTCTAGCACTATATGACTGGTTAATATTGAGAAAAATTCGTTATCGTCCTTCCAACAAAAAAGGTAAATGTACAACAGTTTTCTATTCGTTAAATAGAAGTATAACTGATTACGATTTAGATTAAATTTTATATTCGTAATGCCGTAGTAAATGAAGACAGCTAAGCCTGACAGCATATACCCTCTCAAGAAGCGAGGGAAAACTTCCAAGATTTTTTGACTTCACCTGTAACTGATTATGCTCAATGTAACTATGCATATCTCACCAATAATTTAACGCTGAAAATAAATTTGACTAACAACAAAAGCACATTTGATTTAATTTTTAGATTTCTGTGCCTCAGTCGGTATAAACGGAACGTTCATAGAATCGCTTTGTCGTCCGTTTGTTTGTCTGTCCGATGGTTCGGACCGAGTTTTCTCAGGGACGGGACGGATAGAGATACGAAGTTGAAGTTTGTATTACACACTTACGCTTACTGTCACTTCGTGGTGAGGAGCATCTGCACTTCTAAGTCAGTGCAGTCAAATGATACGGCCATTTATGTCATATTTTGGTACTCGCAAACTCACTCATCAAAATCTGAACGGTACTTCACGTTGACCTAGAATCAAGAAATTTGTCAAGAAACAAGCTTTTGAAGTATAACAAAAGGAAAAAAAATTACATATAAAGTATTATCGCTTGTCTTGTAATACCAGAGACCGATAACTTGCCAGTGTCAATATCGATAAGAAGCAAAAATCGTCGAGGTTCTCGTTACCGGACTTGATAAATTGTGTGTGAACATAATCAAGTTTGTACTGCACCCACAGAGTGCGATTCCTATTTGCAGTTGTCGAGTTTTTCTTTTTTTTAGCCTTCTCTAATGCTAATAAACAAACGCAATGGATTAATAACGAATATATGTGTGACTATAATGAATATTTAAAAGCGAAGAGATTAATTTACTGTTATTTAAATAAACATGCAAATTTGGAAAACATTTTTGACTGTATTAAAACTGAGGAAAATTCGAGGTTACAATTCGAATGCATGGACCGAATTCCTTGGATGCAAAGGTGCTACATCTGCGAGTGGCTGGATACCGGTGCACAAATCAGAGAAACGGCGTCAACGCAATGAGGGAAGACCCCCTGCGGACTGGACTCAAACCCTCACCGGAGTCGATCTCCCAGGCTGGTGGGCCCAACACGAAAAGAGCGAGTCAGCAACAAAGAAGTTCAGCCAGCCTTCGACACAACACTGTCAACAGGTCAAGTACGAGCCACAATTCATATCGAGACTAAAGAGGAAAACCAGTACCAAAGCGAAGTTGTCTACGAGCCGTCAGTAGTAAGGTAGAGATAGTATCGATCGCTATCAGACGAATTACACGACTGAATGAGCCGGTTTCTTTCTTTTCTTTTTTTCCACTTTGTTATAATTTAGGCACATTGACGCCACCCTTTAACCGAGAGAAACATACAAACGTAAAACAGGGAGATTTTAAAACTGATAAATGGATAAAATATGAATGAAATACGCAAAGCAAGGGGAATGTAAATGGGAGAAATTGTCACAAGTTGAAATCACAGAGAACATAAATAAAAAACTCACTGCACAAAGACGCTGAAGAAACACTGCCAGCTCTTATGACACAATGGAAACGTAGGTCACTGCAGTAAAATTCACATGGCACGAAAACACGTTAAAACATTGTACTTGGGGCAGAACACAAATGGAAATCACGATATCCTCCGCAAGTTAAACCTGAAATGACCTACAAAGAGGGGGAGGGGAGGCTTGATGGAAGGAGAAGAGATGGAAGGGTCGGGGATGGTTGTTAGAGGAGAGCGCGGTGGTATGGGGCAGCACGGGAGTAAGATCTGGGTGGAAACCAAGGGAGAGGAGGGGAGAAGTGTGTTGGGGTCAGATTTGGAGGGAAGTTGGGCCAAAGCACATCATTTGGGAACAGGAGATGGTGAAACTTTCTTTGGGATAGGTTATGAAGGGTGTGCAGAGTGGGGGGACATAGCAGTATTGACGCGGCAATGTATGGGGTTGGAGAAGAGACATCAGAGGGTGAGAAAGATCGAGTTTTCGGATGGTGTAGAAAATGAAGATGTGTTAAAAGTAAGTGAGGAGATGTGGGAAGGTCATAGAGGACCCTTGAGGTGGACTAGACGGATACAGAAGGCGAGGCAGAGCGCATGGCTTTCAATGATCTGGAGGGAATTGTAGAATTACGATGGGTGGAGGTCAAAGCGAGACTAGTATAACACAGAAGATGGACATATCGGGGGTTTACAGGTATTGTGGATGGTGGAAGAATGCAATCCCCAAGCCTGGCTCCGTAGGAGTTTCAGACGGCAGCGTTTACAGTAAGCTTTGTGTTGGATGGTAAGGAGTTGGGGAGTCCAGTTGAGATGACGGTCAAGGGTGAGGCCAAGGTAATTCGAAGGGGGAGTAAGGTGATAGGTGTTAATAGATGTAAGACAGAAATTAAGGAGCCGGAAGGAAGGGGTGGTGCAGCCTATGATGATTGCTTGGGTCTTGGAAGGGTTTATCTTAAGGAGCCACTGGTTACACTAAGTAGCAAACTGGTTAGGTGGGTTGCAAGGGATCACAGGATCCATTGGAGGGTAGGATAGAGAGCAAGGAAGGCGTTCTCATCTGTATTTTGAAGAAGATAGACGGTGGGGGGGGGGGAGGTAGTTTGGTCATATCGGCAGTGTACAGGCTGAGCGGTCGAGGTGCAGCGATATTTATGCCGGCCGCTGCGGGCACTATTGGCCAGCGTGTTCACGAAGCGAGACGGTGCCGTAGCCACTAGGTGCGTGCAGTATTTCGTGAAGATACTTTCGGAACGTCTACAGAAGAAGATAAATGGCTAAACTGGGCATACAATACAATTTTTCTACTGCAGAAAATACGAGGCAGGGAAAACAGAAAGCAAAGAAAAAAATTACAGACAATTGGCGTCCTCTCCATAGTGCACAAGATATTTACTGAAATTATCACTGGCTGATAGAAGAAATGTTGTTCTTTTAATCAAATCAAAATGATAAAATTAGCGGAACGGGCCACTTGGAAGCTGCGAAGGAAGACACAGAATAGAGCATTGACAATAAAATAAAACAGCAATATATACAGACAAAACATCATTAACGGGAAAAGTCCTTGAGAGCACGTGAGAAAAAACAACGGAAGTAGAAATGATCTCTACATCTGCGATCTATAGATTGTGATATATTTGCGACTGCTAGATGTGACGTCATCCACACAGCTGGGTCTGTATTTCAGAAGAGTCAACTTTCTTGTCACATTGTGTTCGGTCGTTCAGTTGTGAGAAGTGTGGGAGGGATCGACGAACCATACACACATGGTCAAACTAGAGACAAGAAGACTTTCACAAATGCAGAGGTGGAGGTGAAAGGCGTTAAGTCTCCAGGACGCAGGATATCAATCGTCACAGCACGGAGTTGCTCACCAAATATATCTGAAAAGGCTATACGTGGAACCGCGGTGTTGAATGAAATTATGGAATGTATCATGTTGTTCGACATGATATCCTGCATCATATTGGTTTACTTGACACGATGCATTACACTACATGACATGAGTACTAATAATCACAAGCAATAAGCCATGAATATGTCATGTTGCTTTGATTTAAATGTCTTTGAAGCTGCTTCATAAGTCGAAAACGTAGTTCCCTTCTTTTACAACCCTAACTCTGCCCAGGATATATTCGCCTTTTTCTGCACTACAACAGGAGCATTTTTCGTTCAGATTCATAATGGGCGACATGCACTTTTGTAGACGAAAAACACTTGCTTTGAATACCTGTTTTAGCGTCAGCGTGTGTTCCTCTGGGATGAGAATAGCGGGAGCGATCCCAGACACAAGACACTGTCAAGCTGAAGCGGATGAGGACATGAACAGACGCTTAGATGAGAAATCGACGCGTCCACTGTTAAAGCACAATAGTCCTTTAGCCCCTGTTGTAAGCTTAATACTCTCGTGTTTTCGAGTGTTTAACCCGACTTATGGGGACTGCCCTACCATGATTTAGAAAATTTATTTTACTTTCGCTTTTTCGTCAGATGTCCTCCTGTCACCACAGATATCAAGGAACCTAGGAGCAAGAAGACATTTTTATCATCTCATGTGTAAAGTGTAGGTTTTGTTCTGTGTACGTAACCAGGTATACACTGAGATGTGAAAAGGCATCAGATACTTCCTGAAATCGTGTCGGACCTGCTTCTGCCCTGCATAGTGCAGCAACGTGACGTGGCATGGTCGCAACAAGCCGTAGGCAGTCCCTTGCAGAAATACTGAGCCATGTTGTCTCTATAGGCGTCCATAAGTGCGAAAGTGTTGTGCAGTAACTGAAATCTCGATTATGTCCTATAAATATTCGACGGGGTTCATTTAGGGAGATTTGGGTGGCCAAACCATTCTCTCGAATTCCAGAATGTTCTTCAAACCAATCGCTAACGGTGGTGGACTGGTGACATGACATCGTTGTTTCGGAACTTGAAGCCAAGTAGCCAATCATAGCCAATTCCAGTTCGACCACAGGACCCAGTCCATCGAAGTAAAGATTTTTCTTTTTTTGGTCATCAGTCTACTGACTGGTTTGATGCGGCCCGCCACAGATTCCTTTCCTGTGCTAACCTCTTCATCTCGAGTAGCACTTGCAACCTATGTCCTCAATTATTTGCTTGACGTATTCCAATCTCTGTCTTCCTCTACAGTTTTTGCCCTCTACAGCTCCCTCTAGTACAATGGAAGTCATTCCCTCATGTCTTAGGAGATGTCCTATCATCCTATCCCTTCTCCTTATCAGTGTTTTCCACATTTTCCTTTCCTTTCCGATTCTGCGTAGAACCTCCTCATTCCTTACCTTATCAGTCCACCTAATTTTCAACATTCGTCTATAGCACCACATCTCAAATGCTTCGATTCTCTCCTGTTCCGGTTTTCCCACTGTCCATGTTTCACTACCATACAATGCTGTACTGCAGACGTACATCCTCAGAAATTTCTTCCTCAAATTAAGGCCGGTATTTGATATTAGTAGACTTCTCTTGGCCAGAAATGCCTTTTTTGCCATAGCGAGTCTGCTTTTGATGTCCTCCTTGCTCCGTCCGTCATTGGTTATTTTACTGCCTGGGTAGCAGAATATCTTAACTTCATTGACTTCGTGACCATCAATCCTGATGTTACATTTCTCGCTGTTCTCATTTCTACTACTTCTCATTACCTTCGTCTTTCTCCGATTTACTCTCAAACCATACTGTGTACTCATTAGACTGTTCATTGCGTTCTGCAGATCATTTAATTCTTCTTCACTTACACTCAGGATAGCAATGTCATCAGCGAATCGAATCATTGATATCCTTTCACCTTGTATTTTAATTCCACTCCTGAACCTTTCTTCTGTTTCCATCATTGCTTCCTCGATGTACGGATTAAAGGGTAGGGGCGAAAGGCTACAGCCTTGTGTTACACCCTTCTTAATACGAGCACTTCGTTCTTGATCGTCCACTCTTATTATTCCTTCTTGGTTGTTGTACATATTGTATATGACCCGTCTCTCCCTATAGCTTACCCCTACATTTATCAGAATCTCGAACAGCTTGCACCATATTATATTGTCGAACGCTATTTCCAGGTCGACAAATCCTATGAAAGTGTCTTGATTTTTCTTTAGCCTTGCTTCCATTATTAGCCGTAACGTCAGAATTACCTCTCTCATCCCTCTCCTTTTCCTAATGCCAAACTGATCGTCACCTAGCGCATTCTCAATTTTCTTTTCCATTATTCTGTATATTATTCTTGTAAGCAGCTTCGATGCATGAGCTGTTAAGCTGATTGTGCGATAATTCTCGCACTTGTCAGCTCTTGCCGCCTTCGGAATTGTGTGAATGTTGCTTTTCCGAAAGTCAAATGGTATATCGCCAGACGCATATATTCTACACACCAACGTGAATAGTCGTTTTGTTGCCACTTCCCCCAATGATTTTAGAAATTTTGATGATATGTTATCTATCCCTTCTGCCTTATTTGACCGTAAGTCCTCCAAAGCTCTTTTCAATTCCGATTCTAATACTGGATCCCCTATCTTTTCTAAATCGACTCCTGTTTCTTCTTCTATCACGTCAGACAAATCTTCACCCTCATAGAGGCTTTCAATGTATTCTTTCCACCTATCTGCTCTCTCCTCTGCATTTAACAGTGGAATTTCCGTTGCACTCTTAATGTTACCACCGTTGATTTTAATGTCACCAAAGGTTGTTTTGACTTTCCTATATGCTGACTCTGTCCTTCCAACAATCATATCTTTTTCGATGTCTTCACATTTTTCCTGCAGCCATTTCCTCTTAGCTTTCCTGCACTTCCTATTTATTTCATTCCTCAGCGACTTGTATTTCTGTATTCCTGATTTTCTCGGAGCATGTTTGTACTTCCTCCTTTCATCAATCAACTGAAGTATATCTTCAGTTACCCATGGTGTCTTCGCTGCTACCTTCTTCGTACCTATGATTTACTTCCCCACTTCTGTGATGGCCCTTTTTAGAGATGTCCATTCCTCATCAACTGTACTGCCTACTGCGCTACTCCTTATTGCTGTATCTATAGCGTTAGGAAACTTCAAACGTATCTCGTCATTCCTTAGTACTTCCGTATCCCACTTCTTTGCGTATTGATTCTTCCTGACTAATGTCTTGAACTTCAGCCTACTCTTCATCACTACTATATTGTGATCTGAGTCTATATCTGCTCCTGGGTACGCCTTACAATCCAGTATCTAGTTTCGGAATCTCTGTCTGACCATGATGTAATATAATTGAAATCTTCCCGTATCTCCCGGCCTTTTCTAAGTATACCTCCTCCTCTTGTGATTCTTGAACAGGGTATTCGCTATTACTAGCTGAAACTTGTTACAGAACTCAATTAGTCTTTCTCCTCTTTCATTCCTTGTCCCAAGCCCATATTCTTCTCTAACCTTTTCTTCTACTCCTTCCACTACAACTGCATTCTAGTCGCCCATGACTATTAGATTTTCGTCCCACATTACATACTGCATTACCCTTTCAATATGCTCATACACTTTCTCTATCTGTTCATCTTCAGCTTGCGACGTCGGCATGTATACCTGAACTATCGTTGTCGGTGTTGGTCTGCTGTCGATTCTGATTAGAACAACCCGGTCACTGAACTGTTCACAGTAACACACCCTCTGCCCTACCTTCCAATTCATAACGTATCCTACACCTGTTATACCATTTTCTGCTGCTGTTGATATTACCCGATACTCATCTGACCAGAAATACTTGTCGTCCTTCCACTTCACTTCACTGACACCTACTATATCTAGATTGAGCCTTTGCATTTCCCTTTTCAGATTTTCTAGTTTCCCTACCACGTTCAAGCTTCTGACATTCCACGCCCCGACTCGTAGAACGTTATCCTTTCGTAGATTATGCAATCTTTTTCTCATGGTAACCTCCCTCTTGGCAGTCCCCTCCCGGAGATCCGAATGTGGGACTATTCCGGAATCTTTTGCCAATGGAGAGATCATCATGACACTTCTTCAATTACTGGCCACATGTCCTGTGGATACACGTTACGTGTCTTTAATGCAGTGGTTTCCATTGCCTTCTGCATCCTCATGTCGTTGATTGCTGATTCTTCCGCCTTTAGGGGCAATTTCCTAACCCTAGGACAAGAGAGTGCCCTGAACGTCTATCCGCTCCTCCGCCCTCTTTGGCAAGGTCGTTGGCAGAATGTGGCTGACTTCCGAAGTAAAGATAGCCTACACAATTATGGAGCCGTCACCAATTTGCACAGTGGTATGTTGACAACTTGGGCTTCGTGGAGTCTATGGCACACTTGAACCCTACCATAAAAAAAATGGTTCAAATGGCTCTGAGCACTATGGGACTCAACTGCTGAGGTCATCAGTCCCCTAGAACTTAGAACTAGTTAAACCTAACTAACCTAAGGACATCACACACATCCATGCCCGAGGCAGGATTCGAACCTGCGACCGTAGCAGTCCCACGGTTCCAGACTGCAGCGCCAGAACCGCGCGGCCACTTCGGCCGGCGAACCCTACCATCTCCTCCTACCTGCTGAAATCGGGTCTCATCTGACCAGGCCACGGTTTTCCAGTCGTCAAGGATCCAATCGATATGCTCAAGAGTCCAGGAGAAGCGCTGCCTGCAGACGATGTCGTGCTGTTAGCAAAGGCACTCGTGTCGATCGTTTACTTCCGTGGCCCGTAAGTGCCTATTCACCAATGTCCTAATGGATACGTTTGTTGTACGTTTCACATTCATTTTTTCCCTTACGTACCGCAGTATTACTTGTCTGGTGCCTGCCGGAGTGGCGGAGCGGTTCTAGGCGCTACAGTCTGGAACCGCGCGACCGCTAAGGTCGCAGGTTCGAATCCTGCCGCGGGCATGGATGTGTGCGATGTTCTTAGGATTAGTTAGGTTTAAGTAGTTCTAAGTTCTAGGGGACTGATGACCTTAGCAGTTAAGACCCATAATGCTCCGATCCATTTGAACCATTTTTTTAACTTGTCAGGTAGCACTGACAGCTCTACCGAAACGCCTCTGGTCTCGTTCGTTAAGTGGAGCTGTGGGCCACTGCATTGTCTAGGGTGAGAGGTAATGCCTGGAACGTGGTACTTGACGCATCCTCTTCAAACAGTTGTTGTTGTTGTGGTCTTCAGTCCTGAGACTGGTTTGATGCAGCTCTCCATGCTACTCTATCCTGTGCAAGCTTCTTCATCTCCCAGTACCTACCTCAACCTACATCCTTCTGAATCTGCTTAGTGTATTCATCTCTTGGTCTCCCCCTACGATCTTTACCCTCCACGCTGCCCTCCAATACTAAATTGGTGATCTCTTGATGCCTCAGAACATGTAATACCAACCGATCCCTTCTTCTGGTCAAGTTGTGCCACAAACTTCTCTTCTCCCCAATCCTATTCAATACCTCCTCATTAGTAATGTGATCTACCCATCTAATCTTCAGCATTCTTCTGTAACACCACATTTCGAAAGCTTCTATTCTCTTTTTGTCCAAACTATTTACCGTCCACGTTTCACTTCCATACATGGCTACACTCCATACAAATACTTTCAGAAATGACTTTCTGATACTTAAATCTATACTCGATGTTAACAAATTTCTCTTCTTCAGAAACGCTTTCCTTGCCATTTCCAGTCTACATTTTCTATCCTCTCTACTTCGACCATCATCAGTTATTTTGCTCCCCAAATAACAAAACTCCTTTACTACTTTAAGTGTCTCATTTCCTAATCTAATACCCTCAACATCACCCGACTTAATCCGACTACATTCCATTATCCTCGTTTTGCTTTTGTTGATGTTCATCTTGTATCCTCCCTTCAAGACACCATCCATTCCGTTCAACTGCTCTTCCAAGTTCTTTGCTGTCTCTGACAGAATTACAATGTCATAGGCGAACCTCAAAGTTTTTATTTCTTCTCCATGGATTTTAATACCTACTCTGAATATTTCTTTTGTTTCCTTTACTGCTTGCTCAATATACAGATTGAATAACATCGGCGAGAGGCTACAACCCTGTCTTACTCCCTTCCCAACCGCTGCTTCCCTTTCATGTCCCTCGACTCTTCTCTTCAAACTATGGGTCTCGAAATACTTTCTTAACTATTTCGCTAATGGAATGTCCCATGCGTCTAGCTCCAACTACAATTCCGTGTTCAAAGTCTGCTAATTCCCGTTGTGCGGCTATTATATGGTCTAAAACCTTTTCACATGAACCTCACGAGTACAAATAACAGCTCCACCAATGTACCGTTGTCTGTACCTTCCGTACTCGTTATTACCGCCATCTGCATATACACACACCAAGAAAAGTTTTGCATCACGCCGGTTCTCAGAACTCCTGAAGGTAGACGGTGACTGTGGATATTGTGTCACAGACAAAGTCTCTTTGACTGTTCAGAGATGTACTGAAACCCGCCCACAGATGTTGACAAGCATGCAGGAGCAGCGCCTATTAGACGGAGGGGGTCCGACAGCCGATGAGTTCTAGTCATTTCACCAAGAAGGAGATACACGGCACATGTTGCCTGTAGTTCAACTATGCCTAGACGGTCAGTACCGAGTTACGATCGCGTCCGCATTGTTACTCCGTGCGAGGAAGAGCTCTCAACAAGGGAGGTTTCCAGGCGTCTCGGAGTGAACCAAAGCGATGTTTTTCGGACATGGAGGAGATACCGAGAGACGGGAACTATCGATGACATGCCTCGCACAGGGTTACTACTGCAGTGGATGACTGCTGCCTACGGAATATGACTCCGAGGAACCCCGACAGCAATGCCACCAAGCCTAATGCTTTCTGTGGTGTCACCGCCAGACACCACACTTGCTAGGTGGTAGCTTTAAATCGGCTGCGGTCCATTAGTACATGTCGGACCCGCGTGTCGCCACTGACAGTAACTGCAGACCGAGCGCCACCACACGGCAGGTCTAGAGAGACGTACTAGCACTCGCCCCAGTTGTACGACGACTTTGCTAGCGACTACACTGACGAAGCCCTTCTCTCATTTGCCGAGAGACAGTTAGAATAGCCTTCAGCTAAGTCCATGACTACGACCTAGCAAGGCGCCATTAACGAAATCTGGAGAGAGTCTCACATGTATAACCAAGAGCGATGTACCACAATGATGGAATAAAGTTAAGTATGAACGCAGCTACGGACTTTTCGTTATAGCATTAATTACGTATCCTGTTCCGGAATTCGCGCCAGTCGCGTGAGTTGACGCATGCCCTTTTGGTATCACCGCCTTGTGCCTAGACTGTCTTGTCTAGACACAACACTTTCCGTGCAGCCACAGGACGTCGTGTTCCGACTCAAACTGTGCGCAATAGGTTGCATGATCAGCAACTTCACTCTCGACGTCCATGGCTACGAAAATCTTTGCAGTCACGACATCAGGCAGCGCGGTGCATATGGGCGCCACAACATGCCGAATAGACTGCTCAGGATTGGCACCACGTTCACCGATGAGTGTCGCATATGCCTTCAGCCAGGCAGTTGTCGGAGACGTGTTTGCAGGTAACACGGGCAGGCTGAAGGCCTTAGACTCACTGTCCAGCGAGTGCAGCACGGTGGAGGTTCACTGCTGTTTTGGTGTGGCATTATAAGGGGCCGATGTAAGCCGCTGGTGGTCAGGAAAAGCGCCGTAACGGCTGTACGATTCGTCGTCCATGGCGACGTCAATCTTTGCAATCACGACATCAGGCAGCGCGGTGCATATGGGCGCCACAACATGCCGAACAGACTGCTCAGGATTGGCACCACGTTCACCGATGAGTGTCGCATATGCCTTCAGCCAGGCAGTTGTCGGAGACGTGTTTGCAGGCAACACGGGCAGGCTGAAGGCCTTAGACTCACTGTCCAGCGAGTGCAGCACGGTGGAGGTTCACTGCTGTTTTGGTGTGGCATTATGAGGGGCCGATGTAAGCCGCTGGTGGTCAGGAAAAGCGCCGTAACGGCTGTACGATACGTCGTCCATGGCGACGTCAATCTTTGCAATCACGACATCAGGCAGCGCGGTGCATATGGGCGCCACAACATGCCGAATAGACTGCTCAGGATTGGCACCACGTTCACCGATGAGTGTCGCATATGCCTTCAGCCAGGCAGTTGTCGGAGACGTGTTTGCAGGCAACACGGGCAGGCTGAAGGCCTTAGACTCACTGCCCAGCGAGTGCAGCACGGTGGAGGTTCACTGCTGTTTTGGTGTGGCATTATGTGGGGCCGATGTAAGCCGCTGGTGGTCAGGAAAAGCGCCGTAACGGCTGTACGATACGTCGTCCATGGCGACGTCAATCTTTGCAATCACGACATCAGGCAGCGCGGTGCATATGGGTGCCACAACATGCCGAATAGACTGCTCAGGATTGGCACCACGTTCACCGATGAGTGTCGCATATGCCTTCAGCCAGGCAGTTGTCGGAGATGTGTTTGCAGGCAACACGGGCAGGCTGAAGGCCTTAGACTCACTGTCCAGCGAGTGCAGCACGGTGGAGGTTCACTGCTGTTTTGGTGTGGCATTATGTGGGGCCGATGTAAGCCGCTGGTGGTCAGGAAAAGCGCCGTAACGGCTGTATGATACGTCGTCCATGGCGACGTCAATCTTTGCAATCACGACATCAGGCAGCGCGGTGCATATGGGCGCCACAACATGCCGAATAGACTGCTCAGGAATGGCACCACGTTCACCGATGAGTGTCACATATGCATTCAGCCAGGCAGTTGTCGGAGACGTGTTTGCAGGCAACACGGGCAGGCTGAAGGCCTTAGACTCACTGTCCAGCGAGTGCAGCACGGTGGAGGTTCACTGCTGTTTTGGTGTGGCATTATGAGGGGCCGATGTAAGCCGCTGGTGGTCAGGAAAAGCGCCGTAACGGCTGAACGATACGTCGTCCATGGCGACGTCAATCTTTGCAATCACGACATCAGGCAGCGCGGTGCATATGGGCGCCACAACATGCCGAATAGACTGCTCAGGATTGGCACCACGTTCACCGATGAGTGTCGCATATGCCTTCAGCCAGGCAGCTGTCGGAGACGTGTTTGCAGGCAACACGGGCAGGCTGAAGGCCTTAGACTCACTGTCCAGCGAGTGCAGCACGGTGGAGATTCACTGCTGTTTTGGTGTGGCATTATGTGGGGCCGATGTAAGCCGCTGGTGGTCAGGAAAAGCGCCGTAACGGCTGTACGATACGTCGTCCATGGCGACGTCAATCTTTGCAATCACGACATCAGGCAGCGCGGTGCATATGGGCGCCACAACATGCCGAATAGACTGCTCAGGATTGGCACCACGTTCACCGATGAGTGTCGCATATGCCTTCAGCCAGGCAGTTGTCGGAGACGTGTTTGCAGGCAACACGGGCAGACTGAAGGCCTTAGACTCACTGTCCAGCGAGTGCAGCACGGTGGAGGTTCACTGCTGTTTTGGGGTGGCATTGTGTGGGACCGATGTAAGCCGCTGGTGGTCATGAAAAGCGCCGTAACGGCTGTGCGATATGTGACTGCCATCCTCCGACCGAGAGTGCAACCATATCGGCAGCAAATTGGCGAAGAGTTCGTCTTCACGGACGACAATTCACGCCCCCATCGCTCAGATCTTGTGAATGAGTTCCTTCAGGATAACGACATCGGTCGACTAGAGTGGACAGCACGTTCTCCAGTCATGAACCCTATTGAATATGCCTTGGATAGATTGAAAAGGGCTGTTTATGGACGACGTGACCCACCCACCAACCACTCTGATGGATCTACGCCGAATTGCCGTTGAGGAGTGGGACGATCTGGACCAAGAGTGCCTTGATGAACTTGTGGATAGTATGTCACCACGAATACAGGCATGCATCCATTCAAGACGACGTGCTACTGGGTATTAGAGGTGTACAGTAATCTGGACCACCATTTCTGAAGATTTCGCTGTATGGTGGTAGAACATGCAATGTGTGGTTTTCATGAGCATTAAAAAGGGTGGAACTGATGTTTTATGTTGATCTCCATTCCAGTTTTCTGTACATGTTCCGGAACACTTGGGACCGAACTGGCGCAAAACTTTTTTCATGTTTGTAGGCATATCGCTATACCATGACTTTTGTCGCCTCAGAGTATATCTTAGGCCATCAGTTCGTATGTCGCTATGTTTTGATGACCTTGAAGATGAGGACCATGGTTTTCTTGTCCGGATTAAGAAGGTATTTGCATCGTATATTGCGTATCTGTGGTGAATTAGAATTTACCGGCCGCTGAAAACTGCTGCCGTACGAGTCAGAATTCTGGTATGTTTCCGTTGCAGGAATTCTAGTGGTCCTCAAAGTAATAGAATCGTATCCTTCACGCTCGTCAACACATTCACCTACATCAAATCACATACCACGGACACTATGGTTGTAAAATTGTGAAGAAAATGACACTGACATTTTTCCGTACCCTTTCCTGTTGATCGGAGTTTTTTTAAAAAAATAAAAAAGCGACGGTACTTGCAATGTTCGAGCAAGTATCAACAGGCTAATGTAACATTTATTTAACGAGTTTTGCGAGGAACAGTTTCACGTTTTTAATCTATCCTACACATTAGACTTTTTTTGTGTAGACCATTAATTTAACCTTTTCTCCTTTATATTTCTGTCGCTCATCTAGATACAGTGTACAAGTTATTTACATAAAAGCAGTTTCGATCATGGTGCGATCATCATCAGACCATTAGCAATCCACGAAGATGGCTCGAGAGAGTGTGGCAAGGAGGAACCCGGTATGTAGCGATAATAAATACTACACCAAATTTCGATCGCTTTTACAAAATCCGTCAGGTTCCACAGTGATTTTTGGCAAAATTATTTGAAAAATAACGCCAAGGTTCAGATTATTTTAACGCCGTTCGTCAATGATTTGGAGCCCTCTTTCCGTTATAACAACTCCGTTTCACATTATCTACAAATTATTTACTCATAGTATCCTTCAGTGTTCACGAGACATCTTGCCGAAATTGGATAAAATCTTTATCTGACATTGTGTTGTTTCCAGAAGTTAATATCTGCGTGAAAAGATTAATTTACTCTGTATTTAATGCACGACGATTATGCTCAACAGCAGTACAAAAACAGAAGAGAAATGTTTGCTGAGCAGTTTAAAAGATTATACAGACGATTAAGTGTTATAAATTTGTTTAATAATGTGAAATGCATTATTCTATGTTGCACCGCTTTTCAAATACCGTTGACGTTTAGCCGCAGGGGAGCTGCATTTTGTTATTCAGCTCGACCAGTTTCTCTATTTTTCCCACTGACTTGGCCATTGCAACGCTTTGTTGTGTGTACTAGCGGGCCTAAAGAACGAGCAGGATTTAAGAGGATTTTCATTCTCCAAGAATGAACGCCCGAGATCGCAGATACGTATGCAAATCCGCAAATCATTCTCAATGAGATTTTATTGCACTTCAGGGTTTAGTGCACAATGTTTCTTGGCTTTTAAACTCGGAGAAACGAGCTTTTTCCAACGTTAAGGGCTTCGTTTGCGTTCAGTGCACAAGATAGTATTTCCAACGGTACTTTCGAGAGTCCTTAGGACGGAGTAAAGCCCTTTCACGACATTTTTAATTGGTTGGAATAGCGGAAAAATTTTTCGTAATCACTGTGACTTGAGGGAAATTGTTCTGCCATTAAATGTCATCGGTAAAAATTCGACAGTAACGTCCAAAATATGTCTTCTTAAATGTAATACTTCGTTAGTTTCTTTTAATATATTTCTCTTTATTTATTTGTACTATACTTAGGTGAAACGCAAATTTTCTCTACTTCTAGTTCCTTGAAAACCTTACAGCACCTGTTGAAACCTTTGGTATTTGAAATTTAAATTCAGTTTTGATTTACTTCGTGAGGCGTCAATTCTTAGCGCTTTCGTTGTCACAAGTTTTGTTCCTGGAATCAACTGTGCTCTTTGAAGCAACTGTCATATATCCTCTAATAAGTACGTAGGATATGGTCTACTTGCTATCAAGAATATTCAATAACACGAATAATTATTTTCAGAATACAGTGTGACTGTAGAGATTTTTCCTCATGTGCGTCACATTACCTTCCTTGTGCGCTAATATCACATGTTTAAGATATGTAAGTGACACCAACGCGACAGCGCAAGAATCTTTCTTTACGGGACGTCGAACAGTAGCAGGTGGCTACAGTGGAGAAAATGGTTATTTCCTTGATACAGGGTGTTTCAAAAATGACCGGTATATTTGAAACGGCAATAAAAACTAAACGAGCGGCGGTAGAAATACACCGTTTGTTGCAATATGCTTGGGACAACAATACATTTACAGGCGGACAAACTTTCGAAATTACAGTAGTTACAATTTTCAACAACAGATGGCGCTGCAAGTGATGTGAAAGATATAGAAGACAACGCAGTCTGTGGGTGCGCCATTCTGTACGTCGTCTTTCTGCTGTAAGCGTGTGCTGTTCACAACGTGCAAGTGTGCTGTAGTCAACATGGTTTATTCCTTAGAACAGAGGATTTTTCTGGTGTTGGAATTCCACCGCCTAGAACACAGTGTTGTTGCAACAAGACGAAGTTTTCAACAGAGGTTTAATGTAACCAAAGGACCGAAAAGCGATGCAATAAAGGATCTGTTTGAAAAATTTCAATGGACTGGGAACATGACGGATGAACGTGCTGGAAAGGTATGGCGACCGCGTACGGCAACCACAGAGGGCAACGCGCAGCTAGTGCAGCAGGTGATCCAATAGCGGCCTTGGGTTTCCGTTCGCCGTGTTGCAGCTGCGGTCCAAATGACGCCAACGTCCACGTATCGTCTCATGCGCCAGAGTTTACACCTCTATCCATACTAAATTCAAACGTGGCAACCCCTCAGCGCCTCTACCATTGCTGCACGAGAGACATTCGCTAACGATATAGTGCACAGGATTGATGACGGCGATATGCATGTGGGCAGCATTTGGTTTACTGACGAAGCTTATTTTTACCTGGACGGCTTCGTCAATAAACAGAACTGGCGCATATGGGGAACCTAAAAGCCCCATGTTGCAGTCCCATCGTCCCTGCATCCTCAAAAAGTACTGGTCTGGGCCGCCATTTCTTCCAAAGGAATCATTGGCCCATTTTTCAGATCCGAAACGATTACTGCATCACGCTATCTGGACATTCTTCGTGAATTTGTGGCGGTACAAACTGCCTTAGACGACACTGCGAACACCTCGTGGTTTATGCAAGATGGTGCCCGGCCACATCGCACGGCCGACGTCTTTAATTTCCTGAATGAATATTTCGATGATCGTGTGATTGCTTTGGGCTATCCGAAACGTACGGGAGGTGGCGTGGATTGGCCTCCCTATTCGCCAGACATGAACCCCTGTGACTTCTTTCTGTGGGGACACTTGAAAGACCAGGTGTACCGCCAGAAACCAGAAACAATTGAACAGCTGAAGCAGTACATCTCATCTGCCTGTGAAGCCGTTCCGCCAGACACGTTGTCAAAGGTTTCGGGTAATTTCATTCAGAGACTACGCCATATTATTGCTACGCATGGTGGATATGTGGAAAATATCGATCGTACTATAGTGTTTCCCAGACCGCAGCGCCATCTGTTGTTGAAAATTGTAACTACTGTAATTTCGAAAGTTTGTCTGCCTGAAAATGTACTGTTGTCCCAAGCATATTGCAACAAACGGTGTATCTCTATCGCTGCTCGTTTAGTTTTTATTGCCGTTTCAAATATACCAGTCATTTTTGAAACACCCTGTAAATGGTCTACGGTGGCAGCAGAAATGCCTTTTTGCAGCTATATCTAGATACATACTTCACAAAACACTCTCTGCACTGCGTGGCCAATGTACTCGGTAGTGACGTTTAGCAATTTTTCTGTCGTATTCCATTTGCTTTTCCTTCCAGAGAAACACGCCCGTCTATACGCCGTACATTGCGCCACAGTCTGTCTTATCTTATTCCCATGAACCCTACGAAAACTACGCCAGAGAGGCAGCGGGATCGTTACTGTCTTCCAGGAATCTCGTTTTTATTTTTCCAACAGACTTGGCCGGTGGAGCGCTGTGTTTAAATTACAGTATTTCGCGAAAACAACGTTACCGTTCCTAAAAAGATTCCGATTTAATCCATCGAGACCTCTGTTACATTCTCGTATCGGGGGTACCAAATTTTCAGCTACAAATCTGAATTTCTTTTTATGCCTGCTCTCATACCCGCATGATGACACCAGACTCCAGAGAATCATTCTAAAATTTGCTCCTCCAGCTTCTCGATGAAGGATTTGGCGAGAATAATGTAATTCCTTCTTGAATAAGATTGCTTTGCAAACCAACATTGGCAAAACAAAAAAAAAAACGTACGAAGTCCGAACAGACCTTGAAAGCCCAACAGAACCGACCGGTCGCCGTGTCATCCTATTAATTCCAGACTTTCTGAAGTAGTTCGCTGCTTAATCCCCTTCAATCTTAGCTAAATTACATCTTGTTCGAGATATGACTTTATTATTTATTTCTATTCCACTACAAATTGAGAGCATCTTTGTGTCGGTGATCTTCGAAATAAGGAACCAATCGAGGCGCATGTGACTGAGCTATGAAGAAGGAGAGACTTTCCTTGCGAAAGGCATGACGTAACACACAGCACTGTACTAACAGCCGTTAGGGATCTAGATGCGTATTCGAATATTACAGCGTTAAGCTTCGTCAGTGGCTGTCCTCAATGAGAGCCATGAGGTATTTGAGCAACACACGTGGTTTCATCAACAAAGCATTTTTAGGAAGTTTTCGTAATTTAAACTTAATCGACCTGTTCTAGTTCCTAATCGAAGTAGTTTACACGAATGGATTTAGAACCTGAGAGAGGTTAGCTCCAAATTGGGATCCATTTGCTTTACGTCGGGCGATAGATAGCAGAAAATGTTAACAGTGAGCGTCATCAAGTAAGTAAACGTTTTCCAAATACACCCACGGGCCACTAAAAGCTTTCTGACTCCTTATGTTCACTTGACGGGTTACCTGAGGATCACATGTCCTAGGTACCGTATTCCATCACTGTCTTAAAAGCGTGAGCTTGTTTTGGCTAACTATTGTCCCTTGTTATGAAATTGTTCATATTATGCCAGGATTTGTATAATTCGTTTGCAGTTTCGCTCTCTGATTCCTCGGAAGTCGTCTGAAATTTCCGTGATCAACATCCCTCTACATTGACAACGTCAGTTTCCTGCTTCCCATTTTTATTTTATAATTTATTCCGGAAAATAATGGAGAAGTGTTATGAGTGGAACAGGGAATTGTATCTATGAAGTTATTGTCTGTTCTACAAGATTATGGAATAGGAGGCAAACTTCTGCAAGCAATTAAAGGTCTTTACATGGATAGTCAGGCAGCAGTTAGAGTTGACGGTAAATTGAGTTCATGGTTCAGAGTAGTTTCAGGGGTAAGACAAGGCTGCAACCAGTCTCCATTGTTGTTCATATTATTTATGGAACATATGTTGAAAACAATAGACTGGCTGGGTGAGATTAAGATATGTGAACACAAAATAAGCAGTCTTGCATATGCGGATGACTTAGTTGTGATGGCAGATTCGATTGAAAGTTTGAAAAGTAATATTTCAGAGCTAGATCAGAAATGTAAGGACTATGGTATGAAGATTAGCATCTCCAAAACGAAAGTAATGTCAGTGGGAAAGAAATATAAACGGATTGAGTGCCAAATAGGAGGAACAAAGTTAGAACAGGTGGACGGTTTCAAGTACTTAGGATACATATTCTCACAGGATGGCAACATAGTGAAAGAACTGGAAGCGAGGTGTAGCAAAGCTAATGCAGTGAGCGCTCAGCTACGATCTACGCTCTTCTGCAAGAAGGAAGTCAGTACCAAGACTAAGTTATCTGTGCACCGTTCAATCTTTCGACCAACTTTGTTGTATGGAAGCGAAAGCAGGGTGGATTCAGGTTACTTTATCAACAAGGTTGAGGGTACGGATATGAAAGTAGCTAGGATGATTGCAGGTACTAGTAGATGGGAACACTGGCAGGAGGGTGTCCACAATGAGGAAATCAAAGAAAAACTGGGATTGAACTCTATAGATGTAGCAGTCAGGGCGAACAGCCTTAGATGGTGGGGTCATGTTACACGCATGGGAGAAGCAAGGTTACCCAAGAGACTCATGGATTCAGCAGTAGAGGGTAGGAGGAGTCGGGACAGACCGAGGAGAAGGTACCTGGATTCGGTTAAGAATGATTTTGAAGTAATAGGTTTAACATCAGAAGAGACACCACTGTTAGCACTGAATAAGGGATCATGGAGGAACTGTATGAGGGGGGCTATGCTCCAGACTGAACGCTGAAAGGCATAATCAGTCTTAAATGATGATGATGATGATGATGATGATGATAATTTATTCCGGAGTCCGTACAGTTTTGTATTTTATCTAAATTGTTTCTCGTTAACCAGTACATTTTAGAAAGGAGCAATATGTTGAGGAATAAATGCTGGACAATTAATGGGTTTGCGTATTCATCGAACAACGAAAGATTGAGGAACTGAGTGCACTGTACTCATTTAGAGTCGTCACTTCTCTACGTTGTGCTGGGCTGTAGCTGTCAGTCGCAGTACAATCCACGCGATTTCAAACTCTCGTATCCATCATGGTTCAGGATATACTTCTGTCGAACCTAAATAACCTCTAGTGACACTCTTTTGTAGACGTGCAGAAAATGACCTACAAACACGACTTTTAACTTACCTAAAATCCTTTCAGAAAGTGCTGTTGTTACAATACTGGCTCATTTTTCCGAGCGGAGTTTCCTTCAGTTCCACCAGAACTGGAACCTGTCGGGCTCACAGACACATAGAATGACTGCTAAACATGAATGAAGGGCAGCAGGCAGATTCCTTATCAATAGATTTCGGAAAGAGTTTGACACCGTGCATCACTGCAGACTGCTAATGAAGGCACTAACATATGGAATAGATTGCCAGACACTTGAGTTGGTCGAAGGCTTATGAAGTAATGGAACCCAGTACGTTGTCCTCGACGGCGACTGTTCATCAGAGGCAGTGGCATCGTCAGGGGTGCCCCAGAGTACTGACGTAGGACTGCTTTTACTCTCCGTATAGACAAATGACCTGACAGACAGGGTGAGCAGAAGTTTGCAGCTGTTTGTTGATGATGTTGTGGTGTACAGGGAGAAAATACGTCAAGTGACTGTAGGAGGACATAAGAACATTTCCAATTGGTGCGATGAATGCATCTAGCTCTGCATGTAGATAAATATATGTTAAAGGAGATGAGTGAGAGAAACAAAACTTTAACGTTCAAATTCAGCTTTAGTAGTGTATCGCATGACACAGTCACGTCGATTAAATATTTGGACACGACGCTGCAGAGTGATATGAACTGGAAAGAGCAGATTAGAATGGTAATAGGGAAGGCGAATAGTCGACTTAGGAAGAGATTCTTTCGGACGGCTAACAGAAACGGTCAAGACTGCCAGTCTTGCTTGTGAGATGAAAGCAGAGCTCACCACATGCAGCATAGTCGACAGGACCGATTGTGGACCCTGGTACAGAGCCGAGGGTCTGAATCAGAGGTTCAGACGGTTCTGCGGCCGTGTTGGTTGCAGATTCCTCGACTTGCGCCATACGGTGGTTGGATTTCGGGTTCCGCTGAAAAGGTCAGGACTCCATTACACACAGTAGTCGGCTACGCGGGTCGCAGGGGCTGTGAGGATTGGACTGGGCGGCTTTTTAGGTTCCAGGGTCTCTGGGAAACACAAAAAGGGCTTCTGTCTCAAAGTGTGCAGGCCGAACACAGGAAGAACGTAGATACAGGTACATCGTTGTAACAGTTGTAAATGGTCGTAGCTGTCTTGGGAAAGTACAAGATCTCCAAGCACTAATAGAAAGCGCTGATGCTCAAATCGTTATAGGCGCTGAAAGCTTGTGAAACTGAAGTATATAGTTCCTGTGACCTAACACGGGCAGATTTCGTTCTTGGCGAACGATGTAAAATAATAACTGGACCCTCTTACCGACCTCCAAACTCAGATATACAATTGCTGAAAGTTTAAAAGAGAACTTGAGTTTGATTTCAAACACGTATCTGACACATACAATTACAGTTGGTGTTGACTTTACTTTAACTTCAATGTGTTGGCGAAAATACATGTTTAATTCCGGACGTACGCATAAAACACCATCCGAAATTGTGCTAAACACATTCTCTGAAAATTATTTCGATAAGTTAGTGCTGAACCCATGCGAATAGTCAATAGTTGGGAAAACACACATGACCTCTTAGCAACGAATAATTCTGAGCTAATAACGAGCATCAAAACGGATACTGGGATTAGTGGAAACAAGGTTGTCGTAGCGAGACTGAATATTGTAACCCCCAAATCCTCAAAAATCATACCTATTCAAAAAGGAAGATAAAAATCAACTTGACGCCTTCGTGATCTCCACTCCTCCCAAATCACCAATTTAAGTGTATACCAGATATGGCTTGAATTGTAAGAAATAGTATAGGCAGCAATTGAGAGATTTATATCAAATAAATTAATAAACGACGGAGCTGATCCTCCTTGATACACAAAACGGGTCAGAACACTGTTATTCAAACAATGGAAAAACGTGCCAAATTTAAACGGACGTGTAATCTCCAAGATTGGCGATGTTTCACAGAAGCCCTAAATTTAGCGAGGACTTCAATGCAATATGGTTATAACAGTATCAACAACGAAGCCTTGATGCAGTGGAAATACTATCGATGACAGTGCTGCTAAAGCACATTACTAAACACAGCCTTCCGAAATTCCTTCACCAAAGACGACGAAATAAATATTCCATAATTCGAAACAAGAAGAACTGCCAACATGAGTAACTTGGAAGTAGATATCCACGGAGTACTGAAGCAACTTAAATCAGTTAACAAAAGCAAATCTTCGGGTCTAGACGGTAAACCAGTTAGGTTTGTTTCAGACTACGCTGATACAATATCTCCATACTTAACACTTATGTGCTACCGTTCGCTTGGCGGAAGGTCTGTACCAAAAGACTGGAAAATTTCACAGGTCACACCAATATTCAAGAGAGGCAGCAGGAGTAATCCACTAAATTACTGACCCACATCATTAACGGCGGTAAGCAGCAGCATTTTGGAGCATATATTGTGTTCAAACATTATGAATTACCTTGAAGAAAACGGTGTACTGACACAAAGTCAACACGGATGTAGAAAACATCGTTTTAGTGAAACACAACTAACCCTTTACTCACACTAAATGTTGGATGCTATTGACAAGGGATTTCATACTGATTCTGTATTTTTAGGTTTCCATAAGGCTTTTGACACTGCACCACACAAGCGGCTTGTTGTGAAACTGCGTGCTAATGGAATATCATCTCCGTTAAGTGACTGGATTCGTGATTCCCTGTCGGCATAGTAACTGACGGTAAGTCATCGAGTAAAACAGAAATGGTTACTGGCGTTCCCCAAGGTAGTGTTTCAGGCCGTTTGCTGTTCCTCATCTGTATAAACGATTTGGGAGACAATCTGAGCAGCCGTCTTAGATTGTCTGTAGATGACGCCGTCGTTTGTCGACTAATAAATTCATCAGAAGATCAAATCAAATTGCAAAACGATTTAGAAAAGATATCTTTAGGGTGCGAACATTGGAAATTGACCCTAAATAACGAAATGTGTGAAACCATCCTCGAAAATACTAAAAGGCACCCTTTAAACTTCGGTTACATGATAAATCAGACGTAAAGGCCGTAAATTCAGCTGAATACCTAAGAATTGCAACTACGAACAAATTACATTGGAAGGGACACATAGAAAATGTTGTGGGGAAGGTTAACCAAAGACAGCGTTTTATTGGCAGGACACTTAGAAAATGTAACAAATCTACTAAAGGGGTTGCCTGCACTATGCTTGTCCGTCCTCTTTGAGAATACTGCTGGACGGAGTGGGATTCTTTCCAGATAGGATTGACCGAGTACATCGGAAAAGTACAATGAAGGGCAGCAAGTTTCGTATTATCTCTAAACAGAGGAGAGAGTGTCACTGACATGATACAGGATTAGATGTGGACATCATTAAGACAAAGGTGTTTTTCGTTGCTGCGGAATGTTCTCACGAAATTTCAGATCACCAACTTTCTCCACCGAATGCGAGAATTTTATGTTGACGCTGACCTACACAAGTAGAAATGATCACCATAATAAAATAAGGGAAATCAGAACTCGCTCAGGAAGATTTTGCTGTCAGTTTTTCCGCGGGCTGTAATAGATTGGAATAATAGAGAATTATTGTGAAGGTGGTTCGATGAATCCTCTGCGAGGCACTTAAAAATGATTTAAGAGTATCCATGTAGATGAAGATTTACATGTGAACTGTAGGAATATTACGAAAATGTGGTTCATCCGTAAAGGTGACCGCGTATAGAAGATTAGCACGACCCACTCTTCAGTACTACTCAAGTGTGGGTTCCCCACCAGGTCGGATTAAAGGAAGACATCGAAGCAATTCAGAGGTTGACGCTAGGTATGTTACTGGTGTGTTCTATGAACGCGGCAGCACGTTTTTCTTCATGAACTGAAATCGAAATCCCTGGAGGGAGGACGACGTTCTGTTCGAGGAACACTATGCAGAAAATTTAGAGACTCGGTATTTTAAGCTGCAAACAGAAAGAGTCTACTGCCACCAACATACATTTCGCCCAAGGACCACGAAGTTAAGACAAGAGAAATCAGGGCTCGTACGGACGCGTATAGGCAGTCGATTTCCCGTAGCTCTGTTTAGGAATTGAACAGGAATGGATTATGGCTATAGTCCGATTAAAATTTCTGGATAGCTGACGTTACACGTGTGGTAGCTAGTTTCCTCCAATCGTAACGCCCAACGTCTTGTCCGAACTGTTCGCTGTTACCGAACTGCCACAACAGGTGATCAGTTCAGTTTAAATTCGCTATCATGTCTCCTTTCTTGATGTCTTTATAACCCGAATGGTCTGGTTCTTTTATTTCGTATTTCATCGCACATGATAACCACACCACAAACAAAACACACGCACACGTAGACATAAGGAAATACACCCGTTTCATACACAGCACTAGCTAAACACTATTGGATTTATCCGCAAAGTTGCGGTTCAGTGCCATATACACATTTATTATAATCACCGAGATCGGCTTATATTAGATAAGCTTCGCACGACATTGGTGAAACCGAATATTTGAAGGCTGCAGTTCAACATTGCGAATGAGTCTCCATAACGGTATATATAAGAAATAGCGTAGTGCATCGGTTAGCGTCTAAACTTGAGGTGTGGAAGTTCCTAGATTCCAACCTGGTCAAATGCAGGGAAGCCTCTTTATTTATAAATCCAATCGAAGACTATGACTATTATTTTTATATAATTAATGCAGACACTTTGCCCAGTTATTTACATGGTCATATTGAATTACTTATATGTCCTTATTTTTGCTCCTATCATTCCTTTTCGTTTGGAATCTGTTTGTGTCGCCTATAATCTTTAGCCACGTGCCAAACAAAACAGCTCGTCGGTTGGTAGCACAGCGACTTTCGGTAGCCCGTGTGAAGATACTTTCAGGTAACAATGATAGCGAGAAATTACAGTTTGCTTTTAGCGCTGAAACTGAAATTTTTCGGTATTGAGTTCGCTCGTGGATGTTAGCTTTCATCGCCGTGAACAAAGCTATCGTGATTTTAGTGTTGCCACAGATTATTGACCGCCGTTTTGACGGATACGTTGTACATCATAAGGTTGTGGTTAGGTTAGGAAACGATTTTAAATTCAGAGAATTAAAAACGCATCGTATGCCGCAGTGCAATAACTGGTCACTTAAAATCCTCCATGGACAGAATATCTTGCAAAACCGTCGTGCTTAGAGGCGGTCGCTTCCAACACTGCACGGCGTTACACGTTAACAGCATTTGTGAAGTCATCCATCGTGTTTGTGTGTCGCCTATACGCGAGCTGTAGCCAGCGGTCGATGTGGGAACACCGCAGCGGCAAGTAACACACGTACAGTATCAAATAATTTTAATCGGATTATAGCATCATACAGTGACTCGCCGAATATGCGTAGGCACATTCCGGTATCTTTCGATCTCAAAAGTGGATGATTAGAGTTAACATTATACAGAAGTAAAGTATTGGTGGATATGCATTGCAGAAAAGATGAGATGAGAGGTGGGGCAAGGAGGCTACATATATTTTAATTCAGGTTGCACGTATTCAGGGGCAAATACACATTCATGGGCAAATTTTATTGATTTATGAACCCCTTAACGCAGGCTGTTCCAGCTCGTCGGCTCCGTTGTGAGCCGCGGAGCGCTCCCAGCTCCAGGGAGCCGTGTCGCTCGCTGTGGCCATTGAAGTGGGCCGGCACGCCGGCACGTGGCGCGGCTGGCTGAGGCAGGCGGCAGGGCAAGCGTTTTGACGTGACAGCTGCGTCTTACAAGATCGACAACCTCATACTCTTAGCAGCTAAGAAGTGGTGACATGATACACCAGGAAATACGATGTTCAGGAAATAAATAAGAAACAACTGTTTTACAAGAAATTGCATACCAAATTTATTGGGCCTCTGTAGCTCGACATTTTCTTTTCATTACAAGATCGGAAGTATCAGGCGTCAACCGCAAGACCGCTACGGTCGCAGGTTCGAATCCTGCCACGGGCATGGATGTTTGTGATTTCCTTAGGTTAGTTAGGTTTAACTGGTTCTAAGTTCTAGGGGACTAATGACCTCAGCAGTTGAGTACCATAGTGCTCAGAGCCATTTGAACCATAAGGCGTCAAAGTGTTCGCAGCGTTAATGTGGAGAATGGCCTTCATTGTTGCATCCTGAAGAAACGACCGTTCTTACCGTTTTCATTGCTGAGTAAAGCTGCTCACGCCCGCATCTCGTGGTCGTGCGGTAGCGTTATCGCTTCCAACGCTCGGGTTCCCGGGTTCGATTCCCGGTGGGGTCAGGGATTTTCTCTGCCTCGTGATGGCTGGGTGTTGTGTGCTGTCCTTAGGTTAGTTAGGTTTAAGTAGTTCTAAGTTCTAGGGGACTGATGACCATAGATGTTAAGTCCCATAGTGCTCAGAGCCATTTGAACCATTTTTTTAAAGCTGCTCACAACAATACGTAGATCCAAACATGCACATGATCTGAGCGGCGTTGTTCTGAAGCTTGGGAAATGTTTTTCGCTGTAATGAACGATATCATCGTTACAAATCCAAGGTGTTGTAGTACCTCTTTTTCAACAAAGTTGAATTTTGCAAATCAGTAATCTTGAATTGAAGTGACGATGACATGTCATCGGGGGAAACTGAAAAAGGACTGCTGAACTCCTTAAGTTCCATTTCCAAACTAGTGAAGTCTCGGAATCGTGTTTCAAACGATGTGATAAGCTGCTTTAACTTTCTTTGGTAATCGCCGAAAGTAGTGCCTTCAGGTAGTTTTAAAGAAGCAAGACGATTGAAGAACGTTAAATGTCCATTACTCATCTGCATCTCAAATAAACGTAACCTTTCCATGAACGCTTTGATCTGGTCGTGTATGTCAACGATTATCTACCCTTTGCCCTGCAATTACAGATTTAAATTATTCAGATGCATAGTTATATCACCTAGGAACGCCAGGTATGATACCCATTTTATATCTTTCAGACAACACATTTCTTCCCCCTTTCGCTTCAAGAAAAAGGGATATTTCCTCACCAATGGCAAAGAAAATATCTAGAACTTTTCCCCGTCTCAGCCAATGAACTGTACTGTGGTAACGTATATCCCCATACTCCGCTTCCATATCTTTCAGGAAACCTTTGAATTGGCGACGATTCATACCGCGACGCCACACAAAACTCACACACTTCTGGACATCTTTCACTACGCCACCTAGCTCTACTGTTTCAACACACAGTGTCTCTTGGTGAATTAAACAATGAAGAGTCAAAATGTTTTTCCCGAATTCGTCCCTGAGTTTATTTTTCAAGCGAGAAGTAAAACCTTGGTGACGCCCTATCATTTGTGGTGCACCGTCTGTCGCTACAGAATGGAGCTTATCCCACGGAAAATTCATATTGTCCACTGATTCACAAGCAGCTTCAAAAATGTCTCGTCCTGTTGCGGTGTAATCGGGTGGTACCTCATCCAAGAGTTCTTCAGTTACTTGCAGCTCCATGTCGACACCACGTACAAACACTGCAAGCTGAGCACAGTCCGATATGTCGGTGCTTTCGACAAGCGCTAGTGAAATTAGGACAAATCTCTCCGCCTTTTTCCAGAGCTGTGTCTCTAAATTTACTACCATGTCCAGGATTCGACGAGACATTGTTTGTTCGACAGGCAAACCCTTTCAATTGCCTGCACCTCCCTTGGAAACAAACATTCTGGAACTGCGACAATGCACAATTATACGAGTGGTCCCACCGAAAACGGCTAGCCACTCGTCGCAATGATGTGAGCGACCCTGTAGCTTGCTCTAATTGCAGATTCAGTAGTGTTTTTACCGCTCTCATTCACCTCAAAATTATAAACGCATTACAGAACACGAAGTATGTTGCATGTTTTGATACCCTCCGTATTACGAACCGTTTTTAAACTTACGTCTCCCGGTATGTCGTTCTTAAGCCTAGCTACCAGTTCTCTTCTTGCAACGCCTTCTACCTTATCGCAGTGCACTGCGTGAAGACGTGTATAATGTCGCTGTATATTGTACCCCTTCGCAGAATTAAATACTTTATGACATACAAGACACTGCGGACGACTATCCCTCTCAGTGAATGGAAAGGTATCCTCTAATAGAGGTACAGGGCTCCTGCGGCTACTTATAGCTGTCATTGAACACGGATTATTGCGTCAGTTGCGGCTGCATGCGGCCAGGGGGCACTAAGTTCGCTTTCCCCCTCCACGCGGGCTCCAAGCCGCCGCAGTGAGCCCTCCGGAGCGCTCCGCCTCCCTGGAGCTCGGTTGGAACAGCCTGCCTTAACGTCTCCTACATCTATTGCAATGGTAATTGATTTATGACCCCATGGGGTTTATTTATGACCCCGTAGGCGCGAACTGCCCTACTGGAAAACTCCCCTCCTCACCAACCCCTATGGGAAATTCCCTACGCCCACCCCTCGCCAATACTGGTACAAGCACACTTTGGATATCGAATTAATTGAGTAATTAAACTGATCAATTAATCAGGGGTCACCACCAGATGACATCCCCACCACCATCACTCGCTCCCTCCCACCCTGCCCCACCCAACTAACATTGGCAGGAAAACTCACTGAGCTGCTGGAATGGAACAATCCGATGACAGGAAACTCAACTATATTGCTGAGGGTATAATAATATATTGTTTATTTATAAATGTCAGTATCCGGGGGCTGCTTTGGAAGATACAGCTCTTGTAAAATACATCAAAAGGAAGTAATTAAATATCACGCTTTTTCCCAATCGCACAATGAATTCTGTGAACATAAAACACTCTCCACATGTAATTACAATGTTACAGATCACACTAAACATATATGGCGAAAAAACAATTTTCTGACGGCACACACTTGCTTCTTGACACACGTCGTCTGCAGGGTACCAGTTGATGACAGAATCAGCCACACATTTGTTCAGTATAGGGCAGCAATAGCAGGAGTGACGGCTCACTATCGGTAGTAGCCCCTCGTTGCTGCTACTTAATCCCTGAACAAAGCATCAGGTGCCGGAGTCTGTTTCATACCAGGCTCACTTCCTGTTGTGCTCCACAACACGCAGCTTCCATAGCAGGTCACTGGAAGCCACTGCTCTATGTGTTCGCCTCCAGTTCCACAGTGACAGGGTAGAAGATGCTTCAGTGGTCCATTTTTCAAGAGACCACAAGCATTGATTCCTCATTGCTTATTGAAGCCAGCTGTATGATCGTTTTGGTGGCCTCGGTGGCAGTCATCATGACTAACAAATTAACTTTGGAAATTGCATCTTTGATTTATATGGCTTACAATGCATAACCATTTGGGACAAGGGGTATCATGCAGGACTTAAAGCCACAGAGCATGGATAATATGGAATCAATTGTCAATCACAATATTAGATCAATGGAATGATTTTTATACATCCACATCAGCGTGTAAGTACCTTCATTCATCCAGCTTTTGTCGTATTTACCTCAGTTTTAAGTATTTCACGTCAATTTTCGTAATTTTACCATCTTTCCCATACGTTTGGTTCATGATACACAGTTATGTGAGTTCCAAACCATCAGTCTTGAAAACTTGTCATGGCAGCAAAACGTCTCATCATATCAATCTCGTGATGCTATCAGTCTGTGACATTGCAGCCTGAGTGTCAATTTCTGTATCATTGCTATACCTGCCCCCAATCCCTTCATTACTTTGTGAAGGCTATATACAAGTGGAAACATCATGAACTCTATTACACTGCGTACACCACATAATAATAATACTGTTTCTTAGTGTAGGAAAAATCTGTCATGAGAGAGGAGGCGCAAAAACTAGGTTCCTTGGCAAAAACACTTCATAAATTCGGTAGGATTTTTTTTATGAATAGTCATCTTAGCCTGTGTGGATGGGAGTCACAAAGTACTCTCATTGGTACTCGAGCATAACTCTGGATGTTCACTCTATGCATGTGTTAACTGTCCATGTCTTTAACCAACATTCCCCCTAAAAATCCCTCTGATTTAATTTGGTGCTGACGAGAAGTACGAACACACTATGTCCATTACATTCGACATCTCGTTAAGGAACGGAATGAACTGAATTACACACAATCAATACATGGCGGTATTTTCCTTTCACGGCTGACTGTCGCCCGTAATACAGACTTATTGTCATTTCAGTACCGTAATTAGCGCCCTATGAAGACTGTTCTGTACCAATTTTACTCACATCTCTCATACAACTATACCCTATATCTTTAGATTCATGCAAGCTCAGGAGGTTAGAACCCTTTATTGATGTATAGCAGATCTGAGAATGATGCATTTGAGAGTGTTGGGGTCATATAATAGACGACTAAGAAGAAGAAGAAATGTGTGGTTTATGTATGAAGGTGCTCTATACGGAAGGAGTTTGAAACATTTTATGCAAATCATTTATGCTATCAGTTCTCTAGTATTGTTGTAGTGTTTGGATTCTGTACCACGAAGATGCTGGAAAGACAAAAATGATAGTAGAACTTAAACTAATACTCCCAAAGCTACACAGTTCCACACTTAAAATCATAGGAATATGATAAAGGAGTTCGTAGATGGTGATATTTATAGACCACCTTCGATATCAAAGAACTGTAGCTGTTATGCTCGTGAATTTGTATGTGCAGTCCGTGTATAGTATCTATGGATGTGAGTTTCCTCCTGGGAGAAATGAAAACCTCTGTATGTTGGAGATGTTGGTTCATGTACAAATAGGAAGTAGCCATTTGAGAGAGAGAGAGAGGGGGGGGGGGAGGGAGGGAGGAAGGGACAGGGAGAGAGAGAGAGAGACCATGTGTTTTAACAGGGGTATGAATATCGAAGTGTTGCCTCCACCTTATGCTTTGTCTGCGACAAAGTAACCAGAGGGGAAGGGGAGAATGGGACTGGAGTAAGGAGGGGTGGGAAGGTTGCTTCGCCCAGTGCCCTCTACCGGTGGTACAGTGAACTAGCTCAGCAGGGTGAGCACTTCCACTGATATGGTATGGAAGGTGTATGTTGGAGACAAAAGAGGGGGTGAGTCTGGTATCAAAGAGGTGCCGGCACCTGATGCTTTGTTCAGGGATTAGGTAGCAGGCGAGCAGGGGTTGCTACCAACACCAGTCTGGACTCCTGCAATTGCTGACCGGTGTTCAGAGCATGTGAGGCCGTGACCTCGGCGGTTAGTGTGATCAAAGTAGCTACTGTGTGCAACGGGAAAGTACTGGAAAATTGTTTTTTATGCAAGATATGTTTATCGTGATCTGTAACAGTGTAACTACACGTGTAGAGTTCTTTATATTGATAGTATTCCTTGCAGTATTGGAAAACAAAGAGATCTATTTAATTACTTCTTTTCGATGAATTTTAGAAGACCTGCATCTTCCAAAGCATCAGAGAAGGATGATCTCCTGCTGAGAATAAAAGAAAGATCCAATAGTGAAAACTGGAATTTATAAATATATTTTTATACCCTCTGCAATGTAGTTGAATTTCCTGTAGTGGGAACCTTCCAGCCCAGCGGCTCAGCGATTTTACCGCCATTTCTTCTGGAAGGGAGGGGAGAAAGGGGAAGGGGATAGGGATTGTGGGAGGGTCATCCTCTTGGAAAATACTCAGTGGAATGCTGTTCATGAATAGCAGCTCAACAGGTTGAATCACAGTCTGTTGTACAATTCTGGAGTCAGGGTGCTTGGATAATCATTAATGTGGTCCTGCTGTCAAACGAAACCTCTTCTGTCTCCATAACAGCAGGTGTAGGTCCATTGCGTAAGGCCACAGACAGGTGTGTTGCAAGCACTTTACTGGCCCCCTTCTGACCGACACATGTCCATCACTGACACAGAGGCAGAACCAGATTTCATCGAAAGCCACATCACACCTCCTACCTGCACTCCAATGAATTCTTCCTTGACGCTGCTGAAGTCAACAAATGGCTGTGGTTTGGGGTCAGTGGAATGCACACTACATGGTGTCTCGCTCGGAGCCATCCTCGAAGTAACAGACCGTAAAAGTTAATTTTGTTACTGTGGGCCAACTGCTGCTCAAATTCCCGGTGCAGGTATAGTATCTACGTTCCTGCCAAGTCTCTCTGCAGTATCGCAGAAGGAACATGCAGCTTCTCTTAGGCTTGTAAGACAATCTCGTTCAAACTTATCGAGGTGTTGATAATGGCGTGTTTACCGTCTTAAAGGCTTCTTGGCCAACATTAACTCACCACGTCCAATCTCAAAGGTAACTAGCACTCACGACCACTCAGCATTTATTTAATGTAAACCTGATATGTTCGTCCTTCTACTACGAGCGCCACTGTCATGCGACTATCACGAAATTTGAAGAGACATTTTAGACGTAGTTAGACGCCTACCAACAGACAACTCCGTCATGGTGATGCGCTTTTACCCATCAGTGTATGTTGTGTGTGATACCATAATTTAACTTTTATGGGTCGTAAGTTCTGAGGCGGAGACTGGGAAACGTCTGAGTGTTTACGAAGTGGTCACAGGAGACCATGTAAAAGCTACACACAGGACCGGACCACTGGCTGATTATATGTCGTGCAGATTGAGTCCGTGTCTGGTACTCCTCAATGTCTCGCAAGTTAGTGCACTTTGCGTTAAGCTACACGATTATGTACTACTGTGGCCAATCGCCTAAACGACACAAAATAACTGTTGAGTAGCAAGATTATTGTGTAGAGCTGATAATGTTGCAGATGCCTTTTTATGGATTTCTGAGTTATTACACCTACATCCCAGTTAATTTACTCCTTAGTGAATTTGGATGCTAACTACAAAAATCAGTTTCAGATGAACTGTGTACATCAGAGACACAAATTAACGCACAAAAATTATGTCTGTGTAAACTTTTCCTACTTCTTTAGGTTAAGAGTCACTCTGGTATAAAGTAGAACAAGGTCGCTTCGAACACAGTGCTAGCCGCTTCTGACAGTAGTGTTATGGATTTGCCAAATATTGCTGCAGTATTGTGTAAATGGATATTCTGAGTTGGATTCTCCAGCTCTGTGGCAAGGGTGAAGAGCAGAATCCTTCTGCAACATTAATTTTCTTTTTTATTTATTTCCTTTCATACATCTCTACGGTTGTAGCTGCCAAGGAGCCAGTTTAAGCTAGTACTCAGTGAATGAAATATGCTAAGACAGTGGCAACTGGGGAAGGACAATGACCTGTCCAATCTAGATGTTTGTCAGCTCTGTAGCACCGTCAGGCTAGGTGGTTGAGCGTGAATCACCCATGGCCCTTGGCGGCTGACAGAATGTGAGCATGCCCACGTGTAAGGAAGGAGCCTCAGCGACTGGCTGGAGGGCAAGGTAGTGGGACCCCCTGGGTGGATCTAGTATGAAGCCCACAACCATCCGATAAGGAAACAACAACTAAGTCAACCACCTCACTCACTTTTTGATGCTTCTCAGTGAAGCTTGAGTACCTTAGACTCCAGTTACAGTGGCAGCAATATCGGTGGGTTCCGCCGACGACAGACATCGGCTCAAGACGACTGATCTTTTTAAAACAATACACCACTGCTTATGCGATCAGAATGTACCCGATCTCATCGCCCAAAGTATACAAACTTCGGATGACAATCGGTTAAATTTAAATTAGTTTGTTTTCTTCGGCCATATTGACTGACACAACACGAAAAATGGACTATGAGAAACTGAGAAGTTCCGTCAGAGAAAGAGTTTAAGGCACCCTGAAGAAGAAGAATGTCATAATCGGAAGATAGCTCGGAATCTATGGATTGGATCTGCGGGTTTATTGGACTTTTCTTCTAATTTACGAGGAGGGTTCAATAAGTAATGCAACACATTTTTTTTTTCTGAAACAAGGGTTGTTTTATTCAGCATTGAAATACAGCAGGTTATTCCCCAATCTTTTAGCTACACAACATTATTTTTCAACGTAATCTCCTTTCAATGCTATGCCTGAGGGCCTGTATGCCTGCACGGTACCATTCCACTGGTCGATGTCGGAGCCAACGTCGTACTGCATCAATAACTTCTTCTTCATCCGCGTAGTGCCTCCCACGGATTGCGTCCTTCATTGGGCCAAACATATGGAAATCCGACGGTGCGAGATCGGGGCTGTAGGGTGCATGAGGAAGAACAGTCCACTGAAGTTTTGTGAGCTCCTCTCGGGTGCGCAGACTTGTGTGAGGTCTTGCGTTGTCCTGAAGAAGGAGAAGTTCATTCAGATTTTTGTGCCTACGAACACGCTGAAGTCGATTCTTCAATTTCTGAAGAGCAGCGCGAGTGTGTTCGCACGCTCCGCCATTGCAGGAGTCACATCTGTGCACGGCCGGCCCGCACGTGGGAGATCAGACAGTATTGCTTGACCTTGCGGCGATGATGACACACGGTTTGCCCAACGACTCACCGTGCTTTTGTCCACTGCCAGATCACCGTAGACATTCTGCAAGCGCCTATGAATATCTGAGATGCCCTGGTTTTCCGCCAAAAGAAACTCGATCACCGCCTGTTGTTTGCAACGCACATCCGTTACAGACGCCATTTTAACAACTCCGTATGGCACTGCCACCTGTCGGAAGTCAATGAAACTATACGAGACGAAGCGGGAATGTTTGAAAATATTCCACAAGAAATTTCCGGTTTTTTCAACCAAAATTGGCCGAGAAAAAAAATGTGTTGCATTACTTATTGAACTGCCCTCGTACTAATTTCATTTTTTGTAGCGTGAACGCGGTCAGTATTATGCAGCAAAGGGATAATAAATTTTAAATATACGCAATAACTTATGATTTTAAGAGCTGTGTCGTTTTTGTTTCAATTATATCTTGACTTTTCCACGTTAAGAAGGTTCTCCTTCTTGGTGAAATCTACGTTATACAAAGAATGATCAAAGTGACGAATGAATGAATGGACGCATCCCAAATGAATTTCAGTTTATATCCATCCACTTGTTCACAAACACTTTAATTGATATTACCTGTGACTGGAGTTAACTACCACAGTTATGCATGCATTTTTATGAATCTGGCAAAACCACAACGTTTACAACGTCTCACGTCTACTGTGACTAATGGCTCAATTGGAAACACTGTTTTAGGTGTTGGTTTATGCTAAGGATAAATAAAGTTTTTAAAATGACTGACTCGTTTGGCGAATTACAGAAGCTCTTCTTAAAAGAGAGAGTTGTTTACGGCATCATAATAGTGGTGTGTTCCGCAGTATACTTAAATATGTGGCCCTCCATGTCATAATGCAATTTGTATAAAATTTATCTTCTACATAAGAATAACTCTTGGCTTCCGGAATTCTCTGAAGTCAGATAATTGTGTTGAACGCATTGTTACTGCAGTACAAATAGGCAAAGAGTAAATATGCACGCGAAGCGGCACTTTCGCAACTAGTAACATATGTTAACACATTTTTAACTGCCATGTAATCCATCATCTTATGCATGAAATATCCACAACTTATATTCAAGTAACGGCATCCACAAATCATTCATATTTCCACATGTCTTTCAGTTGTACGCCATAAAAATAAACATGAAATTACGGACAACAATGAAACAATGAGTGAGGAACCGGAAATACAGACAAGTAACCTGAAGCACGATCCAATACGGACTCGCCGACCTGGGAGTCTCCATTGAAAAAACAACGCTGAAAAAAAAAGACAGGCTAGAGGAAGCCAGCTTCGTTTGGAAGACGAGGTCCCTAAACATTCTTTAGAAGCCAGCTGTGTTTACAATGTAGGATGGAGCTCCGACCGAGGGTGCATTCTGTCGAAGCCATTAGTCTCAACTCAAAGCAGACAAAGGCTGCACTAGCTTGTGTTTGTTCTGTTTGAGCCTGTTTTTCTTTGGTTCGGCTACAGATGAGGGATTTCCGAAAACAGCATCCCTACTTACTTCGCTTTCCTGAAGCTCGCCACTGATAGTAGTTATTTGGATTAACAAAAACATTGCAGATCCAGTCGTGTGTGAAAATATTCGTGCACTACCGAAGATTTAAGGTTCTGAACCATCCTCAGCTCACACTGGCATGACACAGAAGTCTTCAGAGATTTAACGCCATGTCATAGTTTCTAAACACAAAATATTTGTTGAAAAAAAAGTCTTCATTTGTTTTGACTTTAAAAGTCGATCAGAGGCATATGAGAAAGAACCAGGCCACATCACTCCTGTGTTGATTCTCATGACAGTATGTCCTCCTTTATTTTCAAAATGAAGTGTGCAAAACTTGTGTATTTTCAATCATATCTGAAGGAGTAAATTTTGTTTTTCATTGGTTATTTATCAAGCTACATATTGTCACCAGTTAAAGATGCAGGCTTGTCTTTAGGCGCGCAAATGTTCGAATGGGACAAGGATGGGAAAAGAAATCATCTATGTTGCTTTCAAGGGATACATCCGTGCACTGTATATACGTGTTTCACGAATATCACTTTGAATATAAATCAATATAGATTGGTTGAGATCTGATACTCTTTTTTTCTACGACGCAGCTGCACTTACTCAACAGCTACTCAACCACCGTCCGTCTGTAAGGTAATATCATAATTGGTATACAACTACAATCTAGTGTCCAAAAGAACATGTAAACATCTAATTGTGTGTGTACAATATTTTATTCATCGCATGAAGAAATCGTGCTCTCCATCGTCATCTGCTTCCATATAACATCCACTGCTGGATTAAAGCCTCCGCTAGAATATTCGTTAAGTTTCGAGCGTTAGCGACGAGTTGATGCTCTCCGTAGCATTGATTCAAGTGTTGTTTAAGCACCTTCCATCTGACCGTAGTCTCGGTCTCTTGTTTTGTATTGGAATAAAGGAAATGAAAACTTGCTTTGTCCTCGTAAAATCCATTCGCTTGGCTTCGCGTAATGTCCACATCAGTTTCATTATCTTCACACCCACATTAACTGCGCTATGTTCCTTGTGTTGTGTAACGGCCCAGTTATATACATTTGTTTATTTCACAGAAAAATTTTATTTTAAATATAAGTGGTGAAAGATATAAATGCCATATTATTGCTGAGTGTTGGGTGAGGGAGCCAGGGGGAGAAATCCTGTAATTAATATTTGGGGAAAAATATTTCTTTCATATCGTCGTAAAAGAGCTTCCATGCCGCCACCCGGATTCGAGCTCCGTCGAAGGCACTAGCGTGGATGAGGAAACGAATCAGTCTGAGGTGCCGAATAATCACGCCAGAGGCCTGCTTCCAAGACTCGCCAATGTCATAAAAATAACCTGCTGAGTGGAAGTGTGTCATTTGTTTGTTCTTTGTTTCAAAAGTTAATATCTTTTGGAGCTGGAACGTTTTTCTCATAGTCACATGCGTATTCAGGTTGATTATTATTATCAGAGAAATTTTACTTTAGGCCCCTAATAGCGGCGGGTCATTCCAGTGAACTATTTTAAAATTTCAGTCTACAAATTCAATCATGCGTTGTAATCTTACTGTATTCCGAACTTATTATTAAAGGGAACAACCAGAAGTTAAATGCAGGAAGGAAAGAAATAGTTCCACAAGACGTTCATCTGAAGTTTACACGTGTATGGCTGCTAAAGCTAGCGTTTGATAAAACGAGAAACTGCTGAGAAGCGGTGGTAACGCGGCTTTTCAGAAGTCTAACTAAGACACCTGGACAGAAAGAAACTCAAATAAATATGTTTTGGCTGAAATTTTCAAAGCAACTAACCAAAAGGGATCTAAGTCTTATTTTTGACGTCATTTCTATACAGGGTGTGCGAAAAGTCTTTTCCAGATTACATAAATTGATAACTCAGGCTAGAAGTAAGATAAAAATATGAAACTAGTGTCTAATTGTATACAAACTATCAAAGTTTTTTTCACAGATCAGTAAACTTCCACATGAGCACCCTTGGTAGCACGTAGCACTTCTTGGCGATATTCAATTTCCGTCCACACATTAGCCAACATCACTGGAGGGATCGATTCAACGACTGTGGTTATCCGTTGCCGCAGGGTTTCAAGATCTGGTACACGTGTTCGGTAGACCTCGTCCTTGACATAACCTCATAAAAAGAAGTCTAATGGGGTTATGTCAGGAGAGCGTGGAGGCCAAACCGTTGGCCCATCACGACCAATCCATCGCTCAGGACGTCCAAACCCCAATGAGGCGGTGCACCGTCTTGCTGAAACAGAACATCGGCGTGATACTGAAGCAGCTGAGGAACAGCATACAGTTGCAACATGTCCAGATACACTGCAGATGTGATGGTAGCCTCAGCGAGGAAGAATGGCCCGATAATTCGATGATGCAAAAGCGCGCACCAAACATTCACCTTTGGACTGCCTGTTGTGCACTCCACGACCTCGCCAGGCGGTTGTGAACCCCAAATGTGCACATCAGGGCGATACTCCACTGAAAAAAAAGGTCGTTTCGTCGGAAAAGGCAATTCGTCTGAGATAACCATCGTCGTCGTCAATACATGATAACATTTCGACTGCAAAGTCATATCGACGTGTACTGTCATTGGCAACAAGGCCTGAACGATTTGCACTTTGTACTATATGCACGAAACAATAAAAGTTTGTGTAAAATGTCATGGAGAGAGCTTTTTGGCAGCGGGACTGCTACGGTCGCAGGTTCAAATCCTGCCTCGGTTTTGTGTGTGTGTGATGTCCTTAGGTTAGTTAGGTTTAAGTAGTTCTAAGTTCTAGGGGACTTATGACCTAAGAAGTTGAGTCCCATAGTGCTCAGAGCCATTTTTGAGCTTTTTGGCACCTGTAATTCACGTGAGGCCCTGCGCACCGATTTCTTCGGACTTCGCAGAAATGACTGCCCTACAGCTTCCACCCTGTCTGCTGAGGTTCCTGGTCGACCAGACCTCGGAAGGTCAGCAACCGATCCTGTGTTCTTTAACTTCTCATAACAGGCTTTAATTCTCCTGACATCTGGTGGATTCCTTCCAAATGTTGTCTGGAAGTGTCTCTGCACTGTGGTTGGTGATCGTGTCTCGTGGTACCACAGGACACACTGTGCCTTCTCCTGATTGGTTAACATGGCTTCTTGGGCACTGCACCTCACCCACTACTTACGTACTGCGAACCTAAAAGAGAAAAAAAAAACTTTGATAGTTGTAAACAATTCGACACGAGTTTCATATTCATATCTTACTTCTAGCCTTAGTTATCAATTTATGTAATCAGGGAACGTCTTTTCGGACACCCTGTATATTAAGGGACATGTTGATATAAAACGTTTAAGAATGAAAATCAAAATGTGGCCAAGGAAGTATTTAGTTGAAACTGAATTGTAATGAACCATCAAAATTATCAACAAATTATTGAGTACAGTGTAAAACATAGAGAAGTGTTTGCGAAAGTGTTGCTGGTTTTCCCTGAAACATATAGTTAAGACCTGCCTATATTGTACCGTCTCTTAGTTTATACCACTACTATAAAATTAGTACCTCTTGTACTACACGACATTCAGCAGGGCGAGGGTCAACTGCGTACTTATAGAACCCAGAATGTCAGCTGTGAGTTCTATGTGTTGAGGAACAGTTCGTCTGAAGGAAGCCTTGATCTTGCTGTAGGTTACGTCTAATTTTTTGGACACGTGGCGACTGGTATTGCTACTATAAGCAATTTGGCAACATAATGCTCTATTTACGGATAACCATAGTTTTCAGACACTTAAGAGTCTATATTTGTTGTAAATGGCGCACTGGCCTATGGGCTTTTTAAAAAGAAAAGTGTGTTTGGCATCATTAGTGCAATATAATGTTGAGAAATGATGGTATCAGTTCTATAACACGTTCCTAATCCTAAGTTATTTGTGAAACAATTACTCTGTATTACAATATGGCAGCAGCATGGCATTATTGAAAGTTAAGCGCAGGAAAATTGCATTTACCTCTAATAGTCTATCTATATGGGTGTCGTGAATTAAATGAGTGTGCACCTTTTTAAAATGTGCCTCGGCTAACAACGAAGAGGCATGCTGAAAACAAAAACAAAAATTCGAACGGGATATTATAATTATGGCTGCAGCAAATCGCCTTCCAATGAAGTAGAAAACAAACTGGAAGAGCATATTCTTACATCCAGAGAGATAATGTTCGGCTTAAAAATGTCTGACTTAACAAAACTTGCGGTCGACATTACGGAAGTAAACCGCGTGCACCATACATTCAATGCAGATGGAGATATGGCAGCCAAAATGTTAAAGGCTGTCCATCCAAAAAGTGACGGCGAATAAGAGGGATATGCTGAAAGTTCCAAGTAAAACTTCAAGGCTTAGCCAAGAAGCCTACGTGATCTGACGAGCAGCCTATGAAAAAAATGGAAAAAAAGCCAACAGAAGAAATGAAGAAGAAATGCAGAACCTGTGAAAAGGAGGTGTTTTGGAGATTCTGCAGGGAAGCCAACGCAGAAACTCATTCATGAAACAGAGGAACGGTATAGGGAGGAAAATCGACTAAAGGGAATGATCAGATGCACGAAATGCAAAATGTGCATTCGTGCGAAGTGTACTTCAGTGGAGAAGGGAGGGAATTAGAAGTAGATGCGTAAAGTTTCCTTCACCAGGTCTTCTACTTGTGTCTGGAATTGAATTTGAAATCTCTTCACAAAGTTTGGAGAAGTGAGGACAAGTCGCACTGTGAAACGTCCTTCATACAGTAAGGATAAAGTGAGCTGAGAGAAGAAGGGTATGTGCCTGCAGCAGGTGTAAGGGGCAATTGTGTGTGGAGGATAAAACCCTTTATGTTCAGTGGTGAAGCAACCTTTGGGTATCTCCAAGCCAACAACGGCTTTTGACGTGACACATGAATCACTGTATAGAGAAAAGCCCACTTCGTGATTAACATCATTGCTTCACTCATCAGCCATCAACTATCTGCTCCCAATCAAAGGCTCAGATATTTAGCGGCTGGCCTATCTAGCGTCGCGATTCCACTACAAGCTAGTCAGGTTGCACACTGGACCATTCAATTTCCAACGAAGACCAGCTCAGCTGATACCATTAACCGTAAATTTAGTTAATAAATATACTGAATACAGTAAATAAAGTAACTGACGGTACCTGTCGCCAGCACAAATGGAAAAAAATAACACACGGAAAACTACATACGATGCAGCGAATGTCAAGCGCATAACTCTGCAACTCCTGATGTGGGACGCTAACATATATGACAATGGGTTTGATTTGGCAACTGATAAATGGAAGCTGATGGAGGCTGGACACCATTTATTGGTGAGCGTATATGCTGGATAAAAATTGTATAAAACATTCTCGGTATTCTTGCCGCGTCAGTTCTAGATAAAATCTCGAGCTTTCGACGATTACCTCCATCGTCATCGTCAGGAGCTGACTGTCTCCACTGCTTCTATGGTAGCCTCTATATAGCCAGAAGACGGCTTCTGATTGGTCGGTTTATGATTGGTTGGCGATTACGTGCTGTTGTCTCAGACGGTGGCGCCACCGCTTCCGTTTGAACGTAAACGCACAGCTCAGATGGTATCCGCTATCGCGACCAAAAATGACATCACTGTTGGAGGACAGTACGTATAAGTATTTTAAACTGGACCCAACTTTGACGTACAGAAGAAAAACCATGAAGTTACTGAAGATTTCCAGGCTTCCAGGCGATATTACAAAAAATCTCAGAGTCCGAGCCCCTAGACTGCCCAGGTTGTACGGACTAACGAAGCTCCATAAGGATAATGTTCATATGAGACCTACTGTCAGAGCAATTGGTTCTCCTACTTATAAGTTGGCCGAATACCTAACAAAGTTGATGACTCCTATAGTCGGCCGGTGTGAACATCACATCAGAAACTCCCAGATGTTCATTGAGAAAATCAAAGAGCTTAGAGTTGGTCCAAATGACATATTAGTCAGCCTGGATGTGGTATCGCTGTTCACAAAAGTTCCTGTGGAGGACACTTTGAAAATGCTGGCGGATAATTCTCCTCCTGAAACTATAAAGTTGTTCCGGCACGTGATGACGACCACCTACTTCTTGTATGGTAATAAATTTTATGAAATGACAGACGGTATGGCGATGGGCTCTCCATTGTCTCCATTACTGGCTAAATTTTTTATGGAGAATTTTGAAGAACGTGCATTAAATTCGGCTCCCCTCCATCCATCCTTATTTTATCCTTACGTTGACGATACATTTATGATTTGGCCACACGGCGCAGAAGTTGTCGAACATTTCATGGAACAGATGAACAGCATCCATTCGAACATCCAGTTCACTGTCGAGATGGAGAAGGAAGGGAGACTGCCTTCCTTAGACGTTTTAGTACAACGACAGGCGGACGGGCATCTTGGCCACTCAGTATACCGTAAGCCGATGCATATCGATTTATACCTAAATGCACAGAGTTTCCATCATCCTGCTCAGAAGAGAGCCGTTTTGAACACGTTGGTATATAGAGCCAAAACTTTTTCTGGCAAGGACCACTTAAGGTCCGAGATTAAACACCTGAAGAACATGTTCCGAAAGAATGCCTATGGTGCACGCGATACAAAGGCAGCGTTCTCCAAAAGAAGGAAACGTGAAAATGCTGCAACCTCACAGGATGAAACACCGATTGCGGTTCTTCCATTTTGTGGCGCGATTTCCAGCAAAATAGGAAGAGTCCTGCGTAGACGTGGTATAAGACCGATTTTTCGTCCTGCTAAGAAAATTAAGGAGATGATGCACCGTGTTAAGGACAATCTCGGCCTCAGGGTCCCTGGAGTTTATAATATACCCTGTGAGTGTGGAAGCAATTATATAGGTCAGACGATTCGTACCGTTTCCGACGCTGTGCAGGACACCAACGCCATATCAGAGATAGAGAACTGGAGAAATCGGCAATTGCGGAGCACAGTCTCACGAACAAACATAAAATATTGTTCCATGAAACTAAAATTCTGTCCCATGCCTCCACGTACTGGGATTCTGTTATTAAGGCGGCTGTTGAAATGAGAATGAGCCAAAAGAACTTTAACCGCGATAGCGGATACCATCTGAGCTGTGCGTGGAAACGAGAGCTTGATGCAGAGAAGCAGCAGAGACGTTCCTTCCAAGGTTTACGTTCAAACGGAAGTGGTGGCACCACCGGCGCACACAGTGTCACCGTCTAATACAGCAGCACGTAATCGCCGACCAATCATACACCAACCAATCAGAAGCCGTCTTCTGGCTATTTAGAGGCTACCATAGCAGCAGTGGAGACAGTCAGCTCCTGACGATGACGATGGAGGTAATCGTCGAAAGCTCGAGATCTTATCTAGAACTGACGCGGCAAGAATACCGAGACTGTTTTATACATAAGTGCCGCCGCGAAAAACTTGGTTCCCATACTGGATAAAAATTGTTGAACTATATGAAAAAAAGGTGAGTTGGTTACAAGCTACGGAGTGCACACACTTTATTCAACATGTAAACGTCTCTACATATTCGGATTTTGGTTATGACATGATCGATATGCCTCCCACCATGGGCGACGATGTGGCGCGCACGAATAGCAAAATTCTGCATGACCCGCTGAACTGTCGGAAAATATATGCCGTCGATGATCTCTTGAATGGCTGCTCCCAGCTAAGGAGTATTTATTGCTGTACACCTTGCCTTTAATATTGCCCCACAAAAAGGAGACGTGTGTGTTCAGATCTGGAGAATACGGCGGCCAATTGAGGCCTATGGCAGTGACGTCTGGGTACCCCAGCGACAGAATACGGTCCCCAGAGTGCTCCTCCAGGACATCAAACACTCTCCCGCCTCTGTGGGTTCGAGCTCCGTCTTGCATGGACCACATCTTGTCGAAATCAGGGTAGCTTTGGATAATGGAGATGAAATCTTTTTCCAACACCTTCACGAGACGTTCAGTAGTCACCGTGCCATCAAGGAGTATCGCACCGCTTTTTCCGTGACTGGACATTGCGCACTACCCTGGATAATTAGATTCCTCCAGGCTTGCAAAATATTTGTCAACTTCGGTTGTCAATTATTCTTTTGAAGAGAATCTGCGCTCATTGAGGAAAATTTTGAGCTTGGGGACGAAATGGAAGTCTGATGGAGTAAAATCAGCCCAATAAGGTTGGTATGAGAACAATTCGTATCTTATTTCATGTATGTTTACAGTGGCAACGACATTTATGTGATGATGCATACTGCCTTGATGAATTGCGACTTTCTTCTTTAACAACCATGCTTTTCTTTCGCGTATCTTTGAGTGGTCCAGGAGGCCTTATGTGACTGTTTTCTAAATTTTTCAATAGTCTTCTCTTAAAGATATCTCCTTCCCTTCAGTGATTTCCATTTGTGTTCCTGAAGCATCTCTGCATCACTTACGTGATGTTGGAGCCTACCGGTTAGAAATCTAACAATCCGCCTCTGAATTGCTTCGTTATCTTCCTTTAACACGACCTCGTGCTGATTCCAAATCCTCCAATAGTACTCGACAACTGGTCGCACTAGTATCCCATATGGGTTCTCCTTTACAAATGACTCACGCTTCCCTAAACTCTCCTAACGAACCGAGGTCGAACATTCTTCATCCCTACTACAATCGTTAGATGTTCATTTCGTTTCATACTGCTCTGCAACGCTACGCCTAGACATTTAGTTGACAGGACTGTGTCAAGAAGCACACTACTAATACTTATGGGCTTGTTATTCCTACTCATCTGCTCTAACTTACATTTTTTTTCATTTAGATCTAGCTTCCATTCATCACAACAACTAGAAATTTTGTCTAAATCATCCTGTATCGAACTCCGAAGATGAAGTACGCTAGACAATAGTATTTTAGTAGGCAGAACTTTTAAATCACACACAGATTAGCCGTTGAAATTGTAGTGGTGTATGGACTAAATGCAATGGGGTCTCCAGCCATTTTGTATTCCGAACAATTTCACCATCACTCCAGGGGTTCTTACTTCAGTTCACGAAGCATTCCCGTTATTGTGGCGCTTTCATCGAACACAACATCCTGCCTCTGAATTGCTTCAATTCCTTGGTTTAATCCGACCTAGAGGGGATCCCAGACACTATAGCAGTACTAAAGAACGGTTTGCGCATGTGTTCTATACGCGGTCACCTCCAAGAATGAATCATGTCTCCCTAAAATTCCCACAATCAACCGAAGTCGACCATTCGCATTTCCTACTGCCGCCCTTACGTGCTCTTTCAGTTTCATGTCAGTTTCAAACGTCGCGCTCAGTTATTTAATAGACCTGATGCTACCAAAGCTGCATTCTAACATTCCCACTCATCTTTATTATCTTACATTTTTCTATAGTTAGAGGAATCTGCAATGTACCATTCATCACAAAAGCTAGAAATGTTTTTCTGTCCACCCCCAGTCACTTGACGACGTACGTACTCCACATCATCAACATACATCCACAGACCTCTCCTCACACTGTCTGTCGGTTCAGAGAGAGAGAGAGAGAGAGAGAATAAAAGCAGCCCAACGACATTTCCCTGGGGCACATTTGTCTCTGATGAACACTTCCCGCCGAGAACAATGCACTGGGTTCTATTACTTCAAAAATGTTCGAAGTACTCAAGCATCTGGGAATCAATTCCATATGCTAGTTTTCGGTAACAGTCTCCAGTGAGGCATCGTGTCTAACGCTTTCCGGAAATCTCGGAATATGGAATCGTTCTGTTGCCCTTCATTCCTGGTTTGCAGGTAGTTAGACTGTCTGTCAGTTCGACAGCTTCAACTTTAGTTGGAACGGAAGGAAACTCTGCTACAGACAGACGTGTATGGCTAGTCAGGATATTGCGCCTTCGATTTACATATTTTCGGTAAACTGAAAGACAAACTGATGAATTGGGGGGGGGAAGGGGGGGGGGATGACGGAGAGGGCAGAGACTTCCAAACGACGAGAACGCTCACGAAATGTTTCTCGAATGTTGGAGCGGATGTCTAATGACGAGTACCTGAACGATTAATATAGCGTTCTGATTGTCATTTACAGGGACCTTTGTGGCTATTTCGAAACATTCAAATGGTTCAAATGGCTCTGAGCACTATGGGACTTAAGGGGATACGGAATCACCTATCCCCGCAATGTTAATATATGCCTACTATAGGGAACATTTTCTCACAAACTACTGGAGACAGAGAGGTAAAAATTTTACTGTATGTGCATTCATATGTTACAACAATACTGAAACAACAGTTTATTGTCAAAGTATTTTCTTACAGAGATATTGTACATTTATTTTTAAGTAAATTTTTTCCATCGCTTTTTACTAGACTATCACCCCTAAGTCTTTTGTAAATCAAATAATTAAAAAATCGTTGTTTCAGTATGTAATAGGGACCTATGTCACTACGTCATAAAAATTTCAGACTTCTAGGTTGACCAGTACCTGAGATAATGTTCCTAGATGAAGTAAAAAGTAAACTTACGGGAAACGGAGAAAGAAGATTAAAACATTCCTGATCCGTAGCTAATACCCCCTTCACAGTCTTCATAATCATCTTCAAGTCTTCTTTTGGCACCCCTCTGCACCTGTCTTGCTTTTTTCACTAATGTCTTGATTATATTATCAGCATGCCTTAGTCTGTGCTGATCTAAAAAGAACATAGCACGTACCGTACGGGAACCAACACACATACCCAACTTTTGAAGGACCTGGCATTTAGTTATATTTCCAAGATTGAAGGTTGCCACAGCATCATACACACCAAAATGTAGTGTATTAATTCCGACAAACACTGTTTTTGGGAGACGATGCCATATCACACTATTCAAGCACTCGTTGGGGTTCTGCGTTTTTCCGTGAAGACATTTCATCAGAAGACTTCTGTCAGCCAGATCTCTGAAAATGGGCTTTATTTCTGCCATGATGGCTGATGGTAGACTGTGGTGGTGAATGTATTTCTCTCCTGTTGTTAGTCCCCTATTGTATTTACACCAGCTGTTTTCACCTTTGGGGCACAAACCATGTTGTGGATGCTCATCCGTGGATGCGGTGTGGAAATATAAAGCCCATATAGCTCTCCTCATTTCTTCAAGATTGCCTGTATTTTGCCTGATTGCAAGGCCATAGCAGTTCTGAATGTGGTCTATTATGGAATCAGTCAATCTTCCTCTGCCATCCAAGGTTTTCCCATCATCTAGTTTTTTCCCTTTCATAACTGATTTTAACCTTCTCAGCCTGGCACCCATTCTCTTCTGCACATGTCCTATACATTCAAGTTTGCTTATATTTACACTGTTCCCATATGGTTTGCTTTCCAAAACTTCTTTGAATGCTTTAGAGTCACCATCTCCCAGATATTTGACATAGCGAACATTATACCACTGTGAAGAGCGATGAAAAATTTTCTTCACCCCAGCAACCTCCATGCCACCACTACTACCATAATAATTAGCAATACAGTCATCACTGTGTTCATTTTTCAGCCTGCCTGTGCACCTACAGTATTTAGACATTATTGCAACATCAATAACCTTGCCAGTATCAACACTAGTTGCTGTTACAACACCATTGTTGGAGGTGTGGCCCCTTTTCTGCCACGTGCCATCAAACGCCACTGTGAGGTCACGACTGCCGTCATTTTCTTCCACTGCTTCTTCCACAGCAACCTGCATTGACTTCTGTGCTACATCTTCAACTGCAGATCCTAGTACATAATTGTAAGCTTCAAACTTTGAAGGTGCACTTGGAAGATTTAGAACACCACATAGCATATCACCAGCTGCTTTGCCCTTACCAATTGCTCGCAATCCATAAACTAACCTAATATTTACACTATAAAGTTCAGTTTTCTTGTATCCATTATTTACAGTTACTGAAACCGAACATGGAAACTTACAGCTGTATTTACAAACATTGCATATTAAATTAAACTGGGCAGCCAGGCCAACATGGGATTCTACTTTCAGAGAAACGTTTCCATGACATTTTTTGCAGCACAAACTGTTTTCAAGAGCTTCACACAATATATTCGTATCAATGAGTTCAAAAACTTCATTCCCTCTATCAAGTAAATTATATTTCTCTTCCAAATCTCTTAGTTTTTTATGAGAAGCACTGTTTTCATTTGGTGTAAGTTCGTTCGGCAAATCAGTAATAAGTGGATTCACATTTTCCAACAGTGATGATGATGAACTGCTTTGCTTTGCTAATGAATCATTATTTCTTTTCTTTTGCCAGTTCACACGCTTTTTAAATACTTTTGCTTTAGCTCTAGGCATTTTCACTGCGAAAAATGAAGCACTAAATACGAAATAACTCAACAACAACTACTTTCTTATATCACACTGTTTACAAAACAGTCCCGCCACAAAGTCAAAGAGTAACTTGAGGAAACCAGAGAGAAACATTTTCGGGCAACTAGTGTATAAATAGTCGCTGGAAACCGGGATATTTGAATTCATGTCACTTTAAAGGTACTGCCAAAAAGTTCATGGTCAGCCACGAGAGACGTGTATAACTAAAGCGCAATACCCGATCTCACAAATATATAAAAATAAAATAGTTATAATTGTAGTAGAGCTATGTATGATACGTCATTTTAAAGAGGAAACATGGCAGAATATAATACGCCAATAAAAAAAAATTCGATTTTTTAACCCAAAATCCGATTCCGTATCCCCTTAACATCTATGGTCATCAGTCCCCTAGAACTTAGAACTACCTAAACCTAACTAACCTAAGGATATCACACAACACCCAGTCATCACGAGGCAGAGAAAATCCCTGACCCCGCCGGGAATCGAACCCGGGAACCCGGGCGTGGGAAGCGAGAACTCTACCACACGACCACGAGCTGCGGACGTTCGAAGCATTGTGCCATGTTCCTATGTAGTGCAGCATTTAATAAAAGTTAATATATCAAATGACATTACATCAAATTGATGTGCCCGGCATCAAAGCACTTGTCGGTTTGAGTAGCGTGACTTTCTGGACTGCGTCATATCACCCCTTCACTACCGCTTGTTTAATGCAGCATTCTGTCGTAAGATAACACAGTTTCATAAGCACCAAATCACTCTGCTACATATTCACCTACATCTACACAGATACTCCGCAAGGCTCTGCACGGAGCGTGGCGCGTTATACCCTGTACCAAAACTGATCATTTCCTTTCCTGCTCCTCTCGCGAAGAGAACGAGGGAAAAACGACTGCTTGTATGCCCCCGTATGCGCCCTAACTCCTCGTAACTTATCTTCGTGGCCCTTACGTGCAATGTATGTTGTTGGCAGTAGAATAGTTCGGCAGTCAGCTTCAAATGCCGATTCTCTAAATTTTCTCAACAGTGTTCCTCAAAAAGAAAGTCGCCCTCCTTCCAGGGATTCCCATTTCACTTCCCGAAGCATCACCAGCCGGTAACAAAATGTAAGTCGACCGCTGTGGCCAAGTGGTCCTAGGCGCTTCAGTCCGGAACCGCGCTGCTGCTATGGTCTTAGGTTCTAATCCTGCCTCGGGCATGGATGTTTGTGATGTCCTTAGGTTAATTAGCTTTAAGTAATTCTAAGTCTAGGGGACTGATTACCTCTGATGTTAAGTCCCATAATGCCTGGATCCATATGAATCATTTTAATTTTTTTAACAAAATTTGAAGCCCTTCTCTGATTGCTCCGATGTCTTCCTTCACTCCGAGCTCGTACAGATACCAAACACTCTATCATTACTTAAACATAGGCCTCAGGAGCGTCCTATATGCGGTGTGCTTCAAAGGTGAACCTCTCCTTCCTGAAATTCTCCCAATAACCCCAATTCGACCATTCGCCTTCCCTAACACAGTTGCCACATGCTCCTTCCACCTCACATCACTTCGCAACATAGCGCACAGATATTTAAACGACTTGACTGTGTCAACCAGGGCACTAGTGATACTGTATCGGAACATTCCTGTTTTCAATATGGTTCAAATGGCTCTAAGCACTATGGGACTTAACATTTGAAGTCATCAGTGCCCTAAACTTAGAACTACTTAAATCTCATCATCTTAAGGACATCACACACATCCATGCCCGAGGCAGGATTCGCATCTGCGACCGTAACAGCAGTGCGGTTCCTGACTGAAGCGCCTAGAACCGTTCGGCCACAGATTTACAGTTTTGTTCTTTCCACTCACCCTCATGAACTTACATTTTTCCACATTTCGGTCTCGTTCCCATTCATCACACCAACTGGAAATCTTGTCTTTGTGTTTCCACAGTCACTCAAGTCCGAAACCTTACCGTACACCACGGTATCATCAGCATGCTGCCCACCATGTCCGCCAAATTGTTTATGCACATAGAGAACAATAGCGGTCCCAACACACATCCCTGCGGCATGACTGACGGTATCTTGTCTCTGATGAACAGTCGCTGTCGACGAGAACATACTAGGTTCTATTACGAGGGTCACTCCAAAAGAAATGCACACTATTGTTTAAAACTCCATCGTATATTCCAAATGTTTGAAAGTTTTACAGTGTGTAGATACATCCTTTAGGAACTATATTTTCATTTCTCCACATAACTTCCATCCCTCTCAACTGCCTTGCGCCATCTTGGAACCAGCGCCTGTATACCCTCACGGCAAAATTCTGGACCAACCTGTAGGAGCCACTGTTTGGCATCGTGCACAAGGGAGTTATCATCTTCAAACCTTGTTCCACGAAGAGAGTCTTTCAGTTTCCCATCTTGGAGCCAGGTCAGGACTGCAAGGCGGGTGTTTTAGTGTTGTCCATCCGAGTTTTGTGATCACTTCCATGGTGTTTTGACTGACATGTGGCCGTGCGTTGTCGTGCAACAGCAAAACATCCTGCATTTGCTGATGTGGCTGAACACGACTGAGTCGAGCTTGAAGTTTCTTCAGTGTCGTCACATACACATCAGAATTTATGGTGGTTCCACTTGGCATGATGTCCACAACCAAGAGTCCTTCGGAATTGGAAAACACCGTAGGCGTAACTTTTCCAGCAGAAGGTATGGTTTTGAATATTTTTTCTTTAAAGAATTTGCATGATGCCACTACATTGATTACCATGTTTCATCACCTATCAGAATTCTTCCAAGAAATTCTGCTCCACCATTCTCGTACTGTTCCAAAAGTTCGCTGTATACCGTTTATCTTGTTTCTTTGTGAGCCCTGGCCTGGGAACCCATCTGACACAAACCTTTTTTAACGCCAACACTTTCAGTATTCTGCAAACACTTCCTTCCCCTATCCAAACGTAGCGTGACAATTCGTTCACTGTGATGCGTCTGTCAGCAGTCACCTATTCGTTAACTCTCTGCACATTGTCTGGAGTGTGTGCAGCACGAGGCCTGCAGCTGTGAGGACAATCCTCAATATTGCCGTGCACTCTTTCATCACATAACCTGCTTGCCCACCGACTAACTGTACTGCGATCGACAACAGCATCTCCATACACCTTTTTCTACCTCTTTTGGTTGTTTCCCACTGTCTCGTTTTCACCGCGCAGAAATTCTATGACAGCACATTTCTTCTAACGAGCGTCAAGTGTAGCAGCCACCTTGAAGATATGCTGTGTCAGTGCCACTCCCGGTTACAGGTTGAATTAAAATTGAAAACAGGCGGAAAGGATGTATCTACACACTGTAAAACTTTCACACATGCAGAATGAAAACTGTATTTTTACCAAAATAGTGTGAGTCTCTTTTAGAGTGACCCTCGTGTTTAGGAAGTCTTCAAGCCACTCACATATCTGTGAACTTATTCAATATGCTTCTACCTTCGTTACCATCATGAGGCGTGATGAACACCTGCAGGATGTGCAGAGTGCTATAGCTGTCCCTTTCTCCCGAATCCCTTCCATCGAGGGAAAACGAGAGGACTTTCAGCACAGGAATATTAAATGTGAGAGCAGTAGTAAACGCACAGTATCACGAGTTCTAAGTGTTTGTCTTTCACGATAGTAATTGAAATTACAAAGGGCTGTCAGACAGGGGTGGTCGAGAGCAAACGACAGACCTCCCTAGCAAAGCGGGACGCGGCGGAGTGGAGCAGCGCTCGAACCTCGGCCGCACGCACGATAAACAGCGGAAGTAATACGTCGCGAGAGCGCAGGAAGCTTTCGGCAAACATTTGAGCTCCAGGCCCTCAAACAAAGGCGTGCCTCCGCCCGGCCCCGGATACCGCCGTCCGCCGTCTTAAATGGATAGCTCCGTCGCCTCCCCTGAGGGCTCCTCCCGAAAACTACGCGTTCACGTCGTTCAGCGACAGGTAATTTGGCAAGGCCCGAAGTTCTCAGTGGCTACAATAGCAGAAAAACACTGAAAAACTGTAACAAAACCCAAATATACTTCGTCAAGGACACCATAGCTTGTGTCCAGATATTCCTGGATGAAAGGGGCCTAAGACTGAGGGTATCAATGTAAAAGTAGAAATGCAGCACTCAGTTTCAAATACATTCCTACGAAGGAGGAGACAGGAGTACGACCGCAGTTTAATCGTCGCATTGCAGCAGTGGTGGCTCACATACACATTAGTGCCTAGTGAGGTGTAGACACAGCCGAAACTGCCGGAGATTGGTCATTTGAATCTCTATAGCACTCTAAACGGTTTTTCCGTAAGAGTGTGGAAATATTTAACAGGACACAGGGGATGCTCTACTGAAATATTTAAGGTAGGGATCTTGACACCGAGGAAGCCAGCTTAAGAAGATAATAGGCTAAAAATCACACTACTGTGTACCTTTTTATTTCATTTTAGTTAACTACAAGTACCGTCATTGACACGACGAAAGTACCATTTGCACTGTAACTTACAAAACGTGCTGAAACTGACGGCCATCAACCTCAATGGAAATATGACATCGGCGAACATGATTTTGACACACACTGACAAATATCCCTAGACATCTAGCGTTAAAAGGTTTTTTGGCTTTTAACATTTAACCAAATATAACATTGATGTTGATAATTCATGGCAATGTTTGCCGACAAGATAAAGAATGCAACCTTTTAACACTAGATTGCGTACTCACGGCAGTTCTCCTTGGCCGTTTCTTGGTACGACTTGGAAAAAGAGAAAAATTAATGAATGATCGATGATGCGTCGGTTCTCGATTGTGTTTAGGAGACGTACGGATTGATTGCGTGAAAAATAGTTTCTCAAATGACCTCTTAACCCGGATTGCTTTCACGCAATCAGACTCTTCAATGAAATTACCTAAGGGACCTATTTGAATAATAAAAAAAATTGGAAATGAATGCAAAACAGTGAAATTTTGTAAAAAAAGTTGTCAGATCGGAAATTGAACACGTTAATGGTCTCCCAAATACAATCGAGACACCGCGATAAAGAGCGAACCTGTAACAAAGTTCATTTAAACATAAACATTATTTGTGGTTGATTTAAAGAAAAGAATACGCATAGATTTTCTGTATAGTGAAGCTTCAATATATTCGTAAAGAACAAAGGCGTTAAACTATAAACATTAACAAATTTACAATGTATACAAAACTTACATTTTTATGTTTTTCTCATACATGGAGCAGTCCAACAATCGCTGCTTCTGTATGTGTGATATTTTGTAAAAATTAAATGTCCTGGCGTGCGCGTAAGTATTTTTTTTATCGTCACAAAGTTTACAAAAGCGTTTTCTTTCTTGATGATAACGTGGTTTTTCACACTAAACTTGTAGCGGTGCTACACAACACGTCTTAACAAGTCGGCAACCAAACATCAAAGGTAATGAAGTACATGTTAACATATCGGCGACCAGAAGTACAACTAACTATAAAGACTCTAGAATTTTCCTAACAAATGATAAATTGTTCTTTCTTCTGTTTCGCAGTTTCTTGCTATCAAGCGCTGCGGCAATGATTTTAAATATCTGCGCCCAGCGAGTCATAGTATTTAAAAGTACCTTTTAAACGCTGGCCGCGCGTCTTGGTATAGGCGAACGTTATAAACAGATTTCGTTTTCTTTTTTTTTTACTCTCGTGTTGTCATGCTTAGTATCACTGCAAACTACAGCTTGGTGGCTGTCCTTTTCTCATATGCAAAATGTCTGAAATCCAATAATATCACACACTCTAAACGGTTTTTCCGTAAGAGTGTGGAAATATTTAACAGGACACAGGGGATGCTCTACTGAAATATTTAAGGTAGGGATCTTGACACCGAGGAAGCCAGCTTAAGAAGATAATAGGCTAAAAATCACACTACTGTGTACCTTTTTATTTCATTTTAGTTAACTACAAGTACCGTCATTGACACGACGAAAGTACCATTTGCACTGTAACTTACAAAACGTGCTGAAACTGACGGCCATCAACCTCAATGGAAATATGACATCGGCGAACATGATTTTGACACACACTGACAAATATCCCTAGAGTGTTTCGAATCACATCACAGGCACCTACAGTTCTGCCAACTAATTCCATCTCGATATCCATGGGGGTCTCACACACAAGTGACTTTTGACACCCCCTTATATAATGGTCAAGCGGATTCAGGTCAGGTGACCTCGTGGGCCATCGAATTGGACCTCCCCTTGCAATCCAGTGACCAGGAAATGCTGGTCCTGCATTTCTCCATCGTATTGTACTGTAGGTATCTCAATAGCCCTGAGTAATGAATGGGTCGTCGATTCGTAGCACGTTCTGTCGAGGGACAATGTAAATACGATACAACAGAGCCACCTTACGGACAAGTAAACTAAACAAATCCTACATTACGACGTCATCGCGATGAGGCTCATCCTCCTTGTTTCCTTCCAGGAAATAAATAATGTACATGTAGATAAACAGCACAGTTCGTATAAACTTGTACGCATGTTATTTGTAAATAGGCTGGGAAACAACACTGCTAGACAAAGCTGTAGACATATCTCACTAAGCAGGCTTCCCCGACCCTGGGTTCCCTGCCTCAAACTGTTCAGTGGAGTATTCTCTATGTCCTGTTACATTTCTCCACGCTCTTACGGAATGACTATGCATACTGAATTTAGAGGCAAGATAGCTTCCCTTTTTATCGCATTATGATGCAGATCCATTGAAGGAAACTTGTCCTCAGTAGCTGAAAGGAAGAAGTATACACGTCGACAAAAAAGATAAAGAAATTGTACACAGAACTATCGTTTAGTATACAGTGTGACCCAAAAGTCCGCAAACATCTATAAATGCACTAAATCCCGGGATAATATATGTAGCGGATAAAACTTGACACACATGCCTGAAAACACGTGTTGTTTAATGGCAACCGAAAATGAGTGCAAAAATCGGCTAATAGATGGCGCCGGACCGACAAAGCCAATTTCCCACTCCCTGGGTTCGTCAGCAACCATAACTGCAGAAATGGGCTACCGAAAATAATAGAATTGACGTTAAAGCTACAGTGAATGACTAAAAAGTCACCGTGTGCTGTAGATTTACCACATAAATCGTGACCAGACACTTTTCCATGGAGGAAATGCAGGCTGTTGCTTTTCAAATAGCGTGGCAGGTACAAAGTATACCAACTGACTGAATCGCGTCATCCATAGCGTGACTGATAAACACCTGCTCGAAGGAACGACTTTTACGCACTACGGCGCTTCACCCTACATCGTTACACGTGTGAGATATATCTAGCGCTCATCGTTTTCTCAGTCCATGTGATTATTGGCTGTAGGATTACTTGAAGTACCGTAATGGTCCGACCTGATTAGCGATGTTAAACGACAACACTCTAAGGTAATTTCTCGACAAACCTACTGATGTGCTGTACAGTGCTTTTCACAACGTTGTCTCTCGACTTGTTGAGTAGTTGTTATAAAGAACATCGTCTTTGCCACAAATCAGTTGTTATCCTAGTTATTGCTCATGTATCGTGTTAAGCACCATCTATTGGTCGTTTTGTGCACTTGAGTGGTTCCTGTAAAACACCATACAATTTCAAGAATGAATGTGTGCCAATTTTTACGTCTCTGCGTACACTATTTCGTAGACTGTTCAGTTTTCTAATGCAAACGGACTTCTGGGTCACTCTGTACGTATCAGCCATCTGTTGTAGAATGACCGCCTCTTTGATATGCGTAATATTTCAGTTTTGCACATCTAGCACAGTAATTTCAATAACTTGTGACGTGATTTAAATAAGCTCTACGCGATCTATAGCAAGACAGCAATATGCATTTCCTTCCTTTTGCATTTTCGGTTGTCTTTCTCTATACGGAGGTGTGGACATTGCCAAAGATTAAGTGTGGTACATCGAGACATTAATACAGATGCTTCTTAGTCATGCTCTGTCTCACGCCTTTAGTCGTCATTTTAAAGAAATATAATTCAACATTACTACTGCGATCAAAAATAAAAACGCAAACGTATTTAGAATATCGTTGAGTGCATGCTGGCCAAACGATGAATGAAATCCTTAGAATGAAAAACAAGGTAAACGAAATATTTTCTTCCGTTACTTATCCGTGCCAACAGATCTCCCTCAGCATGGTGATTACAGACGTAGCTCTGAACAGTAAGCCACGTAAAAAGAGCGGTGTTCTTTGGCTCGCAGACAAATATTTTATCTTATTCAATTTCAAGTGCATAATTACTTTTGAATGCATTACGGGAACAGCAATGATCAATGTCTTGTAAATAATTACTATTAAAAACAGTCTTGATCACGATTTATTTATTAAGGTGACCGGTGTCGACCACTACTGTGGTCATCTTCAGACCATTGTGTAGGAACCTCTTTCTGTTGGAGAATCACTAATAGTAGTGATTCTCATGCGGCCCGAGGCAATACTTGCCGTCTTCCTTAGGCGCCGCATGCCGAGGAGGATGGAGCAGGTGCAACAGTGTCTGATGGCGGTGACCGTGAAACAATTCCGCCGGCGATGGTCTATCTCGTGGGTGCGAACGACAGAAAGTCAGAAACAGTTGCAGTGCTTGATCCCTGGTGTGTGAGGTGCGAAGGTTGGCTCTATGCTAATTGAAGAATCTGACAAAACATTCCGCTTCGCCGTTTGGTCGTGGATGTAACGACGCACTTGTTACACGCTATATGCCATTGCGTTCACAGAATGTTTCAAATTCATTAGACGGGAACTGAGGGTCGTTGTCTGACATAATGACTTCAGGTAAACCGTCGAACCAAGAAACAGAGGACAACATCTAATTGTGCTACGTGACGTTGTCGAGTACATTGGCACAGCAAAAGGAAACTTGCTAGACGAGTCAACCGCAATAAACCAGCGACTGTTCCAAAAGTCCCGCAAAGTATGGATGCACACATTGCCATGATAATTGCGACTTAGGCCGAGAAGAGAATTTTTGTGGCGGAGCCGACTAATTTTCTGGACACGCGTGACATTGTGACGTCATCTTTTCTATTTGGGAGCCCGTACCCTGCCCAGTAAAGTGTTGTCACGCTAACTGTTTCGTACGAACAATCCTCCAGTGTCCTTGGTGAAGTAAATGCAACACTTCTTTTTGCAAAGCTTTAGGGATCAACACAGGTCTCTGTTGACTGTCATTTTGAACAAACACTTTTCTGTATAGCGAGGCTATGCAGACGTGTTAAGTATCGGCGTACTTCAGAGTTCTTTATGGTATGCGACGAGCGAGGCCAAGATGTGCGGACGTATTTTAGCAAAATGTTAAAATCTGAGTCAGCCTCAGTGGCCTGTGCAATTTTCCTATAGTTCAGCGGAAAAGATTGAAGCAAATCAGAATGCTGAGCACCAATGTGACAACAAGATGCAGCAGAAGCGTCAAAGTCTGAATGTTGAGTTATCGGACGATACGCAATCTCGTACGGGTATTCAGAGAATAACAAAGCCCATATTTCCAATTTTTGGGCAGTTCATACGGGAACCGGGTTTGTCTGATGAAACAAGGACTGCAAAGGCTTGTGATCCGTTACTAAGCAGAATTTTTTGCCATATAAATAGTGGTGGAATTTGGTGACCACATACACAATAGCCAAAGCCTCTTTATCAGTTTGTGAATAGTTACACCGAGTTTTGGACAACACTTTGGATGCGAAAGTGACAGCCATATCTTTATCACCAATTCTGTGCGAAAGCACTGCACCGATTCCGTAAGCGAAGTGTCAACTTGAAATACAACCAGTTTGTCAAAATCCAAATCAACTAAGCATCGATCACTGAGCATGAATCTTTAAGTTTTTTAAAAGCTACTTGGCACTCATCCCTCCAAACAAGGAGGACATTCTGTCGACGCAAGCCATGCAGTGAACCTGCATTCAATATGAAACGAATACAGTAGTACATCTTTCCTCAGACGGACTGCAATTCTGCGATATTGCGAGGAATGGGTAAATCTCGTATGGCTAACGAGTCCGACTGGAGAGGATGTTCACCTTTACTGTTTGTGACATGACAAAGGTACTGCAACTCAGGTTTAAAAAAAATTCACACTTGCCCAGTCTGCACTTTCGTGCTGTATCAGATAACACACGAAACAAACCACGCAAATTTGCAATACCATCTTCCGGTGTACGACATGCTACGACAATATCGTCCAAATAATGTGAACAGTTTGGCACTTGAGCGATCAGCTGCTCTACATACCGTTGGAAATTGGCGGGTGCGGAAGCACTGCCAAATGCCAAATGGAAATATTTAAACAAGCCCAACTGAGTTTTCACTACACACTTTTTGAAATTCTTCATCAGACGGTATTTGAAGATACATGTCACGCAAATCAATCTGTCCATGCGATCCTCTGCTCATGGTGACGTGTAAGTATCAATCATGGATTGTGGGTAGACCATAAAATTAAAGCCAACACGGAGGCGAATGCCACCAGAAAGCCTGGGGGGCTAAACTAGTGGATTTGCCCACTGACTACCTTTTATGGGCGCAATAGCTCTGCCATCTCGCAATACTTAATTCAGCATCCACTTTGTCCCATAATGCAATGGGAACAGTTCTGTCCCGGCAAAATTTCAGTTGAGAATTGTCTTTCAGAGTAATATATGCAACAAAATTGTTAGCCTTGCCTAAACCTTCAGAAAAGTGTTCCGGGGATTCCTTCAGCATGCTAGCCACACTGCCTTTGGCATCGAATGCAGGCACTGACAACACGTTGTATTGGGTGTTAAAGCCAAAGAAATCAAATGAATCAAGACCAAGTATGCCTCGCAGACACGTGATTGTAGCATTGTAAAAGTCATCGTTCGCATATGCGAGAAATACATGGCAGGGGAAGTACATTTTCCGAGAATGGGTATATCTTGTCTGTTATGAGCCATCATGTGCTTGCTAGCTTTAGACAGGCTTGGGGAGCCTAACATTTCATATGTGTGATGATTCAACAGTGTAACACAGGTACCCGGGTCCAACTGAAATTTCTCACATTTCCACAAGGAAGCAAATGAACAAAACTTTCTTGAACTGCTCTGTTACTAGCTTTGCTAATGCCTGTTGCAGACTTTGAATATACTTTATTCATGGCATGGGCCTTGTGACTGGGTTTTTGTGAGTGGGCCGAATTCTTATGTTTGTTCCATCGAAAACATAAGGATTGTACATGTCCCTTCTTGCCACAAGTATAAGAGTGTGATTGTTGGGAGGGGCAGTCTTGGCGTTTGTACTGTGAATAACACCGAGAGTAAGACTTCATTCCGTTCGCCTGTGTAGCCGTCTGTTCAGCGAGCTACTGAAGCGGTGTGGAGAGTTGTTTATGTAGTGTTGCGGTGTGGCACGTGCAAGCTGCTTCTGCTAAATGGGCTGGTTGCAAACAAGGGACTGTACCTGACAAACTGCTGTCTTCAAATTTTTCGGCAGACAGGGCACCTCAATCGTACTGATCTAGTATTTGTGCTACTTGCTCAAATGATGGATCGGACAGCTTCAAAATCTGTTCTGAGTTTTACATCAGTTACACAACATAACATCTGAATATAACGTACCAAAATCATATTTGAATTTGCATTTCCTCGCAATACACTGCAAATATGTTATCACTAGCGTTAAGTTTGTTCTGAACGATTTTTGAAATTAAAGAATTGATACCTAGCTGCCAACACATTCACTTGTTGGTCATAATAGTTAGCGAATCCACAATCTGATCATACGATAGTTCACTCAGAGTGGCGTTACGAAATAGCTCCTGTAGGAGGTGGAACACAGAACTTGATACCATAGACAAGAGATAGGGAATTTTCACAGTACCTGGTATGTCATGAGCAATTACGTGCTCTTCAAACTGTTGCAACCACTAGATCCAATCCTCTTGTTGTTCATCAAACTGGCGAACAGCTGGTAAAGCACTTGGAGCTGTGGGAGGTGTTGCTTGGTCCGTCGGGCGTGCAGTGTTGGCCAGCAGCTGCTGCACTTTGTTCAGCAGTGTAGATATTTCCTGGGTCTGAAACCAAAACATCTGCATTAGCTGTGCTGCATGATCTGGGGATGAAGTAGGTGGGGTGGGCATGTTGGAAGAGACCAATGCAAGAAACAGACAACGCAAGCAAGAAAAATGGGTACAAAGACAAAGAAAATTTCTGCAACGCCCACCTGAAAACACTGATTAGCAAAAACTTGAAGAGTCTCTTAAAGCAAGTAAACACCACTGCAAAGAAGAGAAAAGAGAGAATTAAGGCGCCGGCAAAACACAATAGATAATTCATTTTCCACCAGGCACTGTGTTCTTCTTATAACTCGTCGCAAATGTAGTACCCCGCTCACTCATTTAAGGAAGCTAATTTCTCGGATCGCTAGACAACAATTCAAGCAAATCATATTAATGGAGTTTATAACAGTAAGTTAAATTGACAATACTTGAATTTGCATATTCACAAAAGTTGTGTCACAAACAAATGGCGACAAGCAATTATTCAGTGTCCTGTACAGGTGCTGACAGATTGAGTACGGGAGTCCTTTATTTTCAATAAAAGAAAAGGGAATCTTTTTCCTAAAGGCGTGAGCTATGGATGGCAATGGATCTTCACAAAGCCATGCACGGGCCCTGGGTTGGCGACATCAGATTTTTCCAGTATGTGCCGCTATCCCACGGCTTGTTCACGTGCTCGACGAACAAACAACATTTCTGCTGACGGGGTGACGCTTAGGGAAGCGTCGCTTGCCTAGGCAGAGCTCCTACAGCAGCCAATCAGAGAGGTCCAAGAGATCACGTGTGAGCGTCAACCGCGCCGAGCTGCGCGGACGAGACGTGTGGATCGCTCTCTTTTACTGACAGGCACCCGACGAGATCAGACGCATTGGCCGGTTACCGCCGTGCACTTTTTGAGCCCCGGCTCAATCTGTTTCCGCCTTAGGGCCGCTAAACTCACATTAATGTACCCCAGCTAGGTCATCAGTAAATGTTTTTTTTTTTTATTTCAATAAACGGGAGGCAGTTTGCTGACCGGAGTCGAAAAATCAACTTGTTCTTTTTTAGACCGCACTTACACCTCAGCCACATCCTGACATGTACAACTGGTGTCAGAAGTTGGATCTGACCCACCATGCGGTCTAACAAGTATTGAAATTACGGCTAGATGCCGGGACATTTTCTTTGACCTGGGGGCCATTCAGTAAATTAACTTCTTGTGGTGCTGGAAGCACCGATACGACACTGCATTATTACATGCAGCTGTCCCTGTTGCTGTTGCTTCGGCCTTGGTGTCCCGTTTTATTTCAGCATTAACGCACGCGATACAGCGACATCGCCACGCGTTGACCATCACGCCGCCAGTTGAGCCGCTGTCAGCCGGATGCCGCTGTATCAGATGCTGCCGGGGCAGCACTTCTCACCGCCGCTGTAGCGTCACTGCGCAGCCGGCAGGCAACGCCCGGCTGCCACTTCGTCTGCCTTCGCCGCCTTCGCCGCCGCCACCAACGTCGCCGCTTCCAGCATAATGAACTTGTGTACGTCGCGAGCAATTGGAGTAGCCTTGCCTCGCTATCTTTGTAGCGAGTCCTTGAGTTGTTTGTGAGGTCATGTTGTAAACATGCCTGACACCCGTTCAAATAAGCAAACAGGAGCTGCTGCCTAAATTCCTGGCGCAGATCCTGTCACCATGTTAGAAGAACAGATAAGACAGTTAACTATGCAAAAGATGAAATTGCCAAAGCAAATGCAATGCGCTTGCGGTGGAAAGCAACAAGAAAGTTACAATTGAACAAGCAGCTGCAAGCGCTAGTCGCGCCTCTCTACTCTTGTTGGCACTTTCCCTGCCGTAAATTCCATCCCGACTTTCGCGGGTAAAACTAACGAAAATGTAACGAAATTTTTGCAGTGTGTCAAAGATGTAGGCAGGACTTGTGGCGGGCATGATAGTTTCCCTTTGAGTGTGCTGAAGCTGAAACTAGCAGGAGATGCTCGAACATATCTTGAGTCAGTCGATGCTCTGCGAGATGCTATCAATTTTTGAAGCCTTGGCTAAAGGGTTAGCAGAGCGCTATTCCGATAAGAGAGGTGTCAGTTATTATCGGGATTTGCTGTCTACCTTAGGACAGAGAACCAGTGAAGATTTAGAAGTATTTGCTGATCGAATCCGCACGGTATCGTGTCGCACTTACGTGCTTAGCAACTGCCATGCCCGTAATGTAGGGTTAATAGAGGAAGCAGAAGCAGGGGCTATAGATGTGTTCATTCGAGGGATTAACCCGCAAACCGGGCCAGAAGTGAAAATGGCTTCCCCTACTACATTGCACGAAGCTGTGCGAATTGCACTGCTACGTGAGGAAGGAGGGAGGTTTGTTACTATCCCATCGCGAAGTAACGAGTCGCGGCGCGTGTTTCTTAATGATGCTAAATGTCAGCGCTGCGGGAAGTTTAATCATACTGCCGCGCTCCGTGTTGTGGCAGATGCCACAAGATCGGGCATACTAATGCCACATGCCCCCAAAACAATGTAACCAGATAAAGGCAGCAAAATGTTCCACAGACAAACAGGCAGTGGGGTAGTTACCAACAGGGAAATGGTCGGGGGGCAGGCTCAGCCACCAACCCTCGCCCCCGATAAAAATAATGACACTGGTGTATAAAAAACAGCAGAAAGATGACGTGGCAAATGTTTTGCTAGAGGGTAAACTCAGGGGTAGAACAATAAGAGTGTTAGTAGATACGGGAGCACAGATTAGCGTGCTGTTTGTCCCCTATCACGATACGCGGAGGATGAAACCGCCCAACTATCTCATTGCTGGATTGGATGAGGGACTGATCATTCCTGTGGGGTCATCTTTCGCTAGCCTTCAGTTAAGTAAAAAAACATATGGTTTTAATATGGAGGTTGTACGGAAACGTAGGAGGGACTTGGTTATCATTGTAGGCAATGATTTCCTCAGTGAGTACCAAGGGGTAATCGATTATAGGACGCACACCGTCCGATTTAATGGGGCGTTCGGACCGAAAACGCGCAAGGAAACTGTGAGAGACGGCCGCTCTCACAGTATCCGACAGAACCGCGTACATGTACCATTAAATCGTTACGCCCAGTTACCATTGAGAGTGGGCCAGGCAAGGTTCTATGGATTGATATCAAAGCTCCACTGCCTACTAGTTCAATCCTTTTTGTGCATCCGCTCCGTCAAAACGATGTGTTGGACCGGTTACAAGTTCATGCGAAGAGAGGTTTGTGTGCTGTAGAGAGAAAAGGAAAGAAGTTTTGTGTACCTGTATGTGTCGATAATTTTGGTTTGAGAAAGATAGAGATTCCACGTGGAACAGTTTTAGCATGTGGTCAGGAAATAGAAGATGATGATTTTTCAGTGAAAAATGAAGGTAAGAGTCAAAATTGGAAGCAGTTCCCTATCAGAAGTGTGCGTACCCTGATACCCTCTTTGCAAAAGCAATTTAATGAAAAGTTAGAGCATTTGAGTAAAGCAGAGCAGAGGCTAATATGGCCCGTATTGGAAGAATTTGCGTGGTTGTTTGAGGAAAGGCAATATTTGCCTGCTACTGACCTCATACAGCACGAGATTCCCACCGGGGATGCTATACCTATATCTCAAAAGGCATATAGGATCCCTTATCATTTACAACCAATAGTGGAAGACACCGTTCAACAGCAGCTAGCAGCAGGGATTATTCAACCCTCTGCCAGCACCTGGTCGTCCCCAATCGTTCTGATTCGTAAGAAATCAATCAATGGCGAGAAGAGTTATAGGCTCTGTGTTGTTACGAGGGCGGTGAGTAAAGTAACAACACCTGATACTTATCCTTTGCCTCGTATTGACGAAACCCTAGATCAATTAGGAAACTGCAAGTATTTCACAACTTTAGATATGCGATCAGGGTATCATCAGATCCCTATAGCTCCCAAGGACAGACCTAAAACCGCCTTTATTGTGCCTTCGGGTTTGTATCAGTTTTTACGCATGCCATTTGGTCTCAGGAATACTCCTGCAACCTTTCAAAGATTTGCTGATTTATTGTTGCGTGGTGTAAAGCCCACTGCATGTTTAGTTAATTTAGACGATATTATTGTATTTTCTAGAACTGTTGAAGAACATGCAGGAAGGTTGAGGTGTGTTTTGTCACGTTTCAAGAGTGCCAATTTAAGTCTGAAGATAGAAAATTGTTCATTTGCACAGTCACAAGTCCAGTACTTGGGACAAGTAATTAGTGCTGAAGGTGTCAAACCAGATCCTCGGTTGACTGAGGCTGTGAGAGATTTTCCCACCCCAACCAATGTAAAAGAGTTACAGTCACTGCTTGGCCTATATAATTACTATCGTCGGTTTGTGAAAGATTATTCCACCATAGCTAAGCCATTAACCAAGTTGTTGAAAAAAGGTGCAGTTTTCGAGTGGTCAGAAGAATGTGAAGTAGCTGTAAAGAAGATTAAAGAAGTACTAACAAGCTCACCTCTGTTAGTCCATCCAGATTTTGAAAAACCTTTTATTCTTGCAACCGATGCCTCAGTTTTGCTCTACGTGCAGTCCTTAGCCAAGAATATAACGGAGAGGAAAGACCTGTTGGGTATGCCTCCCGCCAGATGAATCAGGCTGAAATAAGTTATAGTACTACTGAAAAGGAATTGCTTGCACTTATGTTCGGGGTAAACTATTTTAAATGTTATTTGTATGGTAGAAAGTTCACCGTAATTACAGATCACGCGGCATTAGCTTGGATGTTGAATCTGAAAGATCCTAGCAGTCGTTTAACTAGATGGGCTTTAAAACTTGCCGAATATGACTACGAGGTTAAGCATAAACCTGGTAGACTGCATTCTAATGCTGACTTCCTGAGCCGTAAAGTAAGGGTAGTTCAAATAAATGACGTTTTGATTGAGGAACTGAAAGAGGCGCAAAGCCGAGATGTTGAATGTCATAGGTATGTTAGCAATGTATATTTCATTACTGAAGATGGTATTTTATACCGAAAGACTCCGGGTGGTAATAGAGTTGTAATTCCTAAGGAACTGCAGTCCAGAATAATAGCTCAATGGCATGATAGTTTGCAAGCGTGCCATAATGGGTGAAGAGCAACAAATGCAAGGATAGCTCCACGGTATTGGTGGAAAAACAGAAAAAAAGATGTCCTAAAGTATATTCAAAATTGTTTACCTTGCGCTCAAAGAGCACCCCCTCCGTGGACCAAAATACCTTTACAAAGCCTTTCAGAGGCGACGAGACCATTTCAGAATATTTCTCTCGATATCGTCGGTCATTTTCCACAAATCAATCAAAGCAATAAATATATCCTGTCCATTAGTGACCACTTTTCTCGATACCTTGTTTTAGTACCTCTCACTGATATGACAGCAGAGACAGTTGCTAGAGAATTTGTCAATCACTTTCGGCAGCCCTGACGCTGTTCTAACAGACCAAGGGACGAACTTTATGTCGGCTTTATTTGTTCAAGTGTGCAAGCTTCTAGGAATCAAAAAGTGGAGAACCACCCCCTTTCATTCAAAGGCAAATGGTCGCTTGGAACGCGTCCACAGGACAATTAAGAAAATGTTAAGTTACTATATAAACAGAACGCATTCAGATTGGGACCGTTATATCAATATAGTCGCTTCAGCCTATAATAGCCGTGTCCATGAGTCAACAGGCTATAGTCCTTATAAGATAGTTTTTGGCAAACCTATGAACTCATCTTTTGAACTGGACAAATTGCCGCCTGGTGCGGACATAACTGAAGTCAAGAGGTTAGATCGCCATTTCAAGTCAATTTGGAAACAAGTTCAAACCAATAATTCCAAAGCCACCCAAAAACAATTACAAAAAAATGGCTCTGAGCATTATGGGACTTAACATCTGAGGTCATCAGTCCCCTAGAACTTAGAACTACTTAAACATAACTAACCTAAGGACATCACACACATCCATGCCCGAGGCAGGATTTGAACCTGCGACCGTAGCGGTCGCGCGGTTCCAGACTGAAGCGCCTACAACCGCTCGGCCACAATGGCCGGCAAAACAATTACAGCGGAGTAGTATGAATGCAGTAATGCCCCTTTACAAGCCTGGAGATTTAATCTTGTTGTATAACCCAACAGTAAGACGAGGTTGAACAGAAAAGTCTGCACCTCAATATGAGGGACTGTATCCTATCATTCGGTTAACCTCTCCAGTAATTGCTGAAATACAGTTGCCAGATAGGTTAGTGATACTACATTTTGATCGTCTGAAACCCTTTTATGGAAAAGCACCTTCCATTCCGACAGTTTTGTCTGATCCATCGCCTAGTAGTGTATCAACTATGCCAGGACCTACAGTGACTAAAGTAAAGGAAAAGAAGGTAAAACCTTTACCTGCCAGTCCTGCATCCTTATGCATTGAGGTCAAGAAACTAAGTTTGTATCTTGATTTGTATATTCATTTGAAGTTTCATGTAATACTTGTTCAGTTGCTTGCGCTGCTGCAGCCTTAAGTGTAGGTTACTAATATGTAAGTGCAAAGTGTAGAGTTAGTAGTGAGGAAGCAAAGTGCTGGAATTATAGGTTGGAACGGCAGTATAATTATATTCGATGAGGATATATCTGCTCAAAGAGTACGATAAGTTGTCGCAAGGGCTCCTAACCACTTCCTGAATGGAAAAAGTAATTGACAAATAATACGAGACTATCATGATCCTACACTAACGCGAGTTTAAAACTCAATCCTGGGATATTAGATCAGTTATAGCCACTGTTTGTATCTTCCATGTAATTAAATTCTCCAGAGCTTAAGATAACGGAATGATTACAACTGCCCACATTTTCTGCAGTTCCTGTGTATCACACTAGAGAATATCAGACCCAATGCTTGTAATCGCTGGGTCACTCTCATACTAGCTTCATCTGCCTCGTCGTAAATATCACACCACATATCTCTCTCTGTTTACCACCCTGAGAGTACAAATCCATGCTGAAACTATGGAGATTATTCCAGAGTTTCATCTATGTATCAATAAGGTAACAGGACCAGGAATAGTGAGGTTTTGGAATCATTTATTATCGAAAGAAATAACTACACAGTACATACAAACCTAACATTCAGCCTGGAAAGACACAGCAGTATTAATTATATATCTTTTCACACGTTGCACTGTCCATCTACACCTATGCAAACTACGTCTGACTATTAGTAACAAAATACACTTACTAGTGCCACTGTAATGAAAGAGAGCTGGTAGCTGCACCGAAGTTTTAGCGCGTCATATGCCTACACTGAAATGCTGGAGAGTATGACGAAGAACGTTGAACGGTAAGTGTTCTGTGAAGAGGAGTGATCTATGTTATAGTACCTGGTTATGGGAACAACACTTGTAGTATTTATGCCTTTCATCCTGCATACGACAGTACTGGTAACTTCCCTTTTGAATATCGCTGCAATAGCTATGAACCACAAATCATTTTGCCTAATGCTCAAATAAAGTACACTTTTTCATAATGTCTGCCGACGTACACAACACAAATTACTATCTTTTAAGAGGAACTTTTATTGATAGCCTAGCAGAAGCTAGTGAAAACTTTTCCCAGGGTACAAACCGAGTGAATATTCCATGTAAATTCTTCAATACTATGTGATGAAAAAGTAACTGATTTAGTCAAAGTTCACATAGAAAGATACTGGCACTACTACGTAATTGGTAGAGGACACAATTGTTTCTAATGTACTGTATCTCAGTTCGTATAGCGCCCTATAATATTTTTCCGCTATCTTGGAAAACAGGTATGAAACGTTTTTGTGCTCCACCGTTAAAGAGACCTTTGGTATTCGCGTTTGCAAGTTAAAGGAAGTAGTGCCGCTCTTGGGCGTCTTCGGGCGTACTCCTTCGCCATACACATTCAGGAATTGGTGGATATACATGGCTTAGTGTGGCCGGCCACTACGATGTGCATTTCTGTATCCAACCTGGCTATGTACGGAAGGGAGCTGGGCTCTGAATCATCCGATAGAGAGCACTACTTTAACAAGAATAGAATCATACACTCCTGGAAATGAAAAAAAGAACACATTGACACCGGTGTGTCAGACCCACCATACTTGTTCCGGACACTGCGAGAGGGCTGTACAAGCAATGATCACACGCACGGCACAGCGGACACACCAGGAACCGCGGTGTTGGCCGTCGAATGGCGCTAGCTGCGCAGCATTTGTGCACCGCCGCCGTCAGTGTCAGCCAGTTTGCCGTGGCATACGGAGCTCCATCGCAGTCTTTAACACTGGTAGCATGCCGCGACAGCGTGGACGTGAACCGTATGTGCAGTTGACGGACTTTGAGCGAGGGCGTATAGTGGGCATGCGGGAGGCCGGGTGGACGTACCGCCGAATTGCTCAACATGTGGGGCGTGAGGTCTCCACAGTACATCGATGTTGTCGCCAGTGGTCGGCGGAAGGTGCACGTGCCCGTCGACCTGGGACCGGACCGCAGCGACGCACGGATGCACGCCAAGACCGTAGGATCCTACGCAGTGCCGTAGGGGACCGCACCGCCACTTCCCAGCAAATTAGGGACACTGTTGCTCCTGGGGTATCGGCGAGGACCATTCGCAACCGTCTCCATGAAGCTGGGCTACGGTCCCGCACACCGTTAGGCCGTCTTCCGCTCACGCCCCAACATCGTGCAGCCCGCCTCCAGTGGTGTCGCGACAGGCGTGAATGGAGGGACGAATAGAGACGTGTCGTCTTCAGCGATGAGAGTCGCTTCTGCCTTGGTGCCAATGATGGTCGTATGCGTGTTTGGCGCCGCGCAGGTGAGCGCCACAATCAGGACTGCATACTACCGAGGCACACAGGGCCAACACCCGGCATCATGGTGTGGGGAGCGAACTCCTACACTGGCCGTACACCACTGGTGATCGTCGAGGGGACACTGAATAGTGCACGGTACATCCAAACCGTCATCGAACCCATCGTTCTACCATTCCTAGACCGGCAAGGGAACTTGCTGTTCCAACAGGACAATGCACGTCCGCATGTATCCCGTGCCACCCAACGTGCTCTAGAAGGTGTAAGTCAACTACCCTGGCCAGCAAGATCTCCGGATCTGTCCCCCATTGAGCATGTTTGGGACTGGATGAAGCGTCGTCTCACGCGGTCTGCACGTCCAGCACGAACGCTGGTCCAACTGAGGCGCCAGGTGGAAATGGCATGGCAAGCCGTTCCACAGGACTACATCCAGCTTCTCTACGATCGTCTCCATGGGAGAATAGCAGCCTGGATTGCTGCGAAAGGTGGATATACACTGTACTAGAGCCGACATTGTGCATGCTCTGTTGCCTGTGTCTATGTGCCTGTGGTTCTGTCAGTGTGATCATGTGATGTATCTGACCCCAGGAATGTGTCAAAAAAGTTTCCCCTTCCTGGGACAATGAATTCACGGTGTTCTTATTTCTATTTTCAGGAGTATAGTTAGAGCTGAAGTATTGAGTATCGCAACTTCACTAGTTTGGCATAGACAAACACTAGTGTACCAAAGTCATTCACCCACATAGTGACAAATAACAGGCCGCGCCATCGCAGGCAAAACCAAAACATAACTAAGCGTACGAAGAAGCGCACAACTGACTGATGGAGCGTCCTTGCTGGAAGCGCCTGACCAGTGCATTGCGTTAGATACGCAGCCGCACGCACACCCACACACCAGTACACTCTACGTCGAATGAATTACGTCGAAGAAATCACTGCGCCCCTTTTTTCCTTTGTTACGTCATCTAATGAACCACACACGTCGTAGTTGATGAATTACACTACTACACGATGTATCTTGTACCTACCCAAAAGCAAATTACATAAAACGCAGTAGTAAACGAAATTATTCCTGCGTTATCTACATCGTTGCAACTAATTCACACTCTCATGCCGTCTTAAATGCAACCTAGGGCGTTCAACAAGCACGTATGAGAATTACAGGATACACAATGACGTGATACGCCATGAAGCGGGTTCTGCACTACTAGTGTAAATACGTCTCAGATTTACACATTTGCTGTCCTCTACAATGCAGATACTTATTTTTCTTAGATAATGAAGAATAGAACACTATTAGCTTTCATACAAGTGATCATTATAGAAGGCTAACTCAGAGAATTATTCACTGTTTACATACGACACACCTGTAAAATTATGTCTTACTGATCGCAACACCGGCTCACCGAGCAGACGCCACCGGTAAGTCATGGATCGTCGGGATGTCGCCGTGGTGCTACAGTACGAGCTAAGGTAAGTCTCCAGGATTAGGGAGATACATGATAGAAAGAGGATAGGGCATGACACACACCTGCTGGCAAGATAGAGACAGAGTTAATGACAGCTGGTCTGCATAATTACTCATGCAAGTCTATACTTAGATTCAAGCTCAATAGGGTATGCGTACTTTACCAGAGCAGAGTAACTGGATTTATAGAAAGAACCACTTATTAAAGAGTGTGGCAGGGTTTATAGGTGGTACAAAACAAGTGAGAGAATCTCATCATTTTACTGCCACGATTATATTACAATTTAACACCTCAATGAATTACATTTGACCCACATCACCACAGTCCCACTCGCTCCTATTTGCTATACCGTCATTTACGCACTTTGTACCGATCACACCACCTTACATTACAAGTAATGTTTTCACACACACAGTAATGGATGTCCTTAGTATTAATAGCCATGGGCTATGATAGTCTCCTTTGAAGTGACGTAATTCGTTCGGAGTTAAATGTCTTAATGCCAACTCGTAGCAGATTGCACATCTATTAGTCCTGAGACGACTATACTGCCTTCCAGTCGCTTTGCAATGCTTGCTCACTGATCTAAGTCTTAAGCTAATTTGTGCTGTGTATTTCATTTTATTGTTTTGTATTATTTTATTGTGGTGCTAATTGCATTATGCCTCGTGTCAGTTTATTATGTTGTATGTGTGCATTCTTTTTGTCATTTTATGTTGTATACCTTCAGTTTGTATACGCAGGAAATAGCACCTAAGCCATGCCGGTGACCCTGCTACCTTGCATAACAAGGAGCGGCTCCGCGATAAAGACTAATACCCCTGTTTGTCTGTGGGAATGTTTCTTCACTGACGTGTCAGATTGATAGGTTGGACTCAGTAAATTATGGGAACTACTCAGGAATGGGCTCAAAGTTACGTAGTAATTGGCCAAGGAACGCCTGCTGAGTTGGCCTGAATCCCAACTGGTTAGTTCAGCGAGAGACAGATTCGCACTCACAATGGCCAACGAGTAACAGGGACGACTATTTCGTTGGCTCGGTTTTTTCACGCTACTGACAACACACGACATGCTGGTATCCGTGCTGCCGAATCGGTGGATACCTGCAGTCGCCTGTGATTGCAGTTAATTCTTGCAGCCCTCCCCTTTAATTACTTACTCTACTGCCGAGCCCTCGGATCTATCCTGTCTTTCTTCTTTTGTTAATGAGTATGCAGTCGTACTGTAAATTACTCCAACAATACCGGTCCTATCCGTCTTTCCAGCCATTTTTCTCATCGAGGTATCGCACCTCCCTTGTTGCAGCGTCCATGTTTAAGCTATTCTCCAAAGATCTATCGTGAAGTGAGAATCGTGTCTCTGCTACCTAGCCAAGCGAAGAGTCAGTGTCTTTCAACAGTAGGCGAAAACCTGCGTTGGAAATTTTTTAAGACGTAACCATGGGCATTACTTGGTTGTTCTTAAGGAGAGCTATGTCCCTCCCCTAAAGTATATAAATACAATCATCGTGTTCGCATTTTCACTTTTCCTTGCTGCTCGTAACTTTTCGTGACACTAAACACAAGTGCGACGCGTAATTTGCGTCGTAGCAACGATACGATACGTACATGGAAGAGCCACCACACAGCTCTTCGGGCCAACATAAATTATCCCTCAGCGTAACTCGCTAAACTAAGTACGCCAATACTCGGTCGTGTAAGAGGGAAGTTTTATTCCCCGCGCGTACTGCTGTGAAGCAGTGCAGCACGCAACACACGTGTGCGTACGGGCACGAGCTGCCTGATCAGCAGACACGCGCGTACGTATTGTATGTAACCTGTAAACTTTACTGTTCAACTACGCTTCACTTCTCAGAATCTTTATCCACAGAATGGACAGTAAGTCACTCTGAGCTTTAAAATTCTATACATTATTACAATGTTGATCCGCTTTTTCTTGTACTACAGTCATTACATACTGCGTTATTTCGCTGCCTTCTTAGAACCCGAGTATTATGCCAGATGTTGGCACATTTCTCCAACAGTCACGTCAGCGAATCTCAAGTTTTCATAGAAGTAAAGAGCTGAAGTATGTGTCTTGTTAAGCTGCTGTTCCCAATTTGCCTGAAGCAATGGGGGTGTAGTCACCACTCCAGTCATGCTGTTACTTGCTTAATGCCTTGATATCATAACGAGTATGGTCCTTGGTTGTTGTCAATGCTTCTCACGTAACCATCTCTCCGCAAATGCTTGCTATTTCATCCTTTTCAGCCATGCTCTGCCTTACTTTTACGTGATGCCAGGAAACATTTTGTTATCCTCGTAAATATGCACTGGTTTCTTTAATCCACGAATCTCGACCACTGAATAACAGCAGTAGCAAGTCCTTCTTCAAGTTAGTTACTACTCAGCCCATATGGCAAACGCAACCTTGTACACCAGAATCTCTTTCACGGCCGCTATCATCGGTTTTTCCTCTCATTACCTCTGGTGCTTATATGATGATGAAGTCCCATCTCGCTTTCGCAAACATAGCGAAGAATAGCCACACATTGTCAGACATAGTGTACGAACTACATGTTATCGCTTCAAAAACGCACGCACAACGTTCTTACACATTCACATACGCCTCATCCACATGATACGTATACAGTCATACTCACCCCACCCTGAAAGGGAGAGTATAAACTCTACTACAGGAGATGTATTAAAAGGGTTCAACTGCACTTGTTTTGTTTGCATTTCTGGCGGATAAACCCTCTATCTGGTTATCGCTTTTGCATCCACTAACTTTATTTGGAGAGAATTATTCGTTAAATACTTCTCACCGGGAAAACCTGTTACAGTTCGCACAGAAAACGCTTTTCAACGTAGTGCGCAATGTGTTGTCTAGGGTAGCTGCAGCGATCTGAACAGTCACCCCGGAAATAAACACCCCGTAGATAAAGGGCCTACGGAATTTTCTGAAAATTGTTATCACTTACAAAATGTTACTACCGCCATTCTCTACTTGTGCGTAACCTTCTCTGTAAAGGATACAAGCAGTCATGTACTTTATCGCATGGTTAAGTGCTTCCATCAACACGCTTAACCGTTTATCTGCATCTAGCGGCTAAGAATCGTTCTACCTCAACAGATTGACTCTCATTGGTATCGTACCAATATTCTGGGTGAAGATCCATAAATATCTATATATAAAACAAAAACACACACAAATAACACGTAGGCGCTGCTGATCCCCTTTCAGTCACACTTCTTACATAGCCGCGGGCTTATTACGCTGACTGATTCACTCAGTCAGATTGTGAAATTGCCGTGTCAGCCTTCTACACGTGATCGCTGACTGTGGGTACTTGTCAGCAATGCTGACAACTCTCTTTTCGCTACTTGCTATTGTATAAAGACCCGTGACCGCTCACTTACTGGCCAGTTCAGTATTAACAGTGAATTTGCATCCGCCTCATCGGAACATACTACTCTCCGACTCCGTTGCACGGTAAATATTAACCAAACACTATTACGCACTGCTGTGATATATTTCTTCGTCATTACTACATACAGTCGCATAGAGATATTCTCACGCCTTCTCTCTCTTCTGAATGCAGGACACTACTACACTCTGTCCTTTCATCGGCCACTTCGGCGGTGTCACTCATAATCTATTGGAGTTGTTGAATAACTACCAGGAGAATATCGACCAGGCATTACACCATGAGATGCCGTGCTTTGTTGATTCATTTTACTGCAGCTGTCAGTCTCCCACGCTTTAGTAATCATCCGTCATCGTCAGGCATCATGTTTCAACGTTTAGACAACTTGCTATATACCCCCCCTCCCCCCCAATCATGCGGTAATACGTGCCGATATACAACTAACTTCCATTACGGAAGAAGAGCTAGCTTTACAACAACTTATCAATAGCCTATTGGCCTGTGAACCTTTACTTGAACAATCAGGGCAGACTTCCACCTTACGCACTCTGTGGGATTTAAAACAAGCGCTGCTATACACTCAAGAACAACTACGAAGCATCTTCGACACTGTGCCCCTAACTCGGGTTAAGAGAGCCTGGTTCAATGCCGGAGGTGCGATACTCAAAACTATATTTGGCACCACCGACCATGCTGACGCTAACCGCTGGGACCAAACCCTTCGCCAAGTAACTTTTACTACTAACCAAAATCGGGACGTACTGGTCCGCCAGCAATTACGCCTCACCCATATTGAAGACAGTTTATTAGCTGCTACTAGGCAAATTCGTGTCGTGGCAACTGGCCTTGTACACCGGTACGAAACATTTAGGAATCTTATGCAACGGGACCTTGAGTTTTTACATCATACCATAACTAATGTGACCTGCACTTTGGAGCTAACGAGGGCGCTACAGATCTTACTATACAACATCCATGCTATTCAGTTACATATTAACACCTTGCATACTATTACTCTGCTAGGACTACAGCATAAGCTTAGCCCTACGTTAATGCCTGCAGAACTGTACCAGCAAACTCTGGCTAATGTTTCGTTTCATCTGGCATCGCCAATGCAAATGCTTTACCCCGTATGGGAGTCTTCGCTACCCCATTATTATGCGGCAGCTACAGTACATCTTGCGCGAACCTCTCAAGGACTGTGCGCACAGATTTCTCTACCCATCACATACGCCAACTGTGAGTTTGAATGCTACCGTTTACACACCTTTCCGGTTACTTGGGTTGCCCTACGAAAGCAAGTGACTTGACAAACTAATGATATCTTAGCTATTAGCAAAGATCGCCAATGACATTCTGTCATGCAGCTGACTGACCTCCATCAGTGCCTTCACACTAATTACTATATGAGTTCAATCTTATCTATTCATACTGGAACTACGGACTGTGAGGTGGCCTTGTTTTTAAAGGAAACAAAAGCCCCCCCCTGTCCACGTATGTTATCGACCTTGCGTGAGCCTTGGTTTAAACCAGTAGGGGTTAGTTTATTATATTTTGTACCTCAGACACCTAAAATTGCTTTAATATCCTATGACCATGTTTTCTTGTCTCGGACGTATCGTTTCGCACTAGAAACAGTGTATTACTGTTCAACATGTCCATTTGTGATTTAATAACACCTACTGTCAAACTGTCAGCACACCTAACACAAGTGAGAAACTTGAGCCTCGGACCCCTTTTTCTTTATTTACCTGAGGTACCAGTGGTACTACCATCACCCGATAGTGTAGCCAGGCTACCCAACGAGTACTTCAGTCAACTGACGAATTACTAGCTCACGAAAAGGGCCAAATCGCCCTGGATCGAGCTGTTGCTCACATAGCTACCTGGCGGACACAGAAACATTAGTATATGGTTACTCTGCCTAGTGCCGTGACTGTTCCAACTCTCATTGTCGCAGGATGCATTCTCTCGTGCCTGTATAAGAAAGGATAATGTAAACACATTAAGTCAACACAACCAACTGTCCCCGAGGCACAGCCCGAGGGTGAATTTCGACAAGAGTAATGTCAGGCATGGTCTACCATAGTGAAATACACTCTATCTGAAATAAAGTTTGTATTGTCTAATGTTCATTTCCTATTATTGTTATCATGTATCAATGTATCTAATCATGTAAACTATTGGGTAAAGATACTAGAGATGACCACTGAATGTAGGAAACCTTAGTTTATTTGCTACTGAAGCACACCCCTGAAAACTTTACTGATACAATCCCTGGGGGAGTGTTTCAGTACCTGCCTACACAATAAGCAGCTGCCACCATGCCGTCCTTACCTGAGGGAAAGACAGTGTATCCAACGCTGCGCGGCGCTCTGTGCTGCCTCGCTCTCCGTCAGTGGCACATTGGCCACTCCATCGCGGCGCCGCTTCTGACCCAAGGATTCTCACTCTGTTTATTTTTCAATGACTGTCTATATTATATGTGAAAGATAGACCATCAACAGTTAGAACTTAGTGTTTAACCGACTGCAATCAGTGTCCCTACACAGAAACAGATGTCTTTTATGCCACATATGAACATGTTTTCACTTCCTATTATCGGTATATGAAGCAATTTTTTGGGTTATTAGTGCTTCAATAAGTTTTTATTTATTGACCATAGAAACTACCTCTCAATTTGAGAATTTCAATGTTTTACCTAATTATTTACTATCTTCATATTCTCTTTATGTTAACTATGTTTGTCAATTGAATACTTTTATTTTATAGAACTAACTAATTTGTTACAAATCCTACCTTCAGATTTTAGTTTATACTCTGAAACTGATTCCACTATGTAGCAACGAGTTTAACGTTTGCCAAACAACACAAACAATTACACATTTCTAGAGGCGCCTGTAACCTTCAAAAGATCAGTACTGATTCAGTTCGGCCAGCATCTACACTTCTGCTACCGAGTTTAGCGTTGCAAGTATATATGAGTAACAGAATCTGTAATACTTCATTCCAATGTTGTGAACCTTTTGAAACACTTTTAACTTTTTGTGCTAAGATTGGCATTGTGATCCAGTAATGATGATGGGAAATTATCATATTGAATTATGTGTGTTAAGATCAATGTCTCTAAATGTTTTATGATTTTGATCAAAAATCTTCCTGTATAATATCGTTTTTTTTTTAAAAAAAGGGGGATTTTCTTTGTATGTTGTTGTAAAGCCACTCCAGTATACATAGATGTTTTTGTAAAACTTAGATACACCCCACCCTCATTTTTGCAAATATTAGCACACCCGACCAAGGGAGCAAATTGTTTTCTTTTATCAACGAGCAACAACTTATTTTCACCATAAAACCTCGCTCCCGCGGAAGGGGGAGGAGATGTACAGGTGCTGACCCATTTGAGTACGGGAGTCCTTTATTTTCAGTAAAAGAAAATGGAATCTTTTTCCTAAATGCGTGAGCTATGGATGGCAATGGATCTTCACAAAGCCGTGTACGGGCCCTGGGTTGGCGACACATCAGAGTTTTCCAGTATGTGCCGCTATCCCACGGCTTGTTCACGTGCTCGACGAACAAACAACCTTTCTGCTGATGGGGTGACGCTTAGGGAAGCGTCGCTTGCCTAGGCAGAGCTCCTACAGCAGCCAATCAGAAAGGTCCAGGAGATCACGTGTGAGCGTCCACCGCGCCAAGCTGCGCGGGCGAGGCGTGTGGATGGCCCTGTTTCACTGACAGGCCCCCGACGAGATCAGACGCATTGGCCGGTTGCCGCCGTGCACTTTTCGATCCCTGGCTCAATCTGTTTGCGCCTTAGGGCCGCTAAACTCACATTAATGTACCCCGGCTAGGTCATCAGTAAATTTTCTTTTTCAATAAACGGGAGGCAGTTTGCCGACCCGAGTTGAAAAATTAACTTATTCTTTTTTAGACCCCACTTACACCTCAGCCACATCCTGACATGTACAGTCCTTTGTTATACACCATTTCAACACAAGCAAAACAAAGCAGTTCATAAATCACTACTGAGTCGTTTGTAACTCTGCTCATCTTTCACTCCGGCCACAGCTAGGCGGCGCGGCGATTGCATTCTCTTCGTGTAGATGCCTCTCCATTCGTAGTGTCGTTCTAGTCAGCGTACTATTAGCTCATGTCGTCTCACAGCCCTCTCTACTCCTCTGTTCTTGAATGTCGTGATGGCGCTTGTCATTACGCCAGAACACTCTCTGTTTACATATTATTTGTTTTATTGTAAGTAGTGCTTCTGTCGACGATCTGCTTCTCCGAAATCCCCCTTGTTGATCGACTAATGAGCTCTCAGCTATGACGTTTAACCTCTTGTTAACTGTTTATGCATTAACTTTGTATGCGGTCTGAAGCAAATTGATTCCTGTGTAGTTCTCGCAAACTACTGCGGTCTCCCTTCTTAAATAGTGATGTCACCCTTGATTATCACCGGGATTTTGGAATTTCTCTCTTTCTCCAGCACCTATTAAAGGAATATAGTAATTTCTTTTGCAGTAGGGTGATTCCATATTTTAGCAGTTCAGCGCTTATATCACCCATACCAGGAAGTTTTCTGCTTTTTGTGGGGTTGAGAGCTTCTCTTAACTCGTCCATACATAAATAATCTACGCGTCCTATTTCAAGTTCATTCTCTATATTCTCTGTGGAGCATTTTTCTTCACACCACAAGTTGTAATGTTCTACCAATTTTGCCTATTGGACGTTATTTATTTCAGCAACTTATTTTTCAGCCTTTCGTAATATTGCTTTATATCAGGCTTAAAAACGTTTCTCAGGATAACTCCTGAGCTCGTTTCACTGCTCGATTTGCTGCATTTCTCTCTTGTTTGTAAATTCGGTGATTCTTCTCTGTTGGTTCATTTAGATACTTAAGCATCTCGTTTTTCCTTATAACTTTATGGAATTCTTGTGTCCAAATTTTTAATCCTTTCCTCCTTCTTATCGTGATCCTTCTTTCTAGGACTTCTTCAGCACCCTTGTTAACTGCAGTTTCAACATTTCCATTTCTTCTCCATTTCTTCCACTTCTTCTTTCTTCTCTAGTTCTTGATTAAGTCTCTTGTTCTACAGATCTCACATGCCTTGCCCATTTAATAAATATACTTTATAGATTTCTTCCTTCACTTTTCTTTTCTGTCAGTCTTTTGTTCTTTCTCCATTTCATGTACATATCTATGTGATGTATCTCCAAGAAATACTCAGAGCCAATGTCATATCCCCTGTACGGTCCTGAGTCTCTTTCTTTGCCTGCTATTTGCCATCAGAATTTCAATTGATGATAATATTATGAATAAGAGACTTAAATACTCGAGCTGATCACACAGTTGTCTGGATTTTTTTTTTTTTTTTTTTTTTTTTGCAAGAGAATAAATTAGTTTTCGTTATTTTCTTGAAAGGAACAAAATCTCTAACGAATGTTCCTTAGTTATTTATGATGTTTCTCCATCGCTCTTTGCAAGGTCATCAGTTACAATCCGGCAGGCAGAGGAAGTCCGTGAAGAGCAAGGAAGAAGTGTGCAGCGTAACTGGCAACGTTATTGTATTTTAAGTGCAGAAGAAGAGAAATCGTGTACACCCACGAAGATTGCAAAGGAGTATAAATTATTTTCTTTCTTTTTCTCAAGGATTATTCACATTTGAATAACTTTCAACGTGTTAACTTGTTTAGCAATTAAAATGAATCTGTACCACAGCATTTTGTAAGAAGGGGAGCGCGTGCAGCAACAAACATTCCGAGAGTATGTGAACCATATTCTGTGTATCCAAGGAATCGAGCACCTCATTAAATAATTTTAAGTAAAATTTGTTTTTCCATGTGTCAAGTGCATCATGATATTTAAATATTGGTTTCTGGCTTAAAGGGATGCTACTATCGATGTTCTATCTATAGATCTGTGCAATCGCAGACCTTGTCGGTGCTTTGAACATCCAGATACATCTGTAAAACAATATACACAGTAACCGTTTTCTCTAATGTAATGGTGCGGAATAACCGTTTCTGGTCCTTGGCCAGACAAAATAACATCTGCAACCATGTCAAAAGAAGCAACTGCCACGATATGTGATGTACAGACATGTACACAACAATGGTTACCTACACCAGGCGGGCCAAGAATTTGGCCTGTAAGTCATGCCCTGGCATGAATGCCGTAGCTCTCAACCTAGCTGCACACTTCCCCACCATGACGGCACACTGTCTGAATGTGATGAGGGGAAAATGAAGGCATGGCCTCTAAATTGCAATACAGTCGCACTGCATACGACATTGTTTTGCTTTTGTTTCGTATTTCACATTTCTCAACAACAATGATACAAACAAAACAAATTATCAGTATTATTTAATTATTTTCGGAGCACTGAGGACATAATATAATTTTTATTTCGTACAAATTGTGAGCGTATAATGTCACATGGACAATGTAACATATTTTCGAACTCTGGTTGCACACGAAATAGTGCCCCATTTAGTTTCATGATAGAATACAGGTCCTTTACACACGTATGTTGATCGCAGTATTGTAGCATATATGCAGTGTCAATGCAGTGACGTGGAAGCTTTAGCTGAGAAAAACAATGTAGACATCCTGGACACTTTGAATGCAAAAGCATTTGCTTTTAAAATGGGAGTTACAATGCAGATCAATCAGTTGCATCTGCAGAAGCGCAGGGGTGTTTCCAGGTGCAATGGCAAACAGTCTTGAAAATAGCTCTAAAACAGATGCCAGAAGGTAGTGGCCTCAAAACGTTTATAAAATTATCTTTGTAATTCTTTCATGGTCACTGTGAAATCTTCGAACCTAGCATTTTCTTTCACATGAGGCAGCTTAGGGAACCAGAGTGTAAACACAGTCCAATTGTCGGAGTTTGTCTCTTCTACAACACGGTTTTCTTTTTAAATGCATTCCAGTCAAGCCAGAAATAAGCTGTCTCGCACTTTGGCAGTGTGTAGCCAAGTCCACTTAAAATTTGAGGTCTGCAATCCACTCTGGACGTTCTTTTTTTATTCCTGCAATCCATTTTCTTTATAAATTCAACAACGGCGGGTTTTAAATCGAATACCCGTGCATGAAGTACCCCTTGAATTAACGAATATACGTTGCAATAATTAAGAATTTCTCCATACAGTTCGTTCAGCTCCATCGAAATCTTACATAACTTACAAGAGGAAGTTGCGTGCAACTTCAGGTATTGTACTGTTCGTACCACGCATTTATTCACATGCTCTATGGCTGCAAATTCAGCAGGAAGTGCTACCTGATGTACAGAACGATCAACCCTGTCTACCGATCGTTGACAATTTTTGCTCTTTCATTGTCAACTAAATCTTTAAATTCCTTCTGCATGGTGCTGTATTGTCCTTTCATAGCAAATTTGCAGTACTTATTAATTATACAGTAACATAAACTATAGTGAAGACTCTCATCCCTTACTGCTGTCATTCCTATGTATCTATAAACCTTGTGACGACAGGTCGCTAGACTGTTTTTGTGAAAACAGCCAATGGACCTGCGAACATCCTTCATAGCACGAACAAATAGCTAAAGGCAAATAGCGCTGCCACCACTATTTAACCGAAATGAAGAGAGTTGTGCCGTCCGAAACATGCTACACAGCACATACTAAATGAAGTGTCGCGCTATCCCGTGTACTTCCGAGGAGGATTGAATAAAGCCGAGTCAGGCCGATGTTCGACCTGCACACGGTCCACATACTCGACACACGAGCAGTTTGGCACGCTGTGGCCGGGCCTTGCCTATGGTATACTTTCTGAGTAATAAGTAGTGTCGATACGACTGTTCGCCCTCTGTACGTGGTATCATATGACACATTTCTCTCCTTCAGCCTTCCTCACTCACCTAAGTAGCTGCAGAAAGAAGCTGTCACAAACCGGTAATCGGTTCTGTGTGTTCTCCAATCTTACACCAAATTTCGGTGATAGATATATAGTTTAGATATTCATTACGGAACAAGGAAAATAAGCTGATTAATATTAAGAATACAGTGTCAGGTTCCATACCGATCTTTATTGGTTCAAAAGCCAAGCGTTTTACTGGGGTAGGTCATTATAAGGTTACTGAAAGTACAACAGAAGATGGGCGTATTAAATAAGCAGTCGTATTCCTATCCTGAACTAATATAGGCTTATCTGTCTTTATGGTTTTTACCTTAAATCATGGTTACGTAGTAACATTACCTCACGATGACTTACCCATACGAAACGCGTCGTTTTTTGAGCCAATAAGGAACATTGTGCAACCTCGGACTGTTGCTTAATATTAATCCCATAATAAGATTGCTGTACCACCGCGCAGCAAAGGATTGGAGTAAAGTTTTAGAAATTAACTTGTTACAACGTCCTCAGCAATGTTTTCCTTCATCTGCCAACTTTCTGGCGTTTTACTGTCTGTCGTAATAATGATTTGACACTTGGAACAATAATACTTCCCTTTTCAACATAATCATGACATTCGCAAACGGATAACGGTCGCACAAGTGTCTGAATGGACATCAATGGTAATTAAGATAATAAGCTACGCGTTATTTTGATGATTATAACAAACAAAGCATTCAAGTAACTTCACATAAGATGGAATATTATTGCATGACTTTAGATTTAGATTTAACTTCATTTTGAAAGTTTAAACTATTTCAGAAACCCGACTTAGATTGTCATTTCGATTACACTACTGACAAACCAGAGAGAATTGAGACCTAGAAACGACTGACGCACGTATTCTGACGATGTCCTCTGTCATCGACCGCCGGCCTTCTCACGCATTCTCGCGTTGTCAGCTCTAAGAACGGGGCAAAACGCTGCTGCAGGATTATTCCAATATTAGAGATTTTTAGCAGCAGTTACGACAGTTACGGGGCAGAGACAGGACTACTAAGAACCCGTTTGTAGTAACACGGTTCACGTTTTCCGTCGCACTTCACAGTAGACAGGGAACTGCCTCTTAGGCATGCCCGATGTCAACTGACAGGGCACGGCCCGTGCTGCCTGAGTTGTTGTTGTTGTTCCGCTGGCAGAGGTCGCGGCCGAATCCTCGCGTGCCCTCTGGTGGAAGGGACTCTACTTGCTGCAACTACCGTCCGTGCCGCGTCGTGCCGATGTGCGCCTCCCGCGATCTTTCTGGTGGCTACAGCACTCCTCCTCCTTCGGGGGGTGAAGCCACTGTGATCCACTGCGTCGGAAGGTGGAGCGTCTTGCAGGAGCGATGACCTCCTCGTCCATTGGAAGGCTGGAGTCGAGGGGATCTGCCAACCCTCGAGCCGGAACCTTCGAATACGGCTGGAAGTGACCCACACGAAGAGGCCCCCGTCGTCCCACCACCACCGGAGCCCGGGACAGAACGGGAGACAGGCCGTGGAACTCCGGATCCTGGTCCACCCCGGGAGGGGCAAGACCCAGTGGCGGGGACGATGGGGAAGGGACAACCAAAGGTGAACCAGCCTCCTGAGAAACCGGGACTGCGAGGGGGGCCCGCTCTCGCCGGGGCATCACTAACGATGGCGATGCTGGTGCTGGAGGTACTGGAGGCTGCCAAGGCTGAGAGCCATCGGAGTGCGGCGGAGTCACAGGGGGCAGAGGTGGTAGCGTCCCCTGAGAAAACAACATAGGTGCCGGCAATGGGGAAGCCGGTGCCCGAGGGGTCGGAGGGTGGGTGCCCAAACGTGGACGTAGCTGATTTTGGTGACGACGTACCTCCTGGTCCCCCGTCTGCAAGGTATAGAGCCGGCGGCCATTTCGGCGCAGGACCACCGCCAGTATCCAACGTGGATTGCGAACAAACACACGTGCCCAAACCGACATACCCGGTGGAAAGCCGGGTACTCCGTTTTGCGAAGACTGGTGAGGACTGGGCTGGAGGAGGTGCAGCAGAGTCCTAGGTTGGCGCCCATGAAGGAACTCTGTGGGGCTGCGTTATCCCATTGATGTGGTCCGGTATGCCGTCAGGAAAAACGTCAACGCCTCCTCCACAGGAAATTCGCGCACATACTTTTTCATCTGCGTCTTAAATGTGCGCACCATGCGCTCGGCTTCCCCATTCGATTGTGGATGAAAGGGGGGAGAACAAACGTGCTGAATACCGAAGCGCCTACAAAAATCCTGGAAGGTCTGCGAAATAAACTGAGGTCCATTGTCCGACCCCAGGGTGACTGGTAGATCTTTCACAGAAAAGATTTTTGCTACTGGCTGGATTGCCACTTCTGAAGTGATTGAGGAGCAGCGAACCACATACGGAAATCGGGAATAAGCATCAATGACAATGAGCCAAAAGCCATTGAGAAACGGGCCCGCAAAATCGATGTGAACACGTTCCCATGCCTGGGTTGCAGGCGGCCATGATGAGAACGCTGACCTGGGAGATGCCTGTTGGCTCGCACACTGGGAACAGGCGGCTACCAAGTGCTCAATTTCTCTGTCAATACCGGGCCAGTACACATGTCTGCGAGCCAATGTTTTAGTGCGGGAAACACCCCAGTGCCCCTCATGTCATAACGTGAGGACTTCCCTTCGCAAACGTGTAGCAACAACCACGCGAGGAGCTGTATCATCAGTAGCCAGAAAGAGAACTGCTTCCAAGGCGGACAGGCGGTCTCGTAGAACAAAATAATTACGAAGAGGGTCCGAGGCCCGGCCTGGAGGTCGGGATGACCACCCCTGCTGAATGAGGCGAACTACTTGCCGGAGAACCGGGTCAGCAGCCGTTTCCCTGGTGACACTAGAACTAGTGATCGGGAAGCCATCAACCGCTTGGCGCGACGCCACATCCAAGTGAAAACACATAATCACCTCTCGATCGAACTTAGGATCCGGGCCCATCGGAAGACGGGAAAGAGCGTCTGCGTTGGCATACTGTGCGGTACGGCGAAAATGAATGTCACAATGGTATTTAGAGAGGCACAAGTCCCAGCGCTGTAATCTGTGGGCCGCCCTATCCGGAATCTGAGAGGCGGGGCCAAATAACGATATTAACGGCTTATGTGGTCAGTGAATAACTGAAACTTCGTGCCATACAAGAAAGGGTGAAACTTGGTAACAGCGTAGACAATGGCCAAAGCCTATTTTTTCCACCTGCGAGTAATGGGCCTGTGTAGGACTAAGAGTTTTAGACGCAAACGCCAGTGGCTGCTCGGAACGATCCACGTTGCAATGGGCCAGGACCGCCCCCACCCCATACTGCGAAGCATCTGTAGCCAGGACCAACGGCTTATGGGGATCAAAAGTAGCCAAACAAGGCGCTGACGTGAGGAGGCCCTTCAACGAGGTGAACGCTCGCTCGCACGCAGGCGACCAACCAAAAGGAACACCCTTGCGAAGGAGGCAGTACTGGGGGCAGGCTATGGTGGAAGCCCTGGGAATGAACCGGTGGTAATAGGCAATCTTGCCAAAAATAGGTTGTAACTCCTTCAGCGAAGCGGGCTGCGGAAGGTTGACGATACCTTGGACCAAACGTTCTAGCGGCTGGACGCCCTGCCGAGAGATTGTGTAGCCCACAACTCAATGGACAGTTGGAAGAAGTTTGACTTAGGCAGGTTGCAACGCAAGCCCACAGACCTGAATTTGGAAAGAGGGTGCGAAGTTTGTCCAAGTTTTCCTTCGTGCTGCGGCCCGTGACAATTATGTCGTCCAGGTAATTAATACAATGAGGGATTGTCGACGTGACGTGCTCAAGATGACGCTGGAATATCGCCGGGGCACTGGATATTCCGAAGGCCAATCGCTGGTACTGGTAAAGGCCAACATACGGGGTGTTGACAACCGCCAGCCGTTTGGAGTCCTCATCAAGAGATATCTGATGATAAGCCTCCGAAAGATCGAATTTCCAAAAATATTGGCCCCCGCCACGGCAGAGAACAATACATCAGCACGAGGCAAAGGATAGGTGTCCACCACCAATTGGGAATTAATGATGGCCTTGAAATCGCCACAAAGACGTACTTTTCCCGAGGGTTTCCTGACAATAACGAGGGGCGAAGCCCACTCACTAGAAGAAATGGGAAGAACGACCCCTAGGGCTGTCAGCCGGTTTAGCTCTTCTTTTACCTGAGGGCGGGGAGCCAAGGGGATCTGCGTCGCGCGTAGAAAACGCGGAAGAGCCGACGCCTTCAACGTTAAGTGAGCTTCAGAGTCTGAAACACGCCCCAGGCCCTCCTCAAAGATATCCGGAAAGTCAGAGATCAAAGATTCTAATGATTGATAGGGAACGTCTTCGATCCTACTGTATGGTGTCAGTGATAGAAAAACGGAAAGCTTGAAAGACATCCAAGCCAAAAAGGTTGGCGGAGCTCGCATCACTGACAAAAATAAAAGTAATAGGACGAGTGACTGATTTGTAAGTCACGCCGGTAGTGAATTGACCCAGTAGGGGAATGAACTGTTTACCATAAGCGCGTAGACGCCTGTAAACTGGCGCCAACGGGGGCGACCCAAGGTCGAAGTAAGTTTGTGTATTCAACAAAGAAACTGCCGCGCCCTTATCTACTTGCAGTTGTAATCGGCGCGACCGAACCGACGCCTCGATAAAGAGTTTGTGTGCCGATGCGTCGGGAGCCTGGCCCGATGAAACTTCCTGAATGTCAACGTCCATGTCCTCTGTAACTGCTTCCTTCAGCTCTTTTGCGGCCGAGCGGCAAACTTTAGCAATGTGTCCTCTTTTGTTACATTTGCGACAAACGGCCCATCGCTGGGGGCACTCCGACCGATCATGATGTACACTCCTGGAAATGGAAAAAAGAACACATTGACACCGGTGTGTCAGACCCACCATACTTGCTCCGGACACTGCGAGAGGGCTGTACAAGCAATGATCACACGCACGGCACAGCGGACACACCAGGAACCGCGGTGTTGGCCGTCGAATGGCGCTAGCTGCGCAGCATTTGTGCACCGCCGCCGTCAGTGTCAGCCAGTTTGCCGTGACATACGGAGCTCCATCGCAGTCTTTAACACTGGTAGCATGCCGCGACAGCGTGGACGTGAACCGTATGTGCAGTTGACGGACTTTGAGCGAGGGCGTATAGTGGGCATGCGGGAGGCCGGGTGGACGTACCGCCGAATTGCTCAACACGTGGGGCGTGAGGTCTCCACAGTACATCGATGTTGTCGTCAGTGGTCGGCGGAAGGTGCACGTGCCCGTCGACTTGGGACCGGACCGCAGCGACGCACGGATGCACGCCAAGACCGTAGGATCCTACGCAGTGCCGTAGGGGACCGCACCGCCACTTCCCAGCAAATTAGGGACACTGTTGCTCCTGGGGTATCGGCGAGGACCATTCGCAACCGTCTCCATGAAGCTGGGCTACGGTCCCGCACACCGTTAGGCCGTCTTCCGCTCACGCCCCAACATCGTGCAGCCCGCCTCCAGTGGTGTCGCGACAGGCGTGAATGGAGGGACGAATGGAGACCTGTCGTCTTTAGCGATGAGAGTCGCTTCTGCCTTGGTGCCAATGATGGTCGTATGCGTGTTTGGCGCCGTGCAGGTGAGCGCCACAATCAGGACTGCATACGACCGAGGCACACAGGGCCAACACCCGGCATCATGGTGTGGGGAGCGATCTCCTACACTGGCCGTACACCACTGGTGATCGTCGAGGGGACACTGAATAGTGCACGGTACATCCAAACCGTCATCGAACCCATCGTTCTACCATTCCTAAACCGGCATGGGAACTTGCTGTTCCAACAGGACAATGCACGTCCGCATGTATCCCGTGCCACCCAACGTGTCTAGAAGGTGTAAGTCAACTACCCTGGCCAGCAAGATCTCCGGATCTGTCCCCCATTGAGCATGTTTGGGACTGGATGAAGCGTCGTCTCACGCGGTCTGCATGTCCAGCACGAACGCTGGTCCAACTGAGGTGCCAGGTGGAAATGGCATGGCAAGCCGTTCCACAGGACTACATCCAGCAACTCTACGATCGTCTCCATGGGAGAATAGCAGCCCGCATTGCTGCGAAAGGTGGATATACACTGTACTAGTGCCGACATTGTGCATGCTCTGTTGCCTGTGTCTATGTGCCTGTGGTTCTGTCAGTGTGATCATGTGATGTATCTGACCCCAGGAATGTGTCAATAAAGTTTCCCCTTCCTGGGACAATGAATTCACGGTGTTCTTATTTCAATTTCCAGGAGTGTATATAGCACGGCGCACAGGACGGTAACAGGGGCCGGCAGCCGGAACTCTGTTTACGCGTCGTGCGGGAGCGGCCGTAACGGCCGGATTGTACGGCTCGCACGTCGTCCACCCCGGACGCAATGGACGCAGCCGAGCCGCCATGAACCGTCGCGACGTCGCACTACCCTTCCAACTGTTGACCTGCGGCGTGAGAGACTTCATACGATTGAGCAATGGACAGGACTTCCTCGAGGGAAGGATCTTCTAACTGCAGGGCCTGTTGCCGGACCTCCCTATCAGGGGCCGAATGAACAATGACGTCGCGCACCGTAACGTGGGCATACGACTCTCGCGACTGCCCCGTGACAAAATGACACTTGCGACTAAGACCGTGCAGGGCAGCGGCCCACGCCCGGTAAGACTGATGGGGCTGTTTCTTGCACTGATAGAACTCGACCCTAGCCGCCACAACATACGTGCGGCGGCGATATTATGAAGACAGTATTGAACACAATGCGTCAAAAGACAAGGACGAGGAATCTTGCAACGGCGCTAGCTGCCGCAGAACTGGATACAGCGAGGGAGATATCCAAGACAAGAAAAGAGCACGACAGACCTCCGCATCGGCAACATGAGACGCCCGGAGATGCTGCCGAAGGCGATGTTCATACGCCAATATATGACGGTAGTATCTGGTCCCGAAAGAACAGTTACCGTGTAGGACCGTGCAGCTTTGCTAGAAATGAAATGATAATTAAATGGACACCCTAGCTGCAAACAGGCGTTGATGTACTTCATTGGGGACATGCTGAAAATGTGTGCCCCGACCGGGACTCGAACCCGGGATCCCCTGCATACATGGCAGACGCTCTTTCCATCTGAGCCACCGCGGGCACAGAGGATAGTGCGTCTGCAGGGACTTATCCCTTGCACGCTCCCCGTGAGATCCACATTCCTAACATGTCCGCACCACTACCTTCGTAGTGCGCGTAATAGATGTTTGCCCAACATACTCCTTACTCGTGGCAGATTAATCTACCAAGTCCCGTACGAGTTCGGGCACAGCGTGTGCGTTCGCACATATATGGTTAAAATATGGCTTCCCGGCCATTGACCTTCTTGTGCGAACGCACACGCTATGCCCGAACTCGTACGGGACTTGGTAGATTAATCTGCCACGAGTAAGGAGTATGATGGGCGAACATCTATTAGGCGCACTACGAATGTAGTGGTGTGGACATGTTAGGAATGTGGATCTCACGGGGAGCGTGCAAGTGATAAGTCCCTGCAGACGCACTATCCTCTGTGCCCGCGGTGGCTCAGATGGATAGAGCGTCTGCTATGTAAGCAGGAGATCCCGGGTTTCAGTCCCGGTCGGGGCACACATTTTCTACATGTCCCCAATGAAGTACATCAACGCCTGTTTGCAGCTAGGGTGTCCATTTAATTATCATTTCGTTCATACGCGTCCCAATCCTCCGACGTCTTGTCATACGGGGTAAAGGGAGGTGGGAACGGCGCTGGAGCAGACGGCGTGGAGATCAACGCCGGAAGCACTTGTTTCATGGTGGCCATGAGCTCCGACTGCTGCTCCACCAAAACCCGCACTAAATCTTCCATGCCGCGGATAAGATGCGAAACCGGAACCACGACGCAACACGCGAAAGAACGACCCAACTCGTCGCCAATTGTGTAGTAACACGGTTCGCGTTTTCCGTCGCACTTCACAGTAGACCGGGAACTGTCTCATAGGCATGCCCGATGTCAACTGACTGGGCACGGCCCGTGCTACCTGAGTTGTTGTTGTTGTTCCGCTGGCAGAGGTCGCGGCCGAATTCTCGCCTGCCCTCTGGTGGACGGGACTCTACTTGCGGCAACTACGCGCCGTGCCGATGTTCGCCTTCCGCGATCTTTCTGGTGGCTACTGCACCGTTCACTTCGTGATCCGTCCAAGAGCCCGTATCTTGCATTTCTCGTCGGCGTAATGTGTGGATTGAAATCGCTGGCTCACTTCCTTCCTTTAGCTTTCCCGCTTGGTGATACATATACACTTTTCTTGCGTTAGACAGATTTTGACATGAGGAAGACATTGTGGAAACAAGATATTTTGTCTGACCATGTAAGCACATACGATATCATCGACATGTTAATCGCGTTCAATCTCTCTCTGGAAGGAAGATTTCAACTTACGATAAAGAACGACTTTGAAATGAAAAAAGTGTGAAAGTGGTATCGGGAACTTTTTCCTTGTCCCGATACGCTGTAATATTCAATGACACGGGTTTGTCTTCCAATAGAAAACGAATTATTGATATGAACTTATGGATAAATGATCGAAAAGTATTTTCAAGCTATCGACATGAGTCCTAGGAGTTTAATAAATAAACTATGGATATAAGTTAACACGGTGGTTTTAATACGTCACATAAAAAGGTGGCTGTTTCTTAGTATTTTCACACCTCACCTTATATTTTACTTTTTTTAATCGCGATCTTTACTTTGCTATAATCCACGAGAACTTGCTCTAACCAGTTTCATTCCGACACTTTGCTCAGTGACGGTGTCAGTCTTTGGCGAGTCGGTTTTCTCTTAATCCAGTAGCTGTGGCCTGAATGTCAGAGGAGAGCTACCCACGACTACCACTACTACAACAACTACTACTATTACTTCTAAACTAGTCTGGTTCCTGCCGTAAGCTGGAGAATCACATTCGAAGCTGTAAGGTGTTGAGAACGAATTTGTTTTCGTCAGACACAAACCCACGTGTTCAAGCAGACGTTAACATGTACAAGGTATCAGGTAAGATCGATCCCATTTATATTAAGCGACGAAGTGTGGTTTTACTTGTGGGGTTAGCTGACGGTGGTGGTTGGTATCGTTTCTCATGTACGTACTCAATCACGTGTTTCCGCGCAGTGGAGTAATTGCATATAGGTTTCTGATTCGAAACTGGCTGGATGCTGCTTACGGCATTACGTGTTAACTTTATTCGGTTCTTCCTAGGATAAATTCAAGATGTTATCTCTCCTTAAAGGTAAAGCATTACACGGATGAGCCAAAACATTATGACCACCCGCTTAATAGCGTGTTAATCAGTCTTTGGAACTAAATACATCACTGATTATCCATGTCAGGGTTCCGACAGTTTGTTCGTAGGCTTGCGGAGGTATGTGCTATTAGATGCCTGCGGAGAGATCGTGCCATTCGCGTAAATAACGGGCCGCTGATTTGCGTACGCAGTGATGGCTCCCGATAGCGACCAAGATGGGTAGCATAGGATTTACATCAGGTGAATTTGGTAACAGACACATCAACGTACGTTTACTATGGCGCTCCTAAAACCAGTGTAGCACGGTTCTGGCTCCAACACACCAACAATTATACGAGGTGCATTCAAGTTCTAAGGGCTCCGATTTTTTTTCTCCGGACTGGAAAGAGATAGAAACATGCGCATTGTTTTAAAATGAGGCCGCGTTCATTGTCAATGCGTCCCAGAGATGGCAGCACCGTATGGCAGATGGAATTTTACCGCCAGCGGCGAGAATGAGAACAGTTTTAAATACTTAAAATGGTGACGTTTTCCTTACTTGAACAGCGTGCAATCATTCGTCTTCTGAATTTGCGTGGTGTGAAACCAATTGAAATTCATCGATAGTTGAAGGATACATGTGGTGATGGAGTTATGGATGTGTCGAAAGTGCGTTCGTGGGTGCGACAGTTTAATGAAGGCAGAGCATCATGTGACAACAAACCGAAACAACCTCGGGCTCGCATAAGCCGGTCTGACGACATGATCGAGAAAGTGGAGAGAATTGTTTAGGGGGATCGCCGAATGACTGTTGACCAGATCGCCTCCAGAGTTGGCATTTCTGTGAGTTCTGTGCACACAATCCTGCATGACGACCTGAAAATGCTAAAAGTGTCGTCCAGGTGCCACGAATGCTGACGGACGACCACATGGCTGCCCGTGTGGCATGTTGCCAAGCTATGTCGACGGACAACGACAGCAAGAATGGGACTCTTTTTCGTCGGTTGTGACAATGGATGAGACGTGGATGCCATTTTTCAATCCAGAAACAAAGCGCCAGTCAGCTCAATGGAAGCACACAGATTCACCGCCACCAAAAAAGTTTCGGGTAACCGCCAGTGCTGAAAAAATGATGGTGCCCATGTTCTGGGACAGCGAGGGCGTAATCCTTACCCATTGCGTTCCAAAGGGCACTACGGTAACAGGTGCATCCTACGAAAATGTTTTGAAGGACAAATTCCTACCTGCACTGCAACAAAAACGTCCGGGAAGGGCTGCGCGTGTGCTGTTTCACCAAGACAACGCACCCGCACATCGAGCTAACGTTACGCAACAGTTTCTTCGTGATAACAACTTTGAAGTGATTCCTCATGCTCCCTACTAACCTGACCTGGCTCCTAGTGACTTTTGGCTTTTTCCAACAATGAAAGACACTCTCCGTGGCCGCACATTCACCAGCCGTGCTGCTATTGCCTCAGCGATTTTCCAGTGGTCAAAACAGACACCTAAAGAAGCCTTCGCCGCTGCCATGGAATCATGGCGTCAGCGTTGTGAAAAATGTGTACGTCTGCAGGGCGATTACGTCGAGAAGTAACGCCCGTTTCATCGATTTCGGGTGAGTAGTTAATTAGAAAAGAAATCTGAGGCCTTAGATCTTGAATGCACCTCGTACTGCTGAAAGATGACATCGCTGTCGCTAAAGACATCAAGCAGACAGGATTCGGGTGGTTTGCAGCTGTCAGCGTTTCTTCGATTACTACCACAGGTCTCATTCCAGTGCAGGGGAATGCCTCCCACAGCATAATACTGCTCCCTTGAGCCTGTGTCCATGGAGCGCTGCGCAATTCGAAGGGCCGTCCGCATCTATGACGGCGTTTGTGGAGACGACCATCCACTTAGTGTAGCAAAAATGTGATTCTCCCGAAAAGCCGACACGTTTCCATTGATCGACGGTCGAATCTTGATGGTCTCGTGCCAACTGCATTCGTAGTCGGCTAGGTCGTTGCGTCAACATGTGGGCAAGCAGAGGTGGTCTGCTGCGGAGCTCCATGTTCAACAATGTACTATAAACTGCGTGCTCCGAAACACTTGATCGTGCACCAGCATTGTGCTCTTACGACATAAATACTACAGATCACCATCCGTCATACTGTATAGATCAGACAAGCATCCGCACACAACGTTCTGCGAAGACTCGTGGGCGTCCAAACAATTACGATCTAGTGGTAGTTTCACTGTCCATCTACATCTTCCCGTAGACGCTCACGATAGAAACACGCGGACATTCGACCAGCTTCGCCACTTTCGAGATACTCGTTCACAGGATCTGCATAATAATAATCTGTCCTTTGTCAAAGTAGCTTATCGCAATGGATTTCCCCATTTGCTGGCCATACCTTCGGAGATGATCACCCATCCGTCCCTGCTCCAATTACATACTTTTATTACCGCGTCACTTGCCCGTAACGCCCACAGGCGGTAGCTAAATTCGCTGTCGGCAATGGTCAAAATTGTTTTGCTTATCAATGTTATTTCTCGAAGACCTGTGTTTACATATTTCGTGATTGATGTCTGCTTCTGAACAAAATACTTGCAATGGTTGACTAAAATTTCTTCATGCGATTATGAAGTTGGTTTTTGAATGCGTTTGTCAATAAACTGCTGGTTAAACTCAGTTTTCACAATATTATTTTACCGAAAATTCCACAATTTTTTTCTATACAATCAATTTGTGTACAACATGGTGTGTGACTGCCGTCTTATTGTCTTCTATCGTATAAAGTAAATGCTAAATTTGTAATCACAGTGATGATTGCTACTAGTTACTGAGACATAGCTGAGCTTGTTTCTTGGTTAGGTTACAATGAATCCTTACCATCTTCTGGCGGTACACTGAAGAAATTCTGTATCGTTGATCTTCATGATTCTTGAGGATTAATACTCGCCTCTCGATGATACAGCGCAAAGAACACTAAACATGTAACACTCTATTTTTGTGAATACGTGTTTCTACCTGTAACTGCTAAATATGGAGGGAATCTTTCGTAAAAATTGACTTGAAACACCAAATAAGAATACACGAGTCTAGCTCTACTGTGACACTTAATAATTGATGTATTCATCAAGAATGTCAGTCATCTCATCAATAAATCAGTCATAAGACTTTTTAATAAATTGTTCGTGAATTTGAAGTGCGTGCTTTATTTAGCGAAGTTAGTCAAAAGGTACTTCGAAAGAATTCTTAACTGTTTATGTTCGTGACTCCTGCTGTTACATCAGAATTCTTCTCTAAATTAAGATCTCGGGTTACGATGGACAACCGCTGCATAACTGACGAAAGGTCGAGAGTTCAGTAAGCATATTGGGAGTTGTATGACGTTTTAACTTCAGTAATAAATACACTCCTGGAAATTGAAATAAGAACACCGTGAATTCATTGTCCCAGGAAGCGGAAACTTTATTGACACATTCCTGGGGTCAGATACATCACATGATCACACTGACAGAACCACAAGCACATAGACACAGGCAACAGAGTATGCACAATGTCGGCACTAGTACAGTGTATATCCACCTTTCGCAGCAATGCAGGCTGCTATTCTCCCATGGAGACGATCGTAGAGATGCTGGATGTAGTCCTGTGGAACGGCTTGCCATGCCATTTCCACCTGGCGCCTCAGTTGGACCAGCGTTCGTGCTGGACGTGCTGACCGCGTGAGACGACGCTTCATCCAGTCCCAAACATGCTCAATGGGGTCAATGGGGGACAGATCCGGAGATCTTGCTGGCCAGGGTAGTTGACTTACACCTTCTAGAGCACGTTGGGTGGCACGGGATACATGCGGACGTGCATTGTCCTGTTGGAACAGCAAGTTCCCTTGCCGGTCTAGGAATGGTAGAACGATGGGTTCGATGACGGTTTGGATGTACCGTGCACTATTCAGTGTCCCCTCGACGATCACCAGTGGTGTACGGCCAGTGTAGGAGATCGCTCCCCACACCATGATGCCGGGTGTTGGCCCTGTGTGCCTCGGTCGTATGCAGTCCTGATTGTGGCGCTCACCTGCACGGCGCCAAACACGCATACGACCATCATTGGCACCAAGGCAGAAGCGACTCTCATCGCTGAAGACGACACGTCTCCATTCGTCCCTCCATTCACGCCTGTCGCGACACTACTGGAGGCGGGCTGCACGATGTTGGGGCGTGAGCGGAAGACGGCCCAACGGTGTGCGGGACCGTAGCCCAGCTTCTTGGAGACTGTTGCGAATGGTCCTCGCCGATACCCCAGGAGCAACAGTGTCCCTAATTTGCTGGAAAGTGGCGGTGCGGTCCCCTACGGCACTGCGTAAGATCCTACGGTCTTGGCGTGCATCCGTGCGTCGCTGCGGTCCGGTCCCAGGTCGACGGGCACGTGCACCTTCCGCCTACCACTGGCGACAACATCGATGTACTGTGGTGACCTCACGCACCACGTGTTGAGCAACTCGGCGGTACGTCCACCCAGCCTCCCGCATGCCCACTATACGCCCTCGCTCAAAGTCCGTCAACTGCACATACGGTTCACGTCCACGCAGTCACGGCATGCTACCAGTGTTAAAGACTGCAATGGAGCTCCGTATGCCACGGCAAACTGGCTGACACTGACGGCGGCGGTGCACAAATGCTGCGCAGCTAGCGCCATTCGACGGCCAACAGCGCGGTTCCTGGTGTGTCCGCTGTGCCGTGCGTGTGATCATTGCTTGTACAGCCCTCTCGCAGTGTCCGGAGCAAGTATGGTGGGTCTGACACACCGGTGTCAATGTGTTCTTTTTTCCATTTCCAGGAGTGTACGATATCTGATCAAAACTATATGAACAACTGCTAGGGGGGCGTGTCCACTTTTCACCTTTATGATGAATGGGGACACATTCAACGAGATCGTTGCCGGAATCGCAGTCCATTCCTCCTGAGGTGTCGAGACCAGAATTGGGAGTGATGTTAGGATCTGGAGCGAAGTTAACGTTCTTACAAATTCCAAAACTGTTCCGCTGGGTTCAGGAATCTGAGTAGGCCAGTTCATTTCCGAAATTTATTGTCCACAGATAACAGTGTGTCCTGATAGAAACAGTATTTGTCCTCAAAGTGTTCTTCTGCTGTACGCAGCGCACAATCCTGTAAACTGAAATAGTATACATCCGTATGTAGCAACTTCCTAAGCAAAATAATGGGACCACAACTGCAATACGAAATGCACCGCCATTCCGCAACACCACCTCCCCCGTAGTTCACTGTTCTAATTACACATGCAAGCAAATGCCGATATCATGGCATTCACCAACTCAAAACCCTTCGATAGGATGTCCACTGCATGCAGAGTGATTTATCACATTAAATCACTCGTTTACTGTCCTCTATCGTGCAGTAACTTCGCTCTTTACAACTCTTCAATTGTCGCTTAGCGTTGACTACAGATGTCCGTGGTTTACTAGGACCTGCTCGAACACTCTGACGTATACTTCACAACGCCATACCTACAGTCATTGTAGTACCTGGATTGATACTAATACTTTGGAACTCAGGACTGATTTTTTCAGTCGAACTGAAGCAGTTTATTACCAACATCCTCCGCAGTGCTCGAAGGTCACTATCTGTCGTTCTACGAGGTCTGTCCGTCTTGGTTTGGCCGTAGTTGTTTTTTAGCGATCCCACTTCACCACCGTCCCATCCACAGTCGACTTAGAGACCTGTAGACCGGCTGAAACGTCCCTGATGTATTTGTAATACAGGAGACATCCAATGATTGGTTCGTGTGCGAAGTTGCTGAGCTCTCTTAGACGATCCAATCCGCTGTTACTGGTTCTCTATTGGCAACACAATACTCCCCGCCTCCTTTTATATTTAAGGTCCATCTCGCGTGACATCTAGCGATCAATTCTGCGTTACATAGATGTGACTCTGTACTTCTGATCTGACATTGTACGTAGCTATGATGGTCTGAGAAAGTAATGTTATTGATGCAGTGAAAAAGGCTCCAAACTCTGCAAATGAACATTTCTTTTATACGCGTCCGGTATGGTTGCTGCGAATATTCCATGATACAAAATCCAAGTGCCCGAATATCGTGCGTTTCTACAAAAGTAATGCGGGCAACATTCCTGAGGAACCGCCTTTAAGGAAAAAATTCTTTAGTTTTTCTGCTATCAAGAGGCCGCGAAAAGCTTTCGGCGCTGTATACGTAAGCACCTCATAGTGATACAGATAGCCTTCAACGAAAAAACGGACGATCATTCATTGGCCACCTCATTGTTGGCAAACTCTACGGAGAAGAACACTCAAAGCCATTATTGACACCTTATAAAGTGTTGGAAGGCACAAATCAATCATTTAACAGCAGCATGTTATAGAATTGGGGTCCTAAAACGCTATTTTTTGACGAAATTCAGTAAGAAAAATTTCTCATTACTTACTGGGATGTTGGGGCCCACTTATTGGAAGTGGCAACTATTCTACGCGTATCAAGTCTTTATTTAATCCATTTAACGTCTGTGGGCCATCCAAAGTATCGAAAGTATCGCTGAAGAATGCAGCGGCATCTGCCAAGGAGTAAATAAACTAGTTTCATACACCAAGAAAGTGCTTCTCTGTAGAAAAACACTGTCGAAATATCGTTGCCGCTTGAGCTGACGAGGTATCGAAGATGATTTACTGCTGTCAGCTTTTGCAATGAACAATTTCATGCCGTGAAACGTGTGATTGATTCATTGCCGAGTAAATCTTCAGTTTCAGTACGAGGAAGACAAAACATTTTCACTAAATCGAAAAACAAAAAAATTCTCAGGCGGACCTCCATATTAATTCCTGCTTCCCTGCCGTTAGCACTGAATGATTATGTTCTGTCGGCATGCCTCAACAGAAATTGTTGACAATGTGAAATGTAAGCCGATTGACGTCAGAGGCCATATTCGTCAGACGTCAGTAAATAAGACTGAGGCTGGTTTGGCAAGAAATCGAGGCCACCTAAATGTGATGTGATGAGAAGATATTATTTTCCTCCTTCTAAAACTTGGTTTCTAATCGGCAGTACTCTATGAACGCAGAGAATTTGGAGAAGCTCCTGATTCTTTGCTAGGCTCCAAAACGAAAGGCCAAGTGAAAATGGACATTATAGTAAACAGATGTAACCGAAAACTGTTTTCTTTTATAATTTTCAATGCGATAGGGTCCACAGCTGTGATGAAATTTTTGAATGATTTCTTGAACCCTTCAGCTGCCATTTTCTTTATTTCCTGTACGATTGTACAATTTCGGCCTTAGGCCAATTTCAAGTCTTTTATGGATGATTTTTTGGAAACAGATTATATCATATACGTCGTAGCTCCTATGACATCATGTTATGCTCATAAATTATTTCGAGATGTTCAAGCGATGTTAGGCTCACCTAAATATCGTGAACACCTCGAACTAATTTATGAGCATAAAATGACGTCATAGGAACAACGTCGTATATGATATAATCTGTTACCAAAAACTCATTCATAATATACTTGAAAATGGCCTAAGGCGAAAATTGTAAATCGTACAGGAAATAAAGGAAATGGCAGCTGAATTCTTCAAAAAATCATACAAAAAAGTTTTCTTTTACTAGCATAGTAAAGAGATTCAAAATAAACTTAACTGCTTATTTTAATAGAATATTTGTGCTTGTAGTTCCTTTAAATTTGTATTGACACAATATAATAAGCTATAGTATAACCCAGAAGTTCATTTCGATTGAAATAACTGTGTTACACGAAGTATTTAAGAAAGCTCTCTCGTGATATTTTTTACGTATTGTAATCATTTTTATTACATAAATACGTTGATATTATATAAGAATCTGGGTTTACTAATTATGTTACGTAATATCTACTTTTGCTGTGCACATTGAACGATCTGGATCATTAGAATTCCCTTGTTATCTCACACGTCACTGACAGTTGCCCAAAACGCAATACATACGTGGGTCATTACTTGCTTATTACAGAGAGCACCATTCACTTCTAAATTACTTGTTCCCATTAGCGAAACATACTTAATTGTACACATTCGACATAGAGGCAAGATATCTGATGTACACTCTTTGACATAAAACTTGACCGGCGGCCGGCCGCTTCAGAGGCTAAATCCGCGCCGATCGCGACATGGGACAAAGAAACTGGCCAACTCGCTAATTCACTAAGTCCGGTTATCTGCACAATCTGGCAACACTGTAGACTGCGGCACTTCCTGGAGGAAAACTTGTCCCAAGATAGAGAGACTCTAGGCTGATTACGCCTGTGGTCTAGCGGTAGCGTGCGTTGTTTCTGTTCATAATGTCAGTGGATCGAGAGCAGCTGGCATAAAATATTTTTATAGCCTCTTCTGTCTGAATGCTGAAGACGTGAATGTAATGGTAGCGCAGATTCAATCTATTTCGCTTTGTGACACACCGATATCAAAATTTTATCTAGTAACGATTTTGCGGCAGATTTCCTGCAGACTGTCCTCCTCTGGACGCCGTATGCGGCAAAGCTCCGGGATCCATTTGCTGGCTACTGGCAGCGGCCGTGGCGACAGCAGCGGCGCTGCACTCCCCCGTTCTTTATCGAAAGCGCCTGCTACCGCTCATCGCTTTTGATGATTTGAAACGCTTTATTATTAAATGTTGCTCCACAGAAAATTTCTACAATTTCCATTCACACTCAAAAGCAACGGAGACAGACGCCCTGATTAGTAGGCGGGTAATCGGCAAGAGCTGAGTATGGCCCGAAATTAATTTTATAGACTGGGACGAAATTAAACCACCTCACTACATTCGATGAATTTATAAATGCTTCATACCTCGTTTCTTTTCCTTTCAAACTTAATTATTTGTGCAACTTTTGGTCAATGATTGGATGTTTTCGTCAAGCCAGAGTGAGCGTCTGTGGTGTAAAATGTATTACAGTTCTTGTTTCATTCCTTATGGTAAGTCTATGCGATAAACTGTGTGAATACCTTGCAATGCATGCTCTGTAGCAGTGCAGGCACACTGCACATTTGGAGTTCCATGTATGGGTTCATGAAGTATTTATTGTTGATCGGAAGTGATAGTTAAGGTCATCAGATTTAATCCAGATAAATTTGTCGTTTTGAAGGTTTCAGAGAACGGAAAGGAATTGCTAACGCCGGTGTTAGAAAACGTCTACAGTTAAATACTATTGCAAAAATTTAGAAGATGTGAACTATATTAATGAACATGTGCACTTCATAAACAACCTTCTGACATGTTAGACCTATATGACGAACAAAGCTCAAATTTATATCGTTGACAGTCGGTTTGAATCTTTTCAGGACCAATTTTACAGTGAGGCACCTTGGAATTTGCAAAGCAGAAATCCATGATATTAACTTAATTTACTAAGTCGAAATCGGACGAAGATTGATGTTTAAAGGCATTCTTCAGATTTCCCATAAGAAATGTTTACTAGCAGTTTGCAACTCCATTAATTAAAATGGAAAATAAAATGTTTTAGTCAGCGGCTTCTACCGTGATTCGAACTTATAGTACAAGCACTGCAACGCACAAGGGAACCTCTGAGCTAACGACACACTGGCGGCCAGAGGCGGACTATAGTCACTGCGATGTTGCCTGAGCCTCAAAACGCAACCTTAAACACAGAAACAGAGGAGGTGGAGATTACTGTTTTAACGTCCCGTCGACAACGATGTCATTAGAGACGGATCACAAGCTCGGATTAGGGAAGGATGGGGAAGGAAATCGGCCGTGCCCTTCCTAAGGAACCATCCCGGCATTTGCCTGAAGCGATTTAGGGAAATCATTGAAAACCTAAATCAGGATGGCCGGGCGCGGGATTGCACCATCGTCCTCCCGAATGCACACACAAACAGGTGTTACTTATGTGAAGAACGCCGTTCTTGGAGTCCAGAAATTAAATATACTTTCTAATTGTGTCATCTTGCAGCGGATTATATCGTACGAGTCTTCGATGTGGAAAACGAATGTTAGGTGAATTTAGCGAGGTAACGCCGACCTACACCCGGAAGTAAATGCACTATCAGAGTGTTGACAAATACTTGCTACGACGCTGCCATTTCTCGGCTCTCTGACGAGGCAGCTCTTCAGCGAAATGCTTGCCGTGATTCTCCGATACGGTTCTTCAGAGTGGAGACGCGCGCGCACGTTTGGTTTTTATGCGGCGTTCTCCTCTGGTGGTTTCTGACGTCGCCTTGTGGGCTATGTATACATATGAGACATTCAATTATCATTAATCCAGAATGATACAAGTTTCAGCTTCCGGCGTGGAAGAAGGCTGTTGACGCCGACATTATATCATTTCAACGTAGGGAAAGCAAAACGGATCATTCAATGTTTCTCATTCAACATAAAGCATGTGAGATAAATTTCCGTAACGTTCATAATCATCTAAAAATACAAACGAAGTAAAAATACACCGGAATCTTATTCGAATTGAATATAATGTAAGATACCAAACGCTTTGCACCTCGATGTCGAATTTGTCCACTTGCAATCGTTTGCAGCATGCACATAGATTGTCATGATTACCACGAGAATGAAGAAATATGTTGGTAAGGATGGAAGCAAGAAGAGACGCAGTCAACAAATATTCTATTCCTCATGGCATTCATTTCATTTGACACGTAAGAAGAGGTAAAGCGGGAATTTACTTTCGTTAACACGAAAGATATGCCGCACATATTGATAACGAGGAAGTCTGCGTCTTCATACGTTTCCTCCTTGAAATCTGTATGCTCTATTATATACTAAGTAGCCCGATCATTGTTTCAGTAATGTGACCCTCTTGTTTGACCCCGTAACGATGAACAGATTCCAAATGCATGTCTCTGCGTGAAAGTAGCTGTTCGAACCCTTCCTGGGTTGTTTTTTGTGTTTTATTCCTTGGAATTCCTGAAGCAGACCACTGTGCCTTCCCCCCTCGTGGGTTAGGTCTCAAAACTAAACCGCTTTGTGTCCAATGGCGTAATTTATTCATACAGCATCAGCATAAGACTCTTGCGAGTGAGAGAATGACAATAACAATCGTAACAAGAACAAGCAAATAATGAATGATGTTTATTCCAACGCAGAACGAGAATGGCTTTAAATATAAAAATCTATATCTATATCCATATCTATTGATCTTTGAGTTGGCACAATGAAAATATATTCTTAGCATTTAGTTACTGAATTTAGTTCTGGATGTTTGCAGAGAAAAGGAAAAGTCGGTACTTCTCGCTAGTGTAATATAATGTGAACCAGCAACTACCCTTTCCTTAGAACACGACTCAAGCAGGTCCTCAAGTAGGCACTGCTGCACTCTGTTCCCTGACATTGCTCTGATGACGGTTAATGCAGATAGTTCCGATTATGAAATACAAAACGTATTGCAGGTTAGTTCCTAGGATAGTAACATTAAATTTGCGTTGTAGACGGCACATGAACGTGACGACTATCCATATTACTCATCAATATAAAAAGACAATATTTTGGGAATTTAACAGGATTACTCAAAATGAATTCTGAAATTGGGTGACTGACCGCACAGGTGCTAAACGTCGTCAAGAGTATACGATGTCCTAATCGCATTAGGAATATGAAGATCGTCTTCGACAGCTCGCAACTTTCACATTGCCATCCCCACCCTACTCCAGACAGCTCTCGGTGGAGTTGCACTACGTTGCCGATGTTATGGAAGGCCTTCAAACCGACAACAGACCACATATTGAAAAATACAAGCGAATTCTCTTGCAGCGTAAGCTCATTGTAACTAATCTAAAAATTATTGGAGAGGAACATTGTCCTATTCAAAAAAGTAAAATGTTACACACTGTTGACGTCAAACGGACATGATCTATGTCCTGTCTTGTGTCCTACTCATCTATAATATCAAGTGTACTATGAAAATGATTATATATAATGGATTATAAGGTAATGCATTGATACCAGATGGTGGGGGCCGGCCGATGTGGCCGTGCGGTTCTAGGCGCTTCAGTCTGGAACCGCGTGACCGCTACGGTCGCAGGTTCGAATCCTGTCTCGGGCATGGATGTGTGTGATGTCTTTAGGTTAGTTAGGTTTAAGTAGTTCTAAGTTCTAGGGGACTGATGACCTTAGAAGTTAAGTCCCATGGTGCTCAGAGCCATTTGAACTATTTAACACAAAATGCCATTAAAAATTTAAGTTATTCACGAGCAGCTAGTTGAGAATATGTATGAACATTAAATGACACGACGAACCGTCATGTTCTGCATATGGATTCAAACCCAGCTCATGCAGACTAAGCAAAGATTTCGTGACTGACGGAAACTAACAGTCATTCCTGATTAGGCATACAGAGAGTGATATACCTCGATTTTAGACAGTATCAGTTAGCAAATATCAACTTTAAATTGCATAACGCAAACATCTTTAACAGACGCGAATTCCTACCCAGCATCTATTGTCCCTGTTAACGAACTACGAGAGATGTTAAATATTGCTTCTTCACAAGTAACTTACTTGAAATGCCGTGAGGTAAAGCTGTGTGTTGGACACGGATTCGAACCCGGAACCTAATCGGATTGCTATCGAAGCACAGTGAAATGTGACATATCGGAATTTCGCGGCAGTAACTAGATGTTATAACTGAAATGACGAGACGAAAAATTAATTTTTTCCTTCCCAGGACTCCAACCCGGCACCTATCGCTGTTATATTCTAGAGAAAACTAACGTTAAATATGGGTTTGTTGCACCAGCAGTGACATGTGAGCATGTTTGAACTGAAATAATATGACGAAGAGTTCAGCGCTCACTGGGAATAGAGCCCCACACATATCGTTGTTGACTACACACAAAGAGACGTCAGCTACCGAATTTTTCTCCACCAGCTGCTCAGAATAGCATCTTGAACTTACAGTCATCTCGCAAATAGTTCTGTGTCTCACTGGGAGTTAAAAACGTCAGATATCGTTAGTGTGACAGCGAATGAAAATACATTAAAAATCAAAATTATTATCCACCAGCAGCCAGGTGTTCTCATGCTAGAGCTTGATAATACATAATTAAATCTTTAGTGCCGGGCCAGGATTCGATCCCATTCACGCATAATATGTGAAGGTGTTGAGGAATCTGCAGTTTTGAACAAACAACAAATTGTAGCCGAGCTGTATTGCCACGAAGGGATCAAATTCCGCGTTAAGGGCGGTCTGAGTTGCATTCCCAGTTCAGAACCAATTTTATCGACATACAGAAGCTCAAATAAAAGATGGAATAAGTGTCCTGTGACCATACATAGCGTTTGTGTCGTCACTTGAAATAAATAACTAGTATAAGAAAGGTTACTGGTGGTAGAGTTTCTACATGTCGCCACTCCAGACTTTATTGTGGTTCAACCTACCGTCTACTTGGTAAAGAAGGAATATCATCTTTAATGTGAATTTTCTGACCACGCAGCCATTATATCTCCTTCACTTGGTGTAGCCAGGAGAGAATGGAATCTGTCTCTCCCTATCTAAAATCATTGACAGAAGTGGGAATCGAACCCAGACCATAGGTATAACAACCTACCATCCGTCCAACAGACCACGAAATCCTCTTCTCTGCGAGTCATTTTTCTATCGTAACGCAGTTGCGCCACACTGGATGAGAATTCTGACACACAGGCTCCCTGTAGTAATTTGCAGCATGTTCAGTAAATTCATTTACTTGGTTGACCGAATCACCATGAACTAGCTGCCTCGGCTACCCAGTGCATACATTCGACTATTTTGTAATCACAGAAATAAAATCACGTTACTGCCACCTACACACAACTGCCAACATTGTAGGAAGCAGAAGTTTAAATAAGAAGTGTTCCTTTTCACTTGAGCTATTCTATTGCGCTATCTGTTACTAGAAAACGTCGTTCAGTCCAAAAGAAAAGCTGTAACTGTTTGTCTCTCAGAAATCAAGGCATGGCCATATGCATAATCTCACAGTGCTGTGGAATCCAAAAGTTCTGGAGGAATAGTTGCCGAGCTCTGGAGCTGTTGTAGTTCCGTGTCAGCTTGTAGCATAGATAAGATGTCGCGAGTTCGAATACATTCAGTGCTACATTTTTTAAAACGCAATTCTGCTCTCTGCTGAAGTTATCAATCTAATGGAACTTTGAACAAATTCCCTTCACTTCTCAACCCAAAGTAGCCGCATGTGGAAAAAGGACTAACTACTGTGACTTTTGTCCTATTCAGGTTTAATAGACAGCAGGCAGCAGATGCATCTCGAAGATGTGCAGGGAGAGCGCATCGTGCCATAATATGTCAGAAAAGTATTTTCTACATTAGCCGTCGTGTGGTAGTGATATTTTATTCTTCTTCAAACTTTGATTGACAGCTTTAACTCAGAACAAATTTTCTACATGCATGTAATCAATAAACTGCATGTGCATTGTCAGACTGTCATAGGTAACATCAGAGAATTCGCATATATCGTTGATGATTAATTTCTCTCTCATGTTTACTATTGTTTTAACAACACTAAAGGAAACCTTACGAAAATTGTGCACTGTATTATAAGAAATGAAATAAAACTAACGATGATAACCTTACGACGAAAGTATCTGTACACAAGCATGCCTCAATCGACACGAATTAGTAAAATACTACTCACTTAGATTTTGATAGGGTCTGTGTTTAATTGGTATGCTGTGTCATACTCAAGAGGTATGCAAATGTGGCATTTCATAAATATAGTTACGTATTCCTAGAAACCCAAAATTCGCTTGTCAGCAGCGGAAAGAGGCGATACCTGTTGTGCAGCATTGTAAGTTTTTCAACATTGCACTATGAGCTGAAAGCATTTTCTTGCGATTTCCGTATTGATGTTTGATCTGACTGCTTGTAGCTCTTTCACAGAAGGGATAAAAACGTTTCAGTCAGTGAGACTGGAACTGCGAACCGTAACAGACGCTGTTTCACATGTCAGCACGTTACCACAGAGCTGGCGAGGGGGTATGGGTCTCAGTTTCCTATTACGACGGCAATAGTAACTAGAACTCGTAAACCGCTATTTAAAGGTCGAGATTAGTTGCGATTTCCACCTGCAACGACTTTCTTGGGCTGAAAACCGTAAATTTTCAATCTTTTGTTACCCTTCAAGCTATAATAACTCAGATTATTCAATGGAAATGACAGGTAAAATCAAGTGAACTTTGAGGCTTAATTCCGTGCACACCAGGAAGTAACTCGTCGATCACAGAGTTGCCAAACATACGTTGCCTTGTTGCCAAATCTCAGTTACAGTACCAGCAGGAAGAAGACGAACCGATGTGATCCTACAGCGGTCTGGGAAGTGACCATAGCTGGTGTCTCCAAGTCGCGGCTGCTACGGCCTGGAATACGTAATGCGTCGCTTTCTGTAACTAGGTTTAGGGACTGGAGCGTAGTTACTAATAATACTCAGAACTGACTGCAAACTGAGCATCATAAATCAGTAACTCTCATTGTTGTTTTTATATTTCTTTCGTAAGTGCACTCAAAACTAAGAAAGTCATTCACAGGCGTTTTCCTGCCTCGCCGATAGTCGAGCGGAACATAAAAATAAAAATAAAAAAGAATGTGTGTGTGTGTGTGAGAGAGAGAGAGAGAGAGAGAGAGAGAGAGAGAGAGAGAGAGAGACAGAAATAAAAAGCAATGAGAGAGTGTGTAAAAAATTGTTGTAAAGAAATTGAATCATGGTATTTAAAGAAATCTTTCATTAAAATGACACGTTCCACATCATTACGAAATGTCGTATTCATGATCTATGGAACAAGAGTTAATCTAATGTAATGTAATCTAATCTAATCACATCATATTGATTATTAGCCATGAAGAGTCATGAACTACCGAAAGTTTTGCCAATACCAGTAACCAAATCTAAACTTGAAAATAAAAGACGACAATTTTTGTAATAAACCGTGACTCCTATCAAGACCCTTTCATCCCTGTTATCTAACCACGAAAGATGTCTGATATACCTCCATTCTGAAGTAACAAAGTGTGCATGCATTTAAAGATGAAGTGCATGATGTGAAGTTCTGTGACGGAGATACGAACCCAACACGTAATCCGATTGTTAACTAAGAAAAATCAAATGTTACGTATCGGTTTTTCTTACGAGCCGCTAGGTGTCTGAATCTAAAATAAGGATACAAACTTTTGTGCCTAAGCGACAATCGAACTGCACACCTACCGCGCATCCACGAATATAGCTTAAGTATCAGTTGCTTACTCATGAACAGTAAGATGTGTGCGTGTTTGACCAGAAATAACGACACCTGTTGCGATTGTTGGCAACACATGAACAGACATTGAAATTGCGCGTTAATTTTCACTAGCAGGTGGGTGTGCACTTGATAAAGCTAGAAATGAAATTATGAATATTTTTGTACTGGATCAGGTTTCAGACCCACATACTTACCTTTGGAAGAGAGCTAGAGAAGACTGCAGTCTTGGGAAAAGGAACGAAATGACTGAACTATACTGTTCCGAGAGATTCAGATCCTCGAAAGAGGAGATACGAATTCGAATCACAGTCCAGCACCAAATTTTTAACGTCTCTAGTTCAATCAAGTACAAGTAAAATAAGAGCCCTGTCCCTTTAAATGGCTATCGGTTCATCAAATAAAATAAAATTTTCTAATGTAAGTAAGTTTACTGGCAACTGTATTCTGTTTACCATGACTTCCGCTTTGTCATTTCCCAACGAAAACTGGCTCTGCTCAGTTGGTTATGAAGGAACGTGATGTTTAATGCGGATTCTGGATTATAACGTCTTTCTCTTGAGGTTACCAGAGGTAAAATAAATCTGTTTGTGCCTCTTAAATGTAAATGCCTGAACCCACGCATTGCACCTGTGATAGCTCGTTCCACCAGACCATTGTGGCCACATTACCCAGCCCCAGGAGTGTGCTGTAACGGATGATGTGCTTAGCTTACAAAATTAGTCACGGTGGAAAAAATGCGAGTCTATTAAATGGTCAAGTAGAAGCAAGCTTCTGACGCAGAGATTATGCTATTCTCATGTCAGCAGGATGTAAAGACTCTTCTAGGCATCATAGGCTGGATGTGAAGCCATTTTGATTTTTCACAAATCCAGCAAATTTCTTAGTTCGAGAAAATCCACTGTGAAGTGTGAAGTTGCCGGATAATTCGATTATTACTGTTATTATTAATATCATTTTATTCGTACCGCTGATGGAACACGACCGTAGTCTTGAGGTAAAACGCGAGACCAGCTAATATGACGTCTGGCGACCGAAAGCACATATCGACAGAATTTTTATCGCCCCTTTCCTCTCGGTGCTGAAGCTATGAGTGTAATTCAAGCGAATCTACAATATCATATTAGCTGGTCTCGCGTTTAACCTCAAGACTACGGTCGTAGTCTAGAGTAATGTACTAAGACTGGTGTCAAGACTTCCTCTGGGAAGTGCCGCAGTCTACATGTTGCTAGATCGAGCATATTGCCAGACATAGAATTCTGAGAGGAGCATGACTGTATTGTCCACCTTACGTGAACGACTCGGCGGACAATTTTTTGGTCTGAGACTGTATCTACAACACATATTGCTCGCTTAAGACCCAGAAGAATTTTAAAAAAAAGTAATTTATGAGAGCAACGTTAACCATAGCGTTCGAAGTATTCATAGTATTGTATACGTGTGTGTAAACGCCTTCCAGTGACCACTCAAGAAAGACAAGGATACACAGTCTAGCTTCAATATTATAAATACGCCTCAGTTTGTGGATGAACTCAGACTTAAGTTGATAATAATTTTGAAAATATAGCAGCACTGTACCCATTGGTGTTAAACTCGTTTTCAACCAATGATTCCCACAGCTACAGGGATACTACTTGTGATACCTCTTAGACAAAATACTTAAGCAGTGTTATCAGACGAAAAGATCAACCTGACACAAACTGTGGGAAGTTTGTTTTACAACCTTCGTACCTGGATATTCAGCTTTTTCCTATTTGATATATCTGTGAACGTTGCTGCTTAAGACGATTTAAGCAGAAAATAAATTCCCTCAGCTTCGACAATGTTTAAAGAAATCGTCTTATCGGCACTAAATCGTGATTTGTGATTTGTTTACCGGCTGTACTCTTCCGTATTTTGCCGGTTGGAAGGCGAAAGCTTATTGACAAATTTCACACAGAAATTACTGTTACAGTGTACTTATGAAGCCAAATGAGTCAATTGCGTATTTTCCGGTGAGAAAGAGCACTGGCAAACAGTCTTCGCTACATTAGGTTATTTAAACTGGTGTCACTCTGAGCTAGAATTTATGGTCAGCGACTAAGTGTAAGGTCAACGTTTCGGATGCGAGTTTTGCGACTGTGAAATACTTTTATACATTATAGAAGCGAATATTAAATGTGCACTAATATTGCGAAAATTTTGTACTTGGACAGCTTAGAATGAAAATACTTCTGTTTATTGCAAAGGGAAACAATAGATTTTCTAAAACACTGTCTGTCATACACTACTTGAAACAGGTCATGTCGACCAAATCATGTGGAAGAACTAACAGCAACGTATATCGGAAGGCAGTAAGATCTCTTGCCTTTTGGTTTGTCAGTACTCGATAGCCACTTCTAGGCGAAAGTAAATGAAGAAAGGCAGTGCGTTTTTGTTACCAAGTAACGTCTTCGTCAATTACTTTAGTTTTAATGTAATCTACGAGTAATTGCTGGTGTTTGATATTAACATGAAAAGGATTCCGTAGACAGGGAAAGAACCTGTTCTTGGGAAACTACTTCTATAGTGACCAAAAGATACTAAATGATGTTCAAGCACTTGTGTTACAGCAGCAGTATGAATAAAATGATATTAATAATAACAGTAATAATCGAATTATCCGGCAACTTCACACTTCACAGTGGATTTTCTCGAACTAAGAAATTTGCTGAATTTGTGAAAAATCAAAATGGCTTCACATCCAGCCTATGATGCCTAGAAGAGTCTTTACATCCTGCTGACATGAGAATAGCATAATCTCTGCGTCAGAAGCTTGCTTCTACTTGACCATTTAATAGACTCGCATTTTTTCCACCGTGACTAATTTTGTAAGCTAAGCACATCATCCGTTACAGCACACTCCTGGGGCTGGGTAATGTGGCCACAATGGTCTGGTGGAACGAGCTATCACAGGTGCAATGCGTGGGTTCAGGCATTTACTTTTAAGAGGCACAAACAGATTTATTTTACCTCTGGTAACCTCAAGAGAAAGACGTTATAATCCAGAATCCGCATTAAACATCACGTTCCTTCATAACCAACTGAGCAGAGCTAGTTTTCGTTGGGAAATGACAAAGCGGAAGTCATGGTAAACAGAAATAAAGTCGCCAGTAAACTTACTTACATTAGAAAATTTTATTTTATTTGATGAACCGATAGCCATTTAAAGGGACAGGGCTCTTATTTTACTTGTACTTGATTGAACTAGAGACGTTAAAAATTTGGTGCTGGACTGTGATTCGAATTCGTATCTCCTCTTTCGAGGATCTGAATCTCTCGGAACAGTATAGTTCAGTCATTTCGTTCCTGTTCCCAAGACTGCAATCTTCTCTAGCTCTCTTCCAAAGGTAAGTATGTGGGTCTGAAACCTGATCCAGTACAAAAATATTCATAATTTCATTTCTAGCTTTATCAAGTGCACACCCACCTGCTAGTGAAAATTAACGCGCAATTTCAATGTCTGTTCATGTGTTGCCAACAATCGCAACAGGTGTCGTTATTTCTGGTCAAACACGCACACATCTTACTGTTCATGAGTAAGCAACTGATACTTAAGCTATATTCGTGGATGCGCGGTAGGTGTGCAGTTCGATTGTCGCTTAGGCACAAAAGTTTGTATCCTTATTTTAGATTCAGACACCTAGCGGCTCGTAAGAAAAACCGATACGTAACATTTGATTTTTCTTAGTTAACAATCGGATTACGTGTTGGGTTCGTATCTCCGTCACAGAACTTCACATCATGCACTTCATCTTTAAATGCATGCACACTTTGTTACTTCAGAATGGAGGTATATCAGACATCTTTCGTGGTTAGATAACAGGGATGAAAGGGTCTTGATAGGAGTCACGGTTTATTACAAAAATTGTCGTCTTTTATTTTCAAGTTTAGATTTGGTTACTGGTATTGGCAAAACTTTCGGTAGTTCATGACTCTTCATGGCTAATAATCAATATGATGTGATTAGATTAGATTACATTACATTAGATTAACTCTTGTTCCATAGATCATGAATACGACATTTCGTAATGATGTGGAACGTGTCATTTTAATGAAAGATTTCTTTAAATACCATGATTCAATTTCTTTACAACAATTTTTTACACACTCTCTCATTGCTTTTTATTTCTGTCTCTCTCTCTCTCTCTCTCTCTCTCTCTCTCTCACACACACACACACACATTCTTTTTTATTTTTATTTTTATGTTCCGCTCGACTATCGGCGAGGCAGGAAAACGCCTGTGAATGACTTTCTTAGTTTTGAGTGCACTTACGAAAGAAATATAAAAACAACAATGAGAGTTACTGATTTATGATGCTCAGTTTGCAGTCAGTTCTGAGTATTATTAGTAACTACGCTCCAGTCCCTAAACCTAGTTACAGAAAGCGACGCATTACGTATTCCAGGCCGTAGCAGCCGCGACTTGGAGACACCAGCTATGGTCACTTCCCAGACCGCTGTAGGATCACATCGGTTCGTCTTCTTCCTGCTGGTACTGTAACTGAGATTTGGCAACAAGGCAACGTATGTTTGGCAACTCTGTGATCGACGAGTTACTTCCTGGTGTGCACGGAATTAAGCCTCAAAGTTCACTTGATTTTACCTGTCATTTCCATTGAATAATCTGAGTTATTATAGCTTGAAGGGTAACAAAAGATTGAAAATTTACGGTTTTCAGCCCAAGAAAGTCGTTGCAGGTGGAAATCGCAACTAATCTCGACCTTTAAATAGCGGTTTACGAGTTCTAGTTCTATTGCCATCGTAATAGGAAACTGAGACCCATACCCCCTCGCCAGCTCTGTGGTAACGTGCTGACATGTGAAACAGCGTCTGTTACGGTTCGCAGTTCCAGTCTCACTGACTGAAACGTTTTTATCCCTTCTGTGAAAGAGCTACAAGCAGTCAGATCAAACATCAATACGGAAATCGCAAGAAAATGCTTTCAGCTCATACTGCAATGTTGAGAAACTTACAATGCTGCACAACAGGTATCGCCTCTTTCCGCTGCTGACAAGCGAATTTTGAGTTTCTAGGAATACGTAACTATATTTATGAAATGCCACATTTGCATACCTCTTGAGTATGACACAGCATACCAATTAAACACAGACCCTATCAAAATCTAAGTGAGTAGTATTTTACTAATTCGTGTCGATAGAGGCATGCTCGTGTACAGATACTTTCGTCGTAAGGTTATCATCGTTAGTTTTATTTCATTTCTTATAATACAGTGCACAATTTTCGTAAGGTTTCCTTTAGTGTTGTTAAAACAATAGTAAACATGAGAGAGAAATTAATCATCAACGATATATGCGAATTCTCTGATGTTACCTATGACAGTCTGACAATGCACATGCAGTTTATTGATTACATGCATGTAGAAAATTTGTTCTGAGTTAAAGCTGTCAATCAAAGTTTGAAGAAGAATAAAATATCACTACCACACGACGGCTAATGTAGAAAATACTTTTCTGACATATTATGGCACGATGCGCTCTCCCTGCACATCTTCGAGATGCATCTGCTGCCTGCTGTCTATTAAACCTGAATAGGACAAAAGTCACAGTAGTTAGTCCTTTTTCCACATGCGGCTACTTTGGGTTGAGAAGTGAAGGGAATTTGTTCAAAGTTCCATTAGATTGATAACTTCAGCAGAGAGCAGAATTGCGTTTTAAAAAATGTAGCACTGAATGTATTCGAACTCGCGACATCTTATCTATGCTACAAGCTGACACGGAACTACAACAGCTCCAGAGCTCGGCAACTATTCCTCCAGAACTTTTGGATTCCACAGCACTGTGAGATTATGCATATGGCCATGCCTTGATTTCTGAGAGACAAACAGTTACAGCTTTTCTTTTGGACTGAACGACGTTTTCTAGTAACAGATAGCGCAATAGAATAGCTCAAGTGAAAAGGAACACTTCTTATTTAAACTTCTGCTTCCTACAATGTTGGCAGTTGTGTGTAGGTGGCAGTAACGTGATTTTATTTCTGTGATTACAAAATAGTCGAATGTATGCACTGGGTAGCCGAGGCAGCTAGTTCATGGTGATTCGGTCAACCAAGTAAATGAATTTACTGAACATGCTGCAAATTACTACAGGGAGCCTGTGTGTCAGAATTCTCATCCAGTGTGGCGCAACTGCGTTACGATAGAAAAATGACTCGCAGAGAAGAGGATTTCGTGGTCTGTTGGACGGATGGTAGGTTGTTATACCTATGGTCTGGGTTCGATTCCCACTTCTGTCAATGATTTTAGATAGGGAGAGACAGATTCCATTCTCTCCTGGCTACACCAAGTGAGGGAGATATAATGGCTGCGTGGTCAGAAAATTCACATTAAAGATGATATTCCTTCTTTACCAAGTAGACGGTAGGTTGAACCACAATAAAGTCTGGAGTGGCGACATGTAGAAACTCTACCACCAGTAACCTTTCTTATACTAGTTATTTATTTCAAGTGACGACACAAACGCTATGTATGGTCACAGGACACTTATTCCATCTTTTATTTGAGCTTCTGTATGTCGATAAAATTGGTTCTGAACTGGGAATGCAACTCAGACCGCCCTTAACGCGGAATTTGATCCCTTCGTGGCAATACAGCTCGGCTACAATTTGTTGTTTGTTCAAAACTGCAGATTCCTCAACACCTTCACATATTATGCGTGAATGGGATCGAATCCTGGCCCGGCACTAAAGATTTAATTATGTATTATCAAGCTCTAGCATGAGAACACCTGGCTGCTGGTGGATAATAATTTTGATTTTTAATGTATTTTCATTCGCTGTCACACTAACGATATCTGACGTTTTTAACTCCCAGTGAGACACAGAACTATTTGCGAGATGACTGTAAGTTCAAGATGCTATTCTGAGCAGCTGGTGGAGAAAAATTCGGTAGCTGACGTCTCTTTGTGTGTAGTCAACAACGATATGTGTGGGGCTCTATTCCCAGTGAGCGCTGAACTCTTCGTCATATTATTTCAGTTCAAACATGCTCACATGTCACTGCTGGTGCAACAAACCCATATTTAACGTTAGTTTTCTCTAGAATATAACAGCGATAGGTGCCGGGTTGGAGTCCTGGGAAGGAAAAAATTAATTTTTCGTCTCGTCATTTCAGTTATAACATCTAGTTACTGCCGCGAAATTCCGATATGTCACATTTCACTGTGCTTCGATAGCAATCCGATTAGGTTCCGGGTTCGAATCCGTGTCCAACACACAGCTTTACCTCACGGCATTTCAAGTAAGTTACTTGTGAAGAAGCAATATTTAACATCTCTCGTAGTTCGTTAACAGGGACAATAGATGCTGGGTAGGAATTCGCGTCTGTTAAAGATGTTTGCGTTATGCAATTTAAAGTTGATATTTGCTAACTGATACTGTCTAAAATCGAGGTATATCACTCTCTGTATGCCTAATCAGGAATGACTGTTAGTTTCCGTCAGTCACGAAATCTTTGCTTAGTCTGCATGAGCTGGGTTTGAATCCATATGCAGAACATGACGGTTCGTCGTGTCATTTAATGTTCATACATATTCTCAACTAGCTGCTCGTGAATAACTTAAATTTTTAATGTCATTTTGTGGTAAATAGATCAAATGTCTCTGAGCACCATGGGACTTAACTTCTAAGGTCATCAGTCCCCTAGAACTTAGAACTACTTAAACCTAACTAACCTAAGGACATCACACACATCCATGCCCGAGGCAGGATTCGAACCTGCGACCGTAGCGGTCACGTGGTTTCAGACTGAAGCGCCTAGAACCGCACGGCCACATCGGCTGGCCCCCACCATCTGGTATCAATGCATTACCTTATAATCCATTATATATAATCATTTTCATAGTACACTTGATATTATAGATGAGTAGGACACAAGACAGGACATAGATCATGTCCGTTTGACGTCAACAGTGTGTAACATTTTACTTTTTTGAATAGGACAATGTTCCTCTCCAATAATTTTTAGATTAGTTACAATAAGCTTACGCTGCAAGAGAATTCGCTTGTATTTTTCAATATGTGGTCTGTTGTCGGTTTGAAGGCCTTCCATAACATCGGCAACGTAGTGCAACTGCACCGAGAGCTGTCTGGAGTAGGGTGGGGTTAGCTATGTGAAAGTTGCGAGCTGTCGAAGACGATCTTCATATTCCTAATGCGATTAGGACATCGTATACTCTTGACGACGTTTAGCACCTGTGCGGTCAGTCACCCAATTTCAGAATTCATTTTGAGTATTCCTGCTAAATTCCCAAAATACTGTCTTTTTATATTGATGAGTAATATGGATAGTCGTCACGTTCATGTGCCGTCTACAACGCAAATTTAATGTTACTATCCTGGGAACTAACCTGCAATACGTTTTGTATTTCATAATCGGAACTATCTGCATTAACCGTCATCAGAGCAATGTCAGGGAACAGAGTGCAGCAGTGCCTACTTGAGGACCTGCTTGAGTCGTGTTCTAAGGAAAGGGTAGTTGCTGGTTCACATTATATTACACTAGCGAGAAGTACCGACTTTTCCTTTTCTCTGCAAACATCCAGAACTAAATTCAGTAACTAAATGCTAAGAATATATTTTCATTGTGCCAACTCAAAGATCAATAGATATGGATATAGATATAGATTTTTATATTTAAAGCCATTCTCGTTCTGCGTTGGAATAAACATCATTCATTATTTGCTTGTTCTTGTTACGATTGTTATTGTCATTCTCTCACTCGCAAGAGTCTTATGCTGATGCTGTATGAATAAATTATGCCATTGGACACAAAGCGGTTTAGTTTTGAGACCTAACCCACGAGGGGGGAAGGCACAGTGGTCTGCTTCAGGAATTCCAAGCAATAAAACACAAAAAACAACCCAGGAAGGGTTCGAACAGCTACTTTCACGCAGAGACATGCATTTGGAATCTGTTCATCGTTACGGGGTCAAACAAGAGGGTCACATTACTGAAACAATGATCGGGCTACTTAGTATATAATAGAGCATACAGATTTCAAGGAGGAAACGTATGAAGACGCAGACTTCCTCGTTATCAATATGTGCGGCATATCTTTCGTGTTAACGAAAGTAAATTCCCGCTTTACCTCTTCTTACGTGTCAAATGAAATGAATGCCATGAGGAATAGAATATTTGTTGACTGCGTCTCTTCTTGCTTCCATCCTTACCAACATATTTCTTCATTCTCGTGGTAATCATGACAATCTATGTGCATGCTGCAAACGATTGCAAGTGGACAAATTCGACATCGAGGTGCAAAGCGTTTGGTATCTTACATTATATTCAATTCGAATAAGATTCCGGTGTATTTTTACTTCGTTTGTATTTTTAGATGATTATGAACGTTACGGAAATTTATCTCACATGCTTTATGTTGAATGAGAAACATTGAATGATCCGTTTTGCTTTCCCTACGTTGAAATGATATAATGTCGGCGTCAACAGCCTTCTTCCACGCCGGAAGCTGAAACTTGTATCATTCTGGATTAATGATAATTGAATGTCTCATATGTATACATAGCCCACAAGGCGACGTCAGAAACCACCAGGGGAGAACGCCGCATAAAAACCAAACGTGCGCGCGCGTCTCCACTCTGAAGAACCGTATCGGAGAATCACGGCAAGCATTTCGCTGAAGAGCTGCCTCGTCAGAGAGCCGAGAAATGGCAGCGTCGTAGCAAGTATTTGTCAACACTCTGATAGTGCATTTACTTCCGGGTGTAGGTCGGCGTTACCTCGCTAAATTCACTTAACATTCGTTTTCCACATCGAAGACTCGTACGATATAATCCACTGCAAGATGACACAATTAGAAAGTATATTTAATTTCTGGACTCCAAGAACGGCGTTCTTCACATAAGTAACACCTGTTTGTGTGTGCATTCGGGAGGACGATGGTGCAATCCCGCGCCCGGCCATCCTGATTTAGGTTTTCAATGATTTCCCTAAATCGCTTCAGGCAAATGCCGGGATGGTTCCTTAGGAAGGGCACGGCCGATTTCCTTCCCCATCCTTCCCTAATCCGAGCTTGTGATCCGTCTCTAATGACATCGTTGTCGACGGGACGTTAAAACAGTAATCTCCACCTCCTCTGTTTCTGTGTTTAAGGTTGCGTTTTGAGGCTCAGGCAACATCGCAGTGACTATAGTCCGCCTCTGGCCGCCAGTGTGTCGTTAGCTCAGAGGTTCCCTTGTGCGTTGCAGTGCTTGTACTATAAGTTCGAATCACGGTAGAAGCCGCTGACTAAAACATTTTATTTTCCATTTTAATTAATGGAGTTGCAAACTGCTAGTAAACATTTCTTATGCGAAATCTGAAGAATACCTTTAAACATCAATCTTCGTCCGATTTCGACTTAGTAAATTAAGTTAATATCATGGATTTCTGCTTTGCAAATTCCAAGGTGCTTCACTGTAAAATAGGTCCTGAAAAGACTCAAACCGACTGTCAACGATATAAATTTGAGCTTTGTTCGTCATATAGGTCTAACATGTCAGAAGGTTGTTTATGAAGTGCACATGTTCATTAATATAGTTCACATCTTCTAAATTTTTGCAATAGCGTTTAACTGTAGACGTTTTCTAACACCGGCGTTAGCAATTCCTTTCCGTTCTCTGAAACCTTCAAAACGACAAATTTTTCTGGCTTAAATCTGATGACATTAACTATCACTTCCGATCAACAATAAATACTTCATGTACCCATACATGGAACTCCAAATGTGCAGTGTGCCTGCACTGCTACAGAGCATGCATTGCAAGGTATTCACACAGTTTATCGCATAGACTTACCATAAGGAATGAAACAAGAACTGTAATACATTTTACACCACAGACGCTCACTCTGGCTTGACGAAAACATCCAATCATTGACCAAAAGTTGCACAAATAATTAAGTTTGAAAGGAAAAGAAACGAGGTATGAAGCATTTATAAATTCATCGAATGTAGTGAGGTGGTTTAATTTCGTCCCAGTCTATAAAATTAATTTCGGGCCATACTCAGCCCTTGCCGATTACCCGCCTACTAATCAGGGCGTCTGTCTCCGTTGCTTTTGAGCGTGAATGGAAATTGTAGAAATTTTCTGTGGAGCAACATTTAATAATAAAGCGTTTCAAATCATCAAAAGCGATGAGCGGTAGCAGGCGCTTTCGATAAAGAACGGGGGAGTGCAGCGCCGCTGCTGTCGCCACGGCCGCTGCCAGTAGCCAGCAAATGGATCCCGGAGCTTTGCCGCATACGGCGTCCAGAGGAGGACAGTCTGCAGGAAATCTGCCGCAAAATCGTTACTAGATAAAATTTTGATATCGGTGTGTCACAAAGCGAAATAGATTGAATCTGCGCTACCATTACATTCACGTCTTCAGCATTCAGACAGAAGAGGCTATAAAAATATTTTATGCCAGCTGCTCTCGATCCACTGACATTGTGAACAGAAACAACGCACGCTACCGCTAGACCACAGGCGTAATCAGCCTAGAGTCTCTCTATCTTGGGACAAGTTTTCCTCCAGGAAGTGCCGCAGTCTACAGTGTTGCCAGATTGTGCAGATAACCGGACTTAGAGAATTAGCGAGTTGGCCAGTTTCTTTGTCCCATGTCGCGATCGGCGCGGACTTAGCCTCTGAAGCGGCCGGCCGCCGGTCAAGTTTTATGTCAAAGAGTGTACAATGTGGCTGTAATTAAAATTTCACTACTTGGGGGCATGGATAACGAGTGATAGTATGACAGTGAAACTTTGTGAAAACACTTGTAAGGACGGGCGGCAGAAAAATAGCGAGTAAGCGACTGAAAGAAACTCATTTTAATTTTCGCGTGAAAGGGTAATATTTCTTAGCTGCGTATCATATTTATGTTCCGGGTTGCTCAGTGTGACGACCATCGGTATCGATGACAGCATGGAACGGCACTTGAGACTGCTCTACCGCTGCCAGAGACATCTCAAGTGGGACGTCGCTACCTCCGTCGCTATGCTCATCAGCAACCTCCAGTGTTAGTGTTCCGTTGGTAAAACCTGTCCTTCAGGTTGCCTTGCAGTCAGAAATCCCACAGATTCTCACTTTGTGATCTCGGTGGCCATAAAATGACCAATGATTCGGTTTTCTCCAAATGTAGGCCTACTACGAAATAACTCAGTGACCTCAGGAGCGAAGTGAGCTGCCTCAAAACACATGATTCCAAAGCGCCTCTCTCCCATGCATCAGCGGTCACATGATGGGGAAGCCGTTCACAGTAACGTCTGCTGTGCAGGATGATGGACCAGCACCAGGGCCCAACGGCAAGTCATGACACCAACACCAGTATCAACGCAAATCCTGCAGTGCACAGTCTGAACATATGTGCAGTTGGGTACTCATATGGTAAATAGTCCCCCGTCCACATTGGTTCTAGCAGCGAGTGTTTAATTATAACCAACATGTACTTTAACACACAGGGAACCACGATTCCGTTATCAGAGAGGAAATGGGTTGTGTATGAATGACGCGAACAGATGGAAAGGTTTTGTTGCGGTAAACCAGTTAATTGTAGTGTTACGTACATAAATGTAGCAGATGGGTAACGTTCATAATCTGCTGACAAATTAAAAGCGTTTGCTCACGCACGCTAATAGGCGGGTTTCACGCGACCTCTGGGGAACAGTAAATCAGAATGCGATTTCCATGTATCCAACAGCGGCGGTCGGTTAATTGCCTGTAAACTGACATCCAGGTTACAACGTATTGAGGCGGCCTTAGCCTGTGTGGAAATCTGTGACGAAGAGTAGAATAGGTGGAGAGGAGGTATGAATTCTGATGACTTAACTGTCAAGAAGGCACCAACGATGTAGTGTTTTCTATCATAGTCAGTCATCTATGATCCACTTTAATAGCTATCTTCATGTGTCCTCAATAGCTTAAATGTGAAATTAATGTTGACTGCAATGAAATACAGGAAGATGCGACTAGCAAAACAAGCTGGAAGAGGTGGGGAGGCACGTTCGTTAGGACGCATGTTAGGATTAGGATTCGTGGATTGCAGATGTTTCTTTTTTAATGTAGGTGATAAATATTGTGGTAAGTAGCCTTGGTGTCTCATTTGACAACATAGAGTTAGTAATTGTCATGAAACCAGTGCGCATTGAGAAAGATAATCATCAGGGAAAAATGAACACATGGAAATGTAAGAGTACATTAATGACTATTAAAATTTTCAATACAAGGTATGATACAATTCAATAAAATTTTATTTCTTGTGCGTGTAAAATATAGTAAGAAGAACATATGACTAAATGTGTAAGTGATTTGGGGTTATAAACGATACGAAATTAGAGGCACTGAACCACAAGATTTCGTCGCAAAAGCTCCTCCAGCCCGGCAAGAAAGTCGTGGTACACAGTGAGTATGTATAATGAATAGCGCCAAGACGAATCCCCACTCTCTCTACCCAGCTACATCACAAAGAGTGAACATTTTGAAATGGTAAACTGGCCCTTCCGTAGCCTACCTCTTAAACCAATATTGAAGAAGTGCAATGGCATTCCCATGAGTCTTTAGCTACCACTAAATATAACAACAACGTACACAGTACAGAAACTAGCAACCAATACAATTAACGCAAGAAAGGCATGTAAACAGAAAAACATAACTGACGTATTTCATCAAACCCTCTTTCGCACTGCAATTTTTTCTCAGTCTGCCTGTAGGGCAGGAAAGGTATTCTCCCCGGAGAGGCCATTTTACCACCACGAGTACTGCCCGCTTTACAGTCTACAGGTACATTATACCAGTCTCTCAGTTACCCATGACCATATACAATGACGGAAAAAAAATCGCGACACCAAAAAATAATTGGTGTGCAGCCTTTTTCAACATTTTTGAATACGCGACCCCTCTGCAAGTAAAATTATTCTGGGACCCCCAGAAACATAATAATCGAATGCAAGCGATTTCAAGAGCAACGTTTTTAATTTTCTTTCCATTGATTTTAGACTGATCGAAAAATCAATTGCAATGTGAAAAGAGGTAGAAGCAATCTACGGGCAGAGATGTAATTATATTCATCGTCGTCATAGCGGCGCAGGGGTGAGAAGAGGTAAGCGGGGGATAGTCTCGCGTCTTCGGTCACTACACTCAGTTGTCCGAGTACGCAAGGAAGTACGAACGTGATTATTCTCTTCGAGCTTCACTCTGAGTGAGCACAAAATGGAGAAGTTTTCTTTCTCCTACGGCAGCGACTCCCTGAGCAAGGCTTAGCGACGCCTTAGGGTTTCGCGACCCACATGTTGAAAAACACTTGTGTAGAGTAATGAAATTTCGACAATACACTTGTCTAGGTAACATATTTAAGTGATTAACGTTGCATGATCACAGGTTAATGTCAGTGCGAGATAAGCCATTGCAAATGTGAAATGCTGGCACATAAAATAACCGGTGAAGCCACCAGAATTTTGAATACAGGCAGGCAAAGGAGCGTGCATTGTCTTGTACAGTGGCTGGATGTCACATTGTTGGAAGGAGTTCCAAGCATGCTGCACCTGGTCGGTCAGCACAAGGACGGCCAATGATTTGTGGATGAGTTATCGTTGGATGATATCCCGTATGTGCTCGATTTCAGACAGATCAGATGACCAAGCATGCCAAGGGACAAGTCGTTGCGGCCGACCGGTTCTAGAAGCTTCAGTCAGGAACCGCGCTGCTGCTACGGTCGCATGTTCGAATCCTGCCTCGGGCATGGGTGTGTGTGATGTCCTTACGTCAGTTAGGTTTAAGTACACTCCTGGAAATGGAAAAAAGAACACATTGACACCGGTGTGTCAGACCCACCATACTTGCTCCGGACACTGCGAGAGGGCTGTACAAGCAATGATCACACGCACGGCACAGCGGACACACCAGGAACCGCGGTGTTGGCCGTCGAATGGCGCTAGCTGCGAAGTATTTGTGCACCGCCGCCGTCAGTGTCAGCCAGTTTGCCGTGGCATACGGAGCTCCATCGCAGTCTTTAACACTGGTAGCATGCCGCGACAGCGTGGACGTGAACCGTATGTGCAGTTGACGGACTTTGAGCGAGGACGTATAGTGGGCATGCGGGAGGCCGGGTGGACGTACCGCCGAATTGCTCAACACGTGGGGCGTGAGGTCTCCACAGTACATCGATGTTGTCGCCAGTGGTCGGCAGAAGGTGCACGTGCCCGTCGACCTGGGACCGGACCGCAGCGACGCACGGATGCACGCCAAGACCGTAGGATCCTACGCAGTGCCGTAGGGGACCGCACCGCCACTTCCCAGCAAATTAGGGACACTGTTGCTCCTGGGGTATCGGCGAGGACCATTCGCAACCGTCTCCATGAAGCTGGGCTACGGTCCTGCACACCGTTAGGCCGTCTTCCGCTCACGCCCCAACATCGTGCAGCCCGCCTCCAGTGGCGTCGCGACAGGCGTGAATGGAGGGACGAATGGAGACGTGTCGTCTTCAGCGATGAGAGTCGCTTCTGCCTTGGTGCCAATGATGGTCGTATGCGTGTTTGGCGCCGTGCAGGTGAGCGCCACAATCAGGACTGCATACGACCGAGGCACACAGGGCCAACACCCGGCATCATGGTGTGGGGAGCGATCTCCTACACTGGCCGTACACCACTGGTGATCGTCGAGGGGACACTGAATAGTGCACGGTACATCCAAACCGTCATCGAACCCATCGTTCTACCATTCCTAGACCGGCAAGGGAACTTGCTCTTCCAACAGGACAATGCACGTCCGCATGTATCCCGTGCCACCCAACGTGCTCTAGAAGGTATAAGTCAACTACCCTGGCCAGCAAGATCTCCGGATCTGTCCCCCATTGAGCATGTTTGGGACTGGATGAAGCGTCGTCTCACGCGGTCTGCACGTCCAGCACGAACGCTGGTCCAACTGAGGCGCCAGGTGGAAATGGCATGGCAAGCCGTTCCACAGGACTACATCCAGCATCTCTACGATCGTCTCCATGGGAGTATAGCAGCCTGCATTGCTGCGAAAGGTGGATATACACTGTACTAGTGCCGACATTGTGCATGCTCTGTTGCCTGTGGCTATGTGCCTGTGGTTCTGTCAGTGTGATCATGTGATGTATCTGACCCCAGGAATGTGTCAATAAAGTTTCCCCTTCCCGGGACAATGAATTGACGGTGTTCTTATTTCAATTTCCAGGAGTGTAGTTGCGCCATCCATGTGAATACTTATCTTACTGCTAAAAAGTCCGTTCACATACTGACATACTCCTCTCGGACGCTATTCGCGTGGTGCTATTGACATCCTGCATAGCGTTGTATACGACCCTAGTGAAACCATTGATTCCGTATTGGCTTGATAGTAGCGAGTTTGTGAGTAATGCCAGTAGAAACATCGCGGAACGATAGACCAACTTCTAGATACGTTATGGTTCCGTTGCGTCGAATTACGACATACTGTGCACGGTGGCGTTTCTTCTTCTTACAGCTGCCGTAACGCAGTCTTCTCACAGACAGCTAACATTCCGAATCAGAAACTCGTTGCCTAATCTTTCGTTGTATGGAGAAAGTAGATGGCATTAATCCTATCTGGCATGTGCCGCTGACCTGAAATGTTTATCTTCTGCATATCCAGACGTGCTGTAAATTTCATACCAGACTGACCGTTGTTGCATGCCGCTACCATGCTGTTGCAGTTTTAATGGCCAGTTGTGTACATAAGAGCCGAACATCTGTGAGAAAGAAACCACCACAGGTAGGATCAAAAACAAAGAAGTGATGACCTACCACTGCGGAATTGCTTATTTTTTTAACATTTTCTAATCTTAAATAAAACAAATTTCCTGGAGATGCGAAAGGTTCTGACCATAAGTAGGCAAATCTCAATCCGTCCTCTTCCTTCACTGTATCCTGCGAACTGTGGATGAAGGGTAACAGGCATATTCCATTATCGTACATTTCCGGAAAGCGTTTGACACAGTGTTTCACTGCAATTAAAGTAGATCTGAATATGCGAATGATGTTCTCACATATGAGAGTGGCTCGAAGACCATATAAATCATATAACCCAGTACGTTGTCCTGAACAGCAAGCGTTCTCCAGCAACAAGGGTATTGGAAAGAGTGTCCTGGGAAGTGAGGTAGGACCGGTCTTGCTCTCTAAATACGTAAACGCATCTGACGGATGGGGCGAGCAGCAATCTGTGAATAATTGCGGATGTCCCAGCTGTGTACGGAAATGTATCATCGACAAGTGCCAGTACGAGGATACGCGGTAACTTTGAGATGATTTCTATTTGGAGCGATCAATGCCAATTTTCTCTAAAAGTTGAAAAATATAAGATAATACATCTGAGTAAGAAAAACAATCCTGTTATCTTCGACTACAGTATTAGTTGCGAGCTACTCAACACAGTAACATCGGTGAAATATGTAGCCTTAACCTTGCAAAGGGATATTAAAAGGGAACGAATATGTGGGGTTTGTCGGTGTTTTGCAGCGCCATGACCAGCCCTGGGTTAATACGACTGTCAACGGTGTTAACAGAGAGCTGGGAGTTGGGTGGTGGGGGGGGGGGGGGGGTTACTCTTGACAGAAACAAAATTTCATATCTGTGCTGTTCCTGTTGATGCAATTGGGACGTGGGGAAGGATAGATTAGTTGATCTTCTTGCATAAAATTTAAGAGGGGCCACATGCATGCAAAACAGAATACCTGTGATTAATGGAGTCAAAGAGACACATTTTTTATGTTAGAGTGAGGTTACAGGCATAGAGTACCGAGAGAGGTGAAAACAGAACAGTGCCATAATGCCTCTAGCAGTATCCAAAGAAATAAAATTAGTGTATTTCCTCAGAACATTGGTGGACTGAAAAATAAGCCACATAAAGTTCTTGTACGCCTAGAAAGTGAGGTAAATTCTGAAGGTATAGATGTTTCGTGTCTCTCTGAACACCATGTAGCCGCAGGGATGGAGAAGTTAAATGTAAGGGATTACAGATTAGCATCTTACTCGTGTACAGTCAAAATGGAAAAGGAGGAGTTGCTACTTATATAAAAACTAGACACAAAGTCAAACATATTGAATCAAATAGTTTTTGTGTAGTTCACATTCTTGAAGCATGTGTTTGTGAGTTGCTACTGCAATGTACTTCTATAGTAATTGTAACAATCTACAGATCCCCTCAAGGTAACTTTCAGTTATTCATGAAAAATCTATAGGCACTATTAAGCTACCTCTCAGACAAACAGAATCAGTTAGTGGTTTGTTATGATTTTAATGTATATTTCATAAAAGATACGGATAGGAGAAATGAGCTAGAATCTTTGTTTGGTTGCTTCAATCTAGTATCTGCTGTAACTTTTACGACTCGTGTGCAGCAGGATAGCAGGTGACTTATCGATAACAATTTCATAGGCAGTGCTCAGGCAGAAACAATTAATGTGTAAACAGTTGTTAGTGGGATATCTGATCACGATGCACAGTTAATGGAAACAACACATATAGCACCTTACAGGCTTCAGGCAGATGCATACAAGGCAGGGAGGCTTATTGATGCGAACAGGATACAGAAATTTAAGAGCAGAAAAGGTGGAATGGGATAAAATATACACAGAAAATGATGCTGATGCGAAATCCAATATATCCCACCGTATATTGTCTCATTATATGAGAGTTTCTTTCCTGAAGCGTTAACAAGTAACCCATGGATTACTACGTGAAATAAGGTATCGTGTAATAGGAAGAGGGAACTCTATGGACAGGCCAGAATAAGTAAGGATCCGACTTTCCTTCCTTACTACAAAACATAATGTAATATTTTAAGGAAAGTCAATAAGAAGTGTGGAAGCTTATGTGTTCTAACAGAAATTAAAACTATATGGAATATGTTAAACGGGAGACGGGGCAGCCTGTCAGTACACAGCATACCATTGCAATAAAGCTAAATGATGATGTCATGAGTGATAATTCACAAGCTGCAAGTATTTTTAACAATCACTTTCTGAATGTAGCAGCAAAAATGGTGTTAAAGGGTTCAGTTGAAGAAGTAGAAAAAGTATGTTAAAATGTCATTCCAAAGACTTTAGGCCTTTAGAAATAGCACCAACATCCCCTGATGAAATTAAGGTAATTATAAATATACTGATAACAAGAGCTCATGTGATGTTGATGGAGTCTCTGACAGAATTTTGATGTGTTGTTCTAATTTAGGAACCTGTGCTTTGCTGGCACAGGGAATTTTTCAGACAGATTGAAATACGCAATTGTCAAACCTCTTCATAAGAAAGGGTATAAGAGTGGCTTATATAATTACAGACAAATCCCATTGCTGACTTCATTTTCTAAAATATTTGAAAAAGTTACTTATTCCAGAATAATCTCATATTTAAGTGAAAATAATTTACTCAGCATTTCACAGTTTGGATTCTGGAAGGGTTACTTGACTGAGAATGCTATCTACACATTTACCCATCATGCAGTAGAAGCCCTAAATAACAAATTATCGCTAGTTGGTATTTTTTGTGTTCTTTCGAAGGTATTTGACTCTGTGGATCATGTCACACTCTTAGAAAAACTCAGGTTTTATGAAATTGAAGGCTATACACACAGCTAGTTTGAACCATACTTAACGAACAGAAAGCAAAAAGTGGTGCTGAATAACACAAATAATGTTGGGAGGGTGGTAAATCCTAGTGAGTGGGGAGTTTTCAGAAAGGGACTCCCACACAGTTCAAGTTTGGGTCCTCTGCTGTTCTTTATTCATGTGAATGACCTCTTACTTAACGTTCAGCAATCAGAACTAGTACTTTTTGCAGATGACAAGACTGTTATAACAAAAACCATTCCAGAAAGAGCAGCTGAAAATATGGTTAAGGATGTCTTTCAAAGAATTATTAAATGGTTCTCAGAAAATGCACTGTCCCTTAATTTTGAAAAATTTCTCTATTACCAGTTCTGTACACCAATTAAAGTCAAACCAACAACTGATGTAGCATATGAACAAGGATCAGTTAACAGGGCAGATTTCTCCGAATTTTTGGATCTTCACATTGATGACCAATTGTACTGGAAGAACCATATTACTGAGCTTGTCAAACAATTAAGTTCAGCTTCTTTCACTCTTCGTATAATCTCTAGTCTCGGTAATAAACAGATCAGCCTCCTAACGTACTTCACATAATTCCAGTCAGTAATGTCTAATGGAATAGTTTTCTGGGTATCTCACCACTTGGGCCTAAAGTATTATTGCACAAAAGAGAACAGTGAGAAAACTTTGTGGTGCTCACCCAAGGACGTCATGTAGGCGTCTGTTCAAGAAGTTAGTTATTTTAAATGCACCATCAGAGTACATACGTTCGCCAATGAAATTCTTTATAAATAATCCATCCCAATTCGCGAAGAACAGTGACGTTCATACATACAACACTAAAGGGAAAAATTACGTTTCCTATACGTTATTGAAGCTGTCAGTTGCTCAGAAGGGAATGTATTATTCAGCAACCAAACTGTTTGATCATTTGCCCATCAACATAAAGTGTCTGGTAGGTAGCAGATCATATTTTAAATTCATATTAAAATCATTTGTTTTGGACAATTTCTTCTATTCCTTGGACGAGTTTCTGTTTCAGAATTGGTAAAAAAAATTGTACCTCTAAAAGTAGTTGCATGTGTAGAAATAAAAATTTCAGTAATATTAATATTAGCACTTTTCATTTGTTCCACATCACATGGATAAAATACTTGTAAAATGATCTAGAGAACATGACGTAACTACACTAAAATAAACTATGTCAGGACTGTAATATTGATAGGCGAATGGTCGACTTCGCATTATTGCGAGAGTTCTAGGAGTCTGTCAACACTAGAGACTGTGTAGAGAAAACTAATGCGATCAGTTCTTGAATACTGCTCGAAATTCTGGAATTCCCAACAGGTCGGACTAAGGTTTTAAACGATAGGTTAGTACGACACACGAGTATTACAGAAACACTCCTCGATATCAAATGGGAATTGCGAGACAGAATACAACTTTTTTTCACGGTACAATACTGGGATTGCTTAAAGGACCTGCATTTGCGGATGACTGTAGAACAATTCTTCTGTCACCAACGGACGTCTTGCTTATAGATCGCAAAGACAAAATAAGACAAATGTAGGGGATCCTTCAAGACGTGTTTGTAATGTCTGTATCGGGCAGTCGTTCGACCAGAGTCTAGCGGTTCAAGCGCTCAGTCCGGAACCGCGCGACTACTACGGTCGCAGGTTCGAATCGTGCCTCGGGCATGGATGTGTGTGATGTCCGTAGGTTAGTTAGGTTTAAGTAGTTCTACGTTCTAGGGGACTGATGACCACAGATGTTAAGTCCCATAGTGCTCAGAGCCATTTGAACCATTTTTTTCGACCAGAGGCTCTGGGTGGTCTACGTGTGTGCTGCATAGCTTTATCCTGTGAGATTGTGCACAAATATATAACATCGTGCAATTTAGATTGTGGATGCAAAAAAAAAAGTTTTAATTTTTCTTGTTTACATATCCTGTCTATCGCCATTGTAACAGCGTATATCTATGACATCTAGAGTGTCACCATTAGTTCCTTGATCAGTTATTTTGTCTGACTGTTGTTTCTCAGATAATCTATTTTTGCTACTACACTGTTTTCTTAATACTATACAGCCTTACTTAGTGGGTAAAGCATAGGGATGTGCTTGATGAGTTATTAGGTGGTGCATTGGCCACTTTTATCAGGTATCAGCCTTCTTTCCTTTAGCGCTGCGACGTTGGGACACCTGTGGCGTATAACATCACGATTCTGGTGCCACTGAATCTCGCTAGAAATACGTAATCACTTCCTCAACCTAAGAGCTAAATCTGAACAGTTTGTCCTCAGTCGAGGGTCAATGGCGGTCGGCGGATTGTTCACGTATCTTCGGAAAGATGCGAAGGTGGTAACTGGCCATACGGCTGCCTTTTGACGCCTTATCAACTAGAATGAGGTACTGCATAGCGTTGATAAAACCCCTGAGCCAAAACGGACTGCCTCTTTCGTTGGACAGCTGAAACCGGAAAGGTACGGGGGGTGGGTCTGCTGGTCATTTAGAGTTCTAACGTCAGACCAGTAACAGAGCGGATTAGGAAAGTGCAGACATGGCTGGAGAGAAGGGTCTTGTTGTCGATGAGCATAAGGCTGTGTTTGTGGATATGGAAAGCAATGGGTGAAAACTAGTGCATATCAAATCTAATTTCGGCAGGAATGCCGCTTGACGTCTGACGCCGTATTCGGTACCTTTATAATAATGGCTGATTTGGCGTAGACCTTTGGCCTCACACTTGTCATGGAACCACCGCTCACTATTTTCAGCATCGTGCCGAAAATAAATGGTGGTTTGGAGACGAGTGTAAGGTCTAAAGCAGTCACTCAGATGAATCAGCGACCATCTAGAGTACAAACTATTCTTGCTCCGGTAATAGGTGGAGAGTAGTAGGGCTCCTCAGTGGGCGACAGGCAGTTGGCGTGGGCCGATAAACCAAAACTGGGATAAAATTTTTGTTGTTGTTTAAACATAAGGAATAGCTACTTAAAATGTCTACTTGAGCATTTGTTTTGGTGTAAAAAGCGAAAAATTATTTTCGGCCAAAACTATGCACTGTAAGAAAATGGCGGGAAAGAAAGGGCACTTGGGCTATCTCTACTAACATAAGAAAATGGCGGGAAGATAGGGATGTTGTGCTACCTCTAATAACCTATGTCACCCGACTCCCACATCATCCTAGAAACTGGCGAGAAAAAGTACTCAGAGTGTGCGAGACATAACTCTCTATTTATACTATCAGAGGCAGAGTCGCCATCAAGTGTGTTCGCCATGGGCAATTTATTTGGCCACGGATTTCACCTCCTTCATTCATTACAATTATGCAAAACACTCACCCTGATATCCTTGCAGTCACAATATACAGTTTACAGACCTGGAAACTACTCGTAAATAATGCATTACCCTGATGTGGAGAAACGCAAAAAACTTCTAAATTCCAGAATGAGATTTTCACTCTCCAGCAGAGTGTACGCTGATATGAATTATCCTGGCAGATTAAAACTGTGTGCCGGACCAAGACTCGAACTCGGGACCTTTGCCTTTCGCGAGCAAGTGCTCTACCAACGGAGCTACCCACGCATGACTCACGCCCCGTCCTCACATCTTTACTTCTGCCAGTACCTCGTCTCCTACCTTCCAAACTTTACAGAAGCTCTCCTGTGAAGCTTAACTTCTAAATTACCAAAATAATGCAGTACACACCATACATACGTGCAAACGACTCGTAGATCACCGAAATAAAGCATGCAAACATGCTCCCAATGCATAAACATCCAAAATAATTCATTGCACAAATACTCAGTGCATATAAAAAACGCAACTTATCAGCAACTCGAGCCCTGATTCTACTTGATGGAAAGCCTAAGTGCACTCCCTAACACATGGAAACTGTCCACATGTGGGAGGGGAAGCTTAGGGTAATGCACTTTTGCTCAGCAAACTATCTCAATTATCTAACCTAATTACATAATTATTCACGAAGATAGGTCGTCATTTCATAACTACACTCCTGGAAATTGAAATAAGAACACCATGAATTCATTGTCCCAGGAAGGGGAAACTTTATTGACACATTCCTGGGGTCAGACACATCACATGATCACACTGACAGAACCACAGGCACATAGACACAGGCAACAGAGAATGCACAATGTCGGCACTAGTACAGTGTATATCCACTTTTCGCAGCAATGCAGGCTGCTATTCTCCCATGGAGACGATCGTAGAGGTGCTGGATGTGGTCCTGTGGAACGGCTTGCCATGCCATTTCCACCTGGCGCCTCAGTTGGACCAGCGTTCGTGCTGGACGTGCAGACCGCGTGAGGCGACGCTTCATCCAGTCCCAAACATGCTAAATGGGGGACAGATCCTGAGATCTTGCTGGCCAGGGTAGTTGACTTACACCTTCTAGAACACGTTGGGTGGCACGGTATACATGCGGACGTGCATTGTCCTGTTGGAACAGCAAGTTCCCTTGCTGGTCTAGGAATGGTAGAACGATGGGTTCGATGACGGTTTGGATGTACCGTGCACCATTCAGTGTCCCCTCGACGATCACCAGTGGTGTACGGCCAGTGTAGGAGATCGCTCCCCACACCATGATGCCGGGTGTTGGCCCTGTGTGCCTCGGTCGTATGCAGTCCTGATTGTGGCGCTCACCTGTACGGCGCCAAACACGCATACGACCATCATTGGCACCAAGGCAGAAGCGACTCTCATCGCTGAAGACGACACGTCGCCATTCGTCCCTCCATTCACGCCTGTCGCGACGCCACTGGAGGCGGGCTGCACGATGTTTGGGCGTGAGCGGAGGACAGCCTAACGGTGTGCGGGACCGTAGCCCAGCTTCATGGAGACGGTTGCGAATGGTCCTCGCCGATACCCCAGGAGCAACAGTGTCCCTAATTTGCTGGGAAGTGGCGGTGCGGTCCCCTACGGCACTGCGTAGGATCCTACGGTCTTGGCGTGCATCCGTGCGTCGCTGCGGTCCGGTCCCAGGTCGACGGGCACGTGCACCTTCCGCCGACCACAGGCGACAACATCGATGTACTGTGGAGACCTCACGCCCCACGTGTTGAGCAATTCGGCGGTACGTTCACCCGGCCTCCCGCATGCCCACTATACGCCCTCGCTAAAAGTCCGTCAACTGCACATACGGTTCACGTCCACGCTGTCGCGGCATGCTACCAGTGTTAAAGACTGCGATGGAGCTCCGTATGCCACGGCAAACTGGCTGACACTGACGGCGGCGTTGCACAAATGCTGCGCAGCTAGCGCCATTCGACATTCGACGGCCAACACCGCGGTTGCTGGTGTGTCCGCTGTGCCGTGCGTGTGATCATTGCTTGTACAGCCCTCTCGCAGTGTCCGGAGCAAGTATGGTGGGTCTGACACACCGGTGTCAATGTGTTCTTTTTTCCATTTCCAGGAGTGTATATGCATATCACAGCACAACTAGCACTTAAACTCGCAAAAACTAACTATACCATAGAACTCGTGTTATCCTGCTGGGAAAAATATTTCGCAATACCATTCCAAACTTACGCAAACATCCATCCTAATCACATACACCACTGGACATTAAAAGTGCTGCACCACGAAGATGACGTGCTACAGACGCGAAATTTAACTGACAGGAAGAAGATGCTGTGGTATGCAAATCATTAGCTCCTCAGAGCATTCACAAAAGGTAGATGCTGTTGGCGACACCTACAACGTGCTGACATGAAGAAAGTTTCCAATCGACTTCTCATACACAAACAGCAGTTGACCGGCTTTGCAAGGTGAAACGTTGTTGTGATGCCTCGTGTAAGGAGGAGAAATACGTACCATCATGTTTCCGACTTTGTTAAAGGTCAGATTGTAGCCTCTGCGATTGTGGTTTATCATATCGCGACATTTTTGCTCGCGTTGGTCGAGATCCAATGACTGTTAGCAGAATATGGAATCGGTGGGTTCCGGAGGTTAATACGGAACGCAGTGCTGGATCCCAACGGCCTTGTATCACTAGCCGTCGAGATGACAGGCATCTTATGCGCATGGCTGTAACTCATAGTGCAGCCATGTCTCGATCCCTTAGTCACCAGATGGAAACGTTGGCAAGAGAACACCCATCTGCACGAACAGTTCGACGACGTTTGCAGCACCATGGACTATCAGATCGGAGACCATGGCTGTGGTTACCCTTGACGCTGTATCACAGGCAGGATGGTGTACTCAACGACGAACCTGAGAGGACGAATGGAAAAACGTCATTTTTTAGGATGAATCCAGGTTCTGTTTACAGCATCATGATGGTCGCGTCCGTGTTTGGCGACATCGCGGTGAACGCACATTGGGAGCGTGTATTCGTCACATTTCAGATGTGTTACGACCTGTGGCTCTACCCCTCATTAGATCCCTGCGAAACCCTACATTTCAGCAGGATAATGCGCGACCGCATGTTGCACGTCCTGTACGGGCCTTTATGGATACACAAAATGTTCGACTGTTACCCTGGCCAGCACATTCTCCAGATTCCTCATAACTGAAAACGTCGTGTCAATGGTGGCCAAGCAACTGGCTCGTCACAATTCAGCAGTCACTACTCTTGATGAACTGTGGTATCGTGTTGAAGCTGCATGGGCAGCTGTACCTGTACACGCCATCCAAGCTCTGTTTGATCCAACACCCAGGCGTATCAAGGCCATTATTACGGCCAGAGGTGTTTGTTCTGGGTACTAATATCTCAGGATCAATGCACCCAATTTGCGTGAAAATGGAATCACATGTCTGTTCTAATATAATATATTTGTCCAATGAATACCTGTTTATCATCTGCATATCTTCTTTGTGTAGGAATTTTAATGGCCAGTAATGTAATTAATCACAAAGATCAACCCTTATTAAACAACAATATTCACAGCAATGCGCAAGGACGGCAGTACTCCGCAAAAACAGACTACTAGTATTATCCTGCTGGGAAAAAAAAATTATGCCACTCCCAACCAGTGACAGAAACATTGAGACTCTACCCTACACCTACAAGATAGGGGGAAAACTACTGACTACATCCTAGTATTGGACAGAGAAGAGTTTTAAAAAAGTGTATTATCTGCAAGGTAATAGCATATATCCCTGTTAGTAATCAGAGTTCGCTACACACACCTATTAAAAATCCCCCCAAACCAAAGCAAATACACGATATCACAGCTGATGGAAAAAAAAGCATCACAGTACTGGAGAAATCGTTGTCCTAAAAGACTGCGTTCTCATCCGTATACAGTGACAAACTACAGGATGTAGTTACTACACCGACAATCTTGCGGGCCCTGTGGTCCCATGCTGGTCGGTGCCCCGCCAAAATGCCTTGCGCCTGTCTGGCTCGCGCCTAGGCGAAAGTCATACAAAAAACAAACGAAATGCTCTCCAACTGTTGATGTGACTGGATACAATCGAGTACAATGCTATACTACACCTGATCAGCGCATTTTGGATAGGTGTTGGCAGCTGTATTACATTATTTACAAGCAATTGTAGAACACGGAAGGAGAGGTTATGTTAAGATCGCATGGATAGAGCTGACATGAAATAGCTAGAATTGCGAAAAATAACGGGGAACACGTACAAATTCATCGGATGAACACCGAAATGCAGGGTAATTGAGCAAGTACTTGCATATCTGCTGGTTGGCGTGGAATAATTTGAACAAGGGAGCAAGTGTTTGGCAGCAAGAGGAATCTGAGGAAACGTCATCATTGACGTGAAGGGAATCAGGGAAGGAGTCAACTTTTTCTGTCGCGGCAGCGTTATACTCTATGTCTGTTGAGGTAGCAGTGATACACGCGCGTTTATTGCTGTACCTGGCGCTTTTCAGGAAGACAGAGAATCTACAACCTCTGAACGTACAAGCATCTGCGTTAAAGGATAACAGGGAGTGGCCGGGGCTATCGATTGAGATGGAGCTGTAACAAGGTGCAATTTAATGGTGAACTGATGAAGCATTCTAGAGACGGAGAAGTTGCTGCAGGTCAATTTTTCCACTTTTGTGTCAGGATGCATCAGGATGCTCCGTTTGACTCGTATACAGCCACATGTTGTGTATGTGATTTAAGGCACTGTGTACTTGCGATCGTTAACGGTAAACCTGTCGCTCGTCAGAGGACTTCCATCTCATGTGAGATGAAACATGTCACATTCCTCAAGATAAACTATGTTTTATGCGATGTACTCCATTCCCCTGTCGCATCGTGGGTGTAAGATCGAGACTTCAGCTTCATAACTAAATTAGTGATAGGTGCTTGTGAAGCAATGCAGTCCCTGTGTATACATTTGCCTGACAGATGTGCTGTTTACAGAGTTGGGGGGGGGTGGTGGTTAGTGTTTAACGTCCCGTCGACAACGAGGTCATTAGAGACGGAGCGCAAGCTCGGGTTAGGGAAGGAAATCGGCCGTGCCCTTTCAAAGGAACCATCCCGGCATTTGCCTGAAACGATTTAGGGAAATCACGGAAAACCTAAATCAGGATGGCCGGAGACGGGATTGAACCGTCGTCCTCCCGAATGCGAGTCCAGTGTGCTAACCACTGCGCCACCTCGCTCGCTCGGTACTTACAGAGTTAGTGACGGAATGTCTTGTAATTTTCACATGTGAAACACTGCTGCTGTGCACTTATCTTTTTCCTTGTAAGAGGTATTCTCCATCAGTAACGATAATTTTGTATAGGACTGATGCAGGCATAGTATAATTTCCGTTCTGTGATCGGATGTCAACAGTGGATGCTATAGATTTCTGGAAAGTTATATTATGCTCGTATCACACAGAACCCATGTTTTATTGAAGTAGTTTTTTTCGCTTTACGGATCGTAACATAGTTTATCGTAGAGAAACCGGGAAGAAGGGCGTATGTCATGCGCTGAAATATTGTAAGTAGGCTGTATGTGTTTCCTTATTGGCAACGTTACGTAGCGCTCTGTATGAAAATCACTGGCTGTGCTGTGTGCATTCTGTGGCTAGTTTGCATTGTTGTCTGCCATTGTAGTGTTGGGCAGTTGGCTGTTAACAGTGCGTAGCGTTGCGCAGTTGGAGGTGAGCCGCCAGCAGTGGTGGATCAATTTCAGAATTACTGTGTTGATAAACCTCTTACATTATTTGCTTTTCAAACAGCTGAGCAAAACTGAACGTACTCAAACATTCACTAAAGTGACACACAATATTTTTAGCGCAACGCAATCTGACTTTCAATAATCCCTACAAAATAATGGCCCTGACTAACATTAACCTATGAGTTTCACAGATCGCTTACCTCACAAAAATCTTGGTTACTCGAACTACTGCTATACAGCGAGCGCCGCTACTGCCAGCTAAATGAAAGATTCAAACTACGGAAGGCACTAACTACTGATAGGCATAGTTAGCAAATGAAAGATTTTGAATGGTGAATGTGCACCTGCACAGTCGCAACAGATGGCTGTTGGCCATCTCTACAAGGGCTACATGGGTCTGCATCTTTGATGACCCACCTATGCCATTATTTCTACAAGGACTACAGTGGGTCTACACCTTTGCTGACTCACCAATACCATTATTTCTACAAGGACTGCAGTGGGTCAGCACCTCTGGTGGCCCACCGATACCACAATCTCTACCAGGACTACAGTGGGTCTACTCTGTGATGACCTACCTCCCAATATTCATCAACTTCGACTGACTCTGCGGTGGGTTTGCTCTGTTGTGGCCCATTACCTGTCAGCATGTCAAGAGTCAGCACTGTCTTTCCGTTGGAAGGACAACACTACTTCTTCAAGATGGCATGGAAATCCACTACTTCCGTGTGCATTCTCTTTTACTACTCTGACTTTGAGAAAAAAAAACACTGTATTTTACTGTGATGAATGATCAGGACTGTCTTAGTGGACTGTGAGAAAATTTTAGCTTTTGACCAACATTGTATTAATAAGTGTGTGCATTTAATATTTTTCTTACTGTAATTATGAAAAATTTTATCAGATCATTATTGGCCACTGCCCAAAACAATTTGTAAAATTTTTTGCGGGGAGCATGGGGGCTATGTAAGTAGGCTGTATATGTTTTCTTATTGGCAACGTTACGTAGCGCTCTGTATGAAAATCACTGGCTGTGCTGTGTGCAGTCTGTGGCTAGTTTGCATTGTTGTCTGCCATTGTAGTGTTGGGCAGTTGGCTGTTAACAGCGCGTAGCGTTGCGCAGTTGGAGGTGAGTCGCCAGCAGTGGTGGATGTGGGGAGAGAGATGGTGGAGTTTTGAAATTTGTAAGAATGGATGTCAATTATGACTATTATGGTAAATACATTGTTTGTTCTCTATCAAAATCTTTCATTTGCTAACTATGCCTATCAGTAGTTAGTGCCTTCCGTAGTTTGAATCTTTTATTTCGCTGGCAGTAGTGGCGCTCGCTGTATTGCAGTAGTTCGAGTAACGAAGATTTTTGTGAGGTAAGTGATTTGTGAAACATATAGGTTAATGTTAAGTCAGGGCCATTCTTTTGTAGGGATTAATGAAAGTCGGATTGTGTTGCGCTAAAAAAAAATATTGTGTGTCAGTTTAAGCACAGTCATGTGTAATTTTTCTAAGGGGACGTTTCAATATATTTGTTACATTAGAATGTTAGCAACACAACATTCCATACAACTTATATGTCTGAAACTCAAGCGGTCTAACATTATAGCCCGTTTTAAGTGCGGAACTTTGTAGCCTTAGGAGTGCGTGTGTTTATGTTCTCTCCTACTAGTACCTTCCATCTACTGATCGTACACTCTGGAATAATACTTTAAAATTGATATTTTGTTTGAATTACGTAAAAATGCTTCCAACTTCACCCGTCTGGTGCTCCATCGCACATAAAACTCATCCGTCTCTTGTTCTTCTTAACCATCTGCTATTACATCACAACACCTTCAAATCTGTCACTATATATTGGTAAGGAGTGCTAACCTTCTCGACATGGGCACGTCTCGAGAAATCTTGTGCAGTTGGATGGGCGGGGACTCAGCAAACTCCATTCTTTCATGAGACATGGAATGTAGTGGTCTACTTCTGGTCGGCAGCAGATTAAATCGGTTATGGTGCTGGGGAGTGGGTTGGTCAATGTCAGTGTGAAAGGGGTCTTTCAGTCTCTGATTTTACCCTAATGCTCTGTGGCTCCCATCACCATAGTGATAGATCGTAAATTGAGCATTATGCTCGAGGGTTTAGAAGTATGTACAGCACTTTCTGATATACGTTGATGACCTATGTGTTCGAAAATTAACAATGAATGGACGTACTGCACAGTCATCTATCCACATTCGCAATGATACTAGCAAAACGAAGAAGGGGTGGTTTAGCTGTGGTACTGAAACTGGGAAACATGCTGTTACATTATTAGTCGGTATGGAAATTAGTGTAAAATTGCTAAAATTTTTCACACTCTCAACTGTGATGCTTATTATTTCAGTACATCGACGGTGTCTTTTCCATCCCATCCGTCCACCGACATGCTGTTGGTAACCACATAATGATTGACTGACAACGCTTGATGAGTTGCAGAAGGAGTTTTGTGGAAGGGCGACACCTTCTGATGATGGCTAGCACCGAAACAATGATAGCGTACATGACTGCAATGTGAGGAATCAGTGGAAACGGAACGCACAGCTATCAGCTATTCCATTACTGTGGCAGATGAGTTTAAGTGTAGAGCTCGTGAATCACCTTGAGATTGTGGTTTGGAAATTCCCCACAACGCTGCGTAACCCTTCCAATTTTCTTACGTTGTAACTGACTTTTATTTAAAATCATCCATTTTGTGTGGTGTGTTATGGTAGCAGCAGTAGCAACATCATTTACACCGTGCGATGTCTAGTTTCTGCGGGAGGCCATGGATCAGAGCGTGTTAATGTTAGTTTAGAATCTGACACAGACCTTAGAGTCTTGGCAGGAAAATAAATGTTCGCGAGTGTGCAAAGCGAGTTAGAGCAGAAAAGAGAATGTTTTAAACAACGAGACAGGGACACAGGGAGCATCTCTTGGGACTTACAGTAGAGTTCGCGGGATTCCTATAGTACGGGTGATGAAACTTTAAACTGGTCTGTGCAGTGGATCAATACCTGTATATTTAATAGGAGGTTCACATGTTCTCGATGCCTGTATGCATGAGGCATTTGTTATCGATATATGGCAGGAGAGAGATGGTGTAAAAATCTTATCGAGTTCTTTATCGGATGAAGTTAGTGGAGCTTCTTCGCCATCACAGTACTGCACGTCAAGCAGATGTGAATGGACTCGGATCTTTGGTACTTGGATGTAGTTTGGGAATGCGCCACTGTGCAGTAGCAAAAGTCCTTGTCCGACTCACAGTTCTTATTTCCATCGAATGGTCAAAACACAGTCCTGCACAGTAACGCAGCTTAGCATGTTTCTGCATGGGTTGCAGAAGGTGGTAGATATATTTTCCCGACTCCTACTCATTTCCGACATAAAGTGGAACGATCGCATTTGTAAAGCTGGAGAAATGGCAGAAATTGGAAGATCCGTGCCGGCAGGGGTGGCCGAGAGGTTCTAGGTGCTACAGTCTAGAACCGCGCTACCGCTACGGTCGCAGGTTGGAATCTTGCCTCGGGCATGGATGTGTGTGATGTCCTTAGGTTAGTGAGGTTTAAGTAGTTCTAAGTTCTAGGGGACTGATGACCTTAGAAGTTAAGTCCCATACTACTCAGAGCCATTTTTTTTTTTTTTTTTTGAAGATCCATGGGGGATACCTAAAACGATGTTAGAATTTTACTGTAGCAGATAGGTTCGAGAAAGGTGACTCGTTTCAAGATATGAGAGTGCCAGAGATATGATTTACTAGTGGCTGTAATCAATAAAGGATCCTACGCAGGTATGTGCTTGAATGGGATGACTTGATTCCAAATCCCAGACAGCATTTTGGCACCCAAAAGCAAAACAAAATTTACTTGTGCCAAAAAGCCAACAGCTACCAAACTCAAGACGTAGCAAATGGCAGAGTGATATCCACCCTTTATTCCAAGCACTACATGCACACACTCTTTAATTGAAAACCCGAGAAACACCTCGTGGCCATTACTTCCCACCAACACTTACTAACTGCCTTTCCCCAAAATCAAATGTGCACTACGTTAAGAAAGTAGCGGATATCAGAGTAGGCGTAGCGTGCATATGGGGGTTTCTGGGTGAACAGAAACCGTTATACTAGAACAACGAAAGCCAACGACCGAAAAGCAGCACCTTCGTTGGCCGAGATTTGCTAAGTGAATACGGGCGGAAAATCGGAGCCAACGAAGAGGTTGGCCTTGGTTGTGTTTCGGACTGACGGCGGTAACATCTAAGCATTAGGGTAGTGTTGGTAGGACAAACCTGCTAGTACGTACGCCCAACGGGATTTTCGTTGGTTTAGTGGCGATTTTCTGTATGTGTTGATCGGATATGTATCAATCGTGTCTACAATACTTTGGAGTGTTGTGTGGAATAGATAAATGGCATTAAAGCTGAAAATTTTAGCGTTGATGGTGGTGTTTATTGGATCATATAAACTGCGATTACAAAAATAAATTGAAAAGATTAAGCGCTTCCAGTGGAATAATTGAGTTGGAGAAAATGACTTGCACAATATAGAAAAGAAAGTGGAATCTTTATGGATATCTTTTTACTGCAGGTACAGCCCTCCAAATGTGGTACCATCTTTGCAAATTTAGGACCTTCACATTTAAACAAAAATTCTAAATTTGCAAAAAATGTGAAACAGTTCATATTCCAATTCAGCTTCAAGATCAGACACTAATTTGGTCCCATCACACTGCTCCCAACTTTTTAAAAGGGAAGTCGTCGATCAGCGTCGTTTCTCCTTCGGCATCTTTCACGGATGATCAGCTTCTTGCAGTAAAATAAATGCTGCACATGCGGCCACTTCTAAACCCTCACATTCCCTCACAATACTGGACGGTAAAAATTTATTAAAACGTTATTTTACAACTATAACACAATAGGGGAACCTCGACGAGTAATTAGAGCCATGTGCGATTTGACAAGGCCGAATCCGTTGGTCATCCGAGGATGACATACCGAACGCGATAATTTGTCTTCTTTGGAACAGTGTGTACCTGCTGTTAGAGGAACCTATTCTTAGGGTCAATGAAAAATTGCATGCAATAACCGAAGACAGATCAACCGTACTACTATTGGAAGAAATGCTCTTTCTAACAATTCAGCAAGAGAAAATGTAGATGCAGCATGATTAAACGGCAAGAAAACCAATACTGAAATTGCTGAATTACTTTCATTTATTAATGTTGAAAAAGTCGATGCAGGATCATAAAGAGTGCTGATACCAACAGCCGTGGAGACCGATATACATAGTGGAATGTAGATAACACAAGGGCTGTCAAGACTCCAACGGCGGCGGCGAATAAAAGCCACAAAGATCTCGATTATCCTAGTGAGGCGATTAAATTGCCGAATGTAAAATAATTTAGGTGAAGGTAAGCATCAAATATGTGTCAAACTCGCTAATAGGTAGCTTTTGTAAACCACCTGCCTCAGGATCTGTAATGGGAGAATGATTACGATAAAAATGGCAGGAGGAGGTGGTTAGTAACTTTCCTCTTCATTATAACGTAATACGAGGCGATTTCAATTTTCCAGCTAAAGAATGGGTGACTCATGTAACTGAAACTGATGACAGAGACAGGGATACGTATGTAACAGATACGAACGCCTTATTTTCTGAAAATTATTTCCATCGATTAGTTACGAAACTAAGCGTGACGGAAACTTATTTGAGCTCTTAGTAACTGAAAGACCAATAACTGCCGAAATAGTGAAGGACAAATGAGGGAATCAGTGACTGTAAGCCAGTTATAACAGCAATGATTACAGGTATTCCAAGGAATGTTAAGAAGAGCCTGAAAGTATTAGTACCTAAACCAGAATGACAAGAAATGAATTGCAGATGACCTAATTATTCAACATACGGTGTAGAAGATGCTGAACCTAATTTGGTGAAACTCAAAAGCATTTTATAATGTGCCTAGGTATACAGGATTATTTAGCTGTCCCCGCCCACCGGTATTACGCATCCCGCAATGCCTTTAAAAACCTCGCGCGACGGTTTCATATTCTCTTTCTCGCTACGTGCAAACTGTTAGTTCCACAGAAAATATTAACAGGATCATTTTGCAGGAAATTTAATGCAGTACTGAGATACGTTTTCGCTGGAGCCGCGGTTTCCGAGGTATTCAAGAAAAACGTGTTTGAAGGTCACATATCGAAGTTTCCCTCGACTAACTCGAAAACTAAGGCCTCAACTAACAGCGTATCCTAGTGCAAAATTTAACTACGTTACGTTTCATACAAAAATATCCCGTTCAATATTTCTGTACGACTAACAGCAGGGGCAGCAGATTCACCCTGTATCTGTGCTGAGGAAGATTTTGAGTGATCAGTAAAATCCACTGTGGTGCAAAACGGTATTGCAAAGTTGTTCCTAAAGCAAAGTCAGCTTCATTACAGATTTAAACCTAGCACCACTAAGGGGTGGTTGAGTAAAGAAGCAAGAATTTAGGTAGTTGTAGAAAAATATCCAGAGTATGTGCTGTCATGGTTTTAGAATTTTTGTGAATTATTTGAACCGGCCTATTTTATTTTATGTAAGTGCAGGCAGTTACGGTGAGACTACTTTTCTCATTAAAACATTTCTCAATACGGCAGAAAGAATTGCAGTTTCTTACTGTTGGTACCGTTCAACTGTGTTGCCATTGTTGTTTTGAAATAAATCTCCTTTGTTGTTAGATCAGTTGTACATTACTCGCAGTTCTAATAAAATGTCTCGTCAGTATCAGAGTTTTCTCACAGATGAAGAGATGTCAGCTACAATAAATGGAGGAAGTGAAAGTGATGAATGTGATCCAAAAGAAGATGATACAGTTGTCACATACGACAGTGACACAGCAATTGAAAATGAGTCAAGTTCACGGAGTTCATCGCCTGCATGCAGCTGCTTCCAGGATCATTGTTATCGCAAAAAGTGGTAGGGAATATATTACTGAGCCTCCAAGGCAAGTACGCAGGTCAGTACAAAATATAGTGAATTATTGTGAAGGTTTGACTCAAGAAAATTTGACCTCTAATGTGTCACAACCTTTAAAAAATTTATAACTACACAAATAATGGTTATCGTGGACCAGACAAACCAAGAATCTCATTATAAGAACTTAAAACTTACAACCATAGAAGAAATGTACGCCTTCGTTGGTCTTTTGATACTAATGGGCACAAATAATGACATTAGACAGCCTCTTTAGGAATTAACGGGGTAAAGAATATGTGCATAGCTGCAATGGGTCGTATTCGATATAGAGAACTTCTGTCCCTGATGAGATTTGATGATAAAGAAATAAGAACCGAAAGACGAAAATTGACAAAATGTTTGTGAAATACTACATACCTAGTGCAGATCTAAAGATAGATGAAATGCTCTCCCTATTCCGAGAACGATGCCCCTTTAACGTCTTCATGAAAGACAATTCTGAGAAGTAGGGCATTTGGATTAGGATATTATCAGATGCACACACCCGGTATGTTCTAAAAATGGAGATCTATGCAGGGATGGATGAACGAATTGCTGAGGAACGGAGTACAAAGGCAGTTGCTAGACGCCTAGTGAATCCACTGGCAGGAAGTGGAACAAATATAACAACAGATCGTTGTTATACATCCATAGACCTAGCTGTGGAGCTGTACAATGATGACAAGTTAACTTTGGTGGGAACATCGAAGAGTAACAGAAAACACATACTAGAAAATCTAAAGAAGATGCAGGGTCAAGAGCTATATACCTCTAAGTTCTAATTCACAGATCCGAAAACAGGCAGCGCACCAGTTAACTTGGTTTCATACATCTCCAAACCGAAGCCTACTAAGAACCTCATACTGCTTTCCACACAACACAATGATAACAAGGTAGATGAGTCGATAGAGAAGGAAAAAAAACAGCAGTCTCTACTACAATGAAACCAAAGGGGCATAAACAGCATTGATCAAATGACGCCACATCATTCAGTAAAACGAGAGACGAGAAGATGGCCACTACCTCTCTTTTTTACTTCGATCGATATTGCCTGTCTTAGTGCTGGAACATTTCTCATGATAAAAAACCCAAACTGAAATAAGAAGAAGCATATTGTAAGATGGCTGTATCTGCTAGAATTAGGTCAACATCTCGTTAGGCCAGCTGTGGAAGAAAGAGCAAAGTATATCATCGGTTTACAAAAGCCTGTCATCTCTGCAGTGCAAAGTGTTCTAGGGAAACGCTGGCCAGCATCACTGCAACTATTAAATTTGTTGATTTTATTCAGGAGGAAGATCTCACATCTGTCTGAAGAGTAAACACTCTAAAAAGGAAAAAGACAAGATGACAAAAGAGTCTATAGTTTGTTGGAGGTGTTCCAAGTATGTGTATTCTACTCATTCTGCGAAAACAATCATTTGCAAAGGTTTTGAAATTGACAGTGAATGTGAGTAGGAAGAAAAAACTCAATTGTAATTTATGACTTTGAATTTCTGTTTTCTTATTTGTGGTTTGCTATTGTACGTTCTTTTAAGATTTCTGGATGTAAATCTTATGTATATGAAAGTTTAGTTTCATGACAAAAATATAATAATATTTCTCGTATTCACTGCTTTATTTATTGTATTTGTATGTGTTATAATGTTCCTGATAACTACGGAAAGTGTGTTGCAACCTGGTAAAGAAAATCGTAGTTCATGAAATATTCAAAACAAAAGAAACAAACAAAATGTTAAAACGTGAAATGAATGTGAGGGCAATTTTTGCACCCCCGACCCCCCCCCCCCCCTCCAGACATCCATGTGAAAGATCCGTGCTTAGTGGTGCTACGGTTTACCAAAGTAAAAGTTCTGTCAACTGATGAAAACTGACCGAAGCTGAAATGAGCGTAAGGTGAAAAAGCGATAAACATTTAATGAATCTGGAAATAAATATTTTCTAATCGATGTGGCCAAAAATTCTAACATTTGTCTTTCTCACGTAAAATGTGTTAGCTAATAAATGTCATCTTTTCTGTTCACCAGTAACTGGTGGCATCGAAACGGAGATTGTTGGTAAGCTCGATTTTCAAAACCACCTGTGTGCTGCTGTACTGCTGTCTACCTTGTTATCTGATGACCAGTCCCAATGCCTGGGCACTCTGACTGCTCATTTGTTACCAAGCCCTCCATGTTTCTTATTATCATTAATTCGTACGGTTACTCATTATTACACAGTTCAGATTCAGGTGTTCCATTACGAGGTCGCAAACTGACGCAGAGTATTGACTGTGTGTTCTCATGTGTATACTGGTGCCGTTTGAATTTCCTAGTGGTGGACATGTTGAAAGTAAGAGAATTGAATAATGTAATGGTAGTGTGGCTGAGTCTTTAAAACAGCCTGCAGACCACGATTAACCCTCTTTTGATCGATGTTTTTCAGTTTGATAAAACCTTTTGTTGGAATTGTGCGGGCAGACCACAATGAGCCTGTTCCAAATGCTTGCGAAAATGCAGTGCTTCTAATCACCAAGTCAGATTGACTTCCGTCTAATGTCATGCTTGTAGCCGTTTCTTATCAGATTCACGGCCTCCGATCATCTCATATTTTTCACGTCCCCTCTGAATCGATGCTGCCCCTTAACGTAACACGATATCCATCGACTTATCTCGAGAATCACCCACAATAGCAGTTGTGCGAAATGCATTGGTGAACTTCAGCATACTGGTAACTGGCTACGGCGGAAAATATTTCTTCACAGGCAGCTTTATGGACCAAATCCATTCAAATTTGTCACTACCGCTGCGTGTAAGTGTTGACAGTACCGCAACGTAGTTGCTACTTGAGGTGTCATTAATCTATTAACATCTCGACTGAGATGTAGTAGTAGACCAATCTTGGTACGCGGCAACGAAGATTAACTTGATTATGTCGTTTTCAGTTGCTTCCATTCCCAGGTAGACAAGGAATATACAGAACTGAAAATTTAGTCACCAATGAAATTAATTGCACATCAAATATCAGAAACGCAACTCCTCAAATTTCAGACCTTAAGATCAAGTGGGCGCTCTGACTGTCAATCTGACCTCAGTAAATCCGAAGTAGAAGACTAACAAGTGTCACCTCCCCAGTAGGAACTGCTAAAATCCACTAAATAATCCGATGTGGCAGAGCGGTTCTAGGTGCTTCAGTCCGGAAGCTACGGTCGCAGGTTCGAATCCTGCCTCGGGCATGGATGTGTGTGATGTCCTTACGTTTAAGTAGTTCTAAGTCTAGGGGACTAATGACCTCAGATGTTAAGTCCAATAGTGCTCAGAGCCATTTGAACCATTTGAAATCAAAAAAGGAAACTCAATGATCATCCTGAGCATATGGGTAGATTCGAGGATTGCTAAAACACCAGTGGGAGCAATGCAGAATTCTGTAGTAGCAACTGGTCTAGATGTCGGTATATTTTTTGTTTGTCAGCAAACCTCGAGCTCTTCGATGACGCCTACCAACAGATATAGGAATAGAAACTGAATGTTAGTCACTTAGGACTATAGTTGTATTCCGTATATTTTATAATGTTTCATTTAATTATATTTTCATAATTTTGTTTTGTTTATTCACGATATATTAACAACTGTTCACATGAATGCATCGCAACATTATGTACCTAAAATAAAGTATTGTATAAGGGTCGCTCAAAAAGAGGCGAGCCAGAGGCATAATTACAGCAACCAGTACATGTATGTTACAAGTGTTGACCCTGGCTGTTGTGACACTTGTCCCTCTGTGACACAAAGCGGTGAATTACTGTCTCATAAAATTCCCGGGGATGCGATGTTAACCAGTTCCACACTTACAGCTGGACGCCTTCATCCGGGGTCAGTCGTTTGCCCCTCAGAGCCTTTTTAAGGGGACCAAAAATGGTGTAATCACAGGGAGATTTTATGAGACAGCTATTCACCACATTGTGTCGCACTGTGACAAGTGTCTCAACAGCCAGGGTCAGTACTTCCAACACACAGGTGCTGGTTTCTGTCATTATACTTCCGGATCATTTCGTTCTGAACGCCCCTTATGTGTTATGATAGTCGAATATGAGAGACCTGTGTTAAGGGCTCTCAAATAACAGGTGCAATAAAGTGAACAGAGATTGAAAGTCACTGCATCGCTTGTTGCAGATCAGTTATTAGGAGCCATATTAAGGCCTGCATTCACATGCCTGTTTAAAATTACTCTGCATTACAAGTGTCCGATTTTCATTACAGAACTACTGAGACAAGAAGTCACTATAAATTATTTCTCACAATTACCTAAAATTTAGTTTCATGGTCCCCTACTGACTGAAAAATTATTTATTGGCACAACCTACTTCTGCACTTTCAGCCCTGTGGGCATTGTTAAGAAGAAATAATTTCGCTTTAGTAGATGCCAAAACCTAAAAATCACGTGACATATATCGATGCCATATTCTTGCAGACGCTGTAGATTAGTCCGGCACCCTATTTCAAATCCCATTGAAACCATTCTTTAATTACTATTTTTGTGTAGTTTCAGTACCATTAGTTGGGGTCACTTTGACCATTGAGATAGCTGTACCAAACCTTCAGAAGAAGATATATATAGCTAGAATTTAAAAGACTGCTGGAGCTGATCTTACAGAACAGAAAAACAGTCAGTAACGCTTATATGTTTTTCTCCCGCCTAAAGAGATGGACAAAAGAATTTCGCCACATCTTGAAAATTCGCGAATAAAACGGTGTACCTTTGGAGATTTAATCATTGTCCTGATGGGCTGCCAGACAGGACATGCCGAGTCCTACTTATCTGTGTGGGAGTCAATAAGGATAGCAAGCACCATTACCTAGTGTAGAAATTTCAGCTCATATACGAAAGGTGGCTATAAAGCAAACACATCCATAGTGTGCCACATGTTCAGTATGACAAAGGTATGATGTCACCGCACCATATCGGGATGGGGTAATGAAAATTTCCGTAAAAGCAGTAAGCAAAATTCCTGAGGCTTTTTGTTTGCTGTGTCACATGTTATCGGAGTTCATTTAAGCGAAAGTGAATCAACATGTGGTTATAGATCCGCAAGAAGGAACATGATTCTTATAACTCACTTCCAAGAATGGATGAGTGATTCTGAAAGATTTGCAATAGTCGCATTCTCTTCAGTTGTAACCAACTCTCTTGGTTATTATAAATGTGATGACAATGAGAAAGATGGGAAGAAAATCATAATGCTATACAGGCAGGTAGCCACACACCAGAAAATTCGTGTCCTCGAATAGTATGTTGGTGTCTTCACGATAATATAGGTTTTTACAGTCATGTCGTAGCCAACGTTTTCATAAAGACGTCTCTGTTATGGAGAGACGTTCTGGGTATTTGTAGTGAGGCGATGGTGGCTGACAAATGTTTCAGCAAAATGTCCAGCAAGAGCAAAAGTCTGTCGTTGTGGTGGTCTTCAGTCCGAAGACTGGTTTGATCCAGCGCTCCAAGCTTGTCTGCCCTGTGCATTCCTTCTATAATTCATGTCAATTTGATCTTACTTACTATGCTCAAGCTTTGGTCTCCCTCTGCAGTTCTCTCCTCAGATTTTCTATCTCACCTAGTTGACGAGCCCTCTCCCAGCATCAACCGAAACCTTATTTTAGCAAATTTGTGACTAATACCTGCCACCCTTCCCCAATTCAATTCAGTAGTTATCCCTTCATTCGTCATCTGAGCTAACCAGCTAATATTCAGTTCTGTGGCACCACATTCCAAAGTGTCCGATTCCCTTCATATCTGAGCCGTTAATCTTCAACGTTTCCCTTGAATCAAAGTCAGCATTAAAAACAATGTCTTGACAAAAGACTTCCTAACATTTAAGAGGAGAACAAGGCAAGTGCCAACCATCCACCGATTTCCCAGGAGCTCGATCAGTGGACCCTGAGTATAAAAAAAAGCGAACATGTTTCTCGGTTTATTCGTAGATATTCGACCGTTTCTGAAAAAAACAACAGTTACTGCTTTTGAGGTATTTTAGATATGCTTCATGTGGCATTTACCGAGCAATAAAGTCAGACCAATTGCTGGCTCCGCGGTAAGCGTCGCGGTTTTGTAATTTTGCAACCCTTCTTCGAAACCAGATTATTGTTTTATTTTAGTTTACGTAGTTTTATTGTTTCCATTTCTTTATCCTTGTCCGTAGAAGGTTACTACACGAGTGTTTCTTATCCAATTAGGGATATAAAGCCGTTATATTTGTTCTAAAATTACATCTGGATTTCAGCATAAGTATTGTACAATTATTTTGTAATCTGTGTTGTCACCGCCAAACACTACACTTGCTAGGTGGTAGCTTTTAAATCGGCCGCGGTCCGCTAGTATACGACGGACCCGCGTGTCGCCACTGTCAGTAATTGCAGACCGAGCGCCACCACACGGCAGGTCTAGAGAGACGTACTAGCACTCGCCCCAGTTGTACAGCCGACTTTGCAAGGAACGGTTCACTGACAACTACGCTCTCATTTGCCGAGACGATAGTTAGCATAGCCTTCAGCTACATTTTCTACGACCCAGCAAGGCGCCGTATTCAAGTGATATTGAGATTCTATTAATGTATCATCAAGAGCGATGTTCTACAAATGTGGATTAAAGTTAAGTATTCCAGAAGCTACGTACTTTTCCTTATAGTATTCATTACGTATCCTGTTTCAGACCTCACGCCAGCCTGCGTGAGTTTAAGCGCGTGCCTTTCGGCTTCCTCTCATTGTGTCTAGGCTGTCTTGTCTACACACAACATAATCTATGTGTGTATCGTATGTTGAGTGATTACAATCTTTTTAAACTCTCATTTTTTGATATTTAATACTCATATCAATGTATCTATTAATTCTTACATTTCATTCATATGTCTACTTCAGGAAAATTTGATGCATTCCCCTGGATACCGATCGTACAAACATTCAGAACAATGTTCTGAACACCACGAGCATAGTATGGAGGCACGTTTGCCACAGTCACATTTCTTCGCAGGAACCACTCTCGGAAAAGAAACTTCGTTAACACTACTGAAGATTTCGCGCGTTGGCGTAAATACGCAGCAAACCATGCATAAGGGATCGCTTTTCCGGAACGTGGTGCTTGCAATTCATTATGAATCAAGATAGACGACAAGAAATACACCAAAACAATTTGAAATAATTTTGTCACCTTTTTAATTCATTCACCTTAAATAAAAGCACAACGTTATATCAATATACACTTGAAAACACTTCTGTGGTAATCTTCCACAGACACAAACAAAAATGAAAGTAATAATACGGTTTCGAACATGGGGCGCAAAACTAACAACCCCCGATGCTAACTGCTGTGCGATCACTTCATCTGCAAATATAGCGCCCTCAAAGACATATAAAGTATCTTGAAAATACCTCGAAAACATTGGCGTCTTTTTCTGAAATGGGCGAATGTGTACCAATAAGCTGAGATACGTGGTTGCTTCGTTTGACTCTCTTCCATTGAGCGAAGTTTCTGGGAAATCGGGTTATGGCACTTGCATTGTCTCCTCGTTAGATGTATAGCTGTTCTCCTTTTCAGAAATGCATTTCTTATTATTTCCAAAATGCAGTTCATATGCTCACTACTTCGGCCGTTGTTATTTATTTTTCTGCGCAAATAGAAAAGAAAACAGATCGCGTAACTTAATTCATATATTTTCCTTTAGCTGTGTTTTAATTCTGTTGATGGTGAACACATAACATCAAGCCGTTATAAACACAAACTGCTCCTCCCAGTATTTCAGTCACTGATGGGATTGTAGTGTCATTGGGAAACCTCACAGTTTTCATATCAGCCCCCGAACTTTATTTCTCCATCCAAAAATCTCCATAGTTTCCTCTACCAATTGCTCAATGTCTAGACTGAATAACATCGCTTGTCTCCAACTACGAAATTTAAACCAAATATACTGTTAGAACCCTTCGAGCACAGGGGATTATCAGAACGATCGAGACGTATAGTTTGGGAGAGATGAGTGACTCACGCCGAAGAGTGCAGAACACATGGACAAGAGTGTCATTAAATTTACAGCACCGAAGGTACAAAGCCAGACATCTCAGTGATGGCGCCGAGCGGCATGCATGCATGGCTCAATGCCATTGCCAGTGTTGGAATCTGCTGTGCTGGCGTCCGGACGCTCGTCCTTGCAGACGTACTACACACGCCACAGCTAAGTGGCCGCTGCGTGAATTGGCAGCGCTGGTAGCCCCGGACACGGAACACTGCTCCCCCAAGGGCAACTCGCGGAGCACCGAGGGGAAACCGCCGTTTGCCGTCATTGTAGCGACTTCCCTGATTACGGCAGCTCCGGCAGTCTGCTCGAGGCAGCCTGGTGAGTGACCGCCGCCAGCTCTGCACCCGGGAGGCCGCGAGTTCGCGCCCTGGCCCTGGACCTGCCCTTGTAGACAACAGCTTGCAGTCCACCAGACGATGTTACCAGACAGCGGAGGCCAGCAGCCCCCTCGTTCCTCGCATCTATACAGTTCCGAGGTGCGGCCCACCCCGCCACAGCTATGGTGCGGACGTTCAGAGGTCCTCGTGGGATAGCTGCAACTTACATAATCGTCATTCTCTCCAGATCTAGACGGAATGGAGTCATGACTGACCAATTTGAGCCTCCAGCCTTATTTATACGGGATGCATTCAAGTTCTAAGGCCGATTTTTTTTCTCTCGACTGGAAAGAGATAGAAACAGGCGCATTGTTTTAAAATGAGGCCGCGTTCATTGTCAATACGTCCCAGAGATGGCAGCACCGTACGGCAGATGGAATTTTACCGCCAGCGGCGAGAATGAGAACTGTTTTAAATACTTAAAATAGCGACGTTTTCCTTACTTGAACAGCGTACAGTCATTCGTTTTCTGAATTTGCGTGGTGTGAAAACAATTGAAATTCATCGACAGTTGAAGGAGACATGTGGTGATGGAGTTATGGATGTGTCGAAAGTGCGTTCGTGGGTGCGACAGTTTAATGAAGGCAGAACATCGTGTGACAACGAACCGAAACAACCTCGGGCTCACACAAGCCGGTCTGACGACATGATCGAGAAGGTGGAGTGAATTGTTTTGGGGGATCGCCGAATGACTGTTGAACAGATCGCCTCCAGAGTTGGCATTTCTGTGGGTTCTGTGCACACACTCCCGCATGACGACCTGAAAATGCGAAAAGTGTCATCCAGGTGGGTGCCACGAATGCTGACGGACGACCACATGGCTGCCCGTGTGGCATGTCGCCAAGCAGTGTTGACGCGCAACGACAGCATGAATGGGACTTTCTTTTCGTCGGTTGTGACAATGGATGAGACGTGGATGCGATTTTTCAATCCAGAAACAAAGCGCCAGTCTGCTCAATGGAAGCACACAGATTCACCGCCACCAAAAATATTTCGGGTAACAGCCAGTGCTGAAAAAATGATGGTGTCCATGTCCTAGGACAGCGATGGTAATCCTTACCCATTGCGTTCCAAAGGGCACTACGGTAACAGGTGCACCCTAGAAAATGTTTTGAAGAACAAATTCCTTCCTGCACTGCAGCAAAAACGTCCGGGAAGGGCTAACGTTACGCAACAGTTTCTTCGTGATAACAACTTAGAAGTGATTCGTCATGCTCCCTACTCACCTGAGCTGGCTCCTAGTGACTTTTGGCTTTTTCCAACAATGAAAGACACTCTCCGTGGCCGCACATTCACCAGCCGTGCTGCTATTGCCGCAGCTATTTTCCAGTGGTCAAAACAGCCTCCTAAAGAATCTTTCGCCGCTGCCATGGATTCATGGCGTCAGCGTTGTGAAAAATGTGTACGTCTGCAGGGCGATTACGTCGGGAAGTAACGCCAGTTTTATCGATTTCGGGTGAATAGTTAATTAGAAAAGAAATCGGAGGCCTTAGAACTTGAATGCACCTAGTATATACGTCTTTTCCCTACGCCTCTGACATACTCATCTGTATGGGACGAGTGGAGTGCTCTTTAGTAATTAAGACGTCTGCTTTCCTCAGCCCGCTTCAGGCTTTACACACAGGTCACTAGGCGCTGTCGCAACTACATCATATGGGTTCTTGGCTCTGAGCACTATGCGACTTAACTTCTGAGGTCATCAGTCGCCTAGATCTTAGAACTAATTAAACCTAACTAACCTAAGGACATCACACACATCCATGTCCGAGGCAGGATTCGAACCTGCGACCATAGCGGTCGCTCGGTTCCAGACTGTAGCGCCTAGAACCGCACGGCCATTACGGCTCTCATATGGGTTCTTCAGAGCATGTCAATGACACGTGCTGCAATGGCACCTGCTATCCTGATTACTTCACGGTTGTGTACAGTACGCGCTGGGCCGTGCCTTCTCGCCTGACAGCGGTGTCGTAAACCTGCCTCACAGAATAGTTTGCTAAATATCAAAATCGCCATCGTCTGCCATCCGACGCTAGAATCGCGCCCTTAACTATAATCTTCCTGCCATAGCTGCACGAAACTTACACAATTTCTCTAATCTCTGCCTGTACTTAACCGTGGTGGACCGATAATTTCACCTAAAGAAGTAAAATTAATAAGAGTATATACAGGGCGGTCCACTGATCGTAATCGGGCCAAGTTTCTCACGAAATAAGCGTCAAACTAAGAAACTACAAAGAACGAAACTTGTCCAGCTTGAAGAGCGAAACCAGATGGCGCTATTGTTTGCCCCTCTAGATGGCGCTGCCATAGGTCAAACGGATATCAACTGCGTTTTCTTAAATAGGAATCCCCAATTTTATTACATGTTCATGTAGTACGTAAAGAAATGTGAATGTTTTAGTTGGGCCGCATTTTTCGCTTTGTGATAGATGGAGCTGTAATAGTCACAGACATTTGCCTCACAGTTTTAGACGAACAGTTGGTAACAGGTAGGTTTTTTAAATTGAAATACAGAACGTAGGTACGTTTGAACGTTTTATTTCGGTGGTTCCAATGTCATACATTTACCTTTCTGAACTTATCATTTCTGAGAAAGCATGCTGTTACAGCGTAAATACCTGTAAATACTACGTTAATGCAATAAATTCTGATGGAAAATCTGTCATCGTCCCGTAATGTCTCTTGTGCCCAGTGGCAGAACTGTACACGACGTTCAAAGACGTTGCCATACAATTCCTGGTGCATAGAAATATGGTACGGGTGCAATCGATGTTGATGTAGCACTCTCAACACCGCCGTTTTTGAGATTCCTGATTCTCGCGCAATTTGTCTGCTACTGATGTGCGGATTAGCCGCAGCAGCAGCTAAAACACCTACTAGGGCATCATAATCTGTTGCAGGTCGTGGTTGACGTATCACATGTGGCTGAACACTTCCTATTTCCTTAAATAACGTAACTATCCGGCGAACGGTCCGGACACTTGGATGATGTCGTCCAGGATACCGAGCAGCCTACATAGCACACGCCCGTTGGGCATTTTGACTACAACAGCCATACATCAACACAATATCGACGTTTTCCGCAATTGGTAAACGGTAATTTCAACACAGGTAATGCATCACGAAGCAAATACCGTCCGCACTGGTGGAATGTTACGTGATACCACGTACTTATACGTTTGTGACTATTACAGCGCCATCTATCACAAAGCGATAAAAGTGGACCAACTACACCATTCATATTTCTTTACGTAATACACGAATATGTATTAAAAACAGGGGTTTCTATTTTAAAAGAAACTAAGTTGATATCCGTTTGACCTATGGCAGCACCATCTAGAGGGCCAACTATAACGCCATCTGGTTTTGCCCATTCAAGCTAGACGAATTTCGTTCTTTGTAGTTCTTTCGCTTGATGCTAATTTCGTGAGATGTTTGGCCCGGTCACTGTCAATGGAACACCCTGTATATGAATACAGGTAAATAAACCGCTGGTATCGTACATGCCTAAAATGATGGGGAGAAAAGACAAGTGTTTTATTAACTATCAATAAACGTTTCATTTGCCTTAGAGAAAGACATAGTTGCAACGACATTAAAAATGTTTAATTTTTTTTTATTTTAAGTGCTAACAGCACATATGTACATCCTCACTCAGCCTTAAATATATCTCCTCCCACTGTACCAAAACAGAACATTGCAACAGTACATTTAATAAATATATGGAATAACTCCCGTAAAATTTGAAGCCATTTTCACTATTATTCGACCGTCATTGTCTGAATAAATATGTAAAGGTATTTTTTTTTATTTAGTGCTACCAGTCACAAACTTTGTCAGCTATTGTATTACGTATTTAAAAAAATTGGTTCAAATGGCACTGAGCACTATGGAACTTAACTGCTGTGGTCATCAGTCCCCTAGAACTTAGAACTACTTAAACCTAACTAACCTAAGGACATCACACACATCCATGCCCGAGGCAGGATTCGAACCTGCGTCCGTAGAGGTCACGCGGCTCCAGACTGTAGCGCCTACAACCGCACGGCCACTACGGTCGGCCATTAGGTATTTATTTAGCGACATGTTTCCAGGGAATACCTCATCTTCAGGCTAAATGGCAATACAAACACAACTTTACAATAAGGTCATACTTAGGTTACATAGTGTTTCCATAAATGCTGTGGTCATCCTGTGGAAGAAGAGAAAAGTTATTAAGGGGCGATGTCATTTTGCAAGCTGGCCTGATGTTTGCACGAATATGTTTTGTAAGGGTCACACACATCATTCTTCTGGCGTGGAAGTCTCATTGTGATGGGCTGAAGTGTTTCCATTTGCGTAGCTCTCTTCGCATTCTTGGTCACTGTTCACAAATTTTCACTAACATAACAGTAACTTAGAAACACGATCACAAACAAATCTGTAGTGCAATGGAAAAGATGGCGGTCGAAATACAGCTGGTTTCGATTTGACTGTCGATTTGTCGATCTATGTGGTGGCAGATGTTTGCATGTCTTATGCACGTCTTGTTATCGTATTGCAGTTGTAGGTTGACGAAATACTTTACAAATTGATCACCTGTTACAATATTATTGAACACGTCATGAGATAAAAAATAGTTCAAATGGCTCTGAGCAATACGTGACCTAACATTTGATGGCATCAGTCCCCTACAACTTACAATTACTTAAATCCTACTAACCTAAGGATATCACATGCATCCATGCCCGAGGCAGGATACAAACCTGCGACCGTTGCGGTCACGCGGTTCCAGACTGAAGCGCGTAGAACCGCTCAGCCACAGCGGTTAGCCGATATAAATTATTTATTTTACATATTTCTAATCTATTGCTGGGGCTAGAGCCAAACGACTGTCATGTTATGTATCTTTTATTCTAAAAGTACTGTAGTGAAACTAGAAAAGAAATTTAAGATTTTGAGATCTGTCATTTAGTTCAGGATCTCGTTATTCACCAAGTGGCCATGGATGAATATTTCCATTTCTTCCAACATGCCCATTTTGGAGCTCTTTTCTAAATTATGTAGCATTTTGAGACCGTTGTTAATTGTAACACTGTGTCCTGTTTCATTTATACACTACTGGCCATTAAAATTCCTACACCAAGAAGAAATGCAGACGTTAAACGGGTATTCATTGGACAAATGTATTATACTAGAACTGACATGTGATTACATTTTCACGCAATTTGGGTCCATAGAACCTGAAAAATCAGTACCCGGAACAATCACCTCTGGCCGTAATAACGGCCTTGATCCGCCTGGGCATTGAGTCAAACAGAGCTTGGATGGCGTGTACAGGTACAGCTGCCCATGCAGCTTCAACACGATATCACAGTTCATCAAGAGCAGTGACTGGCGTATTTTGACGAGCCAGTAGCTCGGCCACCATTGACCAGACGTTCTCAATTAGTGAGAGATCTGGAGAATGTGCTCGCCACGGCAGCAGCCGAACATTTTCTGTATCCAGAAAGGCCAGTACAGGACCTGCAACATGAGGTCATGCATTATCCTGCTGAAATTTAGGGTTTTTCAGGCATTGAATGAAGGGTAGAGTCACAGGCCGTAACGCATCTGAAATGTAACGTTCACTGTTCAAAGTGCCGTCAATGGGAACAAGAGGTGACCGAGACTTGTAACCAATGGCACGCCATACCAGCACGCCAGTTGATGCGCCAGTATGACGATGGCGAATACACGTTTCCAATTTGCGTTCATCGCGATGTCACCAAACATGGATGCGACCATCACGATGCTGTAAACAGAACCTAGATTTATTTGAAAAAATGACGTTTTGCCATACGTGCACCCATGTTCGTCGTTGAGTACACCATTCCAAGCGCTCCTGTCTGTGATGTAGCGTCAAGGGTAACCGCAGCCATGGTCTACGAGCTGCTGGAAACGACGTCGAATTGTTTGTTCAGATAGTTGTTGTATTGCAAACGTCCCCATCTGTCGACTCAGGGATCGAGACGTGGCTGCACGATCCGTTACAGCCATGCCGATAAGATGCCTGTTATATCGACTGCTCGTGATACGAGGGCGTTGGGATCCTGCACGGCGTTCCGTTTTACCCTCCTGAACCTACCGATTCCATATTATGCTAACAGTCATTGGATCTCGACCAACGCGAGCAGTAATGTCGCGATACGATAAACCGCAGTCGCGATAGGCTACAATCCGACCTTTATCAAAGTCGTGATGGTACGCATTTCTCCTCCTTAGACGAGGCATCACTACAACGTTTCACCTGGCAACGCCGGTCAAATGCTGTTTGTGCATGAGAACTCAGTTGGAAACTTTCCTCATGTCAGCACGTTTTAGGTGTCGCCACAGACGCCAACCTTGTGTGAATGCTCTGAAAACGTAATGATTTGCATATCGCAGCATCTTCTTCCTTCCGGCTAAATTTCAGTCTGTAGCACGTCGCCTTCGTGGTGTAGTGATTTTAATGGCCAGTAGTGTATGTTCCGCTATAGCTGATTTAATCTGTTTGCCAAGTCTGATAGAGTCAACGTGTTTTTAAATCTGGTTTTAAAATGTCCCCCTTTTGGCCAATGTAATATTTGTTGCAATGACTGCATGTAAATTTATAAATTCCTGCTTTCGTAAGTTTCTCTGTGGGATGTGAGATGTCATGAGACCTTTTTTTTTAAGTTGTTGCTGGTGGCCAAGGTGATCCTGGTGTCTGTTTTTTTTTAAATAGCTTGACTATTTTGTCTGATATGACACCTAAATATACTAACGTTATGTACTTGGGATTTTGGATGTTATGTGAGGAAGCTATGTCACATTGTTTGTCGTATAACAACACTGTAGAGATGCTACGTAAGGACATACACCCTGCACAAGGCGACAGAAATGTGACGATAATGGCATGACATTACAAGCGACTGCACGATCCAGTCACATTAATGTTGTAACCATCGCCTATGTTCGTCATGAACGTGCAATGACTACTCACAGACGGCACGTGACAGCACTAGTAGTGGAGGGTACATAAAGCGTGCCGAGGAACACGATAAACAGTGCTGTCGTTGTATTAATCGCGATAAGGAGCGATTAATCTGACGTCATAAAGGGGCACGATCACTGGCTCTCGGGCCAAGGGTGGAAGCATTTCGGAAACGGTATAGTTTGTAAACAGTTCACGTGGTGGTAAAAATATATTGCGCTCGGCAAAATGGTGCTATCCAAAACTGGCGAAGATATAACTCTGATGAACCACAGGCACAGGGGTGAAAGATGGCCGCGGAGATGTGTACGGCAGAAGGAACATGTAACTGTGCTCACCATATGTCCCTCCATATCCGCATCCTATGGCGCCTAAGGGCTGAGGATGACACGGAGGCCATGCGGTACCGTTGCGCCATCAACATCAGTTCGGACGGTTGTAACGTTGTTGCTTTAATTTGCTATGTAAGCGGTGCTGATACACAATAAAAGCGGGTTAAAAGCTGTGAGCTGTCTGGGGAAGTTAACCTTGCATTACTGAGCAACTGTTTCACCAGTTATCCAGTCTAGCTTACCAAATTCCCAACCAGACTAACATTAATTATAATCTTTTAATAGTCATACGACAACCGGTGATATATATATATATATATATATATATATATATATATATATATATATATATATATATATAAAAGAGAATTTAAATAAAAACAAATAAATCAGTTTATATTTGGAAATTTATTTTAGCATTGATCATTGAAATTTCAGCATATTAAAATTGAGTCGTAACTAAGCTGGTGCCTTATTTAGGATTGTGAAAATGTGAGTTTGTAATCTTAGGAACACATCAAATATGGAAGACTGCATACAACACTGCATCCATAAAATAACACACAAAGAACGTTGAAACATATGCAAGAGGAAATTAACCACAACCAACCGATTCAATTTTCACCCAAAGAAGTTACGTTCGTAGCGCAGTCCTGTCCGTCACGTAATTACCACACACTGGTATACTAAATTCGTACTAGCTCTCTGTGAAATCTTCCCGAAAAGAATAGCTGAGGGCTACTTTGATGATTACACGACATGCTTCACGTGGTCAACTTGGTTTACACAATGTAACTCGACAATAATTTTGATAATTAAAATAAATTAGATCGAAAAGCAATTCGCAAAAGAAAAACCTCGAACTGGTTACTATCGTCTTACTATTAACCTGATGGGTCAAACAATTGTATAAGCACGTGGTACTGGTCTCACAAAGTACATCCCACGTGGGTTGAACATAAAGAAAATTTGCTATATTGAAAAATATTGTCAAGGCGAGACGTTATAATCTCACGCACATTCGCATTTAAGATTGATGATCTTAGTTAGAATTACTGATCAACACGTGGTTCCACTTTACTCACAAAGTAGTGACAAAGCAACTATTGGAAAATATTCTGAACTTCACACTCGAAATACACTGCGTTGCTATTTAAGATAACATTAGATATTTTAGAGCTAAACCTGAAATAAAAGTGATTAAATTTTCAGTTAGGCTGAACTTAAGAAATCCATTGTCCTACGGACGTAGCAGACACGCGCTTAGCCGGAGATCTTAACACTTCAGACGCTCGCCACGAACCGACTGCCTGGTCCCTTCCTGAGGGGTGGCTCACAAATACAAACGGAAGTGGCCAGAGGGGCAGCTTCCTATACCAACATGACAACGGACGGACAGGACCCTACTAAGGATAGAAACCTCTTTGCTTTTAGAAAGCGTAGCTACCTGTTCCGACGTTGGTCCTACTGTTCTCTAGCAGACAGGCTTGTCTTCTACCCTGAGGCATGCAACTAGAAATACATTTGCTCATTCATCCTCTCACACAGAAGGGAAGGGGGTTGACGGTATCTTAACATATACAGTATATAAAAGAAAGAGGATGTAGTTTCCGTATGAGACTGTGTGACATGAATTACATATAAACTGTGTTTTAAAGTGTAGTAGTGTGACAGATCGTTCATGTTTATGTGTAAAAGTAACACGTTCCACTACTCAGTCTCCTCCCAGATAGTCAGCAACACCACAGTAAATTTAGAAGAGGAATATATGCCGTAAATGACAACAGATTTAAGAAATTAACATGAAAGGAATCCAACAGAGACTTTTCACGGTGTTAGTTTTTTTGTTTCCTGTGAGACTAGTGTTACTATCCCAATTACTTATCCAACTGGTTCCCGTATTTACTATAATACGGCGTTTAAACTGTATTTATAATTAATGTTTTCCGTAGTGATAGAATGCAGTGCCACATGTAACTAGAGTTCGTTATTATCAAATTTAGATTCAAACGTTCCATAAGGACGTCCCAAATGGACCCAGAATATTGATTATATATGTTGTAATATCTGTATTTGTGCAATTCACACTCAAACTTCGTAAATGGTCGCTATGTCGAAAGTAAACGTGTTGGATAGTGCAGTTATCATGTGACACTATCTTTAAAAAAGCTTGCGCAGCGCGTTCACGGCCTTTTTGTCGGTGTCCGTCAGTTTCATAAGGTCTTTTGTCGGGTTTGAGTAGACAGAGCGCTGTGTTAGTGGGACGCAGAATATTTTGGTGATCGCGAGTTGAACACTTAGACATCCTTCATAACTTTGAATTCGGTGGGAACTTACGAATTTCAAGTCGCTTTCACCGACAGATTGTTTAGTGTCAACGCCAGCTCTATCTTTGTTTGTAAGCAGCTGTGAATTAAAATGATTTTTCTGCATAATTTTTCTGATTTTAATTATGTGACGAACATTTCTTCATTAGTCGCGATAAGTTTACTGCTAATGAACTTTAGATTGCGACGTGAATGCTAGTGAAGCGTCGCGGTGTCAAACGTTTAAGGTTTTGCTACTCGTTCTTCGTGAAATAATATCCAGCTTGATGAACTTACAAGTGTCTGCAAATGCTCTGCTGACAGTATGTAACTGTATTCACTTTACTGGTTTGAATACAGAGCAGTAAAAGGACGTTGGGTTAAATTTTATGCTACGACTTATGGTTAAATGTAATGGTGTATGACCAGCGTCTATTAGTTCAGAGAACTGAAACTGAAATATTAGCTCTTGCATTGCCCACAGCAACCTCTTTGTCCAGTGAAAGAGCACCTTTTCTAGTAGTACAACTAGAGACATACAGCCACTCCTGTTGCTACGTCCCACATCTTACTACTTTGCATAATGACATGGCCGTACACACAGAAGCTTTTTAATCAAATGCTGTTCAGTTCCATAGTAGGAAACCGGACTAAGGTAATTGTCTAACTGAAGACAGGCGCATGTTGTACATTAAACAAGAGCAGTGGCAGTTTCAGAGTTTCGTTGTGTGCAGTCAGCTGTGCCAGCCACACACAAAGCTCGTAACACCCTTTTCAAACTGCTAATAATGCTAATATACTTGGTGTCTACTTTCTGCTGTATGTCGCTCAAGTCGTTACACTCACCTTTTCACGCCGTTCTTTCAAACTTTCTAAAGTATCATCGACAGCTCGTTAGTACAGGCTCTTCCGACTGCTCAGCCATTAACGCAACTAACGAATGTAATCCTTTCTGCGAGTTTGGTACTCTTCACCTTGTTAGAACGACCGTTTCGAAAATAATCTCTGTAGGTGGAGGGTGGAACTACGCAACAGACACACAGAACTGTGGCTGTGTGCGACGTCTGACAGAATGATACAGTCTCGCTTGCTACTGACTTTGGGAGCCTGTTTGTAGGATCAGTCCCTTCGAGTAGTAACAGGAAACCTTGTTAGTTCTTAAGCAACAGTAAGTTCTGAATTAGTGTTCAAAACCCAGGCACAATCTGCACAATGGATAGGGAGAAGCTCATAGTGTTCAATAAATGCTGACATCAATGTCTGCCGCCGTTTAAGCCTCATACCACACCCTCCAGGAATAGCTCCAATGTCTAAAATTCAGTGTCCAACAGTATCCCCCGTCATGGAAAAAAATGATCGTCACAATCAACGCTTAAAAGATTCATGTGCCATTATAGGTCGATGCACCTGTAATTCCCACCCCTATATTTCTATCTGACCTCATACAATCAGCCTATCCAGTTAACTTACAGAATAAAACACTTCGGACTACCATTCGACCATAACTTAACAGGGAAACAGCAGATACTATTCTGAAACTGCTGAACCTACTAATCGCCAGATATATGTGTTGCATCCATGTCCCATATTCGATTTCTAAATTGCCTTAATCAGATCACTCCTCCCTCATGACGATGCCGCCTTTATTTTATGTTCTGCAAGCTTTAACCTATCGATCCAAATCTTCGAAAGTCATACACTCCGCTTCGCCTTTCTTATCTATCTACCACTTCCCGCTATAATCGTGTACGAACTTATTACATTTCCTTCTGCTCTCTTACAATGAACTTTCATGTATCTTACACATCTCAAAACTTTACTCCAACCACAATATTAATCTTGTACCTACAGATCCTGCGATCCTAAGCCTATAGGCTTAAATCTGTCACTCCTTCTTGAACTAACCGCAAGTGCTCATACAGAGATGTTACCACTGTTCATACCCTGATAAATACCGCCAAACAGGATATATGGAAAACGTGGTCTGACTTTCCACTAAGGAGTAACCTGATAGCAAAGCTTCAGCAAGGTGCAATGACAGGAGAAGCTACTCAGTCTGCATGGACTAAAAGTGTAATAAAATGCAGCTCATAGGTTCAGTTAGATTCAGTTATCATTTATAACCAGCAGACAAACTGACAGTATAACTCCTACTTATCAAAGTTTCGTGTTCGACATACGTCATCTCCATTGTTGGATGGTTTCGAAGTGCAGCATCGACATTAAACTTACTTTTTACTTTATATGCTGAAAAAAGAAACACTCCTGGGTATAATGGAATCCTTATGCAAAATACTGTACATATTAAATAGTTACGTCGTCCCATGCGGCCAAGTTTGTGCGGTTACACATGGCAGAATTAGAAAACCATGGAAAGAGATACAGGATAACGAATTTCCATAAACAAGTTAAATTGTAATCCCATATAACTGAAAAAGAAATTAAATATACATTTCAGTCATGGTGACCGTGAAAAGACATTCCGTATTGACTACGTTTAATTCCCTTTAGTGTATTATGTTAGATCCACGCCATATAATTAACACTCACCGGAACATAAAACATCATTTAAATTCAGAAGAGCTGCCAATAAGTCAGGTGTGGTAACAAACGCTTGTTACTCAAGTAGATTCGGATCACCACATGCTGTAAAGCAACTGCAAGGGTAGAGAAAACTCAGATTTAGCATCGCAAAACAGTCATGACTTTGTCAGAAACTAGTCGCTTTTTGAAGCTCATTCATTTCAACGTAACTGCTATGCACCGAAGATGCTCGCCAAACCTGCCCTCCTGTGCATAAACGGATAACTGATTTCGTACTCGTTGCTGGTGTGCTTCCCACGTCGAAGACGAGACGAAAAGTGTTGAATCCCTTGTGCTCCAAACAGCGTGATGTAAACAACTGAATTTATACAGATTTTGCGTTCCGGTTGGACGATTCCGCTCAAATGGAAACTGATGACTCCACCCAGTTGAACAGATCTGCCTACTCCAGGAATATCCTAAGTGCCACAGGGCATCTATACATGTCTATATTTCACCAAGTTGTATCGTGTGTGCAGAAAAGTGAGTAATACATTAAATGTAGTCATAGTTGTGAATATAGAAAACCTCCAGCTGAATAATGGAATGAAGAAAATGAAAATTTAAGCCATACCAGGACACAAACCAGATAATCCGCTCTACACGAGCGGTCATCTCAACCTCTTCGGCTATACGTACACGCCTCGAGGCAGAATCACAGTTTTATATAACATAGTTCATGTACCAAAACCTGGATTCGCACACCTTGTATTGAGACAGGACGAGTCACTCTCGCACTATTCTCCCTATGCAAGGGCACAATTAGGTTTCTCACACAAGACATCGTGTTTGTGAGACAACAGAAAGTTATCAGTACGATCAGGCATTGATGGAGGCGTGTAAATTGTTAAAGCATCTAGTATCTTTAAGGTGGCTCTCCTTCAGATACTATTTTTGTGGAATTGAGAACAAGCAGGCAGTTTGTTCATTTAACAGTAAATCCTGCAGTGGACGTATGGGGCTGGAAAGCCAAGTGCAGCTATTAAGGAAAGGAACATCTCGAAGCACTTACTGTAGACAGAATGCTGGACCCAAGAAGTTGTCTCACAGTGTGCAGAAAATGGGTTCGTTCCAAGTGGCGGAAAAACGGCCTACCTGGTCCTACCTGTTAGTTGCCTCTTGCCTCAGCAGGGACTGAGGGTGTGAGAGAAATCTAGGTCGCCCAGCCAACATGTTATGATAGCATTGTAAACACCTTTTGTGAGCAAGGATGGCAGCCATAAAAATCCACGAGTTTCCATTTTTAGCGTGTAACGGGATCTATTGTGGGACCTGCAAGTTAGTGACATACCTCGGCCTTTACTGTCTTTGGGAAGCCTCAAGTCTTCAAAAGAATTTGTGAAGGAATGCAGCATTTACAGTGGCTCTGAAATGATCCATGTTCTCTCAGTTTAGCCAGGTCCCCTGGTCGGATACACAGAAACATTCCGGCTGTCCAGATAATGATCTCCATGATAAAAGTGTTTTTCACTTCAGAAGCATACGGAAACTCGAAATAACACACGGTTTAAAATATCTGAGGAAGGAAAAAGTCAGGAGCCCGTCTCCTACTCCTGATTTGCGAGTCAGGGATTTGCCAGTTCTCCTGAAAAGAGAAGAATATGGTTAACTTCGATTAAGATTGGCCAACGAGTAGAGCAGACGAGTTAGAGGGGAGACGTGAATCTCGTGGAGTCTTGTGATTGGCAATAAACCCTTGTGGAAGTGGTTGTGTGAATGCTCTTGGGTATACTGAGGTTTGATGGGAAGTGAGGGCAGGAAAAACTTGGTCTTCCGATTCAGACTCCAGGCTGCAGTGCGTTGTATGATTCAAACTCCAGTCTGGAGAGGATTCTAGTTTTGACTTCTGTTATCAGTGGGTTGCGCAATGGACACTTGTCCTGAGCGTGGATTCAGGCTATCACTGGACTTGACTGTGGAGCCTGTGGTGAGCATTTAGCTGTACTAACAGTTTAGACGTCTTGGACAACTCGCTGAGCCGAGGGCGATCACGTTCATGACTGGTCTGCTACACTGACGTTTGATGTCCCTGTGTGCACTGTCGTATAAGGGAGTAAAATTGGTACGCGATATGACTGGTGAATGGGAGTATGACGCGCTGGAATCTGCCGACATTTTAGGGTTCTATCAGAGAGTAATTGCAATCCTACAGACTGATAGCCATGACTTCGTATTTTTCATGCCCGCAATAAGGATTTACAGGTACCGCACATAACTGCTCTGCAAATGCTTGCACCACGACTGTCACCTGAGACATTACCGCACGTTGAGGAAATAGGTATTGTATAGCTGCTGCAGCTTGTTAGCGTAAGCAAGATCACAAACTCGCCACTTGTTCTCAGCTGCACAAGCACAGTTTAACTTCTGTACAGAATAAATCCATCAAGGCCTATTCATTGTTAGATGATTTCGCATTGCGTTATTAATATTTTGAGCCACAGTCTAGTATAGTCACGCAAACCATAGTCATTGCCAACTATCCACCACACAGGGTTATCACTTATTCATTCCTTACTTTTGCTGTCATCAGATAATATTTTATTTTTGTCATCTCACTTAATATTTATTTTTATCCAGTATTCAATCAATAAACATTTTCTATAATTTTTATAAAAGATCAATCCTATCTCGACTTATTAATCATCCGTCTATAATTGACAAAACTAGTGACAAGGCCACCATTTGATTAATAGTATTTCAGCATTCAAGTTCACTTAGTTTTGACAGCTGTGATAACCTCTAGTGCGGATATCAACAACAAACACAATTAAATGGCAAAAAGCAATTAAGCAGATGCATGGCGCAGGTGGCCAAGCGGAAAGTTTACCAGTGAAAGTGACTGCTGTAAGGGTAATAACTCAGAGTCACCTTTCGCCTTCCAAAACACACTGAAAGTCCAGTGTAGTCTTGGAATTAGACGATCCTGTGAGGATCCTGAATTGATGGCACCACCTGTGACTGTCAGATGCCATTTCCATTACTAGACTTCCGTATCTGCATCCTGAAATTCAGTTATTGCACTAAGGTAAATTAGGTTTCCATAATCACAAGAATTTCTGGCTCTTAATATCTTGGTAATTTGTAAATTTTGCATGTTTTTGGTTTTTGTTGTTGTGATTTCTGTGTCAGTTGTTGATCGTTTCTAATGGAGAACAGCATTGTGTTAACATGTGTGACGGGAGATTATCTGCGCTGTTGAATTCATCATAGGTCAGGGTCGTTTGTATTTGATATGTGTTGTCAGGGATTTAGAATTACTGGCCTGCCAGAGTGAATTTCAGGTTAGAATCGTGCGACACTTATGCAAAGAGCAATTGAAACCTCTCGGGAGTAGAAACCTGAATACATGCTCACTAGAAGAAAGGCACGTTTGTTACAAAGTAGTGGGAATATGCCAATTACGTCACAAGTGGATCAATGTCTGAATGGCAGCATTGCTTAGGAGAAGTCCCGGAGAAATCTTAGTCGCGTGTAGTAGCTGACCTTGCGGATATGTGGAACGCAAAATTTCCTGATTACGACGAGGAAATTCATACAACGAGCGCGAAGCTGAAACTGCAGCAGATTTCTCCTGGCATTGCAAGACGTACCGCCACTGAGAGTGGCAGATCAGATTCACGAACAATACGTCACAGAGCGTTGGAAGGTATTAGTACAGGATCTCAATTTGAGGCCGCCATGAAATTCATACAGGAAGCGAAGAAGAAGAAGCAGGAGAGAGAGGGGGAATAGCCACGAGGGATATGAAGGAATTAGTTACTAAGGAGACGAAGGAGATAGGGATGGTAGCTGAACAGCATGTTCGAAGTGTAGAGTAGGTCAAGAAGTAAGTCGCGGGTGTTAAAAAACAGGTAGAATGCGCCGAGAAAACATCGACAGAGATGCAAGAGGTCGCGAAGAATGAAAACGGCGATGCCAGGGCATCAAGATTAGACGCTTTGTTAGCTAAAGAACAAGTATAACATGCTACAGCCGAGAATGAAGGTTCTCTCCACACTCCAAAAACCCAGAAGAAGGATCGTACAAGAAACACAAGAAAAAGCGAGAACACAAAGCGCATCGAGCGGATCAGGAGCAAACTGGCAGAAATATCAGAGGTTAAACAAGAGCAAACTTGGATTACCTCACAGCAAAATGCGCTAGCAAATGACGTGCAGCAAACACGTCAGCGCGTTGCGCAGTTTGAATCACGGTCTGGTGTAGTAGCACCCCCATGAACATGGAAGGAGAAAAGAGCGTGTATTACGGCATGTCCATACGCAATATGAGGCTAGCCGCACGGCATAGTGCGCGCTGTCGGAGAAGCAAAGTACGGCAGAAACTGAACCAGAACACGTGTACATCCTCGGCGAACCGAAACATTACTCCGTGAATCTGACGCAGAAGAGCCGGCATGCACAAGGATCGTTTGGACACCGATTTATGGAGCTCCTCCTGCTCAAATGAGGAAAAATTAGTTCGCAGGAAATGTCGATGCAAACGTTTCTTATCCATTCAAAATAGACAAGACTACAAAAAGAATAATCAAACATTACATAAAGAAAATTGGATAGCCCAGTACGATAAAGTGCTACTGGCATCGTGGCTACTGAAATACAAGCTGGAATTTATCTGCCCAGTACATGCGCAGGGTTGGTGACAGCTGTCACGCATATAAAGAGTTCAGGAACGCGTTCATCAACACAGATTCGTCGCAAGATGCGCAGAAAAGAATCAAACAGGAGACTATCCTCGGCAATGACTTAGGAGCCTCAGGATTCTGTGGTCCGATAAAGTTCTTTCAGTCGCTAGCAAATGATTTTCGGACCACCCGCACAGTTCCAAGGAAATTGTCAGGTACTGTTACGTCAAATTACCACTTCGCTACCAATAACCCTTCATCGAAAGATGCAACGATTCCACTGAATCGTTCAAGAGCGCGCAAAGCCAACGAGATTCAAATGCAGGAGACAGATGCCGAAACAATGACCAGCAGTTGACAAGACTTGTCAGAAAGGAACGAACACAGGTAATTATCGATCACAGGAAAACAGTAACAACTCGAACTGTAGAGGGGTAACTAGCTACATGGGAGAACAGAAGCAGACGAGACAACTACGACGGTAATTAAAACGCACAGCAAAAAGGTAACTGGGGAGGGCAGCGAAGGTCAAACCAGTTGCAGCAAGATACTGGTGAACCACGGCAACAAAGGAACAAGTGTGTAAACAACAGTCGATGGTAGCAAGACAACCAGCAAGATCATAATATAAAGATTGGGCAACCCAACCCATCACAGGGGAAACGAAACAGAAGTATACATAGAAACTGTTGCTCGGCTGCTGTAGAATAAACTCAAAACAAGGGCGCAGGAACAATCAGTACGAGCAACATCGACATGTTAGGACGTGAAGACACAGGAGGGATCTTGAGTGAGGAAATGGAGTCATGCCATGACCGGACCTACATCTTATTATTCACGTCACCATGGGCAACTTCGATCTGGCTGGAATTGTGGCGATGTCGGAATCTGTGTACAGGAGATAGATTGCGAATCATCCCGGCCAGCACTCTAGGTGAAGGAAACGAAAATCACTGCCACACAGAGAGGAAAGCACACGGAGGTGCGGATGCAAATGAGGTTGATGTTCTGCTACAAAGGGCATATTCGACAGGGATTTCCTGAACCAACCTCACACGAGGAGAGCTCACGTTGTAAAATACGTTGTCAAGAAAATTACGTTTTTTGGTCATGCAATACGGACGCAAATTCCTGCCAATTGCCTCAACCAAAATTACACCACACAATGAAAGAAAGGTAATAATCAGTTGTGGTGTGATGAGTGTTGTCGCATTGCGCAAGAAGTTGAACAAATTCGTAGGGAGATGCACAACGCGATTGATAACATATTAGGGACCCTAAAAAACATTCCAATGAATGACAAGGAGGACCTGGGAGTCTTCAAAACGCGGATGTATTTCTGTCGGAAACGGGCGCTATCCGTAATTGTGAACGTGCATTGCGAGTCCTCGAGGACACAAAATTCTTCGTACCGCCCTATCAGATCTCCCACAGGCCTACCGTCACAAAGTTTTCGGAGAGATCAAGAGGGTGCTAGACTATGACGTCATTGAACCAACAACGTCCACGTACAAACAACCCCCTTACGGCAGTAGAAAAGTTAGAAGAGTCCGATGGCTCAATCTGTTTGGTGCTGGATCCACGCCCAATTAAAACCATCACTATCCCAAGAAACTGGAGAATCTCTTACAAAACTTCCATATCGTAACAGAATTCTCTTCCCTCGGCTTATGGTCCAGTTTCTGACAAATTAAACTCCACCGAGACTGCAGGAAATACACCGCATTCCTCGCCTTCAGTAGACATCCCAAACGCAAACGGTTAAACGTGTCCTTAGCCGCCTTCGTTACGGAACTTGGGTATCTTAAAATATTTCGTGAACCAAAGGGTCACCACTTGCATACACGATCTCTTAATTGCGGAACCAACGTGGATGGAAGTATTAAGGGAAATACTACAGATCTTCAAGGAATGCGGCGTAGCTGCCAACATTACGAAGTCGTATATTAGGACCCCACGAGTAAAGTTTCTCGGCCATATATCATCACCTCGGAAGGAATCTCGCCAGATGCGCTCAAGATCGAAGCGATAGCAACATTTGCAAAGCCAGTGACTAAGAAACTACTTTCCTCGGTGTGGCCAATTTCTAGAACAGATTCATCCACGTGTAGGAACTAGCAACACGACGATTACGCCAGCTCACCTGGAAGAAAGCGCCATGGGACTGGGACGATGTGGCAGGAGATGAATTCCTGGCCCTCAGTACTGTGCTGGTTAATGCACCGATTTTGTAACACGCCAGCCTGGCGAATGTTTTCTCCATGGGAACGGCATAACATACACTGGTCTGGGCGTACTAATCTCCCAGATATGTTAGCGAGAGGGGAACATAGCGCATATAACCATTCCTTCTCTAAGCGGTGCCCTCAGAAAATGCGAGAGAAACTACTGGGTAAATGAGTTGGTAGCACTGGCGGTCGTGGTTGGTTTCGGAAAATTTCGAATCTGTCTGTAAGGGAGAAAATCAAGAGTCTTCACAGATCACAAAGCCTTGGAGTTTCTACACGAGTAGAAGTTCCAAAGTAAGAGGCTAATGGGATGGACACACTTGCGACAGGAGTACGATTTCACTATTATGAACATTCCACAGGAGGAGTACAGCATCGTGGGTTAGCTGTCACATTCACCTGTGGGACTGGAAAGAAATGGTGCAAATCCACTAGAAGAAGAACACTACAGCCTCTATTTTATTAAAAAGGAGGCGTTTGAGAATTACGTCACCACGAGCCTACAGGACATCATCAGGAAACAAGACATGGGCCCAGCTGTGCTTGCTCCAAAGAAAAGGTTAACGGATAGGACGGAAACTAATCTCAGGCACTTCTACTTATTGCAGCAGGGAATATAGTACATTCACAGTGAAGGAGAAGGAGCGCGCTGGCGAGTTTGCATTCCAGATGAACTTGTGAATAAGGATAACTATGCACATTTTGGAGATAAGATATGCTACCTCAAATTACGTATATTGTTCCACTTTAAAAATGTGGACAGACGAATTCGGAAGATTTTGGCAGTGTGCGAAGCCTGTCAGTTCAAATGGGTCAAATGGCTCTGAGCACTATGGGACTCAACATCTTAGGTCATAAGTCCCCTAGAACTTAGAACTACTTAAACCTAACTAACCTAAGGACATCACACACACCCATGGCCGAGGCAGGATTCGAACCTGTGACCGTAGCAGTCCCGCGGTTCTGGACTGCAGCGTCAAAACCGCTAGACCACCGCGGCCAAGCCTGTCAGAAATCAAAACATGATACGGTGACAATGCAGGCACCTCTGCATCCCGTAATTCCAATCAGACTAAAACATCTATTTGCAGCCGATTTAATGGGCCGTTTTGTGCGCAGGGGTAGAGCATATAGTTACATCCTGGTTGTAGTGGAACTGACATGCGAGTATGTCATCTTAAACCCTCTGAATAAGGCAACAGAGCAGTGTGCACAGTCTTATGCAAAGATTTCCTCACCCAGATATGCTAAGTATAAAGCATTATCTCCGGCAATGGACCCCAATTCCAGTCAGAGAAATGGAATTCTATAATAAAGAAACACAGGGTTAAACCGACATACAGATCACTGCGGCCTCCCCAATCGTCCCCAGCTGAAAGGATACTGAAAAACGTAGGAAGCCTTTGCCATAAATACTGCACGAAACGACATGACACCTGATAAGTCTTCCCACACGATTTCCAGGATGTGGTGAATGACTTGCCACATGGAGTGACTAAAATAGCACCAGTGACTGTTCTGAGGAAGAGGCAACCGTGAGATCTGTCGTTGAAGTCGTAGACGTCCCCCGAGAACCCAAGTGCGACTCTAGAAAATTGTTGATCTGGCACTCAGGAGGCATCGTGAGGCGGGAGTGAAAACAAAAGACGTCTGCAATAGAAAGGCACGGGTAAGAGAATTCTACGTTGGTGAAAAGGTGTTGGTTAAACGTTTCCATCTGACTATCAAGCAGAAACAGTTGTGCCACAAATCCTACTCTGTCTACAGTGGACGTGTTCGAATCCGCAGGATCACTCAGAAGACACACGGGAACTCGAAACCTTGAAATCAAGGAATTGTGTTGGTATTCACCACATTTGTCATGTGAAACCATTTACAGAATACGTGTTTACGGTAGTTCAGTTAGGTTACAATCAATTTCTACGTAGATCTTCCGGAGATCAGCAAATTTTAGAGGATGCTGTGTAGAGTGGTCCACATTATACAGAGTATCTGAAAGTGATTTATTTGTTATTGTCCTTTACTAGCTGATGGCATGACTCCTTGAGGTACATGGTCCAATGAGTAGCGTGGTTGTCACACCATTGTATGGACACGTTCACTGCCTGGTGAAAAACAAAGTCAGAATTGTATAGAAACCCGTCTTAAGTTATAGCTCTTCATATCAACTGACACTTTTCTATGGCATGATAACCTCTGCATGCCGACTGAACTGAGCCTAGGGCCCAACCTGCTTTAACCTTTGTGACAAATTGCCATTCTGTCTTCCCACCACACTGTTGTGGTCTATTATCGAGCTCCAAAAAGTATAAGAATATTCGTCAAGAAAAGACTGCACTATGAACTTCTAATTCAGCTAATAGTTCTCACAGTAGTGTCTTCCACTGTATCAGTGTGTTCCTTTTTCCACCGAACCTTATGCACTACCCAAAAGGCCGGTGTACGTTGCTTCCCATTGGCTAGCGATAATGAGATTGCGGCTATGCCACTGCCCACACATAAGGTGTGCGTGGAGATGCTACGTTTGTTGGGATTCTGGGTCATCGCCAGCCATACTATGAAGCCTTTCTGGAGGTCCTTATGTTTTGCTGGAGCCTATAGAGCGCCATATGCAAAGCACACGATGACGGATGAGCATGTACAGTGCGAGTCACAGTGGTATGGCGTACATTGAGGTTCAGGAAAAGGAGGGTAGCAGCGAGAAGGAGACCACTGGTGAGGATAAGAACCCACATTAAATTGGAGAACTAAATTTACACCGAGCGGGGTGGCGCAGTGGTTCGACACTGGACTCGCATTCGGAAGGACGACGGTTCAATCCCGCGTCCGGCCATCCTGATTTAGGTTTTCCGTGATTTCCCTAAATCGCTCCAGGCAAATGCCGGGATGGTTTCTCTGAAAGGGCACGGCCGACTTCCTTCCCAATCCTTCCCTAATCCGATGAGACCGATGACCACGCTGTCTGGTCTCCTTCCCCAAACCAACCAACCAACCAACCAACTAAATTTACCTTTTTGTATTTTATTGCAGCAACGATTCAACAAGAGGAAATTGGAGCCGTTTTCGTAACATGCAGAGCAACAAGTAAGTGGGAACGAGTGTCTCAAATGTGAGAAAGCAGGAGCATGTGTCAGGAGGCAGAGCATCTATGTGGGCAAATGGGAGTGTGGTGTCAGACCACTTCGGTATTGGGAGACCACGCTGCTGCAAGTACCAAAAACAGGAGGAGTTTACACAGCATAGTCATAATATATGAATAGCGAGGGTTTAGAGGTAAAGATGACAAGAGTTGTGTAAAGAGATTAACAGTAAATGTGGTGTGCAAAGAGCATGTTGGGCAAGAGTGGATGAAGTGCCAGCCTATCATAGGGGTACAGCACGACGGGAAATGGTACAAACACAGCTCACACACCCAGACCAGAGACACTGCATGTCATATATTTACGAAAACCGTAAATGTTAAGGATGTCACGTTTAGTCTGTACGATAACATCTTATTTTCAATTTTTTAGTTTTTCCGATTACATTTATATCACAATTATATAGGGGCTCGCAATTTGTTTGTTGTGACGTATTTTTGTGTTTTTATCTAAGGTATAAGAAACCACGTACGTACGACTTTGTAAAACATTGCCTCTGAGACGTACTACGAGGACTGTCGGGTTTTGAGAATTGTGAGAATTGTCAAACACACTATTGATACATCCTGTGGGGCATCACGAGGTAACACACAGTGACCGTCGATAGCGTCACGTGGCAGCCTGAAAGAGAGCGCCTACCAAGTGGAGGGCCCGCAGTCAGTGCTGAATGAGAGCTGGGACAGCTGGGAGACTGCCCGCTGCCTTAGCAACACAGTGGAAACAGAGGGGCAGCTACGCCACATGCCGCAGTTACTGTGAACCAGTCATCCCCAGGTGGTTGTGAATGGAAGCGGTCCTCTAGACAAGGGTAGTCCACCTTGATGCCACGTCATTTCCCTGACAGCCTGGCGGATGGGTTGATCGCCAAGTACACGACAGCCGATAGCAGTCACACACTGAGTGGTTGTGAATGGGACAGCTGAACTGAGGGCTCGTCCCTGACGTCACGACACGCCTTTGGAGGACCCACAGACGAGCCGGTGCCACAACAAAGCCCATAGGGATTCCCCAGGCGCACACACCTCCTCTACAGATGGCTTGAAGAGGCAGGTGGCCAAGATCCGGACGAGTTGCGTCTGCAGGCGGGTACCATTATGAAGACAGGCACTGTCAATGGTAGGGACACCACGATTTACACCAGGTCGAGATGTTCCCAGCAGCCCAGCTGCCTCACTAATGTTGCCATGAGCCAGATGGGGCCAAAACCGGCCGCTGCTCCTCCCACATCAAGTGCTGAGTGAGGGCAGCCCTCTCTTTAGCAGAACCTTGCTGCACACGGCTGCTTCAGACAGTCCAGGAACCATTTGTGTGCGTTTAGTGCCATGTTCTATATGTGTGTCTTTGTATATGTAACATGTGTCCCCAGGTATCCTCGTGGAGGGAGGGATGGGATGATTCATGTTCAGACATTCATGTAACCCCGTATATTGTCTTATGCAACTAAATTTTGCTGCTAATCTACTGTAGATAATTTGTCAAGCGTTAGTTAAGTAACTTAACTCGAGTGATTATCATAAATTTTAGAGGTAGAAGATACAATATTACACTGCTCTAGGAAATAAGTACGACAGATGACACATGTAATTCATTGGTTAGATTTACGGTATGAGTGTGTTTCTTAAGCTACAGTTATTGTCCATTTATTTATCAAGGATGACGGAAACCTTGTATGTCTGCGCACACGTAAATCGCTGAGGCACAGAAGGGTACAAAATCCATAGAATTGTAGCATTATTAGGGACATTAGTCGTTTATGATCTCAGAAATGGTCTGAGTGAATAAGAAAATAGAACATCTGGTGCAAAGCCTTTTAACCGCTTAGTACTGGTCTATCTGAAGGCTGGTGTTTAGCAACGGCCCTTGCTCCACATGGAGCATTCTCAACTTAGAAATGTTCGCCTATGCATCTTCCAGGCATGCAACTACGTGCGACGGAGTGCCTGTGAGGTGAATGAGGTCAACATAGGTTGTTTGTTATGTTCAGTCTAGGTTGGGAAAGTCGCTCTCAACACCAATGCCATCTTTGTGAGTTCTCCATTTTATTCGATGATTTCCTCTGTTTCATGTCAGTAATGACATTCAGAAGGGAGACACCCCACATGCGGATATCAAACATGGTGGGAGGCAGTGAGAGAGAATGAGTCACTATTCTCAATATTCAAGGGTTCAAAATAATGATGATCTTTCACCTAAGACGTAGTGTTTGTGAGACGACAGGAAGTTATCTGCGTGAGCAGGTGTTGATGGAAGCACGTACATTGTCAATGCATATGGGATATTTAGCACTGCTTTCCCTCAAAGAATATATTTACGGATTTTAGAACAAGTGGGCAGTTTCGTCATTTAACAGTAAATCTTGCAGTGGACTGTTGGGGATTGAAAGCCCTAAAGCACTAATTGGGGACAGAATGCTCCGCCCAATAATTTCTTTCACGGTGTTCAGACAATGCTTTGAGTCAAAGAGAAAGAAAAACGGGCTACCTGGCCTCCTGCCACAGCAGGGGCTGGGGGTGCAAGAGAAATGCAGGTCGCCCAGCCAACACGTTATGACAGTATCATAAACGCCCTTTGTGAGCCGCGATGGCGAACACAAAAATCCGCGAGTTTCTATGTTCGCCGTGGAACGGAGGCTCTTCAGGCCACGTGGTATCACACATTGGCCTTTATAGCCTTTTGGGAAGCCTCAGGCCTTCAAACGATTTCAGTAGGAATGCGCCATTAATGCCGGCTCTGAAATAATTTATGGTAGGACGCAAAAGCAACTCGCCAAGTTCAGGCAGGCCCCTGGTCGGACACACAGTAATATTCAGGCCATCCTGATACTAATTTCCATGAAAAATGTGTTGTTCGCTTTAGAGTTATACGGAAAATCGAAATAACATATTGCCTAAAGTGTCCCTGGAAAAGAGCAAGTCGAGAGCACAATGTCTTCTCCACACTGCGTGGGAATTTGCGAATATGGGTTTGGCCAGTTCTCCTGAAAAGAAAAGAACATTGTTAACTTTGATTAGGACTGACCAATGAGTAGAGCAGATGAGTTAGAGGAGGGACATGGAGCTCGTGGAGTCTTGTCAGTGGCACGAATACCTTTCGGGCTGAGTTGTGTGATTGCTCTTGGACAGTTTACCAAGGTTTTCTGGGAAGTGAGGGCAGAGACTCCGGGCTTCAGTGAGTCTTCTAATTCAGACTCCGGTCTGGAGAGGATTCTGGCCTTGTCTGTTGTTATGAGTGGGTTTCACTAACGGCCCTTGAACTGAGTGTGACTTCGTACTGGCACCGGTCCTTACCGGGAAACCTGTGGTGAGCACTTAGCTGTCAGTTTAGACCTATGTCATCTCGGACTGGACAGCTCGTTTTACCGAGGGCAGTCTTATTCGTAACAGGACTTCCACTCTAACGTTCCATCTCCTTGTGGACATTGCCGTGTAAGTGAGCAAAATTGGTTCATGGTATGATGAGCGAACGGGAGTATCACACGTTGTAATCTGCCGAGACTTCATGGCTATATCAGAGAGTATTAGTGATCTATCTAACAGATCGCGCATTGTGAGTTTGCATATTTCGTGCCTGTGATAGGGAATTACAGGCGTCGCACATCACTGCTCTGCAAACGCTTGAACCACAACCGTCACTTCAGAAACTACTGTACACAGAGAAAAGGTGTACTGTATAGCTGCTCCATCTTGTTAGGGGAAGCAAGATCACAATCTCGCCACTTGTTCTCATCTGCACAAACGCACTATAACTTCTGTGTAGAATAAATCCATCAAGGTCTATTCAGTGTTAGATTATTTCACATTTTGTTAGTCATATTTTAAGCCAGAATAAGTAGTCCAGTCAGACAGACCTTGGTCTTTGGCAACCAGCAACCACTCTGGGTTGTTAACTGTTCGTTGCATGTTTGTGCTGCCATCATATCATGTACTATTTTTGTCATGATCCTAAACATGTTTTTTGTCCAATTTTTAATCAATAAACTTGTGGCAAACTTTTGTTAAAGATCAGTCCCCTGTTGATATAGCAATCATCCATCTACAATGGACAAAAAGTAATGACAGGCAACTATTTCATTGATAGTATTTCAGCATTCAAGTTCATTTGGATTCTGATGATTGTGATAGTCTCTAATGCGGGCTGTCAACAACAGTCACAGTTAAAGGGTTCGAAAATGGTTCAAATGGCTCTGAGCACTATGGGACTTACCATCTGTGGTCATCAGTCCCCTAGAACTTAGAACTACTTAAACCTAACTAACCTAAGGACATCACACACATCCATGCCCGAGGCAGGATTCGAACCTACGACCGGAGCAGTCACGCGGTTCCAGACTGAAGCGCCCTTAATCACACGGCCACACCGGCCGGCCACAGTTAAAGGGCAATAATCAATTTGGCATATGCATGGGGCAAGTATTCAAGTACTAGAGTTATAACTCAGAGTCGCCTGTAGCCATTCAAAACGTACCCCAAGACCAGTATAGCATGGCAGTATAATTACTGTACAAGGGGAGGAAGTTTCCATTGAAAGCTGCTGCCTGCTGTCGGCGGATGTATACGATATTGCAAGGCCTGTGTTGTTAAGAAGTACGATAGAATGTTCCTTCGGACACGCTTTTAGCAGCGAACCATTGATACATGGAAAGGGGCTCCTAATGAAACGGCCGCGTTTCTACTTTCTAGACAGTCTATATCGACGAAGCTTTAACTGCCTCACTTTACGCGACAGTGTAATCCTCCTAGAGATTTACGCTATCATCTTCCAGCTTTAACGCAATACTCTTCCTCCCATGCATGTCAGGTTCCACCAACGCCCCCCTCCCCTCCCCTCCCAGCCATTCCCTTCCGCCTTCCATGTCATGATCCTCACTTATGTTCTAAATATCTGGTGCCGCAACCTCCACTCCCGCTGTTCCATCTCACTTCCTTCCTTCCAAAGCCACTCATCCTGGAACAAACCTCTTCACCTTCTGCTGAGTTGCTGTAGGAGAGAGTGGTGTACCCAGAGGATGTTGTACGAGGGAACACAAGACGTTTGACATGTGGATGTGTTTCGTGCAGCATTTGAAAATATTTCGGATTGTACACATTTAAGTGCTGTGTAATGTAGTAAAGATGCCTGGAATACATTGTTAATTCTTCAGGTTCAGAATTTTGTGGTGGTAAATTGCTATACATTTTTGGAACTATTTTTATAAAATGTAGATTGTTAAACCATATTTTGTCAGCCGTGCACCAAATTGTACCTAGAAGCAGAAGTACGATGCATGTTCAGAAAGTAAGTGTACTGTGACCGTAAGGGTCTGTGGTTCTTTGTTGTTTCAGAGTTGGTGACACTGAGTGGTAGAGGGAATCTCCCGACTATAGCTTCCAGTTGCATGAAAGATGTTGGCAAAAAATTCCACCAAGTGGGAGCCACCGAGTGTGATCCACGTCCTAGTCGCTGAAAAAATAATACCTACTGAATTTTTTTCGCAAACCAAAACTGTTTACGGCGAAGATGTCATGAACCGAACGAGTGTGTTCAAGTGGTGCACGGCGTCTGGCTGAGGCAGAACAAAGGGTTCATGACGAGGAGAGGAGTGGAATACCTTCCACTTTGACTGATGAGTAGGTGCAAAATACCGAGAAAACTGTTCGTGAAGACCACTGATTGACAGTGGACGAAATTACTGTAATATTTCCCGAACTCTCCTGAGCTCTCTTACATGAGACAATCACAGAAAGCTGGGATTCCGGGAACTATACGCAAAACGGGTCCCAAAACAGCTGTCAGAACAGCACAAGTAGAATCAGTTCAGTAGCGCCAGTGAGTTTAATGAAAGATTTGAACTGGAAGGAGATTTCATGAGCCCTGTTGTGAGTAGAGATGAAACATAGGTGGCTCAATACAAGCCTGAGACACTAATACAGTCATTACAGTATCCTCATAGTACAGTCAAATAAAAAAATAATTACACAATTTTGAACGAAAAAAATCGTGGCCTCAATGTTTTGGGATCGAAAAGGCACAATTTTTGTCACATTTCTGCCTCGTGGGAACGCCATCAATGCACAAAGGTATTGTGAGACCCTAAGAAAACACCGAAAATCTGTGTTCAAAATAAAATGAAGTGAATGTTGACGAGAGGAATGTGCTTATTGCACAACGCCCGTCAACACACAACCTTAGCCACTAAGTAGCTCTTGGATTCATCTTGTTGCTATGTTTTGAACTACCCCTCGAATCCTCCTGACTTGGAACCTTCAGATCATTATTTTTTCACTTCCCTGAAAGCACGCATGAGTGAAATTAAATTTTCAACCGTCAAGCAGATGCAGAACGAGGTTCTGAAAGTGAGGAAGGAGCTAGCGAGAGAGTTCTTCGAGGAGATCTTCAAAAGACTTGTGCCACGGCTCATCACATGCAGTGTACGGGAGGGCGACCATGTCGGAGAATAGTGAACAGGTGTATAAAAAGTATCGGGTAATTCTTCTCGAGAAAAAATACAAAATTTAGATATTTTGACATGGAACATATGATATTTTCCAGTGAACTGAGTAGCTTTAATGTGTTGATAGTCCTGTCTATCTTGAACATGGATATTTGTGTAATATTTCAAAGTGTATTTAACTGTTAACGGATTTTTGATCGTACCTTTGCTTACTGATCACTGGTGTGTACTAGAGTAGCAATGTAACAACGGACAAGTGCGTACAGTACTGGAAGGTTTTAATCGACTGCAACCCTTTGGAAATTCAATAGAACGTTTACTCTTGCGTACGTGACCGTGCTGTATCTTGCAACACGTTTTCACATTTGGAGAAACAGCAGTAATTTCTGCAGCACATATAAACAGAATACCTTCGTTTAAAAATGGTACAAAATAATACACTCCGGGAAATGGAAAAAAGAACACATTGACACCGGTGTGTCAGACCCACCATACTTGCTCCGGACACTGCGAGAGGGCTGTACAAGCAATGATCACACGCACGGCACAGCGGACACACCAGGAAACGCGGTGTTGGCCGTCGAATGGCGCTAGCTGCGCAGCATTTGTGCACCACCGCCGTCAGTGTCAGCCAGTTTGCCGTGGCATACGGAGCTCCATCGCAGTCTTTAACACTGGTAGCATGCCGCGACAGCGTGGACGTGAACCGTATGTGCAGTTGACGGACTTTGAGCGAGGGCGTATAGTGGGCATGCGGGAGGCCGGGTGGACGTACCGCCGAATTGCTCAACACGTGGGGCGTGAGGTCTCCACGGTACATCGATGTTGTCGCCAGTGGTCGGCGGAAGGTGCACGTGCCCGTCGACCTGGGACCGGAGCGCAGCGACGCACGGATGCACGCCAAGACCGTAGGACCCTACGCAGTGCCGTAGGGGACCGCACCGCCACTTCCCAGCAAATTAGGGACACTGTTGCTCCTGGGGTATCGGCGAGGACCATTCGCAACCGTCTCCATGAAGCTGGGCTACGGTCCCGCACACCGTTAGGCCGTCTTCCGCTCACGCCCCAACATCGTGCAGCCCGCCTCCAGTGGTGTCGCGACAGGCGTGAATGGAGGGACGAATGGAGGCGTGTCGTCTTCAGCGATGAGAGTCGCTTCTGCCTTGGTGCCAATGATGGTCGTATGCGTGTTTGGCGCCGTGCAGGTGAGCGCCACAATCAGGACTGCATACGACCGAGGCACACAGGGCCAACACCCGGCATCATGGTGTGGGGAGCGATCTCCTACACTGGCCGTACACCACTGGTGATCGTCGAGGGGACACTGAATAGTGCACGGTACATCCAAACCGTCATCGAACCCATCGTTCTACCATTCCTAGACCGGCAAGGGAACTTGCTGTTCCAACAGGACAATGCACGTCCGCATGTATCCCGTGCCACCCAACGTGCTCTAGAAGGTGTAAGTCAACTACCCTGGCCAGCAAGATCTCCGGATCTGTCCCCCATTGAGCATGTTTGGGACTGGATGAAGCGTCGTCTCACGCGGTCTGCACGTCCAGCACGAACGCTGGTCCAACTGAGGCGCCAGGTAGAAATGGCATGGCAAGCCGTTCCACAGGACTACATCCAGCATCTCTACGATCGTCTCCATGGGAGAATAGCAGCCTGCAGTGCTGCGAAAGGTGGATATACACTGTACTAGTGCCGACATTGTGCATGCTCTGTTGCTTGTGTCTATGTGCCTGTGGTTCTGTCAGTGTGATCATGTGATGCATCTGACCCCAGGAATGTGTCAATAAAGTTTCCCCTTCCTGGGACAATGAATTCACGGTGTTCTTATTTCAATTTGCAGGAGTGTATTATACTTCTCCTTCGTGGCTGGCTAGAGGCGAAAGCCCGCAAAGTGCATCAAGGTACAGTACATATTTCATACAATTTTGTTTAAGATCAATATTTTTATACCCTGAGGGCGAAAAGTCATGAGATAGCGATATGCTAACGTACAGATGGCGGCAGTATCGCGCACACAGGGTATAAAAGGTCAGTGCAGTGGCGGAACTGTCCATTCGAGGGTTGGATTCCCTCACTTCATCATCGAAGACTTTCACTGCCTGGGCTACTCTCAGGGTGCATCTTCGACGTGGAAGTTCCCCACCATTTCCCTGCCGTGTCGTCTGCTCGCCGTCGCTACTGCTCGCCGTCCGGTCCTCCTCTCCGCCTCCGCCGCCGCCGTCGCCGCCGCCGCCTAGTCGCCGCCTACCGGTGCTCGCCGCCGCCGCAGTTTGGTCGCTGCCTATCGCCGCCGCCGTTGCCGCCGCCGCCCTTCTAGCGCGACGCCACCATGACCCAACCCACCACCACTATCATTTTCACCTCTCCCTCCGCTGCTCCAACCGCCATCACATGGTGCTCATCCTCCACCCCACTTCCCATCCTTCCTTCTCTCCCTGTCCACCTCACCCCTGCGCCACTTACGGCTGTAACCGCCCTCAACTCCTCCTTCCCTATCACTGTCGCCCCATCGACAGCTACTGACTTTCCGCCGCTCCCTGCACCGCCTCCGACGGTCTCCAAGCCAGCACAGATCTCGGCTCGACGTTCCACAGTCTCTGTGACCCCCACGCCCCCTCCGTCTACGTCATCCGCTGCTCAGGGTGGTCCTGCCCCCTGCCATCTCCCCTTGCAACCCGTCCCCCTGCCCCCTCTCTCCCCGGTCGTGACTACGAAACCTTCAAAGCGCCCGAATGTTGACCCTTCCCCCGAAGTCTCCTCCAAAAAAACCCCCAATCCCCATGACCCACCCACCCCCATGGACGCGGCCCCGCCCCCCGCCCCCCACCACGCCTACCACCCACACCTTTATCCTCTCCAATCCTGACCCTCAATTCCTTGATGCCCGCTCCCTCACCCTCGCCATCCGGAAATACTACCCCAATGCCCCCATCTCCCTTCTGATTCCTTGCAAGGACTCGGTCCTCATTAAATCCCCCAATGCTTCCTTCCACACCGATCTCCCCTCCCGCATCCCCCGTATCCAATTTGGCCAACGTGCAACCCTCACCCCCTACCACACCCCGTCCTCTCCCCATCAGCCTCAACCTCCCCGACGTCTGCCAAACTTCACCACTGTGATCACGAAGCTTAGCCCCGTGATCACGGAGGCTGAGGTGTTGGCGGAACTCAACTCACAGCCCGACATTGAAATCCGCTCAGCCCATCGCATCTTCAATGATGCCGGGCTGACGTTTCTCATGCGGATATTCACCAAAACCTCCTCCTCCATTGACCACCTCCTCACCGAGGGAGCCCTCATCTACAATCGGCCCCATAAGGTGGAACCCTCCCATTCCCCAGTCCAATCCTACTGCTGCCAACGCTGTCTCACCTCCAACGACCACATTACCTCTGCCTGCAAGAACCCCCCTACTTGCCCCCACTGCAAAGCTTCACACTTCCTCAGGAATTGCCCCAGTCTCACCTCTCCCCCCTCCTGCAACACTTGCAACAAACCACATCCTACCTACTCCTCGAAGTGTAAAGCGAAACCTCCACCAGTCACCCCTGAGCTCACCGTCCCTGTCCATCCTGCTGATGACCCTTTCCACCCTAACAACTCGCTCTGCCCCCCTACTGCAGAGGACATCATCCGTTTCACCACCATTGTGCACCCAAATCGCCCTCACTGCCCATTCCATCTTCCATCTTACCACCTATGCCACATACTCCCACAACCAGGCCCACCTCACCTTCACCCCCCGCACCACCCTCGTCTAACTCTCCCCTTCCATGGTACAACAACCCTACCGTACCCTGTACCACAACATTCGCTCCCTGCCTACCCACAAACTCCTCTTCCTCCACACCCTCCGTCAGCACTGCGTGGATGCCTTCGTCCTAAATGAAATCTTCCTTCAACCCCGTATCTCCGTCTCCACGGCTCCATACACCCTACACCACACCAATAACCCGTACCCTCTGGCGCGTGGCGGAGTTGCTATAGGCCACCACAAGCACCTCCCTGTCTGGCCCCAACCTCTCCTTAACAACCCTGCCGAGCATCTCACCCTCAGCCTCTTCTTCCCCACCCTTACCATCACCTGTGCCACCATTTATGTCCGCCCTAGCAACCCCATCCCGTACGATTTCCTGGCCCGCATTGACCGCACCTTCTCCACCTATGTGATTGCCGCCGACCTCAATATCGACAGCCGCGATCCTGCCGACCTCCAGCGGTGGCATCAGTTTCTCACCACTCTCCAGGGAGACCTGGTTCCCCTGCCTCAGCACATCTGTCCCGAATCCATCACCCTCCTGATGTGGTCCTTGCCTCTCCTAACCTCCTTGGGCGCATCACAGCAGATGTCCTTGACCTCATTGGCAGTGACCATGCTCCTGTTCTCCTCACTATCTCTAATGGTTCGCATCCCCCCAACGCTCCTCGCCCTGACGTCCCTCCTAAACTTGTTCATGATTACTCTCGTGCCAACTGGGATACCTACCGGGACTCCATTCACACCCAGGTTGACGGCCACGACCTTACCCTCCAATCTCCTGATGACATCTCTTGCACTGCTGCCTTCCTGCACCAGACCTTGTCTGACGCCGTCGCCACCCATATCCCCACCAAAGCCATCGACCCTCACCGCCCCGCCCTGCCTCCACAGGCCGTCCTTCTCCTTCGAAAGTCCCGCCGCCTCTACCGCTCTTTTCTCCGCACTCGTGACCGGGATACACTTACCCGCCACCAGCAATTACAACGACACATCCGCAACCTGCTTACTGCGGAGAAACGCCGTGCCTGGCGCCAGACATGTACACAACTCAATACCATGCTCCCCATAAACTCTTCCAAGTATTGGTCTGCTTTCCACCTCCTTACTGGGAACCGCCCCACCCCCCAGTACCTTCTCCTCCTTAATGACCGTCCCTTTCCTGACAAACTCAGTAAGGCCAACCACTTTGCCTCCCACCTCTCTGATGTTTTTTTCCATCCCAGATGATCCCCACTTTTATTATTCCCTCTTCCCTGATGTCATGGACCGTACGAATACCTCTGTTCCTCCCCTTGCTCCTAGCTTCCAGTACTTGGGCCACACCCCACCATCTGCACTTAACACTCCCATCACTACACAGGACATCAGCCTCACACTCCACACTAAACGCAACACTGCTCCCGGTCACGACAGCGTTACCTACCGCCACCTCAAACACTGCGCTCCCTCATTCCTTTCAGTCCTTGCCACCCTCTACAATGTCATCCTTGCCACTGTGGAAAACCTCCCATAACCTGATGTTCTCCAAACCCAACAAGCCTCCATCATGCCTCTTCCTATCATCCTATCTGTCTCACATCGGTGTTCAGCAAGCTCTTGGAATCCATCCTTTCCTGGCGCATCCATCACCACCTCCACCAAAACCACCTCCTCCCAAACACCCAATGTGGCTTTCGACCTTCCTTCTCTGCTGATGACCAACTCCTCCGCCTGACTCATCTCCTCTCCCTCCAGCCTAACTCACGTCGCTCCGCCATTTTTGTCTCTCTTGACCTCGAAAGGTCTACGATCGTGTCTGGCATCCCGGTCTCCTGTTTAAACTCCAAACCTACGCCCTTCCTATCAACTACATCCGTCTGGTGGCCTCCTAACTCTCCCACTGCCCCTTCTATGTTATCATCCATCATGCCAATTCCCACACCTTCTATCCCTCTGCAGGTGTGCCGCAGGGCTCTGTCCTCTCCCCTCTCCTCTACCTCCTGTACACGGCAGATATGCCCCAACCCCCCTGCAGTACACCTCTTGCAATATGCTGATGACACCGCATTCCTCGCCCTTGCTCCTACCTCACCCCTCACCCACTGATTGCCTGTCTCCTCTCCCATCCCCACCCCCTGAAATGTCTTCACCGTTGTGTCCCCCCTACTCTCCATCTCTACACCCTACATCTCCTTTGCCAAGGTGGCTTCCATCAACTCCCCCTCCCAGATGATGCCCTCTCTCCCTCCATTTATCCTTCCTATCAACTCTGATCCTCACCCCCCTCCTTTCCTCCGTCCTTTCCCTGGACTCCCTCTTCCTCCCCCCTTCCATCCTGTGTTTTTTCCCCGCCTATCCTCTAACCATCTCCTTTCTCCCCCCGCCCCCTAGTCCTTTTGTACTCCCCTCCTCTGCCTTCCCCACTCCCTGGCACGTCTGCTCAGCACACCCTACTCCTCTTATGGATCCTCCTCTTACATTGCCTCCTTTCCCCCCTCCCCCTTCACTTTTCCTCTCCTTCCCCCCCTTTTTCCCGTCATCTGACCAGTTTCCCTACCCCCACCTGCTCACGGGTGTGGTATGTCATATTTGTGCCAACTTTTAGTGCAGTGTTTATGTGAATGTTCAGTGTTGTGCGTCCTTCTACAGTGTTGCGAACAGAAATCATGCTGTCGCTGGGTGTGCTCTTTATGTCTCTTGCGAACAGAACCCAGACTGTCGCCGCGTTTTTTAATTGTCTATTATTATTTCTGCTTCCTGTGTATTTCATTAGAATCATCCACCCTGTGTTTTATGTTTTAAGCTCCAGAATTTTCTGCCATTTTACCTTTAAGTCACCGATTTTATCGCCAACTGTTAATCTTTTTTACTATCTCCATCTTTTTAAAACAATTCAGTAGGCTGAAGAGCGGCGTAATAAGCTGCTGCCAGCCCGCCCCCTTTAGGGGGAATCGAAACTCAATAAAGGAAAAAAAAAGCAGAACTGTCATTTGTACACTGGCAACTCATGTGGAAACCTTACCGAGCAGAGTTAACAGACATTGGACGCGGTATGGTAATAGGAGCTAGACGCATAGGACAGTCCATTTTCTAAATTGTTAAGGAATTCAATATTCCGCCATCGTCAGTGTCAAGAGCGTGCAAATTTCGGGCATGGACAACAAAGTGGTCAACGGCCTTCATTTAACGAAGGAGTTCAGCGTGGTTTGCGTAGTGCCCTCAGTGGTAACACACAGCCAACATTGCTTGAAATTTATTAAAAGACATCATAGTCGCCGTTGACTGTATAAGATATTTATTTTTACTATTTCAACTTCGGCCTTATGGCCATTTTAAAGTAACACTGCAAAGTTACCTAAACACAAAAATACAAAAGTGAAGCGCAGGGTGTATGTACATAATAAAGCAAACATTTCATTAAGAAAGTGGCTTAATGATAAAAATTGGAGGTAAATGTACATTACTTACATGTCGTCGTCAAAATGCAGCCTTTTGACTGTGATAGCCCCACGAGATCCGATGAGTACGGCACTTATTACATCGTAATATGTTGTTAAATATATACTGAACTGTCGATGATACCATCGTTCTTATAATCTATCACACATACAAGTTAAGGTGCACTGACAACATGTGGAGTTGAGTCAGCTGGCGCGAAAATACGTTTACTAAAGATAGTGCCTGTGCACGTAACAAAGATAGTGCACACCAAGGATACAACTTATAAGCTTTATATTGTAAAGTCTTTTCATCTGTCGACATCATACAGCTTACTAAATAGTGCTATGATTGTAATGGGCAGTAGGATAGGATGGTAATATTTATTTATAACATAATACGGGATAATACATGTGTTATCTGTTAATAAGCTCTCATATTGACATAAGTTCTCTTAAATGAGATGAAAACAGAGCTCTGATACATAATACTTTGTATGCGTATAAATTTTACGAATATGAATGGCGTAAAACGCTCGCCAGCAATCCAATTCACTGTGCACCACAACAAATTCTGACAAAACATCACAATGCCTCCACACAAATACTTGATGTATCTTTCAACCAGGCTCTATTATAGCAAACAGTACTAAGTAATTATGTATACTATCACATCGAAATTGTTTAAAATGTTTTCGGTAAGTGTCTAAAATAATTGTAAAATTCTATGAGTTACTGTTGAAATAGATTGATACAATAAATTACAAGCTTGGGATACAAAGAAATTTCGAGGCTACGCTTCATTTATAAAACATACAAAATAAAATACATTGGAGTATGCTTTTCTTCCCTCGTTGTAGTCCATAAGCTTTTCTTTACAGCAAACTACATCAGATTACTGATAAATTTTGTTACTTATGATTTAAGACAAAATTTGTCACATACATCACGTAAAAACTGGCGATCTTAAAATACATAACATAAGAGAATAGATACATTGCGAGTGGTTGCGGATATGACATTACACAGTTACTAATATAATTTTGAAACATCTACATATTGAAATGACCGCAGATACCAATGTGGCACGTGCGACGTTACGTAGTGCGGCGAAATGTGTCGTTAATGGGCTATGGCAGCAGACGACCGACACGAGTGCCTTTTCTAACAACACGAAAACGCCTTGCCTGGGCTCGTGACCATATCGGTTGGACCACAAACGACTGGAAAATCGTGGCCGAGTCAGATAACTGCCGATTTCACTTGGTAAGAGCTGTGTTTACATGTAATAGTCCCCCATTCGGATCTCCGGGCGGGGACTACTCAAGAGGACGTCGTTATCAGGAGTATATAAGCATGGAGAGCTGCATTAAGCCAGTCTCAGGACTGAAAACCACAACAACAACAACAACAACAAGAGCTGATGGTAGGTTTTGTGTGTGGCGCAGATCCTACGAAGCCATGGACCCAAATTGTACAAGCTGGTGGTAGTTTCATAATGGTGCCGGTGTGTTTACATGTAATGTACTGGGTCCTCTGATCCAACTTAAACGATCATTGACTCGAAACGGCTACATTTGGCTACATGGGGACCATTTGCAGCCATTCATGGACATCGTGTTCCCTAAAAAGTATGGAATTTTTATGGATGACAATGCACGATGTCGTAGTGCCACAATTGTTCGCAATCGGGTTGAAGAACATTGTGGACAATTCGAGCGAATAATTTGGTCACCCAGATCAGCCGACATGAATCCTATCGAACATTTATGGGATATAATCGAGACGTCAGTTTCTGTACAGAATCTTGCACTGGCAGCACTTTCGCTATTATGGACTGATAAAGAGGCAGCATGTTGAAGTATCTCTGCAGGGGAATTCTAACGACTTGCTGAGAACATGCGACGTCGAGTTTCTGCACTACGTTGGGCAAAAGGAGTTCCGTCACCGTATTAGGACGTATCCCATGACTTTTGGCACCTCAGTGCACACTATTAACGTCATCGTAGAAGAGCGGCGATGAACAGACAACAGCCTACCTTCGACCTTATGAGTGAGAGAATATCTGTAAAAAAAAAAGAAAAAATGTCATACCACATTTATATAGAAAATTGTGGTTTCCAAAATTTACCGTATTCACCTAGCCAGAACATGACTGGCTCTCTGGATCCCGTAATTGTGATACAAAATTTCAGGATTTTTTTAACTCCAAATGAATCAGAAACTCACGGAAGACCTAGGTTCAGAAAGGCTTATTCTAAAGGTTTAAGAGTATACGAGAAAGTTTCAGATTTACATCTGGTCCACTGACGCTGACAGAACTCAAAACGGACCTCTATTTCTAACGATTTCATTTATGGGTACAGTTTGCAGAAGGCGTTTAATCCCTGACAGTTCTTCAAACAAAGAAGCTCAAACTCAATGAAGCATGACAACGACACACCAAGTTTTGTACTTCACGTTAGAGCAATCCCAGTGCAGTTACAACATGGTCGACGGCAGCAAGAATAGGAGATCGTATTCAACATCGAGTGTGGTTCCGTACACAGGAATTTTCTCATGAACCCTACAAGAAAAATTGCAGCAGGATCAGAGCAAGTGAACGAGATGTCTATCAAGCGTGACTGAAGTCGGGCGGGTTACGTCACCGAATCGCTAGGCGCTGAGCGGGCAGTGCGGTGCTATGGTTTCGAAATTTTTCAAACTGTTGCATCCTTGAGCTACCTGTTCGCGATGTACGCTCCCCGGTTACAGAGATCGAGAATAACACTTTATTAATAATTATAATACAAAGTAATATCACCAGCAACAGTTTCATTTTGTGCAACTACACCAAGTCCTTTCCTCCATACATGTATTTTCTCATCATTACTAATTTTTTCAAACTGTTGCATCCTTGTGCTCCCGGTTCGCGAAGTACGTTCCCCGGTTACAGAGATCGAGGATCACAATTTATTAATAGTTATAATACAAAGTAATATCACAAGTAAGAGTTACATTTTCTGAAAGTACACCTCTTACAAAATCTACCCCCTTTTGTGGCTTTATCGTGATGCCTGATATTTGTATATCTATGTCCACACGTACTTTGTTTCTTGCGAATTCGAGGTCTGGCTCATGTCACGATACACTAAGGAGAAAAATGTCCCAGGATACTTCCTAAAATCGTGTTGGACGTCATTTTTCCCACTGTAGGGAACACTCGACCTGGTATGGACTCAACATGTCCTGCAGAAATACTGACCCATGTTGCTCTACAGCAGTCTATAATTGCGAAAGCGTTGCCAGTACATGGTGTTGTGCACAAACTGACCTCCCGATTATGTCCTGTAGTGTATGGTGGGATCATGTTGGGAGATCTGGATGACCAAACCATTCGTTCGAATTGTTCCGAAAGTAATTCAGAACAGTAGCTTACAATTGTGGCCCAGTAGAATGGCACATTGTCATCAATAAAAATTGCACCGTTGTTTGGTCTCCAAGTAGCCGAACATAACAGTTTCCAGTCAATAATCGGCTGATTTGAACCAGTATACTTCATGTCAACACAGCCCACACCATTATGCAAACACCACCAGCTCGCACAGTGCCATGTTGACAACTTAGGTCCATGTTTTCGAAGGGGCCGCGCCAAACTCGAACCCTGCCACCCACTCGTACCAACCAAAGTCTGGACTCTTTGAATAGACTACGGTTTCTAGGATCCAACCGTTATGGTCACGAGCGCAGGAGAGGAACTGGAGTCGATATTGTTCTGTTAATAATCGCACTCTCTTCGATCTTCTGCTCCGTACTGCATTAAGGGGCTCCGGAACGCCCTATACTTGCAATGTTAAAATGACGCTTATAAATTACATCTTTCCTCACAAAGTATTTGAGGTAGGAAGTTGCACTTTTTACAGATTATCTATTGGAATATGGGCTACAACTTAACACAGGGATTTTACAAAATTTTAGTTCAGTTATTAAAGATGATTTTGTTTCAATTGTAATGAAAATTCACAACATTTTTTGGCAATTTTTTATTTATATATTCAAAAATATACAGTTTTTTGGAAAAGGGCTGTGTTAATTTATGCAGAACGTACGGTGTAACATTTACTGAAAGTTTGAAACAAATATGTTTGGAAGATCCTTAGAAAACATGTAATTAGTATGAGAAAATAAAAGTTTTCGGAATCGAGCGACAAAGATTGGTTTAACTATTTAGTGCATTCCAGGTCCATAGGATGGATTATCTTCATCCTCTGCAGCTTCCTCTTGTTCCTCCTCCTGTTTACTCTTGCTTGTATTTCTAGACTCTTTACAGTCCTGTCTGCAGCCCGAAGGCGTTCCTTGTCTAAAGCAAGCATCGCCCGTACCATGTTAGAATGTTATTATTTACAGTAATAACACATACCTTTGGCTTTCCAACATTTCTCCTTTTCTTAAAATCCTTCAGAGGATTTCTAATAACTTTACTTTTACTCATTATTATACTTCAACAAAACAGAGACTCAAGAAACAGAATTAATTACGAATATTTTCGAGATAACGACAGAGTAAATAAACATGAAACAATCGACAATCACACCAGCGATATATATTGAACCATCACAGGTTAGCCACAACACATACTTTATCTCACATCACTAAAATGTACCTGATGAACGCGGACGTTAATAATGACACCATTTGACAGCAGTTTAACAGCGCCACAGTGGGTCACGCCCATGTAGAACACATTTTAAAAAAATTTAAAAATAGTTGTTGTCTTCGGAATTGAATAAATTATATATCTATTAAAAGATAATAGTCTGCAGATTCAGAAAACGCAAAAAAGTAAAAATTGAACTATTCATGATTTTGAGCCTTTCCGGAGCCCCTTAACGCCAAATTTCGTCGCATTTTCCTAACGGATACGTTCGCCGTACGTCCCACATTGATATCTTCGGTTATATCACGCAATTTCGCTTGTCTGTTAGCTCTGACAACTCCAAGAGAACGCCGCTGTTTTCAGTTGTTAAATGAAGGCCCTCTCCCACTGCGTCATTTATGGTGAGAGTTAATCCCCGAAATTTGGTATTCTCGCCACATTCCTGATACTGTGGAGGATTAGTTTGGGTTGCTTCGGGGGGAGGAGACCAGACAGCGAGGTCATCGGTCTCATCGTATTAGGGAAGGAAGGGGGAGGAAATCGGCAGTGCCCTTTCGTGGGAACCATCCCGGCATTTGCCTGGAGTGATTTAGGGAAATCACGGAAAACCCTAAAGCAGGATGCCCGGACGCAGGATTGAACCGTCGTCCTCCCGAATGCTAGTCAAGTGTGCTAACCACCACGCCACCTCGCTCCATTTGACACTGTGGATCTAGTAATGTTGAATTCGCTAACGATTTCCGAAATGGAATGTCCCATGTATCTAGATCAAACTACCAATCTGCATTCATAGTCCGTTAATTCACATCGTGCGGCCATAATAAAGACCGAAAACGTTTCACGTGACTCACCTGCGTACAAATGGCAGTTCGCCAACGCACTGCCGTTTCATATCTTGTGTACGCGATACTACAGTCATCTGTATATGTCCATATCACTGACCCTCGAGTTTTGTCACCATACTGCATATATCCAGGGTATAATAGGTATAATGGCATGTATTTCTGTTGGTGACAAAGAACAGTGTCGTGAACATTACATCAGTATTTACGTCATTTGCAGACTGTTGATTATAGCATTCATAAGTAATTTTAGTTTTAGGTTCGTTAGTACCTCCAAGCACATGTGAAAAATTCAAGCCATTTACGCTTATTTTCAGCTGGGTAGAAGATCAGGTGTTCAAGTGGGGACGCATTGGAGCTAAAACATTTATTGTTTACTGACAGACGTAATCCAATTAGTGGTGCTGTTACGACTGTGCAGGAAACGTCACGTAGCAAATTATATGAGGTATTCTTGGGAAGAAAGACGCAGAGAAAAAACAACAAACACACTGACGTGTCTACATATTAAGGTACCACATGCAAAACTATCGGCATTTATATCCGTTCAATATCTGCATCTGCATGGACACTCTGCAAATCACACTGACGTGGCTGCCAGTGGGTTCATCGAACCACCTTCACAGAAACTCTCTATTATTCCACGCTGGAACGGCACGCGGAAAAGACCAATACTTATATCCTTTTGAGGGAGCTCTGATTTCCCTTATTTTATTATGATCATCGTTTCTCCGTTCGTAAGTCTGCGTCAACAAAGTATTTTCGCCTTCGAAGGAGACAACTGGTGATGGAAATATCCTGAAAAGATCCCGGTGAAACGAGAAACGCGTTTGTTTTAATAATGCCCACCCCAAATCCTGTATCATGTCCTTGACACACTCTCTCGTATTTCTCGATGATACAAAACTTGCTGCTCTTCTTTGAACTTTCTCGATGTACACAGTTAATCCTATCTGGCAGTATCCCTCACCGCACAGCACTACTCCAAAAGAAGACGGACAAGCGCAGTGTAGGCAGTCTCCATAGCCAATCTGTTGGATCTTGTTAGAGCTCTGACAATAAAATGGATTCTTTGGTGCGCCTTCCCCATAACATTTTCTATGTGGTCTTTCTAGTTTAAGTTTTTCATTGATTCCTAGGTATTTAGTTGAATTTACGGCCTTTAGAAATGATTCATTTATCATGTAACCAAAGTTCAGGTAATTCCTTTTAGCACGCATGCAGATGACCTCACACTTTTCATTATTTGGCATCACTGCCCAATTTTCGCGCCGTAAGGATATCTTTCCTAAATCTTTTTGCAATTTGTTTTGATCTTCTGATGATTTACTAGACCATAAACGACAGCATCATCTACAGACAACCTAAGATAGCTGCTCAGATTGTCACATAAATCGTTTATAAAGATAAGCGACAAGAGATGGCCTATAACACTATTTTGGGGAACACAAGAAGTGACATCTCTTTCACTAGACGACTTTCCATTAATTATTACGAATTGTGAGCCTTCTGACAATAAATCGCGACTCCTGTAATATAACGGACACAATATCCTTCAGATAGCAATTTTAATACAAGCTGCTTGTGAGGTGCAGTGTCAAAAGCCTCCTGGAAATCTAGAAATGCAGAATCCGTCTGAAATCCCTTGTCAGTAGCACTCAACACTTCGTCTGAGTAAAGAGCTGGATGTATATCGCCGTCATAATCTTTACACGAGTCTGTCCAAAGATATACATATTATACCATGAACAATATTAAAGGCATTAGGTAGATCACTTTATTTTGTTTTGCATGTGTACATTAAATTGATAGTTACTGGCAGGTGCACATGATTTAGTGGATGGAAAGGATATGAAAGTTTGTTCCACTCAATCGGTGGGGAAAGAAGCACTTTGAAAACTCTAACACTGAAGAAGGGCATTAGAAAAAATATGAATATAGACGTTAAACTTTCATGAAGGTACAGGAAAACATAATTAATGACATCAAATCACCCAGCAGTGCGACTTCGCAAAAAATGTGGAATGTAACGTTTAGAATACAAACCATGTTTGTACCATAGTCACATCTAGGATCCACAAACAAGTTGATATATAGTAATGTTCTGATAGAGAAAACACTGCAGCATACGTTTTTAAAGTAATAAATAGTATGCTTCATTGTTCAACAAAAAAACAAGTAATGGGAGGATTGGAATTTAGACAACATTACCTGGATATGAAAAGACTGGTCATTTGCCACACCAGAATGTATTATTGATACCAGAGGTACCTTCGCCTTCGGTGACACAGGGAAACTGCAGTAAGATGCAAGTCTACAACGACGGACGAAGGTGTAGCTCATAGCCTTCTCGATGAATACATGCGGGTTTGTTCACCATGACCATCGTCAGCAAGTGTAACTCATTCTGCACACGATAACAAAGGCGCCTTTGTTGCACTGTCGTTTCGCACCTGCCGATAGACTTCCGGCGCATTCAGAGCCAGAAGTTACGCTCATTAACGGGAGAGCTGCTCGTTAATTTTATGCCACACGGAGACATGACCCGCGGGGTCCTCCGAGTTCTCTGTGCCCATTCCCCGGCGAACGCAGTAGGCCGACGGAGGGATGGTGACGCAGGACGTATCGATCTGGGGCATGATACGGCTGCACCCGCCCCCGCCACACCACCTCACCACCCCGCTTCCCCACCCCTGTCCACACTCTCTGTCCGCCACCCGGAGAGCTTCCGTTTGCTCGGTGAGGCGGCAAAACGCTGCTGCTGCTGCTGCTGCTGCTGGTGGCTGCAGCTGGGTGGCTAACTGGGGCAGAAGTGACGTAGCACATCCGACGTACAAGTCCTAGCAGATATCAGTAACATGATTAGTACTAGGCACAAGTTCATTCTGAGGCGAATAGCAAGCAGGATGCATGCAATGAACTCTGACGACCAGTTTGGCTTCAGAAAAGCCGTAAGCTTCAGAGAAGCAGTAATTGGCTTCCGATCAATTCTTGAAAAAAGAGCAAAGAAGGGTCATGACACATATAATGCCTTCATCGACTTAGATAAAACATTTGACGGGGCAGAGAGATGGCAGCTTTTTAAGATTCTTGGAGAGATTGCTATAAAATACGACGGCTATCCAGAAAGTAAGTTACGATTGATCGCGAAATGAAAATCACAATGAAAATCAGAAATGTTTCATTTGTAACAGTTACCTATACCTTTCAGCTACTTCTCTATGTAGTCGCCGTTCTGACTGAGACATTCGTCGTAGCGTTGTACCAACTTTTCAATACCCTCATCATAGAAGGCAGCCGCCAGTGCTTTCCGCCAATTCTCTACGCTGGCCTACAGCTAGTTGTCTGTGCCAAAATGTTGTCTTCATAGCCAGCGGTTCGTTTGAGCAGAGATGAAACTCAGTGGGAGACAATTACGGGCTGTATTGTGGGTAACCAAACATTTCCAATTGAAACGATGCAGGAACATCTTCATTGCCCCTGCAGAATGAGGCTGAGAATTGTCTTGAAGAAGAAACCGCACGACAGTTACGTAACGTTGGTTGCATAGCTCCAGGGGAAAATTCTCACCAGGCCCTCGTACTTGGCGGGAGACACTATTTTCTATAAAATCTTTACGCGCTCACTAAGAGCTCAGGAATGAAAAGAGCGACATAATTCTACCTAGAGTCATACTAGAGACACTGCCCAACACATCTTTGCAAAGCTTTATGGGATTTTCATTGTCGTTTCCATTTCGCGACCGATCGTAATTTACTTTCTGGACAGCCCTCGTATAAGAAAAGAAGAGTAACGCAGGGACTGTATAGAGAAGAAGTAGCTGCGGTAAATTGTGGAGAATATCGAGGAAGAGGCACTATTAAGCAGCATGCACGACATGTAATCACACAATTCGACTTAAGACATGAAAAATGTGCTAATTTTGAGATGGGTTGTGTATATCAGTTGTGTTTACAGTGTATTACGGCACAGACTGTAGTTCAACGAACTTCGCGCTACGTGTGCTTGAGATTTAACTTATTTGTGGCAACGACTGAAACGACTGGGAGAAAGCACCCTGAGTATGCGATGCTACTCTTTGCTGATATAGAACCATTAACGCTGTAGTAATAATACTTTTAACTATGGCTTGAGAGACTGGAATAGAAAGACGTGCTATCGGAGCGGATATGATTGTATTCTTGCACGGCAGCCATTACAGAATTACTTGGATAATTAAGTTTATTTAAATGCTGAGGCGTAACAACTTGTGAATAAATACACGAAAGTGGTTGTCTTGTTAAAGTGAACTATCGTATAAATAGTTATTCAAAGGTGAGCAATTTCATCATTCTAACAACGCTGGAAATTTTTGATTCACGTTTACATTTATGCAGGATTAGACATTTGTCTCTGTGGCTTTGCGAGTGTTAGTTCGAACCTACACTCTTCCCGGGTCCGTCGCAATTAGAAGTGTAATTTACTAGTTTCTCCCCCAAACATTGAGAAGACGACATTCATTCTACTCTGCTTTGCTACGAGTGTAAGTGTCCACGCATGTCTAAAGTGAGGAATAAACTTAAATATGCTTTTCAGGAGAGCGGCGGGCAACAGCAGCGGTGCTGAGGTTTGAGGCTACAGCTTGGTATCGCTAGCATTTGATCATTATAGTGACTGTACGGACCTGCATCATACAATTAAACATCGGCACAGCTGGACGCTTGTGGAAGCTTAGATCCATTTAAAGGCGCTCTTAATTAAGGACAACAACTTTTTGTGAGGTACGTTAAGATTTAACTTAACATTCAAGTAACATTCATTCCAAATGTAACATTTGAAGTTTAATATTCACTGAAACGAATCGCAGTTTCTTCTCTCCCTTCATTTTTCTGTCGCCAAATAGCATCAACAAGAAGCTAATACTAAGCAGGGCTGCTCGCTCTCTGCTGTTTTGTTCAATGTATATATCCAGAGAGCAGTAGATAAAGCTAGAAAGAAGCTATAATAGGAGTGACAATTCATGGTTTGGTTTGGTTGTTTGGGGGAAGAGACAAAACAGCGGGGTCATCGGTCTCATCGGATTAGGGAAGGATGGCAAAGGAAGTTGGCCGTGCCCTTTCTAAGGAACCATCCTGGCATTTGCCTGGAGCGATTTAGGGAAATCACGGAAAACGTAAATCAGGACGGCCGGACGCGGGATTGAACCGACGTCCTCCCGAATGCGAGTCTAGTGTGCTAAAATTCATGGTAACAAAACAGACATGTCAATATTTGCCGATGATATCACAGTGTTAAGGGGGACGTTGATGAAATGGACCAAAAATGTCAATTTTCGATTATTTTTTTATTTGTCAGTACAACTCATAGACAATAATTTCTCAAAGTTTTAATGTTGAAATCGCATCCGAAATGCCTGAAAATTAATGAAAAGTGTGACGGGGATTCCCTGCCACGCCCACGTTTTGAAGCAGCACTTCAATACCAGCTCAGTGAACAACGATTCTGTGTGTTACTTTCAACCAAACGTATGCGGGATACATCTACAAGGCCGTGATACATTCACTTTGGTTTTATAGATCATCTTTGGCCGATCCTACATTTCTCAAAAAGTGTGTTCATGGCAAAATCCGAAATCCAAATGAGTCTCTAAATTCACTCATATGGAAACGATGCCCTGAAAACACATTTGCATCTGCTACAGTTGACAAAATTACAACTTATGATGCAGTTATTGTATTTAATGATGGGAACATCGGGAGGATGTAGGTATTAGAAAGAATGGGCTTCAAAATAGAAAAATTTTACTCAAGACATTCTGAGAAAAATAGATTTACAGCGCGTCTCTGCAGGTGAAAAGTCAGTTGAAAACTTGGTAAAGAAAAAAAGACAGACAACAAGAAGCGAGATGAGAAGCCTTCAAGGGAAAGACGACCCAGAGTACAAGTGTGGTGCCTTCTGAAGAAGTGACATTAGGGAAAAAGTTAGGTTGAACTTAAAATGCGTTTCCTGAAAAGTTTGTTTTTTAAAGTTTATGTACCTTTTCCTCAGATTCTATGAATGCTAGAATTATAAAATTTTGTACACATATTTCTGTAAACCTAATAAATGTCTCAAGAGCAAATTTTGAAATTCTGATTTCGAGCTGAGATATGGAGCAAAGTGCATGGAATTTTCCATGAATTTAAAACTGTACTTGTAGCATTACAATTAAAAAATTATGAAAATTCTCCTATCTGACCTATTTCAAAAACCTCAAGTGAGAAGCTTACAACATATAAAGAGGTGAAGCAGAGTAATTTTTGTAGAAATCTCTTGAATACTTTCTGAGAAAAAAGAACAAACATTATTTTTAGAAAATAAAACTTAAAATTTCATTCAAAAGAAAGATAAAGGATTTTATAATGAAATGCTTTACTTTCATGTAAAGCGTGGTACAAAATTTCATTACCATACCTCTAAAGCCGTAGACTTGGTGCATGTTTGAGATAGTGTGTGTTTTTCATCAACATCCCCCATTAAGTGAAGACGCAGAAAATTTAGAAGTAATGCTGTCCCACATCGAAATCACCGTTAGCTCTTTCTGTAATATGAAAATTAATAAAGGTAAAACAAAAATCTTTGCGGATAGCACCCACCTCACCGTTGGCCAGTGCCCAATGCCATGGCGGTTGGAGAGCGTCGATTCCTGTTCCTGCACAGGGAGTAAGATTAATCGGACTGATGGTCAATAAAGGGTGTTGGAAGTTAAATCCACCATGCAAAAGCTGCTTTTAACTAGAGGAGAAAGCCTTCCACATTCAGCAGCATGCTCAAGATCTCCTGGGTAGACAAGATGTCAAATGAAGAAGTGCTCGACAGAGTCGAGGTAAAGAAGCCTTCTCTCCTTAAGTAGTCGTACAACGTGGGACACACTGGTGGGCAATCTAGGGAGATGTGATGTTACCGCTAAAAGTATCACTGAAGGGACAGTAGAAGAGGCAGGCCGAGGCTGAAATACATCAACCAGGTCATCGAGGATACCAGCGGCACCATCTATACCGCTCTCGACAGGAGGGCCGAGGACAGTAATGCATGGCGAACTGCTGCTAACCATCCGGGAGGTTGAAGACCTAAGAAGAAGAAGCTAGAACAAATAAATCATGAGACGGTCTGACCTTTGATTATATCACACTGACGTACATTTCTTAAAGAGTTGCTACATCAAATATTATGAGAGACATTCCTTCAGAAAATGAGTTTGCAGTGCTAGTGTGTTCTCAGTACTCCGACGAGCATCCCTGGAGTTGCTCCAGGTGCAAAATCACGGAGAAATTGTTTCACACTTTCGTTACGAGACAGTTTGAAGTTCCGTGCATCAAGGTCTTCTACACTTAATTGAAGCATAGTTAGTCTGTTAAGCAAATGGCATGTAAGCTTTTGTTTCTATCAATAAACCATCACTGTAACTGGAACTGATAATTTGGATTTCAAAAATAGAAAAAACAGCTGGAGAATTGAATAGACGAAAACAACAAGTGTCTGGAAAACTCGATTAAAAGAAAAAGACAAGAGCTAGTGTTCTCGATGAACAGTCACCAGACAATTAGGTTAGTAAGTCTTATTAATATTTCAGAAACATGAATTTCCAACATTTCTTTCTTTCAGTTAATATGCTGAAAGTAGTATTCGTGATGTCACATTCAATCTTTGAATTCACTTCTTATTGTGAACTAAAATCTGGTACTTTAAAAGAGAAGAACAGAAAAGTATAAATGTGTTCAATAGAAAAAAAACATGGGAGAGATGCACCATGTCGTACTTTACCTGAAAGACCAGCTACGTTTTATTAGTTACGAAACAGGAAGGCTTATTAACGATGTGGCCGTTTCTTTCTCATCAACACAGGGAACTTTATAGCAAACTTTGAAAAAATTGCCCCCAAGAATGTAACTGTATGGGAAACAGATACCAGCTTTAAGACATGTTTTTCCTTGAAAGAAACATTTTTCTGCTCTGGAAGAAGATTTAAGGGTTACGAAAAAGTTTTCTTCTCGATACGAAATTACTGCTCTATCTCTGTGATTCCATCACTACAAATAAAGCGTAGCACGTCAGTACTGATGGCGTCTGAAAGTAAAACTTGTTACTGGTTCTTAGAACTAGGCAGTTCCGTAGTACGTCACACTGGAAGTTCATCGTAAGTAACTTATTTCCTAATTCTTGTCTTTATTTCTTGCAGTGATGACATGAGCAGCAAATTTGGTATTAGCTGAATAAATTCTCTGTTTTTTGAGAGATATTACATTTCTTGGATACGAGTAGGTGATGCGCAAACATAAATATTGTTTGTTGTTTATCTTGACAAATACGATACTTTAGCAGTTAGAATACCTCAAATTTCCTACTTTTCAGTTATTATTTAACGTTTGAAACCGTTGGACAGTCACCAGTATTTTTATTGTAATGGTTTTTTTGTTGAGTCACCACTTTTGTGACTGTTTTGATGTGGCCTATCACGAATTCCTCTGCTGTGCCAAACTGTCCACCTCAGAGTAGCAATTGCAACCGGCGTCATCAACTATTTCATTGATTTATTCCAATACCTGTCTTCCTCTACCGTTCTTACCTTTTACGCTACTAGCATGAAGTTATTCCCTGATGTCTTAACAGATGTCCTGTCATATTTCCATTCTACTTGTTTCCCATATATTCCTTTCCTCCTCGATTTTGCAGAGAACCTCTTCATTACTCTTCATATCCGTCCAAATAATTCTCAGCATTTGTCTATGTTGTGTACGACTTCGTATACAATGACACGGATAGGTGGGCCACAGAGGGGTGAGGCTACTGATCGTAGGAAACCTGGGCAGGTACAGAAGTGGTTAGCGAACAATATAACACAACAAAGAGAAGATTTACTTAATCTGTACTTCTCTAAGCGAACGAAGACTGATGAGAAATGATGCAGCAAAGAAACAGAGTCCAGCTATTTCAGTGTAAACAGAAAGAGAGCCTATGAACAAAAGCACGAACTATGGTGACGATGCGTAGTGGCTAATAAAGCAAGTGGGCTGGGTGGCTGCCACTGGCCATCCTATATTGTGCCGGCAGATGGCGCTCGTAATCCAGAGCCGCTGCAAGCGTGGGTGTTCCACTGTGTCCACCAGATCACACACGAACGCTATCGGAGTCAGACACAAACTTGCTATTCCTCTGTCAACTCTGATTCGCCGGTAGGGTGGTACCGATGTGGGATGCGACAGCCTGTGGCACCACACCTAAATGCTTCCGTTCGAGTTTTCCCACAGTACATGTTTCTCTACCATAACAAAGCTGTTCTCCAAACGTAAATTATTAGAAAACGCTTTCGCATATTAAAGCCTATGTTCAATACTAGTAGATACCTCTTTCCCAGGAATGTACTTTTTGACAGAGCTAATCTGCTTTTTATGTCCTCCATGCTCCATCGATCATGTGTTACTCGGCTGTCTTGGACGCAGAATTCCTTAATTTCGGCTGCTTCGTGATCCCCAATTCTGGTATTTAGTTTCTCACTGTTCTCAAATCTGCTACTACTTCTCATTACTGCCAATTACTCTCAATCTATATTCTGTATTCGTTAGACTATTCATTCCCTTCAACAGCTCCTGCAGTTCTTCTCTTTCGCTGATGATAGCAATACCATTTATCATTATATCCTTTCACCTTGAATTTTAATCCCACTCTTGAATCTTTCTTTTATTTTCGACATTGCTCATTCAATGTATAGACTGAACATCCTTGTCTTACACTACTTTTAATCCGAGTACTTGGTTCTTGGTCTTCCAATCATACTGCTTCGCCATTGTTCTTGTACATATCAAACATCACACACAATTCCCTATAGCTTATCACTATTTTTCTGAGAATTTCTAACACCATTTTACATTGTCGAACGCATTATGTAGGTCAACATATCCTACGAACTTGTCTTGACTTTTCTTCAGTCCTGCTTCCGTTTTCAACGCTATCCTCTGAATTGTCTCTCTGGTGACTTTACTTTTCTGAAAGCCAAACTGATTAGCGTCCAACACATCCTCAAGTGTCTTTTCAATTCTGATGTATATAATTTTTTGCACCATCTTGGATGTATGATCGGCAAGCTGACTGTGCCATAAATCTCGCACTTGGTGGTTCTCGCTATCTTCGGAATTGTGTGGATCATGTTTCTTCCGAAACTCTGATGGTATATCGCAAGTCTTACACATTATTCACACCAGCGTTAATAGTCGTTTCGTCGCCACTTACCCCAATGACATCCGAAATTCCAGTGGAGTGTTACCTCAACCTTCTGCCTTATTTGATCTTAAGTCGTCCAAGGCTCTTTTAAATTCTGATTCTATTGCTGGGTACACATCTTCCCTATCAACTTCTGTGTCTTCGTACATCCCGTCGCCAGGTAAGTCCTCCCCCTCATAGACGCCTTTAGTGTACTCTTTCCACCGACCCACACTCTCATCTGCATTTAATAGAGGAATCTCCATAGCTCTCTTAATGTACTGCCCTTCCCATTAACTTCAGTGAACGCTGTTTTGACTTGGGGTATGCCGAGTCAGTCCCTCAGACAGTCGCTACTTTTTCGATTTCCTCACATTTTCCGTGCAGCCATTTCACCTTAGTTTTCATGCACATCTTATTCATTTTATTCAAAAGTGTTTTGTATTTGTATATTCCTGACTACCCTGCACATTTTTGTGTTTCGTTCTTTCGCCGATCAAATGAAGTATTTCCTCAGTTACGTGATCTAAGAATTTCTGCCTCGCCATGATGTAATCTAACTGGAATCGAACTGCATGTCTTATCTTTTTTCGTAAACAGTTCTTACACATGTGGGTCTTGAAAACAGACTTCTGTGTTAGTAGCAGATATTATTCCAGAACTCAAAAAGTCCTTCTCCTCTCTCATCCCTATTACCAAACCCATATTTTCCCGTAATACTGTCTTTTACTTCCTCCTCTGAAACCGTGGCCGCCCACAGTGGCCGTGCGGTTCCAGACGCTACAGTCTGGAGGCGAGCGACCGCTACGGTTGCAGGTTCGAATCCTGCCTCTGGCATGGATGTGTGTGATGTCCTTAGGTTAGTTAGGTTTAATTAGTTCTAAGTTCTACGTGGCTGATGACCTCAGAAGTAAGGCGCGTAGTGCTCAGAGCCATTTGAACCATTTTTTGAAACCGAGTTTCTATCCCTTTCGCCATTAGATTTTCACATCCCTTTACTTATCGAATTACAATTTCTATATATACTTTCTCTATGTATTCATCACATGCTTGCGACGTCGGTATGTATGTCTGAACAATTGTTGTTAATGTTGCTTTGCTGCCGATTCTGATGGGAACTACCCTATCACTGACCTTTGTACAGTACTTCACTCTCTTTCCTACTTTCCTTTTCATGAATCCCACTCCTGTGATACCATTTTATGTGGCTGTTGATGTTACCCTATACTCCTTTGTCCAGAAATCATTGTCTTCTTTCCGTTTCACTTCACTGGTGCCCAACGTATTTAGATTGAGCCTTTGCTATACCCTTTTCTGGTTTTCAAGCTTCCCTACCACGTTAAGACTTCTGACACTCAACGGCCTGACTCGTAGAACGTTATCCTTTCATTCGTTATTTACTATTATTCTCTTGGTCACCTTTCCCTACGCAGTTCCCTCCCAGTAATTCGGACGGAGGACTAGTCCAGAATCCTTTGCCAATGGAGAGATCATCTTGACACTTTTCCAATTACAAGCCACATGTCCTGTGCGTACACATTACATGTCTTTGATGCATTTGTTTCCACTGCTTTCTGCATCCTCATGCCGTTGACCATGGCTGATTCTTTAGCCTTTTAGTGGCAGATGCCCACAGCAAGGCAACACAGTGGCTTGAAGCTCTGTGTGTTCCACCGCCTCGTCTGAGAAGGCCTTTGGCATTATGTAGGTGACTTCTTACGCCCTAAATCGTCGGCCGCCAAAGGTGATGAGTTTTATTCGAAATTTAAGCTGTGGCGGGCTTCGACTCCAGGACCGTGAACGTTTTTATTAGTAGGCGAAACGCTGCCCCTAGATCACCGGTGCCGTTTTCTGGTACAGTGACAATAGTAAAGATCAAAAGAATCTCCAAGAGAGCGCTCTGGTGCAGGCGTCTGTGAGACGCAGAACGGACACCTTATCATCTTCTGCCTTACAGCGTCGAGTCCATGTGGAGCACCACGTTTTAAGCACAACCGTCTTTGACCACTGTCATCTTTACAGTCCTTGGAACCGCTAGCTCTCTTAGAAAAGCTCATCAGTTGTCCTCACGTGGCTGCCTGCACAGCGTTCCATTCCTCACATGAAGGAAAAACCCGCGGTGGTACAGAGAATGGAACCCTCTTCCTCTAGTAGTCACGCCCATTGACCCCTCAGCTACTAATGCGAAAGTTCTTGTAATTAAATCTCTGCAAAGAAGTACCGTCCGAGATGTGGTCCTCTTTAATTTTGACGATTAATGTTTAGTATTGTAATGTATGTACTTACAGATGGGGTGGGATTCCCAAGAGATAGCATACGTGTGAACAGATGCCACTATACAGGTCACTAATCAGTATCGGTTCGGTATCAGTGTATGGGCAGCGGTTTTTGTGACAGGTTCATATGGACATATGCTTCACCAAACAAATTAACGGATCAAGCTGTGTTTCACCTCTTTCTGCGCGATGAATTGCCGAAGCTATTATAGAACGTTAGCTTTGCAGAAAGACAACCTCAGCGGGGCACAACGCCATTTTCTATGTATCTTGCGACGTTACGTCATAGCAACGTTTTATAAGCTGCTCATTCGCTGAGGAGGTCGTAAAGCGTAGTATCCCCATTCAGCGGACCTCAATCAATTATGTTTTCGGCTTCGAGGGCAGTTAAGGTTATTGGTATATGCTCAACTCATCGACAACGTGTAGTATTACAAGAGCGTGTGTGAAATGCATGTGATGCAAAAGAAATGGAGCCAGGTGTATTTGAAACAATGCGCGATTCACTGCGAAGAAGAGGCGAAGTCACGTGTCAGGATACATGATAAACACACGCAGAATTGGCTATAAAATATTGTGTACTTGCGCGTGGCAGACACACAGGAATGCGTGGACATAGTAGGCCATATTGACAAGTATTATGTACTATAAATACGTTTATAATAACATATCATCTAGTTTGATGAGTACTGCCTCCTGTAGGAATATGTGACACTGTTTTAAATTCCCGTGAATGCAATATAATAAATAAAGGGAAAATCTGAAGCAATATCTTCAACAAGTCGAATCCAGTGAAGCCTACCTGTCAAAGATCATCCAGGGATCCAATTAAAATCCCTAAGTGATGGTGCAGAACCATACGTAAAGCGTAGTATCCCCATTCAGCGGACCTCAAACAACTATGATTTCGGCTTCGAGGGCAGTTAAGGTTATTGTTATATGCTCAACTCATCGACAACGTGCAGTATTACAAGAGCGAGTATCACAACGATAGACTTCCGCTATCGAGAGCTTCGTCTAATAGCATCAGATCTTGCTATCCCTCAACTAATGCCGTTGAGTTTGCGACATCTGGAGCGAAGGATAGTAAAGCCAAGAGGCTGAAAAGAACGGTTTTCGAAAAAAAAGAAGCCTTTCTGGTGTGAAGTTGGCAACCCCGATTTCCTAGTACAATACCCAATGTAGCGCTACCGTAAGCTGGCTGAAGAACTTTCAGTTGGCATATCAAACCTTCTCTGATTATGCAGACACATTGGCATTATGTAGGTGACTTCTTACGCCCTAAATCGTCGGCCGCCAAAGGTGATGAGTTTTATTCAAAATCTAATTAATCTGCGTTACATCTCACAAACGACTGACCTCTGGTTGGCTTCGCATGTGAAGTGACCCTGCTTAGCACGGGAAGTCCCTGAGAAGGCCTGGGCAGAAGAATATCAAATACAGAGTGCATGACGTTTCGAAGCATCAACTGACTGGAAACTATAGACACACTCGACTGTGCGATACTCAGCTGATGAAAAAACCAAGGCCACTGCTGTAGAGATCCCTGTGTCTGCGTCAGCACCGTACTAAGTTCGGATTATTTTGGCGGGAAGAAAAATCGAAATCCCGCACGCTTCCTGTGCGCAATCTCTGGTTGGTCGATCTAGCTGCCTTTCACAGACTGCCAAAGAATATCATCATATACATCTAATGTTCATTGTAGAATCCTCCCACGTGTACATAATTACGATATTTTCTCCATGGTCGCAATCTGCTTGCTTAAACTGAGAGTCATATGTCATACACCTTTCCTGCTATTATGCGGCATAAACAATTATAAGTTGGGCACAGCGGAAATTCGAACAATAATTTATTTAAATGGATTTTGGGTTTTTGCAAACATTCAATATCTTTTTCATGGATGCTTCCACAGTCACTGTAAATTTATTGGATGTAGTCGTTTTCCGTGCGTTTTCGCTTCAATAGCTACTACGCCTTCATATTTTAATGTGTTAGTTACTCCAGCACAGCGACAAAACAACTATAAGATTGTATTTTCTCAATTTTACTTGTACACTTCACATGTAATAAGTTGTGCCCTTGAGAACTATGGTTGTCAGAATCTCTCTTTAGGGATTCCTCCATGTGTTCATGTCGCCCACATTGATGAGTGGAATATAACATGGAGTATGCATGTATATCAAAAAACGTTTTGTATACCCTCTATTCAGAGAATTCCGGAACATGCACAGAAAATTTTAATACAGATCAACATAAACATCCTTTCCCTCCTTTCTATTGCTTAGGAAAACCAGACATTGCAGGTTCTACCACAACACACTGAGGTCAGAGGTGGTGGTCCAGTTTGCTGTGCATACCAGTACCTCTAGTACCCTGTACACATCCTCTTGCATTGATGCATGTCTGTTTTGGTAGTAGCATACAATCCACAAGTTCATTAAGGCACTGTTGGTCGAGATAGTCCCACTGCGCCACGGCGATAAGGCGTAGATACCTCAGAGTGGTTGGTGGGTCACATCATCGATAAACAGCCCTTTTCAATCTATCCCAGGTATGTTGGATGAGGTTCACGTCTGGAGAACATGCTGGTCACTCTAGTCGAGCGATGTCGTTATCCTGAAGGATGTCATTCACAAGATTTGCACGATTGAGGCCCGAATTGTCGTCCATGAAGACGAATGCCACGCCAATATGCAGCCGATATGGTTGCACTATCGACCGTAGGACGGCATTCACGTATCGTATAGCCGTTACGATCGCCTTCCATGACCACCAGCGGAGTACATCGGCCCCACATAATGCCACCCCAAAACACCAGGGAACCTCCACCATGCTGCACTCGCTGGACAGTGTGACTAAGACATTCAGCCTGACCGGGTTGCCTCCAAACACGTCTCCGACGATTGTCTGGTTCAAGACATATGCGACACTCATCGGTGAAGAGAACGTGATGCCAATCATGAGCGGTCCATTCGGCATGTTGTTGGACCCATCTGCACCGCGCTGCATTGTGTCGTGCTTGCAGAGATGGAGCTCGCCATGGACGTCGTGAGTGAAGTTGCGCATCATTCAGCCTATCGCTCACAGTTGTAGTACAACGTCCTGTCGCTGCACGAAAAGCATTATTCAACATGGTGGCGTTGCTGTCAGGTTTCCTCCTAGCCATAATCCGTAGGTAGCGGTCATCGACTGCAGTAGTAGCCCTTGGGCGGCCTGAGCGGGTCATGTGATCGACAGTTCCCGCCTCTCTTATCTCCTCCATTTCCTAACAAAATCGGTTTGGTTGACTCCGAGACCTCTGAACAGTTCCCTTGCTGTGGGCCCTTCCTGGCAGAAAGGAACAATGCGGACGCGATCGAACCGCGGTATTGACCGACTAGGCATGGTTTAAACTACATACAACACAAACCGAGTACCTCCTTCCTGGTGGAATGACCGGAACTCATCGACTGTCGGACCCCCTCCGTGTAATGGACGGTGCTCATGCATTGTTTTTTTACTCGTACATCTTTGGTTGGGTGTGTAGTGACATCTCTGAACAGTCAAAGCGACTGTGTCTGTGATACAGTATCCATAGTCAATGTCTATCTTCAGGAGTTCTGGGAACTGGCGTGATGAAAAACCTTTTTGGTGAGTGTATAACAAAATCTTTTGATATGTTCCCTAAAAGGGAGACCCGCCATGATAGCCGAGAGCCCTAATGCGCTGCTTCCTGGACTCGGGTAGCCGCGCCGGCCCCGAATCGAATCCACCTGGTGGCTTAACGACGGAGGCCAGCCTGGATGTGGTTCTTAGGCGGTTTTCCACATTCCACTAGGTGAATACCGGGCTAGTCCCCACCTATGTCACATGGCTCGCAGACATCTGTACACATTGGCACTATTACATGGATTACACTAGACACAGACAGTTGGGGTACACTTATTCCATCCCGGGGGGTATGGGATGGCCGCAGAAAGGGCATCCAGACACCCCTTCAATTAACCTTGCCAAAACTGATTAAACCTGCCGTCCCTGCGTCATTGAGGGTAAAAGGCACAAGCAAAAGAAAGGAAGAAGGTTTCGCTAAATGGGAATAGTATCTGCCAGGGGAAATACTAACTAACCTAACCATTAAGAGACGAATGGAATAAAGATGGAGAACGTACTTTTCTCAACTATTCGACTGAAACGAAGCCCTCTGTCTTACTTTAAGTTTAAAGAACCTGACACACTTGATGTACGAGCTTGTGCTGGAAAGTAGTGGCTACGTACTTTTATGTGAAATTTCTTAATGATTTTGTAAATAAAACAAGCGTTATTGTCATTATTGTCATTCTACAACTTCATTTTTCATGTCTAGTTATTTTCCGCTCCCTGATTCTAGACGACTTCGAATTGTAGCGTGTAACATGGTGGTGTGTGACGTAATTACGTCGGTGGGCAGAACAGCAAGCTGTAATCAAGATTCGAATCTGAAGTGTTCGACCACACGTGGAGCAGCTTGCCAATGCCAGACCACGCACAATCCCTACGACAGTTTGTGCTATTTCTGGTGCGGCTGGTCCTGGCGGAGGCTCGAGTCCTCCCTCGGGCACGTGTGTGTGTGTTTGTCCTTAGGATTATTTAGGTTAAGGGGCTCCGGAACGCCCTATACTTGCAATGTTAAAATAACGCTTATAAATTACATCTTTCCTCACAAAGTATTTGAGGTAGGAAGTTGAACTTTTTACAGTTTATTTATTGGACTATGGGCTACAACTTTACACAGGGATTTTACAAAATTTTAGTTCAGTTATTAAAGATGATTTTTTTCAATTGTAATGAAAATTCACAAAATTTTTTGGCAATTTTTTATTTATATATTCAAAAATATACAGTTTTTTTGGAAAAAGGCTGTGTTAAATTATGCAGAGGGTACTGGGTAACATTTACTGAAGGTTTGAAACAAATATGTTTGGAAGATCCTTAGTAAACATGTAATTAGTATGAGAAAATAAAAGTTTTGGGAATCGAGCGACAAATATTGGATTAACTTTTTAGTGCATTCCAGGTCCATAGGATGGATTATCTTCATCCTCTGCAAACTCCTCCTCCAGCTTCCTCTTGTTCCTCCTCCTGTTTACTCTTGCTTGTATTTCTAGACACTTTACAGCCCTGTCTGCAGCCCGAAGGCGTTCCTTGTCTAAAGCAAGCATCGCTCGTACCATGTTAGAACCTATCTTCATTTCCATATTTCTAAATACATTGCACCTTACAATGTTTCCATCATTGAAAGTCGCAACAGCATCATACACACCAAAGTAAAGTGTTTCTATTCCAACAAATACAGTCTTGGGGATTCTCGACCATATAACACTATTTACACTTTCATTGGGGTTTTGAGTTTTTCCGTGAATACACTTTTTCAACAGTTCAGGTGCTGCTAAGTCTCTGAAAATAGGTTAGCCACAACACATACTTTATCTCACATCACTAAAATGTACCTCATGAACACGGACGTTAATAATAACGCCATTTGACAGCAGTTTAACAGCGCCACAGTGGGTCACGCCCATGTAGAACACATTTCAAAAAAAATTTAAAAATAGTTGTAGTCTTCGGAATTGAATAAATTATATACCTAATAAAAGGTAATAGTCTGCAGATTCAGAAAACACAAAAAAGTAAAAATTTAACCGTTCATGATTTTGAGCCTTTCCGGAGCCCCTTAAGTAGTGTGTAAGCTTAGCAGTTAAGTACCATAAGATGTCACACACACATTTGAACATTTTTTGATATTTCTGCGTTTGGTGCCATACGGTTCCTTCCCGAGATTCACTCTATAGATTATCTGAGGTTACAGAAGATGACGCAAGACGTGAGAGATGGTTTGGGGGAAGACAACAGATGGTACAGAGGGTAACGGTCCCGTGAGGAACTGCCGCAGTTTGAGCAGGAGGGCATTCTGACTGGCTGCCAACACCGGTCACAGGGCACAAAAATTGTTACATTCATTTATTTATAGCTGACAATGTATAATTGAGATATTATTGTCTGTCACATTGAATAAACTCTGAATACCAAGCGGTAACCTTCTTACTTCAGTATCAATTTTTGAAAGAATTGTTGTTAACATTACGACGACGATACTCAGACGAAGCACTTGGCGCACATTAAGCTTTCTGAAAAAGTATGCTCCGGACGATGCGCGTTGTCTGTTCAGTCGTCTGCGAGAACCGCCAAGCGCCGATTACGTCAGCATTTGCCCTCACACGTCTCCGCCCACCGTAATGACCAGTCATATCATTTAAAGTTTTGTTCATCGTTTTCAGCAACTATTTTTGAAGAACGCTGATGTGAAGAAATAGAACACTAGTTGCGTTCAAAGTTGTTCTTTTACACATTTGGTGTGCTATTTCTTCATATTGGAAACCTTGTTATTCCATTAAAACTGTCACTCCTTAGTGCAATCCGACTTCTTCTTTTGTGACACATATGCTTGCTTGACCCAGTCAAAGTGGAAGACTCCATCACACAGTTAAAGCAAAATTATGTTCTACTACAGTTGCAAAAGAACAACTTCAAATACGCAGGGAAAAATGAGACTTTGGCACTCGATGTTGTCATTCTGATATCTATATACAGGAGGAGAAAATATAGCCTATATGTATCTATATATCATCAACAGCCCTAGTCTGTAGCAATGCGTTGAACGGTACGTTTGGCGTTACAGGTCGCACAAATAAAATCCAGGATGCGCGGAACTCAATACTGTATTCAAATAACGCGCGTCTACGTGCAGAGCAGAGGAGTTAAGAGTAACAGCGTATACGATTTTTGTAAACATGTTTTGTACAAAACTTAATACAATAGGATTGCGACTAATTGCTGTATGAAATGTGAAACGAGCGACAGTGTAATCGAAAAAAACTTCTTAGCAGATTATAGCTCTATCTGTGTCATGGGTTGTCAACAAAAAAAAACCACTAGAACCCATCATAACCTTTCATATCATTTAGTAGAATCAAGAGCCTTATTCATCACCTCTATTATCTTACAATGTCACTTCAAGAACAACAAATTTTCGACATCTGTACACAATATTAGATACGTGAAGTGTAAGAGTAGCTATGATTTCTACCTTGAAGTGGCAGAACACGACTAAGTCCCTCGCATAGCCTGCATTTCCACTGCAAATAGAGGCCGTTTTATGTTATTCGTGGTAACATGGAGTAGGTTAATGAATAAATAATGAATGTAAAGAAGGAGTTTTCATTCGGACACAAACTAAAATCATTGTGTGGGATACTTAGCTCAGCTTATATTTTGATGGGAACTGAGAAAACCCTTCCTATACATCTATACTCATTTCTCACCTTCACAAACCCATTTTCTTACATACATGACACGACATGACATCCCTTGTGCTGATGTTTTTGAAGACTATGTTCCTTGGAGGATGTTTTACCACAGAAGTGAGGCTATAAAACCTGTTAGTAAGGACAGTGCACTATCGAAAAGACAACTGTGAAAAGCGTTATATTGATTCATGAACTGTGATTGAATTTTATCTGAACTGTACTTCACCTTTGAGCTCTGTCCGGACTGTCACGAATTAGTCTTACTAACTGCTGCGCAATCCTGAGTATCGTAGAACCTACGGACTCTATGTTAACAAGCGCAAAGCAGCGTTAAATAGAAACACTGTGCCAGGTGCTTGTGTTACGTGAGTCCCACTACTGATCTCATGGGACTAAGAGATGACGCTACGCAGGAGGCTGCTTCAGAAGCAGGCGGCTACTTCAGAAGCAGCCGAACACAACAGGCGCGAAACGCACGTCAGCGGAGTCGCGAGAACAGGCGATTCAGTGGTCCTGAAAGCTCTATGTTAGGCCTGTTTCAGCAGCAGAGTTTCATGGCAGTAGAATGCACAATAAAACAGATTATTGTTACGCATGGTCAACTGAATTTAATGTCTGCAGTGGCAAGTAAAAAACACTAAATGGTGTACAAGCGTTTATACAATATTTGAAAATTTTTTCAACTATAAATTAGCTAGCGAAGGGGAGTGAAGATATGATCTTACAAATAGGAAAGGGGGGCAAATTAATTATGATTCAGATAAGCTACAAGAATTGCAAATTGGTAATATTACCTACGGATCTTCAGGTAAGCAACTAATGACACATTTTCATGGAAATGTAGGTTCTGTTTTAAATACGTGCTTTGAAAATGAAAATTATGTCCTGCTTGATCACAATGAAGTAGTAAATTGGAATGAAGGTGCCAGAGAAATAGGAAATGACGTCGACATTTCAAATGAGCCTGCAGTAAAATCGGATTGATTAAGACATGGTACTGCATTGCCAAATGTAAATGACTGCAAATGTAATAATGTTGAGGAACAGAACCAGGCTTTGTCAACAGATATAAGGTCACTATTAGAATCACTAATGCAATCATTTACAACAGAAACCACAGAGAAGCTATATGCAGGGCATAAACCAACTAATTAGAAGCTAGATGCAAGGCAGGGTGAATTCAATAAAAGCTTTAAGGCACGGTTACGAAATCAATAGCACACGAGGATAAAATCGTCAAAGAGAGCTGTACACGAAGGATGTTTTAGGAATTTAAGTGAGTATAGAGAAAAAATAAATGATAGAATAAGTGAGCACGTGGATATATATGACGAAACAAATGTAGTTGTAACTAACACTTAAGCTATAGATCGTGAGGTTGTTGAAACAGGTGGCACACCAAAAGAGATCATTGACCCTTTTGATAGAAATAAATAGTGTAAGTACACCAGCACGTGTATGTAACTGAGGAACAATGCAAACTTAACAGTTGAAGTGTAGAGTCATTTAGAAAAGACGAAATGTAGGTACGTGAATACTGCAGCTTCGGACACGAAAACTAATGAAGCTGGCGAAACAGAAATTGAAGTTAGTGAACTCAGTACTATTCTACACGCACCTTGGGAGGTATTGACTGATTTAGTGTCTAAGGAATCATCTCAGTGTAACCGTAATATTTCCAACCTAGACTCCGTTTGTAAAGACAGTGCAGTTGTCATTTAAATAAATCTGAGAGGATTCGCAAGAAACGCCAAGAATTTTAGAAAAGTAAATAACAAAATTGTGACAGTTAACGTAACTAAACTTACCAGAAGTATTAAACCGAAAGTTAAACCACAATGTGAGTGGGAAGAGAGAATAAGTAGCGTTAGTCAAAATGGCGTAGCAGATTGCGTCACTGTAGACAATGGTTGCACCCTGTCAACGGGAAGGCACGTACAGTCACTGACTGACCTTCACGCGGCTGTTAGAGCTAAGAATTACGATTACGCGGACACAACAAGAAACTTTCCAGTGGGTTACGTGTTAGTTTAAAGTCACAGAAGTTAATAAAAGTGCACACAATTTTACTTGAGTTGGATGTAAAGGCAGCAGCTGGCAAAAGAAAATTCGATGTTGTAGTGTTGCACCAAATAAAGTATGAACACAGAGGCAATTTCATCATTTGCAACGATAGGTGACCCACGATCACCAGGCACTCGAGTTATTGGAAATGTTATTTAATTTTCTTTTCATAATGCCTATCTTCCTCTTCATCCATTGAGAACTAGATCGATCACATTTATCTTTCTTCTCTATATAAACGAAAAATAAGTTGTAACACATGGGAGAAGTTTACAGAGTAGGAAGATAACGGGTATTAAGTAAAGATTGAAACAAACTGATGTGATGTAACATGCTATTTCTTGACTGGGAGTCATCAGGTGAACAAAAAAATTATGGTTTTTTTTTTATTCCAGTTCCTGATCACAATATAAAGTCCGTCGACGATGACCTGTTTGAGTCAGTAATGACCATCATCAGATCTGTTGACTCAAACCGGTCATCGTCGAAGGATTTTATACTGTGATCAAAGAGTGGAATAAAAAAAAAGTTTAACAATACCTGGATCACTGTTTACAGTCGCGACTATGTCGCAGCTGGGGAAGAAAAATTATATTTGGTGATATTATACCAAAATCTGACACTGATCGACAATGAGAAGATACACGTAGTATTTAAACCAATCTGTGTAGCCAAACTACACTTAACTGCAGTCATAGAAAACAGCAGCAAAACGAGTCATGTTAGGGGAGATTTTGATAAAGATTACGTGTAAGTCAGCCAACTTAGTGAGAATTATGGAATTCTTAGGAGGTTTACGGCGATGTGTGATTTCCGCCAGTATTTAAGGATATGTTAGGGAGCAGACATACATGGTTCCATGAATACAAAATACAGACCTAACAATAAGGCCACATATGAGATTGTATACGGTACATAAAGGATTCACTAACGAGCCACTCATACGGGAATGTAACGCACATTACAAAGGTCATGACTGTTCTACAAAAGAATTAACTCGATGAGAGACAATTCACTCAGCCTCATGAGAAGCATCGCACTTTCATAAGAAATGCTTTTATTGCTGCTAAAGTAATGCAATGGGGGGAATTAGTATGAAAAATTAGACCATGTGCCCACACACGGAAAAATACTTAATCTATGAACACTGTAGGTGTAGAAAAATTTCAACTGTCAGTTACATTAAAAGATTAATTATTTGTCACAAGACCGGTTTCGGGCTTGTGCCCATCCTCAGTTCTTCATACATTCGTTACATGTTTATATTGCTGGAGATCGCCGTATAAATAATAAAAAACTATTTGCTGGTGACTAACCCTATACACGTAGGACAACTGTAAGTGGCAAGGCAGCATTTGACGAAAATGTATCTGTACTTACATTAAGATAAAGAATCATTGCTATAATTACGCTGTGGTGACAGTTTTTGGACTTAGTTGCACACTTTTTATCATTTTCACGGCCATATTTCAGTTTTATAAAGTTTAGCTTCGTATTACACTATTGCAACGTGCACTAGTGAAATATACTGTGTTCACTTACAAACATGTGGGCTATGGTCAAAGGGATAAAGATGGGAAAAGTCAGCAGCGCACAACACTGTAACTGCGAACCTGAGTCTTATTTCGGTCATTACGTTTTACGCATTTTCCGTTCAGTTCAAACACCTACGTTATTTAAACATGAGTCTCATTAAATATATGTAAATTACCATAAATTAATAGCCATTTTGATGAAAAATTCACAAATTACTCGCGTCAACCGGTCTGCTGTTGCCCAGCGGGTTCGTTAGCAATGCTCGACTATATTTTATTTATTTATTTATTTATTTATGCATTTATTTTACCTGGCAAGATTAGGGCCTTCAGGCCCTCTCTTACACCTAACCAGGCATACTCAGATTCAACAAATTTCAGTTTCTACAGAACATTAAGGACATATAACATGTTATACAGTATTAATGTTAAAGAAAAAAAATAGAGATTATAAAAGTAGTACAATGATAATTATAACAATCAAAAAATAATTATAACAATAAAGAATAATAATAATAATAATAATAATAATAATAATGACTATGTATATGAAAGTAAACATATTTTTCATTTATGATTGTCAGTCCTATTGCTAGTTGGGAATTTTCTCGTTATATTCTTGCAGCTTGTGAGTTATTCTCATCAAGCAGAGACATAAGACGATAGAATGAGGTGAAAGAGATATAGAAGAGGTAGATCGGTTAGAGGAAGAGAAATAGAATGGTAAAATTCGAAGCCATGATGGAGAGGAGAAAGAAAAAGATGAGAGGAGCACAACAGTGGTGGCTATACCGTCCCTAATATGTAAGTCTTGAGTTCCCTCTTGAATGTTGAGTGCTTCTGGATAAGACGCAGATCACAGGGGAGCGCGTTCCATAGTCGTATGGCTGAGATGGAGAATGACATGGAGAAAGATTTTGTGTTATGTAAAGGTACAGCCAATATGCTAGACGTATCCGATCTGGTATTGCGGTTGTGGAATGATGATAGGTGTTTAATGTGAGAAGATAAGTATTGGGGGCATCAGTGGCTAAGAAATCGATGAAGTAAGCACATCGTGTGGAGATCGCGTGCCGTATGTGGGCGTATCCAACCTAGCTGGAAGTATGAAGGACTGATATAATCATACAACCGTATATTGCATACGTATCTAGCGCAAGCATTCATCACTAGCTCGAGGCATCTCGAATTTTCACTATTTGTGCCGTGTTGAACTACATCACAGTAGTAAAGTTTAGGCAAGACTAGTGTTTGGACTAATTTTTGTTTAACATGGGTTGGAAATATTTTTCTAAATTTTTGAATTGCATGTAGGGAGGAGACCGATTTCCGGCAAGCTGTGACTGTTTGTTCTTCCCAGTTTAGGTGTTCATCCAAGATTATTCCAAGGTCTTTTACTGTTTTTGGTATGGTAGTTGGGTACCATTGAGGAGTATTTGAGGGACTGTTTCGCGAAAGTACCGACTGATTAACTTTGGATGAGATATAAGTATGACCTGGGGTTTCTCGGGGTTTAGTTTCAGACCTAGGTTCTGTGCCCATCGAGAAACAGAGCAAAGATCTGCGTTCATACTCGCTACTGCGTCAGCAATGTTCTATAGGTGGTAAACAATGGAATATTTCCACTAGATATCTGAGGTACCGTTGTCTGATTGCATCCTATTACAGAAGCTGGACCTCTGGAACTTTCGTTGACTTTTCCCTCTACATCGTTTGCTTTCATATATATACTGGACGCAAGTATCCAGCTGTTAAGTTGTATAAACATTTGATGGCCAGTATAATGTTTAACTTGAACAGTATATCTTTATTGTCCTAGGTTACAGGATACCGAATATAAAGTTTGCCATTGTATTCACTTTCAGTTTCTCATGCTGTGGAAGCTTTAAATAAGGGAATTAGTCTGGCCACGTACAGCGCAGCCGCGTGCCTAATGTACACACACTGTGTCGCCTTAAGCCGGGGCAAACTTTTGGCGGATTTGCAACCAACCCCCCCGGGGGGAAGCGCTGATAAGGCCGTCGAGCGAGTAGCCAAGTTTGGGGTCAGTCGGAGGTCGCGGCACTTAGCCAAGTCCAGGGCGCGCTTCAAATGGCTAACTGCCCGCAACTACTCCAGATACTGTACGGCGAAGTACGCAAACTAATAAGATCTCCCTCTAGTTTCTGATCTTCCTCCTCCCAAGAGAAGTCCTTCTCAGTCTCGTAAACAATGCCACTACAGACCCGTTTAGCAGAATACCATGGGGGCTGCGAGAGTGGTAATGCAAGAGCTGATGTGAGCAGTAAATTGCTTAATTTGATCTCTAGTAAAATACGTTCACGCCCCGCAACAGGAAAATACTGTAATACGATGAATTCATTTAAAAGCAATTGTCGACACTCTTACTCTCTTAGGACAACAGGCGTCAAACAGGTAGAAGGAGGCCACTGTTTAAAGGTTAGCCAGTTATTAAACACAGCCCAACCGTGCCGTAAGGAAATAAATTTCACTGAATATTTGTAAATTACTCATATTAAGGGTATCTACATATATTTAGAAAATATTACGAAAGATAATCAGTTATTCAGAATGACAGAATCGCATTATTTATTTTGTCCCCAACCGGTTTCAGCTAGTTACCAACCGTGCACAGGCAGGATAACGACTCCAGCGAGCGACCAAACGGTGTAAATAGCCCTGAAGATAACCCTATCGAGGGTTGAAACCGGTTGCCGGCCAAATAAATAATACGATTGTGCCTATGATTTTGATTAATTGATTATAAGTAAACCATTCGTTACCTAAAAATTTATGAAAGATAGCCGTTAACACAAATACATACCAAGACAAAAATAAGTAAATACAAAAGACGGCTTGCAGCTAAAGAATTATACGAGTGGAACGGAAAACTGTAGATGTGATGTAGATTTACAAACGAATAAATAATTACAATTTCGAAAAAATCGGATGAGTTAGTCACGAGATAGAGCTCCTCAAACTCAGCAATTCAATAACGCGTTGGTCCACCTCTGGTCCTTATGCAAGCAATTATTGACACATCGGCTGAGGAGTATTGTGCCATAACTCTTCAGTTGGCGCATTAGATTATCAATATCCTGAACTGGTTGGATGGCCCTGCCCATGATGCGGCAAACGTTCTCGATTGGGGAAAGATCCGGCGACCTTTCTGGCCAAGCTAAGGCTTCGGAAAGCAGGAATTCAAGCACAAAAAAATTCTCTTTGTGTGCAGGCGAGCACTATTTGCTGAAATGTACCGGGTGACAATTATTTAACCACACGAAAACAAGGAAATTAGTTACAAACTGCGGCGTGCACACACTTTATTCAGCATGTAAACATCATTAAATATATTCGTATTTACGTTATGATACGTTCAATGCGCCTGCCATCATTGACGATGATGTTATGCAGACGAAGACCAAAATTCTGCATGACCCGAGGATGATGACCTCCTGAATGGCTGTTCTCAGGTCAGCAAGGGTTTGGGGTTTTTGCTGTCTTTAATTAATTAATAACCCTACAAAAAGGAGACGCATGCGTTCAGATCCGGAGAAAACGGCTGCGAATTGAGGCCCATGCCAGTGGCCTGTGGGTACCACAGAGTCAGAATGCGGTCCCCGAAGTGCTCCTCCATGACGTCAGACACTCTCCTTCTTCGATGGGGTTGAGCTCCGTCTTGCATGAACCACGTCTTGTCAATATCATACTCACTTTGGATAACTGGGATAAAATCATCTTCCAAAACCTTCACGTACCGTTCGGTACTCACCGTACCATCGAGGGATATCGCACCGATTACTCCCTAACTGGACGTTGCACACAGCACAGTCACCCACTGAGGATGAAGACACTTCTCGATCCTTAAATGCGTATTCTCAGTGCCCCAGATGCGCTAATTTTGCTTATTGACGAACCCATCCTAATGAACGTTGGCTTCGTTTCTAAGGCAAACCATACAATTCCCATCATGGCCCGCGGACAACAGTGCAGTTTTAACGTCCTAACGCAAACCGTTTAAGGGGCTCCGGAACGCCCTATACTTGCAATGTTAAAATAACGCTTATAAATTACATCTTTCCTCACAAAGTATTTGAGGTAGGAAGTTGAACTTTTTACAGATTATTTATTGGAATATGGGCTACAACTTAACACAGGGATTTTACAAAATTTTAGTTCAGTTATTAAAGATGATTTTTTTTTCAGTTGTAATGAAAATTCACAACATTTTTTTGCAATTTTTTATTTATATATTCAAAAATATACAGTTTTTTGGAAAAAGGCTGTGTTAAGTTATGCAGAAGGTACTGTGTAACATTTACTGAATGTTTGAAACAAATATGTTTGGAAGATCCTTAGAAAACATGTAATTAGTATGAGAAAATAAAAGTTTTGGGAATCGAGCGACAAAGATTGGATTAACTTTTTAGTGCATTCCAGGTCCATAGGATGGATTATCTTCATCCTCTGCAAACTCCTCCTCCAGGCTTCTCTAGATCCTCCTCCTGTTTACTCTTGCTTGTATTTCTAGACTCTTTACAGCCCTGTCTGCAGCCCGAGGCGTTCCTTGTCTAAAGCAAGCATCGCTCGTACCATGTTAGAACCTATCTTCATTCCCATATTTCTAAATACCTTACACCTTACAATGTTGCCATCATTGAAAGTCGCAACAGCAACCTTACTTTTACTCATTATTATACTTCAACAAAACAGAGACTCAAGAAACAGAATTAATTACGAATATTTTCGAGATAGAGTAAATGAACATGAAACAATCGACAATCACACCAGCGATATATATTGAACCATCACAGGTTAGCCACAACACATACTTTATCTCATATCACTAAAATGTACCTGATGAACACGGACGTTAATAATAACACCATTTGACAGCAGTTTAACAGCGCCACAGTGGGTCACGCCCATGTAGAACACATTTCATGAAAAATTTAAAAATAGTTGTACTCTTCGGAATTGAATAAATTATATATCTATTAAAAGGTAATAGTCTGCAGATTCAGAAAACGCAAAAAAGTAAAAATTGAACTTTTCATGATGTTGAGCCTTTCCGGAGTCCCTTAAAAGATATGACGATTTTATTTCATATATGGTATTACAATCCCTGTAAGTGTAAAGCTACCGTCAATGACGGGCAACAAAAAGCACTTCTGTAAGGGTGCCGCGAAAGTCAACCAAAAGAGTCCTATGAAATCAAACAGTATCCCAGTTATCGATTCCTGGTTGTCGGGCTGTATGGCCGGTGGTAGCCTGATTGGTATCCCACTATTGTGTGGGGCGTCTTCAGACACACCTTCGCAGGTCATCTGGGTTCAATTCGAAGAGAGACTATCATCACTAAAGACAATTCTATGGCAGTCAATAAGGTTCTATGCCGAAGAAGTCTCTGAAGCCACCCAGGCGGCGGTGGGGCACCAACCTGTCTGTAGCCCGCCATACGGCACGAGACCCAGCAGTGGTGGTCTGGGGAGCCATTTCGTTTCATAGGAGGCCCGCCTTGGTTGTCAGCAGCGGCACACGTGGGACACAGCGGTACATCGATAATATTCTACGGCTCGTCTTGTTGTACACAATGGATAGCCATTCTTGGCTTACATTCCAGCAAGATAACGACCGCCGCCATACGACGAGTGTTTCTACCGCTTGCGTTTGTGTTTGCGAAACATTGCCCAACAAGGTAACTGGATGAGTCACAATTCGGAACGTTTGCAAAATTATGGGGGGGGCCTCAGATCGGCTTGAATTTTTAAGATGTAACATCCCATGTGGAAAATATTTTGCAGTATATTCCTCAGGAGAGAGACCAACAACTCTATCAATCAAACCAAAGTCTTTGCATAAGGGCCAGAGGTGGATAGGTGCGTTATTGACTTGCCCGATTAGTGAAGTTCTTCCTCATGAATCAATTATCTAATTTTTTTGATACTGTAAGCACTTGTTTTTTGTACATGAACGAGTACATCACATTTGGCGATTTCCCTCCCATTCTGATAATTCATTCGTGTTGCATCCTTTTCCTTTGTCTTAGAGTGTACTTAGCCCCAGCTTCGGAGTTACGTGCCCAAATTTATGCTTTTTTTCAAATAAAAGTATAGAACAACAATATTTACTAGAATAATTCTGTCAATAAGAACGCCTGAGATGAAGAATCACTCCGCTTGCGCTGAAATAATTCAGTAAATATTAAGTTTCGAAATAACTGGAGTCAACCAAAAGAAACGGTACAATCTTAGATTTTTACCACTGTGTCTAATAGAAACTGTTAACTATTAAAACAATATCCATCTACTTGTTACGAATAAACAAAATAACTGTGGGAATTACTAAAGTACATTTCAGAATTCTAAACACTTCTGCTATTCTCATTGTACTGATCTAACGTTATGAATAATTTAGCATAAATCTATAAGGCAGCAGCACGTTTCCGCTTGGTTTACCCTTTATAAGTTACCTCTGCAGCATACTTAGCGATAGTACAGCAGTAGAGTAGTCTACCAAAATAACAACTGGCAAATTCCCTGCGCACCTGTTCTTTATCACAGCCATATCCTGATAATATTGCTCGCTATGTTCATCAGAAATTTCCCTCAAACTGGAAGGGAAGAATTCGATTTGGGTTTGGTGGAAGTGAGTTTCAGACACTTCTTACAGCCAAGGTTTACCATAACGTGACAACAATACACCCGAAGGTTACTTATAATTTTGTGCTCTCATATTTACTACGATAAAAAAGTTTCTATATGGTTCTCTAATAGCCAAGAAACCGTTCTTCAATTCATTATCCCAGGAAACCTTTGAAATGCGTGGACCAACGGTGCTACACTTTTTATCATTTGATATATGAATAGCTCAAAGATTTCTTAAGTGACTGAACCAAGTACGTTGCCCTTGAGGGCGATTGCTCATCAGAGACAAGGGAATCTTCGGGAGTATCCCAGGAAAGTGTGATAGGACTGATATTATTTTCTTTATACATAAATGATCTGGCTGACATGATGGACAGCGATCTGCGACTGTTTGATGATACTGCAGTATAAGGGAAAATATCACCGATTGGTGACTGTAGGAGTATACAGAAAGATGTATGCAGATGCGATGAATGGCAGCTGGCTCTAAATGTAGAAATATGTAAGTTAATGCAGATGGTAGGAAAAACAACCCTGTAGTACTCTAATGCAGTATTAGTTTTGTGATGCTTGATACAGTCACGTTGATGAAATACCAAGTCGTAACATTGCAAAGCGATATCAAGTGGATTGTGGAAGTAAGGATGGCAGTAGTGAAGGCGTATGGTCAACTTCGGCTTGTTGGGAGGGCATTGGAAAAGTGTTGCTCATAGATTATTGAACATTGTGCGACATATTCTTTTGTTCTGCTCAGGTTTTTGAGATCCCAACAAGTCGGATTAAAGGAAGATATTGAGTAAATTAAGAAGCGTGCTACTAGATTTGTTGTCGGTACACTTCATCACGCGAGTGTTACGAATATACTCCGTGAACTCGAAAGTGAATCCTTGGAGGGGAGTTTTCTTCTTCTAACCGCTATTGAGAAATTTTAGAGAACAGCTGAATGCAGAATGCAGCACGATTCCATTGCAACGACAGTGCATTTCGCTGGGCCTCAAATACAGGATAAGGGAAATTAGAGTATGTAGACAATTGTTCTCCAACGTTTTATTTGCGAGTTGAACAGGAAAGGGAATGCCTTCTACCCTCCGCCATAGGAATTACGGTGGCTCGCGGACTATGTAGGCAGATCTAGATGTGTAAGGGGTTGTCAAAGGAAAACGAGACAGATGGAAAAATGTACTGTTTTTTATTTCGGGAGTAACCACTGTAGATGTCCTTCTGCAAAGTGAATCGACGGTCATGAGCCGATTTCTTCCAGGCTCGAAAATTTGATTGTCACTTGGGGAGAAGTCGGAACTGAATGGAGGACGCCTAAGGATTTCCCCGTGAAATATCTGCAGCGGAGTCGCCAGCCCACATGTTGCCACTGTTGTTTCTAGTACGTTACAAAAGTGTCCCTGGAAAGCCATTACACATCTTCCAAACAGTCATTGTCTCTCCCCACGCGATATTTTTAGAGCCCAAAAGAAAGGCATTTAGGCTGCCGAGTGTCTTCGGACGAAGAGGTGCAAGCCTGGACACAATTGTGGTTCCGTAGGCAACCGCAAACATTATTCCATTCAGGCAGTGACCATCCTGTGTCGCAGTGGGACAAATATATTCTCAGTTATGGCGATTACTTTTGAAATAATATTGCATCACGGGGTAGCCACGCTGTCGAAGCGTCTTGTCACGGTTCTCGCAGCTCCCCCCGTCAGAGGTTCGCGTCTGCCCTGGGGCTTAGGTGTGTATGTTGTCTTTAGCGTCAGTTAGTTTATGTTAGATTAGGTAGCGTTTAAGCCTAGGGGAAGATAACCTCAGCAATTTGTCCGATAGGATCTTACTACATATTTCGAAAAATTTTTTAAATAGTAAATAGCTTAGCAAATTTTTTTCCATCTGTCTCGTTTCCATTTCACTGCCCCTTGTAGATATACTCAATCGTACGACTTATTCCCTCAAGTACTTAAAGGTCCCACCTTGGTGACTCATTTGCTTTACAAAAAGAATATCATTTTCTAACACAACACCTGAAGTAAGATACTGAACTGTTACGACGTGAGCCTTGAATAATAGTTTTATTATACCGTTTAATTCTTTTCACATGTCTAAATTTTTCATACAGCCACAAACATTTCAGAAATTTTCCTTTTTAGATGAAAACTTTCTTAAAACAGTACTAGAGCTGAGTCTGAATTATTATTTGTGATATTCGTTATCAGAAAAATGGAACTAAACTAGTTAGCTAGTTACTTGGAATTTATGTTTTCACTGTTGAACGGTGTAATAATTGGGAAACAGGTTTGTCACGTAAAAAATTATGACTTATTCTGGTGTTGGAGCTTCCTTGCACAATAAAGCATTCTTACTGATCGGAACCCAATCATTCGCCTGGACTGCTTTGTCAGTATGAGCGATAGGGGCCCGAATCCGTGTTGGAGTCACGGCCTTGCATACAGTATTAATTAAGTTTCAAAACAGGCCTCATTTTGCTGGCATAACTGTGGTATCACCGCCAGACACCACACTTGCTGGGTGGTAGCTTTAAATGGGCCGCGGTCCATTAGTACATGTCGGACCCGCGTGTCGCCATTGTCAGTAATTGCAGACCGAGCGCCACCACACGGCAGGTCTAGAGAGACGTACTAGCACTCGGCCCCAGTTGTACGACGACCTTGCTAGCGACTACACTGACGAAGCCTTTCTCTCATTTGCCGAGAGATAGTTAGAATAGCCTTCAGCTAAGTCCATGGCTACGACCTAGCAAAGCGCCATTAACCAATTCTAGACAGAGTCTCACTTGTATCATCAAGAATGCTGTATACAAATGATGGATTAAAGTTATGTATTCCAGCAGCTACGTACTTTTCTTTATAGCATTCATTCCGTATCCTGTTTCAGACCTCAGCCAGCCGCTTGAGTTAAACGCATGCATTTCGGCCTCCCATTGCAACACAGTGTTGGCTCTTCTGCCAACCCTACATTGGCGACGAGTGTAAAAGTGTTCTTTCTACTTGCTTAAATTACTTGTGTCATGGCTTCGCCACAATTGTACTGTCCGAATTTTATCGCCTGCAGAATCAGCAGACGCAGGCCTCATTGGATGCCCTTGGACAGCTCGTTCAGGGTGAACGAGCAATGCAACACGATACGGCAGCCGCCGCTTCCCCGCTACCGCAGCCACAACATGCTGTTGCACCCTCATTCCGGTCATTTGCCCCGGATGTAGAAAGCTGGACGGAGTGGTCACGCCAATTTGGATTCCATCTCGCCGCCTACAGAATTCAAGGTAATAAGCGGCAGCCTTTTTTGTTAGCATCTGTCGGGGTGCAGACGTACCGTGTGATAGTGAAATTGTTTCTCCGACGCGACGTAGCAACACTGTCCTACGAAAAAATGTTGTCGGCATTGGACGCATATTTCTAAGAAACAGTCAATGTCGTTGCAAGAAGGTATACATTTTTCCGTACAAAACGTACGGCCGGTCAAACTAATCGGGAGTGGGTTGCAACATTGCAAGGCCTTACAAGGGATTGTGCTTTTGAGTGTGAATGTGGACTCCCTTATTCAGATACTATGGTGCGTGATGCAATTACACAGAACGTTTCTGATGTTCGTATACGGGAACAGGTTTTGAAACTAGTCAATCCCTCCCTTCAACAATTGATAGACATATTGGATAGGCAAGACACACTTGACTTTGCTCAGGAATCATTTGAAACTTCGCCAGCTGTGTGTCACATTAACCGGCCCGCCGGGCGAGCTGCACGGAACTGTAAACCGCCTTCGCGTACGTCCGCGCCGCCACATGTGCCGCGCAAGCGCGCTAATGCAGTGAAATCATGCCCGCGGTGTGCAACTAGACATTCGCGTGAGAATTACCCGTCACGCCAAGCTATTTGCTTTTTCTGTAATAAGAAAGGTCATGTTCAAAGTGTTTGCCAGAAAAAGCTCCGATCAGACACACACAACCATTCCAGGCACTTTGCTTAGCGCCGGAATCGAACCAAGGACACTCAGGCTCGTGAAACTTCGCCCATGGACATTCATGTAGTTAATTCCACACCGTCCAGTGCTACTATCTCTAACAGTGACTGTGTTCGTCCCACAAAAAGTGTGAGTCGACGTTGACGGAAATCCCGTCACGTCGCAAGTGATTCTGTACCAGTGTCTGTTCAAGTTGCACAAAACAGTCGCCCTTGTCGTCAGCAGGACAATAAACTTTTTGTAGATTTGGACTTTGCCGGACAAGTGATACCATTCCAGCTCGATACCGGAGCTGCAGTTTCATTGCTCAATCACGCCACGTACAAACAAGTGGGCGCACCTCCGTTGCGTGCCGCAAATGTTCAGCTCACTAGTTATTCAGGACAGAATATCCCTGTGTTAGGACACTGCAGCCTTCTTGCAACATACAAGGGACAAACAAAACTTGTGTCATTTTACGTCCTTCATTATTCTTCTGCAGTGAACTAGTTTGGTTTAGATTTATTTCAGTTGTTTAACTTGTCTATCGTAAATCAGGTCTTATCAGTGAACCAGACTGTGCCTTCCGCCAGTGTTTCTCGTCTATGTGAGGAATTTGCAGACATTTTTGCACCTGGCCTTGGTTGCGCTAAGACCTATGAAGCACATTTGGAACTGAAAGTCAACGCGCAACCGAAGTTTTTCAGAGCGCGCAATGTTCCCCACGCATTGCGTGATGAGGTCGCAATAACATTAACCGATTTAGAATCACAAGGTGTAATTGAACGTGTGCAGGCTTCTCTCTGGGCCTCACCCTTAGTAATTTTGCAAAAACCTTCCGGAAAATTGAGACTTTGTGTGGACTTCAAGGCAACAGTGAATCCACAACTAGTGCCTGCTACTTTTCCTTTACCCCGCCCGGAAGACCTTTTTGACAAACTGTGCCCGGGTAAATACTTTTCAAAGTTGGACCTAGCAGATGGGTACTTGCAAATACCGGTGGACGAAGAATCCAGCGCGTATTGGTGGTTAACACGCATCTTGGTTTGTACCGATTCAAAAGACTGCCATTTGGGTGTGCATCGGCCCCTGCATTGTTTCAGCAATATTTACAAACTGTTTGTGCGTCGGTCCCTACTGCAGCAAACTATCTGGACGATATTGTGATCTCCGCAAAGACGGAAACAGACCATTTGGTCAATCTACGAACATTATTTCAGGTCATGCGACAAAATGGTCATCGCTTGAGAAAGGACAAATGTGTGTTTTTTGCTCGTAACTTACCATATATGGGACATGTAATCAATGCCCAAGGCATACATCCGAGTCCAGAGCACCTCCGTGCCATACAGGACTTGCCTTCGCCGCAAAAATTGAAGCAGCTACAGAGTGTGTTGGGAAAAATTAACTATTACCATAAATTTTTGCCGCGCGCTTCTTCCATTTCAGCTCCGCTTCATCGCTTACGCCGTAAAGGTGTTCCGTTCGTCTGGTTGACGGAATGCGAAAGCGCCTTTCGCCAGTTGAAATCGGCGTTGCTTTCAGATACTTCCCTTAGCCCATTCGATCCCCAGAAACCCCTTTTGTTGATGGTAGATGCATCGGATTTCGGGATCGGTGCTGTGCTTGCGCACAAAGATGGTTCGCATGATCGCCCTATTGCCTTTCCGTCCAAATTGCTCTCGTCAGCGCAAAGAAATTATTCCCAGATCGAGAAAGAAGCTTTGGCTCTCGTGTTTGGTGTTACAAAGTTTCATGATTTCTTGTATGGTCGTCACTTTACTATCATCACAGACCACAAACCTCTGACATCGCTTTTTCATCCGAACAAGCCTGTACCTCCACGTACAGCGCAGAAATTCATTCGCTGGTCTCTTTTCCTCTCGCAGTACCGCTACGATGTCTTGTATCGGTCCACTGCTAAGCACGGAAACGCCGATGCGTTGTCCCGTTTGTCTGTTGCTGAGGATAGAGCATTCGATTCTTCCGAACTTGCTCGCATGTTCATTGATGCGGAAACCGATGATGTGGTCGAATCGTTTCCGATTGATTTTCGTCGTGTAGCTACCGCCACAGTTGCCGACCCTGTCCTTGCTACCGTTTTGCGTTTTGTTGCTACGCAATGGCCCTTGTCCAAGTCGCGGATCGAGGATCCGTTGGTTCGGCGATTTTTTGCTCACAAGGAGAGACTTTTTGTACGACGTGGTGTTTTGCTGTTGTGTTCTGATAATAATCAGTCTCGGGTCGTGGTCCCACGTTCGTTACAGTCCTCTGTCTTAAAGCTTCTCCACCAAGGGCATTGGGGTATAGTGCGAACGAAACAAGTTGCTCGTCGGCACTGTACTTTGTTCGGAATCGATGCTGCGATTACGCATATGTGCTCTTCTTGCATGGCGTGTGCCGAACAATAATCCGCGCCACCACGGAAATTCTTTGCATGGCCAAAAGCCACTTCCCCTGGGCAACGCTTACACATCGATTTTGCTGGTCCTTTCTGGAATGCTCGATGGTTGCTTGTTGTCGATTCCTTCAGTAATTTTCCTTTTGTTGTCGGGATGTCTTCCACGGCGTCATCTATCACCATCCAAGCGTTGTCTGCTGCCTTTTGCATTGAAGGTCTTCCACAGACTATTGTTTCCGACAATGGCCCACAATTCATGTCTGCAGAATTTCAGTCATTCTGCAAGGCCAAAGGTATTCAACATCTGACATCCGCGCCGTTTTCGCCTCAGTCCAACGGTGCCGCTGAAAGTTTGGTCCGGACTTTCAAATCACAGATGTTGAAATTGAAAGAGTCGCATTCTCGGGAGGACACGTTGTTGCTTTTTTTGACCTCGTATCGCTCTCAGCCCCGAGATGGTCGCTCGCCGGATGAGTTGCTTCACGGTCGTCCTCATCGAAACTTGATGTCTTTGCTGCATCCGCCGCATCAGGTTCCTGTGCAGCGGCAGACTCCTGCTTTTGCTCCAGGCGAAGTTGTATTCTATTGAAACTATCGCGGTTCACGGCGTTGGCTTGCAGGGCGCATTCTTCGTTGCCTCGGCCGCGCGATGTATTTGGTTTTGGGGGCCTCTGGTGAGGTGCGTCGGCATCTCAATCAGCTGCGCCTCTGTCGTCGCACGGGTTCTGCCGATCCCCATCTGCTTTCAGCGACGGTGCCGTCCGGTCAGCGCCCTGGGGACCCATCTACTGGCTCGCCTCATCCCCAGGTGTTACCGACGATGCCTTCCATTTTGCCCCATGGCGACGCGCCGCAGCCGCCGCCGCCACCGCCGCCTGTTCTTCTGCCGGCGCCGCCCGCAGTGGACGCTTCGCTGCAGCCGCCAAGCGCCTCCCTGGGTCACGCGCCGCCGATCGCTTCCCGTGACCAGCTGTCCTCAGCCATGGAACTCTTGCCCGCTCCGGACCACATGGCGTCATCGCGCGTCGGATACCCCGACGCAATGGAGGTCGAAACTTCGGCCCCTCCTATCTCTTTACGGGCGCATACACCGCATGTTGACGTGCACCCTGGACTAGGTTTCCAGGCGTTTCCTAGCTCCCCTCGGACCGAATCGCCGGGTGCGGGTGGCACAGCCTCGTCTGTTGTTAGGCTCCCCACCTCATCGCATACGTCAACATGGGGCCCTCCCCAAGGCGCGCGGAAGCCTTATAACACGACCGTTCGCCGATTTGCGGGGGAGGAATGTGGTGTCACCGCCAGACACCACACTTGCTTGGTGGTAGCTTTAAATCAGCCGCGGTCCATTAGTACATGTCGGACCCGCGTGTCGCCACTGTCAGTGATCGCAGACCGAGCGCCACCACACGGCAGGTCTAGAGAGACGTACTAGCACTCGGCCCCAGTTGTACGACGGCTTTGCTAGCGACTACACTGACGAAGCCTTTCTCTCATTTGCCGAGAGATAGTTAGAATAGCCTTCAGCTAAGTCCATGGCTACGACATAGCAAGGCGCCAATAACCAATTCTAGAGAGAGTCTCACTTGTATCATCAAGAATGCTGTATACAAATGATGGATTAAAGTTATGTATTCCAGCAGCTACGTACTTTTCTTTATAGCATTCATTCCGTATCCTGTTTCAGACCTCAGCCAGCCGCTTGAGTTAAACGCATGCATTTCGGCCTCCCATTGCAACACAGTGTTTGCTCTTCTGCCAACACTACAGTAACTCTTTTACAAACAATCTGTAGGCTACTGCTAAGACTGTCGTCCAAGATATTTTTTGTCTGCCAGTGGTGGTCCAGCCTCTGTAATATTTGATAACAACGGTAGAGGTAACTCACGATCTCATGCTGCGTGAGCAAGTCCTATATGAATAGCTCACTTGATAAGAGCGTTGTTCTGAAGAGACAACGTTCCGTGTTGATGTCTCAATCGGGACAAAGTATTAATGAGCTACGAAATTGCAGATGAGCGCACATTCCAGTGACGAGTGACAATTCATTCTGGAAACTGCAAAAGAGATCGCAGTTAGTGCGACTAACATAATAAATAAGTTGGAGCCCTTCCACCAAAATGTCATCAGAAAAGAGGAACTGCCTGTACCATTCGTTCGTGCCAGGTTAACGCTACTTACAGACGCTGTAGCATAATGAATTTAACATAGTTCTACTAGTATACTCATCACGCCTCTCATGCTTTCTCATAGAAATGATTCCTCACTCGACTGAGTATTCTCCAATTCAAAGGTACCGAGTTGAGATTCCAGTCCAGCTCATAGCTTCAATGTGCTAAGAAGTTATTTTTCAATTGTTTACAGATTGTTTGTGCAAGAAGGCAGTTCCTCGAATCAGTTCTTTAATTATTCTGCTTGGTAAGAAATGAGAGAGACGAGAACTTGAAAGGAGTCTACTGGGGTACAATTGTATGTGGCACGTGAATATCATAATAAATATAGTGTGAACGAAAATTTAACTATGATTTTATAAACGGTATATGACTTGGTAGGCTTTATAGTACTGATCTCTAGCTGTGCGCTACCGCAGAGCCGAAGATACTCCTTCTGGTCTGGGACCAATAGTGTTGGGGTAAGAAAGCGCTAGGCACACAATAGTGGGTAGCTCTCTGTGAGCTTAAAGAGGGTGGAGCAGGCAGTTTCTGTGGTGTGCTCTGTGAAGCCACCAAGTGTTACAGTAATGTAGGAATGAAGAGAACAGGTGAACAGAAGTCTTATGGCTGTCAAGGCAGAGATTTTTAATTTATGTCTCTCGTTTTGCTAGCGAGTTAATATAGATGAGTTGGCTGTTAATTGTCAATTGTTGAGTAACTTCACAGTGCACGTAAACTGATTTGATATGAAGGCTAGTTAGATATTCCATTTTTGTAATGTCTCTAAGTTTTGTTTTACAGAGCTATATGTAATTTGATAATTTGCGTTTATGATGGTTTATTGAGGTCAGATAATACTTGCTGTATAAATCTCATTTGTAACAGTTTTTAAATATTTCTTTATAATACTTAAGTGAGGGCCTGTGCACATAATAAATAAGTTACTCTCTTATCTCTAAAGCAGCAACGATGGAATGCGATATATTCTGGTCTGTCATAATAAAATAAATATGCTAGCTACAGGTTCAGCAGTGTTCAATAGTGGCCATAATACTTTGGATTCTACATGAAATTCTTTTGGCTGGTAAATGAAATCGTTTAAGAAAAATCCAAGTTCTTTGAAGAAGACCTGGACAGGAAGGCGGTAGCGATTGTGGTGAAATACTAACACAGATTTTTTTGTGGAATTGTATTGCCATTAAGTTTGTCTTGTCAAAAACATCTGACAACTGAAGTTAAGTTGGTCAGAAAAATACATCATAATTACTAAACGATTCACGCACAAAGAGATTCGCACAGCAAGTATTATCTAACCTCATTAAACCGGCATAAACGCTAATAATCAAATTAATTATAGCTCCGTTAACAAATCTTAGAAACATTACGAAAGTCAAATATCTAACTAGCCTTAGTGTCAAACCAGTTTACGTACATTCTGGGGTTACTCAACAGTTGACAGTTATCGGCTAACTCATCTATACTAACGCTCTGGCAAAACGAGAGTCATAAACATTAAAAATCTTTACCTTTCTAGCGAAAATACCTCTGCATACATGTTATCTTAATTCCTACATTAATCTAACATTTGGTTACTTCAAAGAGCACAAAAGCTGCCTACTCCATTCACTTTCGCTCACAGACAGTTAATAACTTAACTACAATTATTCGCCAATTGCTCTCAGACCAGAAGAAGTATCTTTGGGTCTGCAATTGTGCACAGTCAGCGATCGGCACTATAAAGGCTGTCAAAGACATACATTGCTTAAAATATCATACTTCCATTTTGGTTTGCATTAATATTGTTATCAGATTCGTGTGTCACAAACGAGTTTATCCCAGTGGACTCCCTTTCAACATGATAAGAATGTGTTTCCGATAAGATGTTTATCTCTGTAATTTACAAAATAATAATTCAACTTATATTTATGGAGATAGATACATGTAAGAAACGTTACCCTTTACGCTGAGCTTTGAACATAGCTTATTGGGTTATTTTCCAGAAAGCTACACCAACGAGCGATAATTTTTTAAATAACACATTATTTTATCTCATTAAATAGCTGATGTATTCAAACCATTTCATTTTCAGTTAGGGAGCAAGAAACGTTCTAAGCTTTAGGTTTGAATGCTACATACTGTACATACGTTGCTGTGTCGTTATGAGTGCTCTGCTTCCGGGATATTCATTTACGTAAGACGTCCCAGTTCCCATTTTCCTGAGTAGAATATTCAGTGGTCCTTCTAAAGGGACTGAGGACGAAATGTAAAGCTGTAGGTGTCAGGGAACGAAAAGTTTCCCCGACGCGCTGCTTGAATTTATGAACGTTTACATTGTAAAATGTATCCTTACACTACGGATATCGACGTGCAGCGAACGTGGCATACACATCCAACAAGATTGCTTACAGGCTGTTTAGTTTTGCATTCAGGAAAACAGATCTTCGTATTCCGATCAAACTTGCCTTTGCAATATCCAGAATATTTACTAGAGTTGTCTCTGATTACTTAAACTCCAATCAAGCAAAGGGAAATGCTAGCTTTGAATGAGACCAGAGAACATTTGAATATTCCTAAGACCTGAAGTAAACTATCAGATGAAATGATGCTAGTCGCAATTAGAAAGACGGTAAGTCAGACCTTCGTCAGATTATCCTGATGCGGTTTTCAGTGATCTCCCGTAATGTCCATCTGGTTTGTTAGAAAGGGAAAATCCGAATTCCTTCCTCATTCTTCCACAAACCGAACTTGCACTCTGTCTCTAAGGACTTTAAGGTACAATGGATTTTAAACTACAGTCTGCCTTTTTATCTTAAACCAAAGTGTAGAATGGAAGTATGAGTACGATTCATTTGTGGATGTTACTGAGTTTTGAGAAGATATTTAACCCCATTTCAAAGACCTCGTTGCAAAAAACGCATGATAAACAATTCCTTGATTCAACCTACCTTATGACATTGAAGTATAAATCGGTCAGTGCTACATCTCACATTCTGACTGTGGGATATACAAAAGTGAAAGAGGAGTCGGAGGAAAAGAGAGAGCTTTCGGAAACTCGAAGTCAGAAACAGAGAAAGCTCTCAGTCGCCTGTCCTGTAAGGGCCTCGTCGCTACTGCTGTAAAGGCCTAGTTGCCACTGCTGTCACGGTAGGTCGAGTATGTGAGTTCGTGAGTCGGCTACTGGTGCAGTACACCGCTAAGACAATTCCTCCCTGCCACTATTACACAGCTCTATGCCCAAGGATCACGTAACAGGATAAGAGAACGAAGGTTCTGCAACCTCCAACAAATTAGTAACAAAGTCACACAAATGAGTTAAAAGATTTACTCACCTTTGTAACTTGTTTAATAATGAAGTTTGCAACACTGCTTGTAACAAAACACAAAAAAGCCCTCAATGGCTAAGTGTAAGTAAACGTAGGTAAACTTCACTGTATATAGCAAATGCAATTTACAACAACTGTATGCTCACTTCTAAGAGATCACTAAACGACGTGCCCAATCTAAGTTAGCCCTGGACAATGATCTACAGGGTAAGTCACAAAGTAGTGCCACCAACAATAACTCCGAAAGTATGGTAGTTGCTCAAAAGTTTGTGAGACAAATGTTGCATGGGACAACGGGGGCCATAATATGACGTTCGTTTTTGTTGCTAGGTGGGGTCGCTTCAGAGATATGAAGGTCAGCATTGTTCTTTTAAATGGGATGCTTTAGTTTGGTACTTATTTTCTGATAGCTATCGAGACGAATCCAATGATGTGTAACAGTAAGGTTTACATGTCAATGGTACGTTAGATGGATACGCCATATTCGGCAAATATTAACTATTAGCACGATATACGCGAGACAGGTGCCGCAGTGACAAGGAATACAACTGAACCCATGACAAGAAGATTGCAACACTGCATTGATACCACTGGCCACCACTTCTAACACCTTATTGACCCTCGTTGACCTTAGGCAGTCAGGTAAGAACTCTCTTACCCATTTCACTTTTTCAGTACCTTTAACAAGTACAGTGCAGTTTGTTGGTAGCACTGATTTGATGGAGTTTAATGCACTATCCAGTGAGACTCCAACTGAATTAATGTTGTAGTGGTGATGGTTCTCGGCCAAACATTTTGCTGATTCGATATCAAGTTCGTAATACGGTGTTGTACATTGAAGAACGTAACTTCCAGAGGCAAACACTGTTCCATCATCGCACAGCATTTGGAATGCTAAGTCCTTAGGAACAAATTCATTCACACATGTCTTGAAGCCTTGACAGTCGAAGATTACAGTATACATCTTGTAAGAAAGTTACACACACAAACTTGCTGCTGCTGCTCGTAGATGTCGACGTTATCGGTTCAGAGGAAATGATGTGCTGTGCTCCAAATCACCCCCCTTTATGTATTAAAATTCGAGTACAGCCGGTTAAAACAACTCCTGTTTCGACGGTTTCTCAATACACACTAATAGGAACGTCTAGTATCACCGAACCAAGCAAGTCTACAAGCTTCTCATTTACGGAGAATGCGAACTCAATTCAGTGGGAATTAGAACCTTATACGCTGAAAGATATCCTCGACGTACTCATCCTACACGTCGTACATTTAAATATGTCTATGATAAACTGAGAACAACTGGATCTATAACGCATGGGAAACATATCCGACAAAGTAAAGGTTTTCTAACAAGGAAACGGAAAGTGGTACTCTTACCGTTGTGGTTCGAGATCCTTGTGTTAGTTTTCATCAAGACGCAGGGGAATCTGGCATGAGCCAGAGTAGTGTTGTTCGTGTTCTGCATCGCCGTGAATATCATCCCTGCCGGATCAGTCTCTACCAAGAATTAACTGTTACGGTTTGAATGCGTCGCATTGAATTCTGCCGATCGGCTGAACTTCATATTCAGAGGGATGACACATTTATTAATTTGATTTTACTTACTGACGAGACTACATTCACGAACCATGGAAATGTTAATTTGCATAACATGCATTACTTGGCAACTGAAAATCCATGTTGGCTGCGGCAAGTTGCAAAACGAAATCCGAGGTCGATGAACGTATGGTGTGGGATTCTGGAGGACCGAATTATAGGCCCCCATTTCATCGACTGAAATTTTTATGGTAGGAAGTACACCACATTCCGGCAAGAAACATTAGGTCTGTTATGGGAAGAAACACCTTTAGGAACAAGGAAAAGAATATGGTAACAATCCAGTGGGGTTTTTCGTTGGTGGCTAGATATGAGTTGCGAGACAATTTACAAATCGTTGGATTGAACGTGAAGGAGATGTGTCGTGGCCGGCTCGTGCGCCAGACTTGACGCCTCTGGATTTTAAGCCCGCATCTCGTGGTCGTGCGGTAGCGTTCTCGCTTCCCACGCCCGGGTTCCCGGTTTCGATTCCCGGCGGGGTCAGGGATTTTCTCTGCCTCGTGATGGCTGGGTGTTGTGTGCTGTCCTTAGGTTAGTTAGGTTTAAGTAGTTCTACGTTCTAGGGGACTGATGACCATCGATGTTAAGTCCCATAGTGCTCAGAGCCATTTGAACCTCTAGATTTTATCTTGTTGGGATTCGTTAAAGACGTTGTTTGTAACACCTTAAGATATGCTAGAGAGAATTGTCAGAGCGTATTCTTCGATAAGCGCCAATGTGATAAGGAGTACCACTCAATCTATGATAAGAAGATTGCAGCAATGCGTTGAACCCAATGGGCATCACTTCGAACATCTGTAAATTGACGTTCATGCCACTTTTGTGACTTTCACTGACCATCAAAGACCTTACTGTTACACGTCATTGGATTCATCTCGATATCCGCTATCAGAAAATAAGTACCAAACTATAGCAGCCCACTTAAAAAAATTTGCCTTCATATCTCTGATGCGACCCCACCTAGCAACAAAAAACCAACGTAATATATGGCCCTCGTTATCCCATGCAACTTTTGTCCCATAAAGTTACCCGTTCCTCTCATACTTTCGGAGTTATTGTTGTTGGCAATAGCTAGTGGCGCACCCTGTACAACAAAGTGGGCGAGAGCTTCTCTTCTGTCTTCCGAGTTGTCGCCGGGTCATTGGCAGATTGCACTCGACCGGCAATTGGCCGAGGCGGAGCTCTTATCTTCATCCTCAGCGCCGCCAGTGGCGCTGGTGGAACTCGCGCAAGTGGTGAATCTCTATGGCACTGGCTGCAGCTCCCATCTTTGCTCCTCTGATGCTTTTGCCCTGGCTGTGTCTTGTTAGGACGGCACAACAGTGTCAATGCATAGTATCTGAACTACTTCGTTTTACTGCTGAGACTGTACTTTTAGCCTCATGCCGGAGGTTAACATCTGGAACGAATGAAGAACTTAACACATAATGTGCGAAAGGGAGTCTCGACATCAACTACAATTAGGTGAACATTATGGACAACGGACACACAGTAAAACAAATCGGTAAAGTTAACACAGAAGTATCTGTACGTTTTATTGGGTTGTTTTGTGCATGACAGTTGAAAAAAGCGACTGTTTAAGCCATAAAATATACAAACAGGAGACTACATTAGTAAGGCAGGCAAGAGAACAAGATGTGGATCAGGGAATAGATTCCTACATCATCGTAGGGGACTGAAGGCTTACGTGTCGGTCAGTTTGTCGCCTGTTACCTTTGTATGCTGCCGATGCACTACAGCGAATACGTCCACACCTGGAGACATTCACTTTTGCACTCATATGTGTCAGTGAGGCAGCACACGAGCTCTGAAGCACGAAGAAAGAAAAAAAAGGTTACGGTTTAACATTCGCGACCACTGCGAGTCCATTACACACGAAGCAGTTACTGGTTACAGAAGGACGGAGAGGTATGTCGGCCGTGTCCATTCAAATAACAAGCAATGACTAAAGCAGCACAAAATTTAAATCTTGCCACACCCGAGAGTGAAATTTTATTTGAAACCCTCGCTCCATTGTACTATGAAGAAAAGAGCGGCGCTATCAAATGTATACATTCTAATCTCTTTCTGTGCAAAATATGCAACTGTTAAACTTGAACCCTTAACATAAGCTGCTAGGTTATACAAAAGGATGGATTATTTCTATGAAAATGTCCCTCTGCCCCTTTTATCTTCTTTCGAAAAGTATTTAACACGCAAAAAGTATTTACATAACTAATTAAGACAAACACGCTTAACACACCTGCCACAATAATCCATCGTCGCAAAGGGGAAAGGAAAAGTGGTTAAAACTTCAACCCACAAAAGTAAACTTATACTTTCGGTCAGAATAAACGGTATATGAGAATCTAAATAGCCCACGGCAACAATAGATCTTATTCTATCGGTGGAAGCGTAATGTCAGGCAGAACGTGATGAACCTTCTTCACAGAAAGGACTACTTACATACTGTGGCAATATAACTCTCATGAAGTAGGAAGCAATGTCCTTAACGGTCAGGCACATGTATTTATATTATTGTACACGTAAAGCACTCCTGAAAATGGAAAAAAGAACACATTGACACCGGTGTGTCAGACCCACCATTCTTGCTCCGGACACTGCGACAGGGCTGTACAAGCAATGATCACACGCACGGCACAGCGGACACACCAGGAACCGCGGTGTTGGCCGTCGAATGGCGCTAGCTGCGCAGCATTTGTGCACCGCCGCCGTCAGTGTCAGCCAGTTTGCCGTGGCATACGGAGCTCCATCGCAGTCTTTAACACTGGTAGCATGCCGCGACAGCGTGGACGTGAACCGTATGTGCAGTTGACGGACTTTGAGCGAGGGCGTATAGTGGGCATGCGGGAGGCCGGGTGGACGTACCGCCGAATTGCTCAACACGTGGGGCGTGAGGTCTCCACAGTACATCGATGTTGTCGCCAGTGGTCGGCGGAAGGTGCACGTGCCCGTCGACCTGGGACCGGACCGCAGCGACGCACGGATGCACGCCAAGACCGTAGGATCCTACGCAGTGCCGTAGGGGACCGCACCGCCACTTCCCAGCAAATTAGGGACACTGTTGCTCCTGGGGTATCGGCGAGGACCATTCGCAACCGTCTCCATGAAGCTGGGCTACGGCCCCGCACACCGTTAGGCCGTCTGCCGCTCACGCCCCAACATCGTGCAGCCCGCCTCCAGTAGTGTCGCGACAGGCGTGAATGGAGGGACGAAAGGAGACGTGTCGTCTTCAGCGATGAGAGTCGCTTCTGCCTTGGTGCCAATGATGGTCGTATGCGTGTTTGGCGCCGTGCAGGTGAGCGCCACAATCAGGACTGCATACGACCGAGGCACACAGGGCCAACACCCGGCATCATGGTGTGGGGAGCGATCGCCTACACTGGCCGTACACCACTGGTGATCGTCGAGGGGACACTGAATAGTGCACGGTACATCCAAACCGTCATCGAACCCATCGTTCTACCATTCCTAGACCGGCAAGGGAACTTGCTGTTCCAACAGGACAATGCACGTCCGCAAGTATCCCGTGCCACCCAACGTGCTCTAGAAGGTGTAAGTCAACTACCCTGGCCAGCAAGATCTCCGGATCTGTCCCCCATTGAGCATGTTTGGGACTGGATGAAGCGTCGTCTCATGCGGTCTGCACGTCCAGCACGAACGCTGGTCCAACTGAGGCGCCAGGTGGAAATGGCATGGCAAGCCGTTCCACAGGACTACATCCAGCATCTCTACGATCGTCTCCATGGGAGAATAGCAGCCTGCATTGCTGCGAAAGGTGGATATACACTGTACTAGTGCCGACATTGTGCATGCTCTGTTGCCTGTGTCTATGTGCCTGTGGTTCTGTCAGTGTGATCATGTGATGTATCTGACCCCAGGAATGTGTCAATAAAGTTTCCCCTTCCTGGGACAATGAATTCACGGTGTTCTTATTTCAATTTCCAGGAGTGTATATATATTTTTTTTCGCAATCTAAGAATTTTGTTAAGAGTAAACGAGGGGTAATCCTACAGCGGGACTACCGAGGATGTAGAATGAGTCATTAATTTCGTAACAGCTTTACGCCTCGAAGGTCATGAATATTTGTTTTAGAATCATACTATCTTAGTTATACAACATCAAGAAATGCCATAATGTTACAATAAGTACAGGAGTATATTCAGACACATGTGCGTCAACCAGTTTTAGTAAGCATATGCCACTTTCTAAGTAATGACAAAATTTTTGAAGCGGTACATTATTCTAAGCTGTCGCTATGGTCTGGTGTCTGTTGAAATACGTTTTCACTGTGCTATTTCTTAAGAGGCTATATAGAGGTATCGGTGAAATTTTATTTGGTGTCTTATTAAAAACTGCTGGGAAAGTTTGGTCTTCTTATCTGTCGATGACACCACTTTCATAGAAATGTAGTGCCTCAGCAAGGTGCACTGCTTTTGTGCTACATAATGTCAGATTCTTTTGCGTCACGATGCATGAGATGGTAGGTCCCCATTTTAATATGGCAGTTTTACTACAGCCAATGTCCAGGTTAAGACGATTAAGTGATCTCCAGGTTGGCCTAGAATGACTGCTTCCTGGGGGTAGCTCCTCATTTGGTGGTAGCCAGTCACCTTTAGCTCTTACAAAGGCGGTGCTACCTGAGACGTGGCTTCTCCCGTTACAAAGACGTCGGGCAGCAGGTTCATATCCATCAGGTGTTTGTCTGTCCTCAGTGTTGTCTTTGCCCCTTTCGAATTTCGCTGTTAGTATCCGCCTGATATCGGGTGGAGCTGCTCTGACCTGAACCTGTACCTTCTCGGCTGGTGTTGGTCTCAAGCGTCCTGTCACCTGGCCGCAGGTTTGGTGAAGACCAATACCAACACTTTACGAATGGTAGGATTGAACCAAACGAGGGAAGCATATTCTCCTGCCGAACTGCACAAGGCTAGAGCCCACGTCCGAAGTACATGTCCCCAACTTGTGCCTTTGAGTTCTTTTAAGATACTTTTTCATTCTGCGGCCTTCATTATGTCTCTGTCACAATGTTAATTGAATGCCAGACTCGTATCAAGAATGATCTCTAGGTTTTTATGGGCAGAGCTGTGACTGAGTTGAGTTCCGAGAGATGAGACTTTCAACCTGTAAATAACATATTTGTTACCGACATGGAAAGTGCCGACTGCTGTTCTGCTTGGATTTGGCTTCAGTCTGTTGGCCTCTTCATACTTTCACATCTCGTCAAGAGCAGACGAAAGTTATTTTTCAACGCCTTCAAATGTTTTATTCTGGGTAGGGAGGGCCAGATAATAGGCATAAATAAATGTGGTGTAATTCTTGTTAAGTGGTTGATCGTTGGTGAACAAGTTAAACAGTGTGGGAGCAAGAGTGCTTCCTTGGGCAAGACCATTTCTTGTTTTCCGCCACCGACTTTTGGTGATTTGAAAACTAACACAGAATCTTCTTTTGCTGAGCAGCTCTGCACTGATCTTCATAAATGTGTACTCTTTGGTTGTCGTGCACCCCTTTTCTGACGTTACCTGACGTTTACCGTGTCGTACGCCGCACTCAGGTCGAAAAGGCAACACCTGTGACAAGACTGTTGTCGAAGCCTTCCTCGATATACTCGGTAAGTTCGATACCTGCCCTGTGAAAGACCACCCAGGTAGGAAGTCAGCTTGTTGTCTAATGGACATATCTGTAATGAGCGGGATGAGTCGGGTTGGAAGAACTCGTTAAGATAGCCTGAAAGAATGGTGGAGTAAGGATGCTGGGTGATGATTTGCTAGATCGTCCATTGATTTTCCGAGTTTGATCGGCGTAACAATTTGATCTTGTCTCCAGAGCTTCGGAATGTTAAACTTCTCCAAACAGTTGTTGACTATTTGACGATTCCTGGCAATACCTTACGTGTCAAGGTGTCCTTGCAATTCTACATGTACACTGTCTAAGCGACAATTTTTCCATCTTTCAGAGCTCGGATAACATTAGTGATATCTTCTATTTTCAAGGGGCTGCCAGTATCTCATTTCACTGTACATCGCGTGTTACTTTATCAATAGTCTTCAGACGCTTCCTGCTGCAGTTACCATTAAGCAGACGTTGCAGGTCGATTTTATTTGCAAAATCTTACAGCTTCGTGGGGGTCGTTGAATAAGTTCATTATTGTCTCATTGTCATTTTCTTAGGGATGTTGACATTGTAATGACGAAACATCTTACCTACTCTCTTCATTTAGACATCACAAGCCAGTATACTGGTCTGAAAATATCCATGTAAGCGGCTGAGGCTAGTAATCACAATTTTCTACATTGCGATCTTGGCGAAATAAAGTCTTTTAATTAAACCTACAACATTCACGTATACAGACTGCAGTCTCACATTAATGTGACCACCAACTATGTTCGACGTCAACGTGCAATAACCATTCACAGACAGCTTGTGACAACACTAGCAGTGGAGGGTATATAAAGCATGTCGGGGGGCGCGGAAATGAGTGAAGTAGTTGCCATGAAGCGGAAAGGAAGCCATTTATCTGAGCTCCAAAAGGGCATGATAATTGAATTTCGAGTCAAGGGTAGAAACATTTACGAAACGGCTAAGTTTGCAAACTGTCCGCATGCCGCTGTGGTTAATGTACAGGGTGAAACTTATTGAATTTCATAAAAAAGGCAAATTAGATACAAAGTACGGAGTGCACTCACTTTATTCAACAAGTAAACGTCACTATAGATATTCGTATTTAGGTTATGACATGTTCGATATGCCTGCCATAAATGACGATGATGTGGGGCAGACGAATAGCAAAATTCTGACTCGCTGAAGTGTCGGAAGATCGATGCTGTCTATGACATTCTGAATGGCTGTCGGTTTTGAGGTTGTCGCTGTACACATTCCTTTCATTATCTACAGGAGAATATGGCGGCCAATGGAGGCCCATGACCGTGGCCCCTGGGTACCCCAGAGCCAGAATGCGGTCCCCAAAATGCTCCTCCCGGTCATCAAACACTCTCCTGCTTCGATGAGGTCGAAATCCGTCTTGCATGAACAACATCGTGTCGAAATCACGGTCACCCTTAATGTTGTTGTTGTGGTCTTCAGTCCTGAGACTGCTTTGATGCAGCTCTCCATGCTACTCTATCCTGTGCAACCTTCTACATTCGCAGAACTAACTGCAACCTACATCTTTCTGAACCTGCTTAGTGTATTCATCTCTTGGTCTCCCTCTACGATTTTTACCCTCCACACTGCCCACCTATACTAAATTGTTCAAATGGTTCTGAGCACTATGGGACTTAACTTCTGAGGTCATCAGTCCCCTAGAACTTAGTACTACTTAAAGCTAAGGACATCACACACATCCATGCCCGATGCAGGATTCGAACCGGCGGCCGCAGTGGTCGCGCGGTTCCTGACTGTAGCGCCTAGAACCGCTCGTCCACCCCGGCCAGCTATACTAAATTGGTGATCCCTTGATGCCTCAGAACATGACCTACCAACCGATCCCTTCTTCTAGTCAAGTTGTACAACATTTTCTCTTGTCCCCAATTCTATTCTATACCTCCACATTAGTTACGTGATCTACTCATCTAATCTTCAGCATTCTTCTGTAGCACCACATTCCGAAAGCTTCTATTCTCTTCTCGTCCAAACTATTTATCATCCATGATTCACTTCCATACATGGCTACACCACACACAAATACTTTCAGAAACGACTTCCTGACACTTAATTCCATACTCGATGTCAACGCGTTTCTCTTCTTCAGAAACGCTTTCCTTGCCATTGCCAGTCTACATTTTATATCCTCTCTACTTCGACCATCATCAGTTATTTTTCTCCCCAAATAGCAAAACAGCTTTACTACTTTAAGTACCTCATTTCCTAATCTAATTCCCTCAGCATCACCAGATTTAAATCGACTACATCCCATTATCCTCGTTTTGCTTTAATTTATGTTCATCTTATATCCTCCTTTCAAGACACTGTCCATCCCGTTCAACTGCTCCTCCAAGTCCTTTGCTGTCTCTGACAGAATTACAGTGTCATCGGCGAACCTCTTAGTTTTTATTTCTTCTCGATTGATTTTAATACCTACTCCGAATATTTCTTTTGTTTCCTTCAATGCTTGTTCAATATACAGATTGAATAACATCGGGGAGAGACTACAACCCCGTGTCACTCCCTTCCAAACCATTGCTTCCCTTTCATGTCCCTCGACTCTTATAACAGCCATCTGGTTTCTGTACAAAGTGTAAATAGCATTTCGCTCCCTGTATTTTACCCCTGCCACCTTTAGAATTTGAAAGAGAGTACTCCAGTCAACACTGTCAAAAGCTTTCTCTAATTCTACAAAGGCTAGAAACGTGGGTTCGCCTTTCCTTAATCTTTCTTCTAAGATAAGTCGTAAGGAACTTATCTTAGAAGAAAGATTCTAAGATAAGTCGTAAGGTGCCCATGAACCATGGACCTTGCCGTTGGTGGGGAGGCTTGCGTGCCTCAACGATATAGATAGCCGTACCGTAGTTGCGACCACAACGGAGGGGTATGTGTTGGGTGGCCAGACAAACGTGTGGTTCCTGAAGAGGGGAAGCAGCCTTTTCAGTAATTGCAGGGGCAACAGTCTGGATGATTGGCTGATCTGGACTTGTAACACTAACCAAAACGGCCTTGCTGTGCTGGTACTGCGAACGGCTGAAAGCAAGGGGAAACTATAGCCGTAATTTTTCCCGAGGGCATGCAGCTTTACTGTATGGTTAAATGATGATGGCGTCCTCTTGACTAAAATATTCCGGAGGTAAAATAGTCCCCCATTCGGATCTCCGGGCGATTCCATGCCTACTACAGTAGTACAAGTTTATATGCCAACTAGCTCTGCAGATGACGAAGAAATTGAAGAAATATATGATGAGATTCAAGAAATTATTCAGGTAGTGAAGGGAGACAAAAATTTAGTAGTCATGGGTGACTGAAATTCGACAGTACGAAAAGGGAGAGAAGGAAGCATAGTAGGTGAATATGACTTGGGGCTAAGAAATGAAAGAGGAAGCCGTCTAGTAGAATTTTGCACAGAGCATAACTTAATCATAGCTAACACTTGGTTCAAGAATCATGAAAGAAGGTTGTATACATGGAAGAATCCTGGAGACACTAAAAGGTATTAGATATATTATATTATAATAAGACAGAGATTTAGGAACCAGGTTTTAAATTGTAGGACATTTCCAGGGGCAGATGTGGACTCTGACCACAATCTATTGGTTATGGACTGTAGATTAAAACTGAATAAATTGCAAAAAGGTGGGAATTTACGGAGATGGGTCCTGGATAAACTGAAAGAACCAGAGGTTGTACAGAATTTCAAGGACAGCATAAGGGAACAATTGACAGGAATTGGGGAAAGAAATACAGTAGAAGAAGAATGGGTAGCTCTGAGGGATGAAGTAGTGAAGGCAGCAGAGGATCTAGTAGGTAAAAAGACGAGGGCTAGTAGAAATCCTTGGGTAAATATTGAATTTATTGATGAAAGGAGCAAAAATATAAAAATGCAGTAAATGAAGCAGGCAAAGAGGAATACAAACGTCTCAAAAATGAGATCGACAGGAAGTGCAAAATGGCTAAGCAGGCATGACTAGAGGACAAATGTAAGGATCAAGAGGCTTATCTCAATAGGGGTAAGATAGATACAGCCAACTGGAAAATTAAAGAGACGTTTGGAGAAAAGAGATCCACTTGTATGAATATCAAGAGCTCAGATGAAACCCAGTTCTAAGGAAGGAGGGGAAAGCGGAAAGGTGGAAGGAGTATATAGAGGGTCGATTTTTACCCTCCACGCTGCCCTCCAATGCTAAGTTTGTGATCCCTTGATGCCTCAACACATGTCCTACCAACCGATCCCTTCTTCTAGTCAAGTTGTGCCACAAACTTCCCTTCTCCCCAATCCTATCCAACGTCTCCTCATTAGTTACGTGATCTACCCACCTAATCTTCAACATTCTTCTGTAGCACCACATTTCGAAAAGTTGTATTCTCTTCTTGTCCAAACTATTTATTGTCCATGTATCACTTCCATACATGGCTACACTCCATACAAATACTTTCAGAAACGGCTTCCTGACGCTTCAATCTATACTCGATGTTAACAAATTTCTTATCTTCAGAAACGCTTTCCTTGCCATTGCCAGTCTACATTTTATAACCTCTCTACTTCGACCTTCATCAGTTATTTTGCTCCCCAAATAGCAAAACTCCTTTACTACTTTAAGCGTCTCATTTCCTAATCCAATTCCCGCAGTATCACCCGACTTCATTCGACTACATTCCATTATCCACGTTTTACTTCTGTTGATGTTCATCTTATATCCTCCTTTCAAGACAATGTCCATTCCGTTCAACTGCTCATCCAATTCCTTTGCTGTATGTGACAGAATTACAATGTCATCGGCGAACCTCAAAGATTTTATTTCTTCTCCCTGGATTTTAATACCTACTCTAAATTTTTCTTTTGTTTCCTTTACTGCTTGGTCAATATACAGATTGAATAACATCAGAGAGAGGCTACAACCCTGTCTCACTCCCTTCCTAACCACTGCTTCCCTTTCATACCCCTCGACTCTTATAACTGCAATCTGGTTTCTGTACAAATTGTAAAAAGCCTTTCGCTCCCTGTATTTTACCCCTGCCACGTTTAGAATTTGAGAGAGAGTATTCCAGTCAACACTGTCAAAAGCTTCCTCTAAGTCTACAAATGCTAGAAACGTAGGTTTGCCTTTCCTTAATCTTTCTTCTAAGATAAGTCGTAAGGTCAGTATTGACTCACGTGTTCCAACATTTCTAAGGAATCCAAACTGATCTTCCACGAGGTCTGCTTCTACCAGTTTTTCCGTACGTCTGTAGATAATTCGCGTTAGTATTTTGCAGCTGTGGCTTATTAAACCGATAGTTCGGTAATTATCACATCTGTCAACACCTGCATTCTTTGGGATTGGAATTATTATATTCTTCTTGAAGTCTGTGGATATTTCGAGTGTCTCATACATCTTGCTCACCAGATGGTTGATTTTTGTCAGAACTGGCTCTCCTAAGGCCGTCAGTAGTTCTAATGGAATGTTGTCTACTCCGGGGGCCTTGTTTTGACTCAGGTCTTTCGGTGCTCTGTCATACTCTTCACGCAGTATCGTATCTCCCACTTCATCTTTATCTACATCCTCTTCCATTTCCATAATATTGTCCTCAAGGACATCGCCCTTGTAAAGACTCTCTATATACTCCCTCCACCATTCTACTTTTCCTTCTTGGCTTAGAACTGGGTTTCCATCTGAGTTCTTGATTTTCATACAAGTGGCTCACTTTTCTCCAAAGGTCTCTTAAGTATCCTGTAGGCATCATCTATCTTACCCCTGGTGAGATAAGCCTCTACATCCTCACATTTGTCCTCTAGCCATCCCTGCTTGGACATTTTGCACTTCCTGTCGATCTCATTTTTTGACGTTTGTATTCCTTTTTGCCTGCTTCATTTACTGCATTTTTATATTTTCTCCTTTCATCAATTGGATTCATTATTTCTTCTGCTATCCAAGGATTTCTAGTAGCTCTCGTCTCTTTATCTACTTGATCCTCTGCTGCCTCCACTACTTCATCCCTCAGAGCTACCCATTCTTCTTCTACTGTGTTTCTTTCCCCCATCCTCTCAATTGTTTCCTTATGCTCTCCCTGAAAATCTGTACTACCACTGTTTTAGTCAGTTTATTCAGATCCTATCTCCTTAAATTAACACCTTTTTGCCGATTATTCAGTTTTAATCTACACTTCATAACCAATACAATGTGCTCAGAGTTCATATCTGCCCCTGGAAATGTCTTACAATTTAAAACCTGGTTCCTAAATCTCTGTCTTACCATTATATAATCTATCTGATACTTTCTAGTAGCCCCAGGATTCTTCCATGTATACTGCCTTCTTTCATGATTCTTGAACCAAGTGTTAGCTATGATTAAGTTATGCTTTGTGCAAAATTCTACCAGACGGCTTCCTATTTCATTTCTTACCCACAATCCATATCCACCTACTATGTTTCCTTCTCTCCCTTTCCCTACTCTCGAATTCCAGTCACCCATATTTATTAAGTCTTCGTCTCGCTTCACTACCTGAATAATTTCTTTTATCTGATGATACATTTCTTCAATTTCTTCATCACCTGCAGATCTAGTTGTCTTCTAAACTAGTGCTACTGTAGTAGGCATGTGCTTTATGTCAATCTTGGTGACAATAATGCGTGCACTATGCTGTTTGTAGTAGCTTACCCGCACTCTTATTTTTTATTCGTCATTAAACCTACTCCTGCATTACCCCTATTTGATTTTGTATCTATAGCCCTGTATTCACCTGAGCAACGGTCATCTTCCTCCTGCCACCGAACTTCACTAATTCCCACTATAACTTACTTTTACTTATCCATTTCCCTTTTTAAATTTTCTAACCTACCTGCCCGATTAAGGGATCTGACATTCCACGCTCCCATCCGTAGAACGCTTCTTTCTCCTGATAACGACGTCCCTGTAACTACTGTAAAGGCTGCTTCCCCTCTTCAGGAACCTAACGTTTGTCTGGCCTCTCAACAGATACCCCTCCGTTGTGATTGCACCAATGGTACGGCCATCTGTATTGCTGTGGCACGCAAGCCTCCCGACCAACGGCAAGTTTTATGGTTCATGGTGTTGGATTGGATAACTTCTTCCAAAACCTTCAAGCACCGTTCGATAGTGACCGTGCCGTCAAGGAATATCCCAACGATCATTCCGTTACTGCACACTGCACACCACACAAGTCACCCGTTGAGGATGAAATTACTTTTCGATCGCGAAATGCGGAATCTCAGCCCCGAAATGCGCCTCTGTGAGCGAACAAATCGTTCGTGCCATCTTCGGTGTCGTCCTACATCACTCATTCCTTTGCGTTTGGTATTGGAGCTCTTTACGTAGTGTCTTGTCCCGACCCATAGAATTTACACCCTCCTCGCAATTTAGTTTAATGTGTCTGGACAGCATGTGCTATGTCTTCTACATGCATTACGCCAGTAGGAATGTAATCATGCACTGTTTACTCGGGACTTTTGGATTTGACGAGGAGTTCCAGGCTAACTCCCATTACAAAGGACAAAAACTGACGTCTTATTACGAAACTTGACTTGTGTTTCAATCCATACTCGTTTACCAAAATTTCCAATAAATTGCACTTCGATAACTGCTTTCATGCATCGGTTTGTTTGCCAGTTGAGCAATGTGGCTACCTAAACATAAAAGTCTCTTGCTTGTTGTATTCTTTTGTTATTAATTGATACTCTTGAATAATTTATTGTTACTCTTACTGCCTTTGTTTTACTGTCTAGAATTTTCAAACTATACATTGTGAGATTCCCCTTAATTGATTACGCCGGTCTTTGTAAACATTCTTCATTTTAGTCGTTACATTTATCAAAACACATTACTGAGGGGCAGTCAAATGAAAACGAGACAAGTGGGAAAAAGTAAATAAACTGTTTAATATTTTGAAAATAATCTCCTTAACTGTATATACATTTATCCCACTGTCAGACACGATAGTCAATGCCTCAATGGAGTAATGTTTTTTGTTGCCTACGGAACCGTGGCTGTACCCACGTGTACATCTTTTCATCGGTAACAAATCGACAGCCGCGAATGTCTTCAAAATTAAGGAAATTCATGACGAGAGATCAGGACTTTATGGAGAATGTGTCAGCTGCAGCGAAACTTCGTCAGCCTAGTCGAAGAAACGTTGGCAGCATGTGGGTGGCCTATATCCTCAATACAGTCCCGATCAGTCCCCATGCGGTTTCCATATTTTTGGACACTTGGAGAAAAGTATTCTTGGATGTCGATTTGCTTCGGACGAAGAAGTGCACGTCTCGGTACAATCGTGGTTCTGTAAGAAACCACAGACGTTTCTCCGTGGGGGAACTGACTATCTTGTCTCGCAGCGGGATAAATGTGTTAAGAGTCATGGGGCTTACTTAATGAACAGTTTAGTTACGTGTTCCAACAGTGTCGTTTTCATGTTCTCAGCGACGTGTTTTGCCAACTTTTAAGCTATGTCGGTTGCCCTTATTCCATTCTAGGATCAGTTGGACAGTATAAACTTCTTTATTTTTTATTTTCTACGTCTAGTACAGTAGAACCAGATTTAGGATCAAATTTCCAAGGTCATGGACTACATCAGTACAAGAAATTATAACATAAAGTAAAAACATAAAATAATATGATTATGATCCCATAAAAGACAAGCCAAATGTTTAAGTAAATGCAGTCAACAATATAACAGAGGAATCAGTATAATTTGTCAAGGAAATAGTCGACAGAATAGAAGGAGTAACCCATGTGAAAACTCCTCAGTTTCGATTTGAAAACGCATGGGTTATTGCTAAGGTGTTTGAATTCTTGTGGTAGCTTACTGAAAGTGGATGCAGCAGTTTATCGTTCACCATTCTACCCAAGAGTCACGGAAGTGCCATCCAAACACACACTGGATATTTTCCTAGTATTAACTGAGTGAAAGATGAAAATTTTTGGGAATAAGGTGATATTTTTAACAAGAAACGACAGTAAGGAATACATATATTGAGAAGCCAATGTCAGAATATCTAGATTAATGGAGAGTTGTGGACAAGAGGTTGGCGAACTTACATCGCTCATGACCCGAACTGCTCTTTTCTGGCCCTAAAATATTGTTTGAGAATGGGACAAATATAATACATACGCGAATGAAAAGAAGCAAAGTTGACTAATTTTTGTGGCTACGATTGCTCAGCAACTGAGACTGTTTCAGGCGCAGCTTCTCCAGGTGACGAACGCTGCGCGCTATGTCCTCCCCGTAGAGGAAACTAATGTGGCTACGAAGTCTTTCGCGACGTATTTCCTGAGTAAAAATTTCTCGGTGTACATGCCGCGTCAAATCAGGATAAATCTCCGAGCTTTCGACCACTGCCTCCATGGTCTTCGTCAGGGCTAAAACTGACTGTCGTGAACTAGCGAGGTTCCCACTTTTATATGCCAATGACGGCTTCTTATTGGCTGGAATACGTCAGCGATATGGCGCGTAGCGAGGTGGTGCCCCCTACTTCCATAGATGTAGTTGCTATCCCGCGTTGCTTGCAGCGCCATCCCTTAAATCAGGAGGTAAAGTGCGAGAAGTTTTTCTCTGCGATTTTTCTTTATCCAGTGCACTCTTCCAAGTGTTGCTGAGTGCATAGCCGTTGTCTCTGTTAAAGTTATTATCGCTAAGTCTAATTTCGACTGCTTCTCGGATCACAGAGTCCCAGTAATTCGATGTGTGGGCTATTACTCTGGTTTCTTCAAATAAAATCTTATGCTTGTTAAGCAGGCTATGTTCAGCCACCGCTGATTTTTCCAAATACCTGTATTTCAGGTGGCGTTGGTGCTCGATGCAGCGGTCGGCAACGGTTCTTACAGACTGGCCCACGTAATTCTTGCCGCATTCGCAAGGAATAGTATAAATTCCCGGCACTCTTAAGCCGAGACTGTCTTTGACTGGTCTCAACATTTCCTTAATTTTCATAGGTGGTCGGAAAACTGGTTTTATTCCTTGCCTCTTCAGGACTCTGGCTATCTTGCTCGTTGTAGCACCGCAAAAAGGAAGCCGCGCTATGTGTTGGTCCTCTTCTTGTATGTGGCCGGCATCGTGTCTTACTTTCTTGGACAATACTGATTTAATTTCACCGGCAGAATAACCATTCCTCTTGAAAACAGTCGTCAAATGGTTGATCTCGGGACCGAGGTGGTCCTTGTCGGAAATAGTCCTGGCTCTATGTACTAAAGTATTCAGCATAGCTCCTTCACTTACTTCAGATATCGTTAGAATAATAAAAATGGCAGTATTAACTCTTTGAACAAGATGCTGAACAGTGGGGTTTCCGTAACAGTTTACTGTCTATCTCAACACCTAGAAATTGGAACTGTCCAGCTTCGCTAATCATATGCCCATTCCGTGAAATTAAAACGCCGGGTTTTGTTGAATTGCGTGTCGGAAACTGTAAAAACTGAGTCTTACTGTGATTTAGCTTTAGTTTATTTTCTACAAGCCATGAACTTGTGTCATGAACTGCACTATTTAAAACAGAGGCGATGTTGCATACAGCATCCTTTACTACTAAGCTAGTGTGACCAGCAAACAGAAATATTTTAGAATTACCTATAATACTAAAGAGCATACCATTATATAAATAAGGAACAGGAGTGGCCCCAACATTAATCCCTGGGGCACTCAACCCCCCCCCCCCTCCACCCAGTTTGATCGTACCCCACTCACACCTTACATCACAGGCCTTTTGCTGTCTGTTGTTAAAGTAAGAGAAGAACTAGTTGTGAGGTACTTCCCATACGGAAGCAGTGTTTTGTGATCAACGCAATCAAAAACTATGACCAGCGTTCGAAACCTTCTGTTTAATCTAATCAGTTCCTCACAGGGAAAAGAGAATATAGCATTTTCAGTTGTGAAACCACTTCTAAAGCCGAACTGTACGTTTGGTAGCGAATTATGTAGTATAAACTGATCAATTATCCTTACATATAACAGCCTTTTCAATAACTTCAGTAGGTCGAAAATTGTCTGCATTCTCCCTTTTTCCGTTTTGATTAGGCTGCTTTACTACTGAGTACTTTAACTGTTCAGGGAACTTGCCATTCTGAAAGGAAACAATAAAAATAATAAATTATTATGCTGATATGTCACATCCTTTACTATATCCCAGATTAAATAGTATTGTGTCTGTTTATTTCCTGTAGTATGTTTAAATTTTTATGTACATAGACTGTTGTTGACATTTTATATCAAGTACTTGGATTCCGGTAATTATCTGACAGCAAAATTTAATTCAAGATCAATAGTCGATATAAATTGTATTTTGGCTTGTTTATAGCATTTAGTCTCTTCTGCTTAACAGTACTCATTACTTGCTGGAAATGGTACCTTATGCAAATGACAATAATTTTAGCATGATTTTATTTTATTGTACGCCTTTACAGCCATAACAAATTATAAGTTGGCCCATGGCCTTCGCATCATCATTGGACTAATAAAAGTAAGATTACATAATAGCGGATTCCAGTAGAAGATTCAGTTTTCGTTTGTACGGACACTTCTAATTACGAGTTAACAGGTGTAGAAACAAAGTCTATCTGCTGATTTGAGCGAGAGAGTGAGCTCAGGACTGCATCCCACGAACACGTAACACTAAAATGTGTCTCACACGCACATGTAACACCAATGTCAGAAATCGATGACATAGGGCAGGCTGGCAGAGACCCAGATAACTGGAGAATGCTTTAACCGCATCGCTGATGAAATATCTGGAGCTTTACACTAGACTTACAAGCAGCAGCGACCATATACAAGATCACGATCCGAAACACAACCTACACCACAACATCAAGCATGGGACAACAGAGATTCTAACTTTCATATGGAAGCAGATGAACATGTAGACACAGATGATGACATGAACACTCCAATACCACCAGATACATATACAGCGTAGTAGTAGATCACATGACTGCAACAATATTACAAGTAATACTAAAATGGAGTTTATAAATAACTTGGACGTAAGGATAAAACAAAGAATTTTCCTGTTGGTACAAGTAAGACCAATATTTATTTAGATCTTTGGATCATTATTTTCAAATATGTAAATGTTTAAATTGTGAAATGTACAAGCTGCAAATTGTAAAACATGTGACCTTTATAAAAACTGAGCATAAATGTTCATATGCAGTATAATAACACGTAAATACACAAACACAAGCTCACAACATGGGTAAGAATCGCCCTTTGGCGAGACGTGGGTCGCAGTCACCTCCCGAGGCTCCGCCCCGGCTTACGGCGCGGTTATGTGTAGGAAGCAATTCTATAGTAACAAATTCATAGTATTGTCATAACATATACACAACTCACGTAAGACTAATATCACAACACACATACATATAGAAGTAGCTATAGAAGAACGGATCATGCTAATTCAGGTGTGACAGGCTCGAAGTGTGTACCAAAGCCCTCCCACTTGAAACAGCTAGGTATAGTGAAGTCATCTGTTATCTAAATAACTATAGTGTATGATTTTCTCACTTATAATATGGTAGTTTTTAATAGTTGTACTTCAAGTGTCTTGCGTTTTCTTCTTTTTGCTCTTTAGTTAACAATTTTATTATATAAAAATCAGAAGGGTACTAAAATTCTGAAAACTTTCTGTTTATAGTAACAAACGACCCCGTATTGTTGCCAAGGAGTTGCCTCGCTGTGTAATGTTAATAAATAAAAAACGCGTCCATTTCCATCTTGGTTTTTATACTTTTCTGTGTTGTGGAGTTCGGTATTTCTCTTAAAAACAAGTAGACAAGAAATTATTTCAGAAATTATTCAGTTCATATATATTTATGAACAATATTCTGTGCTGGACAATACCACTAAGTCCTATTATCAAATAAATTCTGGCACTCGGGTTTGAGGAGGTGAACGCTCCAAACTAGTTTGCCTTCAAAGTGTTTAAATTTTTGCACTGCAAATATCAGCTGCAGATAACAATCAACTCTGAAGTAAATGAGAAATATTTATTTTTGGAAAAGAATAAAAACCCTATTAACAAACCTAATGGGGTTCGGCACCGTTTCGGTTCTGTCTTCAAGGCTACTTAACTTTTGATCTTCTCAGCTTATATTTCAGTCCCAAATCATTTGTTGTTATTTTTTTTAAAGTTATAAGCTGATATATTATTAACTGTATCATATCAAATATTAAAATATTTCTGCATATATTTTAGCTTATTTCCATTACTATTAGCAACATAGTAATAGCTTATGGCCTTCAAACTTAAAAATTAAAAAAAGTCCAAATTCTGATGAAAATGTGAGGTTCAAGGCAAAATGAGCTCTGAACATCTCAGAATTTTAAAAAGTAATAGAAATAGAATTTATTTATTTATTTATTTATTTATTTATTTTTTTTTTTTTTTGACGTGGAAGGTACTGAGCCCCCTTAAAAGTATTCACATGTAGAGTCACCACGTTTATGGAGTTTCAGTAAATTTTTAAGTATTTAAGGATATAATAAGAACCAGTATCGCCTAAAAGCTGTGGCTCGTTTTATTTTACTGGTGTTTATTCCTTGCTGTAGGGGCTGTAATTTTTTATATTTTTTGTTCGAACCGGCAAGATAAAACAGACGCCACTACTACCACCACATCAAGTCGATTTAGTGCTCACGTACTCACACTGAGCCGTGAACACTTCCCATTTTATCAGTGGGGAATAACTGAACGTGATTACTACTGTTATCGGTGCCATGCGTGCAATGGTCGTACTATCGTTAATGGCGCGAGACCTGCACGACCTTATAGCAACCGTTACAGTTCTGCATTATTCTGTTACACTATCGGTGAGTTCACGTAATGAAAGAGAGAGAATGTAAGATTAACGGACTCATTTATTAAACAGTTGAGAATCGAACAATAATACAATCAAATGGGGTGGGGGGGGGGGGAAGATCCGAGTTCAGCAGCCTGCCCCAACGTACGTTCATAACAAGCCACGATAGCAGGAGGAAAGAAACTATAGTAACGATCGCCGTATTATCAAATGGGGTCCCATTTCCTAAAGGAAGGGGTTGAGGGCATGCAACGACGACCACCAGGAATGAGCCAAAGAGTAAGAAGATGCTACTGTGCGTGAATCGCTAGGTAGCCTCCCGTACTAAAGCAATAAAACCCACAAGACGCGAATTATTCACAACGATCTATCAGGTTCCCTCTGGGCCGCATGGCACGAATCCACAGTGCACGTCGGCACTCATGCTTACCGAGCTTCATCTCCTGGAAGCGGCACCTCCGGTCTCCGGCACGGTCACACTAGAACTCATGCTACTTCCCCTTTGTCCACTGTCCATCTGCGGAGATTGGTTGGCGCCCTCCCGCGAAAAACGGGCGCGCACCTGAACTGGCCAATCATAGGGCCGAAATTGCACAGGGAGGCGACCTCGCGACGTTAAGATTGAGCAGAAATAGCGTTTACGAGTTTGGTAAGGCAGGTTGGGGAACTGAGAACAGGAGAAACTTTGGCCACTACTGAATGTTCAAATGACACCACGTGCAACCCTGGCGATCGGAAAGGGGATGGGAAACGGAAAGCCATCATGCCTGCTAGGAAGAGTGCTGCCCTCGCCCATAAATAAAGAAAATTTCCAGTGAAAAGCTCCTCTCACAGATCAGTGTCTACAAACTGCAAAAAATCGTCAAATGAATCAGGCAAGGCATAGAAATTATTAATATTACCTGAATTATTATTTTACCGAGTACCAGAATGCTGGAATTAGAAATATGAAATACGATCACTGAATGGTGAATGAAGTGCACGTCTTTTACGCTTGTGATCAAAATTCGACGAAATGAGTCCCTGGACATGACCTGTGATAATAATTCAAAGATGTCACTAAACGCGCCCAAAGATGTAAACAGCCATGCAAGAGCAGCGCCTATTAGACAGTGGGGGTCCGTCAGCCGATCAGTACAATTCATTCCACCAGGAAGGAGGACACAGCTCGTGTTGTCTGTAGTTCAGCCACGCATAGACGGTCAGTACCGCGATTCGATCGCGTCCGCATTGTTACTTTGCACCAGGAAGGGCTCTCAACAAACGAAATGTCCAGGCGTCTCGGAGTGAACCAAAGCGATGTTGCTCTGACGCGGAGGAGATACAGAGAGAGGGCTACTACAGCGGTGGATGACTGCTACCTACAGATTATGGCTGTGAGGAACCCTGACAGCAACGCCACCATCTTGAATAATGCTTTTCCTGTAGCCACAGATCGTCGTGTTACAACTCAAACTGTGCGCAAAAGGCTGCCTGATGCGCTACTTCACTCCCGACGTCCATTGCGATGGACATCTTTCCAACCACGACACCATGCAGCGCGGTACAGACGAGTCCAACAACAAGCCGAATGGACCGCTGAGGATTGGCATCACGTTCTCTACACCGATGAGTGACCATATGCCTGCAACCAGACAATCGTCGGAGACGTGTTTGGAGGCAACCCGGTCAGGCTGAACGCCTTAGGCAAACTGTCGAGTGAGTGCAGCAAGGTGGAGGTTCCCTACGGTTTTAGGTTGGCTTTATTTGGGGACGTCGTACGCCGCTGGTGGTCATGGAAGGCGCCTTAACGACTGTACGATACGCGAATGCCATCATCCGTCCGATAGTGCAACCATATCGGCAGCACATTGGCGAGGCATTCGTCTTCAAGGGCGACAATTTGCTCTCCCGTCATGCACGTCTTGTAAATGAGTTCCTTCAGGTTAACCACATCCCTCGACCAGAGTGGCCAGCATGTTCTCCAGACATGAACGCTATCGAACATGCCTGGATAGATTGAAAAGTTCTGTTTTGGGACGACGTGTGCCACCAGCCACTCTGCGGGATCTACGCCTAACCGCCGTTGAGGAGTGCCTTGATGAACTTGTGGATAGTATGCCACGAATACTGGCATGCATCTATGCAAGAGGAAGTGCTACAGGGTAGTAGAGGTACCGGTGTGTGCAGAAATCTCGACCACCACCTCTGAAGGTCTCGCCGTATGGTGGTACAACATATAATGTGTGGTTTTCATGAGCAAAAAAAAGGGCGGAATTTATGTTTATGTTGACTTCTGTTCCAATTTTCTCTGCAGGTTCTGGAACTCTTGGAACCGAGGTGATGCAAAACTTTTTTTGACACGTATTGTATCCGTGCAGTAAGGTAAATCGTAGCTATTCAAGTTGAAGAAACTGAAAATTAGGAACGCTTCAAATTCTGTGATCATGGCGGCAAACGAACACAAAGCTAGGTCCATTTACTCTTAGACGAAAGTAAGTAAAGAAACGATGCAAAAAACAGTATTTGTTGCCCTCGACAGCTTCGTTACTACGTTTCACTTTCCATTGGTGGCTGCAGCATCAAGTACCTAATACATCTAAACATGAATTTCGTTGGAATGCGATTTCCCGAAACGTTGTTACTTTCGTCTGTCATCTCTACCACAGTATCTGATCGATACATAGGGCAGAAGTTAGTTCGATGTTCTAGTAGTACAGGTTTTTATGCGTGATACAAATGGTTCAAATGGCTCTGAGCACTATGGGACTTAACAGCTATGGTCATCAGTCCCCAAGAACTTAGAACTACTTAAACCTAACTAACCTAAGGACGTCACACAACACCCAGTCATCACGAGGCAGAGAAAATCCCTGACCCCGCCGTGAATCGAACCCGGGAACCCGGGCGTGGGAAGCGAGAACGCTACCGCACGACCATGCGTGATACAGAAGGTAATCATTAGAGTTATGAATATGAAAGTGTCTACGCTAAAGCTTCAAACGAACTGATGCAGGCATACGTACTCAATTATGTAAACAGGCAGAATACGGCACTGCGGTCTGCAACGCCTATGTAAGACAAGTGTCAGGCGCAGTTGTTACATCGGTTACTGCTGCTACAATGGTCGGTTATCCAGATTTAAGTGAGTTTGAACGAACAATGAGATACAGCATCTCTGAGGTATCGATGAAGTGGAGATTTTCCCGTACGACCATTTCACACAAGAAACGTGAATATCAGGCCAAACATAAACTCTGACATCGCTGCGGCCGGGAAAGGATCCTACAAGAACAGGATCAACGACGACTGAAGAGAGTCATCCAACGTGACAGAAGAGCAACCCTTCTGCAAACTGCTGCAGATTTCAATACTGGGCCATCAGCAAGTATCAGTGAGCGAACGGTTCAACGAAACATTAACGATATGACCTTAACTAGCCGAAGGTCCATTCGTGTTCCTTTGATGACGGTACTCCTCGCCTGGGCCCTCAGCACCGAGCATTTGATTGTTCATGGCTGAGCCGGCCAGTGTGGCTGAGCGGTTCTAAGCGCTACAGTCTGGATCCGCGAGACCGCTACGGTCACTGGTTCGAATCCTGCCTCGGTCATGTATGTGTGTGATGTCCTTAGGTTAGTTAGGTTTAAGTAGTTCTATGTTCTGGGGAACTGACGACTTCAGATGTTGAGTCCCATACTGCTCAGAGCTATTTGAACCATTTTTGTTCATTGCTGGAAACATTTTGCCTGGACGAACGAGTCTCGTTTCAAGTTGTATCGAGTGGATGGACGTGTACGGGTATGGAGACAACTCATGAATCCATGTACCGTGCATTTAAGCAGGAGACTATTCAAGGTGGTGGAGGCACTGTAATGTTGTGGGCCGTGTGTAGTCGGAGTGATATGGGACTCTTGATACGCCTTGATACGGCTCTGACAGGTGACACGCACGTAAGCATCACGTCTGGTTACTTGCATCCTTTATGTCCATGGTGCAATCCGACAGACATGGGCGATTCTAGCAGGACAGACTTGCTACAGAGTGGCTCCAAGAACAGTCTTCTGAGTTTAAACACGCTGGCCACGAAACTCCCCGAACATGAAGATTATTGAGCATATGTACGATGCCTTGAAACGCGCTGTTTGGAAGAGATCTCCAGCCCCTCGTAATCTTACGGATATATGGACAGCCCTCCAAGATTCATGGTGTCTGTTTCCTCCAGAATTACTTCAGACCTAGGCTCGTCCATGCCACATCGTGTTGCGGCACTTCTGCGTGCTCGAGGGGGCCCTACACGATGTTATGCAGGTGTACCAGGTTCTTTGGCTCTTCAGTGTAATTTCTTTTATCACCCTTAAAGGCTATAAACACACATGACTTTTTTCTTTGTGTACATCTACGGCAACGTATCTTTCGAATTATATAACTTTCACTGGTCTCTTTGTACTATTAATATTAAAAACTGGTACTTCAGTTTTCATGTTTACTTATTAATATTATGATAAGACCTAATGAATGTAAAACCTCACGTAGATAGTTAGCTGAATTGTGTGCAGACTGGTAGTCACTAGTACGTAGGTAGCTAGTAGCTGAAGAAAAGGAATTTTTGATAAGTTATTGATAATCAGCTTCTGAACACTGAGATCATCCACTACCTGCGTTTTCTTGGGTCTGTGTTGCCTCTTCTTCTACCTTGTTCCTTACCAAACAGGGGACTCCCAAGAAAGCTGGCGTTTGCTATAACTGCATAGTCCATTATTAACTTATGATCCTGGCATGGTCACATTTGCGAGTACGAAGAGGATCCTCACGGTTCAAGGCCTGGCAAGCAGCTGGGGTGGTGTGGACGAAGACAGAAGCAGCAGGAGCGCAAGTCAGACATGTTAGGCGTGTCCTCATAGACGAGTTTAGCGAACACAAGTAGTATGAACGCACTTCAGCACAGTGGAGTGCACTGACCGACACCAACATCTCCATCATGCAAAGTTTGCTAAACCAAATGCAAAACGGTACCCTGAACACATACAGACCAATTTTTTTTTTTTTTTGTTTTCCGAGAGGACACTGATGCTGTGTTAATCATTCGAAACACCACACAATTTGAAAAGTTTTTTGTCCACCCGCAGTTCCAGATGTTTTGGTTTTATAGCCAAGCACACTGATAAAAGACCAACCTAGTGAAACAGGAACTGCAAATGATAAATGGATACATCGCCGACCTTATTTTTGTAGGACCTGATCTAAGGTAGCACATCACGTTGTTTGCTTATTGCTTAGTGGTGAGAAACGAAGTGCTGAAATTTATAGAATTTGAAAGTCTTTATTGCTCCTTAGACGTATGTGAAATACTTTTAAACTGATGCGAAACAATATAAGAGAAACATTCTGGTGATGACCGCAGCTGCATACTGAATGTAGATTTCATAAAAATATAGACAGCAATCCTGATACACTAATGTTGTTAATAGCATAGTGTGACTGAGTAGGCTTGAAATATTAAAATATCCTCATCATTTCATCTCAAGTCAAGGAACTGACATTTAACATAATACTCCAACAAAAATAACCATCACTAATTAAAGGTAAAAGTTTCTTCTTCTTCTTCTTAGTGTACCTGTCCGCTTCGGAAGTTGGCGATCATGATGGCTATTCTGCCTTTATCAGCTGCAATGTCATACAGTTCTTCAGAGCTAATATTAAGCCAAGATCTAAGGTTGTCGAGCCAGGAAATTATTCTTCGTCCCAGAGGTCTCTTTCCCTCGATTTTTCCTTGTAGGATACGTTGAATCAGCTCGTATCTTTTTTCATGCCTCATGAAGTTGCCAAGGTATAGTAGTTTGCGACACTTGACGATGTTGATCAGCACTGGGCTTTCGTTAACTCGGCGTAGAACCTCGACGTTTGTCACTTTTGACTCCCTCATATTCTCAACATTCTTTTGTACAGGCAGACATCAAAAGCTTGTAGCCTGGCAGTGGTTGTCTTTGTCAGGGTCCACGCTTCCACATCTTATAAAAGAACTGAGGACACACAGCACTTGAAGAGCCGCATTTTTGTGTTCCTGGTAAGATCGTGACTCCTGACGACTGAGCTCATCGAGCTGAAAACACTCCTTGCCTTTCCGATGCGACACTTTGTCTCCTGCGAGCTGTCCCACGCTTCGTTAATGATGGTGCCCAGATACGGGTACTGTGAAACTCGCTCTATGCTTGTCTCATTGATGTACAGATTCACACCTCGAATATTCTTCCTGCTGATGATCACTTTTTTCTTTGTCGGTGTTGATGTCCAAGCCGTATTTCTTGCTTGTCTCAGGAATTTTGTTTATAGGCTTCTGCAGCCCTCCAATTGTATCCACAAACACCACGGGGTCTTCTGCATAACGGCAATTCTTGAGTGTGACCCCATTCACTGAGATTCCTTCTTCCGCGTCAAATAAGGCTTCTTTGAATCTGTATTCCGAATACAGGTTACAGAGCATCAATGATATTATTCAGACCTGCCTGACGTCGTATTCTCACTTGTTCTGACTGGCCTTGATCTATTCTCATGGCTGCAGATATGTTCCAGGATTAATGGGCTACTATTCTTCGATCTTTCCCATCAAACCCTGTTTCATTTAGTACTTCTATAATGTGTTCACGTTTCACACGATCAAATGCCTTCTCATAATCAATAAGCCAAACAAATACATCACAACAGATGTTCCTCCATCTTTGGAACAATACTTGTACACTAAATACGGCATCTCTTGTGCCAAAAACATGTAGAAACCCTAACAGTTTGGGCGTTATTTGGTCTTCACAAATCTTGTATATCCGCTTGTCGATCACTTTAAGAAATAGTTGTAACAGTTGGCTCATTAAACTAACTACCGTTAGTCCCCACATATTTTGCTATTCGGTTTCTTAGGTAGAGCAATGAAGTCTGATGTAAGGCATTTTGGAGGGATTTTGCCCGATGAGTTAATGTGGTTGAATGTTTCTGTAATCGGTTTTACTTTTTATTTATTGAGTAGTTTGAGGAATTCTGTTTCTATGCCGCCTGACACAGCTGCTTTCTCCTACTTCATTTGATGCATGGCCGCTTCCACTTCACTTAATAGGATATCTGGTCCCTCTATGTCTAATATCTCTGGTTCTTGCTTCCTCTGGTCATCTTTGAATAATTGTTATAGATATTTCTTCTAATCTCTCTATTTTTTCTTCCTTATCGATTATGAGGTTGCCACAGTCATCTTCTAGCTCCCCACTGCCTGATTTGCGATATTTTCCTGTGGCCTCTCTGACCTTCCGATGCACGTTAAAATCATCATACCCACTCTGGTAAAGCTCAATTTCTGCATATATTTCAGTTTTTTTCCTTCTGTTTGACTTCTCTGATTTTCTTTCTTTCCGATTGTATTCTGTGTCGCTTTGTTGTTGTTGTTGCTGTGGTCTTCAGTCCTGAGATTGGTTTGATGCAGCTCTCCATGATACTCTATCCTGTTCAAACTTATTCATCTCCCAGTACCTACTGCAACCTACATTCTTCTGAATCTGCTTAGTGTATTCATCTCCTGGTCTCCCTCTACGATTTTTAGCCTGCACGCTGCCCTCCAATACTAAATTGGTGATCCCTTGATGCCTCAAGGATGTCCTACCAACCGATCCCTTCTCCTAGTCAAGTTGTGCCACAAATTTCTCTTCTCCTAAACCCTATTCAATACTTCCTCATTAGTTATGTGATCTACCCATCTAATCTTCAGCATTCTTCTGTAGCACCACTTTTCAAAAGCTTCTATTTTCTTCTTTCCCAAACTATTTATCGTCCATGTTTCACTTCCATACATGGCTACACTCCATACGAATACTTTCAGAAATGGATTCCTGACACTTAAATCTATATTCGATGTTAACAAATTTCTCTTCTTCAGAAACGCTTTCCTTGCCATTGCCAGTCTACATTTTATATCCTCTTTACTTCGACCATCATCAGTGTACTATTTTATTTATCTTAAATGTCTGATTTCCTAATCTAATTCCCTCAGCATCACCCGACTTAATTCGACTATATTCCATTATCCTTGTTTTGCTTTTGTTGATGTTCATCTTATACCCTCCTTTCAAGACACTATCCATTCCGTTCAACCGCTCTTCCAAGTCTTTTGCTGTCTCTGACAGAATTACAATGTCATCGGAGAAACTCAACATTTTTATTTCTTCTCCATGAATTTTAATACCTACTCCGAATATTTCTTTTGTTTCCTTCAATGCTTGTTCAATATACAGATTGAATAACATCGGGGAGAGACTACAACCCCGTGTCACTCCCTTCCCAACCACTGCTTCCCTTTCATGTCCCTCGACTCTTATAACTCCCATCTGGTCTCTGTACAAATTGTAAATAGCCTTTCGCTCCCTGCCACCTTCAGAATTTGAAAGAGCGTATTCCAGTCAACATTGTCAAAAGCTTTCTCTAAGTCTACAAATGCAAGAAACGTTGGTTTGCCTTTCCTTAATCTAAGGTAAGTCGTAGAGTCAGTATTGCCTGACGTGTTCTGTTATTTCTTCGGAATCCAAACTGATCTTCCCCCAGGTCGGCTTCTACTAGTTTTTCCATAGGTCTGTAAACAATCCGCGTTAGTATTTTGCAGCTGTGAGTTATTAAACTGATAGTTCGGTAATTTTCACATTTGCAACACTTGCTTTATTTGGAATTGGAATTATTACATTCTTCTTGAAGTCTGAGGGTATTTCGCCTGTTTCATACATCTTGCTCACCAGATGGTAGAGTTTCGTCAGGACAGGCTCTCCCAAGACTGTCATTGGTTCCAATGGAATGTTGTCCACTCCCGGGGCCTTGTTTCGACTCAGGTCTTTCAGTGCTCTGTCAAACTCTCCACGCAGTATTGTATCTCACATTTCATCTTCATCTACATCCTCTTCCATTTCCATAATATTGTCCTAAAGTACCTCGCCCCCCTTGTATAGACCCTCTATATACTCCTTCCACCTTTCTGCTTTCCCTTCTTTGCTTAGAACTGGGTTTCCATCTGAGCTTTTGATATTCACACAAGTGGTTCTCTTTTCTCTGAAGGTCTCTTTAATTTTCGTGTAGGCTGTATCTATCTTACCCCTAGTGAGATAAGATTCTACATCATTATATTTGTCCTGTAGCCATGCCTGCTTGGGCATTTTGCACTTCCTTTCGATCTCATTTTTGAGACGTTTGTATTCCTTTTTGCCTGCTTCATTTACTGCATTTTTATATTTTCTCCTTTCATCAATTAAATTCAGTATATCTTCTGTCACCCAAGGATTTCTACTAGCCCTCGTCTTTTTACCTACATGCTCCTCTGCTGCCTTCACTACTTCATCCCTCAGAGCTACCCATTCTTCTTCTACTGTATTTCTTTCCCCCATTGCTGTCAATTGTTCCCTTATGCTCTCACTGAAACTCCGTACAACCTCTGGTTTAGTCAGTTTATCCAGGTCCCATCTACCCAATTCCCACCTTTTTGCAGTTTCTTCAGTTCTAATCTACAGGTCATAACCAATAGATTGTGGTCAGAATCCACATCTGCCCCTGGAATTGTCTTACAATTTAAAACCTGGTTCCTAAATCTCTGTCTTACCATTATATAATCTATCTGAAACCTGTCCAGGCTTCTTCCATGTATACAACCTTCTTTCATGATTCTTGAACCAAGTGTTAGCTATGATTAGGTTGTGCTCTGTGTAAAATTCCACCAGATGGCTTCCTCTTTCATTTCTTACCCCCAATGCATATTCACCTACTACGTTTCCTTCTCTCCCGTTTGCTAGTGCCGAATTCCAGTCACCCATGACTATTAAATTTTCGTCTCCCTCCACAATCTGAATAATTTCTTTTATTTCATCATACATTTCTTCAATTTCTTCGTCATCTGCAGAGCTAGTTGGCATATAACTTTGTACTATTGTAGTAGGCGTGGGCTTCGCGTCTATCTTGGCCACAATAATGCGTTCATTATGCAGTTTGTAGTAGCTTACTCGCATTCCTATTTTCCTATTCATTCCACGCTCCGATCCGTAGAATGCCAGTTTTCATTCTCCTGATAACGACGTCCTCTTGAGTAGTCCCCGCCCGGAGATCCGAATGGGTGACTATTTTACCTTCGGAATATTTTACCCAAGACGACGCCTTCATAATTTGACCATACAGTAAAGCTGCATGCCCTCGGGAAATATTACGGCCGTAGTTTTCCCTTGCTTTCAACCGTTCGCAGTACCAGCACAGCAAGACGGTTTTGGTTATTGTTACAAGGCCAGATCAGTCAATCATCCAGACTGTTGCCCCTGCAACTACTGAAAAGGCTGCTGCCCCTCTTCAGGAACCACACGTTTGACTGGCCACTCAACAGATACCCCTCCGTTGTGGTTGCACCTACGGTACGGCTATCTGTATCGCTGAGGCACGCAAACCTCCACACCAATGGCAAGGTCCATAGTTCATAGGGGGGGGGGGGGGGGGGATCGCTTTGTATTCCACCAAATTACCTTTTTTCTTCCTCTGTTCTTCAATGAGGTCCAGAGTCTCACTTCAAGTTTTCTTCTTTCTAAAGTCCGGTCTCATATACTGTTCTTTAACTTCTTGTACCGCTTCTTGTAACTGGGTGAGTTTTTCACAGGTGTCATCCCCAGTGTTTCTGCATTTGTTGTTTCGGGCTATGTTGACTGCCTGCTGTAAGGTAGCATCTTTCAACTTTCTCAGGTCATATTTTCGTGATATTCTGCAAACAACACGTTTCATTCTGAGTTAGAAATTTCTTACGAGTGGCATATGCTCTGATTGTATGTCTGCTGACATCTGTGCAATTTCCGTCTGTCTTGTTCACTAGCATGACATCAATCCGATTCCTCATAATTTGTCCTGGTTTGTCCAAAGGCAATTTCCATGTGTATAACATGAAGTGGAAGATTAAACCATGTATTTATCACCAATAGCTGATTTGTTTCTGAAAATACTTCCAAGTCAGCTCCAGTAGACCATAGGTTCAAACAGAGCTTGATGTTTTTCCTGCTCCAAGTTTTGTGTTAAAGTCTCCCATGGCTTTACTCAGATCGTCTGTTTTTTGCATGTTCAGAATATGGCTGACGCTATTGTAAAAATTTTCGACCTCCTGATCTGGTTTGTGTGCTGTAGGTGCGCAAAATTGAATAATGTTTGCGTTAACTGGTCTAGCTTTGATTTGAGCTAACATAACACGTTTTGAGACTTGGATAACATTGTCAACACATTTTGCGACTCTTTTGTTAAGTATTGTTCCAACTCCAAGTTGTTGCATATCACTGTCAGTAGTAAATTCCGTGATCATTTTTGATGATATTCCCAGTTCCTGGCCATCGCATTTCTCTTATTCCCAATGTTTCAAGAAACCTTACCTTATTACTATGAATGCTTTTTATACAGCAGAAGAATGCTTGGTGCTTTGGAACGACCCCTGTAAAGTAACATAGAGTGCATCGTGCTAGTTAAGAAATATGTGAAAGGTGCGTGGAATATGAATGTTAAAAAAAGGACAATAACAAATAAAAATTAAAAATTAAATATAAGAAAGAGAAATACACCGAAACAACCACAACACATTATGGTGAACAGAACGGAACTGTGATTGGAACGGGTTCTGCGGGCCACTGAATCCAAGGAAATGAAATCCGACGTCTCTGCCCACGAAGATAACATCTGCAGATGAAACGGAAATATTTGATTTATAAGGCGTATCCATTTGCAATTTTAATAATCTGACGCCAGAAACATCACAGAAGCCGCTAAATTACTGGTAAGTCTATCATTAAGACGCTAATATAAGAGAAATAAATGATTCTAAGCCGGCCGCGGTGGCCGTGCGGTTCTGGCGCTGCAGTCCGGAACCGCGGGACTGCTACGGTCGCAGGTTCGAATCCTGCCTCGGGCATGGGTGTGTGTGATGTCCTTAGGTTAGTTAGGTTTAAGTAGTTCTAAGTTCTAGGGGACTTATGACCTAAGATGTTGAGTCCCATAGTGCTCAGAGCCATTTGAACCATTTTTTTTGAATGATTCTAAAACTTTTAGTTGTAGGTAATCAGGTCAAGAATGTAATAGAGAAAAGGAAAGACATAAATACGAACAGGAAGACAATTTAGGGCAATGAAATTCTGCGCTGTGAAGGTCACTGAGTGCCAAACAGATATGTTGAAGAGCGGAAGAACAGTCGGTGAACGGATGATACAGAGCAGTGTGCAAATGCGTCGCAAAAAAGTTATATGTGGAAAACACTAAATGACATGCCCCCACTTCCATTGCTAAAAAACCGCGTGGTAGAGGTGTGTCGGTTTTTTATATGCAGGAGGTAAAATTGTACGGTTGTGCTCATTAAAAAATAACTGTTTTTACTCGCATGTGAAGCGCTCTTGTGATAAAATGCCAAATGAATGTGTTTCTAACAACCGCAGACAGAGCATTCTATTTATTAAGCAAATCAGCACTGGTTTTTAACCGCAAAATTTTTGAGGCCTAGCTCTCATAAAGAGCGCGTTAATTGATGTTCAATATTTTTTGCCCATCGTCGTCATTTTGCACAACTATCGCTAATAATCACGTGACTAATAACCCATAAACAATGGTTGAGTCCATAACAAATAGATCGGGTATCTACGTGTTAGTCGCTCAGTATTTGTTTGGCTCTTTACGTCATTCTACGGGTGTAGACGTAAGCGAGTGTTTTCTACAAATTATCTTTTTGTAAGGTTATAAACTGGAAGCGCATTTAGCCAGGAGACAGATTCTATTGCACTGCGAATAGCTTACAGATCACTACTAGGACTCCAATCGAGACAATACAAATATTAAACAAAATATAAGTGAAAGAAAATGTACTATGCAGAAAAATGCCGGAGGTATTCGATTGAACAAGTGCTTATAGCTTTTAAGGTATGCTTTTTAGAGCACATGTTTACTGGACATTTTTTTCTTGTTTTGGTCCATACTACCACTTCCCAAAATATCGAAAGCAAAGAACTTGCAGTGTAAAGAATTTGTTTCACAGTATCAAAGATCAAGAGCTGCTCGTAACTCTTAAGGTAAGAGTTTTATAGCCCATTTTTAGTTCGATTTTTTGTTTCGAATGATCATTCGTGCCATATCCCTGAATATTGACCATCACTTCTGAAATACACTGTGTTCTAAATACATCCGAATAGATATAGAACACATTTAGTTCTCCTTTGATACACGCTAGCGTCAGAACAGGATTCAAAACACAGCTGCATTATTCCAGTTTTTGGTACAAAGAACAGATTTAGACACAACTGAAGTCATTTTTCACGAATCTGGCGACATTTTCATGGAAGTGGACAGAATAGTGCAACTGAGTGCGCGAAGGATTACGTACTCAGTTTCTTGTTTGCACTGTGCAGCAGAGTGAGCGTTGCAATGAAACTACCTGGCATATTAGGACTGTGTGCCAGAGCTGGACTCGAATACGGGACCTTTGTCTCTCGCAGGCAAGTGGAATGAGGTACTGACGGAAGTGAAGATTGTAAGGTCGGTCGTGAGGAGTGCGTGGGCGGCTCACTCTGTAAAGCACTCGCCCGCGAGGAGCTAAGGTCCTGGCTTCGATACGTGATCTGGCACAATATCTTAATCTGACAGTAAGTTTCAAACATGTACCTTTCTATACTGTTCAGGCTCAACATATTCGTGTGATCAAAAAGGGTTCGAAGCAAGAGAAGTCCACCGCATGCAGTGCCCGAATTCAAACATACATGCAAAACTCAAGGATTTATGTAAACTATCCGCATCCTTGTACTGACAGTCAGGGAAATATAGTCAATTTATTGAAAGTGAAAAGCTTTCGCTACAAAAAATATAAGCCAGGAGTGATAGAGTTCAGTTACACTTAACGGGTTGTAAAGAAACCTATACAGTTAGTAAAGGACATCCTTTAAATATGACAAATACCGGCTTCCCACATCTTCGTCGTAATATTCTGCTAATAAGTGGAAAGAGAAGGATTGCCTAATGTAGTTATGGGAAAAGGAAGTACTTCTTGAGGAATTCACCCCCGACATTATTTTGTCTCAGCTTCATATGTAGCCATCGACATAGTTCTAGACCTGGTGTAGAAGGTAGTGACAGCAATAATGCCGATGTGGAAAAAAAAAAACAGCTTCTTCAGTGTTTTATAATTATTTAGTGATCTAATAAATTGATTGTGATTCCAGTCATTTACTGATGTGTTTTTATAAGATATAACTTCGCGCAAGTCGATAAATAATACAGTGATGTCTTCCAAAACCATGTAAGTGCAGCAATATTTGCTTTTTCTGTTAGTTACTAAAATATAGTAATCCTTAAATTATTCAGTTATCCATTAAGATTTTCTAGACATCGTCATTAGTTAACTAATGCAGTGAAACAATAGCTTTGTTGGCATAATTATTTGTGGCTTAAAGAAGGAACTACAAATAGAATATACTGAAAGCTAGCTAAAAGGTACTTAGCGGGTTTTTACATTATTCTACTGTCAAGCCCAAACTCAATGTCATGTCGTCGTTGCCGACGGTCTCGTCCAAATATCGCCATTCTGGATGTCTGAAAAGTAATTGCTTCAGTGTCTGCTGCACCAACTTTCATTTCGTTTTGAAGTAACTCACAGCAGTTATGTGCTAGTTAGCAGAAACATGTTACGAAGCAATACAAACCAAATAAGAACAGGAGACGTAGTACCTTTAACAAACAGATACACAATCGATATGCTTGGGGTTTTTAGGTGATATACGTATGTATCGCCTCATGGCGTGATGTTATGAAAACGTATCAGTCAGAACACTGAATAATAACTGCAAACACATGGCAACTGGCACATATGTTGTTTGCTGACGACACAGTTGTTCACGGGACAGTTCCGTTGTTTGCCGCGCAGATTTAATGTTAGTTGCAATGAACGACAGCTCCCGTTAAATGTTCATGAAAGTTTGTTAAATGGGATGGGTAGGAGAAGTGTCATTGCAAAGTTGGAATTCACTTCTAATAGTCTGCGGACTTCCGCAGTCGCTATCAGTAGATATGTAGGCTTAGGATGTGCAGAAAATTTTTCTCACCAATAAAGAATACAGAGTACAGAAAGACGGCCATCCATAATCGACTACACCTCGAGTGTTTAAGATTCCAATTGTGCCGGATTAAACGAAGCCATCGACAAAACTCAGGGCTGTCATCCAGGTTTGTTACCGGTCGTTTCATCAGAACGATAGTTTTACAGATATGATTTGTAAACTTACTTGGGAATCTTTTGACTGTACAAGATCATAAATTCTGAAATCGCTATGGAGGATAATTATAGAATGAAGATCTCCGGCAGGCCACAGAGTGGTTCAGCCCCTTACAACGTTCGTTTGCGACCGTAAGTGCGAAATAAAGGTGATTAATTTTCTTACATACACTATGTGATCAAAAGTACCCGCACACCCCCAAAACCATACGTTTTTCATATTAGATGCATTGTGCTCCCACCAACTGCCAGGTACTCCATATGAGCGACCTCAGTAGTTATTAGACATCGTGATACAGCATAATGGGGCCCGCATCTCGTGGTCGTGCGGTAGCGTTCTCGCTTCCCACGCCCGGGTTCCCGGGTTCGATTCCCGGCGGGGTCAGGGATTTTCTCTGCCTCGTGATGGCTGGGTGTTGTGTGCTGTCCTTAGGGTAGTTAGGTTTAAGTAGTTCTAAGTTCTAGGGGACTGATGACCATAGATGTTAAGTCCCATAGTGCTCAGAGCCATTTGAACCATAATGGGGCTCTCCGCGAAACTCACGGACCTCGAACGTAATCAGGTGATTGGGTGTCGCTTGTGTCTTACGTCTGTACGTGAGATTTCCACTCCTAAACATCCCTACGGTCACTGATCCCGATGTGATAGTGAAGTGGAAACGTGAAGGGACACGTACAGCACAGAAGCGTATAGGCCGACCTCGTCTGTTGTGTGACAGAGATCGCCGACAGCTGAAGAGTGTCGTAATGTGTAATAGCCAAACATCTATCGAGACCATCACACAGGAATTCCAAATAGCATCAGAATCCACCGCATGTACTATGACGGTTAGGCGGGAGATGAGCAGACTTGGATTTCATGGTCGAGCGGCTCCTCATAAGCCCACATCATGCCGGTAAATGCCAAACGACGCCTCGCTTGGTGTAAGGATCGTAAACATTGCGGTACCCAATGTGGGGATCCGATGGGAGTGTGTGGGTATGGCGATTGCCCCCTTAACGTCATCTGCCAGCGAGTGCAGTGCCAAGAGTGATATACGGAGGCGGTGGTGTTATGGTGTGATACTGTTTTTCATCTACCTCTTGTTGTTTTGCGTGGCACTGTTACAGCACAGGCCTACATTGATGTTTTAAGCTCCTTCTTTCTTCCCACCTTTGAAGAGCAATTCGGGTATGGCGATTGCGTCTTTAAACACAATCGAGCACCAGTTCAAAATGCACGACATGTGGCGGAGTGGTTACAGGAGGGTAACGTCCCTTGTGATGGACTGGCTTGCACAGAGTCCTACCCTGAATCCTACTGAAACCTACAGAACGCATTTGGGATATTTTGCAACGCCGACTTTGTGCCAGGCCTCACCGATCCACGTCCATACCTCTCCTCAGTGCAGCACTCCGTGAAGAATGGGGTGCCATACCCCAAGAAACCTTCCAGCGCCTGATTGAACATATGCCTGCAAGAGTGGAAGCTGTCATCAAGGCTAAGGGTGGGCCCACTTCATACTGGATTCCAGCATTACCGATGGAGGATGCCACGAACTTGTATTTCATGTGCAGCCAGGTGTCAAGATACTTATGATCACATGGTGTAGGTTCAGTTACTCATGGTACGCGAGACAGATATTTATCGGCATGTCATTTTTCATATGAAGTCTAATACAATTTGAAACACCATTTATCAGTATGACCTCACCACGAAACATGGAGTGTCTCCTACTAATAAACCCAACCGTGCACAGTGCCGTAATCTACCTTGGGCCAACATATCGAATTTTAGAATTTTAGAATCTTTGAATTTTATAACACTGGGTATTCGTTCAGCAACATGTGGGCATCTGCCCAGATAGATACGTAAGTTCATTGTATGAGAACTGCGCAGGATTAAACCGAAAAATAGGACTACTAATTACAGAAAGGCTATGTCGGGAAAAAATTATCATACAGAAAGTTAATGTATTAAGCTTCTATAGTGAGTTCTCCTATACACCCAGACCTGTGAAACAGCCACAAAAATTATAGGCACAAGCCTTTAAAAATAATCACGTTTCAGGGTTGGCTACAAAACTGTCAGAACCATCAGGTTGGATGTAGGCGCAGATACCAAATACTTTTCGTAATTCCGATAACCAGGTTACGAACATCGTTCACTACTTTCTTTGTAACAAACCTATACGCGTGTGGAGTTGGACGGGGATGAATTTGGCAATATTTAATATCACAGCGCTACTACGGCCAGGTTGGAAGCGATTCCGTACCGCGAAACATTACAGCTACACTTGTTTCTTATGACAGTGCGTCTACTAAAATGGTTCAACTGGCTCTGAGCACTACGCGATTTAACTTCTGAGGTCATCAGTCACCTAGAACTTAGAACTAATTAAACCTAACTAACCTAAGGACACCACAAACATTCATGTCCGAGGCAGGATTCGAACCTGCGCACGTAGCGGTCACTCGGTTCCAGACTGTAGCGCCTAGAACTGCACGGCCACTCAGGCCGGCTGCGTCTACTACTCGATCACAATAAATACCAGCAGATACGACTGTCAAGAGTATCGTGTTCGGCAACACTCGATACAGAAACGAAAACCTCATAAGAAATTATGTCACTCTTCCAAAGTACACTCCTGGAAATTGAAATAAGAACACCGTGAATTCATTGTCCCAGGAAGGGCAAACTTTATTGACACATTCCTGGGGTCAGATAAATCACATGATCACACTGACAGAACCACAGGCACATAGACACAGGCAACAGAGCATGCACAATGTCGGCACTAGTACAGTGTATATCCACCTTTCGCAGCAATGCAGGCTGCTATTCTCCCATGGAGACGATCGTAGAGATGCTGGATGTAGTCCTGTGGAACGGCTTGCCAAGCCATTTCCACCTGTCGCCTCAGTTGGACCAGCGTTCGTGCTGGAGGTGCAGACCGCGTGAGACGACGCTTCATCCAGTCCCAAACATGCTCAATGGGGGACAGATCCGGAGATCTTGCTGGCCAGGGTAGTTGACTTACACCTTCTAGAGCACGTTGGATGGCACGGGATACATGCGGACGTGCATTGTCCTGTTGGAACAGCAAGTTCCCTTGCCGGTCTAGGAATGGTAGAACGATGGGTTCGATGACGGTTTGGATGTACCGTGCACTATTCAGTGTCCCCTCGACGATCACCAGTGGTGTACGGCCAGTGTAGGAGATCGCTCCCCACACCATGATGCCGGGTGTTGGCCCTGTGTGCCTCGGTCGTATGCAGTCCTGATTGTGGCGCTCACCTGCACGGCGCCAAACACGCATACGACCATCATTGGCACCAAGGCAGAAGCGACTCTCATCGCTGAAGACGACACGTCTCCATTCGTCCCTCCATTCACGCCTGTCGCGACACCACTGGAGGCGGGCTGCACGATGTTGGGGCGTGAGCGGAAGACGGCCTAACGGTGTGCGGGACCGTATCCCAGCTTCATGGAGACGGTTGCGAATGGTCCTCGCCGACACCCCAGGAGCAACAGTGTCCCTAATTTGCTGGGAAGTGGCGGTGCGGTCCCCTACGGCACTGCGTAGAATCCTACGGTCTTGGCGTACATCCGTGCGTCGCTGCGGTCCGGTCCCAGGTCGACGGGCACGTGCACCTTCCGCTGACCACTGGCGACAACATCGATGTACTGTGGAGACCTCACGCCCCACGTGTTGAGCAATTCGGCGGTACGTCCACCCGGCCTCCCGCATGCCCACTACACGCCCTCGCTCAAAGTCCGTCAACTGCACATACGGTTCACGTCCACGCTGTCGCGGCATGCTACCAGTCTTAAAGACTGCGATGGAGCTCCGTATGCCACGGCAAACTGGCTGACACTGACGGCGGCGGTGCACAAATGCTGCGCAGCTAGCGCCATTCGACGGCGAACACCGCGGTTCCTGGTGTGTCCGCTGTGCCGTGCGTGTGATCATTGCTTGTACAGCCCTCTCGCAGTGTCCGGAGCAAGTATGGTGGGTCTGACACACCGGTGTCAATGTGTTCTTTTTTCCATTTCCAGGAGTGTAGTTCAATAACGGTCACCGTGTCTCTCATTACGTTGGTTAAATCTTAACAGCAGATATATTATGACGGCAGTAGCCGAAACGGAAGATTTTTATTAATTTTGTTATTCACCACACATGCAAACGACTTCTCTTCCTCAAAAAAAAAAAAAAAAAAAAAAAAAAAAAAAAAAAAAAAAAAAAAAGGTTTCAAATGGCTCTGAGCACTATGGGACTCAACTGCTGTGGTCATAAGTCCCCTAGAACTTAGAACTACTTAAACCTAACTAACCTAAGGACATCACACACATCAATGCCCGAGGCAGGATTCGAACCTGCGACCGTAGCGGTCGTGCGGTTCCAGACTGTAGCGCCTTTAACCGCTCGGCGACTTAGGCCGGCCCCTTCCTCCATGGCAACGCAAGGGCCCACACAAGTCTGCACACACTAGAAGACCTCACAAATCTTCATTGGACTGCATTTCCTCTTGCAACCTACAGTCCGTTTCTTACACCTTCCGACTTTTATCTGTTTGGCCTAATGAAGGCTGCATACTGCAGGAAGCAGTACGTGGATGAAAGTGGGGTCATTGATGCACCAACACGTTTTATCCAATGTCGACAAGTAGGGCGTTACCACGTGGACATACATGGAATCCCAGAATCCCAGTAAGGCAGTCACACTGTACGGAGACTATGTTGAATGTGTTTTATTGCCACAAGATTGTGGAATAATATGTTCCATTGAATCGTGAATAAATCCCGCCTGCTTTCAGAAACAAATATTGTTAATTACTAATTGTACTAACTACTGTCATTACATATTGCCTTGTGGCATTACTTGCATGTACATTCTCCTTGTAACTCATGCAGATAACATCTTCTTCCACTGGAGATTGGAATTTTGTCTTTAATTCTCTCATTCAGTTGCACTGCGAACCCTGATTAATTTACAACATGGCTTCGTCTCTGCACACAGAAACTGGTAACTCAATGATAAGTTTGTATTTTCAGCTCCTTCTTCGGTGTTGCAAAGATTGTTCTTCATTGCTACTAACAAGTTCGAAAGTTCTTCTCGACTACAAGTTCACTTTTTACGCACCTGATAATAATGGTTAGCTGCATCCTAATACAGTCTTTACAAAGATTTACTAACTTAATGTGAATGTCCTTTGCCATAAATTATCATTAATGCGTCTCACGGCTTTCATACTTTTTAACGGCACTTTGCGAAGTAAGATTCTTCCCACTATGGATTGAAATGAGAAGACATTACTAGTGTTACCCAACGCCCACTAGACACTGCTGCTTAGTGGCTCCGCTGGCGCTCCACCATTTGACGGTCGGCGCTTTTGATGTGTGGTTTCGACCATAGTGTGTGCATTTATTTCCCACATTATCCTTCAGTCCCCAACGCATGGCAGCTTCCCTGCTAGTGGGTAGGAGCTTGAACAGACTGGTGCTCGCGCTCAAAATAAGCTCTCATGTCAAGTTATCGGGCGATTCGTGTACCTACAAAGAATAGGTATATACGCTAAAGAACGCAGATAGAATTGGCGTATTGGCCAAGAGATTAGCAGATAGGTATTCTCATAAGAGAGACATAACCTACTGCAGAAATAAATTACCACCATGAGACAGAAGCAAGATCAAGATCTTGAACTGTTTGCCGATATAACTCATACAATTTCGTACCTGAGACGTACTCATACTTTGGAGCCGGGCCAAGGGACAAAGATGGCCAAGAGACAAAGGGAGTAGGACGTCAAACGGGCCGACTTGGAACAGGAGAGGCACTACAGGACATTTTAATTTCCAATGTATATACTTTCACAAATAAATTCTCAAAACATTGTCAGCATGGCCAGGAAGGATTCAGGATTCACATTGATAGCATTCGGACTTCAAAAACATAAGAAAACTATTTTTTTACCACTGAAATTTCATAATTTTTTCACTTAGTATTGTCTGCATTTGTTGCTATAGGTACACTTTTCTTCGTAAGCAAGAGATATTTTTCGATGCATTTTGCGCAGCATGAAACCATACTTCCAGGTATACGAAATTCTAGAATTTGTTTAAGGAAAAACGAACGAGTTGTTACATTTTAAACTACTTGTTTAGAAAAAATTCAAATTTTATAGTTAATTATCTCAATTTTTAAGACAGTTTTTAATAGATTTGGAAAGTTGTAGAGTTTAATATACCTGTAAGTATGGTTATACAAACCATACTTACAAGTGTATTAAAATTCATCGAAAACTCTCTCTTACGTACGAAGGAAAGTGTACCTCTAGCAACAAATGAAGCCAATAGTAAGTGAAAATAGCCGATAGTAAGTGTTGAGTTAAGCTGCGGAAGTTGGATGCGGTAGATTAAACTGAGGGCAGGGAAGATTTAAAAACTGATAGGGCCTTACAACTTGCCAGATTTACGTAACCTTCACACAGAGCGCCAGCTATTCGCAACTAGTATTCCACATTCATCTTCCCGATGCGTTCTATTCTACCCTATTTTCGTCTTTCCTATCGACCGTTGATCGAACAGTGGTGGAAGGAGCGTTGTGTCTTGTACACATCACAACACTTCAGAGCGCCACGAAATGAGCCAAGTCAGCCTTCATTAGAGCTAGGTCTTTTTTTTTTTTTTTTTTTTTTTTTTTTTTTTTTTTTTTTTTTTTTTTTTTTTTGCAAGACCAGACACCGACTCGGAAAGAAAGCGTCTAGCGCTTATGAGAAGAGCAGCAGATCATCATTAGTATGATACGATACTGCAGTATCTGTGGTGTTCCTTCGGACATGTATGCAATATTAATGCATCGTACATCTGAACAAGACAGGCGGTGCAATATCCTATTTTTCCGCCGACATCGGGAAAGCGACTTGCAATTTAAATGTCTCCCTGTACGGGAACCGGTATGCATGCGACGACATGTGTACCTAATATGTTCCAAGACGCAAACGATAAAAACGGGATTTTCCGGTGCTCATACCTCGGGTTCAGTTGGCAATAAAAAGATCGGGCAAGTATTTTGGACGGCCCTTGCGCTAGAGACCATTTATTAGTCAACGAAGAATCGTCTGATTGTCACTATCGTACCGTACAGGGTCAAAGTGTGAATATTATACACTTCTTCCTGCTTAGGAAATGGAGCAAATCTTTAGGTTCTTTTTGCATTTGATGTGGTCTACGACGGGCTTCATGCGACATTGAAAGGCACTATTAGTTCTTGGCTGGTTCCACGGAAAACAGCACAACAAGCGATTTTTACTACGAGTATACTTCCTCCTTCGCCAGTGAACCAAAACCAAAAGGAGCATTCCATGGCGGCTCCGTACAGCAAATGGCTGAAATTTTTGCGGTGTACTCCTGAGATCACGATCTCGAAAAACCTTGAAATTATTCTTGATATGTCCAAGGTACAGAGGCTCGAAATAATAAAGAAACAAATTAAATTTAATTATCTTGTCATTTATCTACAGGAGCCTTCTCCCGTCTTCAAAACACTTTATCCGTTATCGACAAACGCCACAAAACATGTGTTTTGGGTAGCTAAACCCAGTAACAGTTCCGAGACGGCTATGCACAGCAAACGGTTCCAATTTTTACGATGTATTCCTAATATCCCGAAACCGTAGTTTATAAAGTGACGTAGTACGGAAAAATATGCTGTGAAAAGACTCCGTTATCGCTTGGAAACATAATGTTGTAGTACTGACGCACATGTAAAAATTGTTTGCACGTGAAGTCCGATCTGAGGCGAAAAAATAGTTTTGCGTTATAAAAATTTCATACACTATGTGATTAAAAGTATCCGGTCACCTGGCTGAAAATAACTTACAAGTTCGTGGCGCTCTCCATCGCTAACGCTAGTATTCATTATGGTGTTGGCCCACCCCTAGCCTTGGTGACAGGTTCCACTCTCGCAACCATACGTTCAATCAAGTGCTAGAAGGTTTCTTGGGGAATGGAGGCCCAATCTTCACGGAGTGATGCACTGAGGAGAGGTATCGATGTCGGCCGGTGAGGAGTGGCACGAAGTCGGCGTTCCAAAACATTCCACAGGTATTCTATAGGATTCAGGCCACAACGCTATAAGCCGCCCATTATGAACAGGTGCCCGATCGTGTTTAAACATGGAATCGGCATAGGATTCAGGCCAGGACTCTGTGCAGGCCAATCCATTACAGGGATGTTATTGTCGTGTAACCACTCCCCCATAAGCCGCCCATTATGAACAGGTGCCCGATCGTGTTGAAACATGGAATCGCCATCCCCGAACTGCTCTTCAACAGTGGGAGCAAGAAGGTGCTTAAAACATCAATGTGCTGTGCTGTGATAGTGCCACGCAAAACAAATTATGGTGCAAGCCCCCTCCATGAAAAACACGACCACACCATAACACCACCGCCTCCGAATTTTACTGTTGGCACTACGCACGCTGGCAGATGACGTTCACATAGCATTCGCCATACTTACAACCTGCCATCGTATCGCCACATTGTGTGCAGTGATTCATCACTCCACACAACGTTTTTCCACTGTTCAATCGTCCAATGTTTACGCTCGTTACGCCAAGCGATGCGTCGTTTTTCATTTACCGATGTTACGTGTGGCTTATCAGCAGCCGCTCGACCATGAAATCCAAGTTTTCTGACCTCCCGCCTAACTGTCATAACTGCATCCCGATGCAGCTTGGAATTCCTGTGTAATGGTCGGGATAGATGTCTATCTATTACACACTACGAAAGTGTTCAAATGTTTGTGAATTCTTAAGGGATCAAACCGCTGAGAGCATTGGTCCCAAGCCTTACACACTACTTAAACTAACGTATGGTAAGAACAACACACATACCCATAGCCGAGGGAGGAAGCGGGCCTTCTCCGGCGGGAGAGGCCGCTCAATCCGTGACACGGCGCCTCACACCACTCGGCCTCTACGCGCGGCTCACATTACGACCATCTTCTACTGTCTGCGGTCTCTCTCAGACAACAGGCGAGGTCGGCCTGTACGCTTTGAAACGTCCCCTTAGAACAATTGTATACGAGACTGTGCTTAAACTGACACACAATAATATTAGCGCAACGCAATCTGACTATCAAAAATCCCTACAAAAGAATGGCCCTGACTAACATTAAACTATACCTTTCACAAATAACTTACCTCACAAAAATCTTCATTACTCGAACTACTGCAATACAGCGAGCGCCATTATTGCCAGCTAAATAAAAGATTCAAACTACAGAAGGCACTAACTACTGATAGGGATAGTTAGCAAATGAAAAATATTAATAGAGAACAAACAATGTTTTTACCTTAATACTCATAATATATATATAGCAGTTCATGACAAATTACAAAACTCCGCCATCTCTCTCCTCACATCCACCACTGCTGGCGGCTCACCTCCAACGCTACGCGCTGTTCACATCCAGCTGCCGCTGCCCAACACTACAATGGCAGACATCAATACAAACTAGCTACAGACTGCACACAGCACAGCCAGTGATTTTCATATAGAGCGCTACGTAACGATGCCAATAAGAAAACGTAAACAGCCTACTTACATAAAGAAAACATAAACAGCCTACTTGCAGCTTTTGTGCTGTAAGTCATCCTTCACGTTTCCACTTCACTACCACATCGAAAACAGTGGACCTAGGGATGTTAAGGAGGTGAAACGTCTGGTACAGACGTACGACACAAGTGACACCCAATCACCTGACTACGTTCGAAGTCCGTGAGTTCCGCGGAGCGCCCCATTCTGCTCTCTCACGATGTCTAATAACTACTGAAGTCGGTGATATGACGTACCTGGCAGTAGGTCGCAGCACATTGCACTTAGTATGAAAAACGTATATTTTTGTTGGTGTCCGGCTACTTTTGATCACATAGCGTATGATACATTTCGTACAAAGTTCCACTATTTACTACCCTCCAGGAAACTTCTCGCCCTCGAATTATTCTAGGGACCGATACCTTGCTGAAACCCGAATTGAAAAGCTCTGAGATAATTAGCGAGTCAGGGAACGTAAATCGGAGAGACAGGTTAGTGGCCATTGGAGGGGGGGGGGGGTTGTTCATTGCAGTTGACCAAAATTGTGTCTGTATTGAGGTCCAAGTTGAGTGTGACAGTGAAGTTATCTGGTCGCGCAGAACAAGTCCAGGTGAAATGAAGCTAACAGTTGGGTGTTTTTACCGGCCACCCGATTCTGCTGTGACAGCTCTAAAGCCATTCAAAGCAAGTCTACGGTCAGTAACGCTTAAATACCCAGATCTCGCAATACTAGTTGTAGGTGACTGTAAACCACCGTGTGTAGACTGAGATGACTATGGATTCTATACAGGGGTACAGGAAGACAATGGCACAAATCACTTTAGAACACGGTGTCCGAAAACTGTCTTGAGCAGGTAGTTCGTCAGCCCACACGCAATGGAAGTATCTTAGACGTTGTAGCTACAAATAGTCCGGAGCTTATCGACAACGTCAATATAGAAACATTGATTAGCTATCATGATATCTTTATAGCAACTATAGTTACGAAAGTTAATAAGTCAATTAACAAGGTTAGGAGAGTATTTCTGCTATAAGAGCTGATAAGCAGTCGTTAGCGTCTCATCTAGACAGTGAATTGACACCACTTTGTTCCAGTAAGATAGGAGCAGAGGAATAATTATGGGCAAAGTTTAAGCGGATTGTAAATCGTGTTCTGGAGGACTGTGTACGTAGTAAGTGGATTAAGGAGGGAGAAGACCCACCATGGTTTAATAACAAGATACGGAATATGCTGAGGTGCAGAGGCTGTTGGACTCTCGGTTCAAAAGAGAATGCGCATATGGCGATAAGCGAAGGATAGTAAGGATTTGTGCGTCTATGAAAAGACCAATGTGCGAAGCATGCAACAGCTACCACCGCCATTCCTTATCAAAAGAGCTGGCAGAGAATCCGAGGAAATTCTGGTCCTCTGTAAAATCGCTAGGGCTTCCATCGAGTCACTTACTGGGAAGTATGGTGACAGCTAAAGTTAACAAAACGAAAACCCTAAACGTTTAAGAAATCGTTAATAGCAAGATACGGAATATGCTGAGGTGCAGAGGCTGTTGGACTCTCGGTTCAAAAGAGAATGCGCATATGGCCATAAGCGAAGGATAGTAAGGATTTGTGCGTCTATGAAAAGACCAATGTGCGAAGCATGCAACAGCTACCGCCGCCATTCCTTATCAAAAGAGCTGGCAGAGAATCCGAGGAAATTCTGGTCCTCTGTAAAATCGCTAGGGCTTCCATCGAGTCACTTACTGGGAAGTATGGTGACAGCTAAAGTTAACAAAACGAAAACCCTAAACGTTTAAGAAATCGTTAATAACAAGATACGGAATATGCTGAGGTGCAGAGGCTGTTGGACTCTCGGTTCAAAAGAGAATGCGCATATGGCGATAAGCGAAGGATAGTAAGGATTTGTGCGTCTATCAAAAGACCAATGTGCGAAGCATGCAACAGCTACCACCGCCATTCCTTATCAAAAGAGCTGGCAGAGAATCCGAGGAAATTCTGGTCCTCTGTAAAATCGCAAGGGCTTCCATCGAGTCACTTACTGGTAAGTATGGTGACAGCTAAAGTTAACAAAACGAAAACCCTAAACGTTTAAGAAATCGTTAATAACAAGATACGGAATATGCTGAGGTGCAGAGGCTGTTGGACTCTCGGTTCAAAAGAGAATGCGCATATGGCGATAAGCGAAGGATAGTAAGGATTTGTGCGTCTATGAAAAGACCAATGTGCGAAGCATGCAACAGCTACCGCCGCCATTCCTTATCAAAAGAGCTGGCAGAGAATCCGAGGAAATTCTGGTCCTCTGTAAAATCGCTAGGGCTTCCATCGAGTCACTTACTGGGAAGTATGGTGACAGCTAAAGTTAACAAAACGAAAACCCTAAACGTTTAAGAAATCGTTAATAACAAGATACGGAATATGCTGAGGTGCAGAGGCTGTTGGACTCTCGGTTCAAAAGAGAATGCGCATATGGCGATAAGCGAAGGATAGTAGGGATTTGTGCGTCTATGAAAAGACCAATGTGCGAAGCATGCAACAGCTACCGCCGCCATTCCTTATCAAAAGAGCTGGCAGAGAATCCGATGAAATTCTGGTCCTCTGTAAAATCGCTAGGGCTTCCATCGAGTCACTTACTGGGAAGTATGGTGACAGCTAAAGTTAACAAAACGAAAACCCTAAACGTTTAAGAAATCGTTAATAACAAGATACGGAATATGCTGAGGTGCAGAGGCTGTTGGACTCTCGGTTCAAAAGAGAATGCGCATATGGCGATAAGCGAAGGATAGTAAGGATTTGTGCGTCTATGAAAAGACCAATGTGCGAAGCTTGCAACAGCTACCACCGCCATTCCTTATCAAAAGAGCTGGCAAAGAATCCGAGGAAATTCTGGTCCTCTGTAAAATCGCTACTGCCTCCATCGAGTCACTTACTGGGAAGTATGGTGACAGCTAAAGTTAACAAAACGAAAACCCTAAACGTTTAAGAAATCGTTAATAACAAGATACGGAATATGCTGAGGTGCAGAGGCTGTTGGACTCTCGGTTCAAAAGAGAATGCGCATATGGCGATAAGAGAAAGATAGTAGGGATTTGTGCGTCTATGAAAAGACCAATGTGCGAAGCATGCAACAGCTACCACCGCCATTCCTTATCAAAAGAGCTGGCAGAGAATCCGAGGAAATTCTGGTCCTCTGTAAAATCGCTAGGGCTTCCATCGAGTCACTTACTGGGAAGTATGGTGACAGCTAAAGTTAACAAAACGAAAACCCTAAACGGTTAAGAAATCGTTAATAACAAGATACGGAATATGCTGAGGTGCAGAGGCTGTTGGATTCTCGGTTCAAGAGAGAATGCGCATATGGCGATAAGCGAAGGATAGTAAGGATTTGTGCGTCTATGAAAAGACCAATGTGCGAAGCATGCAACAGCTACCGCCGCCATTCCTTATCAAAAGAGCTGGCAGAGAATCCGAGGAAATTCTGGTCCTCTGTAAAATCGCTAGGGCTTCCATCGAGTCACTTACTGGGAAGTATGTTGACAGCTAAAGTTAACAAAATGAAAACCCTAAACGTTTAAGAAATCGTTAATAACAAGATACGGAATATGCTGAGGTGCAGAGGCTGTTGGACTCTCGGTTCAAAAGAGAATGCGCATATGGCGATAAGCGAAGGATAGTAAGGATTTGTGCGTCTATGAAAAGACCAATGTGCGAAGCATGCGACAGCTACCAACGCCATTCCATATGAAAAGAGCTGGCAGAGAATCCGAGGAAATTCTGGTCCTCTGTAAAATCGCTAGGGCTTCCATCGAGTCACTTACTGGGAAGTATGGTGACAGCTAAAGTTAACAAAATGAAAACCCTAAACGTTTAAGAAATCGTTAATAACAAGATACGGAATATGCTGAGGTGCAGAGGCTATTGGACTCTCGGTTCAAAAGAGAATGCGCATATGGCGATAAGCGAAGGATAGTAAGGATTTGTGCGTCTATGAAAAGACCAATGTGCGAAGCATGCAACAGCTACCACCGCCATTCCTTATCAAAAGAGCTGGCAGAGAATCCGAGGAAATTCTGGTCCTCTGTAAAATCGCTAGGGCTTCCATCGAGTCACTTACTGGGAAGTATGGTGTCAGCTAAAGTTAACAAAACGAAAACCCTAAACGTTTAAGAAATCGTTAATAACAAGATACGGAATATGCTGAGGTGCAGAGGCTGTTGGACTCTCGGTTCAAAAGAGAATGCGCATATGGCGATAAGCGAAGGATAGTAAGGATTTGTGCGTCTATGAAAAGACCAATGTGCGAAGCATGCAACAGCTACCACCGTCATTCCTTATCAAAAGAGCTGGCAGAGAATCCGAGGAAATTCTGGTCCTCTCTAAAATCGCTAGGTCTTCCATCGAGTCACTTACTGGGAAGTATGGTGACAGCTACAGTTAACAAAACGAAAACCCTAAACGTTTAAGAAATCGTTAATAACAAGATACGGAATATGCTGAGGTGCAGAGGCTATTGGACTCTCGGTTCAAAAGAGAATGCGCATATGGCGATAAGCGAAGGATAGTAAGGATTTGTGCGTCTATGAAAAGACCAATGTGTGAAGCATGCAACAGCTACCACCGCCATTCCATATCAAAAGAGCTGGCAGATAATCCGAGGAAATTCTGGTCCTCTGTAAAATCGCTAGGGCTTCCATCGAGTCACTTACTGGGAAGTATGGTGACAGCTAAAGTTAACAAAACGAAAACCCTAAACGTTTAAGAAATCGTTAATAACAAGATACGGAATATGCTGAGGTGCAGAGGCTGTTGGACTCTCGGTTGAAAAGAGAATGCGCATATGGCGATAAGCGAAGGATAGTAAGGATTTGTGCGTCTATCAAAAGACCAATGTGCGAAGCATGCAACAGCTACCACCGCCATTCCTTATCAAAAGAGCTGACAGAGAATCCGAGGAAATTCTGGTCCTCTGTAAAATCGCTAGGGCTTCCATCGAGTCACTTACTGGGAAGTATGGTGACAGCTAAAGTTAACAAAACGTAAACCCTAAACGTTTAAGAAATCGTTAATAACAAGATACGGAATATGCTGAGGTGCAGAGGCTGTTGGACTCTCGGTTCAAAAGAGAATGCGAATATGGCGATAAGCGAAGGATAGTAAGGATTTTTGCGTCTATGAAAAGACCAATGTGCGAAGCATGCAACAGCTACCGCCGCCATTCCTTATCAAAAGAGCTGGCAGAGAATCCGAGGAAATTCTGGTCCTCTGTAAAATCGCTAGGGCTTCCATCGAGTCACTTACTGGGAAGTATGGTGACAGCTAAAGTTAACAAAACGAAAACCCTAAACATTTAAGAAATCGTTAATAACAAGATACGGAATATGCTGAGGTGCAGAGGCTGTTGGACTCTCGGTTCAAAGGAGAATGCGCATATGGCGATAAGCGAAGGATAGTAAGGATTTGTGCGTCTATGAAAAGACCAATGTGCGAAGCATGCAACAGCTACCACCGCCATTCCTTATCAAAAGAGCTGGCAGAGAATCCGAGGAAATTCTGGTCCTCTGTAAAATCGCTAGGGCTTCCATCGAGTCACTTACTGGGAAGTATGGTGACAGCTAAAGTTAACAAAACGAAAACCCTAAACGTTTAAGAAATCGTTAATAACAAGATACGGAATATGCTGAGGTGCAGAGGCTGTTGGACTCTCGGTTCAAAAGAGAATGCGCATATGGCGATAAGCGAAGGATAGTAAGGATTTGTGCGTCTATCAAAAGACCAATGTGCGAAGCATGCAACAGCTACCACCGCCATTCCTTATCAAAAGAGCTGGCAGAGAATCCGAGGAAATTCTGGTCCTCTGTAAAATCGCAAGGGCTTCCATCGAGTCACTTACTGGTAAGTATGGTGACAGCTAAAGTTAACAAAACGAAAACCCTAAACGTTTAAGAAATCGTTAATAACAAGATACGGAATATGCTGAGGTGCAGAGGCTGTTGGACTCTCGGTTCAAAAGAGAATGCGCATATGGCGATAAGCGAAGGATAGTAAGGATTTGTGCGTCTGTGAAAAGACCAATGTGCGAAGCATGCAACAGCTACCGCCGCCATTCCTTATCAAAAGAGCTGGCAGAGAATCCGAGGAAATTCTGGTCCTCTGTAAAATCGCTAGGGCTTCCATCGAGTCACTTACTGGGAAGTATGGTGACAGCTAAAGTTAACAAAACGAAAACCCTAAACGTTTAAGAAATCGTTAATAACAAGATACGGAATATGCTGAGGTGCAGAGGCTGTTGGACTCTCGGTTCAAAAGAGAATGCGCATATGGCGTTAAGCGAAGGATAGTAGGGATTTGTGCGTCTATGAAGAGACCAATGTGCGAAGCATGCAACAGCTACCGCCGCCATTCCATATCAAAAGAGCTGGCAGAGAATCCGAGGAAATTCTGGTCCTCTGTAAAATCGCTAGGGCTTCCATCGAGTCACTTACTGGGAAGTATGGTGACAGCTAAAGTTATCAAAACGAAAACCCTAAACGTTTAAGAAATCGTTAATAACAAGATACGGAATATGCTGAGGTGCAGAGGCTGTTGGACTCTCGGTTCAAAAGAGAATGCGCATATGGCGATAAGCGAAGGATAGTAAGGATTTGTGCGTCTATGAAAAGACCAATGTGCGAAGCATGCAACAGCTACCGCCGCCATTCCTTATCAAAAGAGCTGGCAGAGAATCCGAGGAAATTCTGGTCCTCTGTAAAATCGCTAGGGCTTCCATCGAGTCACTTAAAGGGAAGTATGGTGACAGCTAAAGTTAACAAAACGAAAACCCTAAACGGTTAAGAAATCGTTAATAACAAGATACGGAATATGCTGAGGTGCAGAGGCTGTTGGACTCTCGGTTCAAAAGAGAATGCGCATATGGCGATAAGCGAAGGATAGTAGGGATTTGTGCGTCTATGAAAAGACCAATGTGCGAAGCATGCAACAGCTACCGCCGCCATTCCTTATCAAAAGAGCTGGCAGAGAATCCGAGGAAATTCTGGTCCTCTGTAAAATCGCTAGGGCTTCCATCGAGTCACTTACTGGGAAGTATGGTGACAGCTAAAGTTAACAAAGCGAAAACCCTAAACGTTTAAGAAATCGTTAATAACAAGATACGGAATATGCTGAGGTGCAGAGGCTGTTGGACTCTCGGTTCAAAAGAGAATGCGCATATGGCGATAAGCGAAGGATAGTAAGGATTTGTGCGTCTATGAAAAGACCAATGTGCGAAGCATGCAACAGCTACCACCGCCATTCCTTATCAAAAGAGCTGGCAGAGAATCCGAGGAAATTCTGGTCCTCTGTAATATCGCTACTGCCTCCATCGAGTCACTTACTGGGAAGTATGGTGACAGCTAAAGTTAACAAAACGAAAACCCTAAACGTTTAAGAAATCGTTAATAACAAGATACGGAATATGCTGAGGTGCAGAGGCTGTTGGACTCTCGGTTCAAAAGAGAATGCGCATATGGCGATAAGAGAAAGATAGTAGGGATTTGTGCGTCTATGAAAAGACCAATGTGCGAAGCATGCAACAGCTACCACCGCCATTCCTTATCAAAAGAGCTGGCAGAGAATCCGAGGAAATTCTGGTCCTCTGTAAAATCGCTAGGGCTTCCATCGAGTCACTTACTGGGAAGTATGGTGACAGCTAAAGTTAACAAAACGAAAACCCTAAACGGTTAAGAAATCGTTAATAACAAGATACGGAATATGCTGAGGTGCAGAGGCAGTTGGACTCTCGGTTCAAGAGAGAATGCGCATATGGCGATAAGCGAAGGATAGTAAGGATTTGTGCGTCTATGAAAAGACCAATGTGCGAAGCATGCAACAGCTACCGCCGCCATTCCTTATCAAAAGAGCTGGCAGAGAATCCGAGGAAATTCTGGTCCTCTGTAAAATCGCTAGGGCTTCCATCGAGTCACTTACTGGGAAGTATGGTGACAGCTAAAGTTAACAAAATGAAAACCCTAAACGTTTAAGAAATCGTTAATAACAAGATACGGAATATGCTGAGGTGCAGAGGCTATTGGACTCTCGGTTCAAAAGAGAATGCGCATATGGCGATAAGCGAAGGATAGTAAGGATTTGTGCGTCTATGAAAAGACCAATGTGCGAAGCATGCAACAGCTACCACCGCCATTCCTTATCAAAAGAGCTGGCAGAGAATCCGAGGAAATTCTGGTCCTCTGTAAAATCGCTAGGGCTTCCATCGAGTCACTTACTGGGAAGTATGGTGACAGCTAAAGTTAACAAAACGAAAACCCTAAACGTTTAAGAAATCGTTAATAACAAGATACGGAATATGCCGAGGTGCAGAGGCTGTTGGACTCTCGGTTCAAAAGAGAATGCGCATATGGCGATAAGCGAAGGATAGTAAGGATTTGTGCGTCTATGAAAAGACCAATGTGCGAAGCATGCAACAGCTACCACCGCCATTCCTTATCAAAAGAGCGGGCAGAGAATCCGAGGAAATTCTGGTCCTCTCTAAAATCGCTAGGTCTTCCATCGAGTCACTTACTGGGAAGTATGGTGACAGCTAAAGTTAACAAAACGAAAACCCTAAACGTTTAAGAAATCGTTAATAACAAGATACGGAATATGCTGAGGTGCAGAGGCTATTGGACTCTCGGTTCAAAAGAGAATGCGCATATGGCGATAAGCGAAGGATAGTAAGGATTTGTGCGTCTATGAAAAGACCAATGTGCGAAGCATGCAACAGCTACCACCGCCATTCCATATCAAAAGAGCTGGCAGAGAATCCGAGGAAATTCTGGTCCTCTGTAAAATCGCTAGGGCTTCCATCGAGTCACTTACTGGGAAGTATGGTGACAGCTAAAGTTAACAAAACGAAAACCCTAAACGTTTAAGAAATCGTTAATAACAAGATACGGAATATGCTGAGGTGCAGAGGCTGTTGGACTCTCGGTTCAAAAGAGAATGCGCATATGGCGATAAGCGAAGGATAGTAAGGATTTGTGCGTCTATGAAAAGACCAATGTGCGAAGCATGCAACAGCTACCACCGCCATTCCTTATCAAAAGAGCTGACAGAGAATCCGAGGAAATTCTGGTCCTCTGTAAAATCGCAAGGGCTTCCATCGAGTCACTTACTGGTAAGTATGGTGACAGCTAAAGTTAACAAAACGAAAACCCTAAACGTTTAAGAAATCGTTAATAACAAGATACGGAATATGCTGAGGTGCAGAGGCTGTTGGACTCTCGGTTCAAAAGAGAATGCGCATATGGCGATAAGCGAAGGATAGTAAGGATTTGTGCGTCTATGAAAAGACCAATGTGCGAAGCATGCAACAGCTACCGCCGCCATTCCTTATCAAAAGAGCTGGCAGAGAATCCGAGGAAATTCTGGTCCTCTGTAAAATCGCTAGGGCTTCCATCGAGTCACTTACTGGGAAGTATGGTGACAGCTAAAGTTAACAAAACGAAAACCCTAAACGTTTAAGAAATCGTTAATAACAAGATACGGAATATGCTGAGGTGCAGAGGCTGTTGGACTCTCGGTTCAAAAGAGAATGCGCATATGGCGATAAGCGAAGGATAGTAGGGATTTGTGCGTCTATGAAAAGACCAATGTGCGAAGCATGCAACAGCTACCGCCGCCATTCCTTATCAAAAGAGCTGGCAGAGAATCCGATGAAATTCTGGTCCTCTGTAAAATCGCTAGGGCTTCCATCGAGTCACTTACTGGGAAGTATGGTGACAGCTAAAGTTAACAAAACGAAAACCCTAAACGTTTAAGAAATCGTTAATAACAAGATACGGAATATGCTGAGGTGCAGAGGCTGTTGGACTCTCGGTTCAAAAGAGAATGCGCATATGGCGATAAGCGAAGGATAGTAAGGATTTGTGCGTCTATGAAAAGACCAATGTGCGAAGCTTGCAACAGCTACCACCGCCATTCCTTATCAAAAGAGCTGGCAAAGAATCCGAGGAAATTCTGGTCCTCTGTAAAATCGCTACTGCCTCCATCGAGTCACTTACTGGGAAGTATGGTGACAGCTAAAGTTAACAAAACGAAAACCCTAAACGTTTAAGAAATCGTTAATAACAAGATACGGAATATGCTGAGGTGCAGAGGCTGTTGGACTCTCGGTTCAAAAGAGAATGCGCATATGGCGATAAGAGAAAGATAGTAGGGATTTGTGCGTCTATGAAAAGACCAATGTGCGAAGCATGCAACAGCTACCACCGCCATTCCTTATCAAAAGAGCTGGCAGAGAATCCGAGGAAATTCTGGTCCTCTGTAAAATCGCTAGGGCTTCCATCGAGTCACTTACTGGGAAGTATGGTGACAGCTAAAGTTAACAAAACGAAAACCCTAAACGGTTAAGAAATCGTTAATAACAAGATACGGAATATGCTGAGGTGCAGAGGCTGTTGGATTCTCGGTTCAAGAGAGAATGCGCATATGGCGATAAGCGAAGGATAGTAAGGATTTGTGCGTCTATGAAAAGACCAATGTGCGAAGCATGCAACAGCTACCGCCGCCATTCCTTATCAAAAGAGCTGGCAGAGAATCCGAGGAAATTCTGGTCCTCTGTAAAATCGCTAGGGCTTCCATCGAGTCACTTACTGGGAAGTATGTTGACAGCTAAAGTTAACAAAATGAAAACCCTAAACGTTTAAGAAATCGTTAATAACAAGATACGGAATATGCTGAGGTGCAGAGGCTGTTGGACTCTCGGTTCAAAAGAGAATGCGCATATGGCGATAAGCGAAGGATAGTAAGGATTTGTGCGTCTATGAAAAGACCAATGTGCGAAGCATGCGACAGCTACCAACGCCATTCCATATGAAAAGAGCTGGCAGAGAATCCGAGGAAATTCTGGTCCTCTGTAAAATCGCTAGGGCTCCCATCGAGTCACTTACTGGGAAGTATGGTGACAGCTAAAGTTAACAAAATGAAAACCCTAAACGTTTAAGAAATCGTTAATAACAAGATACGGAATATGCTGAGGTGCAGAGGCTATTGGACTCTCGGTTCAAAAGAGAATGCGCATATGGCGATAAGCGAAGGATAGTAAGGATTTGTGCGTCTATGAAAAGACCAATGTGCGAAGCATGCAACAGCTACCACCGCCATTCCTTATCAAAAGAGCTGGCAGAGAATCCGAGGAAATTCTGGTCCTCTGTAAAATCGCTAGGGCTTCCATCGAGTCACTTACTGGGAAGTATGGTGTCAGCTAAAGTTAACAAAACGAAAACCCTAAACGTTTAAGAAATCGTTAATAACAAGATACGGAATATGCTGAGGTGCAGAGGCTGTTGGACTCTCGGTTCAAAAGAGAATGCGCATATGGCGATAAGCGAAGGATAGTAAGGATTTGTGCGTCTATGAAAAGACCAATGTGCGAAGCATGCAACAGCTACCACCGTCATTCCTTATCAAAAGAGCTGGCAGAGAATCCGAGGAAATTCTGGTCCTCTCTAAAATCGCTAGGTCTTCCATCGAGTCACTTACTGGGAAGTATGGTGACAGCTACAGTTAACAAAACGAAAACCCTAAACGTTTAAGAAATCGTTAATAACAAGATACGGAATATGCTGAGGTGCAGAGGCTATTGGACTCTCGGTTCAAAAGAGAATGCGCATATGGCGATAAGCGAAGGATAGTAAGGATTTGTGCGTCTATGAAAAGACCAATGTGTGAAGCATGCAACAGCTACCACCGCCATTCCATATCAAAAGAGCTGGCAGATAATCCGAGGAAATTCTGGTCCTCTGTAAAATCGCTAGGGCTTCCATCGAGTCACTTACTGGGAAGTATGGTGACAGCTAAAGTTAACAAAACGAAAACCCTAAACGTTTAAGAAATCGTTAATAACAAGATACGGAATATGCTGAGGTGCAGAGGCTGTTGGACTCTCGGTTGAAAAGAGAATGCGCATATGGCGATAAGCGAAGGATAGTAAGGATTTGTGCGTCTATCAAAAGACCAATGTGCGAAGCATGCAACAGCTACCACCGCCATTCCTTATCAAAAGAGCTGACAGAGAATCCGAGGAAATTCTGGTCCTCTGTAAAATCGCTAGGGCTTCCATCGAGTCACTTACTGGGAAGTATGGTGACAGCTAAAGTTAACAAAACGTAAACCCTAAACGTTTAAGAAATCGTTAATAACAAGATACGGAATATGCTGAGGTGCAGAGGCTGTTGGACTCTCGGTTCAAAAGAGAATGCGAATATGGCGATAAGCGAAGGATAGTAAGGATTTTTGCGTCTATGAAAAGACCAATGTGCGAAGCATGCAACAGCTACCGCCGCCATTCCTTATCAAAAGAGCTGGCAGAGAATCCGAGGAAATTCTGGTCCTCTGTAAAATCGCTAGGGCTTCCATCGAGTCACTTACTGGGAAGTATGGTGACAGCTAAAGTTAACAAAACGAAAACCCTAAACATTTAAGAAATCGTTAATAACAAGATACGGAATATGCTGAGGTGCAGAGGCTGTTGGACTCTCGGTTCAAAGGAGAATGCGCATATGGCGATAAGCGAAGGATAGTAAGGATTTGTGCGTCTATGAAAAGACCAATGTGCGAAGCATGCAACAGCTACCACCGCCATTCCTTATCAAAAGAGCTGGCAGAGAATCCGAGGAAATTCTGGTCCTCTGTAAAATCGCTAGGGCTTCCATCGAGTCACTTACTGGGAAGTATGGTGACAGCTAAAGTTAACAAAACGAAAACCCTAAACGTTTAAGAAATCGTTAATAACAAGATACGGAATATGCTGAGGTGCAGAGGCTGTTGGACTCTCGGTTCAAAAGAGAATGCGCATATGGCGATAAGCGAAGGATAGTAAGGATTTGTGCGTCTATCAAAAGACCAATGTGCGAAGCATGCAACAGCTACCACCGCCATTCCTTATCAAAAGAGCTGGCAGAGAATCCGAGGAAATTCTGGTCCTCTGTAAAATCGCAAGGGCTTCCATCGAGTCACTTACTGGTAAGTATGGTGACAGCTAAAGTTAACAAAACGAAAACCCTAAACGTTTAAGAAATCGTTAATAACAAGATACGGAATATGCTGAGGTGCAGAGGCTGTTGGACTCTCGGTTCAAAAGAGAATGCGCATATGGCGATAAGCGAAGGATAGTAAGGATTTGTGCGTCTGTGAAAAGACCAATGTGCGAAGCATGCAACAGCTACCGCCGCCATTCCTTATCAAAAGAGCTGGCAGAGAATCCGAGGAAATTCTGGTCCTCTGTAAAATCGCTAGGGCTTCCATCGAGTCACTTACTGGGAAGTATGGTGACAGCTAAAGTTAACAAAACGAAAACCCTAAACGTTTAAGAAATCGTTAATAACAAGATACGGAATATGCTGAGGTGCAGAGGCTGTTGGACTCTCGGTTCAAAAGAGAATGCGCATATGGCGTTAAGCGAAGGATAGTAGGGATTTGTGCGTCTATGAAGAGACCAATGTGCGAAGCATGCAACAGCTACCGCCGCCATTCCATATCAAAAGAGCTGGCAGAGAATCCGAGGAAATTCTGGTCCTCTGTAAAATCGCTAGGGCTTCCATCGAGTCACTTACTGGGAAGTATGGTGACAGCTAAAGTTATCAAAACGAAAACCCTAAACGTTTAAGAAATCGTTAATAACAAGATACGGAATATGCTGAGGTGCAGAGGCTGTTGGACTCTCGGTTCAAAAGAGAATGCGCATATGGCGATAAGCGAAGGATAGTAAGGATTTGTGCGTCTATGAAAAGACCAATGTGCGAAGCATGCAACAGCTACCGCCGCCATTCCTTATCAAAAGAGCTGGCAGAGAATCCGAGGAAATTCTGGTCCTCTGTAAAATCGCTAGGGCTTCCATCGAGTCACTTAAAGGGAAGTATGGTGACAGCTAAAGTTAACAAAACGAAAACCCTAAACGGTTAAGAAATCGTTAATAACAAGATACGGAATATGCTGAGGTGCAGAGGCTGTTGGACTCTCGGTTCAAAAGAGAATGCGCATATGGCGATAAGCGAAGGATAGTAGGGATTTGTGCGTCTATGAAAAGACCAATGTGCGAAGCATGCAACAGCTACCGCCGCCATTCCTTATCAAAAGAGCTGGCAGAGAATCCGAGGAAATTCTGGTCCTCTGTAAAATCGCTAGGGCTTCCATCGAGTCACTTACTGGGAAGTATGGTGACAGCTAAAGTTAACAAAGCGAAAACCCTAAACGTTTAAGAAATCGTTAATAACAAGATACGGAATATGCTGAGGTGCAGAGGCTGTTGGACTCTCGGTTCAAAAGAGAATGCGCATATGGCGATAAGCGAAGGATAGTAAGGATTTGTGCGTCTATGAAAAGACCAATGTGCGAAGCATGCAACAGCTACCACCGCCATTCCTTATCAAAAGAGCTGGCAGAGAATCCGAGGAAATTCTGGTCCTCTGTAATATCGCTACTGCCTCCATCGAGTCACTTACTGGGAAGTATGGTGACAGCTAAAGTTAACAAAACGAAAACCCTAAACGTTTAAGAAATCGTTAATAACAAGATACGGAATATGCTGAGGTGCAGAGGCTGTTGGACTCTCGGTTCAAAAGAGAATGCGCATATGGCGATAAGAGAAAGATAGTAGGGATTTGTGCGTCTATGAAAAGACCAATGTGCGAAGCATGCAACAGCTACCACCGCCATTCCTTATCAAAAGAGCTGGCAGAGAATCCGAGGAAATTCTGGTCCTCTGTAAAATCGCTAGGGCTTCCATCGAGTCACTTACTGGGAAGTATGGTGACAGCTAAAGTTAACAAAACGAAAACCCTAAACGGTTAAGAAATCGTTAATAACAAGATACGGAATATGCTGAGGTGCAGAGGCAGTTGGACTCTCGGTTCAAGAGAGAATGCGCATATGGCGATAAGCGAAGGATAGTAAGGATTTGTGCGTCTATGAAAAGACCAATGTGCGAAGCATGCAACAGCTACCGCCGCCATTCCTTATCAAAAGAGCTGGCAGAGAATCCGAGGAAATTCTGGTCCTCTGTAAAATCGCTAGGGCTTCCATCGAGTCACTTACTGGGAAGTATGGTGACAGCTAAAGTTAACAAAATGAAAACCCTAAACGTTTAAGAAATCGTTAATAACAAGATACGGAATATGCTGAGGTGCAGAGGCTATTGGACTCTCGGTTCAAAAGAGAATGCGCATATGGCGATAAGCGAAGGATAGTAAGGATTTGTGCGTCTATGAAAAGACCAATGTGCGAAGCATGCAACAGCTACCACCGCCATTCCTTATCAAAAGAGCTGGCAGAGAATCCGAGGAAATTCTGGTCCTCTGTAAAATCGCTAGGGCTTCCATCGAGTCACTTACTGGGAAGTATGGTGACAGCTAAAGTTAACAAAACGAAAACCCTAAACGTTTAAGAAATCGTTAATAACAAGATACGGAATATGCCGAGGTGCAGAGGCTGTTGGACTCTCGGTTCAAAAGAGAATGCGCATATGGCGATAAGCGAAGGATAGTAAGGATTTGTGCGTCTATGAAAAGACCAATGTGCGAAGCATGCAACAGCTACCACCGCCATTCCTTATCAAAAGAGCGGGCAGAGAATCCGAGGAAATTCTGGTCCTCTCTAAAATCGCTAGGTCTTCCATCGAGTCACTTACTGGGAAGTATGGTGACAGCTAAAGTTAACAAAACGAAAACCCTAAACGTTTAAGAAATCGTTAATAACAAGATACGGAATATGCTGAGGTGCAGAGGCTATTGGACTCTCGGTTCAAAAGAGAATGCGCATATGGCGATAAGCGAAGGATAGTAAGGATTTGTGCGTCTATGAAAAGACCAATGTGCGAAGCATGCAACAGCTACCACCGCCATTCCATATCAAAAGAGCTGGCAGAGAATCCGAGGAAATTCTGGTCCTCTGTAAAATCGCTAGGGCTTCCATCGAGTCACTTACTGGGAAGTATGGTGACAGCTAAAGTTAACAAAACGAAAACCCTAAACGTTTAAGAAATCGTTAATAACAAGATACGGAATATGCTGAGGTGCAGAGGCTGTTGGACTCTCGGTTCAAAAGAGAATGCGCATATGGCGATAAGCGAAGGATAGTAAGGATTTGTGCGTCTATGAAAAGACCAATGTGCGAAGCATGCAACAGCTACCACCGCCATTCCTTATCAAAAGAGCTGACAGAGAATCCGAGGAAATTCTGGTCCTCTGTAAAATCGCTAGGGCTTCCATCGAGTCACTTACTGGGAAGTATGGTGACAGCTAAAGTTAACAAAACGAAAACCCTAAACGTTTAAGAAATCGTTAATAACAAGATACGGAATATGCTGAGGTGCAGAGGCTGTTGGACTCTCGGTTCAAAAGAGAATGCGAATATGGCGATAAGCGAAGGATAGTAAGGATTTTTGCGTCTATGAAAAGACCAATGTGCGAAGCATGCAACAGCTACCGCCGCCATTCCTTATCAAAAGAGGTGGCAGAGAATCCGAGGAAATTCTGGTCCTCTGTAAAATCGCTAGGGCTTCCATCTAGTCACTTACTGGGAAGTATGGTGACAGCTAAAGTTAACAAAACGAAAACCCTAAACGTTTAAGAAATCGTTAATAACAAGATACGGAGTATGCTGAGGTGCTGAGGCTGTTGGACTCTCGGTTCAAAAGAGAATGCGCATATGGCGATAAGCCAAGGATAGTAAGGATTTGTGCGTCTATGAAAAGACCAATGTGCGAAGCATGCAACAGCTACCGCCGCCATTCCTTATCAAAAGAGCTGGCAGAGAATCCGAGGAAATTCTGGTCCTCTGTAAAATCGCTAGGGCTTCCATCTAGTCACTTACTGGGAAGTATGGTGACAGCTAAAGTTAACAAAACGAAAACCCTAAACGTTTAAGAAATCGTTAATAACAAGATACGGAGTATGCTGAGGTGCTGAGGCTGTTGGACTCTCGGTTCAAGAGAGAATGCGCATATGGCGATAAGCGAAGGATAGTAAGGATTTGTGCGTCTATGAAAAGACCAATGTGCGAAGCATGCAACAGCTACCGCCGCCATTCCTTATCAAAAGAGGTGGCAGAGAATCCGAGGAAATTCTGGTCCTCTGTAAAATCGCTAGGGCTTCCATCTAGTCACTTACTGGGAAGTATGGTGACAGCTAAAGTTAACAAAACGAAAACCCTAAACGTTTAAGAAATCGTTAATAACAAGATACGGAGTATGCTGAGGTGCTGAGGCTGTTGGACTCTCGGTTCAAGAGAGAATGCGCATATGGCGATAAGCGAAGGATAGTAAGGATTTGTGCGTCTATGAAAAGACCAATGTGCGAAGCATGCAACAGCTACCGCCGCCATTCCTTATCAAAAGAGGTGGCAGAGAATCCGAGGAAATTCTGGTCCTCTGTAAAATCGCTAGGGCTTCCATCTAGTCACTTACTGGGAAGTATGGTGACAGCTAAAGTTAACAAAACGAAAACCCTAAACGTTTAAGAAATCGTTAATAACAAGATACGGAGTATGCTGAGGTGCTGAGGCTGTTGGACTCTCGGTTCAAGAGAGAATGCGCATATGGCGATAAGCGAAGGATAGTAAGGATTTGTGCGTCTATGAAAAGACCAATGTGCGAAGCATGCAACAGCTACCGCCGCCATTCCTTATCAAAAGAGCTGGCAGAGAATCCGAGGAAATTCTGGTCCTCTGTAAAATCGCTAGGGCTTCCATCGAGTCACTTACTGGGAAGTATGGTGACAGCTAAAGTTAACAAAACGAAAACCCTAAACGTTTAAGAAATCGTTAATAACAAGATACGGAATATGCTGAGGTGCAGAGGCTGTTGGACTCTCGGTTCAAAAGAGAATGCGAATATGGCGATAAGCGAAGGATAGTAAGGATTTTTGCGTCTATGAAAAGACCAATGTGCGAAGCATGCAACAGCTACCGCCGCCATTCCTTATCAAAAGAGGTGGCAGAGAATCCGAGGAAATTCTGGTCCTCTGTAAAACCGCTAGGGCTTCCATCTAGTCACTTACTGGGAAGTATGGTGACAGCTAAAGTTAACAAAACGAAAACCCTAAACGTTTAAGAAATCGTTAATAACAAGATACGGAGTATGCTGAGGTGCTGAGGCTGTTGGACTCTCGGTTCAAGAGAGAATGCGCATATGGCGATAAGCGAAGGATAGTAAGGATTTGTGCGTCTATGAAAAGACCAATGTGCGAAGCATGCAACAGCTACCGCCGCCATTCCTTATCAAAAGAGCTGGCAGAGAATCCGAGGAAATTCTGGTCCTCTGTAAAATCGCTAGGGCTTCCATCTAGTCACTTACTGGGAAGTATGGTGACAGCTAAAGTTAACAAAACGGAAACCCTAAACGTTTAAGAAATCGTTAATAACAAGATACGGAATATGCTGAGGTGCAGAGGCTGTTGGACTCTCGGTTCAAAAGAGAATGCGAATATGGCGATAAGCGAAGGATAGTAAGGATTTTTGCGTCTATGAAAAGACCAATGTGCGAAGCATGCAACAGCTACCGCCGCCATTCCTTATCAAAAGAGGTGGCAGAGAATCCGAGGAAATTCTGGTCCTCTGTAACATCGCTAGGGCTTCCATCTAGTCACTTACTGGGAAGTATGGTGACAGCTAAAGTTAACAAAACGAAAACCCTAAACGTTTAAGAAATCGTTAATAACAAGATACGGAGTATGCTGAGGTGCTGAGGCTGTTGGACTCTCGGTTCAAGAGAGAATGCGCATATGGCGATAAGCGAAGGATAGTAAGGATTTGTGCGTCTATGAAAAGACCAATGTGCGAAGCATGCAACAGCTACCGCCGCCATTCCTTATCAAAAGAGCTGGCAGAGAATCCGAGGAAATTCTGGTCCTCTGTAAAATCGCTAGGGCTTCCATCTAGTCACTTACTGGGAAGTATGGTGACAGCTAAAGTTAACAAAACGAAAACCCTAAACGTTTAAGAAATCGTTAATAACAAGATACGGAATATGCTGAGGTGCAGAGGCTGTTGGACTCTCGGTTCAAAAGAGAATGCGAATATGGCGATAAGCGAAGGATAGTAAGGATTTTTGCGTCTATGAAAAGACCAATGTGCGAAGCATGCAACAGCTACCGCCGCCATTCCTTATCAAAAGAGGTGGCAGAGAATCCGAGGAAATTCTGGTCCTCTGTAAAATCGCTAGGGCTTCCATCTATTCACTTACTGGGAAGTATGGTGACAGCTAAAGTTAACAAAACGAAAACCCTAAACGTTTAAGAAATCGTTAATAACAAGATACGGAGTATGCTGAGGTGCTGAGGCTGTTGGACTCTCGGTTCAAGAGAGAATGCGCATATGGCGATAAGCGAAGGATAGTAAGGATTTGTGCGTCTATGAAAAGACCAATGTGCGAAGCATGCAACAGCTACCGCCGCCATTCCTTATCAAAAGAGCTGGCAGAGAATCCGAGGAAATTCTGGTCCTCTGTAAAATCGCTAGGGCTTCCATCGAGTCACTTACTGGGAAGTATGGTGATAGCTAAAGTTAACAAAACGAAAACCCTAAACGTTTAAGAAATCGTTAATAACAAGATACGGAATATGCTGAGGTGCAGAGGCTGTTGGACTCTCGGTTCAAAAGAGAATGCGCATATGGCGATAAGCGAAGGATAGTAAGGATTTGTGCGTCTACGAAAAGACCAATGTGCGAAGCATGCAACAGCTACCACCGCCATTCCTTATCAAAAGAGCTGGCAGAGAATCTGAGGAAATTCTGGTCCTCTGTAAAATCGCTAGGGCCTCCATCGAGTCACTTACTGGGAAGTATGGTGACAGCTAAAGTTAACAAAACGAAAACCCTAAACGTTTAAGAAATCGTTAATAACAAGATACGGAATATGCTGAGGTGCAGAGGCTGTTGGACTCTCGGTTCAAAAGAGAATGCGCATATGGCGATAAGCGAATTATAGTAAGGATTTGTGCGTCTATGAAAAGACCAATGTGCGAAGCATGCAACAGCGAACACCGCCATTCCTTATCAAAAGAGCTGGCAGAGAATCCGAGGAAATTCTGGTCCTCTGTAAAATCGCTAGGGCTTCCATCGAGTCATTTACTGGGAAGTATGGTGACAGCTAAAGTTAACACAACGAAAACCCTAAACGTTTAAGAAATCGTTAATAACAAGATACGGAATATGCTGAGGTGCAGAGGCTGTTGGACTCTCGGTTCAAAACAGAATGCGCATATGGCCATAAGCGAAGGATAGTAAGGATTTGTGCGTCTATGAAAAGACCAATGTGCGAAGCATGCAACAGCTACCGCCGCCATTCCTTATCAAAAGAGCTGGCAGAGAATCCGAGGAAATTCTGGTCCTCTGTAAAATCGCTAGGGCTTCCATCGAGTCACTTACTGGGAAGTATGGTGACAGCTAAAGTTAACAAAACGAAAACCCTAAACGTTTAAGAAATCGTTAATAACAAGATACGGAATATGCTGAGGTGCAGAGGCTGTTGGACTCTCGGTTCAAAAGAGAATGCGCATATGGCGATAAACGAAGGATAGTTAGGATTTGTGCGTCTATTAAAAGACCAATGTGCGAAGCATGCTACAGCTACCACCGCCATTCCTTATCAAAAGAGCTGGCAGAGAATCCGAGGAAATTCTGGTCCTCTGTAAAATCGCTAGGGCTTCCATCGAGTCACTTACTGGGAAGGATGGTGACAGCTAAAGTTAACAAAACGGAAACCCTAAACGTTTAAGAAATCGTTAATAACAAGATACGGAATATGCTGAGGTGCAGAGGCTGTTGGACTCTCGGTTCAAAAGAGAATGCGCATATGGCGATAAGCGAAGGATAGTAAGGATTTGTGCGTCTATGAAAAGACCAATGTGCGAAGCATGCAACAGCTACCACTGCCATTCCTTATCAAAAGAGCTGGCACAGAATCCGAGGAAATTCTGGTCCTCTGTAAAATCGCTAGGGCTTCCATCGAGTCACTTACTGGGAAGTATGGTGACAGCTAAAGTTAACAAAACGAAAACCCTAAACGTTTAAGAAATCGTTAATAACAAGATACGGAATATGCTGAGGTGCAGAGGCTGTTGGACTCTCGGTTCAAAAGAGAATGCGCATATGGCGATAAGCGAAGGATAGTAAGGATTTGTGCGTCTACGAAAAGACCAATGTGCGAAGCATGCAACAGCTACCACCGCCATTCCTTATCAAAAGAGCTGGCAGAGAATCCGAGGAAATTCTGGTCCTCTGTAAAATCGCTAGGGCCTCCATCGAGTCACTTACTGGGAAGTATGGTGACAGCTAAAGTTAACAAAACGAAAAGCCTAAACGTTTAAGAAATCGTTAATAACAAGATACGGAATATGCTGAGGTGCAGAGGCTGTTGGACTCTCGGTTCAAAAGAGAATGCGCATATGGCGATAAGCGAATTATAGTAAGGATTTGTGCGTCTATGAAAAGACCAATGTGCGAAGCATGCAACAGCGACCACCGCCATTCCTTATCAAAAGAGCTGGCAGAGAATCCGAGGAAATTCTGGTCCTCTGTAAAATCGCTAGGGCTTCCATCGAGTCATTTACTGGGAAGTATGGTGACAGCTAAAGTTAACAAAACGAAAACCCTAAACGTTTAAGAAATCGTTAATAACAAGATACGGAATATGCTGAGGTGCAGAGGCTGTTGGACTCTCGGTTCAAAACAGAATGCGCATATGGCCATAAGCGAAGGATAGTAAGGATTTGTGCGTCTATGAAAAGACCAATGTGCGAAGCATGCAACAGCTACCGCCGCCATTCCTTATCAAAAGAGCTGGCAGAGAATCCGAGGAAATTCTGGTCCTCTGTAAAATCGCTAGGGCTTCCATCGAGTCACTTACTGGGAAGTATGGTGACAGCTAAAGTTAACAAAACGAAAACCCTAAACGTTTAAGAAATCGTTAATAACAAGATACGGAATATGCTGAGGTGCAGAGGCTGTTGGACTCTCGGTTCAAAAGAGAATGCGCATATGGCGATAAGCGAAGGATAGTTAGGATTTGTGCGTCTATTAAAAGACCAATGTGCGAAGCATGCTACAGCTACCACCGCCATTCCTTATCAAAAGAGCTGGCAGAGAATCCGAGGAAATTCTGGTCCTCTGTAAAATCGCTAGGGCTTCCATCGAGTCACTTACTGGGAAGGATGGTGACAGCTAAAGTTAACAAAACGGAAACCCTAAACGTTTAAGAAATCGTTAATAACAAGATACGGAATATGCTGAGGTGCAGAGGCTGTTGGACTCTCGGTTCAAAAGAGAATGCGCATATGGCGATAAGCGAAGGATAGTAAGGATTTGTGCGTCTATGAAAAGACCAATGTGCGAAGCATGCAACAGCTACCACTGCCATTCCTTATCAAAAGAGCTGGCACAGAATCCGAGGAAATTCTGGTCCTCTGTAAAATCGCTAGGGCTTCCATCGAGTCACTTACTGGGAAGTATGGTGACAGCTAAAGTTAACAAAACGAAAACCCTAAACGTTTAAGAAATCGTTAATAACAAGATACGGATTATGCTGAGGTGCAGAGGCTGTTGGACTCTCGGTTCATAAGAGAATGCGCATATGGCGATAAGCGAAGGATAGTAAGGATTTGTGCGTCTATGAAAAGTCCAATGTGCGAAGCATGCAACAGCTACCACCGCCATTCCTTATCAAAAGAGCTGGCACAGAATCCGAGGAAATTCTGGTCCTCTGTAAAATCGCTAGGGCTTCCATCGAGTCACTTACTGGGAAGTATGGTGACAGCTAAAGTTAACAAAACGAAAACCCTAAACGTTTAAGAAATCGTTAATAACAAGATACGGAATATGCTGAGGTGCAGAGGCTGTTGGACTCTCGGTTCATAAGAGAATGCGCATATGGCGATAAGCGAAGGATAGTAAGGATTTGTGCGTCTATGAAAAGACCAATATGCGAAGCATGCAACAGCTACCACTGCCATTCCTTATCAAAAGAGCTGGCACAGAATCCGAGGAAATTCTGGTCCTCTGTAAAATCGCTAGGGCTTCCATCGAGTCACTTACTGGGAAGTATGGTGACAGCTAAAGTTAACAAAACGGAAAACCTAAACGTTTAAGAAATCGTTAATAACAAGATACGGAATATGCTGAGGTGCAGAGGCTGTTGGACTCTCGGTTCAAAAGAGAATGCGCATATGGCGATAAGCGAAGGATAGTAAGGATTTGTGCGTCTATGAAAAGACCAATGTGCGAAGCATGCAACAGCTACCACCGCCATTCCTTATCAAAAGAGCTGGCAGAGAATCCGAGGAAATTCTGGTCCTCTGTAAAATCGCTAGGGCTTCCATCGAGTCATTTACTGGGAAGTATGGTGACAGCTAAAGTTAACAAAACGAAAAATCTAAACGTTTAAGAAATCGTTAATAACAAGATACGGAATATGCTGAGGTGCAGAGGCTGTTGGACTCTCGGTTCAAAAGAGAATGCGCATATGGCGATAAGCGAAGGATAGTAAGGATTTGTGCGTCTATGAAAAGACCAATGTGCGAAGCATGCAACAGCTACCGCCGCCATTCCTTATCAAAAGAGCTGGCAGAGAATCCGAGGAAATTCTGGTCCTCTGTAAAATCGCTAGGGCTTCCATCGAGTCACTTACTGGGAAGTATGGTGACAGCTAAAGTTAACAAAACGAAAACCCTAAACGTTTAAGAAATCGTTAATAACAAGATACGGAATATGCTGAGGTGCAGAGGCTGTTGGACTCTCGGTTCAAAAGAGAATGCGCATATGGCGATAAGCGAAGGATAGTAAGGATTTGTGCGTCTATTAAAAGACCAATGTGCGAAGCATGCTACAGCTACCACCGCCATTCCTTATCAAAAGAGCTGGCAGAGAATCCGAGGAAATTCTGGTCCTCTGTAAAATCGCTAGGGCTTCCATCGAGTCACTTACTGGGAAGGATGGTGACAGCTAAAGTTAACAAAACGGAAACCCTAAACGTTTAAGAAATCGTTAATAACAAGATACGGAATATGCTGAGGTGCAGAGGCTGTTGGACTCTCGGTTCAAAAGAGAATGCGCATATGGCGATAAGCGAAGGATAGTAAGGATTTGTGCGTCTATGAAAAGACCAATGTGCGAAGCATGCAACAGCTACCACTGCCATTCCTTATCAAAAGAGCTGGCACAGAATCCGAGGAAATTCTGGTCCTCTGTAAAATCCCTAGGGCTTCCATCGAGTCACTTACTGGGAAGTATGGTGACAGCTAAAGTTAACAAAACGAAAACCCTAATTGTTTAAGAAATCGTTAATAACAAGATACGGAATATGCTGAGGTGCAGAGGCTGTTGGACTCTCGGTTCAAAAGAGAATGCGCATATGGCGATAAGCGAAGGATAGTAAGGATTTGTGCGTCTATGAAAAGTCCAATGTGCGAAGCATGCAACAGCTACCACCGCCATTCCTTATCAAAAGAGCTGGCACAGAATCCGAGGAAATTCTGGTCCTCTGTAAAATCGCTAGGGCTTCCATCGAGTCACTTACTGGGAAGTATGGTGACAGCTAAAGTTAACAAAACGAAAACCCTAAACGTTTAAGAAATCGTTAATAACAAGACACGGAATATGCTGAGGTGCAGAGGCTGTTGGACTCTCGGTTCAAAAGAGAATGCGCATATGGCGATAAGCGAAGGATAGTAAGGATTTGTGCGTCTATGAAAAGACCAATGTGCGAAGCATGCAACAGCTACCACTGCCATTCCTTATCAAAAGAGCTGGCACAGAATCCGAGGAAATTCTGGTCCTCTGTATAATCGCTAGGGCTTCCATCGAGTCACTTACTGGGAAGTATGGTGACAGCTAAAGTTAACAAAACGGAAACCCTAAACGTTTAAGAAATCGTTAATAACAAGATACGGAATATGCTGAGGTGCAGAGGCTGTTGGACTCTCGGTTCAAAAGAGAATGCGCATATGGCGATAAGCGAAGGATAGTAAGGATTTGTGCGTCTATGAAAAGACCAATGTGCGAAGCATGCAACAGCTACCACCGCCATTCCTTATCAAAAGAGCTGGCAGAGAATCCGAGGAAATTCTGGTCCTCTATAAAATCGCTAGGGCTTCCATCGAGTCACTTACTGGGTAGTATGGTGACAGTTAAAGTTAACAAAACGAAAACCCTAAACGTTTAAGAAATCGTTAATAACAAGACACGGAATATGCTGAGGTGCAGAGGCTGTTGGACTCTCGGTTCAAAAGAGAATGCGCATATGGCGATAAGCGAAGGATAGTAAGGATTTGTACGTCTATGAAAAGACGAATGTGCGAAGCATGCAACAGCTACCACCGCCATTCCTTATCAAAAGAGCTCGCTGAGAATCCGAGGAAATTCTGGTCCTCTGTAAAATCGCTAGGGCTTCCATCGAGTCACTTACTGGGAAGTATGGTGACAGCTAAAGTTAACGAAACGAAAACCCTAAACGTTTAAGAAATCGTTAATAACAAGATACGGAATATGCTGAGGTGCAGAGGCTGTTGGACTCTCGGTTCAAAAGAGAATGCGCATATGGCGATAAGCGAAGGATAGTAAGGATTTGTGCGTCTATGAAAAGACCAATGTGCGAAGCATGCAACAGCTACCGCCGCCATTCCCTATCAAAAGAGCTGGCAGAGAATCCGAGGAAATTCTGGTCCTCTGTAAAATCGCTAGGGCTTCCATCGAGTCACTTACTGGGAAGGATGGTGACAGCTAAAGTTAACAAAACGGAAACCCTAAACGTTTAAGAAATCGTTAATAACAAGATACGGAATATGCTGAGGTGCAGAGGCTGTTGGACTCTCGGTTCAAAAGAGAATGCGCATATGGCGATAAGCGAAGGATAGTAAGGATTTGTGCGTCTATGAAAAGACCAATCTGCGAAGCATGCAACAGCTACCACCGCTATTCCTTATCAAAAGAGCTGGCAGAGAATCCGAGGAAATTCTGGTCCTCTGTAAAATCGCAAGGGCTTCCATCGAGTCACTTACTGGGAAGTATGGTGACAGCTAAAGTTAACAAAACGAAAACCCTAAACGTTTAAGAAATCGTTAATAACAAGATACGGAATATGCTGAGGTGCAGAGGCTGTTGGACTCTCGGTTCAAAAGAGAATGCGCATATGGCGATAAGCGAAGGATAGTAAGGATTTGTGCGTCTATGAAAAGTCCAATGTGCGAAGCATGCAACAGCTACCACCGCCATTCCTTATCAAAAGAGCTGGCACAGAATCCGAGGAAATTCTGGTCCTCTGTAAAATCGCTAGGGCTTCCATCGAGTCACTTACTGGGAAGTATGGTGACAGCTAAAGTTAACAAAACGAAAACCCTAAATGTTTAAGAAATCGTTAATAACAAGATACGGAATATGCTGAGGTGCAGAGGCTGTTGGACTCTCGGTTCAAAAGAGAATGCGCATATGGCGATAAGCGAAGGATAGTAAGGATTTGTGCGTCTATGAAAAGACCAATGTGCGAAGCATGCAACAGCTACCACTGCCATTCCTTATCAAAAGAGCTTGCACAGAATCCGAGGAAATTCTGGTCCTCTATAAAATCGCTAGGGCTTCCATCGAGTCACTTACTGGGAAGTATGGTGACAGCTAAAGTTAACAAAACGGAAACCCTAAACGTTTAAGAAATCGTTAATAACAAGATACGGAATATGCTGAGGTGCAGAGGCTGTTGGACTCTCGGTTCAAAAGAGAATGCGCATATGGCGATAAGCGAAGGATAGTAAGGATTTGTGCGTCTATGAAAAGACCAATGTGCGAAGCATGCAACAGCTACCACCGCCATTCCTTATCAAAAGAGCTGGCAGAGAATCCGAGGAAATTCTGGTCCTCTATAAAATCGCTAGGGCTTCCATCGAGTCACTTACTGGGAAGTATGGTGACAGTTAAAGTTAACAAAACGAAAACCCTAAACGTTTAAGAAATCGTTAATAACAAGATACGGAATATGCTGAGGTGCAGAGGCTGTTGGACTCTCGGTTCAAAAGAGAATGCGCATATGGCGATAAGCGAAGGATAGTAAGGATTTGTGCGTCTATGAAAAGACCAATGTGCGAAGCATGCAACAGCTACCACTGCCATTCCTTATCAAAAGAGCTTGCACAGAATCCGAGGAAATTCTGGTCCTCTGTAAAATCGCTAGGGCTTCCATCGAGTCACTTACTGGGAAGTATGGTGACAGCTAAAGTTAACAAAACGGAAACCCTAAACGTTTAAGAAATCGTTAATAACAAGATACGGAATATGCTGAGGTGCAGAGGCTGTTGGACTCTCGGTTCAAAAGAGAATGCGCATATGGCGATAAGCGAAGGATAGTAAGGATTTGTGCGTCTATGAAAAGACCAATGTGCGAAGCATGCAACAGCTACCACCGCCATTCCTTATCAAAAGAGCTGGCAGAGAATCCGAGGAAATTCTGGTCCTCTATAAAATCGCTAGGGCTTCCATCGAGTCACTTACTGGGAAGTATGGTGACAGCTAAAGTTAACGAAACGAAAACCCTAAACGTTTAAGAAATCGTTAATAACAAGATACGGAATATGCTGAGGTGCAGAGGCTGTTGGACTCTCGGTTCAAAAGAGAATGCGCATATGGCGATAAGCGATGGATAGTAAGGATTTGTGCGTCTATGAAAAGACCAATGTGCGAAGCATGCAACAGCTACCACCGCCATTCCTTATCAAAAGAGCTGGCAGAGAATCCGAGGAAATTCTGGTCCTCTGTAAAATCGCTAGGGCTTCCATCGAGTCACTTACTGGGAAGTATGGTGACAGCTAAAGTTAACAAAATGAAAACCCTAAACGTTTAAGAAATCGTTAATAACAAGATACGGAATATGCTGAGGTGCAGAGGCTGTTGGACTCTCGGTTCAAAAGAGAATGCGCATATGGCGATAAGCGAAGGATAGTAAGGATTTGTGCGTCTATGAAAAGACCAATGTGCGAAGCATGCAACAGCTACCGCCGCCATTCCTTATCAAAAGAGCTCGCAGAGAATCCGAGGAAATTCTGGTCCTCTGTAAAATCGCTAGGGCTTCCATCGAGTCACTTACTGGGAAGTATGGTGACAGTTAAAGTTAACAAAACGAAAACCCTAAACGTTTAAGAAATCGTTAATAACAAGACACGGAATATGCTGAGGTGCAGAGGCTGTTGGACTCTCGGTTCAAAAGAGAATGCGCATATGGCGATAAGCGAAGGATAGTAAGGATTTGTACGTCTATGAAAAGACCAATGTGCGAAGCATGCAACAGCTACCACCGCCATTCCTTATCAAAAGAGCTCGCTGAGAATCCGAGGAAATTCTGGTCCTCTGTAAAATCGCTAGGGCTTCCATCGAGTCACTTACTGGGAAGTATGGTGACAGCTAAAGTTAACGAAACGAAAACCCTAAACGTTTAAGAAATCGTTAATAACAAGATACGGAATATGCTGAGGTGCAGAGGCTGTTGGACTCTCGGTTCAAAAGAGAATGCGCATATGGCGATAAGCGAAGGATAGTAAGGATTTGTGCGTCTATGAAAAGACCAATGTGCGAAGCATGCAACAGCTACCACCGCCATTCCTTATCAAAAGAGCTGGCAGAGAATCCGAGGAAATTCTGGTCCTCTGTAAAATCGCTAGGGCTTCCATCGAGTCACTTACTGGGAAGTATGGTGACAGCTAAAGTTAACAAAATGAAAACCCTAAACGTTTAAGAAATCGTTAATAACAAGATACGGAATATGCTGAGGTGCAGAGGCTGTTGGACTCTCGGTTCAAAAGAGAATGCGCATATGGCGATAAGCGAAGGATAGTAAGGATTTGTGCGTCTATGAAAAGACCAATGTGCGAAGCATGCAACAGCTACCACCGCCATTCCTTATCAAAAGAGCTGGCAGAGAATCCGAGGAAATTCTGGTCCTCTGTAAAATCGCTAGGGCTTCCATCGAGTCGCTTACTGGGAAGTATGGTGACAGCTAAAGTTACAAAACGAAAACCCTAAAGTTTAAGAAATCGTTAATAACAAGACACGGAATATGCTGAGGTGCAGAGGCTGTTGGACTCTCGGTTCAAAAGAGAATGCGAATATGGCGATAAGCGAAGGATAGTAAGGATTTGTGCGTCTATGAAAAGACCAATGTGCGAAGCATGCAACAGCTACCGCCGCCATTCCCTATCAAAAGAGCTGGCAGAGAATCCGAGGAAATTCTGGTCCTCTGTAAAATCGCTAGGGCTTCCATCGAGTCACTTACTGGGAAGGATGGTGACAGCTAAAGTTAACAAAACGGAAACCCTAAACGTTTAAGAAATCGTTAATAACAAGATACGGAATATGCTGAGGTGCAGAGGCTGTTGGACTCTCGGTTCAAAAGAGAATGCGCATATGGCGATAAGCGAAGGATAGTAAGGATTTGTGCGTCTATGAAAAGACCAATCTGCGAAGCATGCAACAGCTACCACCGCTATTCCTTATCAAAAGAGCTGGCAGAGAATCCGAGGAAATTCTGGTCCTCTGTAAAATCGCAAGGGCTTCCATCGAGTCACTTACTGGGAAGTATGGTGACAGCTAAAGTTAACAAAACGAAAACCCTAAACGTTTAAGAAATCGTTAATAACAAGATACGGAATATGCTGAGGTGCAGAGGCTGTTGGACTCTCGGTTCAAAAGAGAATGCGCATATGGCGATAAGCGAAGGATAGTAAGGATTTGTGCGTCTATGAAAAGTCCAATGTGCGAAGCATGCAACAGCTACCACCGCCATTCCTTATCAAAAGAGCTGGCACAGAATCCGAGGAAATTCTGGTCCTCTGTAAAATCGCTAGGGCTTCCATCGAGTCACTTACTGGGAAGTATGGTGACAGCTAAAGTTAACAAAACGAAAACCCTAAATGTTTAAGAAATCGTTAATAACAAGATACGGAATATGCTGAGGTGCAGAGGCTGTTGGACTCTCGGTTCAAAAGAGAATGCGCATATGGCGATAAGCGAAGGATAGTAAGGATTTGTGCGTCTATGAAAAGACCAATGTGCGAAGCATGCAACAGCTACCACTGCCATTCCTTATCAAAAGAGCTTGCACAGAATCCGAGGAAATTCTGGTCCTCTGTAAAATCGCTAGGGCTTCCATCGAGTCACTTACTGGGAAGTATGGTGACAGCTAAAGTTAACAAAACGGAAACCCTAAACGTTTAAGAAATCGTTAATAACAAGATACGGAATATGCTGAGGTGCAGAGGCTGTTGGACTCTCGGTTCAAAAGAGAATGCGCATATGGCGATAAGCGAAGGATAGTAAGGATTTGTGCGTCTATGAAAAGACCAATGTGCGAAGCATGCAACAGCTACCACCGCCATTCCTTATCAAAAGAGCTGGCAGAGAATCCGAGGAAATTCTGGTCCTCTATAAAATCGCTAGGGATTCCATCGAGTCACTTACTGGGAAGTATGGTGACAGTTAAAGTTAACAAAACGAAAACCCTAAACGTTTAAGAAATCGTTAATAACAAGATACGGAATATGCTGAGGTGCAGAGGCTGTTGGACTCTCGGTTCAAAAGAGAATGCGCATATGGCGATAAGCGAAGGATAGTAAAGATTTGTGCGTCTATGAAAAGACCAATGTGCGAAGCATGCAACAGCTACCACCGCCATTCCTTATCAAAAGAGCTGGCTGAGAATCCGAGGAAATTCTGGTCCTCTGTAAAATCGCTAGGGCTTCCATCGAGTCACTTACTGGGAAGTATGGTGACAGCTAAAGTTAACGAAACGAAAACCCTAAACGTTTAAGAAATCGTTAATAACAAGATACGGAATATGCTGAGGTGCAGAGGCTGTTGGACTCTCGGTTCAAAAGAGAATGCGCATATGGCGATAAGCGATGGATAGTAAGGATTTGTGCGTCTATGAAAAGACCAATGTGCGAAGCATGCAACAGCTACCACCGCCATTCCTTATCAAAAGAGCTGGCAGAGAATCCGAGGAAATTCTGGTCCTCTGTAAAATCGCTAGGGCTTCCATCGAGTCACTTACTGGGAAGTATGGTGACAGCTAAAGTTAACAAAATGAAAACCCTAAACGTTTAAGAAATCGTTAATAACAAGATACGGAATATGCTGAGGTGCAGAGGCTGTTGGACTCTCGGTTCAAAAGAGAATGCGCATATGGCGATAAGCGAAGGATAGTAAGGATTTGTGCGTCTATGAAAAGACCAATGTGCGAAGCATGCAACAGCTACCGCCGCCATTCCTTATCAAAAGAGCTCGCAGAGAATCCGAGGAAATTCTGGTCCTCTGTAAAATCGCTAGGGCTTCCATCGAGTCACTTACTGGGAAGTATGGTGACAGCTAAAGTTAACAAAACGAAAATTCTAAACGTTTAAGAAATCGTTAATAACAAGATACGGAATATGCTGAGGTGCAGAAGCTGTTGGACTCTCGGTTCAAAAGAGAATGCGCATATGGCGATAAGCGAAGGATAGTAAGGATTTGTGCGACTATGAAAAGACCAATGTGCGAAGCATGCAACAGCTACCGCCGCCATTCCTTATCAAAAGAGCTGGCAGAGAATCCGAGGAAATTCTGGTCCTCTGTAAAATCGCTAGGGCTTCCATCGAGTCACTTACTGGGAAGTATGGTGACAGCTAAAGTTAACAAAACGAAAACCCTAAACGTTTAAGAAATCGTTAATAACAAGACACGGAATATGCTGAGGTGCAGAGGCTGTTGGACTCTCGGTTCAAAAGAGAATGCGCATATGGCGATAAGCGAAGGATAGTAAGGATTTGTGCGTCTATGAAAAGACCAATGTGCGAAGCATGCAACAGCTACCACCGCCATTCCTTATCAAAAGAGCTGGCAGAGAATCCGAGGAAATTCTGGTCCTCTGTAAAATCGCTAGGGCTTCCATCGAGTCACTTACTGGGAAGTATGGTGACAGTTAAAGTTAACAAAACGAAAACCCTAAACGTTTAAGAAATCGTTAATAACAAGATACGGAATATGCTGAGGTGCAGAGGCTGTTGGACTCTCGGTTCAAAAGAGAATGCGCATATGGCGATAAGCGAAGGATAGTAAGGATTTGTGCGTCAATGAAAAGACCAATGTGCGAAGCATGCAACAGCTACCACCGCCATTCCTTATCAAAAGAGCTGGCAGAGAATCCGAGGAAATTCTGGTACTCTGTAAAATCGCTATGGCTTCCATCGAGTCACTTACTGGGAAGTATGGTGACAGCTAAAGTTAACAAAACGAAAACCCTAAACGTTTAAGAAATCGTTAATAACAAGATACAGAATATGCTGAGGTGCAGAGGCTGTTGGACTCTCGGTTCAAAAGAGAATGCGCATATGGCGATAAGCGAAGGATAGTAAGGATTTGTGCGTCTATGAAAAGACCAATGTGCGAAGCATGCAACAGCTACCACCGCCATTCCTTATCAAAAGAGCTGGCAGAGAATCCGAGGAAATTCTGGTCCTCTGTAAAATCGCTAGGGCTTCCATCGAGTCACTTACTGGGAAGTATGGTGACAGCTAAAGTTAACAAAACGGAAACCCTAAACGTTTAAGAAATCGTTAATAACAAGATACGGAATATGCTGAGGTGCAGAGGCTGTTGGACTCTCGGTTCAAAAGAGAATGCGCATATGTCGATAAGCGAAGGATAGTAAGGATTTGTGCGTCTATGAAAAGACCAATGTGCGAAGCATGCAACAGCTACCACCGCCATTCCTTATCAAAAGAGCTGGCAGAGAATCCGAGGAAATTCTGGTCCTCTGTAAAATCGCTAGGGCTTCCATCGAGTCACTTACTGGGAAGTATGGTGACAGCTAAAGATAACAAAACGAAAACCCTAAACGTTTAAGAAATCGTTAATAACAAGATACGGAATATGCTGAGGTGCAGAGGCTGTTGGACTCTCGGTTCAAAAGAGAATGCGCATATGGCGATAAGCGAAGGATAGTAAGGATTTGTGCGTCTATGAAAAGACCAATGTGCGAAGCATGCAACAGCTACCACCGCCATTCCTTATCAAAAGAGCTGGCAGAGAATCCGAGGAAATTCTGGTCCTCTGTAAAATCGCTAGGGCTTCCATCGAGTCACTTACTGGGAAGTATGGTGACAGCTAAAGATAACAAAACGAAAACCCTAAACGTTTAAAAATCGTTAATAACAAGATACGGAATATGCTGAGGTGCAGAGGCTGTTGGACTCTCGGTTCAAAAGAGAATGCGCATATGGCGATAAGCGAAGGATAGTAAGGATTTGTGCGTCCATGAAAAGACCAATGTGCGAAGCATGCAAGAGCTACCACCGCCATTCCTTATCAAATGAGCTGGCAGAGAATCCGAGGAAATTCTGGTCCTCTGTAAAATCGCTAGGGCTTCCATCGAGTCACTTACTGGGAAGTATGGTGACAGCTAAAGTTAACAAAACGAAAACCCTAAACGTTTAAGAAATCGTTAATAACAAGATACAGAATATGCTGAGGTGCAGAGGCTGTTGGACTCTCGGTTCAAAAGAGAATGCGCATATGGCGATAAGCGAAGGATAGTAAGGATTTGTGCGTCTATGAAAAGACCAATGTGCGAAGCATGCAACAGCTACCACCGCCATTCCTTATCAAAAGAGCTGGCAGAGAATCCGAGGAAGTTCTGGTCCTCTGTAAAATCGCTAGGGCTTCCATCGAGTCACTTACTGGGAAGTATGGTGACAGCTAAAGATAACAAAACGAAAACCCTAAACGTTTAAGAAATCGTTAATAACAAGATATGGAATATGCTGAGGTGCAGAGGCTGTTGGACTCTCGGTTCAAAAGAGAATGCGCATATGGCGATAAGCGAAGGATAGTAAGGATTTGTGCGTCTATGAAAAGACCAATGTGCGAAGCATGCAACAGCTACCGCCGCCATTCCTTATCAAAAGAGCTGGCAGAGAATCCGAGGAAATTCTGGTACTCTGTAAAATCGCTAGGGCTTCCATCGAGTCACTTAATGGGAAGTTTGGTGACAGCTAAAGTTAACAAAACGAAAACCCTAAACGTTTAAGAAATCGTTAATAACAAGATACGGAATATGCTGAGGTGCAGAGGCTGTTGGACTCTCGGTTCAAAAGAGAATGCGCAAATGGCGATAAGCGAAGGATAGTAAGGATTTGTGCGTCTAGGAAAAGACCAATAAGCGAAGCATGCAACAGCTACCGCCGCCATTCCTTATCAAATGAGCTGGCAGAGAATCCGAGGAAATTCTGGTCCTCTGTAAAATCGCAAGGGCTTCCATCGAGTCACTTACTGGTAAGTATGGTGACAGCTAAAGTTAACAAAACGAAAACCCTAAACGTTTAAGAAATCGTTAATAACATGACACGGAATATGCTGAGGTGCAGAGGCTGTTGGACTCTCGGTTCAAAAGAGAATGCGCATATGGCGATAAGCAAAGGATAGTAAGGATTTGTGCGTCTATGAAAAGACCAATGTGCGAAGCATGCAACAGCTACCGCCGCCATTCCCTATCAAAAGAGCTGGCAGAGAATCCGAGGAAATTCTGGTCCTCTGTAAAATCGCTAGGGCTTCCATCGAGTCACTTACTGGGAAGTATGGTGACAGCTAAAATTAACAAAACGAAAACCCTAAACGTTTAAGAAATCGTTAATAACAAGATACGGAATATGCTGAGGTGCAGAGGCTGTTGGACTCTCGGTTCAAAAGAGAATGCGCATATGGCGATAAGCGAAGGATAGTAAGGATTTGTGCGTCTATGAAAAGACCAGTGTGCGAAGCATACAACAGCTACCGCCGCCATTCCTTATCAAAAGAGCTGGCAGAGAATCCGAGGAAATTCTGGTCCTCTGTAAAATCGCAAGGGCTTCCATCGAGTCACTTACTGGGAAGTATGGTGACAGCTAAAGTTAACAAAACGAAAACCCTAAACGTTTAAGAAATCGTTAATAACAAGATACGGAATATGCTGAGGTGCAGAGGCTGTTGGACTCTCGGTTCAAAGGAGAATGCGCATATGGCGATAAGCGAAGGATAGTAAGGATTTGTGCGTCTATGAAAAGACCAATGTGCGAAGCATGCAACAGCTACCACCGCCATTCCTTATCAAAAGAGCTGGCAGAGAATCCGAGGAAATTCTGGTCCTCTGTAAAATCGCTAGGGCTTCCATCGAGTCACTTACTGGGAAGTATGGTGACAGCTAAAGTTAACAAAACGGAAACCCTAAACGTTTAAGAAATCGTTAATAACAAGATACGGAATATGCTGCGGTGCAGAGGCTGTTGGACTCTCGGTTCAAAAGAGCATGCGCATATGGCGATAAGCCAAGGATAGTAAGGATTTGTGCGTCTATGAAAAGACCAATGAGCGAAGCATGCAACAGCTACCACCGCTATTCCTTATCAAAAGAGCTGGCAGAGAATCCAAGGAAATTCTGGTCCTCTGTAAAATCGCTAGGGCTTCCATCGAATCACTTACTGGGAAGTATGGTGACAGTTAAAGTTAACAAAACGAAAACCCTAAACGTTTAAGAAATCGTTAATAACAAGATACGGAATATCCTGAGGTGCAAAGGCTGTTGGACTCTCGGTTCAAAAGAGAATGCGCATATGGCGATAAGCGAAGGATAGTAAGGATTTGTGCGTCTATGAAAAGACCAATGTGCGAAGCATGCAACAGCTACCACCGCCATTCCTTAGCAAAAGAGCTGGCAGAGAATCCGAGGAAATTCTGGTCCTCTGTAAAATCGCTAGGGCTTCCATCGAGTCACTTACTGGGAAGTATGGTGACAGCTAAAGTTAACAAAACGAAAACCCTAAACGTTTAAGAAATCGTTAATAACAAGATACGGAATATGCTGAGGTGCAGAGGCTGTTGGACTCTCGGTTCAAAAGAGAATGCGCATATGGCGATAAGCGAAGGATTGTAAGGATTTGTGCGTCTATGAAAAGACCAATATGCGAAGCATGCAACAGCTACCGCCGCCATTCCCTATCAAAAGAGCTGGCAGAGAATCCGAGGAAATTCTGGTCCTCTGTAAAATCGCTAGGGCTTCCATCGAGTCACTTACTGGGAAGTATGGTGACAGCTAAAGTTAACAAAACGAAAACCCTAAACGTTTAAGAAATCGTTAATAACAAGATAGGGAATATGCTGAGGTGCAGAGGCTGTTGGACTCTCGGTTCAAAAGAGAATGCGCATATGGCGAAAAGCGAAGGATAGTAAGGATTTGTGCGTCTATGAAAAGACCAATGTCCGAAGCATACAACAGCTACCGCCGCCATTCCTTATCAAAAGAGCTGGCAGAGAATCCGAGGAAATTCTGGTCCTCTGTAAAATCGCAAGGGCTTCCATCGAGTCACATACTGGGATGTATGGTGACAGCTAAAGTTAACAAAACGAAAACCCTAAACGTTTAAGAAATCGTTAATAACAAGTTACGGAATATGCTGAGGTGCAGAGGCTGTTGGACTCTCGGTTCAAAAGAGAATGCGCATATGGCGATAAGCGAAGGATAGTAAGGATTTGTGCGTCTATGAAAAGACCAATGTGCGAAGCATGCAACAGCTACCACCGCCATTCCTTATCAAAAGAGCTGGCAGAGAATCCGAGGAAATTCTGGTCCTCTGTAAAATCGCTAGGGCTTCCGTCGACTCACTTACTGGGAAGTATGGTGACAGCTAAAGTTAACAAAACGGAAACCCTAAACGTTTAAGAAATCGTTAATAACAAGATACGGAATATGCTGAGGTGCAGAGGCTGTTGGACTCTCGGTTCAAAAGAGAATGCGCATATGGCGATAAGCGAAGGATAGTAAGGATTTGTGCGTCTATGAAAAGACCAATGTGCGAAGCATGCAACAGCTACCACCGCCATTCCTTATCAAAAGAGCTGGCAGAGAATCCGAGGAAATTCTGGTCCTCTGTAAAATCGCTAGGGCTTCCATCGAGTCACTTACTGGGAAGTATGGTGACAGCTAAAGTTAACAAAACGAAAACCCTAAACGTTTAAGAAATCGTTAATAACAAGATACAGAATATGCTGAGGTGCAGAGGCTGTTGGACTCTCGGTTCAAAAGAGCATGCGCATATGGCGATAAGCCAAGGATAGTAAGGATTTGTGCGTCTATGAAAAGACCAATGAGCGAAGCATGCAACAGCTACCACCGCTATTCCTTATCAAAAGAGCTGGCAGAGAATCCAAGGAAATTCTGGTCCTCTGTAAAATCGCTAGGGCTTCCATCGAATCACTTACTGGGAAGTATGGTGACAGTTAAAGTTAACAAAACGAAAACCCTAAACTCTTAAGAAATCGTTAATAACAAGATACGGAATATGCTGAGGTGCAGAGGCTGTTGGACTCTCGGTTCAAAAGAGAATGCGCATATGGCGATAAGCGAAGGATAGTAAGGATTTGTGCGTCTATGAAAAGACCAATGTGCGAAGCATGCAACAGCTACCACCGCCATTCCTTAGCAAAAGAGCTGGCAGAGAATCCGAGGAAATTCTGGTCCTCTGTAAAATCGCTAGGGCTTCCATCGAGTCACTTACTGGGAAGTATGGTGACAGCTAAAGTTAACAAAACGAAAACCCTAAACGTTTAAGAAATCGTTAATAACAAGATACGGAATATGCTGAGGTGCAGAGGCTGTTGGACTCTCGGTTCAAAAGAGAATGCGCATATGGCGATAAGCGAAGGATTGTAAGGATTTGTGCGTCTATGAAAAGACCAATGTGCGAAGCATGCAACAGCTACCGCCGCCATTCCCTATCAAAAGAGCTGGCAGAGAATCCGAGGAAATTCTGGTCCTCTGTAAAATCGCTAGGGCTTCCATCGAGTCACTTACTGGGAAGTATGGTGACAGCTAAAGTTAACAAAACGAAAACCCTAAACGTTTAAGAAATCGTTAATAACAAGATACGGAATATGCTGAGGTGCAGAGGCTGTTGGACTCTCGGTTCAAAAGAGAATGCGCATATGGCGATAAGCGAAGGATAGTAAGGATTTGTGCGTCTATGAAAAGACCAATGTCCAAAGCATACAACAGCTACCGCCGCCATTCCTTATCAAAGGAGCTGGCAGAGAATCCGAGGAAATTCTGGTCCTCTGTAAAATCGCAAGGGCTTCCATCGAGTCACTTACTTGGATGTATGGTGACAGCTAAAGTTAACAAAACGAAAACCCTAAACGTTTAAGAAATCGTTAATAACAAGTTACGGAATATGCTGAGGTGCAGAGGCTGTTGGACTCTCGGTTCAAAAGAGAATGCGCATATGGCGATAAGCGAAGGATAGTAAGGATTTGTGCGTCTATGAAAAGACCAATGTGCGAAGCATGCAACAGCTACCACCGCCATTCCTTATCAAAAGAGCTGGCAGAGAATCCGAGGAAATTCTGGTCCTCTGTAAAATCGCTAGGGCTTCCGTCGACTCACTTACTGGGAAGTATGGTGACAGCTAAAGTTAACAAAACGGAACCCCTAAACGTTTAAGAAATCGTTAATAACAAGATACGGAATATGCTGAGGTGCAGAGGCTGTTGGACTCTCGGTTCAAAAGAGCATGCGCATTTGGCGATAAGCGAAGGATAGTAAGGATTTGTGCGTCTATGAAAAGACCAATGTGCGAAGCATGCAACAGCTACCACCGCCATTCCTTAGCAAAAGAGCTGGCAGAGAATCCGAGGAAATTCTGGTCCTCTGTAAAATCGCTAGGGCTTCCATCGGGTCACTTACTGGGAAGTATGGTGACAGTTAAAGTTAACAAAACGAAAACCCTAAACGTTTAAGAAATCGTTAATAATAAGATACGGAATATGCTGAGGTGCAGAGGCTGTTGGACTCTCGGTTCAAAAGAGAATGCGCATATGGCGATAAGCGAAGGATAGTAAGGATTTGTGCGTCTATGAAAAGACCAATGTGCGAAGCATGCAACAGCTACCACCGCCATTCCTTATCAAAAGAGCTGGCAGAGAATCCGAGGAAATTCTGGTCCTCTGTAAAATCGCTAGGGCTTCCATCGAGTCACTTACTGGGAAGTATGGTGACAGCTAAAGTTAACAAAACGAAAACCCTAAACGTTTAAGAAATCGTTAATAACAAGATACAGAATATGCTGAGGTGCAGAGGCTGTTGGACTCTCGGTTCAAAAGAGAATGCGCATATGGCGATAAGCGAAGAATAGTAAGGATTTGTGCGTCTATGAAAAGACCAATGTGCGAAGCATGCAACAGCTACCACCGCCATTCCTTATCAAAAGAGCTGGCAGAGAATCCGAGGAAATTCTGGTCCTCTGTAAAATCGCTAGGGCTTCCATCGAGTCACTTACTGGGAAGTATGGTGACAGCTAAAGTTAACAAAACGGAAACCCTAAACGTTTAAGAAATCGTTAATAACAAGATACAGAATATGCTGAGGTGCAGAGGCTGTTGGACTCTCGGTTCAAAAGAGAATGCGCATATGGCGATAAGCGAAGGATAGTAAGGATTTGTGCGTCTATGAAAAGACCAATGTGCGAAGCATGCAACAGCTACCGCCGCCATTCCCTATCAAAAGAGCTGGCAGAGAATCCGAGGAAATTCTGGTCCTCTGTAAAATCGCTAGGGCTTCCATCGAGTCACTTACTGGGAAGTATGGTGACAGCTAAAGTTAACAAAACGGAAACCCTAAACGTTTAAGAAATCGTTAATAACAAGATACGGAATATGCTGAGGTGCAGAGGCTGTTGGACTCTCGGTTCAAAAGAGCATGCGCATTTGGCGATAAGCGAAGGATAGTAAGGATTTGTGCGTCTATGAAAAGACCAATGTGCGAAGCATGCAACAGCTACCACCGCCATTCCTTAGCAAAAGAGCTGGCAGAGAATCCGAGGAAATTCTGGTCCTCTGTAAAATCGCTAGGGCTTCCATCGGGTCACTTACTGGGAAGTATGGTGACAGTTAAAGTTAACAAAACGAAAACCCTAAACGTTTAAGAAATCGTTAATAACAAGATACGGAATATGCTGAGGTGCAGAGGCTGTTGGACTCTCGGTTCAAAAGAGAATGCGCATATGGCGATAAGCGAAGGATAGTAAGGATTTGTGCGTCTATGAAAAGACCAATGTGCGAAGCATGCAACAGCTACCACCGCCATTCCTTATCAAAAGAGCTGGCAGAGAATCCGAAGAAATTCTGGTCCTCTGTAAAATCGCTAGGGCTTCCATCGAGTCACTTACTGGGAAGTATGGTGACAGCTAAAGTTAACAAAACGGAAACCCTAAACGTTTAAGAAATCGTTAATAACAAGATACAGAATATGCTGAGGTGCAGAGGCTGTTGGACTCTCGGTTCAAAAGAGAATGCGCATATGGCGATAAGCGAAGGATTGTAAGGATTTGTGCGTCTATGAAAAGACCAATGTGCGAAGCATGCAACAGCTACCGCCGCCATTCCCTATCAAAAGAGCTGGCAGAGAATCCGAGGAAATTCTGGTCCTCTGTAAAATCGCTAGGGCTTCCATCGAGTCACTTACTGGGAAGTATGGTGACAGCTAAAGTTAACAAAACGAAAACCCTAAACGTTTAAGAAATCGTTAATAACAAGATACGGAATATGCTGAGGTGCAGAGGCTGTTGGACTCTCGGTTCAAAAGAGAATGCGCTTATGGCGATAAGCGAAGGATAGTAAGGATTTGTGCGTCTATGAAAAGACCAATGTCCGAAGCATACAACAGCTACCGCCGCCATTCCTTATCAAAGGAGCTGGCAGAGAATCCGAGGAAATTCTGGTCCTCTGTAAAATCGCAAGGGCTTCCATCGAGTCACTTACTTGGATGTATGGTGACAGCTAAAGTTAACAAAACGAAAACCCTAAACGTTTAAGAAATCGTTAATAACAAGTTACGGAATATGCTGAGGTGCAGAGGCTGTTGGACTCTCGGTTCAAAAGAGAATGCGCATATGGCGATAAGCGAAGGATAGTAAGGATTTGTGCGTCTATGAAAAGACCAATGTGCGAAGCATGCAACAGCTACCACCGCCATTCCTTATCAAAAGAGCTGGCAGAGAATCCGAGGAAATTCTGGTCCTCTGTAAAATCGCTAGGGCTTCCGTCGACTCACTTACTGGGAAGTATGGTGACAGCTAAAGTTAACAAAACGGAAACCCTAAACGTTTAAGAAATCGTTAATAACAAGATACGGAATATGCTGAGGTGCAGAGGCTGTTGGACTCTCGGTTCAAAAGAGCATGCGCATTTGGCGATAAGCGAAGGATAGTAAGGATTTGTGCGTCTATGAAAAGACCAATGTGCGAAGCATGCAACAGCTACCACCGCCATTCCTTAGCAAAAGAGCTGGCAGAGAATCCGAGGAAATTCTGGTCCTCTGTAAAATCGCTAGGGCTTCCATCGGGTCACTTACTGGGAAGTATGGTGACAGTTAAAGTTAACAAAACGAAAACCCTAAACGTTTAAGAAATCGTTAATAACAAGATACGGAATATGCTGAGGTGCAGAGGCTGTTGGACTCTCGGTTCAAAAGAGAATGCGCATATGGCGATAAGCGAAGGATAGTAAGGATTTGTGCGTCTATGAAAAGACCAATGTGCGAAGCATGCAACAGCTACCACCGCCATTCCTTATCAAAAGAGCTGGCAGAGAATCCGAGGAAATTCTGGTCCTCTGTAAAATCGCTAGGGCTTCCATCGAGTCACTTACTGGGAAGTATGGTGACAGCTAAAGTTAACAAAACGAAAACCCTAAACGTTTAAGAAATCGTTAATAACAAGATACAGAATATGCTGAGGTGCAGAGGCTGTTGGACTCTCGGTTCAAAAGAGAATGCGCATATGGCGATAAGCGAAGGATAGTAAGGATTTGTGCGTCTATGAAAAGACCAATGTGCGAAGCATGCAACAGCTACCACCGCCATTCCTTATCAAAAGAGCTGGCAGAGAATCCGAGGAAATTCTGGTCCTCTGTAAAATCGCTAGGGCTTCCATCGAGTCACTTACTGGGAAGTATGGTGACAGCTAAAGTTAACAAAACGGAAACCCTAAACGTTTAAGAAATCGTTAATAACAAGATACAGAATATGCTGAGGTGCAGAGGCTGTTGGACTCTCGGTTCAAAAGAGAATGCGCATATGGCGATAAGCGAAGGATAGTAAGGATTTGTGCGTCTATGAAAAGACCAATGTGCGAAGCATGCAACAGCTACCACCGCCATTCCTTATCAAAAGAGCTGGCAGAGAATCCGAGGAAATTCTGGTCCTCTGTAAAATCGCTAGGGCTTCCATCGAGTCACTTACTGGAAAGTATGGTGACAGCTAAAGATAACAAAACGAAAACCCTAAACGTTTAAGAAATCGTTAATAACAAGATACGGAATAAGCTGAGGTGCAGAGGCTGTTGGACTCTCGGTTCAAAAGAGAATGCGCATATGGCGATAAGCGAAGGATAGTAAGGATTTGTGCGTCTATGAAAAGACCAATGTGCGAAGCATGCAACAGCTACCGCCGCCATTCCTTATCAAAGGAGCTGGCAGAGAATCCGAGGAAATTCTGGTCCTCTGTAAAATCGCTAGGGCTTCCATCGAGTCACTTACTGGGAAGTTTGGTGACAGCTAAAGTTAACAAAATGAAAACCCTAAACGTTTAAGAAATCGTTAATAACAAGATACGGAATATGCTGAGGTGCAGAGGCTGTTGGACTCTCGGTTCAAAAGAGAATGCGCAAATGGGGATAAGCGAAGGATAGTAAGGATTTGTGCGTCTAGGAAAAGACCAATGTGCGAAGCACGCAACAGCTACCGCCGCCATTCCTTATCAAAAGAGCTGGCAGAGAATCCGAGGAAATTCTGGTCCTCTGTAAAATCGCAAGGGCTTCCATCGAGTCACTTACTGGGAAGTATGGTGACAGCTAAAGTTAACAAAACGAAAACCCTAAACGTTTAAGAAATCGTTAATAACAAGACACGGAATATGCTGAGGTGCAGAGGCTGTTGGACTCTCGGTTCAAAAGAGAATGCGCATATGGCGATAAGCGAAGGATAGTAAGGATTTGTGCGTCTATGAAAAGACCAATGTGCGAAGCATGCAACAGCTACCGCCGCCATTCCCTATCAAAAGAGCTGGCAGAGAATCCGAGGAAATTCTGGTCCTCTGTAAAATCGCTATGGCTTCCATCGAGTCACTTACTGGGAAGTATGGTGACAGCTAAAGTTCACAAAACGAAAACCCTAAACGTTTAAGAAATCGTTAATAACAAGATACGGAATATGCTGAGGTGCAGAGGCTGTTGGACTCTCGGTTCAAAAGAGAATGCGCATATGGCGATAAGCGAAGGATAGTAAGGATTTGTGCGTCTATGAAAAGACCAATGTGCGAAGCATACAACAGCTACCGTCGCCATTCCTTACCAAAAGGGCTGGCAGAGAATCCGAGGAAATTCTGGTCCTCTGTAAAATCGCAAGGGCTTCCATCGAGTCACTTACTGGGAAGTATGGTGACAGCTAAAGTTAACAAAACGAAAACCCTAAACGTTTAAGAAATCGTTAATAACAAGATACGGAATATGCTGAGGTGCAGAGGCTGTTGGACTCTCGGTTCAAAAGAGAATGCTCATATGGCGATAAGCGAAAGATAGTAAGGATTTGTGCGTCTATGAAAAGACCAATGTGCGAAGCATGCAACAGCTACCACCGCCATTCCTTATCAAAAGAGCTGGCAGAGAATCCGAGAAAATTCTGGTCCTCTGTAAAATCGCTAGGGCTTCCATCGTGTCACTCACTGGGAAGTATGGTGACAGCTAAAGTTAACAAAACGGAAACCCTAAACGTTTAAGAAATCGTTAATAACAAGATACGGAATATGCTGAGGTGCAGAGGCTGTTGGACTCTCGGTTCAAAAGAGCATGCGCATATGGCGATAAGCGAAGGATAGTAAGGATTTGTGCGTCTATGAAAAGACCAATGTGCGAAGCATGCAACAGCTACCACTGCCATTCCTTATCAAAAGAGCTGGCAGAGAATCCGAGGAAATTCTGGTCCTCTGTAAAATCGCTAGGGCTTCCATCGAGTCACTTACTGGGAAGTATGGTGACAGTTAAAGTTAACAAAACGAAAACCCTAAACGTTTAAGAAATCGTTAATAACAAGATACGGAATATGCTGAGGTGCAGAGGCTGTTGGACTCTCGGTTCAAAAGAGAATGCGCATATGGCGATAAGCGAAGGATAGTTAGGATTTGTGCGTCTATGAAAAGACCAATGTGCGAAGCATCCAACAGCTACCACCGCCATTCCTTATCAAAAGAGCTGGCACAGAATCCGAGGAAATTCTGGTCCTCTGTAAAATCGCTAGGGCTTCCATCGAGTCACTCACTGGGAAGTATGGTGACAGCTAAAGTTAACAAAACGAAAACCCTAAACGTTTAAGAAATCGTTAATAACAAGATACGGAATATGCTGAGGTGCAGAGGCTGTTGGACTCTCGGTTCAAAAGAGCATGCGCATATGGCGATAAGCGAAGGATAGTAAGGATTTGTGCGTCTATGAAAAGACCAATGTGCGAAGCATGCAACAGCTACCACCGCCATTCCTTATCAAAAGAGCTGGCAGAGAATCCGAGGAAATTCTGGTCCTCTGTAAAATCGCTAGGGCTTCCATCGAGTCACTTACTGGGAAGTATGGTGACAGTTAAAGTTAACAAATCGAAAACCCTAAACGTTTAAGAAATCGTTAATAACAAGATACGGAATATGCTGAGGTGCAGAGGCTGTTGGACTCTCGGTTCAAAAGAGAATGCGCATATGGCGATAAGCGAAGGATAGTAAGGATTTGTGCGTCTATGAAAAGACCAATGTGCGAAGCATGCAACAGCTACCACCGCCATTCCTTATCAAAAGAGCTGGCAGAGAATCCGAGGAAATTCTGGTCCTCTGTAAAATCGCTAGGGCTTCCATCGAGTCACTTACTGGGAAGTATGGTGACAGCTAAAGTTAACAAAACGAAAACCCTAAACGTTTAAGAAATCGTTAATAACAAGATACGGAATATGCTGAGGTGCAGAGGCTGTTGGACTCTCGGTTCAAAAGAGAATGCGCATATGGCGATAAGCGAAGGATAGTAAGGATTTGTGTGTCTATGAAAAGACCAATGTGCGAAGCATGCAACAGCTACCACCGCCATTCCTTATCAAAAGAGCTGGCAGAGAATCCGAGGAAATTCTGGTCCTCTGTAAAATCGCTAGGGCTTCCATCGAGTCACTTACTGGGAAGTATGGTGACAGCTAAAGTTAAGAAAACGGAAACCCTAAACGTTTAAGAAATCGTTAATAACAAGATACGGAATATGCTGAGGTGCAGAGGCTGTTGGACTCTCGGTTCAAAAGACAATGCGCATATAGCGATAAGCGAAGGATAGTAAGGATTTGTGCGTCTATGAAAAGACCAATGTGCGAAGCATGCAACAGCTACCACCGCCATTCCTTATCAAAAGAGCTGGCAGAGAATCCGAGGAAATTCTGGTCCTCTGTAAAATCGCTAGGGCTTCCATCGAGTCACTTACTGGGATGTATGGTGACAGCTAAAGATAACAAAACGAAAACCCTAAACGTTTAAGAAATCGTTAATAACAAGATACGGAATATGCTGAGGTGCAGAGGCTGTTGTACTCTCGGTTCAAAAGAGAATGCGCATATGGCGATAAGCGAAGGATAGTAAGGATTTGTGCGTCTATGAAAAGACCAATGTGCGAAGCATGCAACAGCTACCGCCGCCATTCCTTATCAAAAGAGCTGGCAGAGAATCCGAGGAAATTCTGGTCCTCTGTAAAATCGCTAGGGCTTCCATCGAGTCACTTACTGGGAAGTTTGGTGACAGCTAAAGTTAACAAAACGAAAACCCTAAACGTTTAAAAATCGTTAATAACAAGATACGGAATATGCTGAGGTGCAGAGGCTGTTGGACTCTCGGTTCAAAAGGGAATGCGCATATGGCGATAAGCGAAGGATAGTAAGGATTTGTGCGTCTAGGAAAAGACCAATGTGCGAAGCATGCAACAGCTACCGCCGCCATTCCTTATCAAAAGAGCTGGCAGAGAATCCGAGGAAATTCTGGTCCTCTGTAAAATCGCAAGGGCTTCCATCGAGTCACTTACTGGGAAGTAAGGTGACAGCTAAAGTTAACAAAACGAAAATCCTAAACGTTTAGGAAATCGTTAATAACAAGATACGGAATATGCTGAGGTGCAGAGGCTGTTGGACTCTCGGTTCAAAAGAGAATGCGCATATGGCGATAAGCGAAGGATAGTAAGGATTTGTGCGTCTATGAAAAGACCAATGTGCGAAGCATGCAACAGCTACCACCGCCATTCCTTATCAAAAGAGCTGGCAGAGAATCCGAGGAAATTCTGGTCCTCTGTAAATTCGCTAGGGCTTCCATCGAGTCACTTACTGGGAAGTATGGTGACAGGTAAAGTTAACAAAACGGTAACCCTGAACGTTTAAGAAATCGTTAATAACAAGATACGGAATATGCTGAGGTGCAGAGGCTGTTGGACTCTCGGTTCAAAAGAGAATGCGCATATGGCGATAAGCGAAGGATAGTAAGGATTTGTGCGTCTATGAAAAGACCAATGTGCGAAGCATGCAAGAGCTACCACCGCCATTCCTTATCAAAAGAGCTGGCAGAGAATCCGAGGAAATTCTGGTCCTCTGTAAAATCGCTAGGGCTTGCATCGAGTCACTTACTGGGAAGTATGGTGACAGTTAAAGTTAACAAAACGAAAACCCTAAACTTTTAAGAAATCGTTAATAACAAGATACGGAATATGCTGAGGTGCAGAGGCTGTTGGACTCTCGGTTCAAAAGAGAATGCTCATATGGCGATAAGCGAAGGATAATAAGGATTTGTGCGTCTATGAAAAGACCAATGTGCGAAGCATGCAACAGCTACCACCGCCAATCCTTATCAAAAGAGCTGGCAGAGAATCCGAGGAAATTCTGGTCCTCTGTAAAATCGCTAGGGCTTCCATCGAGTCACTTACTGGGAAGTATGGTGACAGCTAAAGTTAACAAAACGAAAACCCTAAACGTTTAAGAAATCGTTAATAACAAGATACGGAATATGCTGAGGTGCAGAGGCTATTGGACTCTCGGTTCAAAAGAGAATGCGCATATGGCGATAAGCGAAGGATAGTAAGGATTTGTGCGTCTATGAAAAGACCAATGTGCGAAGCATGCAACAGCTACCGCCGCCATTCCTTATCAAAAGAGCTGGCAGAGAATCCGAGGAAATTCTGGTCCTCTGTAAAATCGCTAGGGCTTCCATCGAGTCACTTACTGGGAAGTATGGTGACAGCTAAAGTTAACAAAACGAAAACCCTAAACGTTTAAGAAATCGTTAATAACAAGATACGGAATATGCTGAGGTGCAGAGGCTGTTGGACTCTCGGTTCAAAAGAGAATGCGCATATGGTGATAAGCGAAGGATAGTAAGGATTTGTGCGTCTATGATAAGACCAATGTGCGAAGCATGCAACAGCTAGCGCCGCCATTCCTTACCAAAAGAGCTGGCAGAGAATCCGAGGAAATTCTGGTCCTCTGTAAAATCGCTAGGGCTTCCATCGAGTCACTTACTGGGAAGTATGGTGACAGCTAAAGTTAACAAAACGAAAACCCTAAACGTTTAAGAAATCGTTAATAATAAGATACGTAATATGCTGAGGTGCAGAGGCGGACTCTCGGTTCAAAAGAGAATGCGCATATGGCGATAAGCGAACGATAGTAAGGATTTGTGCGTCTATGAAAAGACCAATGTGCGAAGCATGCAACAGCTACCACCGCCATTCCTTATCAAAAGAGCTGGCAGAGAATCCGACGAAATTCTGGTCCTCTGTAAAATCGCTAGGGCTTCCATCGAGTCACTTACTGGGAAGTATGGTGACAGCTAAAGTTAACAAAACGGAAACCCTAAACGTTTAAGAAATCGTTAATAACAAGATACGGAATATGCTGAGGTGCAGAGGCTGTTGGACTCTCGATTCAAAAGAGAATGCGCATATGGCGATAAGCGAAGGATAGTAAGGATTTGTGCGTCTACGAAAAGACCAATGTGCGAAGCATGCAACAGCTACCACCGCCATTCCTTATCAAAAGAGCTGGCAGAGAATCCGAGGAAATTCTGGTCCTCTGTAAAATCGCTAGGGCTTCCATCGAGTCACTTACTGGGAAGTATGGTGACAGTTAAAGTTAACAAAACGAAAACCCTAAACGTTTAAGAAATCGTTAATGACAAGATACGGAATATGCTGAGGTGCAGAGGCTGTTGGACTCTCGGTTCAAAAGAGAATGCGCATATGGCGATAAGCGAAGGATAGTAAGGATTTGTGCGTCTATGAAAAGACCAATGTGCGAAGCATGCAACAGCTACCACCGCCATTCCTTATCAAAAGAGCTGGCAGAGAATCCGAGGAAATTCTGGTCCTCTGTAAAATCGCTAGGGCTTCCATCGATTCACTTACTATGAAGTATGGTGACAGTTAAAGTTAACAAAACGAAAACCCTAAACGTTTAAGAAATCGTTAATAACAAGATACGGAATATGCTGAGGTGCAGAGGCTGTTGGACTCTCGGTTCAAAAGAGAATGCGCATATGGCGATAAGCGAAGGATAGTAAGGATTTGTGCGTCTATGAAAAGACCAATGTGCGAAGCATGCAACAGCTACCACCGCCATTCCTTAGCAAAAGAGCTGGCAGAGAATCCGAGGAAATTCTGGTCCTCTGTAAAATCGCTAGGGCTTCCATCGAGTCACTTACTGGGAAGTATGGTGACAGTTAAAGTTAACAAAACGAAAACCCTAAACGTTTAAGAAATCGTTAATAACAAGATACGGAATATGCTGAGGTGCAGAGGCTGTTGGACTCTCGGTTCAAAAGAGCATGTGCATATGGCGATAAGCGAAGGATAGTAAGGATTTGTGCGTCTATGAAAAGACCAATGTGCGAAGCATGCAACAGCTACCACCGCCATTCCTTATCAAAAGAGCTGGCAGAGAATCCGAGGAAATTCTGGTCCTCTGTAAAATCGCTAGGGCTTCCATCGAGTCACCTACTGGGAAGTATGGTGACAGCTAAAGTTAACAAAACGAAAACCCTAAACGTTTAAGAAATCGTTAATAACAAGATACGGAATATGCTGAGGTGCAGAGGCTGTTGGACTCTCGGTTCAAAAGAGAATGCGCATATGGCGATAAGCGAAGGATAGTAAGGATTTGTGCGTCTATGAAAAGACCAATGTGCGAAGCATGCAACAGCTACCACCGCCCTTCCTTATCAAAAGAGCTGGTAGAGAATCCGAGGAAATTCTGGTCCTCTGTAAAATCGCTAGGGCTTCCATCGAGTCACTTACTGGGAAGTATGGTGACAGCTAAAGTTAGCAAAACGGAAACCCTAAACGTTTAAGAAATCGTTAATAACAAGATACGGAATATGCTGAGGTGCAGAGGCTGTTGGACTCTCGGTTCAAAAGAGAATGCGCATATGGCGATAAGCGAAGGATAGTAAGGATTTGTGCGTCTATGAAAAGACCAATGTGCGAAGCATGCAACAGCTACCACCGCCCTTCCTTATCAAAAGAGCTGGTAGAGAATCCGAGGAAATTCTGGTCCTCTGTAAAATCGCTAGGGCTTCCATCGAGTCACTTACTGGGAAGTATGGTGACAGCTAAAGTTAACAAAACGGAAACCCTAAACGTTTAAGAAATCGTTAATAACAAGATACGGAATATGCTGAGGTGCAGAGTCTGTTGGACTCTCGGTTCAAAAGAGAATGCGCATATGGCGATAAGCGAAGGATAGTAAGGATTTGTGCGTCTATGAAAAGACCAATGTGCGAAGCATGCAACAGCTACCACCGCCATTCCTTATCAAAAGAGCTGGCAGAGAATCCGAGGAAATTCTGGTCCTCTGTAAAATCGCTAGGGCTTCCATCGAGTCACTTACTGGGAAGTATGGTGACAGTTAAAGTTAACAAAACGAAAACCCTAAACGTTTAAGAAATCATTAATAACAAGATACGGAATATGCTGAGGTGCAGAGGCTGTTGGACTCTCGGTTCAAAGGAGAATGCGCATATGGCGATAAGCGAAGGATAGTAAGGATTTGTGCGTCTATGAAAAGACCAATGTGCGAAGCATGCAACAGCTACCGCCGCCATTCCTTATCAAAAGAGCTGGCAGAGAATCCGAGGAAATTCTGGTCCTCTGTAAAATCGCTAGGGCTTCCATCGAGTCACTTACTGGGAAGTATGGTGACAGTTAAAGTTCACAAAACGAAAACCCTAAACGTTTAAGAAATCGTTCAAGCAGGAGAATCGTACGACCCTGCCATCGTTTGATCATGGAACAGACTCCCGTATGGACAACATAGTGTGAAGCATCCCTGGCGTAGAGAATCACCTGAGAGAGTTGAAAACACATGAGTCACTAGGCCCGGATGGAATTCCCATTCGGTTTTTGGAAGAGTACTTTACAGCACTGGCCCCTTACCTAGCTTGCATTTATCGGCAATCTCTCACCCAGCTCCAAGTCCCAAGTGACTGGAAAAAGCGTAGTTGACTCCTGTTCTCTTACACAAGAAGGGCAGAAGAAGGAACCCGCTGAATTATTGACCAATATCCCTTAAACCCCCCCCCCCCCATGAACCATGGACCTTGCCGTTGGTGGGGAGGCTTGCGTGCCCTAGCGATACAGATAGCCGTACCGTAGGTACAACCACAACGGAGGGGTATCTGTTGAGAGGCCAGACAAACGTGTGGTTCCTGAAGAGGGGCAGCAGCTTTTTCAGTAGTTGCAAGGGCAACAGTCTGGATGATTGACTGATCTGGCCTTGTAACGATAACCAAAACGGCCTTGCTGTGCTGGTACTGCGAACGGCTGAAAGCAAGGGGAAACTACGGCCGTAATTTTTCCCGAGGGCATGCAGCTTTACTGTATGATTAAATGATGATGGCGTCCTCTTGGGTAAAATATTCAGGAGGTAAAATAGTCCCCCATTCGGATCTCCGGGCGGGGACTACTCAAGAGGATGTCGTAATCAGGAGAAAGAAAACTGGCGTTCTACGGATCGGAGTGTGGAATGTCAGATCCCTTAATCGGGCAGGTAGTTAGAAAATTTAAAAAGGGAAATGGATAGGTTTAAGTTAGATATAGTGGGAATTAGTGAAGTTCGGTGGCAGGAGGAACAAGACTTCTGGTCAGGTGACTACAGGGTTATAAACACAAAGTCAAATAGGGGTAATGCAGGAGGAGGTTTAATAATGAATAGGAAAATAGGAATGCGGGTAAGCTACTACAAACAGCATAGTGAACGCATTATTGTGGCGAAGATAGGTACGAAGCCCACACCTACTACAGTAGTACAAGTTTATATGCCAACTAGCTCTGCAGATGACGAAGAAATTGAAGAAATGTGTGATGAAATAAAAGAAATTATTCAGATAGTGAAGGGAGACGAAAATTTAATAGTCATGGGTGACTGGAATTCGAGTGTAGGAAAAGGGAGAGACGGAAACGTAGTAGGTGAATATGGATTGGAGCTAAGAAATGAAAGAGGAAGCCGCCTGGTAGAATTTTACACAGAGCACAACTTAATCACAGCTAACACTTGGTTTAAGAATCATGATAGAAGGTTGTATACATGGAAGAACCCTGGAGATACTAAAAGGTATCAGATAGATTATATAATGGTAAGACAGAGATTTAGGAACCAGGTTTTAAATTGTAAGACATTTCCAGGGGCAGATGTGGACTCTGACCACAATCTATTGGTTATGACCTGTAGATTAAAACTGAAGAAACTGCAAAAAGGTGGGAAGTTAAGGAGATGGTACCTGGATAAACTGAAAGAACCAGAGGTTGTACAGAGTTTCAGGGAGTAGTGAAGGCAGCAGAGGATCAACTAGGTAAAAAGACGAGGGCTAGTAGAAATCCTTGGGTAACAGAAGAAATATTGAATGTAATTGATGGAAGGAGAAAATACAAAAATGCAGTAAATGAAGCAGGCAAAAAGGAATACAAACGTCTCAAAAATGAGATCGACAGTAAGTGCAAAATGGCTAAGCAGGGATGGCTAGAGGACAAATGTAAGGAAGTAGAGGCTTGTCTCAATTGGGGTAAGATGGATACTGCCTACAGGAAAATTAAAGAGACCTTTGGAGATAAGAGAACCACTTGTATGAACATGGAGAGCTCAGATGGAAACCCAGTTCTAAGCAAAGAAGGGAAAGCAGAAAGGTGGAAGGAGTATATAGAGGGTCTATACAAGGGCGATGTACTTGAGGACAGTATTATGGAAATGGAAGAGGATGTAGATGAAGATGAAATGGGAGATACGATACTGCGTGAAGAGTTTGACAGAGCACTGAAAGACCTGAGTCGAAACAAGGCCCCCGGAGTAGACAACATTCCATTGGAACTACTGACGGCCTTGGGAGAGCCAGTCCTGTCAAAACTCTACCATCTGGTGAGCAAGATGTATGAAACAGGTGAAATACCCTCAGACTTCAAGAATAATATAATAATTCCTATCCCAAAGAAAGCAGGTGCTGACAGATGTGAAAATTACCGAACAATCAGTTTAATAAGCCACAGCTGCAAAGTACTAACACGAATTCTTTACAGACGAATGGAAAAACTAGTAGAAGCCGACCTCGGGGAAGATCAGTTTGGATTCCGTAGAAAAATGGGAACACGTGAGGCAATACTGACCTTACGACTTATCTTAGAGGAAAGATTAAGGAAAGGCAAACCTACGTTTCTAGCATTTGTAGACTTAGAGAAAGCTTTTGACAATGTTGACTGGAATACTCTCTTTCAAATTCTAAAGGTGACAGGGGTAAAATACAGGGAGCGAAAGGCTATTTACAATTTGTACAGAAACCAGATGGCAGTTATAAGAGTCGAGGGACATGAAAGGGAAGCAGCGGTTGGGAATGGAGTGAGACAGGGTTGTAGCCTCTCCCCGATGTTATTCAATCTGTATATTGAGCAAGCAGTAAAGGAAACAAAAGAAAAATTTGGAGTAGGTATTAAAATCCATGGAGAAGAAATAAAAACTTTGAGGTTCGCCGATGACATTGTAATTCTTTCAGAGACAGCAAAGGACTTGGAAGAGCAGTTGAACGGATTGGATGGTATCTTGAAGGGAGGATATAAGATGAACATCAACAAAAGCAAAACGAGGATAATGGAATGTAGTCGAATTAAGTCGGGTGATGCTGAGGGAATTAGATTAGGAAATGAGACACTTAATATAGTAAAGGAGTTTTGCTAATTGGGGAGCAAAATAACTGATGATGGTCGAAGTAGAGAGGATATAAAATGTAGACTGGCAATGGCAAGGAAAGCGTTTCTGAAGAAGAGAAATTTGTTAACATCGACTATAGATTTAAGTGTCAGGAAGTCATTTCTGAAAGTATTTGTATGGAGTGTAGCCATGTATGGAAGTGAAACATGGACGGTAAATAGTTTGGACAAGAAGAGAATAGAAGCTTTCGAAATGTGGTGCTACAGAAGAATGCTGAAGATTAGATGGGTAGATCACATAACTAATGAGGAAGTATTGAATAGGATTGGGGAGAAGAGAAGTTTGTGGCACAACTTGAACAGAAGAAGGGATCGGTTGGTAGGACATGTTATGAGGCATCAAGGGATCACCAATTTAGTATTGGAGGGCAGCGTGGAGGGTAAAAATCGTAGGGGGAGACCAAGAGATGAATACACTAAGCAGATTCTGAAGGATGTAGGTTGCAGTAGGTACTGGGAGATGAAGAAGCTTGCACAGGATAGAGTAGCATGGAGAGCTGCATCTAACCAGTCTCAGGACTGAAGACCACAACAACAACAACATCCCTTAAACCGGTTTGCTGCAGAATTCCTGAACGCGTTCTCAGTTCGAATATCATAAATTTGCATGGAACCAAGAATCTTACGTCCACGAATAAGCACGGTCTTAGAAATCACTATCGGGAAACTCGGATTGACTTTTCACACATACTGTGGACCACGGACGAAGGACAATGGACACATTCCGTATTTCTTGATATCTGGAAAGCGTTTGAAATGGCGCCCCTTTGCAGATTGTTAACGGAGGTACGCGCATATGGAAAAGGTTCACAGATATGTGAGTGGCTCGAAGAATTCTTAAGTTATAGAACCCAGTATGTTGTCCTCGACAGGGTGTGTACAACAGAGACAAGGGTATCGTCAGAGGATGCCAGAGGAAAGTGTGAAAGGACCGTTGTTGTTCACTATACACGTAATTGATTTGGCGGACATTGTGGGCAGAAGTCATCGCTTGTCAGGTGATGAAGCCGTGGAAAACAAAGCTGAGGAACTGTAGGAAGGTACAAGATGACTTAGACAAAATTTCTAGTTTGTGTGATGAACTGCGGCTAGCTCTAAATGTTGAAAAATTTAAGTTAATGCAGATGAGTAGGGAAACGTTGGGATACAGCATTAGCAGTGTCCTGCTTGACACAGTCACGTCGTATGAATATCTGGGCATAATGCTGCTAACCGATATGAAATGGAACTCATGTGAGGATTGTGGGAAGGAAGGCGAATAGTGAGTCTTCGGGTCACTGGGAGAATTATAGGAAAATGTGGTTCATCTGTGAAGGAAACCGTATGTAGGACGCTTGTATGACCTATTCTCTAGTACTACTCTAATGTTTGGGATCCGTATCAGGTCGGATTAAAGTAAGACATCGAAACAGTTCAGAGGCGGGCTGCTAGATTTGCTACTGGTAGGTTGGAATAACACGCAGGTGTCATTGACATGTTTCGCGAACTCATATTCTGTAACCAATGTACAGTATGACGATTACAAAGACAACAGAAGGAGAACAGACACGTCAGTAACCGGACAGGAAATTCATAATTTTGTGGAAAAAGAAGTTTGGCACCCGGCAGACCTGAATACCTGTTTTGCAGTCCAACACCGTGACCGCACAACCACTACGGTGTTGTTCTTGCGATTGTCTCTATACTGCACATCTTGATATTAGACCTTTCACTGTTTCTATCTTGCTTCTTTTTTTCACATTTCAGTACACCTAGTTTCAGTTTTCATGCGTCATCTCTGTTCAGCTTCTGGTGAACTATCCACCGGGCCATTTTACCATTAAATAGAAGGGATTGGGGGGGGGGCGCCATGGGGAGTTTCCCTTGTGAGAAACCATTTACAAAGACGGATGTAGGTAGGTTTGTTCCAAGCAGTACAGGAAAGCATTTTTTCAGGCACATCAGGTAATTTGAAATACCCCTCCCCGAGTATCCACATCGCAAGCCGCACGGTGCCAGCAGCACTCTATTTTGCACCGGGTGATACAACAGATGTCAAGCTGCATCACTATCACCCCAGTGTGAACCAGGTGAGTCACTTCCACTACATCTGCATCCACAGCTGAATGGATACTCTGAAAATCACACTGAAGCAACTGGCAGAAGGTTCATAGAACCATCTTAACGACAGCTCTCTATTATACTAATCTCGAACAGCCTGAGTAAAAAAACCAACACCTACATCTTTCATGCGAGCTCTGATTTCCCTTCTTTTATTATAATGATCCTTCGTCCCTATGTATGCGGGTATCAACAAAATATTTCCGCATTCGGAAGAGAATGCTGGTGATCGTCAATGCGTTGTGAGATTCCGCCGCAACGGAAAGCTCATTTGTTTTAATGATATCCACCCGAAATCCTGTATCACTACCGTGACATTCTTTGCCCTATTCTGCGATTATGCAAAACGTGTTGCACTTCCTTGAACTTCCTCGATGTACTCCGTTAACACAATCCGATAAGGATCCCACACCACGCAGCAGTGCGGACAAGCGTATTGTAGGCAGATTCTTTAGTAGATCTGTTATATTTTTTTTAATGTTCTGCCACTAAAACGTAATCTTTGGTTTGCCTCCCCCACAAACCTTTCTATGTGTTCAAAAAAAATGGTTCAAATGGCTCTGAGCACTATGGGACTCAACTGCTGTGGTCAGAAGTCCCCTAGAACTTAGAACTACTTAAACCTAACTAACCTAAGGACAGCACACAACACCCAGCCATCACGAGGCAGAGAAAATCCCTGACCCCACCGGTAATCGAACCCGGGAACCCAGGTGTGGGAAGCGAGAACGCTACCGCACGACCACGAGATGCGGGATTTCTATGTGTTCTTTCCTATTTAAGCATCTCGTAATTATAATTCATAGGTATTCAGTTGAATTGGCGGCCTCTAGATTTGACTGATTTATCGTGTAACCGAAGTTTAAAGGATTCATTTTATCACTCATGTGGATGACCTCACACTTTTCATTATTTGGGGTCAATTGCCAACTTTCACACCATACAGAACTCCTCTAAATCCTTTGCAATTATTTTTGGTTTTCTGATGACTTTGCTAGACGACGGCATCAATTGCAAACAACGTAAGACGGCTGCTCAGATTTTCTGCTTAGTCGCTTATATATACTCCTGGAAATTGAAATAAGAACACCGTGAATTCATTGTCCCAGGAAGGGGAAACTTTATTGACACATTCCTGGGGTCAGATACATCACATGATCACACTGACAGAACCACAGGCACATAGACACAGGCAACAGAGCATGCACAATGTCGGCACTAGTACAGTGTATATCCACCTTTCGCAGCAATGCAGGCAGCTATTCTCCCATGGAGACGATCGTAGAGATGCTGGATGTAGTCCTGTGGAACGGCTTGCCATGCCATTTCCACCTGGCGCCTCAGTTGGACCAGCGTTCGTGCTGGACGTGCAGACAGCGTGAGACGACGCTTCATCCAGTCCCAAACATGCTAAATGGGGGACAGATCCGGAGATCTTGCTGGCCAGGGTAGTTGACTTACACCTTCTAGAGCACGTTGGGTGGCACGGGATACATGCGGACGTGCTTTGTCCTGTTGGAACAACAAGTTCCCTTGCCGGTCTAGGAATGGTAGAACGATGGGTTCGATGACGGTTTGGATGTACCGTGCACTATTCAGTGTCCCCTCGACGATCACCAGTGGTGTACGGCCAGTGTAGGAGATCGCTCCCCACACCATGATGCCGGGTGTTGGCCCTGTGTGCCTCGGTCGTATGCAGTCCTGATTGTGGCGCTCACCTGCACGGCGCCAAACACGCATACGACCATCATTGGCACCAAGGCAGAAGCGACTCTCATCGCTGAAGACGACACGTCTCCATTCGTCCCTCCATTCACGCCTGTCGCGACATCACTGGAGGCGGGCTGCACGATGTTGGGGCGTGAGCGGAAGACGGCCTAACGGTGTGCGGGACCGTAGCCCAGCTTCATGCGAATGGTTGCGAATGGTCCTCGCCGATACCCCAGGAGCCACAGTGCCCATAATTTGCTGGGAAGTGGCGGTGCGGTCCCCTACGGCACTGCGTAGGATCCTACGGTCTTGGCGTGCATCCGTGCGTCGCTGCGGTCCGGTCCCAGGTCGACGGGCACGTGCACCTTCCGCCGACCACTGGCGACAACATCGATGTACTGTGGAGACCTCACGCCCCACGTGTTGAGCAATTCGGCGGCACGTCCACCCGGCCTCCCGCATGCCCACTATACGCCCTCGCTCAAAGTCCGTCAACTGCACATACGGTTTACGTCCACGCTGTCGCGGCATGCTACCAGTGTTAAAGACTGCGATGGAGCTCCGTATGCCACGGCAAACTGGCTGACACTGACGGCGGCGGTGCACAAATGCTGCGCAGCTAGGGCCATTCGACGGCCAACACCGCGGTTCCTGGTGTGTCCGCTGTGCCGTGCGTGTGATCATTGCTTGTACAGCCCTCTCGCAGTGTCCGGAGCAAGTATGGTGGGTCTTACACACCGGTGTCAATGTGTTCTTTTTTCCATTTCCAGGAGTGTAGTTCTGTTTGGAAGATTGCTAGAAGTAAAAGTATTAATAATGATTTGTCAGCTATATAGGTTGACTTATCGTGAAATCAAGAGGTAGTCAGTAAGAATGACAGAGAGGAAACTGCATGTGAGCAAACTGGGGAGGAAATGATCGTAGTAAACTTTACTAGGATGTACTACGTTCTTATCGTATAAAAACGACCGTAATCATTACTCGTTTTAAAATAGTTCATTTTTAATTTTCAGTCACAATCAGTTTTATAAATTTACATACCGGTTTAATCGTCGATATTCACAGTAATGAGCAAGAAACAAGTCCCCAAATTATGCTTAACGTTTCCGCTGTTCGTGGATCTTAAGACCGAAATAGTTAACCAAAAGTAAATATAAATGTGACTTTCCTGTAAATTTTTAAACAAACACCCATAAGGTCCAGATCAAATAAACGACAAGACCACGTTGTCTGTCTCCATGACCGATAGTTCTACCAGAACAGTGATGGAAGAAGAGATGCAGTTTAATGACGAAGAAATTTGTGATCAGACAAATAGTGTTACTAAATACCAGTTACTAAATACGTGTTGTCTCTTCTGCAGATTCTTACAATTCAGCTTTCCCCTGGCTCTGCAACCATTTGGCCTCACTTTCTCCTTAAGAGTTACAAAACTTTCATTCTAGGTTCCTGTGGTCACCAGTCACGTCTCCATCGTTATCGATTCCTCCATGATAAAGCCTTCTTACACTTAAATCAGTCACCCTTTTCTACATAACTATAACCTCATCAACATATCCTTTGAAGACTTGATAGGTACATTAAGAACAACGCCATGAACGGAATGGACTTCATATATACTACCTTACGTTATTTAAGAATGATGCGTGAAAAAGTAATAGAAAGCAGAATAACTACTTGTGTACGATCTCCTCTCCATCTTATGGAGGCAGCACTAATACACTACATCGCTGAAGTGAGGAAGATAGTGAAAGTGGATCTAGACCAGCAAATTGTATTCTTGAACAAGATAGCTGTATTGGAAAAATCTAGGAAGATATGATTCGAGGAGAGTCTCCAACAAGCATCACCTGTTTATCGCAAGCGGAAGCCTTTACGCCTTTATTTTCGTTAAAATATTCTTAGAGCAAATATGCCAAGCGAATGAACGCGTCGTGACGGTAGAAAAATCACCTTCATACCATTCTGCATTTTTACATCATCTCTGAGGTCTGAGACCTCTCCATGCAAAGAACCGCTATCCGTTAATAGCGGTTATGGAACGACGTTTGTGGAGAGGGACGCTCGGTCCGCCTATGCCAAGTCTGAATGGGCCCAAAATCCCGGGGCGTGAGGACGCAAGAGGCCGTAATTATGTAGACAACGTTTGGTTTACGTTCATGGAGTGGGGAAGCTATGAAGTCCGTCTGCGGCTTCCAATAACCTCCAGAAGGTGGTGTCGTCACGGAAAGTAACATTTTTCATCTGGTTAATGCAACGGTCGTCGTCTGTCGGGGCCAATCTACGGGTGTTGTAGAAGCTATTTATGAGTGTGTGGAAACGTTTCTCTGCATTTTTTGTGATCGGAATTTACCTTGCGTTGTGTTACTGGCCCCTTGCATGATCATGTATTTGAACGCCATGTTGACTGACTTAAGGCGCGTGTCGTAAGAAAAAAGTATTGGGCTGTGCACCTCCTGCAATCCGTTGTTTTCCCATAGACGGCGTAGGTCACTGTGCCGATAAGCACGTTGTAAAATGTTTAAATAACCTTTTACTGTCTGGTGGAGAGATGGAGTGAACTGTGGCCAAATTTATGGATGATTGAACTGCGAGATTATGTTAATGTTCAGCTGGCCTGATGGCCGAGCGGTTCTAGGCGCTACAGTATGGAACAGCGCGACCGCTACGGTTGTAGGTTCGAATCCTGCCTCGGTCATGGATGTGTGTGATGTCCTTAGGTTAGTTAGATTTAAGTGGTTCTAAGTTCTAGGGGACTGGTGACCTTAGAAGTTAAGTCCCATAGTGCTCAGAGCCATTTGAACCATCTGAGCCATGTTAATGTTCGCTAGTATCTGTTGTTTTAGTACGTAGGCGTATTTAACTTTAGTCATTGTTATTGTATATATATTCTTGTGTTAAGAAGTTTAGTCGCCGTGGCATTTAAGTGCTCTAGTCAATTATATTTAAGGTAGTGCTAGAGTTTCTATTTGTTAATCCGCCTAGCCACGACTGACATCGGTTGCTCGGTCTGTCTGTAATGTTGGGTCTATTGGGTAGAGACCGTTGTTGACTTGCTCTCCTCAGCTTGTAATTCCTGTGTTGATACTAAGGCGGTAGTTCTGCCGGAATCTCATGTGCAGAAGTTATCAGTTCTTCTGAGCACAAATAAAGGTACCTTTGCATCTGTAATTTTCGTCCGCTGGCCAGCAAGCTTTGGTTAATGATTAAATACATCTCTAATCGGTCTTCGTCCAACGTAGTGGCTCGTGTTAGACGAGTTCCCTTACCGTTTCTGGTAAATGTTTCCTCCTTCTGGTGAAGCCATCCTCTTTCCGGAGCCACGCTGGGTTAAGAGCTGTCCGAGCGTCTATTGTCGCTCTATGTTCGAGGAGAATGAAATAACAGGTTAATTATCTACTACAGCGCTATGCCCAAGAAAGACGAATTAGAGCAGTTCTGGATAACCTAAGTATTGTACACTATTAAGATAGTTCTAGGTTAGGAGAAATTGCTGTTTGGTAAAATATAGCCTTCTGTGTTGGTTATCCGGCGTATTCCACGATCCAACATTGTTGTAGAACTGAAAGATTTGGTTTGGATACATTTGCTGAGACGGGACTTAATAATTTGCTATTGATGTAAATTGCTTTAAATGGATCTTCTTTAATATGTGGTTATAATTCTTAATGAGTCATCGCCCTTGACGGTGTAACATTTAATGTACGTCTGACTGTCCCCGATGTCACCTACTGCCTTCATTCAGAGATTGTAAAGCTGATCCTTGCTCAAGTTTATGGGACTTTATCGTTTATGGTCTTTATGTTTGTTGAAAAGGAATAATCTTATACTCGTATTGTTTATTAAGTAATTCTTAAGTTATGTAGCAAATATTAACAGTGCAAATATTCTCTCGTTGTTACACTTGCTTGCTCTGTGGTTTGCACTGAAGGGTGTGACAATAATTGCAATATCTAAAGTGAAGCGTTGGGGCGAATTAATCCTTTACTTTATCAGTACTTTTAAAGATAACTGATTGTTTGTCGCTTATTATTTAAATCGGTTGGGATAATAGTTTGATTGATCAAGTAGAAATAGTACGTCAGTCCGGTGTCATGTACTTTCGGTATTCTACCAACCATTTGTAGAACCCATTATACTTTTGAATCCTGTTGTACTGCGTTGTCATGAAGCAGCTTGTCACAAAGTTCCGGCCTATTATTGAATGTGGAAGATTTTCATACGTTGCCTGCCATTGTGAATAATTCACGTTTACTGTACTGGGACAAAGATGCATTAGCACGCTTCAGGCGTGGTGGATAAGATCCCTGACTCTGACTTCAATGTAATCTATGGTGCGCTTGGTCGCCAGTCTTTTGTGCAACCCTGTGGATTTCTTGTTAGAGACGTAGGAGAGACTAGGTGAGTTTTAAAGAAGATGAATTGATATTTGTGAATCTGGGAGAAATTATTTGGAATACGTGGTCGTGGCAACGAAAATCTCTCTATAAAGCGATTTTATTGACTGTATTTTTGGAATGAAATATTTGTTTGTCAGAACTATCAACTGAATGAAATGTTTGTCGCTTGGATAAATAATAATATTCATTATTTGCCGTGATTAGATCTCTTTGTTTTCATTGTGTCAGAAATTACGCAATTCGTTGAAATGTCTGTAATTTTGGCAATGGTAGATTTTCGCAATTGTTAGAGTGTTCTATTAGCAATAATCAGACTCATTCTTAGTAAAGTTCAAAATATTTTGTCGTGTGTGCATTGCACCTTGCGCCACACGCTTTAGCAGGCTGTTTCTGACAAGCAGAAGGGAGGAGGAAATTGGTGTTTAACGTGCCGGCGACAACGAGGTCATTAGAGACGGAGCAGAAGCTCGAATAAGGGATGAATTGGGAAGGAAATCTGCTGTGCTCCTTCAAAGGAACCATCCCGGCATCTGCTTGAAACGATTTCGTGAAATCACGGAAAACCTACATCAGGTTGGCCAGAGACGGGTTTGAAACGTCGTCCTCCCCAATGAGAGCCCAGTGAACTAACCACAGCGCCACCTCACTCGGTTTTCTGATAAGCAAAGAAAAGTTTAAGGTAGGTAATTTTTCTTTATCTGCTACATTTGCTCATTTAAACTTGCTTTCGACAACGTCATCAAACAGGACACAAAATAGCATGCTGAGCAAGAGGGTGGTTAAGTTCCTTTCAAGGGAGACCTGACTTCGCGTTCTTGTGAGCAAATTATGCGTCGTCTGAATGGCCAGGTGTTATACTAAGGCTTGCCGGGGTGGCCGAGCGGTTCTAGGCGCTACAGTCAGGAGCCGCGCGACCGCTATGGTCGCAGGTTCGAATCCCGCCTCGGGCATGGTTGTGTGTGATGTCCTTAGATTAGTTAGGTTTAAGTAGTTCTACGTTCTGGTGGACTGATGAACTCAGAAGTCCCATAGTGCTCAGAGCCATTTGAACCATCTGTTATACTAAGGAAGGAAATTAATCTACAGCATACTGTGAATATCATAAAACCTTTTTTCTGTGTCGAGCAGTATTTTATTTCGTACATATTTCTAGTCAGACATTGCACCTCCTGTTACATAACTTTCGCAACGCACTTCAGTATCGAGTGTCAGCTAAATAATTGCAATTAAGGACTTAATTTGTTTTTTTATCATTTAAATAAATTCATTTACATCTCAAATTTCATAAATATTTAAATTTTGCCTGAAGACACTGTTCACATATCCAACGCAGCTCTAACAGTCTGTTTTGCACAGCAGTTGAATACGATATCTAACGCACAAGTTATACGAGAGAGTGTTTCAGGAAAAAGTATATTCAGTATTTCACGTACAGATTAATTTCATAGAAAGCCTAAATATGATAGATTGCTGATATTCTCTCGTCACCGCGATTCACATAAATTCACGATGATGCTGCGTATAATGCCACGGCTACCTGTTACCCAAAATGTTCGGGACATGCTTTATCAGCGAGCAGACCTTAGGTAACCAAAATCTGATACTGTTCTCTCGCCTTGGGGCTGCACAGCTGTGCCGAGCTACTGCTGTATCGGGTTTCCTATCTGCTCCGCCGATAGTATGTAATGCCTTTTCGGACTTAACGACCTAATCCGCGCCGTTCTTAGACTGATATATTAATGGACGGGTAGTCTTCTTCGAAAAATAAAGTAAATTTGGTATTGTTTCGACTTCAAACATTGTCTACTTATTTGTAGTGCTTATCCAATGTTCGCCAGAAACTCCGTTACCGAGGCTAAAACCATTCGCAGCGGGGAGCAAATAGTCGACGCCTCTATCATTGCGACAGCATGTAATTTTCACGATTGTCTAATAGGAAGTACGAAAATCACGAAGGTGATCCAACTAGAGATCGTTTGTTAAAAATATCTGCACGAAAGTTATCAAAATGCGTTCCGAGGGAGAACAGCAGCGGAAGACAAAAGCTACCACATAGGCCCGGAGGACAGTAATGGCAACGAAGGAGATGGAGAGGATCTGCTTTAGTATCTGGAACGACTGCTATATGGTCCAGGAGTCGGTGACTAGAGGTATTTTTAACTCAACTACAATATATATATATATAACGCAATAATTTAAGCCTATATTTGACATTGCCGGCCGAAGTGGCCGAGCGGTTCTAGGCGCTACAGTTTGGAACCGCGCGACCACTACGGTCGCAGGTTCGAATCCTGCCTCGGGCATGGATGTACGTGATGTCCTTAGTTTAGATAGGTTTAAGTAGTTCTAAGCTCTAGGGGACTCATGAACACAGCAGTTAAGCCCCATAGTGCTCAGAACCATTTGAACCATATTTTTGACATTTTCGAGAAATATAATTTGAGAATAGTATATAGGGTTTTCATCGGACATTCTGTGACACCGTACGCAGCTATTTAGCGACATCTTCAAAAGTCCAGTTTTGGTGCACGCTTTTATCTCGAGTTTTTGGACGATGATAATGACATTTTTTTCAACAAGACACCATTTTGTTGGAACTTAATATTTTATAATTATGGTAAATATGCTTATAGAAAATGTACTTACACAAAATTATTTTCGTGCAAGTGCTGTAGGAGGGCTTCGGAAAATCTTGTCGATGTCCAAGATGTTCTCCTGGATCAGGAGTTACAGGGAGCGCATGATATGGACATGTGAGTGATATATTGTAGTCAAAAAAACAGTCTGTATCGTCGGATGTACAATTGCTTTGTATTTTACTGCGTTGAAAGTGGCTTTCCCCTCTCAATAGCTTTAATATGGGAGACCAGAACAACGACTGCCAAAATGCTAGATGTTGTATTGCAGTCCTCGTACTAGAAAAAAGATTCACTGCAGACTGATAATTCAAGATTATATGTGTTGTAAATGAACCGCAAGGTTTTTAATGTGAAATACTTTCTCAAAGAAAGAGATTCTCCGAAAATAAAAAGATCTCGTCCTGCATGAAACAACCAATCTTGAAAGTGAAAGAAAATTAAGAAAAGTATTACGAGGGCGATTTGAAAGGTAACAGCAAACATTTTTTTTTGCGAAACATGTATCTCATGCTGTTACAAAAATGATGCTATCCATATTTCCACACTGCTGACTGAGACCTGGTAGTCAGGGAAGGCAGGACTCGGTTACGATTAGTTCCCTTTGGCTATTACACCCATTTATTTTAAAACGACAATTCCAGATTCAGCAATAAATAGATATCACACATTAGTAATGAAAGAATAAACAAATGTATAATTAATAGTTCTTTCAGTGCGTTACAATTTATCAAATGAGCATAAAAAACAAACACACAAATAATGTTTTTAAAAGAAGCCAATGTGATACTAATTAGAATTTTAAGGCAAGTAACCACAGTCACGGCTGAAGGCCTTTAACGCCAAGGACGAAAATTATAGAAAAATTAACAAACACAATTTAAAACAGCACAGGTTAATTTAAAAATACAGGCAAATGAGACGAAATGATGGTTAACTTGGTAGCACGAACATTTAAACCTACTGTAACGCCAAGAATGGCAATTATATAAAAAAATTTAGAAACATACAGTAAAACAGTAAATACAATAATAATATACAAGGCCCAGTCACAGTCGGTGCACCTGGAATCGACCTCTGAGTAGCTCCAACAAAAAACTCTTTCGCGAGCGATGAGATAGGCAGCCAAGATTTGCATTCACTTCACAAGATGGTAACTCAGACTAGTGGCAGTCTAATGATAATCTTGTTGAGGCTACCTGACTGTCAAAACTACACGTGTGGGACTTTTCCGCCGCAACGATAAACGCCGATGTTTTAATGATATCCTCCCCAAATCCTGTATCAAGACCGTGACATTCTTTGCCCTATTCTGCGATAATACAAAACGTGTTGATCTTCCTTCAACTTCCTCGATGTACTCCGTTAACCCAATCTGGTAAGGATCCCACACCACGCAGCAGACTTCCAAAGAGGACGGACATGCGTATTGTAGGCAGTATCTTTACTAGATCTGTTAAATTTTCTAAATGTTCTGCCAGTAAAACGCAATCTCCGGTTTGCCTTCCCCACGACAATTTCTATGTGATCTTTCCAATTTAAGCTTCTCGTAATTATAATTCATCGGTATTTAGTTGATTTGCGGGCTCTAGATTTGACTGATTTATTGTGTAACCAAAGTTTAAAGGATTCCTTTTAACACTCATGGGGATGACCTCGCCCTTTTCATCATATAGGGTCAATTGCCAATTTTCATACCATACAGACATCTTTTCTAAGTCCTTTGCAATTGCAAACAACGTAAGACGGCTGCTCAGATTTTCTGCTACATCGTTTATACAGATCAGAACAGGAAAGCGCCTATTACACTACCTTTGGGAACTCCAGAATTTATTTCTCTTTTACTCGATGACTTCCCGTCAGTAACTACGAACTGTGACCTCTCTGACAGGAAATCACTAATCCAGTCACATAATTGAGGCCATATTCCACAAACACGCAATTTGACTTCAAGCCGCTTTTGAAGTACAGCGTCAAGAGCCTCCTGGAAATCTACAAACACGTAATCAATTTTACACCTCTTCGCAATAGCACTCAACACCTCGTGTGAGTAAAGAGGTAGTTGTGTTTCACAAGAACGACGTTTTCTAAATCCGTTCGACTGTTTGTCAACTGACAGTTCTCTTCAAGGTAATTCATAATCTCCGAACATAATATCTGTCCAATATCCTGCTGTATAAGACGTCAATGGTATGAGCCAGTAACTTAGTGGATTACTACTATTAACTTTCTCATGTATTGGTGTGACCTGTGCAACTTTCAAATCTCTGGGTAAGAGTACTTCTGTCGAGCGAACTGTTGTATATGGTGGTTAAGTCTCGAGCTATTGGGTGAGCGTAGCCAGAAAGGATCCTGATTGGTATACAATCTGGACCGGAAGACTTGCTTTTATTAAGTAATTTAAGTTGCTTTACTGTCCCGAGGATATCTACTTCCAAGTTACTCGTGCTGGCAGATGCTCTTGGATCGAATTCTGCAATATTTATTTCGTCTTCTTTGGTCAACAGCTTTCCGGATGGCTCTGCTTTGGCAGCACTGACATCGATAGTATTTCCATTGCTATCGCTCAGAGAAAGTATTGATTTGTTATTTGTATGCGGTTAGCCGATGCAGGTTACTTATGCATCGTCTTGTGAGTCGCAGCGCCTACTGTATAATATATTGTATCGTCCCAGACAGAACCGCTCCTTAGGTGCAACAGGACGAATGGAAGCTCTCCAGGGGAGTGACCAATAAGCCAAGTGAAAGCACTGACTACTGAGCCGGAACTAGTAACACAAAAGAAACAAAAATGGTTCAAATGGCTCTGAGCACTATGGGACTTAACATCTGAGGTCATCAGTCCCCTAGAACCTAGAACTACTTAAACCTAACTACCCTAAGGACAACACACACATCCATGCCCGAGGCAGGATTCATACCTGCGATCGTAGCGGTTGCGCGGTTCCAGAATGAAGCGCCTAGAACCGCTCGGCCACGAGGGGCGGCTAAAAGAAGCACTTAGGGTAAACTGGTAACCGTAGGTTCAGAAAAAGAAAAGATTCAAAAGATGAAGTAATTCAGAAAATAATTCTGTTTGCAAGATTTCTTGAAGTAAAAGTATTAAAAACGTACGTCAGCTATATAGAGTGACGTAACGGGATATTAAGAGGTAATCAGTAATAATGAAAGAGAGTAAACTGCATGTGAGCAAACTGGGAAGGAAATTATCGTAGTAAACTTTACTAGGAAGTACTACGTTCTTATCGTATAAAAACGACCGTGATGTGCACTCGTTTTAAATTAGTTTATATTTAATTTGGAGTCACAATCTGTTTTATAACTTTACATACCAGTTTAATCGTCGATATTCACAGTAATGACCAAGAAAGCGGTCTCCAAATTATGCCCAACATTTGCGCTGTTCGTGGAACTTAAGATGAACACTTGTTACGACCGAAATACACTCCTGGAAATTGAAATAAGAACACCGTGAATTCATTGTCCCAGGAAGGGGAAACTTTATTGACACATTCCTGGGGTCAGATACATCACATGATCACACGGACAGAACCACAGGCACATAGACACAGGCAACAGAGCATGCACAATGTCGGCACTAGTACAGTGTATATCCACCTTTCGCAGCAATGCAGGCTGCTATTCTCCCATGGAGACGATCGTAGAGATGCTGGATGTAGTCCTGTGGAACGGCTTGCCATGCCATTTCCACCTGGCGCCTCAGTTGGACCAGCGTTCGTGCTGGACGTGCAGACCGCGTGAGACGACGCTTCATCCAGTCCCAAACATGCTCAATGGGGGACAGATCCGGAGATCTCGCTGGCCAGGGTACTTGACTTACACCTTCTAGAGCACGTTGGGTGGCACGGGATACATGCGGACGTGCATTGTCCTGTTGGAACAGCAAGTTCCCTTGCCGGTCTAGGAACGGTAGAACGATGGGTTCGAAGACGGTTTGGATGTACCGTGCACTATTCAGTGTCCCCTCGACGATCACCAGTGGTGTACGGCCAGTGTAGGAGATCGCTCCCCACACCATGATGCCGGGTGTTCGCCCTGTGTGCCTCGGTCGTATGCAGTCCTGATTGTGGCGCTCACCTGCACGGCGCCAAACACGCATACGACCATCGTTGGCACCAAGGCAGAAGCGACTCTCATCGCTGAAGACGACACGTCTCCATTCGTCCCTCCATTCACGCCTGTCACGACACCACTGGAGGCGGGCTGCACGATGTTGGGGCGTGAGCGGAAGACGGCCTAACGGTGTGCGGGACCGTAGCCCAGCTTCATGGAGACGGTTGCGAATGGTCCTCGTCGATACCCCAGGAGCAACAGTGTCCCTAATTTGCTGGGAAGTGGCGGTGCGGTCCCCTACGGCACTGCGTAGGATCCTACGGTCTTGGCGTGCATCCGTGCGTCGCTGCGGTCCGGTCCCAGGTCGACGGGCACGTGCACCTTCCGCCGACCACTGGCGACAACATCGATGTACTGTGGAGACCTCACGCCCCACGTGTTGAGCAATTCGGCGGTACGTTCACCCGGCCTCCCGCATGCCCACTATACGCCCTCGCTCAAAGTCCGTCAACTGCACATACGGTTCACGTCCACGCTGTCGCGGCATGCTACCAGTGTTAAAGACTGCGATGGAGCTCCGTATGCCACGGCAAACTGGCTGACACTGACGGCGGCGGTGCACAAATGCTGCGCAGCTAGCGCCATTCGACGGCCAACACCGCGGTTCCTGGTGTGTCCGGAGCAAGTATGGTGGGTCTGACACACCGGTGTCAATGTGTTCTTTTTTCCATTTCCAGGAGTGTAGTTAACCAAAAGTAAATATAAATGTGATTTTCCTGTAAATTTTTGAACGAACATCGATAAGGTCCAGGGCAAATAAATGACAAGAACACGTTGTCCGCCTCTATGACCGGTAGTTCTACCAGGAAAGTGATGGAAGAAGAGATGCAGTTTAATGACGAAGAAACTGTTGCTCAGACAAATATTGTTACTAAATACCAGTTACTAAATAGGTGTTCTCTCTTCTGCAGATTCTTACACTTCAACTTCCCCTGGCTCTGCAACCATATGGCCTCACTTTACAAAACTTTCATTCTAGGTTCTTGTGGTCACCAGTCACGTCTCCTTCGTAATCGGTTCCTCCATGCTGAAGTCTTCTTACACTTAAATCAGTCACCCTTCCCTACGTAACTATAGCCCCATCAACATATCCTTTGAAGACTTGATATGTACAGTAAGGATAACACCATGAACGGAATGGACTTCACATATAGGACCTTAGATGATTTAAGAATGATGCGTGATATAGTAATGGAAAGCAGAATAACTACTTATCTACTATCTCATCTGTGGGAGAGACAGAGGTGAAAGAAATGAAACAATCATCTCATGGAGGAAGCACTATTAGAGGCCATCGTCGAAGCGAGCTAGATCGTGAAAGTGGATCCAGACCAGCAAATTGTTTTCTAGAACGAGATAGCTGTATTTGGGACAATCTAGGAAGATTTGATTCGAGGAGAGACATGAACTACCATTACCTGTTTATCAAAAGCGGAAAGCCTTTTTTTTTTTGGTATCTGTCTTCAATTTCTATCTGCCTTTACTTTCGTCAAAATATAGTTTCATAGAGCAAATATTCCAGTTGACTGAATGCGTCGTGTTGATAGAAAAATTCTCTTTATACCATTCTGCATTTCACCATCATCTTTGAGGACTGAGACCTCTCCATGCAAACAACCGTCATCCGTTAACAGCTTATGAGTAATACCTTCCTTTCTTGCATGTGTATAAGGAATACACACAAATGACCACTTGTCATGCACTTATGTCAGAAAACTGCTTGATACTGTCACGAATGCTCGTATCACAATAGTTTTAATTATCTGATGGCGGCAGTAAACCTAAACAAGTCATTTTGAATTGTGTAGCTGCCGTGATCATCTTGCACATTTATAAATGAACTAATCTGAGGTGCGAAAAGAATGTGGCAGCTGTACAACGCGACACTGAGTGCCGCCTTGGAGTTGCAGGCACCTGTAGCTTGAGGGGAGTATGAAAGCGGAACAGACACGAATCACGAACAATTCTGGCGACGGCACGGGAGGAAGGTGAGGAAATCCACTGACACACATTACTTGCTTCTGCGAACGAGCATCTCGGAAACGGCTGGTCAGTTGTTCGTCTATTGCTGTCGCGAGCATTCATAGAACATGACCGAACGACGCTGTAACCATGAGTAGGTGACAAGGCGATGGATGTCCATGCCTCATCACAGAGTGTTTAACGAGGAGGCTTGCCAGGTCTGTAAAGTACACTACTGGCCATTAAAATTGCTACACCAAGAAGAATGCAGGTCATAGACGGGTATTAACTGGACAAAAATATTATATTACAACTGAAATGTGCAATTTGGGTGCATAGATCCTGAGAAATCAGTACCGAGAACTACCACCTCCGGCCGTAATAACGGCCTTGATACGCCTGGGCAATGAGTCAAACAGAGCTTGGATGGCGTGTACAGATACAGCTACCCATGCAGCTTCAACACGATACCACAGTTCATCAAGAGTAGTGACTGGCGTATTGTGACGAGCCAGTTTCTCGGCCACCAGCGACCAGACGTTTTCAATTGGTGAGAGATCTGGAGTATTTGCTGGCCAGGTCAGCAGCCGAACATTTTCTGTATCCAGAAAGGCCCGTACAGTACCTGCAACATGCGGTCGTGCATTATCCTGCTGAAATGTAGGGTTTCGCAGGGATCGAATGAAGTGTAGAGCCACGAGTCGTAACACATGTGAAATGTAACGTCCACTGTTCAAAGTGCCGTCAATGCGGACAAGAGGTGACCAAGACGTGTAACCAATGGTAACCCATACCATCACGCCAAGTGATACGCCAGTATGGCGATGACGAATACACGCTTTCAAAGTGTGTTCACCGCAATGTCGCCAACCAGGGATGCGACCATCATGGTGCTGTAAGCAGAACCTAGATTCATCCGAAAAAATGGCGTTTTGCCATTGGTGCACCCAGGTTCGTCGTTCACCATCGCAGGCGCTCCTATCTGTGATGCAACGTCAAGGGTAACCGCAGCCATGGTCTCCGAGCTGATAGTCTATGATTCTCCAAACGTCGTCGATCTGTTCATGCAGATGGTTGTTGTCTTGCAAACTTCACCATCTGCCGACTCAGGGATCGAGACGTGTCTGCACGATCCGTTACAGCCATGAAGATAAGATGCCTGTCATCTCGACTGCTAGTGATACGAGGCCGTTGGGATCCAGCACGGCTTTCCTTATTACCCTCCTGAACCCACCGGTTCCATATTGTGCTAACAGTCGTTGCATCTCGATCAACGTGAGCAGCTATGTCGCGATACGATAAACAGCAATCGTGATAGGCTACAATCCGACCTTTATCAAAGTCGGAAACGTGATGGTACGCATTTCTCCTCCTAACGCGAGGCATCACAAGAACGTTAAACCAGGCTGCACCGGTCAACTGCTGTTTGTGTATGAGAATTGGGTTGGAGTCTTTCCTCATGTCAGCACGTTGTAGGTGTCGCCACCGGCGCCAACCTTGTGCAAATGCTCTGAAATTCTAATCATTTGCATGTCACTGCATCTTCTTCCTGTCGGTTAAATTTCCCGTCTGCAGCACGTCATCTTCGTAGTGTAGCAATTTTAGTGGCCAGTTTTGTAGCATAGGAGGCAACCTATGGAGGATCTGACGACTCACCACAGTTTTGGTGCAGGCACCTGGAGTTTCGGGGTACAAAGTTCAGCTCCTATACCTGAACACGGGCCTCCAGAACGTACAGTCCTGCTTGTTTTCATGATAACACTATAATCAATTACAATTTCAGTAGGCAGGGGATCATCAACACCAGACGGTAAATCAAGGAAAACGTGTCGCTTGATTGGATGAATTACGTTTCTTGTTTCACCATTTCTCTAGGCGAAAGTCATCTCGAAATGAACACCATTCGAAGGACGAATACCGGTGGGGGCGGTATTGTGCTCTGGGGCGCATATGACTTGGCTTCCGCAGGATCTGTTGTAGTAACCAAAGGCATCATGTAAGAGCTACGGCAATATGACTGTGAACCACCTGCAACCTTTCATGCTTGATGTCTTCCGGGACGGCGATGGTTTCATCGAGAAGGATAAAATCTTCAGATGTGTTTGAATTTCTGTGGGACCAAACTGCTGAAATCATCGGTCCCTAGACTCACACACTACTTAAGGGAACTTATGCTAAGAGCAACACACACAAACACACACACTTGCACGAGAGAGGACTCGAACATCCGGTGAGAGGGCCTGCGCAATACGTGACATAGCCCCTTCTACAGCGCTGCCACTCCGCGCAGCCAGAATGTTAACTGTCTGTGTAACAGGGCCATAAACCTGCTACAGCACTGATGACTTGGATATCGAATTCGTCAAGCCATGGTACACATCCAGAACGTTATCTTGGGACAGCCCGACGACCACAAACCACCTGCCCGTAATTTAAATGAATTGTATGAGCAACTTGTAAACATCAGGAGTCATGTACTTTCGGTATTCTGATATGCATTTGTTGAACCCATTCTATTTTTTAATCCTGTTGAACTGCGTCGCCATTAAGCAGCTGATCACAAAGTTACGGCCATTGTGAATAATTCGCGTCTACTGTACTGGGACAAAGATGCGTTAGCGCGCTGCAGGAGTAGTGTATAAGATCTTTGACTCCGTGTTTAATGTAATTTATGGCGCGCTTGGTCGCCAATCTTTTGTGCAGTGCTGTCGATTTCTTGTACGAGGCATTAAGGGTGGTAAAGTTCCTTTCAAGGGAGACCTGACTTCGCGTTCTTCTGACTAAACTATGCGTTGTCAGAACTGCCAGGTGTTAAACTAAGCCTGGATATTAATCTACAGTGATCTTTGAATATCATAAAACACTTTTTTCTGTGTCCAGCAGTATTTTATTTCTTTCATATTTTTAGTCAGACATGGCATTTCATGTTACGTAACTTTCATAACGCACTTCAGTATCGAGTGTCATTTAAATAGTTTTCACTAAGACCTGAATTTCATTCTTTTGTCATTTAATTAAATTCGTTTATATTATTTCTAATTTCATAAATATGTAAGTTTTTCTTGGGGTCACTGTTCAAATGCCCAACGCAGCTACAACAATCTTTTACGCACAGCAGTTGAATATGATATCTAAAAATGGCTCTGAGCACTATGGGACTTTACATCTATGGTCATCAGTCCCCTAGAACTTAGAACTACTTAAACCTAACTAACCTAAGGACAGCACACAACACCCAGTCATCACGAGGCAGAGAAAATCCCTGACCCCGCCGGGAAGAATATGATATCTGACGCACACATTACACGAGAGTGTTTTTGGAAAAAGTGTAATCAGTATTTCACGTATAGATAAATTACACATAAAGCCTAAATATTATATATTGCTGCTATTCTCTCGTCATCGCGATTCACAAAAATTCTCGATTATACTGCGTCTAATGCCATGGCTACCTGTTTCCCTAAATGTTCGAGACGTGCTTTGTCAACGAGCAGCCCTTAGCTAACCAAAATCTGATATTGTTCCCTCGCTTTGGGGCTGCACAGCTCTGTGACTCCCCCTTAGATAGTTTCGCAGAGATCGATCTGCAAGAGCCAGCTGCCGCGCTTTAGCCGAGTTCCTGCCGTATCGGATTTCCTATCTGCTCCGCCGATAGTATGTAATGCCTTTTCGAATTTCATAAGGTAATCCGCGCAGTTCCTAGACTGATGTATTAATGTACCGGTAGTCTTGCTCGAAAAGTTCAAGAATTCTCTATTTGTTTTGGCTTGAAATGTTTTCTGTGATTTCTAATTTATTGTAGTGCAAATCCAATGTTCCCCAGAAACTCCGTTACCGAGGCGAAAACCATTCGCAACGGAGAGCAAATTTTCGTCGCCTCTACCATTGCGGCAGCATGTAATTTTCACGACGACCTAACAGGAGGTATGGAAATCACGAAGGTGATCCAACTAGAGATCGATCTGTTAACAATATCTGCACGAAAGTTAACAAAATGCGTACCGAGGGAGAACAGCAGCGGAAGACGAAAGGTTCCACAGACGCCCAGGGGACCGCAATAGCCACGATGATGATGAGAGGGCCTGCTTTTGTATCTGGAACGACTGCTATATGGTCCAGGAGTCGGTGACTATAGGTATTTTTAACTCAACTACAATAAAAAAAATAAACCCAATAATTTAAGCCCATTTTTGACATAATTTGAGAATAGCATATAGTGTTGTCATCGGAATTTGATACCGGCATCCTAAATTACATTCTGTGTCACCGTCTTCAAAAGTGTATTTTTGGTCCTCGCTTAATCTCGATTTTTTGCTTGATGATAATGACATTTGTTTCAAAAGACACCATTTTGTTACAAGTTAATGTTTGGCAAAATATGGTAATTATGCTGATAGAAAATGTACTTACACAAAATTATGTACGTGGACGTTCTGTACGAGGGCTTCGGGAAATCTTGTCGATGTCCAAGAGGTTCTCCTGGTTCAGTAGTTATAGGGAGCGCCTGGTATGGACAAGTGAGGGATTTATTGTAGACAAAGGTCTACAAAATAATCTGTAACGTCGGATTTACCATTATTTTGTGTATTACTTAGAAGAGAATGCTTTCAAACAGGCTTTCCCTCTCAACAGCTTTGATATTGGAGACCAGGGCAACGACTGCAGAAATTGTTGCTCGATGTTGTATTGCCGTCCTTCTATTAGTAAAAATATTCACTGCAGATTGATAACTCAAGATTATTTGTGTTGTAAATGAAGATCAAGGTTTTTCGCTTGAAACACTTTCTCAAAGACAGAGATCATCTGAAAATAAATAGATCTCGTCCTGCATGAAACAACCAATCTTGAAAGTGAAAGGTAATTAACAAAAGTATTATGAGGGCGATTTTAAAGGTAACAGCAAACAATTTTTTTTTTTTTTTTTTTACGAAGCATGTATCTCATGACGATACAAAAATGATGCCATCCAATTTTCCACACTGCTGACTGAGACCTGGTAGTCAAGGAAGGCACGATTCGGTTACGATTGGTTCCCTTTTGCTATTACACACATTTCTTTTAAAACGGCAGATCCAGACACAGCAATAAATAGATATTACACGTTATTAATGAAAGAATAAACAACTGTGTAATTAACAGTGCTTTCAGTGCGTTACAATTTATCAAATGAGCATAACATACAAACACAGCAAATAATGTTTTGAAAACAGGCCAATGTGATACCAATTAGAATTTTTAGGCATGTAACCACAGTCACGGCTGAAGGCCTTTGACGCAAGTGACGGAAATTACAGAAAAATTAACAAACACACTGTTAAACAGCAAAGGTTAATTTAAAAATCCAGGAAAGTGATCACCAAATCGGTGAGAGACAGTGATGGTTAACTTGGTAGCGCAAACATTTAAACCTACTGTAACGGCAAGAATGACAATTATATAAAAATTTTTGAAATATACAATAAAATGGTAAATACGAGTACAATAATAACATACAAAGGCCAGTCAGAGACGGTGCACCATTAATCGACCTCCGAGTAGGTCCGGCAAAAAGCACTTCGGCGAGTGATGAGACAGGCTGACAAGAGTTGCATTCACTTCACAAGATGGTAACTCAGACTAGTGGCAGTCTAGTGATAATCTTGCTGAGGCTACCTGACGTCCAAGAAACCCAATGCAAAGATGTAAAAATACGCCAAAGCCAGAACCGGTGGTCTGGACTCCGTCCACAGACTTCTTAGAGCGCCCGTAACGAGAAAGGAATCATTACCATCAGAGTGGAACTACAATAAAGAAAGCTCTCAAAACTAAACGCCTCACCGGACAGCAACGGCAAGGCAAGGAAACGTACAGTGCCGTTACATACACTAACCCCCAGGGCAGGCAACTGGGGTGTTAGCGGCCACGAGGCAGGAAAAATACCGCTTGTTGAACGTAACAAATAGTAACAAACTGAACGCAATAAATAGTAATTAGAAGTGCAAGGAAGCTAATCAGATCCCAAGGACTCCACTCGCTACTTTTCGCCTCGGCAACACTATGAGCAGCAACACGAACCTACAGGGTGTTTAAAAAATGACCGGTATATTTGAAACGGAAATAAAAACTAAACGAGCAGCGATAGAAATACACCGTTTGTTGCAATATGCTTGGGACAACAGTACATTTTCAGGCAGACAAACCTTCGAAATTACAGTAGTTACAATTGTAAACAACAGATGGCGCTGCGGTCTGGGAAACTCTATAGTACGATATTTTCCACATATCCACCATGCGTAGCAATAATATGGCGTAGTCTCTGAATGAAATTACCCGAAACCTTTGACAACGTGTCTGGCGGAATGGCTTCACATGCAGATGAGATGTACTGTTTCAGCTGTTCAATTGTTTCTTGATTCTGGCGGTACACCTGGTCTTTCAAGTGTCCCCACAGAAAGAAGTCACAGGGGTTCATGTCTGGCGAATAGGGAGGCCAATCCACGCCGCCTCCTGTATGTTTCGGATAGCCCAAAGCAATCACACGATCATCGAAATATTCATTCAGTAAATTAAAGACGTCGGCCGTGCGATGTGGCCGGGCACCATCTTGCATAAACCACGAGGGGTTCGCAGTGTCATCTAAGGCAGTTAGTACCGCCACAAATTCACGAAAAATGTCCAGATAGCGTGATGCAGTAATCGTTTCGGATCTGAAAAATGGGCCAATGATTCCTTTGGAAGAAATGGCGGCCCAGACCAGTACTTTTTGAGGGTGCAGGGACGAGGGGACTGCAACATGGGGCTTTTCGGTTCCCCATATGCGCCAGTTCTGTTTATTGACGAAGCCGTCCAGGTAAAAATAAGCTTCGTCAGTAAACCAAATGATGCCCACATGCATATCGCTGTCATCAATCCTGTGCACTATATCGTTAGCGAATGTCTCTCGTGCAGCAATGGTAGCGGCGCTGAGGGGTTGCCGCGTTTGAGTTTTGTGTGGATAGAGGTGTAAACGCTGGCGCATGAGACGATACGTGGACGTTGGCGTCATTTGGACCGCAGCTGCAACACGGCGAACGGAAACCCGAGGCCGCTGTTGGATCACCTGCTGCACTAGCTGCGCGTTGCCCTCTGTGGTTGCCGTACGCGGTCGCCCTACCTTTCCAGCACGTTCATCCGTCACGTTCCCAGTCCGTTGAAATTTTTCAAACAGATCCTTTATTGTATCGCTTTTCAGTCCTTTGGTTACATTAAACCTCCGTTGAAAACTTCGTCTTGTTGCAACAACACTGTGTTCTAGGCGGTGGAATTCCAACACCAGAAAAATCCTCTGTTCTAAGGAAGAAACCATGTTGTCCCCAGCACACTTGCACGTTGTGAACAGCACACGCTTACAGCAGAAAGACGACGTACAGAATGGCGCAACCACAGACTGCATTGTCTTCTATATCTTCCACATCACTTGCAGCGCCATCTGTTGTTTACAATTGTAACTACTGTAATTTCGAAAGTTTGTCCGCCTGAAAATGTACTGTTGTCCCGAGCATATTGCAACAAATGGTGTATTTCTATCGCTGCTCGTTTAGTTTTTATTGCCGTTTCAAATATACCGGTCATTTTTGAAACACCCTGTAAGTTCAAAAATGATTCATATGGCTGTGAGCACTACGGGACTTAACATCTGAGGTCATCAGTCACCCAGAGCTTAGAACTACTTAAACGTAACTAACCTAAGGACATCACACACATCCATGTCCGACGCAGGATTCGAACCTGCGACCGTTGCAGTCGCGCGGTTCTGGACTGAAGTGCCTAGAACTGCCCTGCCACCGTGGCCGGCGAACCTAAGTCACTGGAGGATCGCAAGATCTCACAATGGTGGAGGTTCCTCACCTTGAATTCAAATGCACTCAACTTATAGCTTCCAGGATCCGGTATACGACGAGGTCGTGCACCCTCGTGACCACAGGTCTTCGATCTGGCAGTCCATGCGCGCCGCCAGCAGTCTCGGTGTGTTCCTGCACTGCATGGACCTGGCTCCTCCTGAGTCCCCAATCGAACTCGTCACTGACACGACCCAGAAGAACCACAACGTCGCCCCAAAGATAGGTTCACAGTTACTACATACCGATAACCGCCGCTGCTACCACTAGTGGACAGGCAACCCTTGCAAAACCAAGTTGCACCAGTCAACGCCAGAAGAAGACAAACCACCGCAACCACGTCAACAAAACGATACGGTCTGGCCTCCAACAGAGGACGGAAACCTACAAACAGCACCAACGTGAGCAGCAGCAAGGCTCACTGACCTCCTTTCAATACACTTCTCCCCCATACCGCCGCACCCGCTTTTTTATTTCATTCGAATAAAGAGTGCACCTCTAATCTCATAACCACTTTTAAATCGTCTTCCTCTGGTAGCGTCCTTCAGGGATCCAAACACATGGTAATCAGGAGATCAGGGCTCTACAGGGAATATAGTACGATCTGCAGTCACAGTCTCCGAATGACTCCAAGAGCCACAGTGTCTTGAAGGAGAAAAGCGTCTCTAGACAGACGTACTCTGAGACGGCTCCGTATTGCTGGCTTAAGCGCATTTTCAACATGGCGCTGTACCGGGCACTGTTCACTGGAAAAAGGGAAAGAGCATATGGCATCGTTGGCCGCGAGGCACCTGTTCGGGGAAGTTCGGCTGCGAGGTGCAAGTCTTACTTCATTTGACGCCACGTTAGGTGACGTGCCCGCCGTTGATGAGGACGAAATGATGATGAGGACAACACAACACCCAGTCCCTGAGCGGAGAATATCTCCACTGCAGCCGGGAATCGAACCCGGGTCCGCTTGGATGGGAGGCGAGAACGTTACCACCCAGTTAACCCTTTAGTGACCAGTGGGAACTATAGTTCCCACTTATTTGTTTTCGCTGTAAGTTCAATGGTAATCCATGTTCCCACTTCTAGCTTGTGCTACCATCTCTGTTAGAGTGTGCTAACTATGTGTGGATTGTCAACAGTTAGGGGAAAGCTGTTGTATTTCTACCTTGTGAGTCAATCAATGCAGAAGCGCTGTTCACGCGTGAAAACTAGCCACTGTTTCGACCGCTACACCGTTTTTTGGATAGTGTGTTTTCCTTTTGCGTGTGAAGTGACTTGTGTTGTACTTATCTACTTTTATATTTATGAGGGAGACAGTATTTGTGTATATTTGCTGGATTTGACTGAAAATTACATAAATATTACAAGGTAAGTTAGTGGAAGCAGAAGTGAAGTATTCTGCCCATTGGCTGTGGCAGAGTGTAATAAAATAGTGGGAGGAGTGGATAGTTGTGATCAGCTGTGTGAACGGTATGCTGTAGGCCATCATTCATGGACGTGGTGGCTCAAACTGTTTTTCTTTGTTGTGGATTTGGCAGTTGTCAATTCCTACGTTATTCGGAAGCTACAGAAGACAGAAGCAGACCAGCCAACATTTTGATTGTTCTTGGCAAGGCAGCTTATCTCTGACTTCTCAAGTCGTAAGAGAAGAGGAAGGCCTGTTCATTTTCAAACACCAAAAAGAGTTGTGTCTCGTGTACCAGATGAAGTTTGTCTGAAGAAAGTTGGAACTCATTTCCCTACAAAAGGCACAACAAACAGAAGATGCCGCCAATGTAGTACCAAGAACAAAGAAAAGAGAACAAAGATAATGTGTAGCAACTGTCGTGTACCTTTGTGTGTAGCACCATGCTTCTCTACGTTCCATAGTACATCACCTTAGTGATCTCAAAGGACAGTATGAACTAATAAAAATATAAATGTAATGTTTAACATGGTTTTGTACTAAAAAATAAAGGAAATATATTTTTTTAAATTAGCAAGTGAAGTTACTCCAGAGTTTGCGGGAACAATAGTTCCCACTAATTTTTTTATGCTCGTAGGCTAAACTCTCACTTTCAAGACTTGAACTATTATTTTATGAACGGTTTCTTAGCCCAATAAAGTGTTCATTAAAAGTCTACAACTTCCGTAAATAATTTGGTCACTAAAGGGTTAAGCAGGCGGACACTATCGGCTCATTGGTATCCCAGAAGAGGGTGAGAATAATTTTCCCAGCTGAAGGTTGAGAGTTGAATTTCTTCTTGGCTGAGCACTGTATTTTGCTGTCTTGCTCTTGGTGCTCCACCCAGGTTTCGTCTGCTGTGACGATACGTGTGAGAAAGCCCTCGTCTTCAGTGTCATATAGCAACGGAATCGATGTGGCAGCCTCGAACATCTTAGGCACCCATCTTGCACACAAGAAACGGTACATGGGAACCTCCTCGCTAACAATTGTGAGACTGGATGCAACACTGATGCTCAGTTCCCTGGCTGAAGTTTCTACACAAATACGTCGGTTCACATGACTTACGGCGTCAGCGCGTCTTACATTCCCGTCAATAACGGACGTACTGTGACAACCAGAAAGGTTGCTCATATGTTACTGATGTACATCTACTTTTAAAGGCAACTACCGTCTCCTCCACTCTTCTCTCACTAATTCAGCTATCTCCATACCTTTCCAACATTCTTCTATTGAACTGTCGAGATCTTACACCCGACGACAACAAAAATTGTATTAGTTTTCGCTGTTCTTCTGCGGTGCACACAGCTATGGAGGCGGCCATTTCGTTTCAACTGTCTTTACTATTCAGTTTGTCATGCCATCTGTCGACATTTGCAGGAACTTTATCGAAGAATGCATCTTCGCTACCGGGGAGTTTCAAATCTCTGACATGTTAATTTTATTTAATATTGATAGTCTGCTGTTACTTTCTGAACTACCCCCTTGTAACAGTGCCGTCTTAACTATTAGCCTACTCTATGCATAAAGCACATGCCAAATAACGGGACCGGATTGGTTCTTGAAATCAATTTTTTAATAATAATTCCTTATCATCACAGTAACACATGTTTCAAAAGTACTGTTGGACTAAATGTCGCTGTAAATGGGAGATCACTGTTTCTGAATGATTAACAACAATCCTAGTTCATTTTACAGTGCATGGTTATCAAATAATTAATATTCACAAGTCATTATGCAAGCGAAACGCGTACCAAACTTTCGGTGACTCTGCGCTGGTACGTTTGCATAATGCAAATCACTTAATTTGTTCCTATGGAACTTGTTGAACCTCCAATTTACTTATGTAATCAAATTGATCGCTCTGTACACTTTGTGATTAGCCCCCCCCCCCTCTCTCTCTCTCTATCTATCTCTCTCCCTCTCTATCTCTCTCTCTCTCTCCCTCTCTCCCCAGTTCATATCCGCTAGGTTTCGGATTGCGTTTGGAACTGCAGCTATAGCTGTGGTCAAAAGGGTTTAAATTAAATGGCGAGTTTTCGCCTTGTTACAACGTTTTGAAAACTGCCCCAGATAAAAAGAAGAGAAGATAAGTCTCTCTATGGTACTCACTTCTAACGCCAACAGAAAATATGAAATATGAAATATTATAGCACTCCTGACTAAAGGGAACATTCCTAGTGGGTTTCAGATTATTACTCTGTACTTCAATTGTTCATTGCTCGGTACTACATATAGAAAACAGTAACACTGTTTTGAGAGGTATTACGATAATTCCAATCATTTATTTGGATGAGGTTGTACAGTTTATCAGCACTGATAATGCATGTAATCCTTCCCGTAACCAACATCGAGCCACGTACCAAGGTCTGCGACGGCCATATGTGTCAAATTCGTAGACAGGCTTAGTTTTACTGTATTTCACTTTTGCGAAAAAGCTGCATATCCCAAACGATCGGCCAATATTGAGTGACATTAGTTTGCACAGCTGCCAAATTACAAGGTTCATTTCCAGTGGCGACCTGCGTTCTTTGAACAAACTAAATTATTATCGTGGTATACACGCAGTATGATGCCACTGATGGCCACTCGAAGCTTGTCCTCACCAGAAGTCACATCTCAGTGTGCCGCATGTGCTGTTATTCTGGTGAGGTAATACACTACTGGCCATTAAAATTGGTACACCACGGAGATGACGTGCTTCATAAACGAAATTTAACCAACAGGAATAAGATGCTGTGACATGCAAATTATTAGCTTTTCAGAGCATTCAGACAAGGTTGGCGCCGTTGGCGACACCTACAAAGAGCTGACATGAGGAAACATTCCAACCGATTTTTCATACAAAAACAGCAGTTGACCGGCTTTGCCTGGTGAAACGTTGTTGTGATCCCTCGTGTAAGGAGGAGAAACGCGTACCATCACCTTTCCGACTTTGATAAAGGTCGGATTGTAGCTTATCGCGATTGCGGTTTATCGCATCGCTACATTGCTGCTCACGTTGGTCGAGATCGAATGGAATCTACTTTAGGGTGACGCCTTCTGCTGTCAAGAATCCAGTGACTGCACGTTGCTTAAATCGCATTGACCGACCGTCTGCGCTGGGTTCCATACTTTACACTGTAACAACAAAAACGTTCAATGCTAAGGCATCCCTCCAACTGGAGCTGTAGAGAACAGGCTACGGAACAAGCCAGTACCTGCTGCATACCAATGCTTCCAACTGTTGAAGAGTTAAGACGGTGGAGGCATTACTTTTCACTCAACCCTAGTATATGTACAGCCGGCCGCGGTGGTCTAGCGGTTCTGGCGCTGCAGTCCGGAACTGCGGGACTGCTACGGTCGCAGGTTCGAATCCTGCCTTGGGCATGGGTGTGTGTGATGTCCTTAGGTTAGTTAGGTTTAAGTAGTTCTAAGTTCTAGGGGACTTATGACCTAAGATGTTGAGTCCCATAGTGCTCAGAGCCATTTGAACCATTAGTATATGTACAACACCCAAGATGGAACAAGCAGACTGCAAGACCAACAACGCAGCCCTCGAATTAAACAGGGTGCAGCATACGGATGTAGTGTTCGTCCATACTACTCAATCTATACATCGAATAAGCAATAACAGGAATAAAGGAAAGATTCAAGGGTGGGTTTAAAATTCAAGGTGAAGGAATATCAACGATAAGATGACATTCAGTCCTCGGTGAAAGTGTTTTGAAGCAGCATCGCTCCAGTTCTATTGTAAAATGTGTATAGATAGAATATTGCTACACATGAGCGTATACAATCCTTGGAGTCAAATTGGGATTTTTCTTAGTTCGCTATTTCGAATGTAATCTGGTTTCGTTTTCCTTCTATTTTTAGATTCTATTACAAATTATAAAAGTATATTAAACAGAAAATAATGAACAAAGTAAAAAGTTACTAAAAACCATATAAAAATAGTTGTTGATACATATAATGTGAGCTCTGTGGTGGTTTGTCAGCATGTTGGCGAAGAGGTCTCGATACCGAAGCATTCGCGAGCATGACCAATAGGCAGTGTTCGTCTACTGCATGAAGTTCATGTATAATGAACGAAGTGTCCCAACAACCACATAACGGTATGGGTTTTCGACCGTGGAAGAAAAGAAGAATCCGGACGCAACGTGATGTCCGTAGTGTATGCAGTCTCAGAAGATCGAGTAAGGAAGGCCATTTGTGTTCTGATCCCAGACCAGTTTGCCATACTACCTCTACAAGTAAAGCGATGTCGTATCGTATCTGGAGATGTACAACGACTACATGAATCCGTGTCACTAAGACCAATACAGAAATCAAGTTATTTACTACCTTATACCACGAGGGCACTACGCGCATCAGCAAAATCGGAAGACCACGTACGCAGCTTTGATGTTTTGCAACAATCGTCTCCATCAGAGCCGACATGCTACTATCAACAGCCCTCGCCAGAGTCATATTATCAAAGTTGAACAAAGTAAGTGGGCGTAAGCTATCAAGGGAAGACGGTCCAGTGCGTTTCTGGAATAAAACAGTTTTTCCCGGTTTTAACGAGCTCGGCACTACTCTACCCTGTAACACTTCATTCAAAAGGGACGTAAAGGAAGAACACAACAACGGCCAAGTGTGCTCATAAAATTCCTTGGGAATTACATCTAGAAACGGGGACTTTTGAGGAGACGATTCCTCAATATGTTTGTAAACTTCCTTAGGCTGAAAGGCAGCTAAGAGCGTTGCATTATGTTCATGTGTAATTGTAGTATCCAAAACGCTGACAAGTGGGTCGTAAAAGGTTTCACTGGACTCATCGGTGTCGTAGATGTCTACGTAGTACTGGTGTAAAATACGCACTATATCACCTTGAGCCATTACGATGCGTCCATCATTTGTCGTGAGAGAATGAATACAATCGCCTCAGCGATGGGTCTGGTGGCGATGCAAATGACACAGAAGGAAGTCAGTCCTTCCGTCTCCAATGAACGTGGCTTCGATAGGATTTTCAAGCCTTCCATTTGTATTCTCTTCAAGGTCAACCATTTTGCCTTTACACACCTAACACCCGCAATTCGCAGAGGGGCGTGATCCGAAGCAGCATAAAGTTCACGCAGAATGGAATAGTAATATTTATAAGCTCTCCAAAAGTCCCTAACTTTGGCAGCACAGAAAAGTATGAAAGTTTGCCTGAGCCTCGGCTTTGCTAGCTGCGTCCACCAGTAAGGAGTGGAAGAGTATTTCCCAGTGGACCATAGAGTACGCTCCCACATGACTCGCATCGTCATCAAGAGAGGGGTCAGCTACACGGAGGGAGAAACAATTTGACTGGTGGCCGTGCAAGATTGGAAGTTGTGGCCACAGCAGAGCGATCCGTGAAAGAAGCTGGGATGACTTCAAAATTATGAATACTATCACTTAGGCAGTCTGATAAGTAATACCTAAATAATCTGCTACTAGAAGTCGAAGGAAAGTGTGTAAATTTAACTTACGTCGGGTATTTACATATCCAGATGTCTTTTTAGGGGTAAGGGGTGGACTATTCATGTAATTCAAGAGGGAAATTAAAATCTGGAGACTGATCTGCAGGACTCAATACACTGTTAAAACACCACCCAACAGAATAACCGGAGGACTCTTACGCAACAGATAAGCAATATCCTCTTTATAAAAACGTGAACGATCCACTTCGCGACCAGTGCCAGAAGGGGCATATAAATGAGCCAAGGTAAGATTAAAAAAGTTGACAACCTATGACCCAGCCAGAATCCAACATTTCCACCTCGGCAATAGGAATGCCTTCGCGAAAGAGTAAGGCAGTCCCCGTAAAATATTTGAGTGCTACATTGTAGATCATACGAAAACCGGGTAAAGAGAAATTACTAAATGACACCTCCTGTAAGAAGACTATGCCCACACGTAAATCATAAATGAACTGGCGCAGCGAAGCCAATCGCATTTCTGATTCCACACGACAAACATTTAAGAAAAGGACCGTGTAGGCGTGGATCATTGATCACAGCTACACAGGGATGTACTGAGCAGAATTAGGTAGACAGGTGAGCGTCAAGGTCCACTGTGGAGTCCACAGATGAAGCAGACATCGGGAGAGCAACCTTTTTTCTTCGATTTCTTACGCGACACCGCACGGTCAGGTTGTATACGCTGTTTCTGTCGGCTACATGGCATGGCGGTCTCTGCAGACGCGCAATTATACCAAAAGTCTCCACTTCCATTAGATAGAAAGCAGGTACCCTCTTGATCAGTATACATGACACGAACGCGATAACCACACACCAGTAAATGTGATGGAATGTTACGTTTGACACGCATTTCCACGAAACGAATTCCACTGTAACACTGTAATCTGTTTTGAGTAGACCACCGCTCACGACGGGCTTTCTTCGCCTTACCATAAAGAGTCAACACGTCCTTTAGAAAGTTGTCATGAGCCTCCGGTAGTGGGTTGAACACTCGAACATTGGTATAGTCTATTTCAGCATCTGCGAATGACACACTACTAACGGAATTATCGAGATGCTTGAACGGGATCTGAGAAACATGTCGCGACAATAACCTGTCAACGTGAATGGGTATATAAATGTCACGTAAAATATGTAGTAGTCTGCGTCAAAATATGTGGTGTGCACCTGATCACAGTTTACATGAAATGTATCGACAAGCCAATCATGGATTTCTATCTACATCTACATTCATACTCCGCAAGCCCCCTGACGGTGTGTGGCGGAGGGTACCTTCAGTGCCTCTATCGGTTCTCCCTTCTATTCCAGTCTCGTATTGTTCGTGGAAAGAAGGATTTTCGGTATGCCTCTGTGAGGGCTCTAATCTCTCTGATTTTATCCTCATGGTCTCTTCGCGAGATATACGTAGGAGGGAGCAATATACTGCTTGACTCTTCGGTGAAGGTATGTTCTCCAAACATTGAAAAAAGCCCGTACCGAGCTACTGAGCGTCTCTCCTGCAGAGTCTTCCACTGGTGTTTATCTATCATCTCCGTAACGCTTTCGCGATTACTACATGATCCTGTAACGAAGCGCGCTGCTCTCCGTTGGATCTTCTCTATCTCTTCCATCAACCCTATCTGGTACGGATCCCACACTGCTGAGCAGTATTCAAGCAGTGGGCGAACAAGCGTACTGTAACCTACATCCTTTGTTTTCGGATTGCATTTCCTTAGGATTCTTCCAATTAATCTCAGTCTGGCATCTGCTTTACCGACGATCAACATTATATGATCATTCCATTTTAAATCACTCCTAATGCGTGCTCCCAGATAACTTATGGTATTAACTGCTTCCAGTTGCTGACCTGCTATTTTGTAGCTAAATGATAAAGGATCTATATTTCTGTGTATTCGCAGCACATTACACTTGTCTACATTGAGATTCAATTGCCATTCCCTGCACCATGCGTCAATTCGCTGCAGATCCTCCTGCATTTCAGTACAATTTTCCATTGTTACAACCTCTCGATACACCACAGCATCATCTGCAAAAAGCCTCAGTGAACTTCCGATGTCATCCACCAGGTCATTTATGTATATTGTGAATAGCAACGGTCCTATGACACTCCCCTGCGGCACACCTGAAATCACTCTTACTTCGGAAGACTTCTCTCCATTGAGAATAACATGCTGCGTCCTGTTATCTAGGGACTCCTCAATCCAATCACACAATTGGTCTGATAGTCCATATGCTCTTACTTAGTTCATTATACGGCTGTGGGGAACTGTATCGAACGCCTTGCGGAAGTCAAGAAACACGGCATCTACCTGGGAACCCGTGTCTATGGCCCTCTGAGTCTCGTGGACGAATAGCGCGAGCTGGGTTTCACATGACCGTCTTTGTCGAAACCCATGCTGATTCCTACAGAGTAGATTTCTGGTCTCCAGAAAAGTCATTATACTCGAACATAATACGTGTTCCAAAATTCTACAACTGATCGACGTTGGAGATATAGGTCTATAGTTCTGCACATCTGTTCGACGTCCCTTCTTGAAAACGGGGATGACCTGTGCCCTTTTCCAATCCTTTGGGACGCTACGCTCTTTTATAGACCTACGGTACACCGCTGCAAGAAGGGGGGCAAGTTCCTTCGCGTACTCTGTGTAAAATTGAACTGGCATCCCTTCAGATCCAGAGGCCTTTCCTCTTTTGAGCGATTTTAATTGTTTCTGTATCCCTCTGTCGTCTATTTCGATATCTACCATTTTGTCATCTGTGCGACAATCTAGAGAAGGAACTACAGTGCAATCTTCCTCTGTGAAACAACTTTGGAAGAAGACATTTAGTATTTCGGCCTTTAGTCTGTCATCCTCTGTTTCAGTACCATTTTGGTCACAGAGTGTCTGGACATTTTGTTTTGATCCACCTACCGCTTTGACATAAGACCAAAATTTCTTAGGATTTTCTGCCAAGTCAGTAAATAGAACTTTATTTTCGAATTCATTGAACGCCTCTCGCATAGCCCTCCTCACACTACATTTCGCTTCGCGTAATTATTGTTTGTCTGCAAGGCTTTGGCTATGTTTATGTTTGCTGTGAAGTTCCCTTTGCTTCCGCAGCAGCTTTCTAACTTGGTTGTTGTACCACGGTGGCTCTTTTCCATCTCTTACGATCTTGCTTGGCACATACTCATCTAACGCATAATGTAGATTTCTAGAGACCTTGCTGCACATGTCGCATTCTTTCATCGAAAATGAAGCTTACAGTACCTTTTCGTGGAATACACGTTAAACCATAGTAGCTATAACGGAGCGGCCGACGCCGCTGCAAGTAGACGAACACAAACAGAAAGTAAGGTGGAGCGTAGGAGCTACGACTCACTCGGCAGACAGAAGAACACTAACGAGGAAAACTTCACGCAAGCTACGCTGCGGCAAGTGAAATAAATAAGAAACTACCCGCTCGGCGCTCGAAGCGGAACTGTCGTTTGGCTATCCGAGCAATTCTCACAGCCAGCCAGACCCAGACTTCCATATGTCGACAACCACGCGTCTACGACATGTACTTCCATTACGTACACTATGTGATCAAAAGTAGCCGGACACCCCGAAAACATACGTTTTTCAAATTAGGTGCATTGTGCTGCCACCGGCTGCCAGGTGCTCCATATCAGTGCCCTCAGTAATCTTTAGACATCGCAATAGAGCAGAATGGGGGGCTCCGCGGAACTCACTGACTTCGAACGTAGTCAGGTAATTGCGTGACACTTGTGTCATACGTCTGTAAGCGAGATTTCCACACTCCTAAACATCCCTAGGTCAACTCTTTCCGATGTGATAGTGAAGTGGAAACGTGAAGGGACAGGTACAGCACAAAAGAGTACAGGCCGACCTCGTCTGTTGACTGACAGAGACCGCCGACAGTTGAAGACGGTGGTAATGTGTAATAGGTGGTTCGAGTCCTCACTCAGGCATGGGTGTGTGTCTTTGTCCTTAGGATAATTTAGGTTAAGTAGTGTGTAAGCTTAGGTACTGATGACCTTAGCAGTTAAGTCCCATACGATTTCACACACATTTGAACATTTTTTTTTTGTAATAGGCAGACATCTAATCAGACCATCACACAGTAATTCCCAACAGCATGAGGATCAATTGCACGTACTATGACAGTTAGGCGGGCGATGAGAAAACTTGGATTTCTTGTCCGAGCTGCTACTTATAACCAACGTCACGCCGATAGATGGCAAACTACGCCTCACTTGGTGTAAGGAGCGTAAACATTGGACGATTGAACAGTGGGAGAACGTTGTGTGGAGTGACGAATCACGGTACACAACGTGGAGATCCGATGGCAGGGTGTGGGTATGCCGAAAACCCGGCGATCGATATCTGAGAGCGTGTGTAGTGACAACAGTAAAATTCGGAGGTGGAGGTGCTAGGGTGTGGTCGTGTTTTTCATGGAGGAGGCTTGTACCCCTTGTTGTTTTGCGTGGTACTATCACAGCACAGGCCTAAATTGATGTTTTAAACACCTTTTTGCTTCCCACTGTTGAAGAGCAATTCAGCGACGACTACTGCATCTTTCAATACGATCGAGCACCTGTTGACAATGCACTGTCTGAGGTGGAGTAGTTACAGGACAATAACATCCCTGTAATGTACTGGCCTGCACAGAGTCCTGACCTGAATCCTATAGAACATCGTTGGGGTGTTTTGCCAGGCCGACTTCGAGCCAGACCTCACCGAGCGATATCGATACCTGTGCTCAGTGCGTCACTCCGTGAAGAATGGGCCGACATTCCTCAAGAAACCTTCTAGCACCTCCCTGAACGTATGCCTGCGAGAATGGAAGCTTCCATCAAGGCTCCATGAACTAGTATGTCATTTTCAGCCAGGCGTCCTGATACTTCTGATCACATAATATACACTCCTGCAAATTGAAATAAGAACACCGTGAATTCATTGTCCCAGGAAGGGGAAACTTTATTGATACATTCCTGGGGTCAGATACATCACATGATCACACTGACAGAACCACAGGCACATAGACACAGGCAACAGAGCATGCACAATGTCGGCACTAGTACAGTGTATATCCACCTTTCGCAGCAATACAGGCTGCTATTCTCCCATGGAGACGATCGTAGAGATGCTGGATGTAGTCCTGTGGAACGGCTTGCCATGCCATTTCCACCCGGCGCCTCAGCTGGACCAGCGTTCGTGTTGGACGTGCAGACCGCGTGAGACGACGCTTCATCCAGTCCCAAACATGCTCAATGGGGGACAGATCCGGAGATCTTGCTGGCCAGGGTAGTTGACTTACACCTTCTAGAGCACGTTGGGTGGCACGGGATACATGCGGACGTGCATTGTCCTGTTGGAATAGCAAGTTCCCTTGCCGGTTTAGGAATGGTAGAACGATGGGTTCGATGACGGTTTGGATGTACTGTGCACTATTCAGTGTCCCCTCGACGATCACCAGTGGTGTACGGCCAGTGTAGGAGATCGCTCCCCACACCATGATGCCGGGTGTTGGCCCTGTGTGCCTCGGTCGTATGCAATCCTGATTGTGGCGCTCACCTGCACAGCGCCAAACACACATACGACCATCATTGGCACCGAGGCAGAAGCGACTCTCATCGCTGAAGACGACACGTCTCCATTCGTCCCTCCATTCACGCCTGTCGCGACACCACTGGAGGCGGGCTGCACGATGTTGGGGCGTGAGCGGAAGACGGCCTAACGGTGTGCGGGACCATAGCCCAGCTTCATGGAGACGGTTGCGAATGGTCCTCGCCGATACCCCAGGAGCAACAGTGTCCCTAATTTGCTGGGAAGTGGCGGTGCGGTCCCCTACGGCACTGCGTAGGATCCTACGGTCTTGGCGTGCATCCGTGCGTCGCTGCGGTCCGGTCCCAGGTCGACGGGCACGTGCACCTTCCGCCGTCCACTGGCGACAACATCGATGTACTGTGGAGACCTCACGCCCCACGTGTTGAGCAATTCGGCGGTACGTCCACCAGGCCTCCCGCATGCCCACTATACGCCCTCGCTGAAAGTCCGTCAACTGCACATACGGTTCACGTCCACGCTGTCGCGGCATGCTACCAGTGTTAAAGACTGCGATGGAGCTCCATATGCCACGGCAAACTGGCTGACACTGACGGCGGCGGTGCACAAATGCTGCGCAGCTAGCGCCATTCGACGGCCAACACCGCGGTTCCTGGTGTGTCCGCTGTGCCGTGCGTGTGATCATTGCTTGTACAGCCCTCTCGCAGTGTCCGGAGCAAGTATGGTGGGTTTGACACACCGGTGTCAATGTGTTCTTTTTTTCCATTTCCAGGAGTGTATATTCCCCTCCAGGTCAAACGTTGTACTTGAAAGTATCATGCCCGGTATCGGTAGGTATAGGTGCCTGTGTTACTCGGTCTATGATCCAAAGTTCCTTTGGATATGCATGCATGACCTAAGGAACTTGCATCGTAATCAGAGTAACACAGGCACAGCTATATCGTATTTTTGTATTTTGTTTCATCTCCTTCAACTAAAATCTTCTTTTTAGACAACCCTTTGGTTTCATTTGCATTCTTCGCATTCCAGAATAGTCAAAATTACTTGCCAGAATACATAGAGACTGGAATGACCAACTGGTCGTACATGGAATACTCCCTCTTGAAGCGTATGATCTGTTCCGAAGATTGAGTATAGTTGCTTAAGTTTTTTCACGTGTAGGCCTAGGATTATAACACGCCAAACACAGCAACTGTCTGCTTTACTAAGGATTATAATTCGTATTTTTCGTATCGACTTTCAAGCGACAATTAATGGACAGGCCTAAATATTATGCAAATTGAAGAGTAATTCCATTCTGGACGCACACAATGGCACAAATCTTTTGGTGTATTTACGTGGTACTAAAACCCAACATAGATTAATAATTCATCTAGAGCATGCAATGTGGTCCAGAAGCTTTAAACGGCACAAGGAGCCGACTTTATTGGATTCGTGACATCCCACAGAACTTTGCGCGTGCTGAATACGATATGCAGTGTGTGTGTGTGTGTGTGTGTGTGCGTTCGTCTGTATGTGGTGAGGGCTATGCGACGCCGAGGTATTGCACGAGAATGGTGTATTTCACCCTGTTACACTATGAACAGTCGTGTGAAGTAGTTGGAAGTGGACTCAGTAGCTTGAGCCGCGCATTTATTTCCTACAGTGATTATAGTGCCGCTAAGTTATTTCTTTTTAGTAGTCTTAGGTCTAGTAATTTCGTCTGCCTTACAGTGAACTTTACATGATACGGAACACTCGTGAACTCGTCACATATATTACACAACTGAGCAGTAAGTGTATTTATGCATGGGCGTTCCTAGCACCGCGCGGTATTAGCCGAGCGGTCTAAGGCGCTGCAGCCACGGACTGCGCGGCTGGTCCCGGCGGAGGTTCGAGTCCTCTCTCAGGCATAGGTGTGTGTGTTTGTCCTTAGGATAATTTAGGTTAAGTAGTGTGTAAGCTTCGGGACTGATGACCTTAGCAGTTAAGTCCCAAAAGATTTCACACACATTTGAACATTTTGTGCACTCATAGTGCTCAATGCACGCAGTAGTCAGGAGTAAACCGACTTTTTAAAAAAATGTCTTGTTGTTTGGTGCATTTAACCTCTGTTAACACCAAACTACATGAGTATATATCTGGTCACTACAACAAATTTATGTTAGTACATAAAACGAAGTAAGTGCCTGATAATTGCATTTGTAAATTACACCCTTCTTGTATGTCAAAGATCTTTTTGTAAGTTTTCACATTTCCTGTTCAGAAGTAAAAGATGATATTAGTATTAAATTGAGGTCTTAATTTGTTCAGACTTCTGCTTAATGTTACTCGCTGATTGGCATTACTTTTATGTGTAACAAATACCTGAATTGATCATCTCGTGATATCGAATCACCCCTAGAACAATCACAGCTAAGACATTAATGAAGATTATTCTAGTGGGTCTTAGTTTATCTGTTTATCACTACCACGTATATATAACTAAACTTGAGTGTTACGTTATGTCATCTTGATGAGGCTTCAATTGAGGTTTTCGGTAATGGGTTTCGGAGTTGTTTGAAGGCGGTCAGATTTTGTTATAGCCAGTTTCAAAATCACAGGAACTATCTGACGTATTCGGTAAGACTGTTGACTTATGCTAAAAGGTTTTACTAACGTTTCTGTTAGCCAGTTTACAAACATAACGTTGACATGAACCACCGAAATACCGTGAATATATTTCCAAACCTTCCTGAACTCCGGTTTCTTTCATTGGAGAAGTGTCCAGGAACGATTGTGTGGCGGTGACCTTGGTGTCAGCATACATTCACTGGTTTCGCATTCTTGCTGAAATTTTTCTTCAGTTGCCAGCACAGTGTTCCGAATCCGGCGTAAGGTGATCAGAACTCTTCTTTTAATGGCAACAATATGGAGGTAAAACCGCCACCTACAACAAGAAGGAATTTGGCTCAGAATTTGGAACCAGCCCATAATAGCAGCTTCAGCGTTGATGATCAATAGATTTTGCCTTATAAGGGATTTTGTGACTTGTGGTAGGTAAGAATGAGTCAAATGGTACTAAGTCAGGCTAACAGTCTCGAAGACCAGGTTCTGCCATTACGCTGCCTCAATGGTTTGTCTGTGAGCGAACACGATGTGATCGTCTACGAGAAGCATTTCTACACTTGTCTGCGCTATTTCTGCAACAAATCAAACAACGCTGCAAAGCAGGATGCAGCCATTCATTGCTTTACATATTTTAAATCGTTAAGGATGACAATACTTGTATCCTCGGCATCCCCAACCAAAAAAAAAAGATGCACAAATATTTGCCTTTAGGTTATGTTCACTTTCGTCAGCACATTGTCTGGACTGCACTTTCTCATCCAGCGGAAAACGGCTGGTTTAACTTTCGTCTGGATCCGTAGTACGAGGGCAATAGTTCTTCAGATGACGGATCCACTTGCCAGAGTATTTTTCTAAAACGATTTTCGTCTAGGGCTCTTGTCCTAGAGCCAACAAACGCGACACCTATCGTAGTTACTTTACGAGCAACAATATTATGTAGTGTTCATTTCAAATACTTTATTTTTTACTTTTCTTTAGCTTTCACTCACCTCAATGGTTTTGTTGCGACCCACCACGATTTCCTCTCTTGTACCATAGTCTACATCTCAGAGCAGCATTTTTATCCCATGTTTGCAGTTACTTGTTGGAGGTGACATATCTTCTCCTACAGCTATAACCTTGTACAGCTCCCTTTAGCACCAAACAAGTTATTCTCCCTTACCTTAACACCTGCACTATCATCACGTATCGTCTTATTGTCAATGTTTCCATATATTCTTTTCTTCTCCGATTCTGCGAAGAATCTCTTCGGTGCTACTTTATCCGACCACCTAATATTCAACCAATTTCTGTAACAAAGAATGACGGAAGGTTACAATTTAATATGCTGTTGAAGATAACGTTATTACAGGCCACATCCTTCTATTATTTTTTTGAACTAATTATTTACGTACGCGAGAATGAAAAGTACTTTAATTATCCAGCTGCCATACAATTCTTCACATACGTAAATATGGGCATGAACATTTAAAAGAACATGTTTGGTCATAGTAAAAATATTAACACGGTAACATAAAAAAAGATGCATAGAGACTTAAGTAATGTATGCACAGGAAACAACCCATCACACGCATTAAGAAAGTGATAAACTTGATCTCGTGCGTAAATTTGGGTAACGTATGGGGAAGTGATTCCGGTAGGTGAGCATTGGTACAGTACATTTACTTAATTATGTATTAAAAACTCTTGACCCGCCAGGTTAGCCGAGAGTGCTAATGTGCTGCTTCCTGGACTCGGGTAGGCGAGCCGGCCCCGGATCGAATCCGCCCGGTGGATTACCGACGTTGGCCGGTGTGTCGGCCAGCCTGGATGTGGTTTTTAGGCGGTTTTCCACATCCCGCTAGGTGAATACTGGGCTGGTCCGCACGTTCCGCCTCAGCTACACGACTCGCTGACATCTGAACACGTTCGCACTATCCTACGGATTACACTAGACGAAGACGCCTGGGGTACACTAATTTCGTTCTAGGGGGTACGGGGTGGCGGCAGGAAGGGCATCCAGCCATCCCTTACAACTAACCTTGCCAAATCCGTTCCTTACCGTGCCGACCCCGAGAAACTGAGGGACAAGACACCAGCAAAAGAAAGAAAGACACACTGACACACAGATTCTGCCATACGCACTAGAAGACTCTTGGAAGAATGCATTAAAGGGTATCGCACACGCGCTACGCACACTAGCAACAAAGCGGGTCAACAGGGGCAGTAGTTGTCTGCACGTGGCTGTGAGGCTGCTGTCACCTGGCATCTCGCTGAGCCGTCTCCACGGTCAACAACCACATCAGCCGTTTTTTTCCTATTACTATTTTCTTAAAGGCACTGTTCAGCATGTTTCGAAATTTTTTCTTTCGTTCACTGTCACCTTTATCATGATGGTTGACTATCTTCCGAAATTCCTTCACTGAACGAGACGAAGCAAATATTCCAGAATTCGAATCAAGAACTGCTGCCAACATGCCTGGCTTAGAAACAGGTATCCTCCGTGTAGCGAAGGAACAGATCAATTAATAAAAGGCAAGTCTCCCGGTCCACATTGTTACTTGTTAGAGCTATTTAAGAGACTGCTGGTAATTAGCTCCTTACTTAGCAATCATAAAAGACCGCTCACTCTACGGGAGACCCGTACCTGCAGACTGGAAAGTCGTGCAGGTCACATCTGCACTCAAGAAACGTCATAGGAGTAATCCGCTCAATTACAGGACCATAGCACTGACGTCGATTTGCGGTGGAATCTTGGAACATATTCTCTATTCGCACATTCTGAACTATCTCAAAATTAATCTATTGACACATAATTAGCACAGATTCAGAAAATATCGTTCTAGTGCAAAACAACTAGCTCTCTGTTCTCGTGAAGTAATAGTTCTACCAAAATGGAATCTCAAATAGATTCACATTCCTAGATATTCAGAAGGCTTTTGATACCATTCCTCACAAGTGCCTTCTAATCAAATTCCTTCTCTGTGGAGTATCGTCTCAGTTGTGCGACTCGGACCGTGATTTCCTTTCAGAAAGCTTACAGTTCTTATTAACTGACGGAAAACCATCTGGTAAAACAGTAGTGGCATCTGCGTTACTGTAGGAAGTGTTATAGGCCCTTCCCTGTTCCTAATCAATGTGCATAATTTGGAAGACAATATCAGCAGCCATCGTAGATAGTTTGTAGCAGGTGTTGTCACGTACAGTCGGGTCATGTAATCAGGAGATCAAAGTTAATTCCAAGATGGGTTATGTAAGATATGTGCCCGGTAGGAAAAGTGAGAGCTGAGCGTGGATATTGAAACGTGTGAAGTCATCCACGTGAATACTAGGGATAACAGTTGTGAATGACATAAATAGGGACGATCACATCGTAGACAATATGGTGGGGAAGACAAACCAAAGACTGCATTCATTCACAGAACACTTAAAGATGCAACAAATCCGCTAAAGAGACTGATTACACAGCGCCTGTCCGTCCTCTGCTAGAGTTACTGCTGTGGGCGTGGTAACCACGCCGGATGGGACTGACAGAGAGTTTCAAAGAATGGTAACTCGTTTTCTGCTATAGCGAAATAGGGGAGAGGATGTCACGTACATGATATGAAATCAGGGATGGCAATTATTAAAACAAAGGATGTTTTTGTTACGGCTGGGACTTTTCACGAAATGTCTATCATTAACTTTCTCCTCCTAACGCGAAAACATTTTGTTCACGCCCACTCACGTAGGAAGTAATTACAGTCGTAATAAAATAACGGATGTCAGGGCTCGCATGGATAGATTTAAGCGTACTTTTTTTCCCCACGAGTGGAGCGGTAGAGAAATAGTGGCAATGTGGTTCGATGAATCCTCTGTCAGGCACTTAATGGGATTTGCAGAGTAGTCACACAGATATAAATGTAGCTGACGAAATTACCACTTAACCACAAAATTCTTACATTTAGGACAATTTCTGTATCTGGTCACAAAACAGCAGATGGCTGGTATGTGTGCTGGTACTCCAGTAATGAGAACAAATTTGACCTCAGCCATAACTGCAAGTGAGTGTGTGAAGCAAGTTTTTGGCATAGATGCATCGCGCGTAATGCAGTTCGCGGCAACAGTTCCTTTGTGCTGGTAGTATTATTGATGGTCTTTCAAGTTCGTCTAGTATTACTTGCCCATATCAGGAGATATATGTTTTCTCACATAACTTCCCATTTTATGTTGGAATACTTCCGTTTAGCCCAGCACTTTCTTTCATATTTCTGCATATCCCTCATTATCAATTTAGTTGTTGAATTTAGTTGTGTAATTACACTGGAGATAACTTAACTCTATATAATAGTATTCTGTGGCACATCTTAACTTGTGAAAGATACACGAAACAGATGTGCAGTGCTGCACTGCGCTTTGTTCTTTAAAGCACCATTTGTACACTTGATGCAGAAGACTGTGTAATACTGTCGGATGTTCATGAGGGCAAGACCGACTCCATCTGTATGTAAAGTGCATGTTGTGTTCACTTTGAGTATTTCCCCTTCCCGCAAGAATCCACCTGCTATCGCTGTTTTTTTTTCCTTAGAAAACGGAAATATTTGACCCACGTGACATATTTTAGACAAAATTAACAAATTTATTACTCTTACTCTGTGAATTAGACCCATTTTTCTCTATTTTACACTAAGATCTTATAACTGGTAACAATTTGTGTCCAGATTGCGTAGAGATCTCCTATGTTTCTAATATTTAACATTTTACATTTGTCTTCGTTTATATCTGTTCGAGAACCTAAGCACTATTTGAGAATGTGTCTCTCAAAAATGTGTACTGCTTCAGAGCTTTTGATTATGACACCAATGTCTTCTGCGCCCGATGTCACTGTAAAATTTTGACCAAGAATGTCTAATCCCGCCAAACGCTTTTGTTACATTCACTGGTAACGGTTTTCGTGAAATTACGTGTAGTACATGTACTGCGGGCTTTCTTGGGGACTTTAGTTTTGTTTCGAGGATTATCCGTTCACATCTACTTTTGTCATTGTTTATTATCATAAAAACCCACTTTCTTCATTGTCTTTTGTAGATCAGCTGGCTCTGTGAAAGTCAACGAAAATGGAACCTGTCGTTACTGTTGCTATACCTGTTGTCTCTATTACATCACCATATTCTTCTCTAGTTTGGACAATAATTCTTCTGGTAATGCAAGGTAATGTTTCGCTACGATCGCATGGAATGTCGTTGAGAATCTTTTCTTAATTGCTCTGGCTGCTATCTTATAGTCAGTACTTAGTAATGTAATAGGCCTTAGGTTTTTTAACTGGCTACTCTCTTTTCTCTTTTGAATGAACACTGCTCTACCGTCCTTCAGCTCTCTCGGTAGTTTCGTTCTCCTCTGTACTTCATTTCGTACCTGGGTTATAGTTTTGCCAATAATATCCCAGAACGCCCTATAAAATTCTGTTGATAAGCTATAAGGTCCTGGGTATTTGCTGACGAGATGATATACCTTCTTCTACTAAAATCAGAGAGCAGATCAATATTGTTCGAAAATGCTTCAAAAGGCTCTAAGCACTATGGGGCTTAACATCTGAGGTCATCAGTCCCTTAGACTTAGAACTACGTACACCTAACTGACCTAAGGACATCACACACATCCACACCCTAGGCAGGATTCGAACCTGCGATCGTAGCAGCCGCGTGGTTCCGGTCTGAAGTGCCTAGAACCGCTCGGCCACAGCTGCCGGCCGATCAATATCGTCTTCTGCATTTAGCGGTGTGTTAAGTTAGTTCTACCTCAATTTCGCTTTCGTTTATTACTAACTGTGAATTGAGCTCTCGTTAATATGATATGTTTACTGCAAGATCTTTGATTGTTTTGTTAGTGTATTTCCGCTGTCTGTTTATAATTATTATTTCAGAATTCGTTTCCGTTATATGTTCATCTACGGCAGTTCCGGGTTTCTGCCGTTATTTGTGGTCCTACTAAATGCCTTCTGCTTATTGCGAGTATTTTAGCTTGTGTCTTTTCCATTTCTTGGAAGGCTGCCTCCAGTCTATTTTCCTGCCTTCACAAGTTTCTTGAAGCAGCGTAATAAAGTTCAACGGTACTTTTGAAGTCCGCGAATTTTATTTTGCTATAACTGAAGCAGGCGTGGTTAAGTGACTTTGCTGCACCAATCCAGTTCAGAACAGCACCTCTTTTGACTTCATACATTATCGTGTAACGTTTCCGTGATATCCCTCTTCAGTTTCCCGTTCTTCAATAAAGCTGCATTTAAATACCATCGGTTCCTGGATCTTTTTGTGATATATTGTAGCAGCACAATGATTCAAAATGTAGGCCGACGTGACCCGTACTTACGATGTCTCTGCCTATATTTCCTAATAGATATATTCTCTCTAAACAAATTGAAGAATGTTATGTGACACAGGTAAACGTGACTCGCATAAAATTCTTTACTTTCCAAATGTACTTCAGTGACATATTTGTAACAAGGCCATGGCATTTTTCATAGTAATTAGAATTAGCCTTTTTATGGATGCCACTATTAATGTCTCTATTAGTTAACTTGAAGGAATTTTCTTAGTTAATAAATAATTTCTTTGTTGATAAATTTGGCTCACTCCTATTTTACTGAGCTGCCCGACGGAACTTATGAGTTTCCTGCCATAACATTATACACTGATCAACTCACAGCCCTTCTGACTCCGATGTTCAGTTCAAGGACCGGTACGTTTTCTCTCCAGGGGACAGCCGTTCTGCTTAGTTCTTCTGTCGTCATAATGGTGTATTCCTAATAAGCAAAATTTCAAACGCAACGATATTTGCTTCTTGCAACATGAAAAGTCTGCTCCGGCGTCGTACAAAAATTCCATTAGAGCTGAAAACTTTAATTTTGGGGAAATTCTGTCAATGTTTGAACTTATAACACTATATGTTTGCGTTAGTAAAACAGTTCACAACACAAATAAGAAAAACATGGATGTGAGTAAGCAGCAAAATAACAAGAGCAGAACGTAAATGTAGACTCTATTCATCATACCACTTTTTTCCAGTAGATTTGCCTCATCATCCAGTCCAGGCATATTTTCCTTCGTAGATTTCAGTCATTTCATGATCCTTATCTATCTTCACACCTTCTTCTTCGTCATCTGTGAAGCTGTAGATTTGTTTTGCTACTGCAGATTTTGGCTTGGCTTCGAGATATTCACCTGTTTCTGGAGTACGTCTCGCCCATCCTGTGCCGTGACCAGTACCGTCTCTCTGTGTCTGGCTTCTGTTGTCAGCTCTTCTACGATCGTTCCGAAACTTTCCACGTGTTGCTTTCCATTTTCTCTTTCTGATTCGCATCTTACTTTATTCCTCACTGCATCAGACCACTCCCATCGGCACTTCCTGTTTTTACTTCATAAATTTTTTCAGGGGATCTCAATAAAGAATACTCTCTGCCTTCCTTGTAAACTGTTTTATTGCTTGACACTGCCATTTCTTGTCATGAGGGATTTACTTTCAGGTCATTTGTTTCTTTGTCCTATATCTCTATTGGGGCCATGTTTTTACCTTTTCTGTTTCTTTGATTTGCGTCCTCCCGTTGCTCTGGAATATCAGGAACCGCCATAACGGTTTTTCTCCTGTTTTCTTTTGCGCCTGTAATCTGTTTTTCTTCATCCAAACCAAATTTTCTGGACTTCGTGGGACTTTTATTTCTTGTAACATAATTGGTGTTACGTCTACAGGTGCTGTGGCACTCAAATTATAAATAGAAAGGGAGTGTGATCTCCTGAGTCGCAGAATCTCTCCACATTTTCTTAACGTCTCGTGAAATGGAGGAACCTTGAGTGCTGCTGCTTGATCTCTTCCACTTGTAACCTCCCCCTCTCTTATCGACCTTAATGACAGTGAAAAATTAAACCGCGTGTACCTAATGGGAATTTGGGAATAAGCAATCGTCACCGAAGTTAATCTGTCGGTAAAGAGGGAGGAAAGGGTTACATCTAAATGAAAGGAAAAATGCTAATGAAACTGGTGGAAATTAATTTTGAAATAGGGGTAAAGTTAATCAAGAAAGTAAATGTGCGGCCGTTACGTTAACAATCAACTAGCGGTAATTAGATATTTGAGATTTGGGGAAAATTACGGTCGCCAGTCCTAAGGACAATTACTATAGTAACTGGAAAAGAAAGGTTATTACACAGTTAGCACTAGAAGCGTGGCAACTGAAGGTTGACACGTGCAGTGTGAAAACTGAAAGTTTGTCAGAAGTAATAAATTTCGCTACACTCTGACTTAATTTAGCAAAAGAATTAATAAAACAGGAAAATCGAAAGTTAATTTAGTGACTGAATTTAATAGTGAGCTTTCTTTCTGAAGCACATCGAAATTCAGTAAAATACGGTTAGTCTTGGACTACCTCAACAATCATTTCAAAAGCTACTTGAATCTACGCAATTTAGAAAGAAGAGATTTAACTTTGAACTTGAATTAAATGATTCTGAACAATTAACAATAGTAAAATTTAGTACGTACCAAGCTGAGCTGCAGTCACAGGTAAGCTAAAATACGGTAACAAAACTCGCACTCTTAATTCGTGCTTGTGTAATCTAAATATTGTAGCCAGCTATGAATACTTTAACTGAAGTTTGAAATTAAAGCAGTGAAATGCTATATTATTAGTTTAATGCTGGCGTTTGAATTCCGGAAACGGAAGGGACCCTGCTTGGTAATGCAATTGCGACAATGAGCAACAAATGTTCATGCTAAGTTGCTGTAATTATAGTTACCAAAATGGTACAGTTTGAAAAGCTGAGGTCTGCCATACAGTTCTAAAACTTTACGTGCTCCGAGTTTTCCTTGTTGGTTGATTGAAGGTTTGAAGCCGTCGATCGAGGAGGTGGCGACAGTCACTCATTGTCGGCCGTCGCTGTTGCAGAAGCTGGATGTTGGCGCGCCTTCTTCTCGACACGGTCACCAGACGAAACGGGCTCTTGATGTGCGCCAGCTAATGCTTCCCGTCCGCAACACCCTATCAGAAACTATCATCGCAATTCGAGCGCAATTACATGCTGCCAAACCCCGAAAGAGCGGCAACTCGCGGTAGCTTCACACAACACACCTGCTCCACACGCTACTCCAGCCAGACTCCCTCTGCCCGCGCTCCACGCGACAGAGTTAACACTACCAAAGTTCCTACACACTTTGATTCTTCACACGACCTATCGATGTAATCGTTCGATAGCAGGTTTCCCTAGGCAAGACCCAGCGTAAAAATACAAATAATATTTACGAAACAAACCAATTATACACCGACATAAATGCATAAATATATATATATATACAAATAGTTAAACAATTACAATATGTAAAGACACAGAAGTGTCATATATTCAGGTAACAAAAATAAGAAAACAAATTTATACTACCATAGATGGAAATAGGAGGATATGCATTTCCGGCGTTACACACTGTGATTAGCAGTCTCCGTCATCTGCTCACAGTCTAATCAGCTGCAGAAGACATGTGCACGCCAGTCACAGTCCCACAACATTCCACCACCACCAAGTTGGGCTGAGGCAGATTCAGGTTGGTTGGTTGATTTGGTGGGAGGGGACCAAACAGTGAGGTCATCAGTACCATCAGATTTCAGGAGGCTGAGGACGGAAGTCGGCCGTGCCCTTCCAAGGGAACCACACCGGCATTTGGCTGGAGATCTTTAAGGAAATCATGGAAAACCGACATCAAGATGGCCGGACGCGGGTTTGAACCGCCGTCCCTCCCGAATGCGTCCAATGTGCTAACCCCTGCGACACCTCCATCAGTACTGATTCAACAGCATGCATACGTAGTATGTTCCAGTACGCCGCTCATAAAAACTTTTATATCCTGCCTGGAAGGCGGCACGTGGGTAGGAGCAGGAAAAGGTGAAATTCACCTTTACCTTAGCAACAAGAGTAATACATAAATTTGCCCTGAGGTGCGAATCTGAACCAGAGTGCCCCGACCGTCTGCTCTTGATCAAATGGGCTGAAACTGTAGCGGAGGCTGGACAGCGCCTGCTAGAGGGCGCAGTCGTCGTTGTCTGTCATAACGCCAACTTAATAGGCAGCTAAGCCAGATACCACAAAAACAGTATTTTCCGGTGCTCATACCTCGGGTTCTACTGGTAATAACAACGAAGGCTCGAGTGCTTTGTATAGCCCTAGAGCTAGGGACGATTCTAATAACGAACACAAGAATCGTCTTACTGTCAGTATCCTGCTGTATAGGGTCAAAGTACGAAAATTCCGAACTTAATCCTGCTAAATCAAATGGAACAAATCGGTTGGCTCTTTTTGCATTTGACGTGGTCTACGACGGACCTGATGATACTTTCTGGAGGCACCACTATTAGTTCATGGGCGGATCCTTGGAAAACTCTACAAAAATGGTGTTTGTACTATATTTTCCCCATCAGCAGTGGACCAAAACTCAGCGGAGATTTCCAAGATGGATATGCACAGCGAATGGCTGAAATTTCTATGATCTATTCCAAAGAACCCGATCTCGAGCAGCCTCGAATATTTTCTTCATATCTTTATCCGTTTCCAAGATACAGTGGTTAAAAGTTATCCTATTTGTAGAAGCGTTATTTCACCGTTTTGATACGTTATAGAGAAACACACAGCCGCGGATTCCCAGACGACTTTGCACAGCAAATTGCTGCAATTTTTACGATGTATTGCAATGATCCTGATCTCGAACAACCCTGGAAATTTTCTTCATATCATTATCCGCATCTGAGATACAGAAGTTTGGTTACTGCACTTGAAATAGTAAAATACTTATATAAAATCAGGGTGTAAGGCGAAAACGTAGTTTATAAAATGATGTAGCATACGGAAATGTTTTACAAAGCGTCTCCGTTATCATCTGGAAACACTCCGCTGTAGTACTGAAGCACATGCATAATTTTTTTTCGCGTAAAATTCGGTCTGAAGTGCAAAATTTGTTTTGCGTTAGTTCAGTTACGTATATGTGAACTACGCTGCTGGTCACTACTATTTTCATATGATTTACATTCCCTGCTGCACCAGGGTAAAGCTGGTAGCCAGTAGAAAGCTGCTCCTATCAGACGACAGAAAATACGAAAATGTTACTATTTATTTAAAAGATGGATGAAAGCTGCTTCATTCTGCCTTCGTCGACGCCTTTCATAACTTCGAAAAAATCTTTGGCATGTGGACATAGGTGCACTTTTTTATGCTGAGAGAGAAGAAGACAGTGGCAATGACAGAGAGACGGAAAAGTAGTATATACGAGAAGATAGTGGCTGTGTTACAGAAACATTGAAGGTGATAATGGCAGCGAGAGAGAAGGAAAGGGACACAGTGGTAGGGGAACACAATTGACAGTGACATAAAAGAATGAAGCAGATAGAGCTGTGGTGGTGGTACGGTGGGGTCGAGGGGGGTGGGGGGGGGAAGAGAGGAATAAAGGAACAGAGCAAGTGGACGTGGCGAGAGCCAGTGATAATGAGGGACAGAGTATATAACAAATATAAGACAAAAGAATGAGATAGTTACCGTGAGAAGAGGCACCAGAAGTCGGAATTAAGTGAGAGCAAGAGGGAAACTGTGAGGGTGAGACGATACTGTAGTTCTAGTGTAAAACTAAAGGTGTGTGGATGTGATACAGGAGACAGTGACAGAGACATAACGAGATAATGCCAGTGAAATAAGCTGAGTGAGTGAGCCAGAAAAGACAATTAGGCTGGACGGTATAAGCGACTTACAGCGATGGAATAGTGCATGTGAGTGAGTTACGGTTAGGGCAGCTATTGAGAGTTTTGGATGTATGTTAAAAAAAGGGTGAATATGTTCGAATGCCTAAATGTTTGGGAAAATTTGTAAAGATGCTGAATAAGGTAGAATGAAGCAGCTGGTACCCAATTTTTCAGTCAGTCTCTTAAATAAACTAGAACATATTCACTTTTTTTTCCGCTGGTTACAAACTATACTGATTCTCGGCTAAGTATCATAGAGGGCCAATGCACGATATCCACAAACTTCAATACATGTGGTATTTATTTCTATAACACACTTTTGACGTGCGTGACTCCATTCATCACATGGAACATAATCGGCAAAGACCATATTTTGCAACGACTCTTCCATACCGCTGATGTACGGAGTTCATTGCTTCTGCAGCGATCTCGAACGCAAGTTAGAATATCGTAACTGTTCTGATACCAAGTCCAGCCTGAGTAACTATTATGCCCCTCCTTGTACTATGTGGCTAAACTTCATGGTTCCACCGCAGTTTTAGAAAACAGTATTACATAACTCGGAGCTACTCAGTTTCAAGAAAACGGCATTTGCAACACATGACAAACCTTCTCCCTCAATACCCTCCTTCTCGATCTTCACTTTTTCTCCTACCAATGTTTTTATTACAACACCTCTCGGTCCAGTGAAGCCTCAGTTTAATAAAAATTTAACTATATCTGTTCTTTCCTAATTAAAAAATTCTTCCAATCCATATGTGGCTAACAGCAAACCAGTGCTTAATAGTTTTTTTAGGCATCTTCAGGTTATCTACATAGAAAACAGAGAACAGCTACACCTATTTAAGAATCGCGATCGCGTTGGGCAGACTTGGATAACCTAAAAGAACGTATAAAGAGATCGAATACTGAAACAACAAATACCTTAATTTGGTATTTCTTAGAAGAATCATTTAGTCAGTGTAGCCGAAGGGCATCGTCTAATATATCAGGCCAACGTCGCCTTCGTTAAACTCAGTAGAAACTAGACATATAAAAAAAGGACAATCGTTACCTTTTAACGAAGGCGATGTTGACCTGATATATTCGACGATTTTCTGTCGATAACCTGAAGATGCCTAAATAAGGCGAAACTCGTCGTTGAAAAACAAAAATCTAAAATCGCAACCAAGACTGTTTTCAAGCAATATTATTTCCTTCATCAATCATCAAGATTTCCGCCCGCCGATAAGTCAAACTCTAAGCCTGTTAGTCGTTTAAGCCCTTTTTATATCAACGACTTTTTTATAAAAATCGTCTAATCGACGTGCTTGCGCGATTTGTACCCACTTCTGAATCAGCAACCAATCACAACTCGAGTGTGTCTTTGACGTCAATAATCTATAGATTATGCCGAGAGTGGAGTTCTAAATTTCCAAGTATGCTGCACACGCCACAGGCGCTGAAAGAAGGAACTAAGGCAGCGTCTGCAAACATCGGAAGGGAACCTAATCAGGCCGAGCTCAGACCTCTTATAGAAATGGATTTTATGCTTCCGTGTCTTGTAAATCTTTGTTGTGAAGTCTGCTTTGCTCTCGTGACACAGTGAAAAGTTACACAAGCTAATGGCACTGTTTCCTAATTGTGTTCTCCTAGAAGACAGGCGATAAATCTGAAACCAAAGCGGTATTTACGTTTTACAGAAAAAGCCATGCATAAATGAGAACGTAGATGTAAATCTGTTTTGTTGAAAATTGTTTCAACAGTGAAAAAGTCAGAATTATTTGATGAGATAAATGACTTTCCGTGTTTCATCGTACTTAGCAAGAGCACAGGATACAGAGGATAAAGTAAAACGGTGCAATTTAGTGCGTTCTAGATGTTGTTTGACGTGTTTGCAAGTACTGATTTTCTCGAGCAAATAAATGTATACGTTCTGAAATGTTTTTATGACGTCTTCCCTATTTTTCGAGTTCTAGGAAGTCTTAAGAATTTATCACACAACCTTTGACAAAAACTTCCATCATTAATTCTGGTTTCGTCAGTAAGACTGTATTATGGTTGCTATTTACTACACTCTGTTACAGTATTCCGATTTTTTCGGAAGAATAGTGTTGTGTCACCGCCAGACACCACACTTGCTAGGTAGTAGCTTTTAAATCGGCCGCGGTCCGCTAGTATACGACGGACCCGCGTGTCGCCACTGTCAGTGATGGCAGACCGAGCGCCGCCACACGGCAGGTCTAGTGAGACGTACTAGCATTCGTCCCAGTTGTACAGCAGACTTGCTAGCGTAGCTACATTGACAAATACGCTCTCATTTGCCGAGACGATAGTTAGCATAGCCTTCAGCTACGTCATTTGCTACGACCTAGCAAGGCGCCATAGCATTTGATAATTAATAGTGTGAAGCCTGTACAGTAACGAGAGATGTTCTACAATTATGGATTAAAGTTAAGTATTCTACCAGTTACTCTTGTTTTGCTAGTCTTATTTCTCTGACCTGTTCCAGACATCACGCCAGCCTGCGTGAGCTTAATCGCTTGCCTTTCGGCTTCCTCCAAACTCCGTGAATTGACTCCTGCCAAATCACTACAAATAGTCCCTCATAAACTCACGTTAACCGTTCAGATGCCAAACTGCACAGCAGGCAGCTCTTACGAGCAGTTTTGGTGTTGACGTATAAAGACTACTTGAAACAGTCTAGACTCAGGGCAGGAATAAAATGCCACGGGCACCGAGTAGTCAACTGGTCCAAGAAAGTCGATCGTGTGTAAGGGTCTTTAAACAGCCAATGTTCTTGACAGCCGTCCAGCGTTGTCTACACTCCTGAGAAGCGACTCAATAGCACCACACCTAGGAAATCTACATCTACAACTACGTGGTTACTCTGTTATTCACAATAAAGTGTTTGGCACAGGGTTCAATGAGCCACCTTCAAGCTGTCTCTCTACCGTTCCACTCTCGAACGGCGCACGGGAAAAACGAGCACTTAAATTTTTATGTGTGAGTCCTGATTTCTCTTATTTTATCGTGATGATCATTTCTCCCTATGTAGGTGGGTGCCAACAACATTTTTTCGCAATAGAAGGAGAGTACTGGTGACTGAAATTTCGCGAGAAGATCCCATCGCAACGAAAAACTCGTATTAATTATTGCCGCCCCAAATCACGTATCATGTGTGTGGCACTATCTCCCCTCTTTCGCGATAGTACAAAGCGAGCTGCCATGCTTTGAACTTTTTCGATGTCATCAGTCAGTCCCACCTGATGCGAATCCCACACAACTCGGCATTACTGCAGAATAGGGTAGACAATCTCTTTAATAGACCTGTTGCACCTCCTATTTGAACTGTCAATGAATCGCAGTCTTTGGATTGCCCTACCCACAACATTATCAATGTGATAATTTCAGTTTAGGTTATTTGTAACTGTATTCTCTAAGTATTTTGTTGAATTTACAGGCTTCAATCTTGTGTGACTTATCGCGTAATCGAAATTTAGCGGATTTCTTTTAGTTCTCATTTAAATAACTTCACGATTCTCTTCATTCCGGGTCTATGGCCACTTTTCGCACCATGTAGATATCTAAATCATATTGCAAATCGTTTTGGTCATGTGATGACTTTACAAGACGGTTAATGATAGCATCATTTGCAAACAATGTAAGACATCTACTCAGATTATCTCCTCTGTCGTCAATATAGATCAGGAACAATAGACGGCCTATAACATTTCCTTGGGGAACACCGGATATTTCTTTTGTTCTTGCCGATGACTTTCCGTCTGTTACTACGAACTGTGACCTTCCTGACATGAAATCACGAATCCAGAACAGGCACGCAGTTCCGTTAGAGGACGCTTGAGAGGACTGGTATCGAAAGCCTGGAAATCTAAAAGTATGGAATCGACTGGACATCCCCTGTCGATAGCACTCATTACTTCATGAGTATAATGAGCTAGTTGTGTTTCACAAGAACGGTATTTTCTTCGACGTACTTGATAATGTTGAAACATCGTATATGTTCCAGAACCCTACTGCAAATCGACGTTATTGTATGGGGCCGTAATCAGTGGGTTACTCCTACTTTCGTTTTTGGGTATTGGTGTCACTTGAGCAATTTTCCAGTCTTTAGGTACGGAACTTTCTGTGAGCGTGAGGTTGCATATAACTGCTAAATACGGAGCTACTGTATCAGCATACTCTGAGAAGAACCTGATTGGTATGCAATGTGGACCGGAGGCCTTGCCTTTATTAAATGATTTAAGCTGCTTTGCTATACCTAAGATATCTGCTTCTATGTTTTTCATCAGGGCAGTTGTTCTTGATCGGAATTCAGGCTTATTTACTTCTTCTTCTTTGGTGGAGGAGTTTCGTAAAAAGAGTGTGTATTAACTCTGTTTTAGTGGCACTGTCATCAGTGACTTCACCGTTGTTATCGCTCAGTGAAGGTATTCACTCCGTCTTGCCACAGGTGTGCTAATGTGTGAGTGGAATGTCTTTCTCTTTTATGCCAGATTCGGAGACAGAGTTTCGTGGTGGAAATTACTGAAAGCATCTTTCATTGACGTACGTGCCATATTTCAAACATCAGCAAAACTTTGCCAATCTTGGAGATTTAGCGTTATTTTAAATTTGGCATACTTTTTTCGTAGCTTCTGCAATAGCTATCTGACACGTTTTGTGTGCCATGGGGGATCAGTTGCATCGCTTATTTATTTATGTGGTATATATCTCTCAATTGCCGTCGATACTATCTCTTCAAAACCATTCTACATCATTTCTACGCTTACATGATCGGAACGGAAGGACTGGAGACTGTCTCTTAAAAAGGCGATAAAAGCATTTTTATCTTTTTAGACATATATACTTTGCGTTTTAATGGTTGTAGGTGTTACAACACTCAGCCTAGCGGCAAGTGCCTTGTGGTCGCTAACCCCTGTATTCGTCACGATACTCCCTATTTGTCCAGGATTATTTGTTTTTAAGACGTCAAGTATGCTTTCGTGAACATTTAAACTTCGCGTGGGCACATGAACTAATTGTTCAAAATAATTTTGTGAGAAAGCATTCAGTACAATTTCGGATGACGTTTTACGCCTGCCTCCAACTTTAAACGTATACTTTTTCCAGCATATCGAGGGCAGATTGAAGTCACCACCGACTATAGTTGTATGCGTGGGGTACCTGTTTGAAATGAGACTCAAGTTTTCTTTGAAATGTTCAGCAACTATATCTTCGGAGCCGGGGTTCGGTAAAATGATTCAGTGAAAAGTTTAGTCCGATTGTCAAGTATAACCTCTACTCATACTATTTCTCAGGATCTATCTAATTCAATTTCACTACGAGGTAAACTACATCTGACAGCAATAAATACTACACCACCAACTGTATTTAATCTATCCTTTCGTAACACTGTTCGATTGCTTGAAAAAATTTAGGCTGAACTTATTTTCGGATTGTTCCAGCTTTCTGTATCTATAACTATTTAAGCTTCAGTGCTTTGTAATAGGGCTTGGAGCTCTGGTTCTTTCCCAAAACACCTACGACAATTTACAACTTCGATACCGATCGTTTCTACAACTATCTTACTGTGTTTTACGAGGCCCCTTTTAAACGGAGGCCTTCCTGTGGTTTCTCGAGACCCTGTAACCTAAAAAACCACTCAGTCCCTTCCACAAGGCCCCCGCTTCGTGTGTGTAGTTGACTCCTGACCTATTAAGTGAAACCCGGAAACCCACCACCCGATAGCGCAAGTCAAGGAATCTGCAGCCCACACGGTCACAGAACCGCCTGAGCCTCTGATTCACATCCTCCAGTCGGTTCTGCACCAACGGACCACAGTCATTTCTGTCGACGAAGCAGCAGATGATGAGCTCCGCCATAATCTCGAAAGCAAGACAGGCAGTCTTTACCATTTCCGCTAGCCGCCCGAAACCAGAGAGAATCTCCTTCGATCCAAAGTGACACATGTCATTGCTACCGACATGAGTCATCACCTGCAGTTGGTGTACCCTGTCCTCTTCATGACATCCTGAAGTACCCTCTCCACATCCGGAATGACTCCCCCAGATATGCACACAGTGCGCGCTGGCTTCCTTCCCCCTCGGCAGTTATGTTCCTAAGGGGCCCCATTACGCGCCTAGCGTTGCAGCTCCCAAGAACCATCAAACCCACCCTTTCCGAGTGCTCAGACCTTGCGGATGGAGAAGCTTCCTCTGGAACAGGGTGGACGACTGAATCCGGCTTAGAGACTACGCCAGCCACAGATAACGCCAGAAACCTGATCATCAAACAAACTGGGGAGACTCTACGATCGGCCCCTCGGAAAGTATTTCGCTGTCTGTCAGACTTTGGAATGATCTACCTTTCGATCATGGATGAGGGGTCAACCTCAGTGCAGGCAGTATCTCGGACGGCCACAGCAGTGGACCGATCGCGGGACACTTGGGACGTGCTCCACGTCCCTCGCATCCAATCCCCCACAGTGATGCCCCTTGGCAGCAACCTCAAGCTGTGTGACAGAAGCCAACACAGCCTGGAGCTGTGAGCGAAGGGTTACCAACTCAGCTCGAATCTCTACACAGCAATCAAGTTCCTGTCTACTACTGAAGTCGTTCTTGTTTGAAATTCGTAAAAATACAATCCTGGAAATGGAAAAAAGAACACATTGACACCGATGTGTCAGACCCACCATACTTGCTCCGGACACTGCGAGAGGGCTGTACAAGAAATGATCACACGCGCGGCACAGCGGACACACCAGGAACCGCGGTGTTGGCCGTCGAAATGCGCTAGCTGCGCAGCATTTGTGCACCACCGCCGTCAGTGTCAGCCAGTTTGCCGTGGCATACGGAGCTCCATCGCAGTCTTTAACACTGGTAGCATGCCGCGACAGCGTGGACGTGAACCGTATGTGCAGTTGACGGACTTTGAGCGAGGGCCTATAGTGGGCATGCTGGAGGCCGGGTGGACGTACCGCCGAATTGCTCTACACGTGGGGCGTGAGGTTTCCACAGTACATCGATGTTGTCGCCAGTGGTCGGCGGAAGGTGCACGTGCCCGTCGACCTGGGACCGGACCGCAGCGACGCACGGATGCACGCCAAGACCGTAGGATCCTACGCAGTGCCGTAGGGGACCGCACCGCCACTTCCCAGCAAATTAGGGACACTGTTGCTCCTGGGGTATCGGCGAGGACCATTCGCAACCGTCTCCATGAAGCTGGGCTACGGTCCCGCACACCGTTAGGCCGTCTTCCGCTCACGCCCCAACATCGTGCAGCCCGCCTACAGTGGTGTCGCGACGGGCGTGAATGGAGGGACGAATGGAGACGTGTCGTCTTCAGCGATGAGAGTCGCTTCTGCCTTGGTGCCAATGATGGTCGTATGCGTGTTTGGCGCCGTGCAGGTGAGCGCCACAATCAGGACTGCATACGACCGAGGCACACAGGGCCAACACCCGGCATCATGGTGTGGGGAGCGATCTCCTACACTCGCCGTACACCACTGGTGATCGTCGAGGGGACACTGAATAGTGCACGGTACATCCAAACCGTCATCGAACCCATCGTTCTACCATTCCTAGACCGGCAAGGGAACTTGCTGTTCCAACAGGACAATGCACGTCCGCATGTATCCCGTGCCACCCAACGTGCTCTAGAAGGTGTAAGTCAACTACCCTGGCCAGCAAGATCTCCGGATCTGTCCCCCATTGAGCATGTTTGGGACTGGATGAAGCGTCGTCTCACGCGGTCTGCACGTCCAGCACGAACACTGGTCCAACTGAGGCGCCGGGTGGAAATGGCATGGCAAGCCGTTCCACAGGACTACATCCAGCATCTCTACGATCGTCTTCATGGGAGAATAGCAGCCTGCATTGCTGCGAAAGGTGGATATACACTGTACTAGTGCCGACATTGTGCATGCTCTGTTGCCTGTGTCTATGTGCCTGTGGTTCTGTCAGTGTGATCATGTGATGTATCTGACCCCAGGAATGTGTCAATAAAGTTTCCCCTTCCTGGGACAATGAATTCACGGTGTTCTTATTTCTATTTCCAGGAGTGTATATAACAAAATAACGGTGTACTCGCCTTATTAGCAGCAGGAACTCGAGTTGCTCTGTCACTGACGGTCTAAACATCACTGAAGGGCACATCGATTTTCGTCTTTTACGGTTTTTCCACAGTGGATGAGTCGCCTACATAGAGTCCTGTGATCCAAATGTGTATTTTCAGCAATTTCGTCCTCAAGGCCGACGTTTGATAATGATGCGCTTCTTTTTGCCCAGGAATGCTCTCCTTTCCCGTGCTAGTCCTCTTTTTATGTCCTGCTTCCCCGTCTGTCATGCTTTTCTTTCCTCCAAAGTAGCAGAATTCCTTAACTTCGCCTACTTCGTTGAACCGAATTTTGGTGCTACGTTTGTAAGTGATCTTATTTCTGCTATTCTTTATTGCTTTTGTCTTTCTGCGTTTTACTCTTAGTCTGCTGGATGTATTCATTACATCGTTCATTCCATTCATCAGGCACTGCAAGTATTACATTCACTGACAGGACAAGCTCGAAAACATAATCCCAGACAAGCGACTTCCCATGTGGCGCTCCATACCCACTCACCCCTTCCTTTCTCCCTCGGACACACTACCTCGGGTCTGTTTGCGCTGCTGCATTTGCTATGAAAACTATACAAATTTTGCACTTTGGAATCAAAGTGGTCATCACTAATTGTGATTGGAGCTGTATTAAAATTTATTGTTGTGGCGCCTCTGCTACCCCACGCGGTGGCTTGTGTCGCTTCGATTTGCAACTGGGCCTGTTCACTGAGGATAACAATGTCATCACCGAATCCGTTCGTTATTAGTCATCGATTCTCACTTTTCTCTCTTCATTTTTGTACCTTCTTTTATTGCCCGCCTGTCCCTACCGTTACATCTGTTTTAATCAGAATTCCAACGCTTTGTTGATATTTTACACTGTCCAACGCTATTTCTAGCTCCTTAAATGCTAAGAACATGTTTTGAATTTTTTAAGTCTCTCTCCCACTGTCGAGCACAATATCAGAACTGCCTGTCTGGTGCCATTACCTTTTACAAAGCAAACTGACCGTCATCTTAACTGATCCTCTATTTTCATTCCGTTCTTCTATATAATGCTGTTGAAGCAATGAGATAGAGGGTTTTGAGTCGGTCACCACGAACGTCCCCATACTGAGTGTATCAAGATCACACCACAAATTTATACAGGGTGATTCAAAAAGAATACCACAACTTTAAAAATGTGTATTTAATGAAAGAAACATAATATAACCTTCTGTTATACATCATTACAAAGAGTATTTAAAAAGGTTTTTTTTTCACTCAAAAACAAGTTCAGAGATGTTCAATATGGCCCCCTCCAGAGACTCGAGCAATATCAACCCGATACTCCAACTCGCTCCACACTCTCTGTAGCATATCAGGCGTAACAGTTTGGATTGCTGCTGTTATTTCTCGTTTCAAATCATCAATGGTGGCTGTGAGAGGTGGCCGAAACACCATATCCTTAACATACACCCATAAGAAAAAATCGCAGGGTGTAAGATCAGGGCTTCTTGGAGGCCAGTGATGAAGTGCTCTGTCACGGGCTGCCTGGCGGCCGATCCATCGCCTCGGGTAGTTGACGTTCAGGTAGTTACGGACGGATAAGTGCCAATGTGGTGGCGCTCCATCCTGCTGAAATATGAATTGTTGTGCTTCTTGTTCAAGCTGAGGGAACAGCCAATTCTCTAACATCTCCAGATACTGTAATCCAGTTACAGTAGCACCTTCGAAGAAAAAGGGACCATAAACTTTATTGGCTGAAATGGCACAGAAAACGTTCACCTTAGGCGAGTCGCGTTCATACTGAGTTGTTTCCCGCGGATTCTCAGTGCCACATATACAGACATTGTGACGGTTGACTTTCCCGTTAGTGTGGAAAGTTGCTTCATCACTAAACACAATCTTTGAAACGAAAGACTCATCTGTTTCCATTTGAGCAAGGATAAAATCACAGAAATCGATTCTTTTAATCTTATCAGCTGCAGACAGTGCTTGAACCAATTTCACACAATAAGGTTTCATAACTAACCTTTTTCGTAGGACTCTCCATACAGTTGATTGTGGAATTTGCAGCTCTCTGCTAGCTCTGCGAGTCGATTTTCCTGGGCTGCGAACAAATGCTTGCTGGATGCGTGCTACATTTTCATCACTCGTTCTCGGCCGTCCAGAACTTTTCCCTTTGCACAAACACCCATTCTCTGTAAATTATTTATATCATCGTTTAATACACCACCTATGAGGAGGTTTAACACCATACTTCGTTCGAAATGCACGCTGAACAACTGTCGTCGATTCACTTCTGCCGTACTCAATAACACAAAAAGCTTTCTGTTGAGCGGTCGCCATCTTAGCATCAACTGACGCTGACGCCTAGTCAACAGCGCCACAAGCGAACAAATGTACAACTAAATGAAACTTTATAGCTCCCTTAATTCGCCGACAGATAGTGCTTAGCTCTGCCTTTTGTCGTTGCAGAGTGTTGAATTCCTAAAGTTGTGGTATTCTTTTTGAATCACCCTGTATTTTACGGCTCCATTATGTCCTGCATGACCCAATCCGCAAAACGTGAGTCCAGTCATAGCTGTTAGTGAAACGATAAGACTTACTGTTTCCTTACAGTTTTGAGTGAAATCCATAAGGGGGACAGGCTTACCAGTACCACTTAAATTATTCAATTATTTCGGTGTTCCGTTGAAATATATTAGTTCCATTGATATACTGTGGTGAAAATTGATGACGTGTTGATCTTTCTGTGTCTTCGCCAGACAGCAGTAGATTCCAGAGGGCCCAACACCTAATGTTGTCAGTTGGCTTCTACATCTGCATCTACATCTACGTCTACATAGATACTCCGCAAGCCACCGTACGGTGCGTGGCCGGGAGTACTCTGCACCACTACTAGTCACTTCCTTTCCGGTTCCACCTGCAAACATAGCGAGAGAAAAACGACTGTATGTTGTTCTCCTATGGATCCTGATTTCTCTATCTTCCTTACGTAATGTACGTTGGCGACAGTAGAATCGTTGGACAGTCAGCTTCAAATGCGAATTGTCTAAATTTTCTCAATAGTGTTTCTTGAAAAGAACGTCACCTTCCCTCCACGGATTCCCACTTCAGTTCCTGAAGCTTCTCCATAACACTTAAATGTTGTTCGAATCTGCCGATAACTAACCTAGCAGACAGCCTCTGAACTGCTTCGATGTCTGCCTCCAATCCAACCTGGTACTGATACCAAACACTTGAGCGGTACTTAAGAACAGGTCATACAAACGTCGTATATGCGCTCTCCTTTACAGGCGAACCACTCTTTCTTAAAACTCTCCCAATAAACCGGATTCGCCTTCCCTATCACAGTTCTCACACTCTCGTTCCGTATCGCGTTGCAACGTTACGCCCGGATATATAAACGACTTGAATGTGTCAAGCAGGACGCTAGTAATACTGTATCCGATCAGGGTTGATCTTTCTACTCATCCACATTAACTTACATTCATCACACAGACTGGAAATTTTTTCAGTATCGTCTTGTATCTTCCTGCAGTCACTCAACTTCGACACCTTACCGCACTCCACCGCATCATCAGCGAAAACAACCGCAGATTGCTGTTCACCCTTTCCACCAAATCATTTATTTATGTAGAGAACAACAGCGATCCTATCACACTTCACTGGGTCACTCCTGATGATGTCTCTGTCTCTGATGAACACTCGACGTCGAGGGCAACCTGCTGGGTTCTATTATTTATGAAGTCTTCGAACGACTCACATATCTGTGAACTTAATCCATATGCTCGTACGTTAATAACCTGCAATGGGGCACGGTGACAAACGTTTTCCGGTAATCTAGAAATATGGCATCTGCCTGTTACCTCCCAAATGGCGCACGTACCAAGAGCCATTTTATGCTTTCGCTGCCAGACATTTAAATAGCCCATCCATCAGCCAATATTTACGTCTGCTGCCAACGTAGATTGCTGAGAGCCGCAAATAAATGATGCATCCCGCATAATGACCACATCCACGCATTGATTCGCCGAGCCCAAGAATTAAGCGACCGCACGCCGGTCACTCAGTCAGTTCTTGATCAATTGCCTCACGTTGCCAGCAACTTATCTAGTGACCGACCAATTCAAGTCGTCGAACAGTTAACGCAAGTGGCGAAGTTTAGTCTAAGTATTAGACGACCACAATATCATTGCACCTGGGAGTGCGGTTCTAGGCGCTTCAGTCCGGAACCGCGTGACTGATCCGGTCGCAGGTTCAAATCCTGCCTCGGACATGAGTGTGTGTGATGTCCTTAGGTTAGTTAGGTTTAAGTAGTTCTAAGTTCTAGGGGACTGATGACTCAGATGGCAAGTCCCATAGCGCTCTGAGTCATTTGAAACATTTTTTGAGCACCTGGGAGTAAGGGTGCTATGGTCGGTTTATCGTGAGTCAGCGCGTTATCGGTATTGACAGTATACGCACAACTGACTTGAAAACACGGATGCCGCTGTTCGCCTTCCTTGGTCACCACCATGTCACCGCGTGTTTCCTATTACAACCAAGTGCAATAATATCGTGGCTGAGCAGTACCTGTCAGTTGAGAGAATGTGTATACAATTTCTACTTGCAGACTCTTGTGAACTTTAGCTACATTCGATGACAGAAGCTGAAAAATCGAATTAAAATTTGTGCTATGACTGGGAGTTGAATGCCGCTCTCCTACACTCCTGGAAATTGAAATAAGAACACCGTGAATTCATTGTCCCAGGAAGGGGAAACTTTATTGACACATTCCTGGGGTCAGATACATCACATGATCACACTGACAGAACCACAGGCACATACACACAGGCAACAGAGCATGCACAATGTCGGCACTAGTACAGTGTATATCCACCTTTCGCAGCAATGCAGGCTGCTATTCTCCCATGGAGACGATCGTAGTGATGCTGGATGTCGTCCTGTGGAACGGCTTGCCATGCCATTTCCACCTGGCGCCTCAGTTGGACCAGCGTTCGTACTGGACGTGCAGACCGCGTGAGACGACGCTTCATCCAGTCCCAAACATGCTCAATGGGGGACAGATCCGGAGATCTTGCTGGCCAGGGTAGTTGACTTACACCTTCTAGATCACGTTGGGTGGCACGGGATACATGCGGACGTGCATTGTCCTGTTGGAACAGCAAGTTCCCTTGCCGGTCTAGGAATGGTAGAACGATGGGTTCGATGACGGTTTGGATGAACCGTGCACTATTCAGTGTCCCCTCGACGATCACCAGTGGTGTACGGCGAGTGTAGGAGATCGCTCCCCACACCATGATGCCGGGTGTTGGCCCTGTGTGCCTCGGTCGTATGCAGTCCTGATTGTGGCGCTCACCTGCACGGCGCCAAACACGCATACGACCATCATTGGCACCAAGGCAGAAGCGACTCTCATCGCTGAAGACGACACGTCTCCATTCGTCCCTCCATTCACGCCTGTCGCGACACCACTGTAGGCGGGCTGCACGATGTTGGGGCGTGAGCGGAAGACGGCCTAACGGTGTGCGGGACCGTAGCCCAGCTTCATGGAGACGGTTGCGAATGGTCCTCGCCGATACCCCAGGAGCAACAGTGTCCCTAATTTGCTGGGAAGTGGCGGTGCGGTCCCCTACGGCACTGCGTAGGATCCTACGGTCTTGGCGTGCATCCGTGCGTCGCTGCGGTCCGGTCCCAGGTCGACGGGCACGTGCACCTTCCGCCGACCACTGGCGACAACATGGATGTACTGTGGAGACCTCACGCCCCACGTGTTGAGCAATTCGGCGGTACGTCCACCCGGCCTCCCGCATGCCCACTATACGCCCTCGCTCAAAGTCCGTCAACTGCACATACGGTTCACGTCCACGCTGTCGCGGCATGCTACCAGTGTTAAAGACTGCGATGGAGCTCCGTATGCCACGGCAAACTGCCTGACACTGACAGCGGCGGTGCACAAATGCTGCGCAGCTAGCGCCATTCGACGGCCAACACCGCAGTTCCTGGTGTGTCCGCTGTGCCGTGCGTGTGATCATTGCTTGTACAGCCCCCTCGCAGTGTCCGGAGCAAGTATGGTGGGTCTGACACACCGGTGTCAATGTGTTCTTTTTTCCATTTCCAGGAGTGTATATGCCTCTACATGCCTTCTGAAGCCATGCTGATTCGTGGACATAAGCTTCTCAGTCTCAAGAGAGTTTCTTACATTCGAACTGAAAATATGTTGAAGGATTCTACAACAAGCATAAGTTAGGGATATTGGTTTGTAATTTTTCGAGTCCGCTTTCTTACCCTTCTTATATACTGGAGCCACCTGCGCCTTTTTCCAGTCGCTTCGGACTGTGCACTGGGCACATAAACTCAGTTCACGTCTGCAGGCAGTAAATTCTTCAAACTGTTTTACAGATAACGTAATATTTGCTTAACGACCATAATTGACCTAGGCTAGTCTGTACATCTGCGTTATCCATACTGCTACAGTGATGTAATCGTTAGCACATTTGCCTAGTAAGCTGGCGACTTAGGTTCAAGTTTTGCCCGTGGCACAAATATCAATTTATTTCTTCTGCCTCTGTCATTAACGAAGATAAAGTTGTGACTCATTGTCTCAAGAAAACTGTAATTCCAATCCGTTCAGCTAAATTTGTTATCATTATCTACAGTGTCAAATTATATTCTGTCCACAACTTTTACATAGTGCACCATCAACACAACGAAGCAAAAGTTGAGTATGTTTCTTGATGTACATTTCTAATGAGGACATCTCATTTTGGATTTTGTATGTTTTCGATGTGCCTGTAAGACACAGAGCAAGTTATGTTACTGATAAACAATCTTTGGTCTTGCTGTGGCACCGTCTTTGCCTCTGAGCACTCCGATACATTCTTAGTTCAAGTGTGGTAGGTGATGGACGTATTTAGTAGGTGTGTGCTGACTGGTGATGGTATCTGTTAGATGAAGAAAGATTAATTGTAAAAGGACAGCAAGGGTGAATACGATGTGAACATTGACAGGTGAAAGGAATACAAATTTTGAATAGTGCATATTTTTTTGAAGACACGAAGTCTGCGGTAAGATTCCATCACTGCGCACTTGATTTGTAGAAATGGTTATTGGCAAGTAGTAAAGTTTGGTTACTTCCTCAGAGCTGATAGAATGACCATCACACTTCCCTGAATCATGCATTAAGATTTCAACTGATTAAGCTGTTTGATTGTTGTAGAAATTCTCTGTTAACATTATAATCTTTTCAAATCATTTTTCACTTTATGAAGCATAGTATTGATCAGACCAATGCTATGTGTGAAGATCATGCGAAGTTTTACTGCGTCTTTTTGAATACGTACTTCATTCTAAAATCGTGGTCTTTAAATATCATTTCTTAGGAATAGTTATTCTCCTCACCCCACTGTTTATCGTTACACATTACCACGTAGCACCATGCAGTATGCAACAGTTGGAATATAGTTTGAAAATTTTGTATGGAAATAGAAATCTAACTTAGCCGCCTCCTAGTTGCTGTTTGCTGTTGTGCATTCGAGAAACCTGGAACAGTGTTGTGACGACGCGAGGTAAGTGGAGATCTTGACTAGGAAAACATAATTGCTTTACTTTTATCGGGAGTATAATAAAAGACCAGTTGCATTCAGATCAGTTACAGTTCAGCTCAGATTAGGTTCTCTTTAGTTTAAGGTTAGCATACGAGTTTAAGTTGTATAAGAGTTTGTGGGTACTAAGTTTTGGTAAGACGTAGGCTTTAAACAATTTTTTTTTGGGGGGGGGGGGTAAATGTTGGCTAAATTTCACACGGCAACATATAGTGGGGAAGTTACAAATTACTTTAATAAATGATCCATGTAGATTATTATGACAAATGATTGTCCCTGTTTGTAATGTGTTGCCCTAGTTATCCCACTTTAGATATATTGCCCTGTGACGTGACCGAGGCAAGCGTGCAAGCAGATCTCTTTGCTGTAGCCAAGGAACTCTATGTCGGGGGGGGGGGGGGGGGGAGGTTTCACTTGCACCTGCTGCTACCTTTACGTTGTGCACCTAGTTTATTGTTATATAAAACCGTCCCCATATTGAGCAGCTAAGTATTTTTGTTTTATGTTCGCTAAACAAATATTACGTTGTATGGAGAGCAATTAGGTTGCTATTTTATGATGACCGAAATCAAATTTTGCGTCTCTTTTCTGCACGGGAGGCCACTCACGCGCTACGAGAGGGAGCACAGCATTTAAATGACAGAACATTTAGTCCAGTATGAATGCGGCCAGTGGAATTTAATGATCATACGAATCCAATGAGCCATTGGTGAACGCCAGCACACAATGGCGACAGCGGTATTGCTTCCGCGGTATTGCCTGCCCTCGATGCCAAACAATGTGAAACGTGGCGGAGATGTGGCGGCCATCGGCTGCCGGCTGAAAGCGTTTCCGGAAAATGCTCTAATTCGCCAAAGGGCTCTCTCAGCACAAAGCTATAAAGTTATTTCATGGGAATACCGATGAGCAGCGTTTATTGTATTTCTCGAATCGTCCCTAGAACGTAAAATGTATTTAATAATCCTCTCTGAACTTACGAAAATATAACGGTATAAAATGGAGATAATGTGCTTTTAATACCTATTGCATCGAATAAAATTTAAGTACCTTGGTGACATCATCGGAGAAACGTTCTGGACAAGGAAGCCCTAAGGAACGAATACATAAACTTCGCATAGCCTATCAAAAATCGTGCACGATCGACTACTGAAAGTGCCTTTCAATGAATACTTAACAATGGAAACTCCCCATTGCTCCCCCCCCCCTTTCAGATTCGGCGGTAAGATGGGCCAGTGGATAACGCCCGTCAAAAACAGAACAGAGCTCAAGCATAAAACAGGGAGAAGGTGTACTAGACTATGAAAAAATAGCAAAACAAAAGCCCGTAAACAGTCCAAGTATAACTAGTGCAGTACTGAGCGACGCAATTCAGGCGCGGCGTCGCGATTAAGGTGTCACGGTGTTGGACTATATACAGACGAGCCATATTCTAAACTCGCTCCTGTAATTTATTTCTATTTCCTTTAAGAACATTATGAACTGTCCTTCCGTTCATTGGAATGGTTGATCTCCTTCTGTAGTCTTGGCAGTTGTCATAGTATACGGGGGTTGTAGAATATGGGTCATGTGGTAAGAGTACGTTACCGTAGCAAGTATATGTGATGAGCAGTGACAGCATGCTAGAAACATTTCTTACAATAAATTTTAGAGGTACACTTTAAAAAATATAATCACCCGTCAAATATTCTTTCAACTAAAGTGCTATCTAAAGGAAATAGAAGTGCGTAGTACTTCTTCATAACAATGAAATTACACTTTTGCATTTCAAATTCAATTGTTGCAGATATCGACGTAATGGGAATCACTGAAGCCGAACACTTCTTGTAAAGAATTTCGAAGACTTATTGCAACTGGTAAAACTAAAGAAAGTGTCACTTCTAAGCTTTTACACTAATTTAAGTCACTGAAGAACAGATCCCGCACTTGAACGGCAAAAGGAATATTGAACGTTTGTGAAAAAGGAGATAAATATCTTCCAGAAAATGGCAAAGGATAAAAGAATTGTGTCTTGAACCGAACACAAGATCCTTCCAAGAAATCAGCTCCTCACTACTAATAGATCCCATAAGAAAGATTTAATGTTCTTTCATTTCAATAAATATCAACAAAAGTAATTTTTTGGGGGGAAACTCGTAAACTTAGAGTTAACTCCGCAACAAAATTTCATCTCCAGGACTGTGATCTCTGAAGAGGTTTGGCTACTCATTTTATTCATTGGACAAATATGTTATACTACAATTGACATGTGATTACATTTTCACCCAATTTGGGTGCATAGATCCTGAGAAATCAGTACCCAAAACAATCACCTCTGGCCGTAATAACGGCCTTGGTACGTCTGGGCATTGAGTCAAACAGAGCTTCTATGGCGTGTACAGGTACAGCTGCCCATGCACCTTCAACACGATACCACAGTTCATCAAGGGTAGTGACTGGCGTATTGTGACAAGCAAGTTAATTGGGCACCATTGACCAGACGTTTTCAATTGGTGAGAGATCTGGAGAATGTGCTGGCCAGGGCAGCAGCCGAACATTTTCTGTATCCAGAAAGGCCCGCACAGGACCTGCAACATGCGGTCGTCCATTATCTTGCTCAAATGTAGGGTTTCGCAGGAATCGAATGAAGGGTAGATGGTTCAAATGGCTCTGAGCACTATGGTACTTAACTGCTGAGGTCATCAGTCCCCTAGAACTTAGAACTACTTAAACCTGACTAACCTAAGGACATCATACACAACCATGCACGAGGCAGGGTTCGAACTTGCGACCGCAGCGGTCACGCGGTTCCAGACTGTAGCGCGTAGAACCGCTCAGCCAATTAATGGTAGGGCCACGGGTCGTAATACATCTGAAATGTAACGTCTGCTATTCAAAGTGCGTCAATGCGAAAACGAAGTGTCCGAGGCGTATAACTAATGGCACCCCATACCATCACGCCGGTTGATACGCCAGTGTGGCGATGAGGAATACACGCTTCCAATGTGCGTTCACCGCGATGTCGCCAAACACCGATGCGAACACCATGATGCTGTAAACAGAAACTGTATCATCCGAAAAAAATGACGTTTTGCCATTCTTACGCCCAGGTTCGTCGGTGAGCACCCCAATGCAGGCGCTCCTGTCTGTAATGCAGCGTCAAGGGTAACTGCGGCCATGATCTCCTAGCTGACTGTCCATGTTGCTGCAAACGTAGTCGAACTGTTCGTGCAGATGGTTGTTGTCATGCAACCGTCCCCATCTGTTGACTCAGGGATCGAGACGTGGCTGCACGATCCGTTACCGCCATGCGGATTAGATGCCTGTCATCTCGACTGCTAGTGATACGAGGCCGTTGGGATCCAGCACGGCGTTCCGTGTTACCCTTCTGAATGCACCGATTCCATATTCTGGTAATAGTCATTGGAACTCAAGTAATGCGAGAAGAAATGTTGCGATACTATAAACCGCAATTGTGATAGGCTACAATCCGACCATTATCAAAGTCGGAAACGTGATGGTACGCATTTCTCCTCCTTACACGAGGCATCACAACAACGTTTCACTAGGCAACGCCGGTCAACTGCTGTTTGTGTATGAGAAATCGGTAGGAAACTTTCCTCATGTCAGCACGTTGTAGGTGTCGCCACCGGCGCCAACCTTGTGTGAATGCTTTGAAACACTAATCATTTGGAAATCACAGCATCTTCTTCCTGTCGGTTAAATTTCGCGTCTGTAGCAAGTCATCTTTGTGGTGTACCAATTTTAATGTCCAGTAGTGTATGATGCAAATTTTCAAGTACCAGAAATTTCCTTTTTGTTTCATTTGCTTCCTTTTTTCCTCCAGCTGTTATTGATAACTTTTCTAAACGCAGCTGGAATTGATATTTTTTTTTTAATTTTGAAAGGTCTCTGGAATAGCACATGACCCCCCGTGGAATCTGGTGTTGCGTCCAGTCGTACATTAGCAACTGTACCGTATCTATTATTTCCCGACCAACTAGTTGCCCCTCGTTGTTACTAGGATATATGGCGAAGACTGGAATATCATTGTGGTGACATTAAAACTGTTTAGTGACTTGGGATAGACAATCCACTATATATCGCTGGCCGCATCCCACCACACATATCGTACAGGTTGGACGTTGTGAGATTGATCCTGTGGAGTTGTTCCTCGGCTGTTATGTTTTTATTGATCAGCTTGTACCGAGTGGCTTTCACGTGAGGTGAGTGATAGCTTGCGGAGATGTTCTACCACACGTTCTTGCACTGACGTTGTGGTATCCGAATTTAGTGGTTGTTATTCGAGGGTGACTTCATAGCGTCGATGGCATCCTGATGATGGCTGTGTATATTCCTGCAGTCCTGCAGCGTAACTCTTCTGTATGAAGGAATGTAGTACGAATACTAATTGGAAGGAATCATCGACGGGTTGACTGGACTGCATTAGCGCTTCTATCAGTACAGCTGTGGGAGTGTTTGGATGTTTTTCACATATGGCTAATGTCTGTGCACCAAAAGAGTGCAGTTCATTTGTGCAACAAGTCGGTTAGTTCTAAGCCTTCCCGAAACCGTTAGCTATGTGCATATCGCATGGGATGCTTTCAAGATTTCCCTCTCCACAGCATCCAGTAAACAACTAGTTTTATGACCCGTACTGTTTCCTTCGCCACGTTGAAAATTCGTGCTAAGCCCAAGTCTTTGAAAGTAGAAAGGCGATGATCAGTTAGATATTTGTGGCAGTACCAGATTTATATTCGAATACATTTTTGCCACAGGCCAAATGGAGTTCAGAAGCAAACGCCAAGTGTAAAAAGGCGTTCTCTCCAAGTTAACCTCAAAAGAGAGGCTTAAGATTTTGTGTTCATAACTGATTTGGAACAACGATCGTTCAGGGCAGTGATTCGAACGGGTATCAGATCCGTCTTAACGCCGATTGATACCAGACTCCGACGCTTACCTATACAATACAGGGTGCGCCGCTTCCACGTCCTCCCTGTTAACAGCAAAGAAGCCGAGTTCATCTGTGAACGCACAACAGACCATCCGCGTGTGGCCAACTAACACGCTTCGGCACGTGGGATTCAGTTTGCGCAGCAGAGCCCCCAGCGAGTTCGCGAAGAATCCCGTGGAAAGTGGACAGAACCCACAAGCTTTACATTGATCATCATCCATGACTCTGAGTGGGACGACAAACTCATGGCTGCGTTAGACTGCACTCATGACTGCATTACATAGTTTTATTCAAACAATTATGATTGTTTTTATTGAACGCTTTGGAAAAGTCTGCGGTTCCGGACTGAGGCACCTATAACCGCTCGGCCACAGCGGCCGGCTCAACCACTGTAACTGAACAGTTACGTTTCTGGGCAATTTGTCGGTCAGGGAAGTCCCAAAAGTGTACGGGTAGTTGAGAGATTGGCTACGGAATCTCCATACGTAAGCAGGGTGTCGAAGATAGTACGTCCGGTGATGGCACTAATTCTCGATAAGGATTTTCTTAATAGCGATTTTTCAGGCGAGCACTAAAGAAGCGGGTAAAGAGTTTCTTGTCTACATTCTGTAGGCACTGACCTTACGCAATCTCTTTGCCGGTTGTATATATATCTCGGCAGTTCAGTTGGACTAATTAACCCACTCATTTACATACAGGGTGTTTCAAAAATGACCGGTATATTTGAAACGGCAATAAAAACTAAACGAGCAGCGATAGAAATACACCGTTTGTTGCAATATGCTTGGGACAACAGTACATTTTCAGGCGGACAAACTTTCGAAATTACAGTAGTTACAATTTTCAACAACAGATGGCGCTGCAAGTGATGTGAACGATATAGAAGACAACGCAGTCTGTGGGTGCGCCATTCTGTACGTCGTCTTTCTGCTATAAGCGTGTGCTGTTCACAACGTGCAAGTGTGCTGTAGACCACATGGTTTATTCCTTAGAACAGAGGATTTTTCTGGTGTTGCAATTCCACCGCCTAGAACACAGTGTTGTTGCAACAAGACGAAGTTTTCAACGGAGGTTTAATGTAACCAAAGGACCGAAACGCGATACAATAAAGGATCTGTTTGAAAAATTTCAACGGACTGGGAACGTGACGGATGAACGTGCTGGAAAGGTAGGGCGACCGCGTACGGCAACCACAGAGGGCAACGCGCAGCTAGTGCAGCAGGTGATCCGACAGCGGCCTCGGGTTTCCGTTCGCCGTGTTGCAGCTGCGGTCCAAATGACGCCAACGTCCATGTATCGTCTCATGCGCCAGAGTTTACACCTCTATCCACACAAAACTCAAACGCGGGAACCCCTCAGCGCCGCTACCATTGCTGCACGAGAGACATTCGCTAACGATATAGTGCACAGGATTGATGACGGCGATATGCATGTGGGCAGCATTTGGTTTACTGACGAAGCTTATTTTTACCTGGACGGCTTCGTCAATAAACAGAACTGGCGCATATGGGGAACCGAAAAGCCCCATGTTGCAGTCCCATCGTCCCTGCATTCTCAAAAGGTACTGGTCTGGGCCGCCATTTCTTCCAAAGGAATCATTGGCCCATTTTTCAGATCCGAAACGATTACTGCATCACTCTATCTGGACATTCTTCGTAAATTTGTGGCGGTACAAACTGCCTTAGACGACACTGCGAACACCTCGTGGTTTATGCAAGATGGTGCCCGGCCACATCGCACGGCCGACGTCTTTAATTTCCTGAATGAATATTTCGATGATCGTGTGATAGCTTTGGGCTATCCGAAACATACAGGAGGCGGCGTGGATTGGCCTCCCTATTCGCCAGACATGAACCCCTGTGACTTCTTTCTGTGGGGACACTTGAAAGACCAAGTGTACCGCCAGAATCCAGAAACAATTGAACAGCTGAAGCAGTACATCTCATCTGCATGTGAAGCCATTCCGCCAGACACGTTGTCAAAGGTTTCGGGTAATTTCATTCAGAGACTACGCCATATTATAGCTACGCATGGTGGATATGTGGAAAATATCGTACTATAGAGTTTCCCAGACCGCAGCGCCATCTGTTGTTGAAAATTGTAACTACTGTGATTTCGAAAGTTTGTCTGCCTGAAAATGTACTGTTGTCCCAAGCATATTGCAACAAACGGTGTATTTCTATCGCTGCTCGTTTAATATTTATTGCCATTTCAAATATACCGGTCATTTTTGAAACACCCTGTATAAACACAGTGGATACCATTATAGAAACACTACCAGCTTACAAAGTCCCTTGTTGACAACTTGGGTCCACGGCTCCATTGGTTCTGCGCCTTACTCGAACCCTTCTGAAATTGGGACTAACCTGACAAGGCCAAGGATTTTCCAGTCGTCTCTACAGGAGAGCCGCTGCAGGCGATATCGAGCTGTTATAAATCGCTCTCGAGTTGGTTGTCTGCTTCCACAGTCTATTAACGCCAGATTTCGGCGCACTGTCCTATCGGCTACAACCCTCGTACGTTCCACGTTGATATCTGACGTTACTTCACGCAGTCTTACTAGTCTATTTGCACTGACAACTCAATGCTAACTACTAGTCTACTTGCACTGACAACTCAATGCTAACGCCACTGCTCTTGGCCGTTAGGTGAAGACCGTCGGCCACCGCTTTCTCCTTGGAGAGAAGTAACGCTGAAATTTGGTAGTCTTGGCACACTCCTGTCACTGTGGATCTCGAAATTTTGAATTTCCTAACGCTTTTCGAAATGGAATGTCCCATTCGTCTACCTGCAGTTACCATTCAAAGTCCCTTCCTGTTGCCATAATCGCGTCGGCACCTTTTCACGTGAGAGTATAAACGACAGCTCCACATTTGAGCAGCTCTTATACTTTGCTAAATGACACTGCCGTAATCTGTATATGTGCATATCGCTATCCAGTCTGACCTCAGTGTACCTAGAACAAGGAGACTTACGTAGGTGGAAATTCAGCGTCTGCTCCTGCAGCCTCTTCCCCCTCCACTTGTTCCGCCCAGTTCATGGTAGTGAGGTTTCCTGTGTCGTATCTTGAGCAACAGATCGTCTTTTTGGTTTCCTCGGGGCCTTCGTCGCGACAGTGCTGCCACGAGCGCTGGGGCAGGGCCGCCGCACAGCCCTCCCTTTTACGCTTTACCTGTGTTTCTAACCCTCAGACGGAGCTTTCTACAACATGTTACTCCCAGTGTCCACTCCTCCACAGTTCATCTATTGGCTTCAGAAGCGGCGACGGCTGAGAGGCCTGCAAGTCGCTCTTGTTACTGCTGTCCTGCGTGTGCGAGGCGTCCTTAGAGGTGTTACTTCGTGCACCTTGTTTGGTTTCTAAACTTTCCTATCCGTTTTAATGTTTCCCGAACCATTCTCTGAGAAAACCTGCGGCGGCAAGGCAGTCTCCATTGCTTCATGAACCGTGACTGAACTTGGACATGAGCTATGTCAGGCAAGGAGTATTTGTCAGTGTGAACATCCACTTCCATAATCTGGTTATGAAGATGCGGCCGCCGCTGCTTAGACTATCTCACTCGACACTGTTCGTGACGTGGTTCTGTCAATAACCGAACTTTCCCTCGGTAGTTGGAGAGTTTACTTGGACAGTCATTCCGAAAGCGGTCCATTCAGTTACAAAATCTGTATGTCTGCGTTTGTCCCAAATATAAAATGCACGCCCTACATCCCTCCGATTAACAAGAGCAACGGAATGCGCATTTGTAGGTACAGACAGAACTTCCACTTGATAGATGGACGCACTGCACCGCTTCTCGTTTGTTACACTGTGAACATATACATACAGTCTTAAAGCATTAGCTATTTCCTGATCCGGATGAAAGGTCATAGAGATCGAGTGCCATAACTTGCATCTTGCACGATTACGTCACTAATGATGCCGTCAATATTATTGTATTTTCTGATTCCATAATTTTCCGACACTAGCTTCACATGTTTGTAGAGAAAACATGAATATAGGTAGAGGTCTAACTGCATGCTTATTAATTCATCTCGTGGCAAACACAAAAGACCTTAAGTTTGCGAAAACAGCCACATGTCGCACTTTGTATTTTTTATTGACCGTTTTCGCTCTTCAAATGAATGAGAGCATGATCACTATATACAGTTTAAAGTTGACTGACAGCATTAAAGATTGCCATTAAACGGTACATTGTGATGAAGCTGTTGTTCATTTGAAGAGCGAAACCGGTCAATAAAAAATGTGAAAGTCCGGCTTGTGGCTGTTTTCGCAAACTTAGTTTTAACAGTGCTCCCCCTGCTGCAGGCAACGCCTGCTCTTGGTACAAAACACCTTGCACCCAAACGTGAATTTCCACCCCTGTTGGCTTCTGCGCGTTCCTGACGAAAGCGAGTCACGCAGTAAAACTTCTACGAGCATTTTCAGCCATTCCACTAACCAATTATCGAAAGATTCACTATAACCTGTAGCTGACGAGGTTGAAAGGCAACCCTGTGCGGACTATATAAATGATTGATTGAGAATGTTGGGATGATTTTAGTGTTGAAACAACATTTATTTTTTGTAAAAAAAAACAGTCTTAAATTATGGCAAACAAGTTATTTATTCAATACTGTAAACAACTAACAGGTGTTTAAGACTACACTGAACAAGGATCCTGGGTGGCAGAAGTGAGTCAAGTACTCTGGCCCTAAAAGTTTGGATAACGAAATCCGAATTGTCCGCAGCTCGTGGTCGTGCGGTAGCGTTCTCGCTTCCCACGCCCGGGTTCCCGGGTTCGATTCCCGGCGAGGTCAGGGTTTTTCTCTGCCTCGTGATGACTGGGTGTTGTGTGATGTCCTTAGGTTAGTTAGGTTTAAGTAGTTCTAAGTTCTAGGGGACTGATGACCATAGATGTTAAGTCCCATAGTGCTCAGAGCCAATCCGAATTGATCTGACGGTAAACAAACTTTGATTGATCAAATCTACTGTACTTTTTCTACATAGGTGCAGCTGAGAGCAAGTGGCGATTGAGATCTGTACACCTTGACAGTAAGCTGCAGTAAGTTACCCTGTCAGCTATGTGCGGCGATGTAAACTACAGCTGGCGAGATGTGTGGTGGAGGTGAGACGTGAAGGCGGCACATGTAAATCGATCGCGGCCACGAAAGAAATGAAAAAATCTCAGGGTCTATCGAAAAGGCACATGCGTCGCTATTTACTCTCTGACAGAGCCCTGAAATCACAGTAGATTTCAGTGTGTGACACACCCTTTCGCTGGTCGTACAATGGACCAATTAGGCTCATTTATACGACAGAGTGCACAAGGATACCAAACGTTAAGACCAAAAACCAATAGGTGTGCCCTCAGCAAACGAACAGTCCGAGACGTTTGAAGTCACACTGTCGGTACAGTAAGAACTTCACCACAGGCTTCCAAGTCCATACTACTTGCAAGTGAAGTCAGTCTTGGGACAGGTTCCAAGTACCAACCACACACGCCAGTGTCTCGACTAGATGAGCTTTTAGACCAAAGTCCCGCCCCCCAGTGCTTGGCACCTCTCCAGAAAAAAAGAAAAAAAAAAACGTTATCCCGCAAAAATACACGAACGACACCGCCCTCACTCCACCTTAATGCAGTCACAGAGCACCAGAGGCTCTAAACCTCCTCTCGCAGACGACAGCACAAACTCATGTCGAACCAGGGCAAGAGTTAAGTAAACTGCATCTCTGATAAAGAAGGAAACACCAGTTACTGACTTTTTTAAGTTTTCGCAGAGTGGGAAGATTATTTCCTCGGAATTCATGTCACTTACAACAGTAATAAGGAAACAGATAATTCTTAAAGACGTAAATCTACATCGCCTGTGCCCTGGAGCCTGTTAGTCCTAGCTATGAGGTGTAATAAAGATTCTATCACTAAACGTTTCTCAGATGCCAGATTGCTTTCAACTCCCAACATGCCATTTCTACGAGCTAAGAACCATAAAAATACTGCATGCTTTTAGAGCCCTACCAGGTTCCATCAATGTCTCCTCAGGCCGTTAACTTTCTGGAGTCTCGCTCATGGTGCATGAGGTTTTAATAAAATCTTTAATAATTTTCGTATGCAGAAAATAGGTGAGAGAGTAACTTGTCCACTCTTAAGGTAACTCCCCATCACACCCCTCTCAGATCTAGTGGTAAGCTGGTCCAGTGAATAGCCCATCAAAATCTGAACACAGATCAAGTATGAAAATAGGAAGAAGTTTTATTGAACTGTGAAATCAGAAGGAAAATAGAAAAAAAAAGAATGGTCCAAGCTGACGGAATGCAACACCAAACACATTTGGTGACCCATGGCGTTGTTGCTATTTGGTCACAGCATTGGACTGCGGGGCATGAGATTTGTGTTTGAGTCTCCCTCAAGCCCTGTGTTTGTTTCTTCTGACAAAATTATGAAGTGTCCTTCCAGTTATTGACATATCTCTTTGCTGTATTCAGAACTGTGTCAGTGTCATGTTGTAACATCTGTTTGCAACAGCTAGGTGTAAGGAAGGGACCTCCCATTTGTTCTACACTATTACCACATGTTATGATTGTTGACCACAGTGGCCGAGCGGTTCTAGGCGCTTCAGTCCGGAATCGCATGACTGCTATGGTCGCAGGTTCGAATCCAGCCTTGGGCATGGATGTGTGTGATGTCCTCAGGTTGGTTAGGTTTAAGTAGTTCTGCGTTCTAGGGAAATGATGACCTCAGATGTTAAGTCCAATAGTGCTCAGAGCCATTTGAAGCATTTTAACATGTTATGATTCATGCATTCCGTTTCGGAAGTTTTTACTCGTGAATTCCTTTGTTCTGACATAGTTCATTGCCATTTATTTGTTGTTTTCATTCACGTGAGAGGTCTGTGCAGCATCTCCAGCTCTCACTATTCTATAACCAGTGTACGGTATGACAACTGCCAAGACTACAGAAGGAGAACAGAGACATCAATGACTAGATCTGAGGTTCATAACGTTATGGAAAGGATTTCTGGGACACTATACAGTTTCCAAGACTTGTTTCGACTTGGTTCTTATTTTACAAAGCCATGTGACATCAGTATAACACTAAGAACCTTGTTAGATGCCCACTTTTCGTGCCAATGCATCAGCAACACATCACAGTTTTCTAGTGCATGATCTGTGACCTCAGTATGCATATGCAGTGCTAGATGCATACACATGTCCCATTAGGATATGGACCAGTGGAACAAATTTCTAGAGCACGATCTGTGATGTCAGTATGTGCATTCGGGCTAGATGCATCTCGCATGTCCCATTAGGATTGTGAGAGAGAAAGTGGCCGAACAGATGGGAGGGATGACAGCACCCTCTGGTGGCAGTACTGTGTACTATGTCCTGACCAGGTGACAAGCATACTGTTTCCCGCCATTTTCACCCACGCCAGAACGCCATCTTGGATTATGTCATGGAGCAGATGATGGTGCCCTCTGGTGGCAGTAGTTTGTACTAGCTCAATTCAACCCCAGACCTTGTGGCGAAGACACTGGATGGCTGTGCTGCCTCAAATTGTTTAAATAAAGACTGAATACCAAGTAAAGAGTTATGTCCAGCACAGGCCGAGTCCTCTTCCAACCATTTGGTAGGAAGAGGTGGTGGTCAGATGACTTAGGCCAGTGGAGGTAGCCCAAGTGACCTAATTTCCTGTCATCTTTTTTGGTTAGTAGAGGTAGCCATGGTGTGTTGCATTGTCCTGATAAAATATGATCTTCCCGCCATTCTCTGGAGGAGGGGGGTTAGGTTAGTGGAGGTTGCCCAGTTGACCTATCTTCCCGCCAAAATCCGATATCTTGGATGACGTCAGGGCCGCTATCTTGTATGAAGACATGTACCGTTACCTGACAGGCCGCCATCTTGGATGAAGTCATCACCGCTATCTTGGATGGATCAGGCACCAATGGAGAGTGTGGTGACACGAACTTTGCTGTACTACTCTCCTGCTGACCAAAATGGGGCACGAGATACCGCGAGAGGTTAAGTTGGTCAGACGCAAACCTCACCTGCTGGTTTAAGAGTTGACAGTGCCGAGCTGTGGAAAGAGCAGTGGATGCTGTGTGCAGCCTGGTTGGAAAGGACCCATCCTACTATGCGTGCTTAAGTTTTACAGCACCTTAAAGACCACCTGTACCAAATGGAGGTAATAATACCTGGCTGGGAATCCTGGAAGTCACAGGGCCAGGACAACTGAGTAGATTTAAGTGTTCTCCTCAGGCCACATCTTAATATTGAATTAGACCTGTTGTTACATTAACGTGCCTCTGAGTGATTGTGTGTGTGGTCATCAATATATGTAACTGATGGTAATTTATTGTTCCATGCCACATTCAGCACAAGTCTATGAGTATTCTCTATTGTAAGTTGATCAAATTGAAATTGTAACATAGTCTGTGTCAAAGGCAAGGGACCATTTGCAGGTGAGTACGCCCTAGTCATTGCATTACCAGGCACTGATATTTCGCCCTTTTAATTTTTAAGTAATTTGTGTATGTTTTCTCTTCTCCAATTTGTTTTCTCTTCTCCAGTACGTTAATATAGGTTACATCCTAGGCATTCTCATCTGTAGCCCTATTTGGGCAGGTTACTGTTCCCTTCTGACGTGTGCTGGCACTGTAGTTTTAGCAGCAGACGATGTGTTCCTCTTTCCTGGGCCCTGAGCTGAGGCGTATTTTCTCTCTCTTGTCGTTGCACTTCCATTGTCGCACGGCATCTAGGTTGGCCCGCAGTCTGGTACCTCTAACAGCCATATCATGTTGGCTCAAGTTAAGTTGATCGTTTGATAAGGGCCACGGTGGAGCTGTCCAATTAATTTGGAATTCTTAATCTACACAATTGTGAATTTAGTAAGCACCTAAGCATTGAAGTGTGTTCTGTAAACCCCTAAGTTATACCTCACTATAACTGCTCTTTGACTACTCTTTTAAACCTTGTACCAATATTGATACTTCTGGAGCATATTAAGTTGTAAGGCCTTTCACTTATGAATATGAAGTGTTGAGTTTTCCCAAATTACCACAGTCATTAGCTAACTCCACTCATTGTAAAACTTGACTGCTTGTTGCCCTTTGGCTGTGATAGCCACCCGCTGTATTTTACAGCTTATCTTGTATTTTGGGAGCGTGTATGTTTGTAAGGGTCATTCTCAGTGTTTCTGCTGGTGTGTACAAGTTGGGAGCCACATTTAAACTTCATGTCTTCCCAGCTTAGCATGTATTTTGATGGACTGTTTACTTATTTTAGGGTCTTTGTCAACGTCTCTTCTGGTGTGTACTTGTCAGGAGTTACATTTAAATTGCATGCCTTCCAAACCTGGCTTGTGTTTCAGGGAACTGTATATTTTATTGTTTAAGGGATTGCATTAACACCTGTATATCATTAAGTGATTTCCAACAGCCACAGTCAGTGGAGCTACCAATTCTGTATTTTGGATGGGCGTTATCTATTTGTTTAACGTGTTATCCATGCCTGGGACTTGTTAGTACATCTAGTGGCAGTTATTTGTAATTCATTTTACTGGTAAAACTCAGTTTCCTGAACCAGATGACAGCCACACCTAGTTCGTGCGACTTCTTACTTGTGTTTGGGGACTGTATATTCCTGGTTCCAAGCCCTGTTCTTAACGGTGTAAATTGTCAATATTTGTTATTAATCAGTTGATCTTGTTCAAGTTTCTTTGCATTTGCAATTTTTATTGTTAAGCAGTTATATGTTTTCCATGAAACAACAATGACGAAATATGTGGGTCAACTTTCCTTAAAATTATCCCAACCCTGTTGAGGTATCAGTGACTGAATGAAATACGAAGTGACAGGAAATGATATGTTTATTGAAAGACAACACTTACTCTGCTCTGAAGTCACAGTGATTTATGATGGTCCCCCGTACACTACAAACGACGGGACGTAGGCCTTAAGAGGGTGCATCACCTACGTCAGGGCACGCACTGAAGTGCGCATCCATGTTGACCACACGATTGGTAAGGAGTTCTTGCGATAGCGCGTCCCACTCCTCCGCTAGTGTGACTGACAACTGCTGGAGTATCGCTGGTGGATACGGAAACGTTGCAGTACGGCTCCCAACTCACGCCACACGTGCTGGACGAAACTGTAGTCGGGGAAACATGCAGGCCACTTCACTCGCCGCATGTACTCTCTCCTCCACCTGCGCTGTTCGAAGCTGTCACTCGTTGTCATCCACAGAAATTAAGTAAGGGGCTAATGAACACCTGGAATGTCATATTTAGGGAAGGCTTACAGTGGCACAATAACACTGACCGGTGAGTGTAGCGTTTTCAAAAATTTGGAGACCAGTACGCCATGCAAAGTCATGTCCATGGATACAGTACGTTTTCGCGCTTCTCCTCAAATGAGGATTACTACTTACATTTAATCTGCTCTCATCCGAGAAGATCACGTGACGTCACTTCTCGTTGGTCCATCTTTTGTGCTCTGGGTGCCGTAGCGAACGATGTGCGTGTGTGTATGGAACACAGCGTAGTGGTCGGTCGGGTGAAGAAACTACCCCAAAGCTTTAGCCATACTACTTCGGAGCGTCGGCCACGGTGGACGAACGGTTCTAGGCGCTTCAGTCTGGAACCACGCAGCTGCTACGGTCGCAGGTTCGACTCCTGCCTCGCACAGGGATGTGCTTAGGTTATTTAGGTTTAAGTAGTCCTACGTCTAGGGGACTGATGACCTCAGATGCTAAGTCCCATAGTGTTTAGAGCCATTTCAACTAACTGAACCACTTTGGAGCGTGAGATTTCGTGCCTTGGATTTCTGCTGAATGGGGTTCCGACTGCACCCGCTGTCTGACGTGGTTCCCTTTTTGTCAGCTGCACGACGTAACGGTCATCTACTGCTGTAGTTGACCGTGGATGACCGCGTCCTCTGTTTCGTGCAGCAGTACCCGTGCAGTTGGAGAAATGCTGTGAGCTATACAAAAGTTACCGAAAACACTCGTCACACTTCATCTTCTTCCAGTTTCCCAATGGTTCCTCGTACGAACGTTTTCTCTGCACCACGTTCTAATCAAGAACGAAATTGCAGCACATTGTTCCTTCTCACTGATTGACAAACACTGTTCTCTCCCACTCCTTGAACTGCCTCGTGTTTCAGGGCCAAAACGATAATTCCCGACAATTTTCCTGGGTGTACTGCGTGTTCCCATCCTCGCAATATTAGTATATGTCAAGCATTGTCCATCATAATAGTTTTGGTGGCTCAGGTGTTACTCTGTGAGGAGGCATAATGCTGCATGGGAGGACTGCCCTCTAAATCATTGAACACACAGTACACTCACCTGTCAATTCTATTGTGACACTCTACTCCTTCGCCATGCGCAACTTGTCATGGCTTTATTCGGCTCCGGCTTAATGTTTAAGGCTCACAATGCGGGACAGCAAAGAACGACGCAGGTGTACCAGCTCTTGGAATGATATGATATTTTCGCGATTGGACGGGAAAGCACGTTACACCGATTTAAATGCCACCGAGCACTTGGCGGGCACGTTAAGGAGGTGTATTGTAGCACGTCCACACGCAGTAACGACCCTCAAGCCAGTGTATAACGGTCGCAAGTTGGGAAGGGTTTCTGTTTCATATAGTAGAAAGAAGCTCTTGTTTTTGTGATCTGGGCTGTAGGCTTCCGCATCGAAGTCCTTCATGTTTAAAGCAATAGGTATGTTGTAAAGGTTCATCTTAAGAGATAGTGTCACAGAGTCTTATGTTTGTCGATTGTAACCTGGAACAAAGCTTACGAGACTCGTTCAATAAACGATACAGCATTTTTGTACATGCTAAAATGTAGCTTTTGGTGCTTCGAATTTCGTGTTTTTTAGAAGGTATGTTGATTGTCGAACAGTTCCGACAGATATCAGAGCAATAGCGAATCATCAGAGAGGCGTCAAAGCGATACATTTGTTACAAGCAACGTATTGTCTTTTGTATTTGAATTCTTGGTTGCAGTATAGGATTTTTATTTATTTATCGTATGGCAATACAGGCACGTAAGAAACGAACAGACAAATCACTAACATAACAAACGTTAATAACTGCAAACCAACATTACTAATATAACAAAGTTTACGGATTACAAACAAACATCAAGTCTATTAATGTAATCTATCGACTCAGGAGTTGCGAGCAGGAAGTCGTCGGGGCTCCCATTATAGACTCTTCTGGAACACTCTTCAACATTGTGGCTGATGGTCTGACTTTCTCCGCAGTCACACCCCATCTGCCATGACGGGTTGTAATGCTATTTAGAGAGGACCACGTTTTGCGTGGTAGGTCAAAACCAGGTGGCTTTTGTGTGATGCAAGGCATGTTATGATTTTGCCATGCGTTCCATTTTTCAGACCATGCGTTTGTGATACTGAAACCTTCTTGTACACAGTTCCTTGCTGTTGTTGTTGGCGGGTTCCTAGATCGAAGCCTATTAATGTTTGCAGCCTCAATGTCTTGGTGGATTGGCAGGCTTCGATTTTCCGTGATGTTTTTGTATTCACGTACAACGGCGTCAGTACGTCGCAGATGTGGCGACGGTATGTGGCTTGTATTGGGAGCCATTGCGTTGGAGTGGGTTTAATTACTCCAGAAATCATCCAATGAGTGTTACGCAACTGGACATCCACACTTTTTACATGTGGGTTGTTTAGGAAAATCGGAGCACAGTATTCGACAGCCGAGAATACAACTGCTAAAGCAGAGGTGCGGAGAGTGGAGACCGTTGCTCCCCAGGTAGTACCACAGAGCTTTTGAATAATGTTGTTTCTTATCTTTAATTTTTCGGCAGTCTTGGTTAGGTGTTCTTTAAAAGATAGTGTTCTGTCCAGCGTCATGCCCAAGTACTTCAGAGTTTTACTATGCCTCAGAACGGTGTTTTCAAATTGAATGTTGAGTTCCTTTCCAGCGAGTTTGTTGTTGAGATGGAAGCAACTAACCTCTTTTGGGAAGCATTTGGTTGAAGTGTCCACTTACGGAAATATTCACCCATTATCTTCAGGTCTTTCGTTAGGATATCCTCAGATGCTTCAATTGTTCTACATCTTGTAGCGAGGGCCCAATCGTCAGCATACCCAAAATTTCTTGATTGTGTTTCCGGCAGGTCTGCAATATAGAGGCTAAACAGCAGTGGTGCAAGCACTGGTCCTTGAGGTAAGCCATTCTTTAGATTTTTGATTGAGCTGTTGTCAGTGTCCATACTTATTTGAAACACCTTATCATTGAGCATGCTGTCTATTAATCGTGCTATAGATTTGCAAGGACTTACTCGAAGAATTTTGTACATGATGCCTTCTCTGCACACAGTGTCGTAAGCTGCTGAGAGGTCAATAAAGGCGACTGATGTTTTCAATTTTCTCTGGAATCGAGCCTCAATGTAAGTAGTGAGTGAGAACACCTGGTCAGCACAACTTCTTCCTGGCCGTAAGCCTGCCTGTTTAACTGGGATCACCCTGAACAATTCTGGGCTAATTCTGTTATATATAAGCCTCCCTAGTAATTTGTAAATTACAGACAGCACGGCAATTGGTCTGTAGCTTTCTGGGTTGTCAGCTGGCTTCCCTGGCTTTGGAACAGCTATTACCTTAGATCGTTTGAGTTCTTGTGGGATACTACCTGTTTGCATTATGTTTGTGAAAAATTGAGCCAGACATACTTTTGTATACTTGCTACAGTTTATTATTATTTCAGGGTGAACGTTGTCGAAACCTGGTGCCTTTGTTGGTTTGACATCTTTCAGAGCTTTTTCTATGTCTTCGCAGTACAGCAGTCCGTAGTGAACACCCATAAACGTTTGCATGGAGAGTGTAGTAAAAATGTAGTTGTCAGTAGTACGGCTGGGCATTGGATAAAGATATTTAAAGCTACAAGTAGTACGGAAACTGAATTTTATGGTCGACCGGGTTCGTGACGTATTCTCACAGCGTCACCCATCCTAAAACCCAGATCTGTGGCCAGCGCCGGCAAGGGTGGCCGAGCGGTTCTAGGCGCTACGGTCTGGAACCGCACGACCGCAACGGTGGCAGGTTCGAATCCTGCCTCGGGCATGGATGTGTGTGATATCCTTAGGTTAGTTAGGTTTAAGTTGTTTTAAGTTCTAGGGGACTGATGACCTCAGCTCTTAAGTCCCATAGTGATCACAGCAATTTTTTTTTTGTTGACGGGGGGACTTCCAATCGTTTGGGATTCTTAAGGGTTGTCTACGTGGGTCACACTCTAAACACGATTAGAGCTTCATTTATGCAGTCAAAACGTGACTTCGAGCACAGGAGAACAGCTTTTCCCAAGAGGGAATACATGCTACTTCACAACGCTGGCGCAAAGCTAAAGAACATGAAGAAATGTTGACTGAGGTTGTCATTAATCTCTAATTTTTACCATAAAAATTTTCTCAGAAAAAAATTGTGAGCCAATAACTACTCTGCGACGCTCTGCTGTTATATCGAGACATCGTATTATGATTATAGTGAGTCTCATATCGTCCACTGATGGAACACAACATCACTCCCTTCCTCGATGAAACATAAGGTCCTGGCTTTGCGGCACCACTACAGTGTGTATCAGTAAATTATGGTCCACAGTTTAACCCATTTATTACACAAGTCTCTGCTGAGGAAAGTTCGTAGGCAGCAGGCTGTTAGATGCATTGAAGTTAGGCACATTACTTAAGTGTGTTGCATGCCGTGAATATTTAACGCCAGTTTCAGCGCGCCAATCTTGTTTCGCATCACGGCCAGATGGCTTGGTAAGCCGATGAAGTAGATTCGGTGCCACAGGAGCGAAAGACTTCCTCAAGAATGTACCGGCGGTGCGTTTCTCTCGCTCACGGGTCCCTGATTACGGAAGCGTGGCCCGCAGACGGTCTTTTCTATTATACGGCTATAAGGTGGGCGGAGCGACGGAGTGGAGGGGGCGTGCCGCCGGAAGGATGTGCTGGTAGTGGGAGGGGTAGCGGTGGTGGAGGGGGGGTGAAGAAGACGCCCGTGGCTCCCCATGATTACAAGAGAGACGCTCCAGGCGGGGATAAAAAGCTTTGGCGGCGTGACTCTGGAAGCTAACAGCTTTATTATCCCGCAGGACCTGGAACTTTTGTGTCTGTGCGTGTGCGCGCGCGCGTGCGTATAGGTGGATGAATGTGTGAGAGACAGAAGGAAAGAGAGGAGAGGCAAGGAACCAACTCAGAGGTGTGGAAGAATACGCAGTGCATTCGTAATGCAGAGGCACTCGAATGTCTCCCTCTTTCGGTGTAAAGTGCTTACAGGTTGTAACTACACGGCCCGGTCGCGTTACTATTATCACCGCCTACGATCGACGTCAAGGGGCAGTAACCACCCACACACGGCAGGTGGCAGCACTAACAGTGGGGTGAGTACAAAGAGTGTCGTGGGGATGCGGGAAACAGTGCAGTTCTTGTCCTATTGCGGAAAAGGAGTGATTTATCTGACGTCTAAAAGGGCATACTGATTACCTTTCGGGCCAAGAGTGGAAGCATTCCCGAAACTGCCAAGTGTGTAAACGGTTCGCATGCTGCGGTTGTTAAAGTGTGCCATGCATGAGAAACTGACGCTATCCAAAATTGGAACTGGGCAACTGTGGCGCGCCGCGGTCCTTTAAATCTCAGGGGCGAATGACATCTGTGATAATGTCTATGGTCACACAGATGTGCAACTGTTGGGCAACTGACAGTCAGATGAACAAAGACGCTACTAACAGTGTCTTTCCAACTACCGTTCAGCATAAATGGAGTGGCTACAGGTGGCCTTCTCTGGTAAATCACGTTTTATGCTCCAACGGGCAGATGGCTGTTGACAACTATGGCATGAAACGTCTCAAATCAAACAAACTTACAAAATTCGTCGGAAGGATCCTGGCCAGAAGGCATTTCCTCGTTGATCTCGCTATTCTGAAAGGCACAATGAATCAACACAAGTATGCGCCTATCCTTGAGGACCTCGACCACCTCTAAAAGTAGTTTCCTCCCTTCGGCACGGTGGCATATACCAGTAGGCCAATGCGACTTTTCATACAGATCTTAGTCCACGTGCATGGCTCGAAGAGCACCAGTAAGAGCTTTCCGTACTGCTTTGGCTATCAAACCGCCCGAATTGAAACCACAATCGGAAAACTGTGGTTTCTTCTCGGGCGGACTGCTCATGCCATGGATACTCCTTCGAGAAACATAATGCACCTCCGCGGCACTGAAGACGGCATGGCTAAACATATCTGCCAGTACCATCACGAACCTCATTGAATATCTTTCGACACACCTCACAGCAATCTGTTCTGCAAAAGGTGATTGACATTTATGTCACTGGACAATGTATTTATTATTTAACGTATGTGATTTCAGGAATGTCGTGGGACTAGTTAACTGAAACTTTATTTCGCAGTACATGTAATGTTTGGATAAGTAGGAACAATCTACTGACGCTTACAATTCTGATCTGTCTGTACTTTGGAGTGTGTGCCCATTGCAATGGGCTTTAACTGTGGACGGTTGTACGAGAGCTACACTTTCACTCCAACAATCTAACTCTTTTGTAGTTAAGACTGGAAAAAGCAGTACACGCTAAATTTATATCGAATAGTAAAATTGATTGGCGACCCTCAAATGGCCCGAAGCTGAAAAATAGTACATGCGTCTGTTAACTCGGTTTAAAGGTGGTACATTCATCGCCATCTACGCCTCTTTCTTGTTAAAAGAGAAATGGTGAAACATCAAAGCTATTGCAGCAACCTTAAGTAACTCTCTGAATAAAGGTTTCCAACTCGATAGCTGCAGGCTAGGTGTGGAATGACCCTGCTTCGATTCCCGGTATTTCCTTTAACTGTTTTGACGTGTGAAGGACTTGATCAATTTCCAATCAGCCTCTTGAGGCCGAGTGAGGAGTTGCTTGAATGAGAGAAAGAGTGAACCCTCTACTGGCGATAACGACTGGAGCAACTGGCGATATGCTCATCACACGTCTCACATCATAGGTGACTCTTCGGACTGCCTTGTAGCCAGCAGTCAGTAAGTCAAACGGAACAGAGCTAAAACGTAACCCCTGAGCAGTATGTAAAATTCCTCAAAGAATATATGCCAGAAAAAGGAATATTATGATGTCGTTAATAACGTGTACAACTTGGTCACTTGAGCTAAGAAAATATACATTGATCAGCAAGCACATCGTGACCATCGACCTACTACCGTTATAAACCCGTCTACACGAGGAATAATTAGTAGTCATACACCCGCACGGTGCATGTAGTATCAATGAGCGTGCTGTCCGTGTGTGAAATGGAAAAGGCGAGCATTCTATCTGAGTTTGACCGGGGGCTATTATGATGGCCCAGAGGATCGCCACGAGCTTTTCGGAAATTGCACGGCTTGATGCATGTTCGAGGAGTCCTGTGATGAGTGTCTTCAGCACGTGGCGAAACCAAGGGGAAACCATGTCCAGATAACATGGGGTTGGGCAGTCATCCCTCATCACAGATGTCGGACGACGTTGGCTGCGAAGACTTATAGAACAGGACAGGCGGCGAACTGTGTAGGAACTAACATCAGACTTTAAGGGGCTCCGGAAAGGCTCAAAATCATGAAAGGTTCAATTTTTACTTTTTTGCGTTTTCTGAATCTGCAGACTATTACCTTTTAATAGATATATAATTTATTCAATTCCGAAGACTACAACTATTTTTAATTTTTTTTTTTTTGAAATGTGTTCTACATGGGCGTGACCCACTGTGGCGCTGTTAAACTGCTGTCAAATGGTGTTATTATTAACGTCCGTGTTCATCAGGTACATTTTAGTGATGTGAGATAAAGTATGTGTTGTGGCTAACCTGTGATGGTTCAATATATATCGCTGGTGTGATTGTCGATTGTTTCATGTTTATGTACTCTGTCGTTATCTCGAAAATATTCGTAATTAATTTTGTTTCTTGAGTCTCTGTTTTGTTGAAGTATAATAATGAGTAAAAGTAAAGTTGCTGTTGCGACTTTCAATGATGGCAACATTTTAAGGTGCAAGGTATTTAGACATATGAGAATGAAGATAGGTTCTAATATGGTACGAGCGATGCTTGCTTTAGACAAGGAACGCCTTCGGGCTGCAGACAAGGCTGTAAAGAGTCTAGAAATACAAGCAAGAGTAAACAGGAGGAGGAACAAGAGGAAGCTGGAGGAGGAGTTTGCAGAGGATGAAGATAATCCATCCTATTGACCTGGAATGCACTAAAAAGTTAATCCAATCTTTGTCGCTCCATTCCCAAAACTTTTATTTTCTCATACTAATTACATGTTTTCTAAGGATCTTCCAAACATATTTGTTTCAAACTTTCAGTAAATGTTACACAGTACCTTCTGCATAATTTAACACAGCCTTTTTCCAAAAAACTGTATATTTTTGAATATATAAATAAAATATTGCAAAAAATGTTGTGGATTTTCATTACAATTGAAAAAAATCATCTTTAATAACTGAACTAAAATTTTGTAAAATCCCTGTGTTAAGTTGTAGCCCATATTCCAATAAATAATCTGTAAAAAGTTCCACTTCTTACCTCAAATACTTTGTGAGGAAAGATGTAATTTATAAGCGTTATTTTAATATTGCAAGTATAGGGCGTTCCGGAGCCCCTTAATGATGAGCAGGGCACAAGTGTGTCGGAACACACAGAGCACTGTACACTCCTAACGATGGGCCTCCGCAGCCGACGACCCATGCATGTGCCAATGTGGCAATGTTAACACGACGACATCAGGTACTACGCCTGAAATGGTCTCGTGACCATCGGCTCTGGAAGCTGGTGCAATGACAGAGCGTTGCATGACCCGACAACTTCTTCATCAAACCGACGGTACGGGGCGAATCTGTCGTCTCATGAGTCCAGTGGAGCTGGAGCAAGGTACCACGACGCTCAACGACTATCGTACACTTGTTTCAGGCTACATACACCCCTTCGTGACGATAGTGTTTCCCAAATCAGTGGCAGGTTTCAACAAGACAGTGGACCATGTCACAAGACCAATAGTCTGATGAAGTGGTTCGAGGAACGGAATGGGGAGTTTCAGTAGATGTTCTAGCTCCCAACTATCCAGATCTGAACCCGATCGTTCACACCTGGTATGTGATCGATCGTGGTGGCACAGCTCATCACCCCCTCTTCGAAATTTACAGGAATCAGGTGGCTTGTGTATGCAGATATGTTGCTAACTCCATTCAGCGGCCTAGCAAGACCTCATTGCTTCCATGCCACGATGCCTCGCTGTGTTACCTGTGCCAAATGTGGACATACCGGCTATAAGGTAGATGGGCATAAGGTTTTACACCTTCCAGCACCCCTGCGTAAAGCAAATTGTTTGTAAGTATCGCATGTTGTGGGAGTGTTATCTTGGATGAATCTGACACTTCTGTCAGTAATTGCGCATCCTTTGTAACCCTCAGGTTATTGCTTTAACGTCGAAATTTGTTGTTAGGGAAGACAACAGCAATAGAAACTGTCCTGAAGAAATCTTTTATATCAAGAGACACAAAAGGCAAGAAATCTATTTTCGCAAGGAAATAAAAATTATTTTCCATCTCTTCGGTCGTCATTTATCTTCTTCTTCGGCGTCTTCGTCTTCATCATCTTCTTCTTCATCTTTCTCTTATTCACCTACGTCTGTTTGGAGCAACATCTCCACCATATCGCTTTATTAGCTGTTTGAACATGAGCAAATAAATATAAAGCCACAATTTCGGAATCTAAATACTAAAGATGGTTGGAATGTTTCTTTTGCAGCGGATTTACTGATTTCTTGATCAAAATTGTGATAATTTATCAGTTGTCCCATCAATAGAGAGGTTGTAACTTACAATCGAGCAAGAAATTTGCATATTCATATTAAAGAGTTTTTCTTCCAATGAGACCGCTACAATTAATTGTAGAATTCACATGTCGTAAATGCGAAAGCCGACATTGTCGTCCATCTAGTATGACTTCCAGGTGTTTGTATAGTAAAGGAAATTCTGTTCTTTCCAGTGACGGTAGTTTAGTAATCTCGCTTCTGTTTCTGTGTGGAATCAGCATGTTCATCAAGGTCAAGAATGAGTGAGCGGACGTCTTCAGATACTTCTTTACTGCCACTAACTTAAACATATCTGACCGTTATCTTCCAGGGTTCTATAAATGTTTTGAAAAGCTACACGTCTGAACGCCGGCCAGGGTGGCCGAGCGGTTCTAGGCGATACAGCCTGGGACCGTGTGACTGCTACGGTCGCAGGTTCGAATCCAGCCTCGGGTTAGTTAGGTTTAAGTAGTTCTAAGTTCTACGGGACTGATGATCTCAGATGTTAAGTCCCATAGTGCTGAGAGCAATTTTCACGTCTGAACTGGAAGTTGCATAATCAGTGAATGGAAAAAACTCTGCAGGACTAAAAAAAGCCGGCCACGGTGGTCTCGCGGTTCTAGTCGCGCAGTCCGGAACCGTGCGACTGCTACGGTCGCAGGTTCGAATCCTGCCTCGGGCATGGATGAGTGTGATATCCTTAGGTTAGTTAGGTTTAAGTAGTTCTAAGTTCTAGGGGACTGATGACCACAGCTGTTAAGTCCCATTGTGCTCAGAGCCATTTGAACCATTTGACTAACAAAAACTTAGCTAGCTGATCTCGAAGGAGAAGAACTCGTTTCGAAATGAGGACGAAAGAGTGTTACACAGGGCTCCAAAAGCACATAATCTCTCTCTTCTTTATCAGCCATTATTGTGTTAAAAGGACAGACAAGTTGGGGTGTGTGTCTTGCATTGGACCGGCACCTCTGTCATGGATAAAGGGTGGAGGGGTTCGCTAATGGTAGCTCGTCTACCGGTCCTGGAGCTCCTAGGTTCGGTGTGATTTCCATCAAGAACCTGGCCTTCTTCGACGGCCACTTGAGCGACAATTTCCGCCGTTGCTTTCCCGACAAATGCCGTCCACGTTCCTGGAAGGAGGATTTACCTTTCGTGCTTCACTCCCTAACAGACCCAACTGCCACACTCTGGTCTAAGGATCTGGCCCTCCTCAGGTGCCCGGACAAGTCATCCACACGTTCAGGGACCTAGACCCATTTAGCCTAACTAGGGAAACGTCACCGCGCCCTGACTTGGCAGATCATGCCTCGGGACTCCAGAGGCACAGCGAGAACCTTCGACTGCTGGAGCCCAGATTCCACCCTGGCAAACGATGTAATCGAAACCGATGCATAGAATGGGCGGCGCACCGGGGCACCTCTACATTTTGGTAGCCGGACTGAGTACAGCTTAACATCTGCAAGGGTGGCAGGGGCACTTCGGAAGAGAAGGCTGTATGCCCCCTTTCGCCAAGAGTCCCCAAGCACCACCTTAAGACCAGCCGGCGGACGCCTATCCGGCCTCGTTGTTGCTCCCGTTTATTAACAACATACGCAAGCAATGTCAACGCACCATATGGATGCTCCAAAAGGCAGAATCACCCGGAAACGACCAGCCGTTCAAAATGGCTCAAATGGCTCTGAGCACTATGGGATTTAACATCTGAGGTCATCAGTCCCCTAGAACTTAGAACTACTTGAACCTAACTAAGGACATCACAGACATCAATGCCCGAACCTGCGACCGTAGTGGTCGCTCGGTTCCAGACGTTAGCGCCTAGAACCGCTCGGCCACCCCGGCCGGCCGACCAGCCGTCCACGTACACGCGGTGTGAGGCACCCGCGAACGAAAACATTTAAAAATCCGTTAAATCTCATTTCAGAAAGCGAGTAATCTGAACACACAATTACCAGTCGCGTGGGTTTCTGAATACACGTTTTACACTGCTAGCGGCATCTTCTGACTATCCCCGTCCTGCTGGTACCGGTGGAGTAGCGTCTAAATCAGCGGAAAACTTCTCCAATTGGGGTCAAGAAATGCGAATATGTTCCTGATTATTTAAAAGACTCTGGGTCACCAGTTGCCTCATTCTCCATTCGTCAGCACCTTTAAAAATAACCGAAAATTTAGATACGCCAACATATTACATGCTACTCACCTAAAACACCGATGAGCTCCCCTAACTGTAATCCACTCATACACATTAGTCCTTCGCAGTAAGTCGGTCGTAGCTGCCCTTCCTCACTCACTCATTCACCACAACTTATCCTCATTATCTCTTTGTGTCTCTCTGTTATTCTCTTCTGTGTCACAGCCACGATCTAATTCGTTCTGTCCTACGGGTATTGTCTGCTCTCACTGTCTCTGTCTCACCCTTCCTCTCAATTACTGCTAATATCTCACCCCTTCCTTCTAACTGCCCCTGTCTCTTCTCAGTCTCACAATCGTTATCCTTGTTGTCATTGTCATATACGCTGTTTCTCATTATCACTCACTCTCACCCATTTCCAGTTTCTCTCCGTCCCCCGCCCCTTCGCCGCTCCGAACTTGCACTGTCTCCTTCGCTCTGTCCCTCTTTTCCTAACACTGTTCTGTCACTGTCAGCTATTTTACACTGACTCTGTGTCCTTCTCTTTCTCTCACACTGCCATTGTCTCTTTCGTTCTATTGAGAAAAATTTTAAAGGTTCTGCCGAAGATATTGTAAAATAGCTGGTACCCCACCTTTCAGTCAGAGTTTTTTTTATTAAAAAGAGACAATTTCGCGTTTTTTGTGCTTCAACAGGAGAATTCTTCTGTTGGCTACCTTCTTTTCCTTTTCGCAGCTTGTATAACTCATATGAACAGAAAGTGTTCGTCAGGAAAATTTAAGTAGTTTAACTATATGAGTTTGAAATAAATCAGAAATAATTTAACGCCTCAGACCGGACAATTCATGTAAAAAAATGCATGTTATTCACTAATGTAGCGGAAACTCTCTACAGTACATTTCTCCGTGCTAAACTACATCTTCGCCTCACACCAAATTTTATGTCAGTATCTTAAGTTTACAAGTAGCGTAACTTTCAACCGCTGCATCTCGGAAACGGATAAAAATACAAAGAAAATTTTCAATGTTGTTCGAGACTGGTATTTTAGGAATTAATCATCATAATTACAACTATTTTCTCTGCATATCCGTTTCGGGATCCGCGGCTGGATTTTTGTACTGAATGAAACAAGTTTTTGGGGTGTTTCTAGATTACGGATAAAGATTTTTGGAACAGGTGGCTGTTCTAGTTAAACGTCTAGAGACTGTACCGATAAAATCTGAGCCATTTTCTGTGGTTATTTATTACTTAGTGTGGTGTCACCGCCAGACACCACACTTGCTAGGTGGTAGCTTTAAATCGGCCGCGGTCCATTAGTACATGTCGGACCCACGTGTCGCCACTGTCAGTAATTGCAGACCGAGAGCCACCACACGGCAGGTCTAGAGAGACTGACTAGCACTCGCCCCAGTTGTACGACGACTTTGCTAGCGACTACACTGACGAAGCCTTTCTCTGATTTGCCGAGAGATAGTTAGAATAGCCTTCAGCTACGTCCATGGCTACGACCTAACACGGCGCCATTAACCATTTCTATAGAGAGTCTCAGTTGTATCATCAAGAACGCTGTATACAAATGATGGATTAAAAGTTAAGTATTTCAGCAGCTACGTACTTTTCATTGTAGCATTCATTAAGTATCCTGTTCCAGACCTCACGCCCGTCTGCGTTAGATTATAGCGTGCATTTCGGCCTCCTCTATCTACAAGGTGTTGGCACATTTGCCAACACATCACTTAGAATTCGCCCGATACCGGATTTTATGTGTACAAGTAGAAGAACTTTGAATCTTTGTTTCTTGAAAAGGGATAACGTCATCAAGAAAATTTTCATAACTTTTCGAGACCGGGATGTTAATTATATCGTAAAAGTTTCACCCATTAGCTGTGCATAGTTGTCTTTGAGTCCTCGACTGGAATTTGGTCCGCTGGTGACGGCGAAAATATAGTAAAAAACAATTTTCTTGTGATTTTTCAAGGAACCGCTGTCTACCACATCAAATATAAGGTAAACCAACCTATGTACTTCAGTTGCCTAATCAGGAAGAACTGTGTAATAATCATATTTTGACCTTGTACTGTAGCGTAGTGACACGAAAACGATCCTGCCTGTTAGGAAATACAAATAGTTGACAGCGCAAGGGCTATCCAAGACACTTGACGCTACCCATTTATTGTAATATAACTTGAGTTATGAGCAACGGAAAATCCAGTTTTTATGCGTGCATACATATCGGTAACAAAGACGCAGGACTGACTATCAATGAACGTCAGAGAAGATTGTGGAGTTGGCAACAGTTAACACTGATCCTAAGCTGCACTCGGTTTTTCCAACGGTGAGAAAGGCGTTGTAGCTCTGCCTGAGGGTTAGCAGCAATAGTGTTCCCCGTGTTCTGCTGCAGCTCTTCGAATGTATTAGAATTGCATGAGTACACGTGACCCTTCAGTATGGCCCATACCTAAAACAAAGGGGGAGAGAGCGGCCGAGATGGCAAGGATATCGCACTGCCTCTGCGGACTGTCCTCTCCTCATGAAACATCACATTGTATTCGTGATATGGCAGTTAACGCAGAGTGTGCTGTTGCTTTGTCTTGCTGAAAACATCCATATAGTCGTTCATTTTCAGTGGGCTGATCCACGTATGGAATAACCAGTTTCTTGAAGTACAATTTAGCATGAACAGTATGATGGATGTTGCGGACACCATATATTGCGCACCAAACACCATTCTTGAGATTATGTGACAGCTCTTCGTTGTAATGGCTGGGATATTATAATGCCTTATGGTGTACGTTCTGTGAGTTCACATACACTGATACGATGAACCGAGCCTCATCTCCTGATTCCGCTTGACTCAGATACCACTGGCAGAAGTCAACGCGCAAAGTTCGTCTGGACACCTTATCTAAAAAAAATATATATCTGTGATGGGCCGTTCTCACGCTCACTAATGAGCATCAGTCCGGAGTGAGTTTAATAAAAATTCCTCGAGTTTAGTTTTATTTTCGCCATGCTGTACTTCCTGAAAGTTAAATTTCAGCTCTCCAACCACTCCATGTGATCTCCGTAAAAGCCCTAAGTGTTACTTACTTTTGTATTACTGTGTTTAAAAGCTGCCGTAAAACAATATGATTAGACTCTCACTCCGGCTGGCACTTCAGGTCATCGACAGTAATTTACCATTTGAAATGTTCATAAGATGTCGTGTAGCACATAATGAGAGTCCACGAATCATATAATGTGATTTTTGAACACGGGCAACAGCTTCTGCTCGAAAACAACACATGATACAGCAGCAAAAAACTTGTGAGACTTTCATTGAATTCCGACAGAAACAAACATTGATGATTCTTTCAATGCATACAATTACCATCAATGCGAAACTACACGACTATCAAGACTGATAAAATGATACGTGGCATACGCTAGTCACACGCCAGGAAGAACTTTTCAAGAGATATCCTTTTACAATTCGCCCTGAGATGTTCGAAAAGGGAGGTGTATATAGAAAGTTACAGTACTAATAAAGAACTGTAAATTTCTACACACCATTGGTATGGTCTATGTACACCTCCGCAGTACCAAGCAATGGACGCGATGGCCTGAAACCGCTGATATAACGCCACTGAGTTTCAAAAATTTCTTACATCAGTAATATAGAATTTAGCAAACGTTGCATTAGTCTCGAAATGCACGCATTACAAAGTTTAAAACAAAAACATTTGTCCTGCTTCGCAGAAATAATACTTTCCTGCTACTAAACTTTGAATCTTACGAGCAATAAAGAACATTAATCTCTTGCTAAAAGATTTGAACATAGTATTTTTGCAACACTATTCTCTGACGCTAAGAGCATGTCCTCAAGAGCTACTGTTTATTGCTGTGGATGTGGACGTTACAGACAGAACGGAACAGCTGGCCGTTCGTCGTGTTAAAGATGTGGGTAACTTACAGTCCTCTCACCTACCCAGTTCAAAAAGACACGTGATTTTGTAAAGACAGGCTGCACCACAGAGGCCATGATTCCTTTCTACATAACCTACAACTAACTCTCTGCCGGCCGCGGTGGCCGTGCGGTTCTAGGCGCTTCAGTCAGAACCTCGCGGCTGCTACAGTCGCAAGTTCGAATCCTGCCTCGTGCATGGATGTGTGTGATGTCCTTAAGTTGGTTAGGTTTAAGTAGTTCTAAGTTCTAGAGGACTGATGGCCTCAGATGTTAAGTCCCATTGTGCTTAGAGCCATTTCAACTAACTCTCTTCGCGGCAACAGAAAGACAGATAACTTCTTGACTTAATTGGCTCTGGCTCTCAGCACTGTGGGACTTAACATCTTAGGTCATCAGTCCCCTAGAACTTCGAACTACTTAAACCTAACTAACCTGACATCACACAACACCCAGCCATCACGAGGCAGAGAAAATCCCTGACCCCGCCTGGAATCGAACCCGGGAACCCGGGCGTGGGAAGCGAGAACTAGCGTTCTCTGTACAACCTCTGGTTCTTTCAGTTTATCCAGGTTCCATCTTCTTAAATTCCCACCTTTTTGCAGTTTCTTCAGTTTTAATCTACAGTTCATAACCAATAGAATGTGGTCAGAGTCCACATCTGCCACTGGAAATGTCTTACAATTTAAAACCTGGTTCCTAATTCTCTGTCCTACCATTATATAATCTATCTGATATCTTTTAGTATCTCCAGGTTTCTTCCATGCATACAACCTTCTTTCATGATTCTTGAACAAAGTGTTAGCCATGATTAAGTTATGCTCTGAACAAAATTCTACCAGGTGGCTTCCTCTTTCATTTCTCTCTCCCAATCCATATTCACCTACTACGTTAACTTCTCTCCCCTTTCCTACTGTCGAATTCCAGTCACCCATGACTATTAAATTTTCGTCACCCTTCACTACCTGAATAATTACTTTTATCTCGTCATACATTTCATCAATTTCTTCATCATCTGCAGAGATAGTTGGCATATAAACTTGTACTACTGTAGTAGGCATGGGCTTCGTGTCTATCTTGGCCACAATAATGTGTTCACTGTGCTGTTTGTAGTAGCTTACCCGTACTCCTATTTTCTTATTCATTATTGAATCTACTCCTGCATTACCCCTATTTGATTTTGTATTTGTAACCCTGTATTCACCTGACCAATAGTCTTGTACCTCCTGCCACCGAATTTCACTAATTCCTACTATATCTAACTTTAACCTATCCATTTCCATTTTTATATTTTCTAACCTACCTGCCCGATTAAGGGATCTGACATTCCACGCTTCGATCCGTAGAACACCAGTTTTCTTTCTCCTGATAACGACGTCCTCCTGAGTAGTCCCCACCCGGAGATCCGAATGGGGGACTATTTTACCTCCGGAATATTTTACCCAAGAGGACGCCATCATCATTTAATCATACAGTAAAGTTGCATGCCCTCGGGAAAAATTACGGCTTTAGTTTCGCCTTGCTTTCAGCCGTTCGCAGTACCACAACAGCAAGGCCGTTTTGGTTAGTATTACAAGGCCAGATCAGTCAATCATCTAGACTGTTGCCCCAGCAACTACTGAAGAGGCTGCTGACCCTCTTCAAGAACCACACGATTGTCTGGCCTCTCAACAGATACCCCTCCGTTGTGGTAGCACCTACGGTACGGCTATCTGTATCGTTGAGGCACGCAAGCCACGACAAGGTCCATGGTTCATGGGGGGGGGGGGGTAAAGGATATTAAGTCTAACAATTACAAGGTTGTGGGATAGGGAAATATTCTGGAAAACGTATAGCTAATGCTGTCAAGTGTCTTACAAGTGTTCTGTACTTCAGTAGAGTGTTTTTCAGAATCAGAATCGGTGAAGTCTCTGAGCACTGGGAGTGGTGATTCGTTAATGTCGTGTGCTCGTACTTCCCACAGCTGCAGTTTGTTAACTGTAGCTTCAACTTCGTTCTCAATTTGTATTATATTGACATTACTTCCCTGCAAGCCTAAGTCAAATTCGTTGAGAAAGGAGGAAAATCCAACATATTCGCCACATTAAACAACCAATCAAAATCACACAATTTCTTGCTTGCAAAATAATGTGGCTTTTCTGAAAGATACAAGCGCACTTCATCGCGCAGTTCAGAGAAACGACATAGAACTTTCTCTCTAGACAAACAGTGCCGTTAAGTTCGAAAGAAAAGTTGAGGGTCTTCATTGCCAGTTTCTTCATATAGGACTGTGAAAAGACGGAAATTTAGAGAACGTGATTTAATGAAATTAACAGGTTTTGAAACTTCGCCCAAAACTCATTTGAAATTTTCAGGCCTTTTTCTCATTTCTAAAGCTTCTCTGTGTTAAAAGGAATGCGTACACTGCTTCTGAAGCTAAGGTTTTCACTCGATCCATTAGGCCTGTCTTCCAACCTGTAAAAGTGCCCTGACGTACAATTTCGCTTGGAGGAGTACCATATAACAGTCGACCAGCATCAGGCCAGAAATTTAATTAAGTAAGGAAACATTTAAGTTTACTGACATACATGTAATTTGCAATTTCTTTTTCATTTAGTAGATGAAAAATTACTTCTTGCATAACAGCTGTGAATTACATTTTATTACAACACATTTCAAATTTTAGGCCACCCGGATTCCCATGGATCCACGGACTCCCAGGGGTCAACGGATCTCACTTTGTGAAACACCGGCCTAACGCTTATGATCAGAGTCTATGCCTCACATTTCTCCAGCCGCTACTATCTGTGTCGACTACGTTTACATTCTCGGCCTGCACAGACGCTGTTTATGATGCTTCGCAGTCGAAATATCAAGACAGGATATGAAATAGTTACGGCCGCGTTCTTGAACTTCATAAATCATAAAATACTCCCTGAAAACGTGGAGATCCTTTACAGCTTACTTACGACCAGCTGGGTTCAGAATGTACACTCCTCATCAAGTACAATACCTATGTCATAACTTATGCAGTGTATGCAGACTGAAGCAACGAATGACAAATTCCTCCGAGGCTGGGATGTGAACGCGGATCTCCTGCAGACTAAGCAACTGCGCCGACCAGGACGCCACTGTGGCAGAGTGGCTTTGCACAGCTGCACGGACAGCCCTAGCATGCCCCCTCCTCAATCGGAAATCCCGTCATGCCTCAGCACACTTGGTATTCCCACAACGTCCAACAGCACTTTATTGAAATTGCATACTTAGACACAAAATATACCGCCTCAAAGGAAACACAGGCTTTCTAATCGAATGAAATTATGTTACTCCAGAGAGCTTGTGAAAATTCAAACATCTTTGTGTATACAGCGTGGTCTATTGATAATGACTGGGCCAAATATCTCACGAAATAAACATCAAACGTAAAGTGTGATTCTTGAGTTTCTCCCGGCGTATTTGATAATCAAAATATCCACGGGTATGCTGCCGGTCTATAGTGTCCAACGGGCACAATTTTTCGGCGATCAAACATGTCGCCATCATCAGGTGAACTGACGGACTGAGCTCCTGTGAACGTGCCGGCACGGAGATCCGTACGCTATGGCTGCTCAGAGGGAACTGGGTTCGGTCGCGGCGGCGGCCGATTTAAATACCCTCCGCCCGCGGCGCGCTCCCTCCGCCGTCCGCGCCCAGCGCCACGGTCGCGCGGTGGAACAGATTGCGACGGCGTCTGAGATGACGTCGGTGTGATGGCTCTGTCCGCCGTGGTCGTCACAACTATACGTCTGCTCGATTTACTCTTGATTAACCCGATCGCTGGTTCCCAAGCCTTGCTAAGATTATAGCCACAGTCCCGGTTTATGAGGTCGTCATTGGTGCGAATTTCGATGGCCTCTCTAACAACGCTGTCCCAGTATCTCGACGTCTGTACCAGAATCCCCGTGCGGTCATACTCCATGGCGTGATTTTCCGACAAACAATGTTCAGCGACCGCCGACTTGCTCGGATACATCAGTCGAGTGTGCCTCTGGTGTTCACGGCATCGATCCTCGACGGTACGCATCGTCTGACCAATATACGACTTGCCACATTGACACGGAATCTGGTACACGCCGGCCTTCCTCAAACCGAGGTCATCTTTGGCGCTCCCCACCAGTGCACGAGTTTTATTTGGAGGACAAAACACAGTTCCGACCCGGTGTTTCTTCAGAATGCGGGCGATTTTCCCCGAGAGTGCGCCTGTGTATGGAATAAATGCAGTGCCTACCTCCTCCCTCGTGACTTCATCCATCTCAACAGGTTGTGCTGCAGTGGTTGGGCGGAGCGCACGTTGAATCTGCCACTCTGAGTACCCATTTTTTCGAAATACAGTTCTCAGATGTTCCAATTCCTGGGGTTGACTCTCTGCGTCAGAGATAGGGCGCGCCCTATGTACTAGAGTTTTAAGTACCCCATTCCTCTGTGAAGGGTGATGGCAGCTGTCTGCATGCAAATACAGATCAGTGTGCGTAGCCTTTCGATACACCCCATGACCTAGGGTGCCGTCAGCCCTTCTCTTGACCAAGACGTCAAGGAAAGGTAATTTACCCTCCGTTTCAGTCTCCATAGTGAATTTGATGTTGGGGTGTATGGAGTTTAGATGTGTAAGGAAGTCAAGGAGTTTATCCATACCATGTGGCCAGATGACGAACGTGTCGTCCACGTAACGGAAAAAGCATGTAGGTTTCCATACGGATGACGACAGGGCTTCCTCCTCGAAGTTCTCCATGTACAAATTCGCTACCACCGGTGAGAGTGGGCTACCCATGGCGACTCCCTCCGTTTGTTCGTAGTATTCTCCATTAAAAAGAAAATACGTGGAAGTCAAGACATGCCTAAAAAGTTCAGTGGTCTTCTCATCAAACTTCTGACTAATCAATTCTAGTGACTCTCGCAGGGGTACCCTCGTAAACAAGGAAACGACATCAAAACTCACCATGATATCTGACTCATCCAACCTGAAGCTATCAAGGCGTTTAACAAAATCCACGGAATTACGGATGTGATGAGGGCATTTACCCACATAAGGACTTAATATTCCCGTCAGGTATTTGGCCAACAAATATGTAGGTGCCCTGATGTTGCTGACAATGGGGCGTAATGGTACCCCCTCTTTGTGAACCTTCGGGAGTCCATATAGTCTAGGCGGTACCGGACCTTGGGGTAACAATTTCTTAGCGTCACCCTCCGGTAAATCTGCGTCTTTGAGAAGCGCCCTCGTCTTGTTCTCCACCTTCTTTGTAGGGTCAACGCTGATCTTCCGGTAGGAATCGTCATTTAGCAGGCTCTGCATCTTATCAGTGTAGTCCTTATGGGAGACAACAACTGTAGCATTGCCTTTGTCAGCAGGTAAGACAACAATTCCAGAGCGCTCCCTCAGATCACGAATGGCCGCCCTCTCTTTACTGCTGATATTTGCCTTCATCGGCTTGGATTTCGTCAACGCACGACAAGTTTCACGACGTATTTCCTCGGCTGATTCTGGCGGAAGTCGAGCTGCAACCTGTTCAACAGCACTAACAATTTCTGCGACCGGAGTGAACTTGGGGGTGGGAGCGAAGTTGAGACCTCTCTGCAAAACCGAGACCGCATCATCACTCAACACCATGCCACTCAAATTGATGACAGTCTTGCACGGAACCTGCAGGAATGGTTTGTCAAGGAGACGTGAGAACTTAGCTGTTTGACGTCCTGTAGCCTTCTTATGGGCGGAATCAGCTGACACCCAGGTGACACCATCAATCCAATCCCAGGAACAAGAAGTGAACTTACTAGCCAGTTGCAAATGTAGTTTGAGTAATTCCTGTGAGATAAACTCAAGGCTCCGGCGGGTGAATTGCACTCTCTCACGTACCAATGCGAGGCTGGCTCGTTTCTTGATTCTTTTAGCTGCTGCAGAATCGATGTGATGCATAACATTAGCAAAATTTGGAACAACATTCTCGGAACGACATCTCTTTAGAAAGGCAAGAGTACTTAGCAAACGACATCTACGGTGGCGCAACTTTTCAAATTTCTTCATGCTGCGATACATCTCCTCCCCGTAAAGGTGTATGATGTGATTCTTGAGTTTCTCCCGGCGTATTTGATAATCAAAATATCCACGGGTATGCTGCCGGTCTATAGTGTCCAACGGGCACAATATTTCGGCGATCAAACATGTCGCCATCATCAGGTGAACTGACGGACTGAGCTCCTGTGAACGTGCCGGCACGGAGATCCGTACGCTATGGCTGCTCAGAGGGAACTGGGTTCGGTCGCGGCGGCGGCCGATTTAAATACCCTCCGCCCGCGGCGCGCTCCCTCCGCCGTCCGCGCCCAGCGCCACGGTCGCGCGGTGGAACAGATTGCGACGGCGTTTGAGATGACGTCGGTGTGATGGCTCTGTCCGCCGTGGTCGTCACAACTATACGTCTGCTCGATTTACTCTTGATTAACCCGATCGCTGGTTCCCAAGCCTTGCTAAGATTATAGCCACAGTCCCGGTTTATGAGGTCGTCATTGGTGCGAATTTCGATGGCCTCTCTAACAACGCTGTCCCAGTATCTCGACGTCTGTACCAGAATCCTCGTGCGGTCATACTCCATGGCGTGATTTTCCGACAAACAATGTTCAGCGACCGCCGACTTGCTCGGATACATCAGTCGAGTGTGCCCCTGGTGTTCACGGCATCGATCCTCGACGGTACGCATCGTCTGACCAATATACGACTTGCCACATTGACACGGAATCTGGTACACGCCGGCCTTCCTCAAACCGAGGTCATCTTTGGCGCTCCCCACCAGTGCACGAGTTTTATTTGGAGGACAAAACACAGTTCCGACCCGGTGTTTCTTCAGAATGCGGGCGATTTTCCCCGAGAGTGCGCCTGTGTATGGAATAAATGCAGTGCCTACCTCCTCCCTCGTGACTTCATCCATCTCAACAGGTTGTGCTGCAGTGGTTGGGCGGAGGGCACGTTGAATCTGCCACTCTGAGTACCCATTTTTTCGAAATACAGTTCTCAGATGTTCCAATTCCTGGGGTAGACTCTCTGCGTCAGAGATAGGGCGCGCCCTATGTACTAGAGTTTTAAGTACCCCATTCCTCTGTGAAGGGTGATGGCAGCTGTCTGCATGCAAATACAGATCAGTGTGCGTAGCCTTCCGATACACCCCATGACCTAGGGTGCCGTCAGCCCTTCTCTTGACCAAGACGTCAAGGAAAGGTAATTTACCCTCCGTTTCAGTCACCATAGTGAATTTGATGTTGGGGTGTATGGAGTTTAGATGTGTAAGGAAGTCAAGGAGTTTATCCATACCATGTGGCCAGATGACGAACGTGTCGTCCACGTAACGGAAAAAGCAAGTAGGTTTCCATACGGATGACGACAGGGCTTCCTCCTCGAAGTTCTCCATGTACAAATTCGCTACCACCGGTGAGAGTGGGCTACCCATGGCGACTCCCTCCGTTTGTTCGTAGTATTCTCCATTAAAAAGAAAATACGTGGAAGTCAAGACATGCCTAAACAGTTCAGTGGTCTTCTCATCAAACTTCTGACTAATCAATTCTAGTGACTCTCGCAGGGGTACCCTATTAAACAAGGAAACGACATCAAAACTCACCATGATATCTGACTCATCCAACCTGAAGCTATCAAGGCGTTTAACAAAATCCACGGAATTACGGATGTGATGAGGGCATTTACCCACATAAGGACTTAATATTCCCGTCAGGTATTTGGCCAACAAATATGTAGGTGCCCTGATGTTGCTGACAATGGGGCGTAATGGTACCCCCTCTTTGTGAACCTTCGGGAGTCCATATAGTCTAGGCGGTACCGGACCTTGGGGTAACAATTTCTTAGCGTCACCCTCCGGTAAATCTGCGTCTTTGAGAAGCGCCCTCGTCTTGTTCTCCACCTTCTTTGTAGGGTCAACGCTGATCTTCCGGTAGGAATCGTCATTTAGCAGGCTCTGCATCTTATCAGTGTAGTCCTTATGGGAGACAACAACTGTAGCATTGCCTTTGTCAGCTGGTAAGACAACAATTCCAGAGCGCTCCCTCAGATCACGAATGGCCGCCCTCTCTTTACTGCTGATATTTGCCTTCATCGGCTTGGATTTCGTCAACGCACGACAAGTTTCACGACGTATTTCCTCGGCTGATTCTGGCGGAAGTCGAGCTGCAACCTGTTCAACAGCACTAACAATTTCTGCGACCGGAGTGAACTTGGGGGTGGGAGCGAAGTTGAGACCTCTCTGCAAAACCGAGACCGCATCATCACTCAACACCATGCCACTCAAATTGATGACAGTCTTGCACGGAACCTGCAGGAATGGTTTGTCAAGGAGACGTGAGAACTTAGCTGTTTGACGTCCTGTAGCCTTCTTATGGGCGGAATCAGCTGACACCCAGGTGACACCATCAATCCAATCCCAGGAACAAGAAGTGAACTTACTAGCCAGTTGCAAATGTAGTTTGAGTAATTCCTGTGAGATAAACTCAAGGCTCCGGCGGGTGAATTGCACTCTCTCACGTACCAATGCGAGGCTGGCTCGTTTCTTGATTCTTTTAGCTGCTGCAGAATGCATGTGATGCATATCCTTAGCAAAATTTGGAACAACATTCTCGGAACGACATCTCTTAAGAAAGGCAAGAGTACTTAGCAAACGACATCTACGGTGGCGCAACTTTTCAAATTTCTTCATGCTGCGATACATCTCCTCCCCGTAAAGGTGTATGATGTGATTCTTGAGTTTCTCCCGGCGTATTTGATAATCAAAATATCCACGGGTATGCTGCCGGTCTATAGTGTCCAACGGGCACAATATTTCGGCGATCAAACATGTCGCCATCATCAGGTGAACTGACGGACTGAGCTCCTGTGAACGTGCCGGCACGGAGATCCGTACGCTATGGCTGCTCAGAGGGAACTGGGTTCGGTCGCGGCGGCGGCCGATTTAAATACCCTCCGCCCGCGGCGCGCTCCCTCCTCCGTCCGCGCCCAGCGCCACGGCGCCACGGTTGTCAGCAACATCAGGGCACCTACATATTTGTTGGCCAAATACCTGACGGGAATATTAAGTCCTTATGTGGTTAAATGCCCTCATCACATCCGTAATTCCATGGATTTTGTTAAACGCCTTGATAGCTTCAGGTTGGATGAGTCAGATATCATGGTGAGTTTTGATGTCGTTTCCTTGTTTACGAGGGTACCCCTGCGAGAGTCACTAGAATTGATTAGTCAGAAGTTTGATGAGAAGACCACTGAACTTTTTAGGCATGTCTTGACTTCCACGTATTTTCTTTTTAATGGAGAATACTACGAACAAACGGAGGGAGTCGCCATGGGTAGCCCACTCTCACCGGTGGTAGCGAATTTGTACATGGAGAACTTCGAGGAGGAAGCCCTGTCGTCATCCGTATGGAAACCTACTTGCTTTTTCCGTTACGTGGACGACACGTTCGTCATCTGGCCACATGGTATGGATAAACTCCTTGACTTCCTTACACATCTAAACTCCATACACCCCAACATCAAATTCACTATGGAGACTGAAACGGAGGGTAAATTACCTTTCCTTGACGTCTTGGTCAAGAGAAGGGCTGACGGCACCCTAGGTCATGGGGTGTATCGGAAGGCTACGCACACTGATCTGTATTTGCATGCAGACAGCTGCCACCACCCTTCACAGAGGAATGGGGTACTTAAAACTCTAGTACATAGGGCGCGCACTATCTCTGACGCAGAGAGTCTACCCCAGGAATTGGAACATCTGAGAACTGTATTTCGAAAAAATGGGTACTCAGAGTGGCAGATTCAACGTGCCCTCCGCCCAACCACTGCAGCACAACCTGTTGAGATGGATGAAGTCACGAGGGAGGAGGTAGGCACTGCATTTATTCCATACACAGGCGCACTCTCGGGGAAAATCGCCCGCATTCTGAAGAAACACCGGGTCGGAACTGTGTTTTGTCCTCCAAATAAAACTCGTGCACTGGTGGGGAGCGCCAAAGATGACCTCGGTTTGAGGAAGGCCGGCGTGTACCAGATTCCGTGTCAATGTGGCAAGTCGTATATTGGTCAGACGATGCGTACCGTCGAGGATCGATGCCGTGAACACCAGAGGCACACTCGACTGATGTATCCGAGCAAGTCGGCGGTCGCTGAACATTGTTTGTCGGAAAATCACGCCATGGAGTATGACCGCACGAGGATTCTGGTACAAACGTCGAGATACTGGGACAGCGTTGTTAGAGAGGCCATCGAAATTCGCACCAATGACGACCTCATAAACCGGGACTGTGGCTATAATCTTAGCAAGGCTTGGGAACCAGCGATCGGGTTAATCAAGAGTAAATCGAGCAGACGTATAGTTGTGACGACCACGGCGGACAGAGCCATCACACCGACGTCATCTCAGACGCCGTCGCAATCTGTTCCACCGCGCGACCGTGGCGCTGGGCGCGGACGGCGGGGGGAGCGCGCCGCGGGCGGAGGGTGTTTAAATCGGCCGCCGCCGCGACCGAACCCAGTTCTCTCTGAGCAGCCATAGCGTACGGATCTCCGTGCCGGCACGTTCACAGGAGCTCAGTCCGTCAGTTCACCTGATGATGGCGACATGTTTGATCGCCGAAATATTGTGCCTGTTGGACACTATAGACCGGCAGCATACCCGTGGATATTTTGATTATCAAATACGCCGGGAGAAACTCAAGAATCACATCATACACCTTTACGGGGAGGAGATGTATCGCAGCATGAAGAAATTTGAAAAGTTGCGCCACCGTAGATGTCGTTTGCTAAGTACTCTTGCCTATCTAAAGAGATGTCGTTCCGAGAATGTTGTTCCAAATTTTGCTAAGGTTATGCATCACATCGATTCTGCAGCAGCTAAAAGAATCAAGAAACGAGCCAGCCTCGCATTGGTACGTGAGAGAGTGCAATTCACCCGCTGGAGCCTTGAGTTTATCTCACAGGAATTACTCAAACTACATTTGCAACTGGCTAGTAAGTTCACTTCTTGTTCCTGGGATTGGATTGATGGTGTCACCTGGGTGTCAGCTGATTCCGCCCATAAGAAGGCTACAGGACGTCAAACAGCTAAGTTCTCTCGTCTCCTTGACAAACCATTCCTGCAGGTTCCGTGCAAGACTGTCATCAATTTGAGTGGCATGGTGTTGAGTGATGATGCGGTCTCGGTTTTGCAGAGAGGTCTCAACTTCGCTCCCACCCCCAAGTTCACTCCGGTCGCAGAAATTGTTAGTGCTGTTGAACAGGTTGCAGCTCGACTTCCGCCAGAATCAGCCGAGGAAATACGTCGTGAAACTTGTCGTGCGTTGACGAAATCCAAGCCGATGAAGGCAAATATCAGCAGTAAAGAGAGGGCGGCCATTCGTGATCTGAGGGAGCGCTCTGGAATTGTTGTCTTACCAGCTGACAAAGGCAATGCTACAGTTGTTGTCTCCCATAAGGACTACACTGATAAGATGCAGAGCCTGCTAAATGACGATTCCTACCGGAAGATCAGCGTTGACCCTACAAAGAAGGTGGAGAACAAGACGAGGGCGCTTCTCAAAGACGCAGATTTACCGGAGGGTGACGCTAAGAAATTGTTACCCCAAGGTCCGGTACCGCCTAGACTATATGGACTCCCGAAGGTTCACAAAGAGGGGGTACCATTACGCCCCATTGTCAGCAACATCAAGGCACCCACATATTTGTTGGCCAAATACCTGACGGGAATATTAAGTCCTTATGTGGGTAAATGCCCTCATCACATCCGTAATTCCGTGGATTTTGTTAAACGCCTTGATAGCTTCAGGTTGGATGAGTCAGATATCATGGTGAGTTTTGATGTCGTTTCCTTGTTTACGAGGGTACCCCTGCGAGAGTCACTAGAATTGATTAGTCAGAAGTTTGATGAGAAGACCACTGAACTTTTCAGGCATGTCTTGACTTCCACGTATTTTCTTTTTAATGGAGAATACTACGAACAAACGGAGGGAGTCGCCATGGGTAGCCCACTCTCACCGGTGGTAGCGAATTTGTACATGGAGAACTTCGAGGAGGAAGCCCTGTCGTCATCCGTATGGAAACCTACTTGCTTTTTCCGTTACGTGGACGACACGTTCGTCATCTGGCCACATGGTATGGATAAACTCCTTGACTTCCTTACACATCTAAACTCCATACACCCCAACATCAAATTCACTATGGAGACTGAAACGGAGGGTGAATTACCTTTCCTTGACGTCTTGGTCAAGAGAAGGGCTGACGGCACCCTAGGTCATGGGGTGGATCGGAAGGCTACGCACACTGATCTGTATTTGCATGCAGACAGCTGCCATCACCCTTCACAGAGGAATGGGGTACTTAAAACTCTAGTACATAGGGCGCGCACTATCTCTGACGCAGAGAGTCTACCCCAGGAATTGGAACATCTGAGAACTGTATTTCGAAAAAATGGGTACTCAGAGTGGCAGATTCAACGTGCTCTCCGCCCAACCACTGCAGCACAACCTGTTGAGATGGATGAAGTCACGAGGGAGGAGGTAGGCACTGCATTTATTCCATACACAGGCGCACTCTCGGGGAAAATCGCCCGCATTCTGAAGAAATACCGGGTCGGAACTGTGTTTTGTCCTCCAAATAAAACTCGTGCACTGGTGGGGAGCGCCAAAGATGACCTCGGTTTGAGGAAGGCCGGCGTGTACCAGATTCCGTGTCAATGTGGCAAGTCGTATATTGGTCAGACGATGCGTACCGTCGAGGATCGATGCCGTGAACACCAGAGGCACACTCGACTGATGTATCCGAGCAAGTCGGCGGTCGCTGAACATTGTTTGTCGGAAAATCACGCCATGGAGTATGACCGCACGAGGATTCTGGTACAGACGTCGAGATACTGGGACAGCGTTGTTAGAGAGGCCATCGAAATTCGCACCAATGACGACCTCATAAACCGGGACTGTGGCTATAATCTTAGCAAGGCTTGGGAACCAGCGATCGGGTTAATCAAGAGTAAATCGAGCAGACGTATAGTTGTGACGACCACGGCGGACAGAGCCATCACACCGACGTCATCTCAGACGCCGTCGCAATCTGTTCCACCGCGCGACCGTGGCGCTGGGCGCGGACGGCGGGGGGAGCGCGCCGCGGGCGGAGGGTGTTTAAATCGGCCGCCGCCGCGACCGAACCCAGTTCTCTCTGAGCAGCCATAGCGTACGGATCTCCGTGCCGGCACGTTCACAGGAGCTCAGTCCGTCAGTTCACCTGATGATGGCGACATGTTTGATCGCCGAAATATTGTGCCTGTTGGACACTATAGACCGGCAGCATACCCGTGGATATTTTGATTATCAAATACGCCGGGAGAAACTCAAGAATCACATCATACACCTTTACGGGGAGGAGATGTATCGCAGCATGAAGAAATTTGAAAAGTTGCGCCACCGTAGATGTCGTTTGCTAAGTACTCTTGCCTATCTAAAGAGATGTCGTTCCGAGAATGTTGTTCCAAATTTTGCTAAGGTTATGCATCACATCGATTCTGCAGCAGCTAAAAGAATCAAGAAACGAGCCAGCCTCGCATTGGTACGTGAGAGAGTGCAATTCACCCGCCGGAGCCTTGAGTTTATCTCACAGGAATTACTCAAACTACATTTGCAACTGGCTAGTAAGTTCACTTCTTGTTCCTGGGATTGGATTGATGGTGTCACCTGGGTGTCAGCTGATTCCGCCCATAAGAAGGCTACAGGACGTCAAACAGCTAAGTTCTCACGTCTCCTTGATAAACCACTCCTGCAGGTTCCGTGCAAGACTGTCATCAATTTGAGTGGCATGGTGTTGAGTGATGATGCGGTCTCGGTTTTGCAGAGAGGTCTCAACTTCGCTCCCACCCCCAAGTTCACTCCGGTCGCAGAAATTGTTAGTGCTGTTGAACAGGTTGCAGCTCGACTTCCGCCAGAATCAGCCGAGGAAATACGTCGTGAAACTTGTCGTGCGTTGACGAAATCCAAGCCGATGAAGTCAAATATCAGCAGTAAAGAGAGGGCGGCCATTCGTGATCTGAGGGAGCGCTCTGGAATTGTTGTCTTACCAGCTGACAAAGGCAATGCTACAGTTGTTGTCTCCCATAAGGACTACACTGATAAGATGCAGAGCCTGCTAAATGACGATTCCTACCGGAAGATCAGCGTTGACCCTACAAAGAAGGTGGAGAACAAGACGAGGGCGCTTCTCAAAGACGCAGATTTACCGGAGGGTGACGCTAAGAAATTGTTACCCCAAGGTCCGGTACCGCCTAGACTATATGGACTCCCGAAGGTTCACAAAGAGGGGGTACCATTACGCCCCATTGTCAGCAACATCAGGGCACCTACATATTTGTTGGCCAAATACCTGACGGGAATATTAAGTCCTTATGTGGGTAAATGCCCTCATCACATCCGTAATTCCGTGGATTTTGTTAAACGCCTTGATAGCTTCAGGTTGGATGAGTCAGATATCATGGTGAGTTTTGATGTCGTTTCCTTGTTTACGAGGGTACCCCTGCGAGAGTCACTAGAATTGATTAGTCAGAAGTTTGATGAGAAGACCACTGAACTTTTTAGGCATGTCTTGACTTCCACGTATTTTCTTTTTAATGGAGAATACTACGAACAAACGGAGGGAGTCGCCATGGGTAGCCCACTCTCACCGGTGGTAGCGAATTTGTACATGGAGAACTTCGAGGAGGAAGCCCTGTCGTCATCCGTATGGAAACCTACTTGCTTTTTCCGTTACGTGGACGACACGTTCGTCATCTGGCCACATGGTATGGATAAACTCCTTGACTTCCTTACACATCTAAACTCCATACACCCCAACATCAAATTCACTATGGAGACTGAAACGGAGGGTAAATTACCTTTCCTTGACGTCTTGGTCAAGAGAAGGGCTGACGGCACCCTAGGTCATGGGGTGTATCGGAAGGCTACGCACACTGATCTGTATTTGCATGCAGACAGCTGCCACCACCCTTCACAGAGGAATGGGGTACTTAAAACTCTAGTACATAGGGCGCGCACTATCTCTGACGCAGAGAGTCTACCCCAGGAATTGGAACATCTGAGAACTGTATTTCGAAATAATGGGTACTCAGAGTGGCAGATTCAACGTGCTCTCCGCCCAACCACTGCAGCACAACCTGTTGAGATGGATGAAGTCACGAGGGAGGAGGTAGGCACTGCATTTATTCCATACACAGGCGCACTCTCGGGGAAAATCGCCCGCATTCTGAAGAAACACCGGGTCGGAACTGTGTTTTGTCCTCCAAATAAAACTCGTGCACTGGTGGGGAGCGCCAAAGATGACCTCGGTTTGAGGAAGGCCGGCGTGTACCAGATTCCGTGTCAATGTGGCAAGTCGTATATTGGTCAGACGATGCGTACCGTCGAGGATCGATGCCGTGAACACCAGGGGCACACTCGACTGATGTATCCGAGCAAGTCGGCGGTCGCTGAACATTGTTTGTCGGAAAATCACGCCATGGAGTATGACCGCACGAGGATTCTGGTACAGACGTCGAGATACTGGGACAGCGTTGTTAGAGAGGCCATCGAAATTCGCACCAATGACGACCTCATAAACCGGGACTGTGGCTATAATCTTAGCAAGGCTTGGGAACCAGCGATCGGGTTAATCAAGAGTAAATCGAGCAGACGTATAGTTGTGACGACCACGGCGGACAGAGCCATCACACCGACGTCATCTCAGACGCCGTCGCAATCTGTTCCACCGCGCGACCGTGGCGCTGGGCGCGGACGGCGGAGGGAGCGCGCCGCGGGCGGAGGGTATTTAAATCGGCCGCCGCCGCGACCGAACCCAGTTCCCTCTGAGCAGCCATAGCGTACGGATCTCCGTGCCGGCACGTTCACAGGAGCTCAGTCCGTCAGTTCACCTGATGATGGCGACATGTTTGATCGCCGAAATATTGTGCCCGTTGGACACTATAGACCGGCAGCATACCCGTGGATATTTTGATTATCAAATACGCCGGGAGAAACTCAAGAATCACATCATACACCTTTACGGGGAGGAGATGTATCGCAGCATGAAGAAATTTGAAAAGTTGCGCCACCGTAGATGTCGTTTGCTAAGTACTCTTGCCTTTCTAAAGAGATGTCGTTCCGAGAATGTTGTTCCAAATTTTGCTAAGGTTATGCATCACATCGATTCTGCAGCAGCTAAAAGAATCAAGAAACGAGCCAGCCTCGCATTGGTACGTGAGAGAGTGCAATTCACCCGCCGGAGCCTTGAGTTTATCTCACAGGAATTACTCAAACTACATTTGCAACTGGCTAGTAAGTTCACTTCTTGTTCCTGGGATTGGATTGATGGTGTCACCTGGGTGTCAGCTGATTCCGCCCATAAGAAGGCTACAGGACGTCAAACAGCTAAGTTCTCACGTCTCCTTGACAAACCATTCCTGCAGGTTCCGTGCAAGACTGTCATCAATTTGAGTGGCATGGTGTTGAGTGATGATGCGGTCTCGGTTTTGCAGAGAGGTCTCAACTTCGCTCCCACCCCCAAGTTCACTCCGGTCGCAGAAATTGTTAGTGCTGTTGAACAGGTTGCAGCTCGACTTCCGCCAGAATCAGCCGAGGAAATACGTCGTGAAACTTGTCGTGCGTTGACGAAATCCAAGCCGATGAAGTCAAATATCAGCAGTAAAGAGAGGGCGGCCATTCGTGATCTGAGGGAGCGCTCTGGAATTGTTGTCTTACCAGCTGACAAAGGCAATGCTACAGTTGTTGTCTCCCATAAGGACTACACTGATAAGATGCAGAGCCTGCTAAATGACGATTCCTACCGGAAGATCAGCGTTGACCCTACAAAGAAGGTGGAGAACAAGACGAGGGCGCTTCTCAAAGACGCAGATTTACCGGAGGGTGACGCTAAGAAATTGTTACCCCAAGGTCCGGTACCGCCTAGACTATATGGACTCCCGAAGGTTCACAAAGAGGGGGTACCATTACGCCCCATTGTCAGCAACATCAGGGCACCTACATATTTGTTGGCCAAATACCTGACGGGAATATTAAGTCCTTATGTGGGTAAATGCCCTCATCACATCCGTAATTCCGTGGATTTTGTTAAACGCCTTGATAGCTTCAGGTTGGATGAGTCAGATATCATGGTGAGTTTTGATGTCGTTTCCTTGTTTACGAGGGTACCCCTGCGAGAGTCACTAGAATTGATTAGTCAGAAGTTTGATGAGAAGACCACTGAACTTTTTAGGCATGTCTTGACTTCCACGTATTTTCTTTTTAATGGAGAATACTACGAACAAACGGAGGGAGTCGCCATGGGTAGCCCACTCTCACCGGTGGTAGCGAATTTGTACATGGAGAACTTCGAGGAGGAAGCCCTGTCGTCATCCGTATGGAAACCTACTTGCTTTTTCCGTTACGTGGACGACACGTTCGTCATCTGGCCACATGGTATGGATAAACTCCTTGACTTCCTTACACATCTAAACTCCATACACCCCAACATCAAATTCACTATGGAGACTGAAGCGGAGGGTAAATTACCTTTCCTTGACGTCTTGGTCAAGAGAAGGGCTGACGGCACCCTAGGTCATGGGGTGTATCGGAAGGCTACGCACACTGATCTGTATTTGCATGCAGACAGCTGCCACCACCCTTCACAGAGGAATGGGGTACTTAAAACTCTAGTACATAGGGCGCGCACTATCTCTGACGCAGAGAGTCTACCCCAGGAATTGGAACATCTGAGAACTGTATTTCGAAATAATGGGTACTCAGAGTGGCAGATTCAACGTGCTCTCCGCCCAACCACTGCAGCACAACCTGTTGAGATGGATGAAGTCACGAGGGAGGAGGTAGGCACTGCATTTATTCCATACACAGGCGCACTCTCGGGGAAAATCGCCCGCATTCTGAAGAAACACCGGGTCGGAACTGTGTTTTGTCCTCCAAATAAAACTCGTGCACTGGTGGGGAGCGCCAAAGATGACCTCGGTTTGAGGAAGGCCGGCGTGTACCAGATTCCGTGTCAATGTGGCAAGTCGTATATTGGTCAGACGATGCGTACCGTCGAGGATCGATGCCGTGAACACCAGAGGCACACTCGACTGATGTATCCGAGCAAGTCGGCGGTCGCTGAACATTGTTTGTCGGAAAATCACGCCATGGAGTATGACCGCACGAGGATTCTGGTACAGACGTCGAGATACTGGGACAGCGTTGTTAGAGAGGCCATCGAAATTCGCACCAATGACGACCTCATAAACCGGGACTGTGGCTATAATCTTAGCAAGGCTTGGGAACCAGCGATCGGGTTAATCAAGAGTAAATCGAGCAGACGTATAGTTGTGACGACCACGGCGGACAGAGCCATCACACCGACGTCATCTCAGACGCCGTCGCAATCTGTTCCACCGCGCGACCGTGGCGCTGGGCGCGGACGGCGGAGGGAGCGCGCCGCGGGCGGAGGGTATTTAAATCGGCCGCCGCCGCGACCGAACCCAGTTCCCTCTGAGCAGCCATAGCGTACGGATCTCCGTGCCGGCACGTTCACAGGAGCTCAGTCCGTCAGTTCACCTGATGATGGCGACATGTTTGATCGCCGAAATATTGTGCCCGTTGGACACTATAGACCGGCAGCATACCCGTGGATATTTTGATTATCAAATACGCCGGGAGAAACTCAAGAATCACATCATACACCTTTACGGGGAGGAGATGTATCGCAGCATGAAGAAATTTGAAAAGTTGCGCCACCGTAGATGTCGTTTGCTAAGTACTCTTGCCTTTCTAAAGAGATGTCGTTCCGAGAATGTTGTTCCAAATTTTGCTAAGGTTATGCATCACATGCATTCTGCAGCAGCTAAAAGAATCAAGAAACGAGCCAGCCTCGCATTGGTACGTGAGAGAGTGCAATTCACCCGCCGGAGCCTTGAGTTTATCTCACAGGAATTACTCAAACTACATTTGCAACTGGCTAGTAAGTTCACTTCTTGTTCCTGGGATTGGATTGATGGTGTCACCTGGGTGTCAGCTGATTCCGCCCATAAGAAGGCTACAGGACGTCAAACAGCTAAGTTCTCACGTCTCCTTGACAAACCATTCCTGCAGGTTCCGTGCAAGACTGTCATCAATTTGAGTGGCATGGTGTTGAGTGATGATGCGGTCTCGGTTTTGCAGAGAGGTCTCAACTTCGCTCCCACCCCCAAGTTCACTCCGGTCGCAGATATTGTTAGTGCTGTTGAACAGGTTGCAGCTCGACTTCCGCCAGAATCAGCCGAGGAAATACGTCGTGAAACTTGTCGTGCGTTGACGAAATCCAAGCCGATGAAGTCAAATATCAGCAGTAAAGAGAGGGCGGCCATTCGTGATCTGAGGGAGCGCTCTGGAATTGTTGTCTTACCAGCTGACAAAGGCAATGCTACAGTTGTTGTCTCCCATAAGGACTACACTGATAAGATGCAGAGCCTGCTAAATGACGATTCCTACCGGAAGATCAGCGTTGACCCTACAAAGAAGGTGGAGAACAAGACGAGGGCGCTTCTCAAAGACGCAGATTTACCGGAGGGTGACGCTAAGAAATTGTTACCCCAAGGTCCGGTACCGCCTAGACTATATGGACTCCCGAAGGTTCACAAAGAGGGGGTACCATTACGCCCCATTGTCAGCAACATCAGGGCACCTACATATTTGTTGGCCAAATACCTGACGGGAATATTAAGTCCTTATGTGGGTAAATGCCCTCATCACATCCGTAATTCCGTGGATTTTGTTAAACGCCTTGATAGCTTCAGGTTGGATGAGTCAGATATCATGGTGAGTTTTGATGTCGTTTCCTTGTTTACGAGGGTACCCCTGCGAGAGTCACTAGAATTGATTAGTCAGAAGTTTGATGAGAAGACCACTGAACTTTTTAGGCATGTCTTGACTTCCACGTATTTTCTTTTTAATGGAGAATACTACGAACAAACGGAGGGAGTCGCCATGGGTAGCCCACTCTCACCGAGGTAGCGAATTTGTACATGGAGAACTTCGAGGAGGAAGCCCTGTCGTCATCCGCATGGAAACCTACTTGCTTTTTCCGTTACGTGGACGACACGTTCGTCATCTGGCCACATGGTATGGATAAACTCCTTGACTTCCTTACACATCTAAACTCCATACACCCCAACATCAAATTCACTATGGAGACTGAAGCGGAGGGTAAATTACCTTTCATTGACGTCTTGGTCAAGAGAAGGGCTGACGGCACCCTAGGTCATGGGGTGTATCGGAAGGCTACGCACACTGATCTGTATTTGCATGCAGACAGCTGCCACCACCCTTCACAGAGGAATGGGGTACTTAAAACTCTAGTACATAGGGCGCGCACTATCTCTGACGCAGAGAGTCTACCCCAGGAATTGGAACATCTGAGAACTGTATTTCGAAAAAATGGGTACTCTGAGTGGCAGATTCAACGTGCTCTCCGCCCAACCACTGCAGCACAACCTGTTGAGATGGATGAAGTCACGAGGGAGGAGGTAGGCACTGCATTTATTCCATACACAGGCGCACTCTCGGGGAAAATCGCCCGCATTCTGAAGAAACACCGGGTCGGAACTGTGTTTTGTCCTCCAAATAAAACTCGTGCACTGGTGGGGAGCGCCAAAGATGACCTCGGTTTGAGGAAGGCCGGCGTGTACCAGATTCCGTGTCAATGTGGCAAGTCGTATATTGGTCAGACGATGCGTACCGTCGAGGATCGATGCCGTGAACACCAGAGGCACACTCGACTGATGTATCCGAGCAAGTCGGCGGTCGCTGAACATTGTTTGTCGGAAAATCACGCCATGGAGTATGACCGCACGGGGATTCTGGTACAGACGTCGAGATACTGGGACAGCGTTGTTAGAGAGGCCATCGAAATTCGCACCAATGACGACCTCATAAACCGGGACTGTGGCTATAATCTTAGCAAGGCTTGGGAACCAGCGATCGGGTTAATAAAGAGTAAATCGAGCAGACGTATAGTTGTGACGACCACGGCGGACAGAGCCATCACACCGACGTCATCTCAGACGCCGTCGCAATCTGTTCCACCGCACGACCGTGGCGCTGGGCGCGGACGGCGGAGGGAGCGCGCCGCGGGCGGAGGGTATTTAAATCGGCCGCCGCCGCGACCGAACCCAGTTCCCTCTGAGCAGCCATAGCGTACGGATCTCCGTGCCGGCACGTTCACAGGAGCTGAGTCCGTCAGTTCACCTGATGATGGCGACATGTTTGATCGCCGAAATATTGTGCCCGTTGGACACTATAGACCGGCAGCATACCCGTGGATATTTTGATTATTAAACGTAAAGACTGTAGAGAACGAAACTAGCTTGAAGGAGGAATCCAGATGACGCTATGGCTGGCCCGCTAGATGGCGCTGCCGTAGGTGAAACGGATATCAGTTGCGTTTTTTTAAAAATACGAACCTCCATTTTTATTACATATTCGAGTAGTAAGTAAAAAATATGAATGTTTTAATTGGACCACTTTTTTAGCTTTGTGATAGATGGCGCTGAAATAGTCACAACCATATAAGTACGTGCTATCACGTAACATTCCGCCAGTGCGGACGGTATTTGCTGCTTGGTATATTACCCGTGTTAAAATAAACCGTTTACCGTCTCCAGCGGTAATTCGTTTGAATACCGCCCTTCGATTATGCTATTACTGTACCAGTCGAAGCGATAGGAGTTACAGGTGTCAGGCAGCCCATCAACGTGCAGCAGTCCAGCCAGCATCGGTCCTCACCAGCAGCCAGCATCCAGCAGCAGCCCCCCCAGAATCGAGCAGCGGTCCCCGCCAGCATCCAGCAGCGGTCCCCGCCAGCATCCAGCAGCGGTTCCTGCCAGCATCCAGCAGCGGTCCCTGCCAGCATCCAGCAGCGGTCCCCGCCAGCATCCAGCAGCGGTTCCTGCCAGCATCCAGCAGCGGTCCCTGCCAGCATCCAGCAGCGGTCCCTGCCAGCATCCAGCAGCGGTCCCCGCCAGCATCCAGCTGCGGTTCCTGCCACCATCCAGCAGCGGTCCCCGCCAGCATCCAGCAGCGGTCCCCGCCAGCATCCAGCAGCGGTTCCTGCCAGCATCCAGCAGTGGTCCCCGCCAGCATCCAGCAGCGGTTCCTGCCAACATCCAGCAGCGGTTCCTGCCAGCAGCCAGCAGCGGTTCCTGTCAGCAGCCAGCAGCATGCAGCCAGCGTCGAGTGGCCAGCTGCAGTTACTGCCAGCGTCCAGCAGCGGTTCCTGCCAGCGTCCAGCAGCGGTTCCTGCCAGCAGCAGCGTCCAGCAGCCATCCCAGCCAGTAGCCAGCAGCGGTTCCTCCCAGCAGCCGGCAGCAAGCGTCCAGCTGCGGTCCTGGCCAGTGTCCAGCAGCAGCAGCAGCAGAAGCAATAGCGTCCCCACTGGCATGCCAGCCAGGTCACCTCCCCCGCCAGCAGCAGCAGAGTGGGGCTTCGGCCCCAGTCTCCTTCATAGTTTCTCTGTCCATTCCACTCTGTGTTTCTCGTCGCCTTCTTTGTCCTGTCCTCTGCTTTTCCGCTTCTCATAATGTCGACTCCCACCACCACCCCCACCACTGCCCCTACTACCACCACCACTGCAAACATATACACATCCCCCTCTGCTGCCGCCACCACTATCACGTGGTGTGCCACTTCACCCCCCCCCCTCAGTCCATCCCCCCACTCCTCACTCTCCTCTCGCCATTTGTCGCCCCATCGTCGGTTCCTCCCTCCCGTACCTCTTCAGATCCATTCCCTCCACTCCCTGCATTTGCTCCTTCTGTTTCTGCAGCTCCCGCTAGGGTGGACGCCCGGAGAGCTATGGCCCACGCTCCACTCTCATCTTCACCTTCATCATCATCGTCTTCACCGTCGCCTTCGCCATCGCCCTCACCATCTCCGGCGCCGACTTCAGCACCAGGACCTGCCACTCCCCGCCACATTCCAGTCACTCCCATCCCCCACACCTCCACCGCCGCCGTCAAGCGCCCCAGTGGCACCCCTGCCTCCTCCACTCCCAAAAAGGCTCCGCCTCATCCCCCTTCCCCAGCCCATGATGCCATTGATGTCTCCCTGCCTGTCCCTGCCCCTCCTCCTCCACCCCCTCCTCCTACCGCTACATCCTCTCCCGTCCTGATCCCTCCCTTCTTGAAGCCCAGAACGTCACCCTCTCCCTTTGCCAGAATTTTCCTGGTGCCCCCATCTCCCTCCTCACTCCTTGCCGTGATTCAGTGCTCATCTCCTCCACCAGCCCCACCCTCCACACAGACCTCCTTAACCGCATCCCTGTCACCCACTTTGGCCCTAATGCCTCCCTCACCCTGCTCCTTCCCCACCTCTCTCCCACCAACCCCAACCCCTGCGTCGCCTGTCGGCCCTCACCGCTGTGATCACTCGGCTTAGTCCAACAATCACAGAGGAGGAGGTGTTGGTGGAGCTTCAGGCACATCCCCATCTGGAGGTGTGTGCGGTTAATCGCATCAACAATGCTGCCAGCCCCATCTGCCTTGTGTGGGTCTTTTCCGAGCATGCCCCCTCCATAGACCATCTCCTGAAGCAGGGTGCCCTCCTTTTTCACCAACATTATAAAGTTGACCCCTCCTATTCCCCTCCTCAGTCCCTCCACAGCCAAAGGTGCTTGCGGTATAATGCACACCCGACATCTGAGTGCCGCAAGGCCGCCACCTTCCCGCACTGTAGCCAAGCCCACTTTATACGGCAGTGCCCCAATCTCCAGTACCCCCCATCCTGTAATACCAGTCACCTCCCTCATCCTACATACTCCCAGAAATGTAAGGCCTGACCCCCTCCTACCACTCCTGAACTCACTATTCCTGTCCGCCCTCTGGACGTCCCCACCACTCCCAGCAATTCCCTTCGCCCACCCCCTACCGCTGAGGACATCATCAGAATCCTCACCATCGTCCTTCAGAGTGTTCATCCCTTTTAGCGCCCGAACACCCTCCAACAGATATCCCTCGCCACCCGTTCCATTTTCCAACTAAAAATGTACGCCACCTACTCCTACAACCAGGCCCATTTCATCTTCTCCCGTCTTGACACCCTTGTATATATCCCTGTTATGGCGCGACAGCACTGTATCCTTTTCAACAACATCCGCTCCCTTCCCGCCAACAAGAACCTCTTCCTGCACACCCTTGCCACCCACCACGTGGATGCCTTCCTCCGCAATGAAACCATCCTCCAACCCCACCACACCATCCACACTTCGCCCTACCTCCTTCACTGTTCTGATAATCCTCTCCCGATTGCACGTGGCAGAGTTTCCATTGGTCACCACCGCCAGATCCCCGTTCAGCTCCAACCTCTCTTTCCTGACCCCACCAAATACCTGATCCTCAGTCTCTTCTTCCCCGGCCTTACCGTTACCTGCGCCACCATCTATGTACGCCATAACACCCCTATTCCCTTCGACTTCCTCTCCCACATGGACCGTACCATCTCCTCCTACGTGATCACCGCCGACCTCAACATCCATAGTCGTTCCACTGCCCAGTTACAGTGGTGGCATCGGTTCCTCTCCTCCCTTCAAGGCGACCTCATCCCCATCCCCCAGCACAGCCGTCCTGAATCCAACTCCACTCCGGATGTTATCCTCTCCTCCCCCAACCTCCTTGGCCGCATAATGGTGGATGTCCGGGAGCCTATTGGTAGCGACCATCTCCCTGTCCTCCTCACCATTTCAGACGGTCGTCGCCCCTGACTCGACCCTCCTATGGACCCTCCCCCTAAGTACATCCATGACTATTCCCATGCCAACTGGAATGCCTACCGGGATACCCTCTCCACCCAGGTCGATAGCCACCCCTTCACCTACCAGCACCCTGATGATGTAACCCATGCCGCCTCTTTTCTCCAGCAGACCTTGTCTGAGGCTGTGGAGGCCCACGTCCCTACTGTCGCCATCTACCCCCACCGTCCTGCCTTAACCCCACAGGCCGTCCTCCTCCTCCGTGAATCCCGCCATCTCTACTGTACTGTCCTCCGCATGTGTGTCTCAGACAGACTACGACGCCAACGGCAACTCCAGCGACACATTCGTAGTTTTCTCGTGGCTAAGAAACGCCGGGACTGGCGACAGACTTGCACCCGTTCAAATGCTACCCCACCTATCAACTCGTCCAAGTTCTGATCAGCCTTCCGTCGCCTTACCGGAACTAAACCCTCCCCCTACTATCCTCTTCACCATGATGATCACCCCTTCTCTGACACCCCTAGTAAGGCCAATCACTTTGCCTCTTACCTCTCCAATGTCTTTTCCATTCCCGATGATCCCCAGTTCTATTACTCCCTATTCCCCGATGTCCACGATCTAACTGACACCTCTGTCCCTCCCCTCGCACCTGGTTTCCAGTACTTGGATAACATTGCACACACATAACTCAATGTCCCTATCACTACACAGGATCTCATTGCTACACTCCACACAAAACGCAACATCGCTCCTGGTCACGATCGTGTCACCTACCGTCACCTTCATGAAGCTCCTGGCTCTTTCCTCTCCACCCCGGCCAGGCTCTACTATGTAGTCCTGTCCATCGGTTACTACCCCGACCTGTGGAAAACCTCCTGTATCCTGATGTTCCTTAAACCTGGCAAACAACCGTCCGCCTTCTCCTCCTACCGTCCCATCAGCCTTACGTCAGTCTTCAGCAAGGTCCTCGAATCTATACTCAACCATCGCATCCACCAGCATCTCCGCCAGCACCACCTCCTTCCCGTTACCCAGTGTGGCTTTCGGCCGTCCTTCTTTTCTGACGACCTTCTCCTTCACCTCACTCATCTCCTTTCCGACCAGTTCAATTCCCGTCACTCCACAATCTTCCTCTCCCTGGACCTCGAATGAGCTTATGATTACGTATGGCATTCTGGTCTCCTCTTCAAGCTCCAAACCTTCGCCCTTCCCATTAACTACGTCCATCTGATCGGCTCCTTTCTCTCCCACTGTCCTTCCTACGTCACCATCCATAACACAGACTCCTACACCTTTTTCCCCTCCGCCGGTGTGCCCCAAGGCACCTTCCTCTCTCCCCTTCTGCACCCTTTGTATACGGCGGACATGCCGCTGCCGTCACCCCCCATCCTCCTTCTCCAGTTTGCCCATGACACCGCCTTCCTTGCCCTTGCCCCCACCCTGCAGCGCTTCCAACACCTTCTCCAATCCCATCTTGACTGGTTCACCGCTTGGTGCAACCAGCGGTTGCTAAAGGTCAATCCCTCCAAAACCAAGGCGATCATTGTAGGCAGAACCACCCCTTCCTTCCGCCTCCTTGACTTCTATCTCACCATCTATGGCTGTCCTACCGCCCTCACTCCCACCCTTAAGTACCTTGGCGTCACCCTCGACCGTCGCCTCTCCTGGACTCCCCATCTCCGGACAATCCAAGCCAAGGCACGCTCCCAACTCCGTCTCCTCAAGCTCCTCTCCAGCCGTACGTGTGGTCTGGACCCCTCCACCATCATCCACACCTATAAATCCCTCATCCAACCCATCCTTTGTTACGCCCATCTGGCCTGGATCTCCGCCCCCCCTACCTTTTATAAATCCCTCCAAATCCTTTAACGCCCTGCTCTCTGCCTCGCCTATCGCATCTGTCTCCCCTCCCCCATGCGGATCCTGTATGATCTCAATCCTTCCCCCACCTCCTCCGTTTCCTTGAAAGGATACGGATCCTGTACACCTCCCACAAACTCGATCCTCCTCATCCGCTTGTCTCACCAATTCTCTCCCACCCCCGCCCACTGCCACGTCCCACCCGGTCTCCATCTCTCCACCCTCCTTACCAAGGTGGCTTCCGCCAGCTCCCCCTCCCTGATGATGTCCTCCTCCCCTCCATCTACCCCTCCTATCAACTTTGATCGCCCCCCCACTTCCTGTGTCCTTTACTTTAGGCACCCTCCCTACCTTCTCTTCCCTTCCCTACTTTTTCCTTTTTCCCCTACCCTCCCTCCTCCCCTCTTCCCCGGGGCTTCCCCTCCCCCTTCCTCCCTTCCCTCTATCTCCCTTGCCCTTGGCATCTGCTCCCCACTCTCCCTCTCCCACCCCTCTCCTCCTCTCTTGGCAGCTCCCCGGACTTGTACACAGCTAGTGAACATTCGCGCGCCAGAGATCAACGCCTCGTGTCCTGTGTGTGTCGTCGTTTTGTGCTTCAGTGGTTCAGTGTTATACGTTTTTGTGCACCTACGTTCACGTGTGACAATATTCGTCCCTGTCCAAGTGTCTGAACAAATTTTATGTTAGACTCTACGCCCGTGAACGGATCCATGTATTTTAAAAAGTGTTTGTCTCCGTTTATATGTCCACCGTATTTTTTTCTCTAAATGTCTTCATTTGTATCTTTTGTGTTTCTCTGAGGCCCAAGAGCAGCGTAGTATGCTGCTGCTGGCCTGCCTGTACACAGGTTTCAAAATAACAATAAAGGAAAAAAAACCTTTTACCAATTACGGAAATGGTCGATATCGTGTTGATGTATGGCTATTGTGATCAAAATGCCAAACGGGTGTGTGCTATGTAGCTGCTCGGCATCCTGGGCGACATCAACCAAGTGTCCGGACCGTTTGCCCTATAGTTACGTCATTTAAGGAAACAGAAGTGTTCAGGCACATGTGAAACGTCAACCACGACCTGCAACACATGATGGTGCCCAAGTAGGTGTTTTAGCTGCTGTCGCGGCTAATCCGCACGTCAGTAGCAGACAAATAACACGAGAGTCGGAAATCTCAAAAACGTCGGTGCTGAGAATGCTACATCAACACCGATTGCACCCGTACCATATTTCTATGCACCATGAATTGCATGGTGACGACTTTGAACGTCGTTTACAGTTCTATCACTGGGCACAAGAGAAATTACGGGACGATGACAGATTTTTTGCACGCGTTCTGTTTAGCGACGAAGTGTCATTGACCAACAGTGGTAACGTAAACCGGCATAATATACACTATTGGGCAACGGAAAATCCACGATGGCTGCGACAAGGGGAACATCAGCGATCATGGCGTGTTAATGTATGGTGCGGTATTATGGGAGGAAGGATATTTGGCACCCATTTTATCGATGGCAATCTAAATGGTGCAACGTATGCTGATTTCCTATGTAATGTTCTAATGATGTTACTACAAGATGTCTCACTGCATGACGGAATGGCGATGTACTTCCAACATGATGGATATCCGGCACATAGCTCGCGTGCTGTTGAAGCGGTACTGAATAGCATGTTTCATGAGAGGTACATCGGTCGTCGAAGCACCATACCATGGTTCCTCACTTTCACCGGATATCACGTCCCCGGATTTCTTTCTGTGGGGAATGTTCAAGGATATTTGCTATCGTGATCCACCGTTAACGCCTGACAACAATCGTCAGTGCATTGTCAATGCATGTGCGAACATTAGGGAAGGCGAACTACACGATGTGGAAAGGAATGTTGTTACACGTATTTCCAAATGCATTGAGGTTGACTCACATCATTTTGAGCATTTATTGCATTAATGTGGTATTTACAGGTAATCACGCTGTAACTGCATGCGTTCTCAGAAATGGTAAGTTCACAAAAGTACATGTATCACATTGGAACAACCGAAATAAAATTTTCAAACGTACCTACGTTCTGTGTTTTAATTTGAAAAACCTACCTGTTACCAACTGTTCGTCTAAAATTGTGAGCTATATGTTTGTGACTATCAGAGCGCCATCTGTCGCAAAACGAAAAAAGTGGTCGAACAAAAACATTCAGGTTTCTTTACGTACTACACGAATATGTAATAAAAATTGGGGGTTCCTATTTTTAAAGACGCAGTTGACATCCGTTTGACCTATCGCAGCGCCATCTAGCGGACAACCACAGCGCCATCTGTTTTCCCCCTTCAAGCTAGACAAGTTTCGTTCTTTTTAGTTTTTTCGTTTGACGCTTATTTCGTGAGATATTTGGCTCGGTCACGATCAATGGACCACCCTGTACATGCAGACTGAAGCAACGAGTGAGGTTTAATTCCGAGTTCAATTTATTATTTAAGTCTTTGATTATTGTTGAATTGCTTTGATGAACTTCACGTATTTGAAAATTTGCGAGAAGTCGCCGAGCTCTTTGCGAAGACGTATTATTTCAGGAGCGACTGCGCTAAAGAATTCTCCGGTTCCCTATAAACTAAAAAGTTGTTCCACATGGAATCATCGGCTTCCGTATAAGTGCATTTAAGTGCAGCGGCGAGACTGTAAGATCTTTACGGCAGCTTAGGATATTTCTAAATCTTAAAATGTTATAAAAACGTTTTACAAAGAATAAATGACTGTGCTAGCAGATTCGGACGTCGAAACATACAAAGAACATCGTTCCGAATATCGCATAGGTGTAGTCTATAGGTACGCTAGCATATCTGGAAGAAAACTGTTCTCACACTTTTTCACTATAGAACGTGTATTTTTAAGTTCTTTTGTACCCGTATAAGTTTGGAGGCACTGTATCAACTCACTGACGCTAATATTGGCCGTTGAAACAAAATAAACTTCCGACAACCTTTAATGGCTGTTGGCACAATACGATTACACCATAAATCGAGACTAGTGCAGATGCATGTACTATAGTCAAAACCTTCCATGAAAGTGAGTTTGTTCTTAATATTAACATGGCAAGGGGATACTACACTGAAGAGCAAATGAAACTGGTACACCTGTCTAATATCGAGTAGGGCTCCCGCGAGCAAACAGAAGCGCCACAATGCGTCGTGGTATAGACTCGACTAATATCTGAGGTAGTGCTGGAGGGACCTGACACCATTAATACTGCAACGCTGCTCATAAATCCGCAAGACTAAGAGGGGGCGGCGATCTCTTCTAAACAGCACTTCGCACGGCATCCCAAATATGCTCAATAATGTTCTTGTCTGGGGAGTTTGGTGGCCAACGGCTGTGTTTAAATACAAAAGAGCGTTCCATCAGCCACTCTGTAGGAATTCTTGACGTGTAGGGTGTCGCACTGTCCTGTCGGAATTATCCAGGTCCGTCGGAATTCATAATGTATACGAACAAATGCAGGTGATTACACAGGATGCTTACGTACGTGTCGCCTGTCAGAGTCATATCTAGAAGTATCAGGGGTGCTATGTCAATCCAACTGCACACGCCCCACACCATTACAGAGCCTCCATCAACTTGAAAAGTCACCTGCTGACATGCAAGGTCTTGGGTTCATGAGGTTGTCTCCATACCCATACACGTTCATCCGTTCGATACAATCTGAAACGAGATTCGTCGGACCGGGCAACATGTTTCCACTCATCAAAAATCCAACGTCGGTGTTGAGGGGCCCAGGTGAGGCGCAAAGTTTTGTGCCATGCAGTCATCAAGGGTACACGAGTGGGCCTTCAGCTCCGAAATCCCATATCGACGATGTTTCATTGAATGGTTCGCTCGCTGACACCCAGCATTGAGATCTGCAGCAATTTGCGAAAAGGTTACACTTCTGTCACGTTGAATGATTCTCTTCAGTCGTTCGCTGGGCCCGTTCTTCAAAGACCTTTTTCAGGCCGCAGCGATGTCGGAGATTTGATGTTTTACCGGATTCCTAATATTCACCGTACACTCGTGAAATTGTCGTACGGGAAAAATTCCCACTTCATCGCTACCTCGGACATCATGTGTCCCATCGCTCGTGGGCCGACTATAACACCACGTTCAAACTCACTTAGATCTTGATAACCTGCTATTGTAACAGCAGTAACGGATCTAACTGCGCCAGACACTTGTTGTCTTATGCACGGGTCGTCGACCGCAGCGCCGTATTTTGCCCGTTTATGAACTTTTAATAGGCATGCCTGAACCAGTTCCCTTGGTGCTTCAGTTTAGTATTTTCCACAGATCGGCGCTAGATTAAAAGAAATCGCTCGCAGACGAGTTCTTTTCTCTGTGATATAAGTAATAATATAAAAGCATGTTGGAAAGTGGATGTCATTGATCATCGCTGAGATTGTTTGCGTATCTCAGAAATACTTATAATGACGATGCTGATACAGTTGTTTCCGTGTTTAAAGTTAAGTGATGATCTTGATGCAGAGGATGGTATGTTTTGTGGCGGCGTTCGTAGCGACAAACACTTCGCTGTAGAAACGGCTTACGAAGTCACCGCCACACTTTTAATAGCGGGACGACCGGTCCGCTGGAACAGTGAACAGAAAGATGAAAACCCAAACACTCTGATTAAATAAATGTCGGTACTTATCTTTATTAACGAAGATACAGAAACACAGTAGTGAACTCCGTGTCCACAGAAATCTGTCTAGTTCGAGTCGGAGCGGCTAGGTCAGCGTCGGCTGACGACAAACAACAACTCTGCTGCGATGAACACACAACTGACTAGCAAGTACACAAATCGGTGGCGAGTATACAACTGAGCGGCGAATACAGAACTGTCCTAGCGCTCGCGACTCCAGCGCTTAAGAAGCCAGAAGCCAGCGGTGGCGCGCGCAGACTTGCGGCGATTTCCTGTATCGCTGGCGCTGCTTATGCGGACGGCGTCCGGACTTTGATGCTGCCAACCTTTTGGAAGCGGGCTCGGTTGGCATTACTGGCTAGGATATATTAGTATGCAATACAGATGTGTCGTTACTCACGAGAACTACTGGGAGGCATGAACTTGAATGAGGCGTTCTTAAGAGTGTAGTTCTGAAGCACAGTAACGAACAGAAACTATTTGTTTTGAAATGCACTTTATTGTAATTGAGGTTGATGAATTCGGGAGGGAGCTTATTAGAGCTGGCCTCTTATCTCGTGGGCAGACGTCCGATGATGTGAGAGGGGGCGACGGGAATGTTTATTGTTTGTGTTCCAGTGCTGACAGCACCTAGCAGCTGCTATGATATAAAGTTCAAGCTGAGGCAATTCGTCTGTGAATGCGAATTACACAGACGGTCTTTTTCAGATACCGTACACAATCTGATAAGCCAAAACATAATGACCACCAGTTTAATAGCGTGTTGGTTAAATTTTCAAACAGAATACGACAGCGGTTCTGAATAGCATGGATTCGGGAAGTCCTTGATACTTTTATGGAGGTATCCGGCATCATATGTCTCCGCTCATATTTGGAAGATCCCGTAAATTATAGGCCGTTAGTTCGAGTGTTCACAGCTGACGCCCGATATGTGTTCCAACGGGTACAGCTCAGGGGCATTTACTGGCCAAGGAATCAATGTGCGTTCATTATTATCCTCCCAAAATCACGGAAAATCGATTCTGAGGCGGACAGATGATGTTTTCGTTCGTGGTGTGCTCAACACTACGGTTATCAGCGCCCGAACAAATTCCCAGTCTTTTCACTGTCCTGCCTCATCAGTTTCCCAAATGATGATGAAATGCGAACAACTCAAACACTCAGTCCCCAGGCGGAGAATATCCCCGACCCGGCCGGGAATCTAACCCGGGACCCTGTGATCCAGAGGCATCAACGCTAACCGCTAGACTACGAGGTGATTACACAGACCGTTGTCCTCCTGGAAAATGTCGTCGACGTAGGCAAAACGTCAAGCATGAAGCGATGCAGTTGGCTCTTCAGGTAGTCGACAACTGTTATGGTGCTTTCGATTACTACTAAAGTTCCCGTGGAAGCCCAACCAAACGTGCAATAGCAAGTAATTCTGCCATCGCTGGCCTGCATTTCAGACGCGGTGCATGTTTCAAAAAGCCATTCGCCTGGATAACGAAGTCTAAGGACAAAACCATCGTCCTGATGTAACAAGAAATGCGATTCATTTCACCAGGCGACCCATGTCTATGTCTATTGATACACAATAAAAGCTCAGTGATGTTGTGACCACAGCTATCTTAACTGACTATGTCGTTGTGCCAAGACAGGAACAAGTAAACGTCGTGTGTTGTGGAGCTCCATGATCAACAATGACCTTTAAACGGTGTGCTCCGAAACACAGGTGTCTGCTCCATGATCATACACTCCTGGAAATTGAAATAAGAACACCGTGAATTCATTGTCCCAGGAAGGGGAAACTTTATTGACACATTCCTGGGGTCAGATACATCAAATGATCAAACTGACAGAATCACAGGCACATACACACAGGCAACAGAGCATGCACAATGTCGGCACTAGTACAGTGTATATCCACCTTTCGCAGCAATGCAGGCTGCTATTCTCCCATGGAGACGATCGTAGAGATGCTGGCTGTAGTCCTGTGGGACGGCTTGCCATGCCATTTCCACCTGGCGCCTCAGTTGGACCAGCGTTCGTGCTGGACGTGCAGACCGCGTGAGACGACGCTTCATCCAGTCCCAAACATGCTCAGTGGGGGACAGATCCGGAGATCTTTCTGGCCAGGGTAGTTGACTTACACCTTCTAGAGCACGTTGGGTGGCACGGGATACATGCGGACGTGCATTGTCCTGTTGGAACAGCAAGTTCCCTTGCCGGTCTAGGAATGGTAGAACGATGGGTTCGATGACGGTTTGGATGTACCGTGCACTATTCAGTGTCCCCTCGACGATCACCAGTGGTGTACGGCCAGTGTAGGAGATCGCTCCCCACACCATGATGCCGGGTGTTGGCCCTGTGTGCCTCGGTCGTATGCAGTCCTGATTGTGGCGCTCACATGCACGGCGCCAAACACACATACGACCATCATTGGCACCAAGGCAGAAGCGACTCTCATCGCTGAAGACGACACGTCTCCATTCGTCCCTCCATTCACGCCAGTCGCGACACCACTGGAGGCGGGCTGCACGATGTTGGGGCGTGAGCGGAAGACGGCCTAACGGTGTGCGGGACCGTAACCCAACTTCATGGAGACGGTTGCGAATGGTCCTCGCCGATACCCCAGGAGCAACAGTGTCCCTAATTTGCTGGGAAGTGGCGGTGCGGTCCCCTACGGCACCGCGTAGGATCCTACGGCCTTGGCGTGCATCCGTGCGTCGCTGCGGTCCGGTCTCAGGTCGACGGCCACGTGCACCTTCCGCCAACCACTGGCGACAACATCGATGTACTGTGGAGACCTCACGCCCTACGTGTTGAGCAATTCGGCGGTACGTCCACCCGGCCTCCCGCATGCCCACTATACGCCCTCGCTCAAAGTCCGTCAACGGCACATACGGTTCACGTCCACGCTGTCGCGGCATGCTACCAGTGTTAAAGACTGCGATGGAGCTCCGTGTGCCACGGCAAACTGGCTGACACTGACGGCGGCGGTGCACAAATGCTGCGGAGCTAGCGCCATTCGACGGCCAACACCGCGGTTCCTGGTGTGTCCGCTGTGCCGTGCGTGTGATCATTGCTTGTACAGCCCTCTCGCAGTGTCCGGAGCAAGTATGGTGGGTCTGACACACCGGTGTCAATGTGTTCTTTTTTCCATTTCCAGGAGTGTATTTGGTCGCCAGGTGTGCCTCAGATCGCTACCTATCCTACTTTACACAGGCGGAAACCTCCGGTCTCCACGCTTTGTGATGAGACCAGGACGTAAGATATGGTGTGGTCTACTCGTTATTTCTCCATGCTTCAATCTCTTGCCGCAGACACTCACGACATAAGAAGGAGTATAGGCGCCCAGCTTCGTTACAGAGATTCCCATTCGCAGGCTCAGGGCCACAACAATCTGACCTTTGTCGAAGTCTCTCATACAGTGGATTTGCGCGTATACTCTACATATATTCGCTATAAAAACTACCCATTTTTCTGGGTTCCGCTTATATTCTTTCCTTACCGAGTTGTGTGACAGCAACGCTACGAGAAGGCATTAACAGTGTCTCGGTGGCAGTGGTCATAATGTTTTGGCCCATCAGCGTATTTGTAGTAGTCAGCAGACGGCCGCGGTGGCCCAGAGGTTCTAGGCGCTACAATCTGGAACCGTGCGGCCTCTACGGTCACAGGTTCGCATCCTGTATGGAGCATGGGTGTATGTGATGTCCTTATGTTAGTTAGGTTTAAGTAGTTCTAAGTTCTAGGGACTGATGACTTCAGAAGTTAAGTCCCTTAGTGCTCAGAGCCATTTGAAGCTTTTTTTGTAGTAGTCAGCATGGAATGGTGGAAGGCCACCGTAATGCAACGCAATGAGCAGAAGAAAATTGACGTCCAAGACATTTACTAAACATTTGTGATCATGTCTCATTTCGAATAACTCATTTAAATATAGGATGAATTACTGTTAGTAGTTCAGTTAATCGTCAACTGACACTTAGTCACCGCACGGGATTAGCCGAGCGGTCTCGGGCGCTGCAGTGATGGACTGTGCGGCTGGTCCCGGCGGAAGTTCGAGTCCTCCCTCGGGCATGGGTGTGTTTGTCCTTAGAATAATTTAGGTTAAGTAGTGTGTAAGCTTAGGGACTGATGACCTTAGCAGTTAAGTCCCATAAGATTTCACATACATTTGAACGTTTTTTGACACTTCGTCAGCCGATTACAGTGTCGCAACTTTGAGTACGCTGAGGTTGGCAGCAGTGTGAAACAGAAAACTGTCGACACTAAATGTTCCGAATGACGCGGACTTCTAATGTTGGTACTCCGGGAGCTGGTGGCCAATTTATCGCGCCCACACTATAGGTAGGGCTATTGCGGGCGCATACTCGTAAAATAAGAGTTTATCTAGGATACCTATTAGTAGTAATGTCGGTGTATATGAGGCCTGCTGAGGTGCCGCTGCACAATGTCACTATTGGCTCTTGAGCATAGGAGTTTGACGGCCACTGCTATGGGGTGTATTTGCCAGTGTTTCCACGGGACTATTCGCTGTAATAAAGCTGCTGACTCCGTGGACATTGCAACGGACTAGAAGCATTCTTTCACGCTTGATGGTTTGCCGACCGCCTTGGCATCATCCAGCAGTATGTATGTCTGTGTTAACGTGGCTAGAATCGAGCTACTGTGGTTTGAGGTGCGTGGCAGTGGCGTATTGGTCACCAAATTCACTTCATCTGAATCCGAAGGAGCATATCTGCGACGCTGTTGGGAACGATGTCCGCGCCCACAAACCAATGGCAATAAATTACGGGAATAGCGTGACCTGTACTCAGATACGAGTATGAGGTGTGCCAAACGCCTTCGGAAACCTAGCAAGGACTTTGGTGCTTTATTGCGTTGAAAACGTGGACCAAGATTTTGCTCATCAGTCTATTCACCGTATTTTCGAGACTACAAGACGCTCTGATTTCTTCGAAAAACTGCCTCCATAATTCAGGTGCGTCTCATACTGGAAATTAATATACCGTTTGATTTAAAATTCTCGCCAGTTTTAAAGATAGCCATATATTTGATGCCACGGGAATCCTATCTATGGCTGGTAACACTGGACTGAACTGGCAGAAACAGTTCACCGATGCCACAAACATGGGTAGCGAGGATTCACAGGCTTGCTAACACTGTCGCCCTCCTGCACTGCCATCACAAACCCAGAACACTGACTTGCCTATGATGTGTGATTGCAGCCTACGGTGACAGTGAACTGAAACTGAAAGTAACTTGTGTTACCGGTAACAGTAAAGGTGTTCGTATGATACGGGCTATAAACTACAAGTAATAGCATATGCAGAAGAACGTGGGAACAGAGCAGCTGAGCGTAATTTCGGCCTTCCAGTAACAGGAAGAAACCATTCGCGACTGGCCAGGTAGTGAATAAAAACTGAAAAAATTGAGGAAGACTAAATGAGCAATAGTGGACTGAATGCAAAATGAACAAGCCTAGAAGATGGCGCTTTGAAATGAATTCAAGGACACCGTCAAAATGCCACTGGAATTAAATGATTCAGAGACACGTTGGTAAGCTAGCGCTACAGTGGAATTTAAAAGGCTTGAACGATGAAGTTGGTTGGTGCTTAGCATGTGCACTAAAACCAGAAAATATCAGAAAATGCCACAAGAGTATGAACAGAAATATTTTCTTTCCATTACATTATTATTCAAAATCTAAAGAAAATCATTGTTGATTTGAGCCAAATAGCAAATACGGACGAAAATAGTCTAACATTTGATGTACCGAGTAACAGAACTGATGACGTGAAAGGGGCGAAAACTGTAACTACACAAATAAATAGACATGAAAAAAATCACTGCACTCTTGACCTGTCGTGTTGTGCTGACTGTACTAAACTTAATTCAATGATCATTTTCAAGCACAAAACAATGAGAAAACCTTCAGAAATACCGCCACTTATTGTTGTTGACGAACATGACAAGGGTTGGATGAACGAGGCTGGTATGAAACTACGGATTAACAGAGTGTGGGAGAGAAGAAAAGGGCTTTATTGAAGCGACTTCTCTTCTTGTGCTAGATAAATAGTAGTCATTTGAAAAATTCTGTGAGAGAGAAACTGAGACAGGAATGTACAGAGATTGCTGTTATTCTGGGAGGACTTATTCCACAACTGAATCTCTTGATGTGTTGATAAATAAACCATTTTAACGTTATATGAGAGAGGAATGGAACAAATGGATAATGAATGAAACCCAACATGAATATGGTCTATGACGACGAAGAGGAAGAAGAAGAAGAAAAATAAGCAAGTACAGATGACGATTTTTTCAGGTATTTTAGAGGTAAGTTTTGTTTTATAAAAAGTATTTGTTTTTAGTCTGGCTTTACAACCTAATTGTAAAACCGATAAAAGTATTTTCTTTCAAAAATTGCTTAAAATTAAGGCGCGTCTTATAGTCCATACCGTCGTATACTCCTTATAATACGATACGCTGAGAAGATAGACGAAAGCGTCATATCACCGTTCTGCCTTAACCATATGTAGCCAACAATGCTAGCAATTAATTGCTGTACCTAATAAAGGGGCAGATGGCAAAACCACTTGTTGGTGTCAAAAGGGCCACTGGATGTCGTTTAAAGCACACCGCCACTTAAAATGATATGAAGTTGCTGCCGTACTTTCTTTGGAGAGAATGTGCACTGGGTCGAAGCAATACTACTAGACTTCCCGGGTTCGATTTCCGGCGAGGTCGGGGATTTTCTCAGCCTCGTGATGACTGGGTGTTGTGTGATGTCCATAGGTTAGTTAGATTTACGTAGTTCTAAGTTCTAGGGGACTGATGACCATAGATGTTAAGTCCCATAGTGCTCAGAGCCATTAGAAACCATTTGAACTACTAGACTGCACATGTATACACACCCAGCATGGTATACTGCACATTGCAGCCAAATGAAAGATCGAACTGCGTAGATTGTCTTACGACCGTGGTATCAATCTGACATAAATCATAGTTAGTTTCTCGTGACTACGTTCCCATTGCGCATCATCACGGAAGGTGTCGATAGCAGTACCCGTTCGGTTACGATGCACTAAGTCACCGCTGGGCGGTTACGGCGCAATGGAAGACACTAACCACGTGATCTGCGGCTGCCCTCAGTGATCACTAGAAACATTTGCGAAGCGTCAACATACCGAAATGTGGACATATACAAGTGCGCTTTTACCCGGCGGTAAAAGAGTGCCATGCCCTCTCGTGTATGTGCGTGTGTATAATATAAAACAATCTACACTCCTGGAAATTGAAATAAGAACACCGTGAATTCATTGTCCCAGGAAGGGGAAACTTTATTGACACATTGCTGGGGTCAGATACATCAAATGATCAAACTGACAGAATCACAGGCACATACACACAGGCAACAGCATGCACAATGTCGGCACTAGTACAGTGTATATCCACCTCTCACAGCAATGCAGGCTGCTATTCTCCCATGGAGACGATCCTGTGGAACGGCTTGCCACGCCATTTCCACCTGGCGCCTCAGTTGGACCAGCGTTCGTGCTGGACGTGCAGACCGCGTGAGACGACGCTTCATCCAGTCCCAAACATGCTCAATGGGGGACAGATCCGGAGATCTTGCTGGCCAGGGTGGCTGACTTACACCTTCTAGAGCACGTTGGGTGGCACGGGATACATGCGGACGTGCATTGTCCTGTTGGAACAGCAAGTTCCCTTGCCGGTCTAGGAATGGTAGAACGATGGGTTCGATGACGGTTTGGATGTACCGCGCACTATTCAGTGTCCCCTCGACGATCACCAGTGGTGTACGGCCAGTGTAGTAGATCGCTCCCCACACCATGATGCCGGGTGTTGGCCCTGTGTGCCTCGGTCGTATGCAGTCCTGATTGTGGCGCTCACCTGCACGGCGCCAAACACGCATACGACCATAATTGGCACCAAGGCAGAAGCGACTCTCATCGCTGAAGACGACACGTCTCCATTCGTCCCTCCATTCACGCCTGTCGCGACACCACTGGAGGCGGGCTGCACGATGTTGGGGCGTTAGCGGAAGACGGCCTAACGGTGTGCGGGACCGTAGCCCAGCCTCATGGAGACGGTTGCGAATGGTCCTCGCCGATACCCCAGGAGCAACAGTGTCCCTAATTTGCTGGGAAGTGGCGGTGCGGTCCCCTACGGCACTGCGTAGGATCCTACGGTCTTGGCGTGCATCCGTGCGTCGCTGCGGTCCGGTCCCAGGTCGACGGGCACGTGCACCTTCCGCCGACCACTGGCGACAACATCGATGTACTGTGGAGACCTCACGCCCCACGTGTTGAGCAATTCGGCGGTACGTCCACCCGGCCTCCCGCATGCCCACTATACGCCCTCGCTCAAAGTCCGTCAACTGCACGTACGGTTCACGTCCACGCTGTCGCGGCATGCTACCAGTGTTAAAGACTGCGATGGAGCTCCGTATGCCACGGCAAACTGGCTGACACTGACGGCGGCGGTGCACAAATGCTGCGCAGCTAGCGCCATTCGACGGCCAACACCGCGGTTCCTGGTGTGTCCGCTGTGCCGTGCGTGTGATCATTGCTTGTACAGCTCTCTCGCAGTGTCTGGAGCAAGTATGGTGGGTCTGACACACCGGTGTCAATGTGTTCTTTTTTCCATTTCCAGGAGTGTATAATTTAATTATCCAGCCGCTGGTAAGAGTCGTTATATAGTTTCCGCAGATATTCGTCTCTCGCAGCCGATGCTGTACTTGAGAGGGTCGAGATTTCAAGAAAAGTACCATCTGTTGTAATACTCCTACCGTCTGTTACTGCTGTACCACAACCTTAAAGCTGGAAGTAGGTTATGTAATCAATCTGTTTTGTTAAAGTAATTATGGAATAAAGCAACAGAGCAGTGTTACCCCCTGTGAGGAATATTGTTATGTTGACTGTGTTGTACCTAACGGAGGTGGCTTATCGGAAATGAAAGTCAGAATTAAGTAAATATTTGAACAGTACGAACAAAATTTTGCCTATCTGCACTGTTTAACTGATAAAGAAAACGGTCGCCAACCTAACTAGGCAAGAGAATGATTAACATTCTCGTTTAAGAAAGTAGGTATAAGTAAGTATAACGGATAAACACAACCTATACTTTGTCACACGCGAGTGCAGTGAACTCTGACACATACATATGTTTGCGGTAAGATTGAAACTAACAGAGCAGCAGAAACTATTTGCAAATTTATAAGAGACACCGAAACACAGTATTACCTTCAATGTAAGATACTGAGTCACCTTCTACGATTCACAACAAGCAGTAATGTGATCATTTACTAAGCAAAACTTTATAAGCCTCAGTCTTAATAATTTTTAATTTGAAGTTGGTAACAACACATTAATAAGTAGTTTTACTAGGAAAATTATTTTCAGCAAGCATCATTAACTTTAACTCACTCTCTTGTCACATTAACTATAAGTTTCTTTTTACTATGTTGAAGAGGCATTAATTAACAAAATACTGGGCTTTAATGCTCTTTTAGTAGGGACACTCGGTAATCACTTTAGCTCAAACGGAGAGGAACCTGAGATGTGTTATGATGAGGAAAAAATCACGGTAGGTACATAAATTCTGATATAAATTACCTTATATTTGAGCACATTAACACATCCATTAAGCTGATCCTTCACTGTACATCATTGTAGTATTCCGATGCAATGATTGCGCAATGTGGTGGCAACTGCATGTTGGTAGGTGGAATTGCAGGTAGAATAGCTGAACTCTTTCATTTCTTGGTGGCGATGATAGATACAAATTCCAGAATAGTTCCAGCTATTTATCCATCCATCCGAGGCATTGGAAAGTAGCAGAAAAAGCCTCTCTCGGAACCAGCACAATATGCATCTTTGACAAGGCAGAGCATAGTTTGGTAGCTCGTCTCCGACTCGTAGCTCGTCTCCGACTCGTAGCTCGTCCCCGACTGACTATCAGTTCCACCTTTTCCACCTAGGCCAACCACAATTTGCGCGCGCTACACAGTTCCGTTCCCGAGGGGAACCACTACACCTTTTACATACAAATTAACTAAGAACCCTAAGTGAAGGTCAGCAGTTTACATAACACCAAAGAAACACATTAAATAAAACAGAACATTTCCACATATTGACACTTCTACAAAAAATTATTCACACAAAATTACAATCATATACAGTAAGTTTTGTCCCCTCCAAACGGCACAAAGCATTTAAAAGACAGATACACTAATTTGCATAGAAACAAACCATGACATCAAAGTTTGTACAAAGAAAGGAGTATACAATTCTGTGTTATCTATTCAATCAAACACATTTACAGAAGCTCAATGATGTAACATTAAATAAAACAAAAGCAAAATAAATCCATACAGCGGAAGAGCTATGGTGTTACACTGTTTACTCAGATTGCACAAATTAACAGAGTAAGATATATTGCTCAACATCTGATGAGTCATTAACTTGAGAAACGTAGGAAGAGACGTGCAGACAGGAACAAGTGGAAGGCGATTATCTAAGGCTTGAGGCGACAGCGTTCTTTAGTAAAAGAAAGACAAAGGCCGTTCACAGACACAAGCAAGCACACTTCACGTGCACACGAAAGCTAGATCGAGAATCTCGGGTCACAATGACATAACTCACTGCACGTAATTACCCTGTTAAAAATCGTTCGATCACGAAGCACAGTCCGTCCACCGGGCAGGCAACTTCGCCTGTTTCCACACGCGCAGATCCTAGATCCCGCGACCACTGTCGGATGCCGCAGCGTCAGCCGGAAGTCGCACTAATCCCCAAACAAAAGGTTCAGGTGGCGGCAAATCCTTCATATTGGACACCTGGGAAATTCCTGTCGAAACACATGTTCTCCCATTCTCTCCCTCAGAGTGGCCCGTGCAACTGCTGACCCTGCACACACCGTCGTTCGTGGTGGAATCGAACCGCAAACAAAGCAGCGTTTGCCTGAACCCTACTGGTTTTTTGACCCCCTTGCTTCCTACGAGTGGATACTGTCACAGTTAGGTCATTTGGTAGGAAGTCCAATACGTTTGAGGTGGCTAATGATATCAAATATCGCCTCAGTTTCATGCCACGTCCTTCAACGGTCTGTTGAGTGGATGGACTGGTGGGTTAGCTTGCAATACCACTATGGGAAGCAGTAGACTGATCAGTTGGAAATTTACTACTGCGATTGAGTTTATACAATACTATGTAACGTCTATGTTGGTTCTCTCAGCTACACCAGAACGAAGAATGAGCAGGAGGAGGTGGAAGGGTCCACTGCTTGATAGGATCCAACGCAACTGTAAAATATTTCTTTGGAAGTGACTGGACAAATTCGAGTAGAGTGCTGTCCTATATCATCCTACAAATGTGTTGTTCTATCTCGTACATAAGAAAAATACGAAGGACTGCCTCCCTCCAGCCAATGAACGTCTGGCACATAATGTGACCATGTGCTATCATCGTAGGTCTTTATAGTATAGAAGGAAGTGTGATAGGTGCATCGGGACGTCTTCGATGGCTGTTATTGCTGCAGAATCTAGACAATATTGCTACAAATATTGGTAATATCAAATATAACGAAGATGCTATGCTCTTTAGCAGGATAAATTGCAAGAAATCGCTTGCTCTAATCATAATTATATGTCAAAGTGATGTGGAATGTTATTGTCTCTACATAAAGAAAAGTATTATCTACTCTCTACAAATCGTGAGCTACACCCTTAATTTTTATATATGAAAATAGTGAATCTGCTCATTTCACTTTTGTTACCTGTGTTATGCGGTCTGTTTCAGAACTCACTACTAATAATCAAGTTACCTAATTTAATGCGACTGAATTTTGAAATGCTGGTCTGTCCGTGTACCAACACAATGAAATAAAAACAGTGTATGTTAGGAGGAGTATCAATGAGTACAGTGGCGCATTTAAGTTAACATAAATAATGATAAGTTTTTACTTATTCCATTACAGCTACAATGGAGCAGATAAAACTTATAAAAAAAAGGCAAATGTAAATCAGAAAAAGTGATGGTGTTTGATTGGCACAGAATCTATTTGCGTGGAAAATATACAAATTCTCCCCTCGGTTAATCCCTCTTACAACGTAATCTGACTTTGTTTACATGAATCCAATGTGAGGCGCCGTTCTATTAAAATGGAATGAACTACGACCAAGTGTCCCACAAGCTCTGGTTCAGAGAGAACATGGAGATGTGAATATCGTTTGACAATCCTACACCGGTGCAGCAATAGGCAACTTTACCCTTTCACCTTGATCCAGGCAGCAGCAGAAAACGGCGAGATGCTACCCACTGCGGCAGCTGTAACATTTTGGCATGTCCATGAAAATTTGCGAACTACGCGGGCTGGCCTTCTGATTAATGGAATGCGGCAAACTTAACTATCAGAGCGCTGAAATCCCGAGAGATTTCATTGTGAGGTACGCCCATTCACTGGTCTGGCTAAACAAATTTCACTCAGTGGCACGGAGGTGCATGCTAGAATTGTGAAACGTGTGATGGCCAACTCAGGACGAAAAAGTTCACCCTCCAGAAACTTGATATGTCCAAGATGATACGCAGTTCCACTGTTCGTATAGTTGGAAACTGCCACTGGGTCTTAGGGTCTTAGTCCACCACAAGTTGCAAAACACAAGTCTTGCCCACTACGGAAACACCTCAAGTTCTCCACCAGGGGAAGACCAGAGGACGAAGATGGCAAAGACTCACAATCACTTTCCACCAAGCCTCAGTATGGGAACTGAATTAGCAGAAAAACCTCCCTCCACATTCTGCAGATCAATCGAACTAGCCTCTCCTCATTGAATCTTCCCGCTTGACTGTTCTGCTGGCATGATAGCCAATCCAGACGCAGAACGGGGGTTCCGAGGCTGGGGCAGCAAGCCTTTACTTTGCATATCCTGAGAGTAGCCAATCAGCAACTCTAAATCTCTGTTTCGGAAAAAATAAGATTTTAGACTAGGGAAGAGTCGTTCTCATGGTAAGCATGGCCACGTTTCGGCAGAAAACGTCTAACTAGGTGGGACTACAGTCTCTCCTTTATGGAGAGACCTAATCTTTCCAGGCTAGCCATTTCCAGTTTCTAAAAGAAGGTTGTTAAGCTTACCAGGCAGTCGTTCCCGTGAAATATGTGTTTTTGCCACTCGGTAGGAGAAACTGGCGACTTCCTGGCTCCAGGGGTGTTACACTCTTGCCTCCACTAAACGACTGCACCAGCCGCCCTGTTTTCATCGCCTCAGCTTGTAAAATGCGATTGCTTGTAGGTTTATGCCCGTCCCACCATTTGGGCAAAAGCTCAGGTTAGAGTAATATCTCTTAAATGGCTTCCTCCATCCACTTTCCGTTAACTGGCCGCCTTCACGATGGTCTCTTATCTGTCAGAGATGAAATAATTTGCAAACTGGCGCCTTTCTACTCCGACCCTAAGTGGGAACAGTGGAGCGTCATGGCCCGAAGACCCTCTGCAGGTTCAATTCACATAGTGCTGCTTCCCCAAATCACTTGTACAGCCAGGTCGCGGGTCACAACATTTATGGCCTGCAATCCGTCTTTCTCCCTGTTCTCCATCGAATCCACTATGGCCCCTCGGGTACAAGTTCTCTATAGGCTACACTCGCAGCTATATGAACATTCTGCCTACAATTTCCTGATATAAAGAAGTCATAAGCCACACATACCAAACGTAGAACTGGTGAAAACAGAGATCACACCGTAATATATGAATAGTCGTCTGACCAGCAGCGTAGTTACAGTGGGACAGTGGGGTGCCGCATCTCAGTATATAAATGTGCTTACACTTGTTGGAGAACCGTTTTGAGAATTTTGCAAGTTTCAGCGCTTTAGCACTGCAGGAAATAACGTACAGGTGGTAGAAATTGAAACTTTGCGATTAGCAATATATGAGTAGAGTCTCTATTGGAATGCATGCATAACGTACAAGTGGTTGAAATTGAAACTTTGTGATTGGCAATATACACTCCTGGAAATGGAAAAAAGAACACATTGACACCGGTGTGTCAGACCCACCATACTTGCTCCGGACACTGCGAGAGGGCTGTACAAGCAATGATCACACGCACGGCACAGCGGACACACCAGGAACCGCGGTGTTGGCCGTCGAATGGCGCTAGCTGCGCAGCATTTGTGCACCGCCGCCGTCAGTGTCAGCCAGTTTGCCGTGGCATACGGAGCTCCATAGCAGTCTTTAACACTGGTAGCATGCCGCGACAGCGTGGACGTGAACCGTATGTGCAGTTGACGGACTTTGAGCGAGGGCTTATAGTGGGCATGCGGGAGGCCGGGTGGACGTACCGCCGAATTGCTCAACACGTGGGGCGTGAGGTCTCCACAGTACATCGATGTTGTCGCCAGTGGTCGGCGGAAGGTGCACATGCCCGTCGACCAGGGACCGGACCGCAGCGACGCACGGACCGTAGGATCCTACGCAAGACCGTAGGATCCCACGCAGTGCCGTAGGGGACCGCACCGCCACTTCCCAGCAAATTAGGGACACTGTTGCTCCTGGGGTATCGGCGAGGACCATTCGCAACCGTCTCCATGAGGCTGGGCTACGGTCCCGCACACCGTTAGGCCGTCTTCCGCTCACGCCCCAACATCGTGCAGCCCGCCTCCAGTGGTGTCGCGACAGGCGTGTCGTCTTCATCGATGAGAGGCGCTTCTGCCTTGGTGCCAATGATGGTCGTATGCGTGTTTGGCGCCGTGCAGGTGAGCGCCACAATCAGGACTGCATACGACCGAGGCACACAGGGCCAACACCCGGCATCATGGTGTGGGGAGCGATCTCCTACACTGGCCGTACACCACTGGTGATCGTCGAGGGGACACTGAATAGTGCACGGTACATCCAAACCGTCATCGAACCCATCGTTCTACCATTCCTAGACCGGCAAGGGAACTTTCTGGTCCAACAGGACAATGCACGTCCGCATGTATCCCGTGCCACCCAACGTGCTCTAGAAGGTGTAAGTCAACTACCCTGGCCAGCAAGATCTCCGGATCTGTCCCCCATTGAGCATGTTTGGGACTGGATGATGCGTCGTCTCACGCGGTCTGCACGTCCAGCACGAACGCTGGTCCAACTGAGGCGCCAGGTGGAAATGGCATGGCAAGCCGTTCCACAGGACTACATCCAGCATCTCCACGATCGTCTCCATGGGAGAATAGCAGCCTGCATTGCTGCGAAAGGTGGATATACACTGTACTAGTGCCGACATTGTGCATGCTCTGTTGCCTGTGTCTATGTGCCTGTGGTTCTGTCAGTGTGATCATGTGATGTATCTGACCCCAGGAAAGTGTCAATAAAGTTTCCCCTTCCTGGGACAACGAATTCACGGTGTTCTTATTTCAATTTCCAGGAGTGTATGAGTAGAGTCTCTATTGGAATGCATGAGCAGCTATCAGGGGTAGATGGTTGTAGATCAGTTGCATAATTTGCTAACTGGTCGTCTATAAATGATACTACTGGAGGGATTCACTCTGTAGAAACAAAAGGGAACTTCTTTTTGCACAAGATGTTATCTGCAGCCGACATACTGTCAGCTAACGAATAACTTATTACTGAGGTACAAAAAATATATACACAAACGTTATAATTTGTAGAGTGGCTGACAGTGCTATGGGTATATATGAAAGTGTGAAGGTGTAAACAGAAATAACAAAGCACGTCTCATAAGCAATAAGAGCATATGATTAGGAAAAAAAATATCGGAGCAGCAACAGAAATCATTTCTGTACTCATGTCACATCCATGTTTTGGACCCCTACACAGTGGAGTGGGAGTCAAATGAATATGTAGAACTGTTAGCAGATTTTAGGTTTCCAGCAGGGGTAGGAAGGACTACATAAGTCTGTAGACAACCTCTCTGATGGATCGGAGCAGTACACGAAATCCCTTCCAGTTTAGAATTTCCAATACATCCATCATCTGGACCACTCGTCGAGTCTCATGTAGGTACGAAGTGACTGTTTCTACACTTCTGGTGATCCTGCTACCTAAAATCATCGGGCAGAGAGCAAGTTTTAGGGTTTCTTAGTAGTTCTCTGAATGTTTCGTAGTGCCACTCAGACATTTCAGCAAACGACGCCGTAGTTTCTAATTATAGCGGAGAGAGCCCAACACAAAATATTTTCGTCGGTTTTCTTTGGATACCAACATATATTCGAAGAGACACGATATTATTTGAGTCCAAGTTCTGGCTCGCATTAGAGTACCACAATGTCAGTGCGATATTTACAGTATGCTGTGGCACATCAGCACATGAACACTGGCCGCCACGGGATAGGAAAAATCATTTTATGTTCAATGAGCAATAAATGATTTACCTTATTCCTGACATGTAAACTGCTGCTGGCGAGGTTAGCTTTCCACAACTAACTGCCAGCTCGAATTAGTTCTTGGAGCATTCTTCAAGACAACCTGACGACGCACTAAATTATCTGAGCTGTACAAATCACTTTTTGCTTTGCAGATATTATAATATTATTCTAATAAGTGGATCCCCATGTGCACATTAACCTGAAACTTACTTACCCATTTTCAAACACCTATTGGACATAATTTTTAACTGAAGAATGCCATTGACCTTGCAGGTTTTGGTGCACAAGCCTTGTGCCACTAGCCAATCAGGATATAATGTTGTCCGCTGGTTTAAGTCAGTTAAGAGCAGGAGGACACCGAGCTGAAGGGGCCACATATGAGGCTCTTCAGTAAGTACTGGAACACATTTTTTTCAGTCAATTTAAAAAATGGGAAATCTTTGTGGGAAATCGTAGAATATTCTCTCTTCAGTCTGTTCAGGTGGCGGCGTTATACGTTACCTAGAAAATGGCGTCTGTAACTGAAGTGCGCTCCAAGCAGACAGCTCTCTTTGTGTTACTTTGAATGGAAAACCAGAGCAACGCAGATGTTCACAGGCGCTTGCAGAATGTCAATCAGGAGCTGGAAGGTACAAAAGCACGGTGAGTCGTAGGGCGAGGGATCTTCCAATGCAGCAAAGTAGTGCAAAGCTGTCCTGTCTTCTACGTGTCGGCCGGCAGAACACAACTGTGACTCCTACGACGCCGGAACGTGCGGGCACTCTCATTCGACATGATTGACGGCTCGCTACTGAACTGTACGCCTCTGTTGGTAGTGTTTACGAACTCGTCCACCAGTCGGAGCACTTAAAGATGTGTGGCCGCTGGGTTCTTCACCTCCTAATTGGGGGCCATAAAGGGCAACCAACGGCAATGTGTAAGGACTTTATTGCGCTTACAATGCTGATAGTGACAGAGTTTTGTCGAACATCACAACAGGCGATGAACTACGGGTTTATCGTTTCGAACGGGAAGCAAAACGGCATTCCATGGAGTGGCGCTGCACCACCTCTATTTCGAAGAAAAAGCTCACATCCGAACCCTCAAGTGGTCATGTCATGGCGACTGTCTTTTCGGACTCGGAGGGTTATTCTGTTTGATGTTCTCCTTCGTGGTGCTACGATCAACTCTGAAGTGTATTGTGCTACCCTCAGAAAACTGAAGAAATGACTTCACCAAAATAATACGAGGGTAAGTCAATTATATCTGCAAAGTAGTTATAAAATTTTATTGCAATCAAACAGGAAACTCAGAACATCATTTATCGACAGTATCCTTTCGTTTCAACGCACTTGGTCCATCGTTGTACAAGCTTCCTAATGCCCTTATAAAAGAAGGTTCTCGGCTGAGCTGCGAGCCAAGAAAGCACCGCTCTTTCACTGCTTCGTCCGAGGCAGATCTACTCCCCTTGATGCCTGTTTGAGTGGACCAATCAACTGATAGTCAGAAGGGGTAAGATCGGGACTATATGGAGGATGATCCAGCACTTCAAATTTGAGTTTCTGGTGCATTTCGGCAGTGTGGGCAGCAGTATGCGAACGTGCATTGTCGTGCAACAACACAACACGTTTTGACAAAAATACTCGGTGTTTGCTTCGAACTGCAGGCTTTAGCCTGGCACTAAGAATCACACTGTAACGTACATTGTCTATTGTTGTGGCCCTTTCCCTATAAGTACTGGATCTTGTGTGCCCTCAAAAACCGTAAGCATCAGTTTTCCAGCGGATGGTAGGGTCTTGAAGTTTTCCTTGTACTGCGAATTTGGATGTTTCCATTCCATACTGTGCCGTTTACTCTCCGGCTCGTAATGATGGAGCCATGTTTCTTGACCAGTAATGATCCTGTCTAAGAGGTAGTCCCCATCGTTTCCATAGCGATCGAAATGTTTTTTGCAGGTGTTCAAGCGCGTTTTTTTTTTTTTATGCAACTGTGTGAGTTGTGTTTGCATCCACCTTGCACAAACTTCAAGAAACCCAAATCTATTGTTGATGATTTCGTAAGCAGAACCGTGACTAATTTGCAGACGATGTGCCACTTCGTCAGCAGTTAATCGTATATCTAAGAGAATTATTTCACGTGAACGCTCAAAGGTTCCTTCATTTGTGGCGGTAAAAGGTCGTCCGGCTCCTTCATCGTGCGCAACACTTCTGCTACCATTTCGGAATTTTTCAACCCATTCGTAGACACTCCGTTGTGGCAAAACACTGTTCCCGTACTGCACCGGAAGTCTTCGATGAACTTCGTCCCTGATACGCCGTCAGATCACAAAAAAAAGGAAAAAAAAGCGGATGACTGAAAGTTGCTCTTCTGTCGTGCAAATAGACAGCGGAGCAGCCGTGATTAACCGCACGGCACCGATAACGAAACTAACGTAGCAGCTTGGAAATTGCAAAGATATAACTACAAATAAACATTAACGTAAAACGACAGTACTACCAAAATAAACAAAAATATAACTACATTGAATATAATAATTGACTTACGCTCGTAGAAATGAACTTCTCGTTCTCCATGAGAACACTAGATCGCATACAAATATGCGCACTCACTAAATGTAATTGGAATTTTCTGCTTCATCCACCCAGCAGTTCGGATCTCACACCTTCCGACTCCCATCTTCCATCTGCGTGGCCCAATGAATGATGCACTCTGCGGGATGCAGAACTTGGATGATGGGGAAGTTATTGATGCATTAAGACGCTGGCTCCCACATCGACCAGTTGCAAGAGGTAGCATGAGGGCATACGGTCCTTGACAGTAACAATACAAACGTATGTCACACTGAACGGAGGTTATGTTGAAATTTTGTGTTTTGTAGCCAAAATAGTGGGTAATAATGTGGTGTATTGGGATCCTGAATAAAACCAATGTAAAATGGTACCAAGGGCAAGAAATGTTACAATTGCTCATATGAAACCTCACATGCCCTTACCTCACATGGAACAGAGAAGCAACTAATCATGGTAATCAGATACATGCAATATTTCATGAGTCAGACTCACTACCAGCACAACGCCTTCTTACGACTTTTGGATCACGAGGGGTATTAATCGACAGTTGCTATATAATTGAGAATTTCTAGGCAGAGAGGACGCAGCACGCCATATAGGTGAAGTGTCGAAGACAGATTTAGAAGTAACGTCAGGCGAACATCAGTTGGGACCCCTGCTGTTCTTGAGTTATGTTACTGTCATGGCAGAAAATTTCAATAGTAGTATAGGGTTTCTAAAATATGCAGTTCTTTACTGTGGAACACTATCTGAAAAAAAAGTTGCGTAAGCAAAAGCACATATATTCAACTTGTTTTAAATGTTAAGATGTGTCAGATTTCGTAGTCGTGTGAAGTTTGGAAACTTGCTTCAAAATTTCCAACATGTAAAATTACGCAGTTCTTCTTTTGTTTATGCGAGTTTTTAACACCACGTGGCGTTTCTCGCATCCGAGTTCCCATATCCTTCTATCTGTGTCACTCCTGCCCTTGCATGGCCCTGTTCTGCATCGCGTGCCTCACTCTATCATTCCAAGGTATCGGGGTATTAGTTTCTTTCTGTGTCGAGGACGTCTGCAATGCCATCTTTTAGGAGGCCATCTTTTCTCTAGCATTCTCCTAAGATGTGCACACCATGTTAGCCCTAAATTTTCAGTTGCGTCTACAATAGCCTTTATAACTCCCATCTGTTGTCGTAGCACTTCATTACGAATTTTGTCTGTTTTTGTTACTTCACTCTAAAACTCCATTGCTATTGCTTTCAATTTCTTCTCATTGAACCTTGAGACTTCCTACGGTGTAGCTCCATGCATAGAAAGGCTTTCAACTAAAATATCATATACACTACTTCTCCAATACTTTGACGTAGTTTTATTCCAAATAATGGAAAGGGACTGCTGATTGTCACCTTTCCCTTTCCTGTTCTGGGTTTTATTTGTTTCTTGCTTCCGCCTATATTCGAAATGGTTGTCCCTATATATTTATACGATCGACTGCACTTTACTTTAGACCCATCACCCATAGCGAAATCCCTTCCTGTACCTCCGACAAGTATTCAGTCCTTGTAAAGTTAATTTTCATGCCCCACTGCTCAAATTGTTGTTTAAGCTTTCTTAAGGCATATTAAGACACATGCTCTTCTTCCTCAGGGTTATGACCTGACCGTTGACGAAATTTATGGGGAACAGGATGACACACTTACGCTACTCTAATTCCCATGTTTCTGCACTTCCTTTCCCAGTTTTTCAGTGCTTCGTTCAAAAAAATGTTTGAAAGAGGATAAGCGATATGTAGCATCTTGGTCTCAGTCCTTTGCTAACCTTAAGTCACTTCCGATCATTAACAGAATTATCTGAATTACGCACTTCGAAATACGAGAAAAACGTAACATTCTGTGCCTAAAACAATGAATACAACAACAGTGAGTATCAACCGTAAACACTGATTTCAAAAGAATGCAAGAGAGTAAGATATGTTATTATTACGCAATGCAGTGCACACGCACACTCAGTCGTAGGTGAAGCACGCGGAAGACACCAGTTTCTTGGTAGGATGCATTAATGGGATAATGGATTGAGTTTACAAAGGAAATTGCTTATAGAGAATCCTTCCGTTCCATCTTAGAATATTCTTCAAGTGTGTGGGATCCATAATAAATATTGTGGTGTCACCGCCAGACACCACACTTGCTAGGTGGTAGCTTTTAAATCGGCCGCGGTCCGCTTGTATACGACGGACCCGCGTGTCACCACTGTCAGTAATTGCAGACCGAGCGCCACCACACGGCAGGTCTAGAGAGACGTACTAGCACTCGCCCCAGTTGTACGGACGACTTTGCTAGCGACTACACTGACGAAGCCTTTCTCTCATTTGGCGAGAGATAGTTACAACAGCCTTCAGCTAAGTCCATGGCTACGACCTAGCAAGGCGCCATTAACCATTTCTAGAGAGAGTCTCACTTGTATCATCAAGAACGCTGTATACAAATGAAGGATTAAAGTTAAGTATTCCAGCAGCTACGTACTTTTCTTTATAGCATTCATTACGTATCCTGTTTCAGACCTAACGCCAGCCTGCGTGAGTTGACGCGTGCATTTCGGCCTCCTCTCTCAATTAGTGTGCGTTGTGTTGGCTAATCTGTCGACACAACAAATATGATTAACAGGGGATAATGAATGGATTCGAAAAAGAGTTGCACGAGTGCTTGATTCACGGCACAGGGTTATAGAAATGCTGAAAAGGGTGAAGTGGCAGATCCTTGCAGACAGATCCCATCAATCCCGTGGACGCATTTTTACTAAGTTTCAGGAACCAGTATTAAGAATCTATGAGTACAGTAGAGCCTGCTCTGCATGGCTCCCTCGGGGATGGCAAATACAACAATGGATTAATTACAGGATGCTCTGAAATCCTTAAACAACAAATGTTCCAGTTGTATATGTGGACGTAACCATACAAAGGACTACTATGTGATACCTTGGGAAGTATTCACTGAGACGCACATCACAGTGCTATGCATAAAATGGAAGCTGATGTAGATGAAGATGAGGAAATGGTCAACAATTGCTCCGCGGGGTTTGCGATACCAGTACTAGTGAAGCCACTGTGGTTTCCTTGATTTACTCCATTCACTTCTGGACGCAGTCACTACTAATTACATCATTAACCCTGCTCCCACTGAGCGTCTGGTCATTGTCTATCGATATAGATGACGACAGGATGTTATTTCTCCTATAGTTATGAATCGTCTGTATTAGGGACGAGAGCGGGTGACGTAAGTGCATTGATTTCTCTCTCTGCAAACATCCTTCAACTCACTAGCACACTTACCTTTAACCCTTTGTTTCCTGACATAAGAAAAAATTTACTTTTTAACATTTTCTTTGTAGAACTTATGCTATTGTGGCCTCAAATGACGGTAGGATTTTTTGTAAAATTTTATTTTATTTTTTCCAACTTTTTTCACTCGTGGTACTCAGAAGTACCGTCAGACTCCATGGACAGAACCACAACATGCGCAGAAAAATGCTCCAATTTTTATAACTTGTCCTTTATTCCACATATATATTATATATTTTTACAATAGAAAATTAATTAACAAAAATATGATATTTCTGATTTTTTTTTTAATTCACATAAATTTACCTTACTATGTGTGTCCGGTATTCACATTGAGGTGAAGGTGTAAACGGCAAAGAACACTCTGAGGCATCATTATCCGAAAAAGTGGAGTTTGTTTCACAATCTCCCTCTTGCAAAATGGCACGAAAAAGCTTTGTCAAAATTATTAACATTTTCGTCATCATATTCTATATCAGTATCCTCTGTAAGATCAGAAGAAATGTCCTTATACAAAATTGCTTCAGTCTCTGCATCACTCAAAGGTCGAAAGTAGCCACCAGTTTTACGATTTTCGTCCATCTGTGTGTGAAAAAGTGGATAGAACAACTAGTGAGAGGTAACGCACTGTTCCTACAATAAAGTGTTCGCACAACCTGACGGTACTAATAGGTCCGCTTTATATTTTCCACTTTATCTCATTCCCTTGTAACGTAATGCTTCAAACTATTACAAAAAAACAAAGAAGGTAAGTACTTACAATGTAAAACTCAGCGGAAGTTTCAATAAATTGCGCACAAATTCAGGCAACACCATGGAAACAAGCACATACAATCTTCTGTTTTCACAGCAGCGCGGGAAAAACAATTTCAAGCTCTGACAGCCAGAGAGGTCTAAGTATTGCATAATAACATCTATGAAACAGTAGAGCAGAGTTACTATAACGTACCGACAGGCTCTCAGATCACGAAACTGCACCACGAGAAAATAATGACAGTCAAAACTTACTGGTACTTTTAAGTACCATCAGGCAACAAAGGGTTAAAGTTATCGGTACTGCCATACCAGACATGGTTCGCAACAAAAAGTATACCGTAAGCTTCAGCTCTTTTGTTAGTGTGCGCTGCCTGTGGTAGCAGGTCGCCGGGGTACCGTCTGTTCACGTCCGCGTGCGGTACCGACCGTTCCATACATAATTCATGCGCTGGCGAGTGGTGAGCCGCTGACCGAATGTGCCGACACAGAATGAATTTATTGTTCACATTCCTGCCAATACCACGAAGTTATGCGACTACACGAGATATTTATTGTCAAGGTTCCAGAAAAAAGAACGCAACAAATTGTTCCAGTAACTCGCACGCCGATAAATTCTTCCGTGGAGAAAAAAGAAGTACAAATCTCTGACCCCTTACGAAGCCCAATGAAAAGTTGAGTACGTAAATTTGTGAACCATTCAGATACATTTTTATAAAGTAAAATTTCCACAACTAAAACTCATTCGTATTACTTTTTTTTTAATTCGGGATTTTTGACGAGGTAACATTCCTTACACAACTGTCGGTACCACTAACGGAAACGTAAACAAAACTCGGTGGACAGAAAAATGTGGTGCATTGTCTGTACCTCACTAATCCGGAGTAGGAAGTTGTGAGAAGTTAAGCGAGACGTAGAAGTCATACCGGAAAGACAGATTAAACGCCAAAGGATGGGGAGTGATTATTGCAGACGAAAAAAGTGTTGTGTCTATTGAATTCAAAGTTGAGTGTGACAGTGGAGTTATCTGGTCGTGTATACTATAGGCGGTACCAAGTTAATTGTTGGATGTTTCAACCGGCCACCTGATTCCGCTTTGGAGGTTCTAGAGTCGTTCAAAGGACGTCTACGGCCAAAAGTGACTAAATACTCAGATCATGCAATACTAGTTGAAGGCGACTGTACACTGTGATGTTATGGATTCATTGCATGTAGCTGTTGCAGCAACAGACGCTCTTGTGAAGCACTTTAGAACACGATTTCTGAAAAGTTTCTTGAGCGTCTGGTTAGGCAGCCACACGAAACCGAAATATTTTAGAGTTTGTAGCTACAAACTGGACACACCATATCGACAGCGACAGTGTAGAGATGGAGATTAGTGATCATTATATCATTATAGTAACTAAGGATACGAAAGTTTTTAATTCGGTCAAGAAGTCTAGGAATAGGTTTATGCTAGAAGGAGCAGACAAGCAGTTGTTAATATCTCACTTAAGAAGTGAGTTCATATCACTTAGCTCGAGTAAGATGACGTAGAGGAATTATGGTCAAAATATGAACAGATTCTAAAACATACTCTGGAGAAGTATGTGCCGAATAAATGAATTAAGAACGGAGGAGACCCACCGTGGTTTAATAATGAAATTCGAAAAATGCTGTTGCACTCTCGGTTCAAAAGAGAACCGAAAATTGACGAGAGGCAAACATATGTAGCGACTCGTGCGTCTGCGAAAAGATCTGTGCTTCAAGCTTACAACAGCTACGACAGTCACACCTTAGTATTTAATGATCTTACGTAAAATCGCAATGCGAGTCCACGCTTCCATCCAGTTACTCGTTGACCAGTCTGTTGAGCTTGGGCGAAACTCAGCTGCATCATTTCTCACATGATGTACTTGGATCTATGGATGAAGGGCAAAACAGACAGATTCCATAGTTCTAGATTTCCGTAAAGCATATGAGTCGCTGCCCCACTGCAGACTGCTAACAAAGGTACGAGCATATGAAATACGTTCCAAATATGTGAGTGGCTCCAAGATTTCTTAACTAAGAGAATTCGGCGTGTTGCCCTCAATGGTGGATGTCCACCAGAGATGAGGGTTTCGTTTGGAGTGCCCTGGGTAAGTCTATTAGGACCACCTCTTATTCTCTGCACACCCCAGGGCTTGGTCGACGGGGTAGGCAGCAACCTTCGGTTGTTTTCAGGTGATGCTGTGATGTGTTGAGTGACTTTAGAAGGATGCAAGATGATTTAGAGAAAATTTTTAGTTGATGTTATGAATGACAGCTACCTCTAAATGTAGAAAATGTAGATTAATGGGGATGAGCAGGCAAAAGAAACCCGTTATAACCCGTTACATTCTGGTGCAGCATTGTGTCCTGCTTGACACAAACACGTCGTGTTGCAAAGTGACAGGAAATGAAATGAGCGTGTGTGGATAATGGGAGGGAATACTGGATCGAAGCCTTAGACACGCTTTGCGATTTTGCGTAGGTACATGATTTCGTCCAGTTCTCGGTCAGATCTTTCGCTAAGGTTTGACGGCGGTAGTTTCTGTAAGCTTCGAGCTATGGTTGATTTATTGGGGGAACTTTCGGGAAAGTGTAGCTTATGTGTAAAGGAGACAGCATATATGAGTGTTATCTAATCTTGAGCACTGCTCAAGTGTTTGGGATATATACCAGCTCGGATTAAACGAAGACATCGAAGCGATTCAAAGGCGAGCTGCTAGATGTGTTATCAGTAGGTTCCAACGTAATGTGGATGTTAAACAGATGCTTTGGGAACTGAAATTTGGATCTCTGAATGGAAAGCGAAGTTATCTTCGAGTAACACTATTGAACAAATTTAGAAAAGCAGCATTTGATGCTGACTGCAAAATGATTGAAGTGCTGCCAATATACGTTCCTCATAATGGTCTCGAAAAGAAGGTTAGAGAAATTAGGGCTGGTATGAGGGCTGGTATGAGGGCATATAGACAGTCGTTTTTGCCTCCCGCTATTTGCGAATATAATTGGAGAGGATCTGATTAGTATTGGTAGAGGGTACCCTCCGACATGCACCGTACGGGGCATTGCGGAGTATGTATGTAGCTGTAGTTGTGGATGTCAGTCGTTAAAATCTCCGGACGGCCATTCGGATTTAGGTTTTTCTCGCTTTATTGACGCAGCGAGTTGGGACATAATCGCAACATCCACTGATCAGCCACAACATTATGACCACTTACCCAATAGCCGGTATGTCCTCTTTTGGCACGGATAACAGCGGCGACGCGTTGTGGCATGGAAGCAGTGAGACACTGGTGGGTCGTTGGAGGGGGTTGGCACCACATATGCATACGCAAGTCATCTAATTCTCGTAAATTCTGGAGAGGAGGGCCATGAGATACGAAATCACGTTCAATCACATCTTATGTGCTCGACTGGCTTCATGACTAGCGATCTGGGAGCCAGCACATCAACTGCAAGTCACCACAGTGTTTCTCGAGGCATTCCATCACCCTGCTGGCCTTGTGGCATGGCAGATTGTCTTGCTGAAAAATGCCCATTGCCGTGCGGATACTTGATTGTCAAGGGGTGTACGGTTCCTCGTTGGCTGTCATGGACCCATGGACGACCGTGTGAATGTTACCCAGAGGATATAGGAACCGCCGCCAGATATTCTCTGTCGCGGGGTACAGGTGACAAGGAGAGGTTGTAACAATGGAAAATTACACTGAAATGCAGGAGGATCTGCAGCGAATTGACGCATGGTGCAGGGAATTGCAATTGAAGCTCAATGAAAACAAGTGTAATGTGCTGCGAATACATAGAAAGAAAGGTCCCTTATCATTTAGCTACAATATAGCAGGTCAGCAACTGGAAGCAGTTAATTCCATAAATTATCTAGGAGTACGCATTAGGAGTGATTTAAAATGGAATGATCATATAAAATTGATCGTCGGTAAAGCAGATGCCATACTGAGATTCACTGGAAGAATCCTAAGGAAATGCAATCCGAAAACTAAGGAAGTAGGTTACAGTACGCTTGTTCACCCACTGCTTGAATACTGCTCAGCAGTGTGGGATCCGCACCAGATGGGGTTGATAGAAGAGATAAAGAAGATCCAACGGAGAGCAGCGCGCATCGTTACAGGATCATTTAGTAATCTCGAAAGCGTTACGGAGATGATAGATATACTCCAGTGGAAGACTCTGCAGGAGAGACGCTCAGAAGCTCGGTATGGGCTTTTGTTGAAGTTTGAGAACATACCTTTATCGAAGAGTCAAGCAATATATTGCTCCCTCCTACGTATATCTCGCGAAGAGACCATGAGGATAAAATCAGAGAGATTAGAGCCCACACAGTGACATACCGACAATCCTTCTTTCCACGAACAATAAGAGACTGGAATAGAAGGGAGAACCGATAGAGGTTCTGAAGGCACCCTCCGCCACACACCGTCAGGTGACTTGCAGAGTATGGATGTAGATGTAGATGTAGCTTTTCCCCCCTCAATGGTTCAAATGGCTCTGAGCACTATGGGACTTAACATCTGAGGTCATCAGTTCCCTAGACTTAGAACTACGTAAACCTAACTAACCTTAGGACACCACACACTCGCATGCCCGAGGCATAGACTAGAACACCAACAATGGAAAAGGATCTTTCTGGGATGAAAAGTTCGGGTATTTTCCCGCTTAATGCACATGCATTTAGAAACCGGGAATTTGGGCAATCAGGTGTAGCAGTAAGAGTATGCCAGATTCCCAGAACACAATAGTTAATGGTTCTTCTCCACATCCTGCGGCGTCGACTGACGGATGGGGACACAGAGTCTTCATGCACCGTATCACCGGAGAGTGTAAAGCCAGTTCCTCATGACGAGAGACCAGGTGAAGAATAAAGGGCGCTATGATCGCGCAGTCTTCATACAAAACTGATCTCAGTGCAACAAAAACACGTTCCCGGAAGGTTTAAAACTGTTTTGAAGGACTCCGATTGCAGACCACAAAAAATGTCAGAAGAATCTGAAGACGTGTGAGGCAGATTTCTGAATATGAAAATGAAACGGCTTGTCTTATTTGGAAACAGAAGTACTCGTCAACAAGAAAGTCAGATGACCGGGTAAATTGTTTGAAGTGTGAAAAAGGGGCCCATGAGGACTGTACAGCATGGATTGAACATGACTTGCTTGTATATCAGTGCGGCCCATGCCGGAAAATATAACAATGCCCGTTTCTGACGCTCAGACAACCTGTTTTTACCCCACGCTATGGGGTATAAACGTATATTGTACAACGCTGAGTTATATTAAATGTAATTTAAACCACCAAAATAAGTCCTCATAGTTCATGCATGTTGTTCCACTGAAATAAATTTGAAGTGTCAACAATGAAAATTGTCGGTGTAATCTAGCGTTCTCCTTAGCTACCCGATTATATTCTAAACTTCCTTTACTGGGCCAGATTAGGACTGGGTTCAGGACTCACTACGTCGTTTTCGACAGGTTGGAGTCGACAGGCACAAAAATACTGGAAGAGAGCTCTAAGGGAGTCACTATTTACAATAAGTAAAAATCATCTAGTTCATTATGTAGATTTTGTCGTGTACTGGAGTGGGGCAGGTGAGAGGACTGTGGCAAAATAAAGGAACACCGGCAGACAACCGATGATTGTAGCAAGGATGGGCAATTGACTCTAAATTTAAGTAAATGCAACGTTCTGTGCACAAATGGTGAATGATCTCGTTCTTTTGGACTTTACTATTGGTGACAAGTCGCTGTAGGCAGCACTAACCGTAAATTACTTGGGAATAACTCTCTCGAGCGATCTAAAGTCCACTGACCAAGTAAATCCAGTTTTAGGAAAGAAAGTGCAAGGCTGAGACTCATTGATTAACTCTACATCGACAGCTACATCTATGCACACAAGGCACCTTACGATGTGAGGTGGAGGGAGCTACCTACCGGTCTGGCCTACTCCTACGTTCCATTCGCGTTTGGAGATCACGTAGACTACGATACACGAATGATGGTTTTCGCGCTGTTGCCGGTTCCCAGCGACATCTGTGTGCTTTGCGCTCGAAGAAAGCGTGTATCCATCAAATTATGTTTCTCGCTTGCTTTTGCAGACTTCGTTGCTTACCAGAAATATCAGCGAAAGCAAATGGCAACGAATGGTATAAGAACACGTTTAATGCTCGCATTGGCTACGAAACTGGATTTTCCTGAGTTTATTTGTAATGCTCTCCCGCAAAGTAAAAGATCACGTAGCGAAATGCGACATTCTTCGTTGAATCGTCTCTCTCTCTCTCGCTCGCTCTTCTTCTTTTCTCTCTTCTATTCACAGATTCCAGTAGGAATCTCATACTTCAGAGCAATCTACATCCCTCTTAAATAAATGTAATTCTTCCACACAAGAGATAGTTTTAAAAACACATGTCCAGGTGATTCTTAAGTGTTGCTACTCAGTCTATGGTTTTACTAATCTGGATTAATGGAGGAGACAGAGAGCATTCAATAAAAAAATTAAAAAGAAAAAAGTTCAGCGACATGATTTCTCTAAAAGGAAGAAATAAATTCAGTCCTCAAACATTCTAAATACTAAGAAAACTAATTTTGCACTCCGTCATGTCTATATGGACCTATTAATTGTGACTTTTTCTTCCTTGTTTTGGAAAACTAAACGTTTAACAACACATCGTTCATGTGGCAACGGCCTTGCCGCAGTGGATACACCGATTCCCGTCAGATCACCGCTGTTTAGCTCTATCGGACAACTTCAGTTGCTGGTATTGTCATATATACGACAATCATTAAATGGAATATTTGCAGACAATAATTTTTTTTACATTCAATTCAAATATAAAGCCTTAAAACTTTCCATTTCAAAACAATTTCCATTCAAAACTATATTGGTTGGAACGCAAATAGGGTTTCAAGATCATCTCTCCATCTTACAGTATTGCCAGTTCTCTTTTATAGTGACAATTTCAAATGCTCGTAAAAACTCAAAAATTAATGTTGGACAACTCTATTTTTAGTCTTACATTTGATGGAGTACTTTCAAAAGAAAATTCTCACTAGCTGCTAAGAAAAAAACTTTAAAAGAAATTTTGGAACAAAATAATTCCTTATTTCAAGCTGTGGTAGTAACAGAATCACTAATGATATTGGACTTTTATTTCGGAAACATGAAAGTATTCTGAGATAAAAAATAAAATATTATAAGACGTGTGAGGCTGGGCCGATTGCGTAGCAGAAAATGTAGTCGCTGATGAATTTTTGTTCTGTACGACTGAGAAGAAACTTCCCACGAGAAAGTTGATAAGGAAACAACCAAATTATTTTTGGTAACATTTTAGACGTCATTATTGTATCGTATCACGTACACAGGCAAATTACTTCCACGATATTCCGTGCGCAGCAATGCGCGAGTCGCTGTAGGCAGTCGCCAAGTGATTTGTTCGGACGGCTCGCTTTAATACTACCGAAAATATTTAACTAGCTGCTAATGCATGTCCTTCGTCATTGCATCCATCACACAAAACGCCAATATACGCTACGCAAAAGTAATTGTTGATATTTTGAAGCTAACATTTTCACTGAAATCGAGCAAAATACACTCCTGGAAATGGAAAAAAGAACACATTGACACCGGTGTGTCAGACCCACCATACTTGCTCCGGACACTGCGAGAGGGCTGTACAAGCAATGATCACACGCACGGCACAGCGGACACACCAGGAACCGCGGTGTTGGCCGTCGAATGGAGCTAGCTGCGCAGCATTTGTGCACCGCCGCCGTCAGTGTCAGCCAGTTTGCCGTGGCATACGGAGCTCCATCGCAGTCTTTAACACTGGTAGCATGCCGCGACAGCGTGGACGTGAACCGTATGTGCAGTTGACGGACTTTGAGCGAGGGCGTATAGTGGGCATGCGGGAGGCCGGGTGGACGTACCGCCGAATTGCTCAACACGTGGGGCGTGAGGTCTCCACAGTACATCGATGATGTCGCCAGTGGTCGGCGGAAGGTGCACGTGCCCGTCGACCTGGGACCGGACCGCAGCGACGCACGAATGCACGCCAAGACCGTAGGATCCTACGCAGTGCCGTAGGGGACCGCACCGCCACTTCCCAGCAAATTAGGGACACTGTTGCTCCTGGGGTATCGGAGAGGACCATTCGCAACCGTCTCCATGAAGCTGGGCTACGGTCCCGCACACCGTTAGGCCGTCTTCCGCTCACGCCCCAACATCGTGCAGCCCGCCTCCAGTGGTGTTGCGACAGGCGTGAATGGAGGGACGAATGGAGACGTGTCGTCTTCAGCGATGAGAGTCGCTTCTGCCTTGGTGCCAATGATGGTCGTATGCGTGTTTGGCGCCGTGCAGGTGAGCGCCACATTCAGGACTGCATACGACCGAGGCACACAGGGCCAACACCCGGCATCATGGTGTGGGGAGCGATCTCCTACACTGGCCGTACACCACTGGTGATCGTCGAGGGGACACTGAATAGTGCACGGTACATCCAAACCGTCATCGAACCCATCGTTCTACCATTCCTAGACCGGCAATGGAACTTGCTGTTCCAACAGGACAATGCACGTCCGCATGTATCCCGTGCTACCCAACGTGCTCTAGAAGGTGTAAGTCAACTACCCTGGCCAGCAAGATCTCCGGATCTGTCCCCCATTGAGCATGTTTGGGACTGGATGAAGCGTCGTCTCACGCGTTCTGCACGTCCAGCACGAACGCTGGTCGAACAGAGGCGCCAGTTGGAAATGGAATGGCAAGCCGTCCCACAGGACTGCATCCAGCACCTCTACGATCTTCTCCATGGGAGAATAGCAGCCTGCATTGCTGCGAAAGGTGGATATACATTGTACTAGTGCCGACATTGTGCATGCTCTGTTGCCTGTGTCTATGTGCTTGTGGTTCTGTCAGTGTGATCATGTGATGTATCTGACCCCAGGAATGTGTCAATAAAGTTTCCCCTTCCTGGGACAATGAATTCACGGTGTTCTTATTTCAATTTCCAGGAGTGTATTTGTTCGAAAGGATTTCTGAATCCCAAGTTCTATCTAAATTTGCTTTAAGCCTATTATTCTCAGCACGTAATACGTGCTTAGTACAGAAAGACCTCGTTCTTACTTCTGCAATGTCCCTGTCTATGTTACAAATATCGTCCACCATTACAGTTTCCGAATTAAAAACCGAGAGACTGGTCTGATGTTATTGCGCTGTTAATATAAACAGTTTATACAGGAAAGACTGATGTTAATTAGTGCACAATTGACAATATTATTTTAATTGACATTTATTGTCGAGTAAAATAATCGCCACCACTTGTGATAAACTTATCAGGCGTCTACTGTAAGGGAGAAACATTCGCAGTATGTCCTCTATAACTGAAATGAATAGACAAACATTTAAACAAAGTCAGCTTTTTACATAGACGGTACTTACCTAAACTAAAGTATCTTCTGGCTCCCTATCTTCAGATTCACTGCCGCTTGTTTCAGCCAGTTGTATCATCACAGATACCACTATGGTGTCTCTTAAACCCTGGTTCAAGAAATCCGTTTCTTGCAATGCTTCTGCGTGTTTTACCCACGTCTCCCAGTCCTGCTGAGTAACATTCTTAAGAGCTTCGTGTGTTAGCTTCTCGATATCAGCAAGCTTGAAAGAAGTATTTATTTTCGCTACTTCGGGCTTTACTTGGGCCCATATTAGCTCAGTGGGACTATACTAACAGTGATACGGTGGTAGACGTACTACTTGGCGTCTCATTACGTTTGCCAGTTGATCTAATTCGTAAGCCATTTTGGGACCTACGATTTCTTCCTTAGACAGGAGTTCAGCCTTTATTTCATCGACTGAAAATGAAACATTCTTTCTACTTAACCACTCCGTAGTACCTGCCTTGCGCCAGTTTCTACGTGGCAGCTATTCTACGCTAATGGAGTGGTAGCTGGCGTTATCCTTCACGATAATTGACCCTTCTTCCAGCACAGACAACAATCGAATAAACCCATTCTTAAAAACTTCTCCATTCATTTCTGAATGGATTTGAAAGAACTTATCCCACCACGAAAACCAAATATGGCCTCTGGCATGAAGCCCTTGGTTAATGAACCAGTGAGGGCGATGATTAATCGGCCACCTGTACCAGTAGGTACTCCTAAACCACCGTTCCTTCCGGAGTCGTGCCATATATACTTATTGGTGTGGTTCTGTCAAACCCAAATTTCATACAAGTACACTACAGGCCTGGTGTTCAGCACGCAAGACTTGCATTGTACGTAAAGACTTCGCTTTGCTGCTTCAGTGTCTCTGCGTCCCATTAAGAATTTCCGTCCGTCATTACACTTCCTAAATCGGAAACCAATGGAGCGGAGAGGACGAAGAACGGAGGTCTCTGAGACCGAGTAATTAATTTTTTCACAGAGGTCAGCCTGTATTTTTTTCGGCTTTGGATACTCACTTCTGTCGGAATATATGAGTACAGTTCTGCACACGAGCTCTTTGTTAAAATCGTCAAATTCGGTTGATCTCCGTTGACGTTCGTATCCCTTTCTTGGAGAATCGAAATATTCATATTTGGAGATTCTGCCAATGACACAGATTTGCTAAATGGCTCAAAATGGATCTGAGCACTATGAGACTCAACTACTGTGGCCATAAGTCCCCTAGAACTTAGAACTACTTAAACCTAACTAACCTAAGGACATCACACACATCCATGCCCGAGGCAGGATTCGAACCTGCGACTGTAGTGGTCGTGCGGTTCCAGACTGTAGCGCCTTTAACCGCTCGGCCACTCCGGCCGGCTACAGATTTGCTAAAATGGCCTACAGTTGACTTAGAGACACTGCACACTTACGCAGTAATTTTATGAATTTGGGCAAATTTTAGTTATTCCTCGCTTCATCATCGTCGTCCAGATCAGAAAAAACTTGACTACATTCATTATGATAATTTTCGATTGATTATAAACGTCTTTCCGCCCTTCACGCACAGTGATTGGAGGAGTACTACAAGAAGGCCGTTGCTCCTGAATTGTTGTTCACCACCGTACACAAGTCAAAACACCTTTCTAAAGAGATGTGAACACTCGATATAGCACGCTAACACTGAGCTTTAGCTGCTCAGACCTACCCACCGCTAACGGTACCTACATGGCAACAAAGCCAAGGGGCGGGCGAATCACAGTCCGCAGCCCTTGCTGGAAGCAGGCAGCGGCCGTGACCTTGAGGATTCTACTATCGTGCTATCCATACTAGTAGGAGGTGGACTCAAAATTACTAGTAACTTTACATATGATCATTACAGCAGCAAGTCGAAATATACCTCTCTGCTCCACATTCCATTTGGCAGGACAAAGCGTTGGACTAAAACGATTACTGCAAAAACACCTCGAACTTGAATATGGATAGAAATCACTTGGATTTGTGGTGTCTCGGAAGCCTGCATACTAGGTTCACTTGGTAAACATTCAAACAAATCGCATTAATGAGTTTTATTACAAAAAGAAATTTGCAATACTTGACTACCGCAATTACACAGAAGTGTCGCAAGCAAAGATTGATTATTTTGTATATCTTTGCTTCTTTCATCAGTAGAAACAATCTCAAGTCTGTGCTACATAGAGTGCAAAAGAAGAGACGAGAGGTAACGCTAGTCTTGAAGCTGCTGCAGAACCGGGCCACGACCAGTCTGTAGTGGCGCTTACGACTTCTATGCATAGAGGCCGCTGCTGTTACTCTGTCGTCCTGGAGCGAAGTCCAGTCAGCGTGCGATTGGCTGATCTCTTCTCACAGCCTTCTCTTCTCTCTCGTCCCCGACTGGCGTGCCGGCACTTGAATTTGCGCAGTGACAGGACTGATGTTGAAAAATTGGACTACACTTATTGCTACTGATAATAACACCGTGCTAAAAACGACTGTGCCAAGAGTAGCACCATGTTGTTTGCAAATTACAGCCGTGTACTGTGAGATATAAAAAACCACGAGTAAGGTCCTGGGCTGCGGGTGGGGACATGCATTGCTTTCGGGTGATGGTGCGCCTCACTTAGCGCATTGCCAGCAACTACGAGTTATGGCAGGGCTGGTGGGCAGGCTTCCGACTTTTGCGATATCTGACGACCGCCGGAGGAACTATGGACAGGCACCGAGCACAGGACTCAAAGAGCACCTTCCGAATCACACGGTATGCGCAGTCCTGTTACGATTTTGCAAGAGTGGCGCGGCCCATTCTACAGGATCCAAACACAAATATGCACTCAAGACTCAAGTGTGCAGATGGATGAGAGCAAATAAAAGCTATCGCCAGTGTAGAACAACAGCATACTTTCGTAACACCTGTGAGTGTGTTTATGGTGTGCAGCCAGCTGTCCTCTCCGTTCACAAGTAATGGCCTCTGTCGATCATTTTCACAGACAATATCCTTCCAGAAACGCACTTCTCTCCCCATAGTCAAAGCTTTCACCAGCAACCTCCAATAATACAGCTATTTCCAGAGCATTCTGCCCTTAATTCTTTAAGCTTTCTCAGCACATGCAGCAGAGAGAGACAGAGAGAGAGAGCGCTAGTCTAAGTACCTAACAAAAACGAATTGTCTACATGATCTCACTAACCATTAGGCGTTCTTACTTCAAAGACAATCCCGGTAGGTGAGCACAATGGCAGATGTCAGCCTTGTGAACAATAGCATAACACCTGCCTGCTGACTACATTGACCTAAATAAACACTACTGGCCATTAAAGTTGCTACATCAAGAAGAAATGCAGATGATAAACTGGTATTTATTGGACAAATATATTATACTAGAACTGACATGTGATCATATTTTCATGCAATTTGCGTGCAAAGACCCTGAGAAATCAGTACCCGGAACAAACACCTGTGGCCGTAATAACGGCCTTGATACACCTGGGAATTGAGTCAAACAGATCTTGGATGGCGTGTACAGGTACAGCTGCCCATGCAGCTTCGGCACGACACCACAGTTCATCAAGAGTAGTGACTGGCGTATTGCGACGAGCCAGTTGCTCGGCCACCATTGACAAGACGTTTCCAGTCGGTGAGAGATCTGGAGAATGTGCTGGCGAGGGTAGCAGTCCAACGTTTTCTGTATCCAGAAAGGCCCGTACAGGACCTGCAACTTGAGGTCGTGCATTATCCTGCTGAAATGTAGGATTTCGCAAGGATCGAATGGATGTTAGAGCCACGAGTCGTAAAACATCTGAAATGGAACGTAGACTGTTCAAAGTGCTGTCAATGCGAACAAGAGGTGATCGAGACGTGTAACTAATGGCACCCCATACCATCACGGCGGGTGTTACGCCAGTATGGCGATGACGAACACGCGCTTCCAACGTGTGTTCACCGCGATGTCGCCAAAGACAGATGCGACCATCATGATGCTGTAAACAGAACCATGATTCGTCCGAAAAAAAGGACGTTTTGCCATTCGTGCACCCATGTTGGTCGTTGAGTACATCATCGCTGGCACACCTGTCTGTGATGCAGCGTCAGGGGTAACCGCAGTCATTGTCTCCGAGCTATAGTCCATGCTGCTACAAACGTCGTCTAACTGTTCGTGCAAATCGATGTTGTCTTGCATACGACCCCATCAGTTGACTCAGGTATCAAGACGTGGCTGCACGATCAGTTACAGCCATGCGAATAAGATGACTCTCATCTCGACTGCTAGTGATACGAGGCCGTTTAGATCCAGCACGGCGTTCCCTATTACCCTCCAGAACCCACCGATTCCATATTCTGATAACCGTCATTGGATCTCGACCAACGCGAGCAGCAATGTCGCGATACGATAAACCGCAATCGCGATACGCTACAAGCCGACCTTTATGAAAGTCGGAAACGTGATGGTACGCATTTCTCCTCGTTACACGAGGCATCACAACAACGTTTCAGCAGGCAACACCATTCAACTGCTGATTGTGTATAAGCAATAAGTTGGAAATTTTCCTCATTTCAGCACGTTGTAGGTGTCGCCACGAGCGCCAATCTAGTGTGAGTACTGTGAAAAGCTAATGATTTGCATATCATAGCATCTTCTTCCTGTCAGTTAAATTTCACGTCTGTAGCAAGTCATCTTCGTGGGACACAATCCCTTTAACTGTTCAGAGATACCACTAAACCCGCCAAAAGATGTAAACAACCATGCATGTGCAGCGCCAATTAGACCGAGGGGGTCCGACAACCCATCAGTTCCAGTCATTCAGTCTGGATGGAGGTACACGGCTCGTGTTGTCTGTAGTTCAACCATGCCCAGTTGGTCAATACCACGGTTCGATCGCGTCGACATTTTAATTTGTGCCAGGAAGGGATCTAAACAAGATATGTGTCCAGGTGTCATGACATGCCTCGCTGAGGCCACCATAGGGCTAGTATTGCAGTGGATGGCCACTACCTACGGATTATGGCTTGGAGGAATCCTTAGAGCAACACCACCATGTTAAATAATGCTTTTCGTGAAGCAACAGGACGTCGGGTTACGATTCAGTGTGCTGTAAGCATCATTATGCACAGCTTCACTCCTGATATCCATGGCGACGTCCATCTTTCCAACCACGACACCATGTAGTGCTGTACAGATGGGCCCAAAACATTCCAATGGACCGCTCAGGATTGGCATCACGATCTCCTCACCGATGAGTGTCGCATATGCCTTCAACCGGACAACCGTTGGAGACGTGTTTGGAGGCAACCTGGTGAGGCTAAACACCTTAGACACACATTCCAACTAGTGCAGCAAGGTGGAGGTTCCCTGCTGTTTTGGGGAGGCTTTATGTGAAGGCGACATAGCCACTGGTGGTGTTAGGATGCCCATAACTTCTGTACGATACGTTAATGCCTTCCTCTGACTAATTGTGCACCCATATGCTCACAATATTCGTGGAGCACACGTATTTGTCTTCACATACGACAATTCGCGCCTCCATCATGCAAATCTTGTGAATGACTTCCTTCAGGATAATGGTGTCGCTCGACTAGAGAACCCAGCGTGTTCTGCAGACTTGAAGCCTATCAAACACGCCTGGGATAGATTGAAAAGGCCTGTTCATGGATGACGTGACCCACCAACTTCTCTGAGGGATCTACGTCGGATCACCATTGAGGATTGGGACAATCTGGATCAACAGCACCTTGATGAATTTGTGGATAGTATGCCATGACGAATACAGGCATGCATCATTGCAAGAAGACAAGCTACTGACTATTAGAGGTACCAGTGTGTACAGCGATCTGGACCACTATCTCTGAAGGTCTCCCTGTATGGTGGTAGAAGGGACAACGTGTGGCTTTTAAGAGCAATAAGAAGGGGCGGAAATGATGTTTATGTTGATCTCTATTCCAATTTTCTGTACAGGTTCCAGAACTCTCAGAACCTAGGTATCGTAAAGCAAAACTTTTTTTAAATATATAACAAATTTTTGGCTCATGAGGGTCACGTACAAAGTCTCTAAAGGTATTATCTCACACACACACACACACACACACACACACACACACATATATATATATATACCTAAAAATCTTTGTTTTTAGGAATATTTTTCCTTCATGGAATGTTTCCTTCTATTATAACCATATATATATATATATATATATATATATATATATATATATATTGGGAAATGCAATGATGCATGTCTGTATTCGTCATGGCATACTATCCACAAGTTCATCATGGTACTGTTCGTCCAGATTGTCTCAATCCTCAATGGTGATTCGACATATACCCCTCAGAGTAGTAGGTGGTACACGTCATGAATAAACAGCCCTTCTCCCATATTCAGAAAATCGATGGCGACAATGGCGCCCCATATTTTGCAGGCCGCCGTCAAAGCAATTACGTCGTGGTATGCTCATAAGGCGGTTGGTGACACCGCCTAAACATGTCTGATCAGTCTGGATGGCAGATGGCATCCCTGATAGCTGTGCAGGGTCATGCGTAGAGGATGTGGCCAATGATCTTGTAGTCATAGTTGAGGAGTGTGAGTGAGCGAAAGTCCTGCCACCTACAACCACCATTTGGTTTTGATACTGGGATCAAGATGCCGTCTGTTTATTCCATGGGGACAGTGAGATCAGGGTGCACCAGTCTTTGAAACATTGGGAGCCGGTTGTCGCCCATAAGGTCATAAACATTGTAGTAGAATTCCAGGGCCAAACCATCCAGCCCTGGTGACTTGTTCAGTGCTCCACAAGCCTAGGCCGATGTCAGCTGATCGGATGTAATGGGCATCAGCAGAGTGTCATCAGGTGCCGTGTCCCTAGCCGCTGGAAAATCGTGCAGCAGCTCGTCATAATCATGTTCGATTCGGGGATCTTCCATGTATAAGGTCCCTTAGTATCGGGCAAATGATGTGTGTGCTACGTCCGTTTGCGTAACTGTGCGGTCGCCTGCCTCCATGTTTATCGCGATAATGAGCTGACGATTACGGTGGCGCCTCTCACTCTCAGTGGGATAGACTGATGCTGTTTCGTTGGGTACGGAGTCTTGCAGTCGCTCACGTATGTGGACACCTTCCATCTGCTCTGCCCTGATGCGAAGTAGAAGCTCTGATGCATTGTATGGACATCTGCCATTCGGGAGACATACTGCTGAATAGCAAAATTCCAATTTCATCCTGTGGCAGAGTGATCTGTCACGCCTGAGGGCCATCAGGGTCTTTCAGAGTGCAGGTTTGACACATCCCAGTCACCACAGCAACGCGGAAGTGTAGATGGGCAGGCACCTGAAACAACGACGCCACGCGACATGCTTCCTCGCCAAGGAGGTTACCGTCCAAGGGCCTCTGCTGTGCCTGATGAGTTGTCGGAGTAATATGATAGTGCAGATATATGCGAGATGATCCATGAAGGCCGTCAGCCAGAGTTTTGCATCACAGGTCGCTGTGCAGAGGCCACGCAAAATGTATATCCGGTCCAGACGACTGGCAGAGTGGTTGGTAAAATGCGTATAACCACACTGGTTTCCATGATGTAAGAGCTATGTGTCGTGGAGCATGTGGTCCCATACCAATGCCTGTAGAGTCGGGCCTCGGACTTAATGGGGTATCTGGTCCTCAGGCTGCAGAACACTATTAAAATCGTCACCCTCTATGTAATGGTCCATATGTCCTTGCAAAAGTGGGGCGACCTCCTCTGAATAAAAGACGTGCCTGTCACAGCGTTGTGAAGTACTAGAGGGGGTGTTGACGTTATTGACGAGGACTGTGCCAAGCGTGACAGACACGTCTCGCGCGTTCGGCAAGTATGTTACATCTGTCACTTCTATGCTATCTTGGAGAAGGATGGCCGTTCCTCCTGCACCATAACCAGATGGCAGGCTGTAGGTGGTGTAGCCATATAGGTCTAAACGCAGCTCGGTCCAGACCTTCTGGAGAAGGGCAATGTCCAAGTCTGCTGCTCTGATCATGTCGTGTAATATGGGGGTCTTGATAGTGGAATGTACACCATTGACATTGACTGTTCCCACATGGTGACTGAGACATATCAAGTGGTGGAGGCAATGCATGGGTGCAAGCCCATGGTGAGCTCATACTCCACACAGCAATTCGAACGCATGTCATGCATTAGTGTGTCGTATGATCCCCTGACAGGTAGGGCTCTCTGGGTTCAATGTCAGTAACGAGCTCTGGAGGAGTTAACAATGTGTGCTGTGAATCATTTGGCTCAATATCATCTGCCCAAACATCAAGAGAGGATTAGGAGGTCAGTGGTGGCTGGCCACTTTCACAGGAGCACATGTTTTGGGAGTCGATCCGATGAGCCTCGTTTTCAGGACCACCAAGAGTAGGAGAGTGTTTGTTATAGTCAGGAACCTTCTGGTGAATGAGGCAGCTGGATTCTGTTGCAACGGCAGACTCGGAAACAGAGCTGGTGTCTTCCATCAGTCTCACATCCCTGTCCCATTCTTCAGCTGGCAATCATCTCTTCTAGTGTCGCTTTGGTGATTTTTGCTTGTGGGTCCGAGACTCAACACCCATTGGAGGGTGGGGTTCGACACGGTCTGGGTCATCGGGACTCCCTGTATCTGATTCCGACAGTGATGGCGCCTGGATGTCCTCGACGCCACGGTTGGCACAGACTACAAGAACCTCTGCACCATTTGGCTACGTTGACGTCGTCGTCGTCAGTGCCAACTCTCCAACTGAGCTCGCAGTGGCTTGAGGTGGTATCAGGTTTTTATCATCCATCACATCATGTCCGCCGCCTCCGCATACGTTAGTGGAAGAGAGGTCATCGTGAACTGTTGGGAAAGTCATTGCAGGGCACCTGAACGAGGTTGCGCTGCAGACACTCAGTTCTAACATGGACCTCATTGCTGCAGCCTGAGCAGATCCTCGGTTGGCCATTATATGTAACAATTGCATGGCAGCAGCCAACGAAAACATTTTGATGGAACGTTTTAAACAAATTCTATACGCACTTGGCGCACACCATTAAGGACAGGACACGGTTTGAATGTATTCCATATCTCTGTGTGGCTCAGAACTATGCCATTCGCCGCCAGCGTGTCAACGACAAGATTGGAGAGAACTTCCAACGATAGTTCAAAGACGTGCGCGGTACGCACCCCCAGTCCGGAATGGTCAGTTGGTACCATTCTCACATTACCGCCAGCGTGGCAGAAGTTGAAGCCGTTTTTAGATCGTTGGAAGAATCTGTTGCAGGCCACTTCTTCGATCAGTTTTAGGTCCACTGTGTTGGATACAATAAACAAATGGATGCCTAGCAGTTCTTGCCGTTCTATGTGCATGGCGTTCTATTTCTAATGGATTGAAAGTTTGATTGTGGCTTGTCGATATGATAACGCAATGGTGGGTCGGTACCGGTACCAGAAGTCAATACAATGAATCACGACCGCAAGCTAGCGAGTAAACAACAACGCCTGCGGAGCACTGCTCGGTGAGCCGAGTCCGTCCGCATGGTATCACGGCTGAAATCCGACTGCAGGCGGACAGCCACAAGACTGACATAGCATCCTTGTTTGTAGGGGTGAGACAAGTCTCTCTCTCTCTCTCTATCTCTCTCACCATCCAGGTCTTTTACTGGACTCATGATACCCTGTTCCGGAACGAACAGTGCCTATGAGTACTGACAATGTGTGCAGTAGTCCTGTCTCATCTAGGAATAGTGCAGTACTTGAAGGTCCTCGAGGCTGGTGTAGTATGGTTCGTAACTATTAGAGATACGACGTTGTTTAATTTCACACTTTTGTCATCTGTAGAAATGCGCTGTGAATTACATTGTCTTGTTCTAATAGCGCAACACACAATGGCTCTGAGACTCGCAGCACATGGCCTGCACAGTGTACAGACCCGGAACAGGGTCTTGGTGACTGACGTTACAGGCGGAGCCAGCCAGTTAACACAGGTGGCAGAAACAGTCAGGGTTTGTCCAGAAGATTCTTACTCTCGAAGTTTTTGGGAACACAGTTTGAACTTTAGCTAAGGGTATGTACAATGCTGTGATGTTGGTTATGTCACTGTCGTCCATTCCACACCATAAATTTGTGAGGATTTTTTACATGCATAATACAGCACTGAGCACCATTTCTTGGCGACAAGGAGAGTGCTGCAACACTGGTAAGATGGTTATGGCAGCAATGTGCATCGTCCTGCTTAGTATACATCGGCATGCAGATGTTGCTGTCCGGTAAGTGTTTATGGATGGCTCACGTGTGGTGAACCTTCCAGAGGAGGCCCTCGCTGGAGTGATGTTTGGGTAACAATTGTTCTTTTCCTAACTTTGCTCTTAGCGCTGGTACGATGGATGGGGTGGTGGTGGACTTCTCCATCTGTCTGCTGGTTGCAAACCTTACTGTTGGGGAATAACAAGCTCTCCCCCTGCATGGTACCTGTTTGAATAAAGATGCAAGTGTTCCTAAGGCCCAGTGTACACTTCGGACTTAGCTTAGAGGAATAAGTCAATGCTCTTTCCTGGTGTTGCTGGCATAGTGGGAGGCAGCTATACGGCATGACGAAAGACAGCAGTGGCCAAGGATATACTCCACGAGTGGGAGCGATAACTAGGGGTTACATTTTATGAGAGCAAGCAGATGACAACAGATATTTTTAGCGGATGAGGATATACTTAGAGGAAATATAGCGTATGACACACAGCTGTAAAGGATTTTTAAGATAGTACAGTGATGTTAATACTTGTGCTTGCTCCATTTTTCCTCAGTATCTACTAGTACACACACACACACACACACACACACACACACACACACACACACACACACACACACACACTACGGTCGCAAGTTCGAATCCTGTCTCCGGCATGGATGTGTGTGGTGTCCTTAGGATAGTTTGGGTTAAGTAGATCTAAGTTCTAGAGGACTGATGACCTCAGAAGTTAAGTCCCATAGTGCACAGAGCCATTTGAACCACTCCCCCCCCCCATATATACACTACTGGAAATGGAAAAAAGAACACATGGACACCGGTGTGTCAGACCCACCATACTTGCTCCGGACACTGCGAGAGGGCTGTACAAGCAATGATCACACGCACGGCACAGCGGACACACCAGAAACCGCGGTGTTGGCCGTCGAATGGATCTAGCTGCGCAGCATTTGTGCACCGCCGCCGTCAGTGTCAGCCAGTTTGCCGTGGCATACGGAGCTCCATCGCAGTCTTTAACACTGGTAGCATGCCGCGACAGCGTGGACGTGAACCGTATGTGCAGTTGACGGACTTTGAGCGAGGGCGTATAGTGGGCATGCGGGAGGCCGGGTGGACGTACCGCCGAATTGCTCAACACGTGGGGCGTGAGGTCTCCACAGTACATGGATGTTGTCGCCAGTGGTCGGCGGAAGTTGCACGTGCCCGTCGACCTGGGACCGGACCGCAGCGACGCACGGATGCACGCCAAGACCGTAGGATCCTACGCAGTGCCGTAGGGGACCGCACCGCCACTTCCCAGCAAATTAGGGACACTGTTGCTCCTGGGGTATCGGCGAGGACCATTCGCAACCGTCTCCATAAAGCTGGGCTACGGTGCAGCACACCGTTAGGCCGTCTTCCGCTCACGCCCCAACATCGTGCAGCCCGCCTCCAGTGGTGTCGCGACAGGCGTGAATGGAGGGACGAATGGAGACGTGTCGTCTTCAGCGATGAGAGTCGCTTCTGCCTTGGTGCCAATGATGGTCGTATGCGTGTTTGGCGCCGTGCAGGTGAGCGCCACAATCAGGACTGCATACGACCGAGGCACACAGGGCCAACACCCGACATCATGGTGTGGGGAGCGATCTCCTACACTGGCCGTACACCACTGGTGATCGTCGAGGGGACACTGAATAGTGCACGGTACATCCAAACCGTCATCGAACCCATCGTTCTACCAATCCTAGACCGGCAAGGGAACTTGCTGTTCCAACAGGACAATGCACGTCCGCATGTATCCCGTGCTACCCAACGTGCTCTAGAAGGTGTAAGTCAACTACCCTGGCCAGCAAGATCTCCGAATCTGTCCCCCATTGAGCATGTTTGGGACTGGATGAAGCGTCGTCTCACGCGGTCTGCACGTCCAGCACGAACGCAGGTCCAACTGAGGCGCCAGGTGGAAATGGCATGGCAAGCCGTTCCACAGGACTACATCCAGCATCTCTACGATCGTCTCCATGGGAGAATAGCAGCCTGCATTGCTGCGAAAGGTGGATATACACTGTACTAGTGCCGACATTGTGCATGCTCTGTTGCCTGTGTCTATGTGCCTGTGGTTCTGTCAGTGTGATCATGTGATGTATCTGACCCCAGGAATGTGTCAATAAAGTTTCCCCTTCACGGTGTTCTTATTTCAATTTCCAGGTGTGTATATATATGATGGTCCATTGACAGTGACTGGGTAAAAATATCCTACGAAATAAGCATAAAACGAAAAAATAAGAAGACAGAGTAAAAGAGATGGCACTTTGGATGGTCCAACTGATAGAGACTGCATTTTTATAAATAGGGACCCCATTTTCATTACGTTGTCGTATAGTACGTAAATACATATGAATGATTTGTAACATTTATTTCGCTTTCTGCTGGATAGCGATGTAATATTCCTACACTTATACTATTCCTCACCCATTTAGGTGAAAAGTTGGTAACAATGAGTTTTTTTTAAACTAAAACAGAAAATTAGTTACGTTTGAACTTTATTTCTGTTTCTGAAATGTACAGTCATACTCAAAAGTATCCGAAAGACCTGAATTGCTGATTCTCATGCAACCCACTTAACGCAGCTGTCTAGCAGGTCCACTAATCTCTCCTTGGTAGAGTCGTTTGACTTTTGAAAATGGTTCCAACAAGTCACCACTAGAAAACACTACGCTCTATCGCAATAACTCTATATGTAAAGTAATACTACGAAACTACAAATATCAGGGAACACCTTATCACAGGTAAGACTGTCTTTAAGGCTTGTAAGCTCACAGTTATTACAATAAATGACATACCTGAAATGTAACCGCTCTCATTATTACGCCAGATAGTTAATTCACGAAGTAAGTTCATCGTATTCACGATTTCCTCTTCAAAGTAACATACCGTACTTATTATTTAACAAAAAATAACATTAAAAATTTAAGTTATTCACGAGCTGTTAGTTGAGAATGTGTATGAACTTCAAACGACACGAAGAACCGTCTCATTCTGCATATGACTTCAAACCCAGGTCCTGCAGACTAAGGAAAGATTTCGTGACTGACGGAAACTAACAGTCATTCCTGATTAGAGATACTGAGACTGATATACCTCGATTTTAGACAGTATCAACTAGCAAATACCAACTTTAAATAACATAGCGCAAACAATTTTAACGGACCCGAATTCCTACCCAGCTCCAATTGTCCCCGTTAACAAACTACGAGAGATGTTAAATGTTGCTTCTTAAGGACAGGGATTCGAACCCAGAATCTAATGGGACAGATATCGAAGCACAATCAACTGTGACATATCGCATTTTCTCGGCAGTACCTAGATGTTTTAACTGAAATGACGAGACGAAACATTAACTTTTTCCTTCCCAGGACTCCAACCCGGCACCTATCGCTGTTACATTATAGAGAAAACGAACGTTAAATATGGGTTTGTTGCACCAGCAGCGACATGTGAGCATGTTTGATCCAGAAATAACATGACGAAGAGTTCAGTGGTGACTGGGATTAGTGCCCACACATATCGTTGTTGACTCCATGCAAAGAGACGCCAGCTACAGAATTTTTCTCCACCAGCAGCTCGGAATAACACCTTGTTGAACTTATGGTGATCTCTCAAATAGTTGTGTTTCTCACTGGGAGTCAAAAACGTCAAATATCGTTAGTGTTGACAACGAATGAAAAGAAATTAAAAATCGAAATTATTATCCACCATCAGATAGGTGGTCTCATGCTAGATGTTGATAATACATCATGAAATCTTTAGTGCCGGGCCAGGATTCGAACCCATTCACGCGCAATATGTTGTAATGTTGAGGAATCTGCAGTTTTGACAAACAACAAATTGTAACCAAGCTGTATTGTCACGAAGGGTACAAATTCGGCCTTAAGGGCGGTCTGAGTTGCATTCCCAGTTCATAACCAATTTTATCGACATACAGAAGCTCAGATAAAAGATGTAATAAGTGTCCTGTGAGCCTACATACTGTTTGATTCGTCGCTCGAAATAAATAACTAGTATAAGAACGGTTACTGGTGATAGAGTTTCTACATGTCGCAACTACAGACTTTATTGTGGCTCAACCTAACGTCTACTTGGTTGAGAAGGAATATCATTTTTAATGTGAATTTCAGACCGCAATGCCATTATATCTTCTTCACTTGGTGTAGCCAAAAGACAATGGAATCTGTCTCTCCCTATCTAAAATCAGCCCAACAGACCAACAAACCCACTTCTGAGTGGCTCATTTTTCTATCATAACGCCGTTGTGCCACACTAGCTGAGAATTCTGTCACACAGTCTCCCTATATCAATTTGCAGCATGTTCAGTAAATTCATTTACTTGATTGACCGAATCACCATGAACTAGCAGCCTCGGCTACCCAGTGCATACATTCAACTTTATTTTGTAATCACCAAAATGAAATCACGTAACTGAACCAACAGAGAACTGCCAACTGTGTAGGATGCAGAAATTTAAACAGGAAGTGTTCCTTTCCACTTGAGCTACTCTATTGCGTTATCTGTTTGTTGAAAACGTCGTGCACTGCAAAAGAAAAGGTATAACTGTTTGTCTCTCGTAAGTGGTGACCTGGACATATGCATTATCCCCCAGCGCTGTGGAATGCAGACGTTCTGGAGGAATTGTTTTTGACTTCTGAAGCTGTTATATCTATGTGTCGGCTAGTAGCGTAATGTTAAATATCGCGCGCGGTAGGTAAGATGTCGCGAGTTCGAGTACATTCACTGCAATATTTTTGTTCATTTCAGGTTTAACAGACAGCCAGACAGTAGATGCATCTCGAAACTTTTGTATTATATATGAGTAGAATGCATCGTGCCAAAATACGTCGGAAAAGTATTTTCTACATTAGTTGTCGTCTGGTAGTGGCATTTTATTCTTCTTCAAACCTTGTTTGAGAGCTTTAACTCAGAACAAGTTTTCTACCTGCATGTAATCAATAAACTGCATGTGCATTTTCAGACTGTTATAGATAACATCAGAGAATTCGCATATATCCTTGATGATAAATTTCTCTCTCATGTTTACTATTGTTTTAACAACACTAAAGGAAACCTAACGAAAATTGTGAGCTGTATTATAAGAAATGTAATAAAACTACCCACAATAACCTTACGACGAATGTCTGTTGTAATAAAACTGAGTATCTGTACACAAGCGTGCCTCCATCTACACGAATTGGTAAAAGGCCTCTCACTTAGATTTTGATTGAGTCTGTGTTTAATTGGTATGCTGTGTCATACTCAAGATGTATGCAAATGTGAAATTTTATAAACAAAGTTATGTATTCCTAGAAACCCAAAATTTGCTTGTCAGCTGCGGAAAGAGGCGTTACCTGTTGTGCAGCATTGCAAGTTTTTCACCATTGCACTATGAGCCGAAAGTATTTCCTTGTGATTTCCTTATTGATGTTTGATCTGACTGTTTGTAGCTCTTTCATAGAAGGGATAAGAAAGCCACACTCAGCGGGACTGGAACTGTGAACCATAACAGATGCTGTTTCACATGTCAGTACGTTACCACATAGCTGGCGAAGAAGTATGTGTCTTAGATTCCTCTTACGAGAACAATAGTGACTAGAACTCGTAAACCTCTATTTAAAGGACGAAATTAGTTGCGATTTCCCCGTGCAATGACTTTCCTGGGCTGAAAACTGTAAATGTACAATCTTTTGTTACACCTCAAGCGATAATAGCTCACATTTTCAATGGAAATGACAGGTATAATCAAGTGAATTTTGGGGCTTAATTCCGTGCACACCAGGTTGTATCTCGTCGATCACAGAGTAGCCAAACATACATTGCCTTCTTGCCAAATCTCAGTTACAATACCAGCAGGAAGAAGACGAACCGGTGTGATCTTATAGCGGGCTGGGAAGTGACCATTCCAAGTGTCTCCAAGTCGCGGCTGCTACGGACTGAAATACGCAATGCGTCTGATTCGAATTTTGTAACTAGGTTTAGGGACTGGAGCATAGTTAGTAGCAATGTAGCAATACTCAGAACTGACTGCAAACTAAGCATCATAAATCAGTAACTCTCATAGTTGTTTTTATATTTCTTTCGTAAGTGTACTCAAAACTAAGTAACTCATTCACAGACGTTTTCATGCCTCGCCGATAGTCGAGCACAGCAAGCAAATAAAAATAAAAAAAGAATGTGTGTGTGTGTGTGTGTGTGTGTGTGTGTGTGTGTGTGTGTGTGTGACAAAGAGAGAGAGTGAGAGATAAAAATCAAAAAGAATGAGAGAGAGAGAGAGAGAGTACAAAACTGTAAAGAAATTGGATAATAGTATGTAGAGAAATCATTCATTAAAATGACATGTTCCACATCACTACGAAATATCGTATTCATGATCTATGAAACAAGAATTAATTTAATGTAATCTAATATAATTATATCATATTGATGTCTAGCGCCGGCCGCGATGGCTGTGCGTTTCTGGCGCTGCAGTCCGGAACCGCGGGACTGCTACGGTCGCAGGTTCGAATCCTGCCTCGGGCATGGGTGTGTGTGATGTCCTTAGGTTAGTTAGGTTTAAGTAGTTCTAAGTTCTAGGGGACTTATGACCTAAGATGTAGAGTCCCATAGTGCTCAATGCCATTTGAACCATTTTTGAACCACGTCTAGCCATGAAGAGTGATCATTTACCGAAATTTTTGCTAATACCAGTAACCAAATCTAAACTTGAAAATAAAAGACGACAGTCTTTATAATAAACCGGGACTTTAATCAAGACCCTTTCGTCCCTGTTAACTAACCACGAAAGATGTCTGATATACCTCTATTCTGAAGTAACAAAGTGTGCATGCATTTACAGATGAAGTGCATGATGTGAAATTCTGTGACGGAAATACGAACCCAACACGTAATGGGATTGTTAACTACATAAAATCAAATGTTTCGTATCGGTTTTTCTTACCAGCTGCTTGGTGTTTGAATCTAAAATAAGGTTACAAACTTTTGTGCCTAAGCTACAATCGAACTGCACACCTACCGTGCATCCACGAATATAGGTTAAGTATCAGTTGCTTACTCACCAATAGTAAGATATGTGCGTGTTTGACCAGAAATAACAACACCTATTGCGACAGTTGGCAGCACATGAACAGACATTAAAAATGTACGTTAATTTTCACTAACATTCCGGTGTGCACGTGATAGGGCTTGAAATGAAATTATGAATATATTTGTACTGGATCAGGATTCGGACCCACATACTTACCTTTGGAGGAGATCTAGAGAAGATTGCAGCCTTGAGAAAAGGTACGAAATGATTGAACTATACTGTTCCAAGAGATTCAGATCCTCGAAAGAGGAGATACGAATTCGAATCATAGTCCTGCACCAAATTTTTCTAATTCTGTAGTTGAATCAAGTACAAGTAAAGTAAGATCCCTGTTCCCTTAAATGGCTATCGGTTCATCATATTAAATAAAATTCTCTAATGTAAGTAAGTTTACTGGCGACTATACTTCAGTTTACCATGACTTCCGCTATGTCATTTTCCAACGTAAGCCGGCTCTGCCCAGTTGGTAATGAAGGAACGTGATGTTTAATGCGGATGCTAGATTATAACGTCTTTCTCTAGATGTTACCAGGGGTAAAGTAAATCTGCATGTGCCTCTTAAAAGTAAATGCCTGAACCCACGCATTACACCTGTGATACTTCGTTCCGCCAGACCATTGTGGCCACATTTCCCAGCCCCAGGAGTGTACTGTAACAGATGATGCGCTTAGCTTACAAAAATTGTCACGGTGGAATAAACGCGAGTCTATTAAATGGTTAAGTAGAAGCAAGCTTCTGAAACGGAGATTATGCTATCCTCATGTCAGCAGGATGTAAAGACTCTTCTAGGCATTTTCAGTTCGAGAAAATCCACTGGGAAGTGTGAAGTTACCGGCTAATTCGATAATTACCGTCATTATTACTATCATTTTCTTCATACCGCTGCTGGAACACTGTACTTGAAGATCATGTGATGCATTTTGATCACTATTAAAGTAGTTTCCCAAGAACAGGTTCTTTCCCTGTCTACGGAATCCTTTTCAGGTTAATATCAAACATCAGTAATTATTCGTAGATTACATTAAAACTAAAGTAATTGATGAAGACATTACTTGATAACAAAAACGCGCTGCCTTTCTTCATTTACTTGCGCCAAGAAATGGCTATAGAGTACTGACAAACCAAAAGGCAAGAGATCTTACTACCTTCCGATATACGTCGCTGTCAGTTCTTCCATATGATTTGGTAGACATGACCTGTTTCTAGTTGTGTATGATGGACAATGTTTTAGAAAATCAATTGTTTTCCTTTGCGACAAACGGAAATATTTTCATTCTAAGTATCCAAGTACAAAATTTTCGCAATATTAGTTCAAATTTAATATTCGCTTTTGCAATGTACGTAAGTATTTCACAGTTGCAAAACTCGCATCCGACTCATTGACCTTACACTTAGTCGCTGACCATAAATTCTAGCTCAGAGTGACACCCGATTAAGTAACCTAATGTAGCGAAGACTGTTTGCAGTGCTCTTTCTCACCGGAAAATACGCAATTCAATCATTGGGCTCCATAAGTATACTGTAACAGCAATTTCTGTGTGTATGCAATGCATACGGATTAGAATTTAGTGGTGCTCTCTCTGCCACTTTTGTATACAATATGCCTGACCTAAACGGGCCCTTTATCATTACAGGCCCTGGGCAGTGCAACACCATACTGATAACAGTAATGTGCTTATACTGACAACCTGACTTTTCGTTTTACCTTACTCTGTAATCACTTAAATAAAACAACATGACCTTCCAGTGGGAGACATTTCGTCCCCGTTTTCCCTCTATGAAATTTGTCAGTAAGCGTTTTGCCTTCCAACCAGTGAAATGCGGCAGAGTTCGGCCGGTAAATGATTCACAAACCAAGAATTAGTGCCGTTAAGACGATTTATTGAAACATCACAAGGCTGCACATAGGTGCAATCGATTTTGAGGAGCAAGGTGTTTGTTATCTTACTCTTGTGACAGGTGGGCATAAGTGATTTCGAAAGACTTTTTATTGTACTGAAATAATATTTTGTCACAAAGTAACAAGGTAAGTGTTTTATCTATATATATTTTGTAGGAAATTGTAATCGTGATGGAAGATTATACACCTGAATGTTTGAGAGAACCGGTAGGAGGAAACGCTCCATATTAACCAAACCCCGCGCCTCCTCTCCATATCCTATGACACGAGCACGGGAATCTCCTCGCATACCGCTACAGAGCTGTTCCTAGCACAGCTGAGAATTGGCAACATCGTCACAAACATTAGGCAACACTGTGACAGTGCAATCTCTTCCGCGTATGGTACTGAATTGACTTGAATTCACTTGATATTCCCTTTCCATTTGAATGACTCGTGCTATATAATCCTCATGTAAACTAAGACAATGAGACAGAAAATTCAATTTTTTGCCTAAAGAAATACTATTCTTCACATAAGTGGCAACTTTTATTATCTTTCACGATGCGTTATGAGGCTGAGCGACAAATACCGTGATGAGAGTGGCGTACAGGCAGCAGTGTGTCCGTAGCCCGGTGGTACCGCCCGTGTCTCGGGTCAGAACGACTCAATCAGTCGTCAGTTGTAACCGTGGTAGGGGCCAGCGTATGCGAGCATTTGTTTCTGATATATTTTATGGAGCTGCGAATTTCCAGAAAAAATTCTGTATCGAAATCGCAAGAAAACCTTTAGACATCAAATCCTCTTGGTAGCTCGACTCAGTAAGTTGTGTTAATGGCCATGCATCTTGGCTTTCTGACTGCCAAGCAGCTTCGCAATACCAGCGTCTCTGAAAAAATTCGAATCGACCATCAGCGATACGAATTTCAATATTGTTCTTCACTTAAGACTCACATGCCAGGGTGATATGTAGGGAGGAAATCAACCTCTTGATTACTATAGGGCCTCTATGCTAAATTTCCACAGAAGAATTAGGAACTCCCTGCAGACATTTGCTAACAGCGGCTCCAGCAACTTACTTTTTCTCTGGGTAGCTTCAAGTATGGGCAATTTTGTTGCCTTAAATCCAACTGAATATTTTAAATATCACTTGTGAACAGCGTTCACTTCTCCATTTATTAAGGTATAGACCTGAAAACATGCAATTTGCGTGAGTAGCTATAGACCAAGTTCTGATAGGTATTGACACAATCTTTTGCATCCATTTTCCATAGAGAATCAAAGAAAGAAATCAAACACATTACATTGAAATTACTCTCTGTGCCTTGACTAACACATATGAATCCATGACAATAATAAATTATTTGAGGAACTTTCCGTGAAAGGAAAAAGAACAGAATGTCACGCTTTGATTGTAGTGCACTGGATCAGAAACAACGAAATTAATTCTGTGCCATACTGAAGTATTGCATTCTAGTGTAATAAAATAATCATATAGTAAAAACGGTTTTGTGCCTCATTTCTTATCAAGAGTGAAACACAAATCGTAGGCGCTTCAGTCTGGAACCGCGTGACCGCTACGATCTCAGGTTCGAATCCTGCCTTGGGCATGGATGTGTGTGATGTCTTTGGTTAGTTAGGTTTAAGTAGTTCTAAGTTATAGGGGACTGATGACCACAGATGTTAGGTCCCATAGTGCTCAGAGCCATTTGAACAAATCGTAGACAGATTTTATGGGTCACCACTCAACAACATTAAAGCATTTTACATGGTCGAGAATGCGGAGTGGAGCAGACGTTGTCGGCAGAAGGCGAGACAATGCAGTGCCTCAGCCCCCGCCGGTAGGCAGCAAACGGGTCCCAGAGAACTCAGACGCATGCGGTGTTCAGAGGCAGATATTCGGCAAAGAAATCTTTCGCTAAAACATTGTTTTACTAAACTGTTATTACCAGTGTGACAGAAAGCGAAATCTATTGTAGGTTCGCTTGAATTACACTCATAGCTTCAGCACCGAGAGAAAAGGCGCGATAAAAACTTTGTCGACGTGTGCTTTTAGTTACCAGACGTCGTATTAGCTAGTCTCGCGTTTTACCTCAAGACTACGGTCGTAGTCAAGAATAAAGTAGTAAGACTGAAGTCAAGACTTCCTCTGGGAAGTGCCGCAGTCTACAATGTTGCCAGATAGAGCATATTGCCTGACATAGGAATCTAAGAGGAGCATGGCTGAATTGCCCACCTTACGTGAACTACTCGGCGGTCAATGTTTTGCTCTAAGACTGAATCTGCAATCCATATTGCACGCTGACGACCCAGAATAATTAAAAAACAAAAGTAGTTTACCAGAGAAACGTTAACTATAGCGTTCGATGTATTCATAGTATTGTGTACGTGTGTGTAAACGCCTTCCAATGCCCACTCAAGGAAGACAAGGATACACAGTCTAGCTTCGATATTATAAATTCACCTCAGTTTGCGGATGAACTCAGACTTAGGTTGATAATCATTTAAAATATTTAGCAGTACTGTACCCATTGGTGTTAAACTCGTTTTCAACCAATGGTTCCCACAGCTACAGGAACACTACTTGTGATGCCTCATAGACCAAATACTTACGAAGTGCTATCAGACGAAAAGATCAACCTGACACAAACTGTGGGAAGTTTGTTTTACTACTTTCGTACCTGGGCAATGAGCATTTTCCTATTTGAGATGTCTGTGAACATTGCTGATTGAGACGATTTAAGACGAAATTAAATTTATTCAGCTACGACAATGTTTAATGAAATCGACTTAACGGCACTAAATCTTGGTTTGTGAATAATTTACCGGCCGAATTCTGCCGCATTTCACTGGTTGGAAGGCAAAAAGTTTACTGACAAATTTCACAGAAGGATAACGGGGACGAAATGTCTCCCACTGGAAGGTTATGTTGTTTTATTTAAATGATTGCAAAATCAGGTAAAACGAACAGTCAGGTTGTCAGTATAAGCACATTACTGTTGTCAGTATGATGTTGCACTGCCCAGGGCCTGTAATGATAAAGGACCCGTTTTAGGTCAGGCTTATAGTATTCAGAAGTGGCAGACAGAGCACCACTAAATTCTAATCCGTATGTATTGCATATACACAAAAATTACAGTTATTGTATACTTATGGAGCCCAATGATTGAATTGCGTATTTTTCGGTGTGTAAGAGCACTGCAAACAGTCTTCGCTACGTTATGTTACTTAATCTGGTGTCACTCTGAGCTAGAATTAATGGTCAGCGTCTAAGTGTAAGGTCAATGAGTCGGATCAGAGTTTTCCCACTGTGAAATACTTTCCTACATTATAGAAGCGAATATTAAATTTGAACTGATATTGCGAAAATTTTGTACTTGGATACTTAGAATGAAAATGTTTCTGTTTATTGCAAACGAAAACAATTGATTTTCTAAAACATTGTCTATCATACACAACTTGAAACAGGTCATGTCTAGCAAATCATATGGAAAAACTGACAGCGACATATATCGGAAGGCAGTCAGATCTCTTTCCTTATGGTTTGGCAGTACTCCATAGCCATTTCTAGGCGCAAGTAAATGAATAAAGGCAGCGCGTTTTTGTTATCAAGTAACGTCTTCATCAGTTACTTTAATTTTAATGTAACCTACGAGGAACTACTGATGTTTGATATTAACCTGAAAAGGATTCCGTAGACAGGGAAGGATCCGTGATGAATTCGTATCTCCGTCACAGAACTTCACATTATGCACTTCATCTTTAAATGCATGCACACTTTCTTACTTCAGAATAGGGGTTTATCAGACATCTTTCGTGGTTAATTAACAGGGACGAAAGGGTCTTGACAGAAGTAACGGTTTATTACACAAATTGTGTTTTTTTTATTTTCAAGATAAGATTTGGTAACTGGTATTGGCAAAAACTTGGGCAATTCATAACTCTTCATGGCTAGTCATCAATATGATATGATTAGATTAGATTACATTAGATTAATTCTTGTTTAATAGATCATGAATACCATTATCGTAATGATGTGGAACGTGTCAATTTAATGAATGATTTCTTTACATACCATGATCCAATTTCTTTACAATTTTTTACTCTCTCTCTCTCCCCTTGTTTTTGATTTTTATCTCTCACTCTCACTCTCTCTGTTACACGCACACACACACACACACACACACACACACACACACACACACATTCTTTTTTTACTTTTAATCGCTTGTTGTGCTCGACTATCGATGAGGCACGAAAACGTCTGTGAATGAGTTTCTTAGTTTTGAGTACACTTACGAAAGAAATATAAAAACAACTATGAGAGGTACTGATTTGTGATGCTTAGGTTGCAGTCAGTTCTGAGTATTATTACTAACTATGTTCCAGTCCCTAAACCTAGTTACAGAAATGCGAATCAGATGATTTACGTATTCCCTGCCATAGCAGCCGCGACTTGGAGACACCAGCTATGGTCATTTCCCAGCCCGCTGTAAGATCACATGGGTTCGTCTTCTTCCTGCTGGTATTGTAACTGAGATTTGACAACGAGGCAATGTATGTTTGGCAACTCTGTGATCGACGAGTTGCTTCCTGGTGTGCACGGAATTAAGCCTCAAAGTTCACTTGATTTTACCTGGTATTTCCATTGAATAATCTGAGTTATTATCGCTTGAGGTTTAACAAAAGATTGTAAATTTACGGTTTTCAGCCCAGGAAAGTCATTGCACGTGGAAATCGAAACTAATCACGTCCTTCAATTAGAGGTTTACGAGTTCTAGTCACTATTGGTCTTCGCTAGCTATGTGGTAACGTACTGACCTGTGAAACAGCGTATGTTATGGTTCGCAATTCCAGTTAAAACAACAGGTAATTCCTCAAACTGGGGGGGGCTATGATGTACGGGTTCCCACAGGGTTCGGTCATAGGTCCTTTACTGTTCTTGATATACTTTATTGACTTACCAATCCACATTGATGAAGATTCCAAGTTGGTTCTTTTTGCTGATGATACAACTATAGTAATAACATCCAAAAACCAAGGGCTAAGTGATGTAATGGTAAATGATGTTTTTCACAAAATTATTAAGTTGTTCTCAGCAAACGGACCCTCATTAAATTTTGATAAAACACAGTATATACAGTTCCGTACAGTAAATGGCACAAATCCAGTAACAGAAGTTTGTAGCTAAGGTAGAATTTTCAAAATTTTTAGGTGTGTCCATTGATGAGAGGTTAAACTGGAAGCAACACATTGAAACGTCTGAGTTCAGCTACGTATGCTGTTAGGGTTATTGCAAATTTTAGTGATAATAATCTCACTAAATTAGCTTACTATGCCTACTTTCATACACTGCTTTCGTATGGCATCATATTCTGGGGTAATTCATTGTTGAGTAGAAAAGTATTCATTGCTCAAAAGCATGTAATCAGCCCACCCACGGTCATCCTGCAGACATCTTTTTAAGGATATAGGGATCCTCTCAGTAACCTCACAGTATATATTTTCACTTATGAAATTTGTTGTTAATAATCCAACCAAGTTCAAAAGAAATAGCAGTGTGCATAACTATAACACCAGGAGAAAGGATGATTTTCACTATGCAGGTTTTAATCTGCCTTTGGCACAGAAAGGGGTTATTATGTTGCCATAAAAGTCTTTGGTCACCTACCAAACAGCATCAAAAGCCCGACAGATAGCCTACCAACATTTAAAAATAAATGAAAAGAATTTCTAGATGACAACTCCTCCTACTCTTTGGCTGAATTTTAAGATATAAATTAAGTGAGGTGAAAATAACCAACAATAGTGTCATCCAATATTTTGTGTAATGTAATAACTAGTACAGACATCTTTTATTAACCTGACACGTTCCACATCATTACGAAGTGTAGTTTTCAAGATCTATGGAACAAGTATTATTCTAATCAATTCTAATCTAATCTGTAGCTTTTTTACCCCTTCTATGAAAGAGCTACAAACAGTCAGATCAAACATCGGTAAGGAAATCACAAGAAAATACTTTCGGCTCATAGTGCAATGGTGAAAAACTTATAATGCTGCATAACAGGTATGCCTCTTTTCGCTGCTGACAAGCAAATTTTGGGTTTCTAGGAATACATAACTTAATTTATGAAATGCCACATTTGCGTACATCTTGAGTATGACACAGCATACCAATTAAACACAGATCCAATCAAAATCTAGGTGAGTAGTATTTTACCAATTCGTGTCGATGGAGGCACGCTTGTGTACAGATACTCAGTTTTATTACAACAGACATTCGTCGTAAGGTTATTGTGGGTAGTTTTATTACATTTCTTATAATACAACTCACAATTTTCGTTAGGTTTCCTTTAGTGTTGTTAAAACAATAGTAAACATGAGAGAGAAATTTATCATCAAGGATATATGCGAATTCTGTGATGTTATCTGTAACAGTCTGAAAATGCACATGCAGTTTATTGATTACATGCAGGTAGAAAACTTGTTCTGAAATAAAGCTCTCAAACAAGGTTTGAAGAAGAATAAAATGCCACTTCCAGACGACAACTAATGTAGAAAATACTTTTCCGACGTATTTTGGCACGATGCATTCTACCCATACATAATACAAAAGTTTCGAGATGCATCTACTGTCTGGCTGTCTGTTAAACCTGAAATGAACAAAAATATAGCAGTGAATGTACTCGAACTCACGACATCTTACCTACCGTGCGCGATACTTAACATTACGCTACAAGCCGACACATAGATATAACAGCTTCAGAAGTCAAAAACAATTCCTCCAGAACGTCTGCATTCCACAGCGCTGGGGGAAAATGCATTTGGCCTGTTCACCGCTTACGAGAGACAATCAGTTATACCTCTTCTTATGCATTGCACGACGTTTTCAACAAACAGATAACGCAATAGAGTAGCTCAAGTGGAAAGGAACACTTCCAATTTAAATTTCTGCTTCCAACACTGTTGGCAGTTCTGTGTTGGTGGCACTTACGTGATCTTATTTTGGTGATTACCAAATAAAGTTGAATGTATGCACTGGGTAGCCGAGGCTGCTAGTTCATGGTGATTCGGTCAACCAAGTAAATGAATTTACTGAACATGCTGCAAATTGATATAGGGAGACTGTGTGACAGAATTCTCAGCCAGTGTGGCACAACGACGTTATGATAGAAAAATGAGCCACTCAGAAGAGGGTTTGGTGTTCTGTTGGGCTGATTTTAGATAGGGAGAGACAGATTCCATTGTCTTCTGGCTACACCAAGTGAAGCAGATATACTGGCATTGTGGTCTCAAATTCACCTTAAAAATGATATTCCTTCTCTACCAAGTAGACGTTAGGTTGAGCCACAATAAAGTCTGGAGTGGCGACATGTAGAAACTCTATCACCAGTAACCTTTATTACAGTAGTTATTTATTTCCATCTTTTATCTGAGCTTCTGTATGTCGATAAAATTGGTTCTGAACTGGGAATGCATCTCGGACCGCCCTTAAGGCGGAATTTGTTCCCTTCGTGGCAATACAGCTCGGCTACAATTTGTTGTTTGTTCAAAACTGCAGATTCCTCAACATCTCCACATATTGCGCGTGAATGGGTTCGAATCCTGGCCCGGCACTAAAGATTTCATGATGTATTATCAAGATCTAGCATGAGAACACCTATCTGCTGGTGGATAATAATTTCGACTTTTAATGTATTTTCATTTGTTGTCAACACTAACGATATTTGACGTTTTTGGCTCCCAGTGAGTAATAGAACTATTTGCGAGATCGCTGTAAGTTCAACAAGATGTTATTCCGAGCTGCTGGTGGAGAAAAATTCGGTATCTGGCGTCTCTTTGCGTGTAGTCAACAACGATATGTGTGGGGCACTATTCCCAGTCAGCACTGAACTCTTCGTCATACTTTTTCTGGTTCAAACATGCTCACATGTCGCTGCTGGTGCAAGAAACCCATATTTAACGTTCGTTTTCTCTATAATATAACAGTGATAGGTGAAGGGTTGGAGTCGTAGGAAGGACTCCTCGTCATTTCAGTTAAAACATCTAGCTACTACCGAGAAAATGCGATATGTCACAGTTGATTGTGCTTCGATATCTATCCGACTATGTTCTGGGTTCGAATCCCTGTCCAACACAAAACTTTACCTCACGGAATTTCAAATAAGTTACTTGTTAAGAAGCAATGTTTAAGATCTCTCTTAGTTCGCTAACAGGGACAATGGGAGCTTTGTAGGAATTCGGGTCCGTTAAAAATGTTTGCGCTATGTAGTTTAAAGCTGGTATTTCTTTTAGTTTCCGTCAGTCACGAAATCTATGCTTAGACTGCAGGACCTGGGTTTGAATCCATATGCAGAAGGAGACGATTCGTTGTGTCATTTGAAGTTCATACAAATTCTCAACTAGCTGCTCGTGAATAACTTAAATGTTTTATTGTCAATTGGTTTCAAGTAGTAAGTGCGTTATGTTACTTTGAAGAGGAAATCGTGAATACGACGAACTTACTACGTGCATTACCTATCCGACGTAATAATGAGAGTAGTAACATTTCAGGTATGTCATTTATTGTAATAAATGTGAGCTTACAAGCCTTAAGGACAGTCTTACCTGTGATAAGGTGTTCCCTGATATTTGTAGTATCGTAGCATTACATTACATCTAGAGTTATTGCGATACACAGTAGTGTTTTCTAGTGGTGAGTTGTTGGAACCATTTTCAATAGTCAAACGACTGTACCAAGGAGCGAGTAGAGGATCTGCTAGACAGGTGCGTTATGCATTTTGCATGCGAATCAGGCGAAATGCAATTCAGGAGGATCGGATACTTCTGAGCACGACTGTACATCTACATTTGTGAACCTGTCATAAAGTACAGGAACTAATGCTGCTACTGAATGAGCAACCGTAATAACCTCATTAATATAAAAAATGCTAAAAAATGATGTCCTTTACCTTCAATGCATTTGGGAATACGCGTAACGGTATTCCTCTCAACAGCGAGAAGATCACCTTCAGCAATAGTCGTGCATGCTATGACAATTCGCTGACGCATGTTTTCACGCGTTTCCAGCGGATCACTGTAGTAAATATCTTCTAGTTTTCCCCAGAGAAAGAAGTCCGGAGATGTAATGTCCAGTGAACGTATAGGCCACAATATGGTGCTTCTAAGACCAGTCACCTGTCTTTAATTATTCAATTTAATACCGCTTCAATTTCACGCGTGCTATGCGCCAGACATTCATCATGTTTAAAGTATATCGCCATTCTGTCATGAAGTGAAACATCTTGAAATAGAATCGGTAAAACATTATCAAATAAATCGACATACATTCCACCTTTTGGATCTCCATCGACAAAATAAGGGCCAATTAAATGTCCTCCCAAAATTTCACACCATACATTAATCAGTCAGGGTCGCTGATGTTTCACTTGTCGGAGCCAGCGTGGATTTTCCGTTGCCCAGTACTGGATTTTATGCCGGTTTGTGAATGACTCTTCATCACTAAATCGACTTTTGAAAAGAACCGTGTTATCATCTAGCATTTTATTTTGTGTCCAGTGACAAAAATTCACACGACATTCAAAAGCATCGCCATGCAATTCCTGGTGCAAGACGATGCAGAATTCTCAAATCAGAGGTTTTTGAAATTCCCGACTCCCCCATAACTTGTCTGCTTCTGATGTGCGGACTAGACTCAACTATATCTAAAACACATATTGTGGCATCTTCATTTGTTACAGTTCTTGGCTGCGTCTTCTTCTTGTTCTGAACACTTTCGATGCCTTTGCATGCATTAACTATCCGACGATAGGGCCGTATAGTTGGATGCTGTCTGTCAGGATAACGATATACATACGTAGCTCAAGCTAGTTGGGCATGGCACAATAGCCATAAATAAACAACATATCTATCTCTTTGCGACTGTTATACGTTCCATTTTGTCAAAATTTTATCTTCTGCGTAATCATTATGACTGGGCAAGCGTATTAACATACCTAATTTAAGTAATGAATTGCACAAGTGCTATCGGGTGCGTTGATACATTTGTGAGAATATTACAGCGTCATCCATTACAAAGCCAAACAAATGCTCTAAATCAAATACTCATATTTATTTACGTATTATACGAATATGTAATAAGATTGGGGTACCTATTATAAAAAAGATGCAGTTACTATGAATTTCCTATGGCAGCACCATCTAGTGGGTCGTTCATAGCGCCATCTTCTTCCCTCGTCGCGCTCCAACAGATTGGTTCATCTCATTTTTCGTTTGATGCTAATTTCATTAGATATTGTGCCCGGTCACTATCAATGGACCACACTGTATACAGGGTCGTCCATTGATAGTGACCGGGCCAAATATCTCACGAAATAAGCGTCAAATGAAAAAACTGCAAAGAAAGAAACCAGACTAGCTTGAAGGGGGAAACCAGATGGCCCTATAGCTAGCCCGCTAGATGGCGCTGCCATAGGTCAAACCAATATCAACTGCTTTTTTTAAAAATCGGAACCCCCATTTTTTGTTGTATATTCGTGTAGTACGTAAAGAAATATGAATGTTTTAGTTGGACCACTTTTTTCGCTTTGTGATAGATGGCGCTGTAATAGTTGTATTTGAGTGAATGCATAAATCAAAAATTAGGCAATAATAATTATCCATTATATATTATTGGAAAGAGGATATTCTGTAGATCGAGATAAACGAAAAATAAAAACAAAACCTGGAAGCCTCGAGATTTCAGCGTATCCAGAGCCCCTTAATCTACCTCCACTGCCGCTTCCGTAATTCCCTTTGTGCCAAAAAATAAGTCCTCTCTCGATAACATTTTCTCTCCCAAAATAATCTTCGTTGTCTGATGGATTAATACCAATATCAAGAACATCTACTAACGAGTCTGACATTACCTGCATTTGAACCTTGCCGTGCTCTATAAATAAATATAAATATTAGCGAACTACAACATGTGTTAACGATGAAAATGTCGTAAAATACAACACAGACTACCGGAAAATATCTCTAAAAATTATTAGATTGTATTGTATATTATTAAGCTTCAGTGAACCTCTCATAAAAGAGTACTTGGATGAAAAACGTTATTATCTCACGGTCTTGACGGCACCTTACTAGATAAAAAAAAGTCTTGTTGAACGTTTCCCGACTCATTGTGAAGACTGAACCTTGGTTATAGCCTAGACCCACATCTCATCAACAGTAATGATTTTCTTAAGGAACATCTTGTTCTCATTTGCGCGATCCGAAAGCTTGTCTCAGATTGGGAGGCGAAGGTCTTTCTGGTCTTGACTCACCAGCCGTGGGACGAACTAGGCGACAAACACGATGCATTCCAACATGCTGTGTCAGGATTTGATGACATGATCGAACTGAAATTTTACATTCTTCTGCAATCTCGCTTACAGTCAGTCTTCCATTGGCAAGCACAATTTGTTTGACGTTCCTGGCATGAGTGTCGTCGGTAGACTTTGAAGGGCGTCCTGAACGAGAGACAACTTTAACTTCCGTCCGGCCATTTTTAAACTGTGGGAACCATTTGTAACACCAAGTACCGCCGAAGCACCCGTCACCGTTGGCTTCCTGCGAGATTTTCTAGGTCTCTGTACAGGTTTTCTAGAGTTTCACGCTGAATTTAATACAGACACGATGCTTCTCTAACTCGGCCTTCCCGAAATTCGCAAACTCTTCGAAGCAACATTCTACTCCATACAGCACTGAACAATAATAGAGATACAACAATGAAACTTCCGGCACTTACACATCAGGCACTGGCGTGTACAGGGATGCCAACCGAATTTCTCTCCAACACACCATTCTTGCGAAATTACTAATACTCTTGGAGTTTTTGAACAGACCCCATATGTAAAGTCAAATCAGGTCCTATGTCTCTAAACCAGATAGATGCTAAGGACGGACAACGTCAGCTATCCCCCTTGTTGACAAATGTGGCGCCTTGTTCCTTCAAACCACCGAGTATAAATATTTGTTCTCTGCATCTACGGTATGCTATACAGGGTTGTTACAAATGATTGAAGCGATTTCACAGCTCTACAATAACTTTATTATTTGAGATATTTTCATAATGCTTTGCACACACATACAAAAACTCAAAAAGTTTTTTTAGGCATTCACAAATGTTCGATATGTGCCCCTTTAGTGATTCGGCTGACATCAAGCCGATAAACAAGTTCCTCCCACACTCGGCGCAGCATGCCCCATCAGTGGTTCGAAACGGTAAGGCTTCTGCTTTAGCCTTTTCCGTAAGATTTTCCAAGCCGTCGGCTGTGGTACGTTTAGCTCCCTGCTTGCTTTATTCGTCTTCTTCCGCGGGCTACGCGTGAAACTTGGCCGCACGCGTTCAACCGTTTCTTCGCTCACTGCAGGCCGACCCGTTGATTTCCCCTTACAGAGGCATCCAGAAGCTTTAAACTGCGCATACCATCGCCGAATGGAGTTAGCAGTTGGTGTATCTTTGTTGAACTTCGTCCTGAAGTGTCGTTGCACTGTTATGACTGTCTGATGTGAGTGCATTTCAAGCACGACATACGCTTTCTCGGCTCCTGTCGCCATTTTGTCTCACTGCGCTCTCGAGCGCTCTGGCGGCAGAAACCTGAAGTGCGGCTTCAGCCGAACAAAACTTTATGAGTTTTTCTACGTATCTGTAGTGTGTCGTGACCATATGTCAATGAATGGAGCTACAGTGAATTTATGAAATCACTTCAATCATTTGTAATAGCCCTGTAGTTAAATCGGCTATGTTACGGAAAGGTTAAGAGACTCTAGGGACGTTTTTCACATTGAACGCGTTCTCTAATTCTGCTGAAAGTATTCTGATAACCATCATGTGCTATGAACCCTCGCACGCCATGTCTGCCCTCTCTACAGCCATGGGATTTACTGGCACAAGCGACTTGTTGCTAAAAGAGCGCATATTTCATTAAAGTGCGTATCCCGCAGCGCGCTGGCGACCGCTCCCAGTTAATTACTTGAGTAAGTGCCGCTGCTCAGTTTCCGCGACGCGTATCCAATATATATGCAAATTTTAATTTGTTAAGTGACACGCAGCTGAGACGCATTGGATAATATCTTGAAGGGTAATAAAACGCGCAGCTGGTAATCTCGGAGCCACACGAAGCAGCCCGCCGGTAACGCTCGAGCAGAAATGCCCTCGCTGTAAATGCTTTTTGCTATGCAATAAGAAAGCCGGTTTGGCTCGTTCCTTTTTGCACGAACATAAACAGCTTGTCGACTGAAGCACGAAGAAGTTCGTCTTATTGCAGTTCTGCTGGACCGCAGCAAATATTGTGCCTTGCCGTATTCCAGCAGGAAAAGTTAATCTTACGAATGAGCAATTTCCAGCGAAAATTTTTATTTACACATGCGTTACGAGTGCACAGTTGTTTGCAGGGTTGGTATAGGGTCATCTTTCCACCATTTAAAAACCTTACAATTCTGCCAGCTGTTACTTTTATCGGACGTCTGTCAACATTGAGTCGCTGTAACTTACAAGATAGCGAAACTGAATGTAAATACACTCCTGGAAATTGAAATAAGAACACCGTGAATTCATTGTCCCAGGAAGGGGAAACTTTATTGACACATTCCTGGGGTCAGATACATCACATGATCACACTGACAGAACCACAGGCACATAGACACAGGCAACAGAGCATACACAATGTCGGCACTAGTACAGTGTATGTCCACCTTTCGCAGCAATGCAGGCTGCTATTCTCCCATGGAGACGATCGTAGAGATGCTGGATGTAGTCCTGTGGAACGGCTTGCCATGCCATTTCCACCTGGCGCCTCAGTTGGACCAGCGTTCGTGCTGGACGTGCAGACCGCGTGAGACGACGCTTCATCCAGTCCCAAACATGCTCAATGGGGGACAGATCCGGAGATCTTGCTGGCCAGGGTAGTTGACTTACACCTTCTAGAGCACGTTGGTTGGCACGGGATACATGCGGACGTGCATTGTCCTGTTGGAACAGCAAGTTCCCTGGCCGGTCTAGGAATGGTAGCACGATGGGTTCGATGACGGTTTGGATGTACCGTGCACTATTCAGTGTCCCCTCGACGATCACCAGTGGTGTACGGCCAGTGTAGGAGATCGCTCCCCACACCATGATGCCGGGTGTTGGCCCTGTGTGCCTCGGTCGTATGCAGTCCTGATTGTGGCGCTCACCTGCACGGCACCAAACACGCATACGACCATCATTGGCACCAAGGCAAAAAGCGACTCTCATCGCTGAAGACGACACGCCTCCATTCGTCCCTCCATTCACGCCTGTCGCGACACCACTGGAGGCGGGCTGCACGATGTTGGGGCGTGAGCGGAAGACGGCCTAACGGTGTGCGGGACCGTAGCCCAGCTTCATGGAGACGGTTGCGAATGGTCCTCGCCGATACCCCAGGAGCAATAGTGTCCCTAATTTGCTGGGAAGTGGCGGTTCGGTCCCCTACGGCACTGCGTAGGATCCTACGGTCTTGGCGTGCATACGTGCGTCGCTGCGGTCCGGTCCCAGGTCGACGGGAACGTGTACCTTCCGCCGACCACTGTCGACAACATCGATGTACTGTGGAGACATCACGCCCCACGTGTTGAGCAATTCGGCGGTACGTCCACCCGGCCTCCCGCATGCCCACTATACGCCCTGGCTCAAAGTCCGTCAACTGCACATACGGTTCACGTCCACGCTGTCGCGGCATGCTACCAGTGTTAAAGACTGCGATGGAACTCCGTATGCCACGGCAAACTGGCTGACACTGACGGCGGTGGTGCACAAATTCTGTTCAGCTAGCGCCATTCGACGGCCAACACCGCGGTTCTTGGTGTGTCCGCTGTGCCGTGCGTGTGATCATTGCTTGGACAGCCCTCTCGCAGTGTCCGGAGCAAGTATGGTGGGTCTGACACACCGGTGTCAATGTGTTCTTTTTTCCATTTCCAGGAGTGTAGTTCATCTCAGAGTCGTCTCTCCTACAAAGTCGTCATGTTCGCTTTTGACCGATGTCAAATACTTGGAATGTGACACAGAAGTACCTTCCTTTCTCAATTTTTGTTTCGAGTCGTAAGGCATCTGTCTCGTTTCATGTGGTGCGCAAGCCTTTCTTTTCTCGTAGTAGCATCTATACCAAGACTGTATTAATCAAAATAGAGAACACTTAAGAAGATGGTTTTCGTGCTACGAATGTTCTCCTCCCCCCCCCCCCCCACCCACCTCCCCGCGTCCCAGTTCAGTACGACGCTCAGGACGCTGACCCAACAATGTCAAACAGCCAGAAAAGTTCTTTCTTAGGGATGTTCAGCTAGTGCCTAATTGGCCCGAATGTTGGTTATGTAGCCATGGCGTTGGCCCTTTATGTGAATTCCCATATTTGCCTGTTTTATGTTAGGTTCGTGACGACAACAGGAGGTATCATCTTCACAAGAGATGATTTTTTTCTCGAAAAGACTGTCCGATTGTCAGCGTTTTTCATTTCAATTAAGTAGCGACGAACATCCACGCTTTGTTGTTTTTGTTTCGGCGTGAAGTTCCGCAGGACAGACTTCTCGCACACTTATCTTTTCTGCACAATATTCTGCAAAACGTCTTGAACGCTTGATCTGGAAATAGGATATTACACCGCCTGTATTGTTCTGAATTACGATGCATGCATGTCCAAATTAGATTTTCATCGTAATTCAGAATAACACAGGCGGTGTAATATCGTTTTTATTCGCCGACGCCACGCGAGCGAGTTTCAAGTAAAATGTCTGACCTGTACGGAAGTACAGATAATGGATGTGTGAGTACAGGTATAAGACGCATGGTTGACAACATATGGAAATTTGGGTGTGGCCGTGAGTTGTGCACGGATAGCCAAATGGTAAGGCGACCGCTCGAGATATTCGAGGTATCCGGGTTCAAGTCCTTGTCTGGCCCGAATTTTCATTGTTGTCTTTGCATTCTGCAGCTGATGGCTGTTCTCATACATTTAATTATTTACAAGTGTAGTTCCACTGCAATTTGTGAGACAACAGCGTTGACACAGTACTGTCCCATGTCAGCTGCTTAATACTGCCTGCTCACAACTGGATTGTGGAATGCACTTGTGTTGTTTGCAGTTGTTAAGCTTCCACCGTAGGTACTACGTTTATACTTTGTCGACGGACGGTGCATTCAGAACTCTGTAGATTCTCACTGTTTTTGACCTATACGGCGTCTCCAGCAGCACTGAAGATGTTCTGTGTTATCTTAACACATTTAGTATCAGCCTGTCCAATTCCAGTTAGTGTTTCCCACATATTAAATATGAGCATATACGCAGAATTGCGAGTAACCGCATGTAACGTAGCAAATTATTACGAGATTTCATGATACATTGAAAGCGTAGCTTGCCGTTGACGACGGGAGAAGAGCAGAATTTGATTCTCACCCTTGCACAGCTTACGCTGGCTACTGGGTCGAGCGAGACAGGTACTTTATCAACGCCGCGTGGAATATGTAACTCTCTATGAATCTGAAGAAGTACTTTTGAATGTTAATCGATACTTCGTACACCAAATTCTATAAACACAATCACGCTGTTAAAATTTCAAGTCAATAGCTTTAGTACTTCCCGAGATATAAAATTCTACCTAAAACACATAATAACACTGTAGTATTGAGTTTGGGAGTGTAACGTATTCATCTACAGTAGCAATTGAAACTATAACCAAGAGGATAGGTTCATATAATCTAATTTTCTGCAATTTTGTTTAGTTACATTACCACAGATTTTTGACGTAATTGAAAGTACTTTAGAAAATTATTATTTCATTGTATTTTGCTGGTGTGAGTGAATGGAGGACAGACGTAGAGTGAGAATGTAATATGTGATATTGTTTTTTAATATAATCCATTATGGAGTCGAGGTAGCAGTTGTCGTTATACTGGTTATCACTGTTGGCATTCAACCGCGGTTCTTATACATTTAAATATATGTATAAGAACCGCGGTTGAATGCTAACAGTGATAATCATGTGATATAGCATTAAAGCTTTGTAAAGGTATGGGCGAGAAAGTTGATGTGCAAAAGGGGAATTTGTGACGTATGTCCGAACGAGCTTGATTTTGTAAACCGCAGCCAGAGGAGCTGTTGAGTATTAAATTTATTAGTAACTTATTTGATGGAAGGGAATCGCGTTTTATCATTAAATATTATTTAGTTTGGGAATTAGGATATTTCTAGTTTAAATCTGTTGCGGTAATGAAATACGCATTAGAAATACTGTGAGCAAATATATTTAATTGTAACTGTGTGACTAAAGATGATGTAATTGGTTGCCTAATATACTAGCCAATTGGAATTCAGCATTTCCATTGCGTTTGAGTAGGGCTTTCTGGCCCAGATCTACGATCAGATAATGTCACAGGAACCGTCTTCGGGTAAACACCTTTGTAAAACCGCGCTCATCAAATTTGTACCAAAATTAAGAAATTCGCGCTTTGGATCGGTTCTTATGTCGATGACGAAAACTGAGTATTTTGTGAAAGTTTGAGCTTTGTGAGTAGTTTATATTAGGAGGTATTCGCGTGTTAACGTTTCATGTCGCACATGAACTGCACGTAGCGTGTTTCGCGTAGTTTACCAGACCTTATGGGGAGCACTTCTCTACAAGAAGCCTACTGAACGACTGACCGTGTTAACTCGCGAGTAATTGTTGGTCGTTGACTGTTTAGGACGTCCGAAACACCGGATCGCATTAAATGCCTTCTGGCCGCTTTCGGGTGTGCCCTTGTAACAGAGACGTCAGTAACATATCATAATGGCGTAGTGTATGAAACACAACTTCATAGCCATTTTCTGTGTCTTAAAGACAGTAACCCAACATAAAGGAAATTTTAGACTTTTTTTTTTTTCAAACCAGTCAGGCAAGAGTAGTTAACTTACTTTGAGCTACTGCCCATGGACTGGAGTTATGTGGCCTTTTCGTGGTGAGTATTTAGTCGGATTTTCGTCAACGCTGCTTTTGTCGGCTAAACCAGTATCCACCATTGTAGAGTGAAGGGGCAAGCAACTTGCAACTTAGCCAAGAAGGTGGACTAATCGTTTAATGCGTAGGGAGAGAGCGACCCGCCACGAAGCATACAAGCAAATTTCCACATTTTGAATGATATGGTCCCTACTTTATGTAAAAACCTTTTTATTGAGAGTCACGATCGGTTTCGCGTCTAATGAAGAAGGATTCTCAGATGTACTGAAACATCAGATCTCAAACTTTCCATCCCCCTGATTTCTCGGTATTTGAAAGTTCCTGATTACTTTTCACGCTGTGCTACTGAAATGTATTCTCATGTGCACAATTACTTTTCTCAGAGTGAGTTCTACATTTCATACTCACAGATATTTTACTGAGTAATGCTGTCCTTACCTGTATGAAACAATTTCTTACGTCCCTCTCGCTTCGTCTATCATGCGTAAGTATGCTTTCAGGCTTGAACATTTTCTCAACATTTGTGCAATACATGTTCCCCAATTCTGACTGTGCCGTCAGCCACTATCCTGCTAATCTTCAGTACTTTCGACTAGTTTCTCCTCAATCAATAGTTTGTGCTCAATAGAGTAGCCATTCTTCTCACCATGACCTGTAGTTATTCTACATTTCTACTACTGAGAGCTCCGTCAAAAGTGAATAGTACCATCGATGTTCTTTACCCCTAAATTTTAAACCAGTGTGAGAAGCTTACTTTGTCTTCACTTAAAACTTCCGGGCTGATAGGCCGTGGTCGAAGTATAAAACACTCTCCTGACGTTTCGTCTCCGACTGCGGGAGACATCCTCGGAGGTAAAGCGGCGAACTGCCACTTTACCTCCGAGGATGTCTCCCGCAGTCGGAGACGAAACGTCAGGAGAGTGTTTTATACTTCGGCCACGGCCTATCAGCCCGGAAGTTTTAAGTGAAGACAATACCGGCCGTGAAAGCTTACATTGTATGATCAAGCTTACTTTGGTTTCCTTTATTACATTTTCGTAAAACAGTTGCACCAGGAGAATAGGAAGACGGCATATGTGCCCTACTTTCTTTTCAAATCATACACTTGACTTCTGATTTTATATTCCTAATCTTCCCGCATGGTGTCCATGTATTTTTAATTTTACCTGTCCTTTCCTGTGGCATATATCCATTTTCTGAGAAGAATGTGTATTTACATTCAATTCAGTTATACTTGACTCATGTCATCAAAATTCTTAGCGTCATGATCAAAGAAAATTCAGCTGAATGAAGCACTGCGCAGAACAGCTATTTAGACATGTACGGGATGTTCAAAAAGTCTCTCCTCAGTGCCGTATGATTGTTAGCCGAGCGTGCCGTATGATTGTTCGCCTGCCTGGGTTACCTCCCTTCAAGTGGACTATCCCAACATTCCACTGCTTCGTTTAACTCATTCAGCGTCAGTACTATCGTTGGCGTGTGTCGTTACGTGTTTGACGTGAACGTTTAAGTTTAGTTCCTTTGTTCGTTTGTTTCGTTTCTGTCAGTGTTAAAATGCTAACCACTGAAGATCGTGTGTTTTTAGTCGAACAGGTGTTAATAGCTGGCGGTAAATACTCATTTTCAGTTCGTCAAACATGTAATTCAGACTTCCCGGAGACAACACTCCCACATCGCAATACTGTGCGAGATTCGATTGACAAATTTCGAAGCACGGGTTCAGTGACAGATGCACCGAGAAGAGGTCGTCACAGCGTTTTGTCTGAGAATAAACTACTCGATATTTCCGATAAAATGACCATGAGTCAGAACACGTCAATAGGAAAACTCTTCCAGGAATTCCAAGTTAGTGTCGGAACGGCCCACACATCTGTAAGGAAAAAATTAGAATCTTTCCCATACAAAGTGACAGTCGTGCAAGAACTGAGAAATTCCTGATCATGGCAAGAAACTGCGTTATTGTCAATGGTTCAAAAATTTCGTCCAACAAAATGAAAGGGATATTCTTAATGAAACGTTTTGCACTGATGAGGCGTGGTTTCATTTGCCCGGGTACATGAACACCCAAAATTCTCGTATGTGGAGTACAGAAAATCCACTGCGTATTCATGAGGAACCACACCATTCTGTGAAAATAGGAGTTTGGCTTGCAATTTCTAGACGTGGGATTGTGGGTCCCATATTTTCCAACGAAACAATAAACGCGCAGCGATACTGCAGTGAGTTTCATTTCGGTATATTCGCTGCGGCATCCGGCACGTGCGGCTAACATTCATATCGCACTGCGAAGAGACTTTTTGAAAACCCCGTACGAGTACCTGCATTATGCCGAACTCTACCGCTCTCACTTCGCGCAAGTCACGTCCAGTTATTTCTTGCAGATTTCAGTGTATTTTTCAGGAGTTATACCTCGTTTATTTTCACGCTACTTTAAGACCTGCGGTGGATATTACCTTATGGCAATGTCCACTTCAACATGAAGTTGATCAGTCACGCCAGTTGAGTTAGTATTTGTTTTATTAGAAATATTCTAGATGCCACATTTTTGTACACAACTAAGAACTTACATTCTAATAGTTGTTGATGACACTGTTCCATGAGTTGCTACAATATTCTCATACACAACGTGGATAAACGACATTATTTTAAACTTAACAAGGTTTATGTTTCACAACGTCTCCAAAATGTACTTTCTTCAATAACTGATAAGCGAAGAATTTGAAAGGTATAATTCACTACTGATTACTATGCGTGCCCTCATAATTTGGCAGTTTATTTTTCTTCATTATGGTCTCACAACAATTACCATTATTAACATGTAAAAACTCTCATCTCTGCCTTCCACATAAGTTCAATGTCAGTTTGGTTCTCTGAACAACAAATGAATCTTCGTAATACGAGTACACTTCCGTAGGGAACCACCGTAGTGAATGAAGAAAAGGAGTCTTAGATTTAAAGCACAATAAAATCAGTGTAAACCGGTTTGACAAAGTCCCAGTATTAAGATTGCTACTAAATATTTGGTGCATGGTTTCTGGAATGTGCTCAATGAAATGCTATAGCAGTTATTGTATTTCCTGTGTGCGTAATACTTGAACTAAGCCGAAGGCTTCAACATCGTTCCATTCTTCAACCGTACAACTCTATCAGGTCGTCATATAAATAATCGAGCCTGCAGTATATTGTAACATACAGGGTGTTTCAAAAATGACCGGTATATTTGAAACGGCAATAGAAACTAAACGAGCAGCGATAGAAATACACAGTTTGTTGCAATATGCTTGAGACAACAGTACATTTTCAGGCGGACAAACTTTCGAAATTACAGTAGTTACAATTTTCAACAACAGATGGCGCTGCAAGTGATGTGAACGATATAGAAGACAACGCAGTCTGTGGGTGCGCCATTCTGTACGTCGTCTTTCTGCTGTAAGCGTGTGCTGTTCACAACGTGCAAGTGTGCTGTAGACAACATGGTTTATTCCTTAGAACAGAGGATTTTTCTGGTGTTGGAATTCCACCACCTAGAACACAGTGTTGTTGCAACAAGACGAAGTTTTCAACGGAGGTTTAATGTAACCAAAGGACCGAAAAGCGATACAATAAAGGATCTGTTTGAAAAATTTCAACGGACTGGGAACGTGATGGATGAACGTGCTGGAAAGGTAGGGCGACCGCATACGGCAACCACAGAGGGCAACGCGCAGCTAGTGCAGCACGTGATCCAACAGCGGCCTCGGGTTTCCGTTCGACGTGTTGCAGCTGCGGTTCAAATGAGGCCAACATCCACGTATCGTCTCATGCGCCAGAGTTTACACCTCTATCCATACAAAATTCAAACGCGGCAACCCCTCAGCGCCACTACCATTGCTGCACGAGAGACATTCGCTAACGATATAGTGCACAGGATTGATGACGGCGATATGCATGTGGACAGCATTTGGTTTACTGACGAAGATTATTTTTACTTGGACGGCTTCGTCAATAAACAGAACTGGCGCATATGGGGAACCGAAAAGCCCCATGTTGCAGTCCCATCGTCTCTGCATCATCAAAAAGTACTGGTCTGGGCCGCCATTTCTTCCAAAGCAATCATTGGCCCATTTTTCAGATCCGAAACGATTACTGCATCACGCAATCTGGACATTCTTCGTGAATTTGTGGCGGTACAAACTGCCTTAGACGACACTGCGAACACCTCGTGGTTTATGCAAGATGGTGCCCGGCCACATCGCACGGCCGACGTCTTTAATTTCCTGAATGAATATTTCGATGATCGTGTGATTGCTTTGGGCTATCCGAAACATACAGGAGGCGGCGTGGATTGGCCTCCCTATTCGCCAGACATGAACCCCTGTGACTTCTTTCTGTGGGGACACTTGAAAGACCAGGTGTACCGCCAGAATCCAGAAACAATTGAACAGCTGAAGCAGTACATCTCATCTGCATGTGAAGCCATTCCGCCAGACACGTTGTCAAAGGTTTCGGGTAATTTCATTCAGAGACTACGCCATATTATTGCTACGCATGGTGGATATGTGGAAGATATCGTACCTTAGAGTTTCCCAGACCGCAGCGCCATCTGTTGTTGAAAATTGTAACTACTGTAATTTCGAAAGTTTGTCTGCCTGAAAATGTACTGTTGTCCCAAGCATATTGCAACAAACGGTGTATTTCTATCGCTGCTCGTTTAGTTTTTATTGCCGTTTCAAATATACCGGTCATTTTTGAAACACCCTGTATATACCATTAATAGACCCATCTCAAAATAGGCAAAACACTGGTTATAACAACATTCGGTATTGTTTCGTTATCTGATATAGGTGTTTTAATGTTATCACAGACTTTAAACCAAACAAAAATGTATGAATGTCCCATTTTCGTCTCTTTCCATTTACGGATAATCGTTGTAGTGATTGTAGTGATTAATCATTAAAGTGTTTTCCGAAACTGTTCAGTTGCTTCCATTAACGCAAATTTTCTCCAACGTAAAACGTTCGATGATAAGACCTTCTTGTAAGGCTTCATAAATTTCTGTAAAAGAAACCACACCAAGAACTGCCACCAAAAACTGCATTTATAAGAGAGGGAAGCCAAAGATACAACGTCTAGAGACACGTGGTGTTCCAGTTATCTGCTTATGAGCAGTAGTATGTTGTAAGCAATCTATTACGACATCATGTGCCCTAGAGTGGTTTTGAATTTCTTTTAATACTGTGACATTCCGGTAATACATGGGAGGTACAGATGGGAGTTATTGTAATCAGCTCTCGAGAGAGATCACCGCCCTTGGATGACCACTAGGAATTGTCGTATGACAATATAATGGTTTTCGTGCGGCGGTTGCATATACACTCCTGAAAATTGAAATATGAACACCGTGAATTCATTGTCCCAGGAAGGGGAAACTTTATTGACACATTCCTGGGGTCAGATACATCACATGATCACACTGACAGAACCACAGGCACATAGACACAGGCAACAGAGCATGCACAATGTCGGCACTAGTACAGTGTATATCCACCTTTCGCAGCAATGCAGGCTGCTATTCTCCCATGGAGACGATCGTAGAGATGCTGGATGTAGTCCTGTGGAACGGCTTGCCATGCCATTTCCACCTGGCGCCTCAGTTGGACCAGCGTTCGTGCTGGACGTTCAGACCGCGTGAGACGACGCTTCATCCAGTCCCAAACATGCTCAATGGGGGTCAGATCCGGAGATCTTGCTGGCCAGGGTAGTTGACTTACACCTTCTAGAGCACGTTGGGTGGCACGGGATACATGCGGACGTGCATTGTCCTGTTGGAACAGCAAGTTCCCTTGCCGGTCTAGGAATGGTAGAACGATGGGTTCGATGACGGTTTGGATGTACCGTGCACTATTCAGTGTCCCCTCGACGATCACCAGTGGTGTGCGGCCAGTGTAGGAGATCGCTCCCCACACCATGATGCCGGGTGTTGGCCCTGTGTGCCTCGGTCGTATGCAGTCCTGATTGTGGCGCTCACCTGCACGGCGCCAAACACGCATACGACCATCATTGGCACCAAGGCAGAAGCGACTCTCATCGCTGAAGACGACACGTCTCCATTCGTCCCTCCATTCACGCCTGTCGCGACACCACTGGAGGCGGGCTGCACGATGTTGGGGCGTGAGCGGAAGACGGCCTAACGGTTTGCGGGACCGTAGCCCAGCTTCATGGAGACGGTTGCGAATGGTCCTCGCCGATACCCCAGGAGCAACAGTGTCCCTAATTTGCTGGGAAGTGGCGGTGCGGTCCCCTACGGCACTGCGTAGGATCCTACGGTCTTGGCGTGCATCCGTGCGTCGCTGCGGTCCGGTTGCAGGTCGACGGTCACATGCACCTTCCGCCGACCACTGGCGACAACATCGATGTACTGTGGAGACCTCACGCCCCACGCGTTGAGCGATTCGGCGGTACGTCCACCCGGCCTCCCGCATGCCCACTATAAGCCCTCGCTCAAAGTCCGTCAACTGCACATACGGTTCACGTCCACGCTGTCGCGGCATGCTGCCAGTGTTAAAGACTGCGATGGAGCTCCGTATGCCACGGCAAACTGGCTGACACTGACGGCGGCGGTGCACAAATGCTGCGCAGCTAGCGCCATTCGACGGCCAACACCGCGGTTCCTGGTGTGTCCGCTGTGCCGTGCGTGTGATCATTGCTTGTACAGCCCTCTCGCAGTGTCCGGAGCAAGTATGGTGGGTCTGACACACCGGTGTCAATGTGTTCTTTTTCCCATTTCCAGGAGTGTAGTATTACGTGACAGTTTGTTGTCCGGCACAATGAAATCTGATACCGTCAGGCAGTTCTTCTTTTGAACTCGTCATCGGCTCTAACCAGATCTACAAGAAATACAAAAAATACAATAAAATTAATAGTTAAATGTAAACCTACACAGTAAGGGATAACTCCACTGACGGAATTTCGAAAGCTGTTTTGAGATACTGTATGTGTCTTTTGGTACAAGGAATCCATGGATACAGAGCAATTGCAATTCGTTTGTTTTCTAACCTTTAATTCTTTATTTACCTGCATTGTAGTGTAAACCTCTGTAGAACATTGCAAACTCCGACAGCATGCCCTGTTTGTTTTGCGTGGAAACAAATTTGTTCCATTCACTAACAGTACTACCTGTTGACAAAAGTAATATGCACTTCACTCTTCGTCCTCGGGCTCGCATTCAGCAGTAATGCCCGGCTCTCTCTCGGGTCTGTTTTTTCAGCAGTGTTGCTTATTCGTTAACGATGATACACAGAAGAATGGATGAATTTACTGCTGAATAGTTGATCGACATCTACCTACTACTTGGATCCACTGAAAGTAATGGAAAAATCGGGCAACGGTGCTATATTGAACTATTTCCACAGCGATGACAACCAGATCGTAGTACTTTCGGATGTGTAGATAGGCGTCTATGAGAAATATGATTTTCGTGACGGAGTATTAGAAGCATTTCCACTACTATGAACATATTTCGAGAGAAACAGTGGTAATGGCTACTATTAAAGTAACGAAGCAGTGGAAACGAGAGATCCCTTGCACGCAGGTATTCAGATGATACCCCAGAAATGCCACTGAAATTATGTCGGTGCATTGTAGGGGTCCCGCCCAAATTAAAATGTGTAAATGTAGTGACGCCATAGCAAAAAAGCGTTGAATCACTTGCCAATACAGTTTGATAACAAGTGTCACTCACTAAATACGAGTGACGAACTATACCTGGCAAGATTATGGCATCCGACCACTTACATTTAACGAGACATAATTTGTGAGTAAACATTATAATATATATAGAAGAGGAGCAACATGTAGATATAATAATAATATTAATAATTATAATAATAATACTGGGAAAATGAATAGCAAAATATATGGAACTTAAAATGTTTCCTGTCATTAACGCACTATTAAGCTAGTTCCTCATTACGTTCGGGCCGAATGTGAGTAATGGTATGTACCAGCAAGGTGGGGCCACAGAGCAGAAGTAATAATTGTGGGACAATGTATTAACTAACTGGAGAAAGAGAGAGAAATAACAGGTTAAGATTAGCAGATGACATGGCAGCAAGGAAAAGAAAAAAACCCTATAAAACGCATGGGAAGGGAATTACTGCATTACAGTATAACGGAAATACTTGTTCCCTGTTGGATGGAAAGAAAACAGCTGAGATATGCCGAAAGGGAAGCTACGCAGATGATAACAACAAAGTCTGTAATCTCCTATTGAAGCGGAATGATATGACGCAGGTTACAAGGTAATCTCATCCACAGTAGTATGGCTGGAATGGAGGAAGGTGTAGTGTATTACAAAGGCGCAGCCTGTACGCTGGACGTGTCTGACCTGAATGACGATACGCATCTGATATGCGATGAGAGGTACTGCGGACTGACCCAGCGAACAGAGCATGTGTCAGACATGTGTGATCAAACAACCGAATGTGTCATATATATCTTAAGCAAGCATTCACAGATAACTCGGGTCGAGTGCAGTTCTCGCTGTATGTGGCGTATTAGCTGTATCGCAAAAGTAAAGGTTTCACAGTATTAAATACAGCACTAATTTTTGTCTTAACTGTATTGTTTTCTAAGATTTTTATACTGCATGAAGACAGGAGAGGGATTTTCCGAACGCGGCAACAGTTTGTTCTTCTGAATTCCGATCCTCAGCCAAGATTTAGTCACATAATCTATACAACTGCTTCAATAAGTCTGAAACTAGTTAGCATATTTTAGCATTTGTGACGATTTGGTTAGTTACGTAGAAAACAACAATCGCCATGAAGTTAATAATTTTTCTATTGTAAAATGATAAAAATTTTCTTCATGAATAAACAGAATTCGCTTCTCATGGGGTCTATGACTAGAAATCTGAAGAATGTTTGACATATCACCGATTTCATTTTCCATTTACAAAATTTTCTTTTAAAACAGAATTTTGAGGTCATCCAAGATCGTCTATGTTGCAAATAATTTATTTTCGGGTCAGTAGAGAACACGTGTGCTCATTTACTTGTAGACACCTCAACTTTTGTGCAAGCTTTGATTGTCTTATGTACAAATTATCTATTAATATTCAAATTCATCTGAATCGTTAATGCTGTATATTTTCCCTATACTATGCCGTTCCCTATTTGAGATCTGAATGTGAGACGGTTTAGAACTCGAAGATGCTTTCTACTCCAGTTAGGCCGACTGAACATGAATTTGGAGACAGACAAATAAAGGAAGCAATGGTTTATTAATCACCTCTTGATTTAGGTTTTACAGATATAATGAACTGTAGTTATAACGGAGTTCAGTAAAGCCACACACGTACTTCGGATTTGATACTTCAAAGATTTTGAGGTTTCTGTGACATGAAAATGATGTTTGTAGATTTTACGATGTTCAATGCGACGTTTAAAAAGATACTTCTCATTTTAATGTGTGGCCCCCTGAATATAATTTCGCGTAGTAAACAGGTCTCTCAGCATTAACCGCCGATGTTAATTAGCGACGCTTTTCTCTAAAATGGTGTGCGGTTGGTGTGTAAGTGGGTTATTCATTTTCTCGACGTTTTATAAGATGCCATATATGTCTGGACGTCATTCTCCACAGCGAACTGAGCACTCACTGTAGCATCCCATCGTTGACGCGCAATATTATGAGATGCACGAAACTCCAAATTACATAGGAGTGACACTTGACAGATCTCTCGCTTTCAAAAAGAACTGCATGAAATACAAGTCGAAAGTTTCCCCCAGGAACAGTCTCCAACGGAAACTGGCCTTATCACAATGGGATAGTCAACCCGAGATAATCCGAACATTTGCTCTGGCACTAGGCTATTCTGCGGCTGAGTACGCCTCCCTTTGGTATAATTCAACTCATGCCAAACAGGTGGCTGTAGCTCTGAACGAAACCTGCAGAATTATAACAGGCTGCTTGAAATCCACTCCAGTCGAATCGCTTTACCGCCTCGCAGGAATAGCACCACCACCTGCTTGAAAATCACCCATCCTCTGTATGGGCATGAACCGCATCAGCAACAATTGAAGTCAAGGCAGAGTTTCCTTAAGACATAAAACTTAGAGCCACTGCTGAAAAAGCTAGGTTACAACTATGGAGGGCTACAACCTACATACCAGCTGGTTGGAAAAGAGTTGTTGAAGCTTTACCTTCAGGCCATGACGGGGAATGGGCAACGTGGAAGTGCCTGAATACACTGAGATCCGGAGTTGGAAGATCAGAAGTTAACTTGGCAAGACTGACCTGTACCTATCCAAATGATATTCGGTGTGACTATGAAGAAGAACAGACAGTTCGGCACTTGCTTCGGTGTCGATTGCACCCAGTCTCCTGTACAAAAGATGATCTTCAGCAAGCCACAGAAATTGCACTGTAAGTGGCCAACGTTTCGTCAAAAGTAACTTAATCGTAACTGTGTAAATTGTATGTTCTTGTACCTGTATGTTTCTGACACGAGAATAATAATAAAATAATGAGATGTGCTGTACTGCATCTAAAAACTCATTTGCGGTATCTTACTGTTATATGCATGTGCAAATTTTTCTTTAGTTGCAACTAATCAATCATATCGTAAAGGGATGCAGCTTAAATACTAACGCAGATCTGCGCTTACATTTGTTCTCTGTGAATCAGCGCAAAGTGCGTACCAGCTACCTGATTTCATGTGCATGAGCTCTGTGAGATGGCAGATCTACAATATTCGTAATTTGTGACCTAAAACATAGTTCCTAATGTTTCATAAGCTGATTCTCCTGAGATGTACGACGTCTGTCTTCCACTGTTCTGACGAGCGTTCTGTTGCCCTTTCTCGCTAGTACAACAAACCAGTGTGCTAGGCGCTGTCCCGCTTTCAGCACGTGCAGTACTCTCTATTTGCCTCATCTTACATCTAAAAGCGCGTTGTCAAAACACTGTCTGCCACAGTAACGGTTTTCACTCATGTCAGAAGTCATTAAACTAATGTTGTTGTTTACTTGAGATAAGCGGTCATACATTTTCCTTTTATTCCTTAATTGATGACCTCCTTCAAAACTTTCACTTCAGGCACAACACAGTGTTTCCCTCTTTGTCAATATTTTCACAAAATTCCAGGAAATTTAGTGATTTATACAAAGAAGCAAATATTTGCTCATTCAGTAACCGGTTTAAAGCCATTATGATCATGAACTAATCTGACTTGCACATAGAAGCTCAATGTGCAAACAATGCGCTGAATTAGAACAATGATAATATCTGTTTGTCAGAGCTGCAGCCTATATCATTATTTACTTTAAAGATTAGCAGTTAATGAATTAAGACTTTTTCCCTGTTTCACATGGCTTGTGCCCTTTTTTTTCCTGTACAGCTTGTTCTGAAAGCTCATTTATAAGACAACCGAGCATGTTTCTCCCACTTATGATAGTAAAAATATTGGACCCATCCCACACTTTCATATACCTGTGAATACTCAAATACTGAAATAATGGACTTAGTTGCTTCTTTTCCGGAACCCTTCATATATCATCCTAACAATATCAACACTCCTAGATGTTGTTCGACGTGGCACTTTAGTTGATTGAAAATGAATAATTACGTGTGTAAAATTACTTCTGCCTAACCTGCCTAACATAAATACTGTTTTAATGGTCACATTCATTAAATACAGGTATTTTCTGTTCCAAAAGTAAACATTATCATTATATTTTACAATTAGTAGTACAATACCTCAGTTTTAGACAAAATCAAGTTAACATTTTATTTTCCTCCTATTGTAGCAGTTTCGTACAACAGTTCATACAGTTTTATACAAATTTCTTCATTCCAATTCGTACTGAAGATAATAAACATGAAATTTTTATGTTATGCACGTTACTATATGCCATTATACGAAGGTTGAGCAAAGTTTGAATCAGAGTAATTTCAATGTACTGCACTAAATATCGTTAATAATAGATACTGTAAATTTGAAAAACTGAAGATAATACCATATACACGGCTGAGAAAAATTGTGTCACGAAATTTTAGCCCTGGGTAGCTGATGCCAGTAGGAACCAAAATTACTAATGTTGTGTAGGTCGACAATGCACCATTTTTAAACTACGGAAACTCGGCGCCACACGTCACGCGCCAGCCAGATTAAAAATGGTGTGTCGTCGACCTACATAACATCAGTAATTTTGCTTCCTAATCTCATCAGCAATCCAGCATTAAAATTTCGTGACACAATTTTTCTCCACCCTGTACATACACACGCAACAGGACTGTAATGTCTCAAGTTGTACATTACTCTTATGTGCCTCACATCACAATGCATGTTTGTAGGATTGTATGTGATTTTGCTTGAGCTGAGTCAGTGCATGCGGGCGATCGTCTGCGTTTTATGGAAAATGGGATACTGGTACTGATAAAAGAAAAACCTGTGTGTTATGCCTGGATCAAGGTTACTAAATAATAAGGTTGGGCAGTAAGCGCTCTGCTCTGCCATTGGCTGGCCTAGTGACGTCAGCGTGGAAGCAAGCGCTCAGAAGCAGACGACACGGCATGCGCATTTACGTCAAGTTTCTGGCGGAATATCTTGTTTATACCAGACATGAGATGTCTAAACTGCTTTTCTTCTGCTAAAATATTATAGTTAAAACTGATGAGTTATATTATTTGGCAGCTTATGCCTCACACATCGGTAAAATGTCAGATCACAACCACACTGACACACACTTGAAATTGGAAACCTCAGCTCAAATAAATCAGAAACTATTCATTTAATCGCATTGAAATGAATTTACTTAAGAGCTCGAAGTTGCACACACTTGTTTGTAAGAACAGCATTCCTTCTTTCTAAAGCCGCTATAGTATTCATCAAAGTAACTTTATCTGTGTCTGAAAAAAAAAACTGTCATCTGTACATGTACTCTTATTATGATGTTTCTTATTTGGTGACAGCTTTTCCAGAGTTTCCAGAGATTTATTATGTAGTTCTCGTTTCTTATACTGTTTGGTTCTGTCTTCTGTTGCGAGTGACACATTGACACTAACACGGAAAATTGCACGAAGGAACTGCGTCTGGCTTGAGCATTCTTTTTCGGGGCAAATTAAGCAATTCAGACTGTCAATCCCTTAAGTAATCTGTTTCTGCGAAATGGCGAGAACATATACTTGCATGCGCAACATTTACACTGTCTTTCCTACAACATTTCGACAACCATAGTTTTTGTAATGTTTCATTACGCGGGAAACTGTGATACATTACGTCAGTTCCCTTTGTGCTCCAGTTGTAGGAAAAACAGGCCTTTACAGCACAGCCTGGCATTGTAAAAATTAATTTTCTCACTCACTTGTAGATTCTCCAATAAGAATTTCACAGGACGGGGCACAGCTGCTTCCACCATGACGTAATGCGCACAACTGAGAAAACACGTTGCTTTCTGCGCCCCCCCCCCCCCCCCCCCCCGCCGGCCTGGATAGATCAGTCGATTAGAGCATTGCCTGCCCAAGATGTGTGCTATTCTCTGTCCAGAATACAATTGTAATCTGCCAGATGATTTCTACTATTTTCGCTTATAAACTTCAAATCAGTGTGTTTCAGAGACCTGACACAAATTTGTTCCCGGAGCCGTCCCCTACACCACTGAAACTCGAGGCGGTCAGAACGTGGATCGAACTCGCTCGTTACTCAAGATTTTCGAGGCAGTTGGGGAAGGGTGCTGCACTTAACTCGCGACTCGAGAGCCGGTACTCATAAGGGAGGCGACTCGATCTTACCCGAAGCGGAAGGGAAATCGGCCAAGTGTGATAATGAACGGTCCGCAATGGAAGCTGCGTGCATGACAGGAACACACTTAATGAACTCATTATTTCGTCATCAATATTTGCGTTACCTCACCGACTTGTTTACAAACATCGTACTGCCAAAAAACAGCCACATTTTTCGTTCGTTGAACATGCATGTAGAACGAAAATTTTTGTTAGCTGTAATTACACTCAATGTATCTAATTATTTCATAATTTCAATATGACACACAAGTAATTTTTCTCATCCGTGTTTTTCGCACTGAACGTGAACCACAGATCTACAAGTATACCTTTCAAGCACTATCAGAAATGAAAAATAGCATTAACAGACAGTTTACCTGCCGAATACAGGACTTACTTCTTTCTCTCATGTCATTAAAATAATCAAACAATTTTTTCTCCGAAACTAGAGGGCCAGAACAAACACAGGAAGGAAATTATTATTGTGTTTATAATCGAAGTAGGTATATAGTGGCTACGGGAAATGAGAAACCATTATCCGTAATTTTCGATCAAACCAAAAGAGCACTTTTCTGTAAATAAGAAATCATTATCCGGAATATTCGATGGAATCAAAACAGCAATTTTCTAAATATATTTTAAGTTACAACTTCCTTTTTAACATTTTTAAACGCAGCAGCTTGTGATATTCTTGGTATAGAATGGAGATTACTTACATAAAGAGTACGGGAATGAAACACATCAGTATTTTCTAGTTCTAGAACATCAGTGTACCTGAACTATAAGAGTTGTGAAAAAAACATAGGCACTACCATTTTCAGTGGTTGTAAGTGTGGACAATGGAAACTTCAGGAATGTCCAGTAACATTGGCTTGGGTACCTCCTTCGTCTAACATTAAATGAGACAGATGCACTCAAATTATGAAATGGGAATGTACTTATAATAAACAGTATTATGTTTCTCATTGAATAAAAGTTTAGCATGCCATCAATATAAGCAATTTGTAATCTCTCGTAAACCTTCAACACTGTAATTCGTAAGCTTTAACATCCTAATTAAACTCCGAGAAAGTTTTGCAAAATCTGACTGCGAGAAAGTAGCTTGAAAGTAGCTGTCTGGTTACCTGTCCATTTAAACATTCGGCATACTAAGACTACACTGTGAATCACTATCCTTTTGTAGTGATAAACTGGCCCTAGAATAACTCAAATGTTGCTTTTTTTGTTATTTAATTATGGCTTACCTGTAGAACAGTGGAAACACCTCGGAACTGTTCTTGTCTTAAAAGCGCGTAGCATTTGCTATACTACAACTAACTACTTAAATCCGCCTGGTGCAGTGCGCTCACTCTTTTTAAAAAAACCAAACGAGTACTTTGTTCCTATCAGATTTGAACAAATAAACTCATATATTGCCAAGAACTTTGGATGCGGATAATGACTCTGGGTAAATTATACCTTCAAACGTAAACGTAACTATATCTTAAAACGTTAACTTTTTACCTACTTGAGGCCCGCTGCCTTCAGTATTTCATCTTTCAAAGCTACCCATTCTTCTTTTACTGTATTTCCCCCACTCTTGTCAGTCTTTCCCTAATGTTCTCTCTGAAACTCTCTATAACCTCTGGTCTGTCAGTTCATCCATGTTCTATCTCCTTAAATTCCCACCTTTGTGCAGTTTCTTCAGTTTTAATCTACAATTTATAACCAATAGAGTGTGGTCAGAGTCCACATCTGCCCCTGGAAATGTATTAAATTTAAAACCACGTTCCTAAACATCGGTTTTATCATTATATAATTTATCTGAAACCTCTCGGTGTCTCTAGGCCTCTTCCATGTATACAACCTTCCTTCAGGATTCTTAAACCAAGTGTTAGCTATGATTAAGTTATGCTCTGAGCAAAATTCTACCATACGGCCTCCTCTATCATTCCTTACCCTCATTCCATATTCACCTACTACTTTTTAATCTCTTCCTTTTCCTACTATCGAATTCACGTCCCCCACGTCTATTAAAGTTTCTTCTTCCTTCACAATCTCAGTAATTTCTTTTATCTCATTGATTTCTTCAATCTTTTCGTCATCTGCGGTGCTAGTTGGCATATACACTTGTACTTCTGGGGTAGGCGTGGGCTTCCTGTCTATCTTGGGTACAATAATACGTTCGCTATGCTGTTCCTAGTAGCTTACCCGCGCTCCTATTTTTTTATTCATTATTAAACCTACTACTATCGAATTCACGTCCCCCACGTCTATTAAAGTTTCTTCTTCCTTCACAATCTCAGTAATTTCTTTTATCTCATTGATTTCTTCAATCTTTTCGTCATCTGCGGTGCTAGTTGGCATATACACTTGTACTTCTGGGGTAGGCGTGGGCTTCCTGTCTATCTTGGGTACAATAATACGTTCGCTATGCTGTTCCTAGTAGCTTACCCGCGCTCCTATTTTTTTTATTCATTATTAAACCTACTACTGCATACCCCTATTTGATTTTGCATTTATAATCGTCTATTCACCTGACCAGAAGTCTTGTTCCTCCAGCCACCGAACTTCACTAATTTCCACTATATCTAACCTTAACCTATCTATTTCAATTTTAAATTTTCTTACCTACCTGCCTGATTAAGGGATCTGACATTCAAGGTCCGATCCGTAAAGTGCCAGTTTTCTTTCTACTGATAACGACGTCCTCCTGAGTAGTCCCTGCCCGGAGATCCGAATGAAGGACTATTTTCCCTCCAGAAAATTTTACCCAAGAGGATGCAATCATCGTTTAACCACACAGTAAAGCTGGCTGCCCTAGGGGAAAAGTTACGGCTGTAGTTTCCCCTTGCCTTCAGCCATTCGTAGAACCAGGATAGCAAGGCCGTTTTGGTTAGTGTTACAAGGCCAGATCAGTCAATCATACAGACTGCTGCCCCTGAAACTACTGAAAAGGCTCCTGCCCCTCTTCAGGAACGACACGTTTGCCTGGCCTCTCAACAGATACCCTTTCGCTGTGGTTGTACCTACGGTACGGCTATCTGTATCGCTGAGGTACACAAGCCTCCCCACCAACGGCAAGGTCCATGGTTCATGGGGAGAGGGACTGTATACAGAACAGCAGCATAGTATTGTAGAACTGTTTCTTGAAGCAATCATTGTCGAAGACTCAGAGAAAGATACAAATTGTTTTCATTCCACTGACTACTACAACCGTAGAAGAAGCAGATAAGTTCACGTGTGAGTAGCCTAGGAGCAGACTCTGAGGAACCTAAATCTGCCTATTAAATACTTCACTGACAACTCAAAGCCAAATATATATCACAACCATACTGCTGAGCGCGAAGTTCCATATTTGTCAGAAAAGTATTATTTCAGTGCAACTGAAGAGCGTTGCACTGTCACTGCTGCGAAACTGTACGTCTAAGAATGTATCATAATCATATGTGCAATCAAAGACTTACACGGAGGTAAATGTTGCAGCATTTTATATACATGGGCAAGCATAGAAGTTAATAATTAGTAAACTGAGCCTAGTCAGAGATTTACAAGTCCTAATGCTGAACAAGTGACAAAATCCCTTGTGCAATACACAGTAAAAATGTAAGTTCATTCCTTAACAGTGAAACAAAATAATCTCAGTAAATAATCATTGAGGTACAATGGGATTATAAGTAGAAAATTATGTCAGAAATTTTAGTTACAAAACAATGTATTTGCCCTATATAATCGTCGATTAATGTTTCCCTGCCTAAGATTATCTTACATACTGTGGAAAATGTTTAAGATACTTGTTTCTAAGAACAAATACTTTCTGCAGAATTTACCGAGCTCGTCCAACTCCTGGGAAGGAAAGTGAATGAAAAGGAGAAAAAAGGTGCATTGTGTTGCACACTATATGTTATTTGTTCCTGTTGAAAGATATATGTCATTATACAGTCAGTACTCAGTCTTTCAAACATAACATAAGTATAATTTGTGGCCAAAAAGGGATCTAATCTACGTATGTACTGACTAAGAGACCTTATCTAAGATATATTTGCTTAAAGTACTCCAAATATATGTTACGTAGAGGGTAAATGATAAAAAGTCGGTGTACTAAAATAGTTCCTAAACATCAAGGAATAAATAGATTCACGTGTACAAAAGTGACGTTGAAGTGCTGAGAAAAACAACTGTAAAATAAAGAACGTGAACACAGGTAGAATCTCTGATAACCAGAGTGAACGAACAGTTACTTAAAAGCAAATGAAAATCGTCTGGAACATCGTGACAAATCAAATATAACATACACTGCACAACCTTATCAACAAACTTCTTTCTCAATACCAAAGAAATCCCTTTCTGAGGAAAAACCTATACTAAATCTGAAAAATTACGAAGAGTGCACAGTAAGTAAATGATAAGTTCCGCAACCATATCCCCTACGTCCTATACATATTCAACACATAGCTTACAAATTTATCACATAAAGCGACCTAAAGGTATCAAAATAAAATCTCCATAACATCATGTCATATCCACTATTAAAATTCATGCACTACGTCATCATTCATCTTCGAGTTAATATAAATGTACCTAAAACGTTTCGTGACTTTGCTCAGAAATGCTGGCTTTGTCATAATTCGACTCATTATCCCCTGCTTAAAATAACGAATTCTTACATAATTTTAACCACTCCTTCAGAGAATTGTTACCTGGTCTGTACAAGCGTACAACCTCATTTACTTTTACCTGAAAATTGAACTGTGTAACAATTACTCCCAATAAGAAAAACTGTTAGCTCATTCTCGAACCTGTCAAACATTTTGTTTTATTTTTATGTGTTCTTCATTTGTTTAATCGCCATTTCGATTCACTTTGTTCTTCTGCTTATTTCTCTAAATAATAAAGTGCATGATGCAAAAGTGTGAAATATAATCTGTAAATTTATCAAGACATGTATGTGAGGCAGAAATACAAGATATTATTCACTTTTCGTAATCAAAAAAAAAAAAAAAAAAAAAATAAAGAAAAAAAAAAGAAAATCAAAATCTACCCTGTAAGCCTTCCACTTACACCTAACAAGATAAATGATACGATACCGATATACAAGTTGAAATTAAAATTTGTCTTAATAATCCGTATGTTTAAATGTTGCAAAATACCGTAGTAAACAGTTTCTCTGGCTGCTTTTGCCGGCCAGTGTGGCCACGCGGTTAAAGTCGCTTTAATCTGGAACCACGCGACCGCTACGGTCGCAGGTTCGAATCCTGCCTCGGGCATGGATGTGTGTGATGTCCTTAGGTTAGTTAGGTTTAAGTAGTTCTAAGTTCTAGGGGACTGATGACCTGAGATGTTAAGTCCCATAGTGCTCAGAGCCATTTGAACCATTTTTCTGGCTGCTTTCTCTCTGTATGAATATGTCAGGACGGAATAAATAATTGTAAAAGCAGGCAATATTCGTGAAACAGTTTGATAATGGAAATGTGGTACATGCCAGAGCTGCGGTTTAATCCTTAACGATTCCATCTTAAAAGCATAAGGATAACAAATTCGACGAATGCGATAAGGACCGTTGTAGGTTAAAAAGTATTTGCTGAGGTTGTGTTTGTCTTTGTGTGAGATTCGGTGTGAAGGAACCAAGACTTTTTCATCTACCTGGAAATTTCAATTTCTGTCTTTTGTCTTTTGACTTTGTTTTCGGTTCTCTATTGCTTGCTTGATGCTTGCTAGTGCAATGTCTACTATTTGGTGATGTCGTAAGCACCGTGGTTTAGGAACTAGCACAAATTCTGTAATTCTCTCTGGTGGCAGTTTCTTTTTGAGCACTAAGTAAGTAGAAAATGACTTTTACTTGTTTGGTAAGTAATTTATGGTATCCTGAAAAATGTTGATGTATTTGTCCCATTCTCTGTGATTTTTTTGACAGTAAAGTCTGTATAATAGCCCAGTTTCCTACATGATTCTTGCAGTTGGATTGGATGAGGCATGATTGGCTTAATCTTCCTACCATACAAAATGAGAATCGAAAAATGTGATGTAAATTGAGGTCAGAGACAATTCCATCAACATGTATCAATTCTCCCAAGAAGTTCTTAACAAATGCCGCTGAGATAGTTTTGTTAGTCGGTTTCCACAATGGTGCGAACAAAACGAAATTGCTACAGCTACAAAAATGTACGGATAACCTTGTCTACTAGTCGTAACATGTCCATACCGGTCGACGGTTGCTAACTGACGGGGTTTAACAGGAATTATAGTGTATAACTGAGCAAAGTGTGAAGTAGTTGATCTTTTACCCTTTTCACATAACTTACATTTGCCAGGACTCGTCGAATCTGTTTTTCCCTGTTGAAAACGTAATATGTTTGTCGAAGTATGTGAAAACATTCTCGTATTCCACAGTTTGCATAACTTAGATGAAAGTATCACGTAAGATTGTTAACCAAATCTTCAGGAATGCAAGTAAGCCATGTATTACATTCAGGTTTCAGTCATTTCAAAACAATGATATTTCTTAAAAGGTAACAGAATCTAAATGAAGAGGTCGTTATATTGCATCACTGCTGCTTAATGTCATTACATGTCGGATCCTTGTCTTGTTCCCTTGCAGTGCAGTCTATGGACTGGTAAATCTAAATTTTTGTAAATACATTTCCCATTTTCGTAATCCATCATGAGAAAGTTTGGCTGTTTTGGAAAATTTTTACGCTCGGTGGTCTTTGTGTCTTCAGTATGTCTTTCAAATAAGAAACGTCTAAATTTAATGAAAGCCGAAATTACTACCAATCCGATGAGCTTAGTGATGGAATAATTACGTTGAGATGGTGATAATACTCGACTTGTAATGCGATACATTTTTAAACCGTAACTCCATCTTCTTAAATCTCTTGGAATAGATATACCCTAAATGACGTCTTTAAACCGTCAGAAGCCAAACAAAAGTGGCGAGAATGGTCGGGATGTGAAAGTAATAGTGCATCTAGCAGAATTTGTCAGATGTTTATACGCCTGTTTGTCCCAGCACTAGTTTGTATCTTTACCGCCTAGCTGACATAAAAGTGGAGTGTCAAGTGCCTTGAAATTAATGAAACGACGAGAGAAATTTATGGGGCCAAGAAAACGTCTCACTTGGCGTTTAATTGTTGGAGTAAAAATATCTCGAATGGCCTCAAGTTTGTCTCGATCAGGTTTCGTCCCAGAAACTGCAATCATATGTCCTAAAAATGTAACTCAAGTCTTTCCAAATAGCAATTTATTCATATTGACAGTAATCCCACGTTCTGAAAAATTTTCTAGCAGAGTTGAAAGTGCTATTGTTCTTTAATTCCTCAGGCAGAACTGAGTTAACGACTCCGATAAATGCTACTGCGGAAATATTCAAACCGAAAGGGAGGTTATAAAATTGGTAACAGGTGGTTGGCTTTTCCTCTTTCTTTCTCTATGGTCGGCCAACCACCGTCACTCTCTGTGTGTTTTAATTTGTTTTGTCTGATCTCTGTCGGAGTCTTTATTGTCCCGGGTCGTCTGACGTCTTTCCTGCTGTTCGTTTTTATTCTCTTTGGGCGGTTTTAATTTTTTGGAAAAAGGGACCGATGACCATCGCAGTCTGGTCCCTTTAATCCCACAAACCAACCAATCAACCAACCAACAGGTTCCAAAGCAAAGAAACGCTGTGTATTTAGGACCATTTTGATGTAGTTCCATTTGCCAAATCGAGAGTGAAAAATACGCCAAAACCACGAAATTGCGATAGCAATTCGTTCAGCATTTGTGGTCCGTCTGTTTCTGGTACAATGATCTCATTTATTTGCCTCGAGTACAGAACACGTCTGAGAGACCGGTCTTTCTTCGGTACGATTTGTAATGGACTGTCGTAAGGTTTCTGTGATGCATTGCTGAAGCATAGAGTCAGTCTCCGGTTTAATTTTGTCTCTGTAAATGAGTGGAATAGTGTAATGTATCCGTGTAAATGTATTATGCGGTTTCACTTGAAATTCGTAAATAAATCCCATAATGGTTGCCGGAATGTTGCCAAAAATACGATAAGGCTGCAATTGTTGTTTGTCGTAGTCAGATGAGGCTTTGCGACTGTCGTCCTTAATTGTATTACCACTAAGATAATTCTTAGTGAGTCGACATCTTTACATGTGTAAGGAATGTCTGTTTTATTTAACTGTATAGTGTACCAATCAACGTTTTTCTTTGAAGTTAAGAAATGTTATCTGTTGATGCCCTGTTCTTCTCTAGATAAACGGTGTTCAAAATTTAATGAAATCTGAGCATCGTAGTTGAATACCGATACGCAAGAATTGTTGAAATCCAGTACTGATTTGTGTTTGTATAGAAAATCGATCCCCAGTGCTGCTTCTGTATTAAGTAGAGATACGATCAGAAAGTAGGTGAAAATGTGTGACTGTATACCACAAAGTCCATGAATTGTGGTCTGATATCAACTCCTTTTTCTGCGAAAACACCTTTTATTTTAAATTTGTGTAAGGGTGAAGAAGGACAATATTCGTGTCAGATACGTTTGTTGCTTGCTGAATCGCTGATAACTGGGACTGGAGAGCCCGAAAACAAAACAGTATTTGTAAACAAACCTATTGTTTTCACAGTCACAGGCTTTCAAAAACCATTTATAAAGGATCAAAATAAAAACTGTATTTAAAGTGTGTTTTCCTATTTGTATACTTTAGACTAGATGGGAAATGTGTTTATGTGGTTCACGTTTCCCTCGTAACTGTAAATCTCTAATGTCTCCTAAACACATCGTATTTTCAATAACGTTGTGCGAATAATTAGTTCCCTGTGTTCTCTCACTGGACGCGTCTTCTAGCGACTGTACTTCTAGTCATCGTCGACTTCCGCTGTATCGTCTCTGGTTGAAGAAACTTCAACTGTCTGTACAGTTCTCTGTTGTTCCGGATTATTTGGACTACGCTGCTATTGACGGAAACGTCTATCTAGTTGATTTAAAGAAAATTTTGTTGATTAATAAAGTTTCCTCTTGTCCCGTTTTCGTTATTCTTCGTCCCACAACTGTTCCTTTGATTCTAATACTGTTGTCAGTGCTGTGTGTTTTCTGCCGTTATTGTTGTTGTCTCTGATTGCTAAATTTCCTGTTCCTCTGTACGTAATTATACCCTGAATTATTATTGTGTGTTTGTGATACTGTGAGCATGTCAATTGATGTGGGAAATTGTTTATGTCACCTCCTGCGCTGAATGTGTGCTGGTTGTTGTGGTGAAAATTATGATTCTGCTGGTCGACGTGTGACTAGGGTCTCCCGTCTGGTAGACCGTTCGCCGGGTGCAAGTCTTTCAATTTGACACCACTTCGCCGACTTGCGCGTCTATGGGATGAAATGATGATGATTAGGTCAACACAACACCCAGTCCCTGAGTGGAGAAAAATCTCCGACCCAGCCGGGAATCGAACCCGGGCCCTTAGGTTTGACATTATGTCGCGCTGACCACTTTTTTTTTTTGATCCGTTGCCACTTTTTTTTTTTAATATGATTACATTTAGGGAGCGTGTACAAATGAGAATTCTAGTAACTAAGTGTTACAAGTAAGTGTTACAACAACAAAGGTGGCATAAAAGAGTAATCAAAAAATAAAAATATAAACCACTGATATAATTCTAACTAAAAGGTTCTTCAATAATGTAACTGGTTCCACTTGGAGCCTCGCCATCGTTATCTGAAATCTCCAATAGCGCCTTTGAAGGGCATCTGCAACGGAGTCATTCTGCTTCGCTAGTGCCTCAAGTAAAACAGTATCCTTGCAGCAGCTTGTCTCTTCCTTTGCTCGTGGCTGACAAGGCAGAATGTTGAGCCGTCAGTGTGATGCGGCACAGCACATTAACCGCAGCTTGGCACTCCCCAGCTGAGTGGGGGGTTAACGAAAACGCTGCGTAAATAATTTGCGAAGAGCGTACGGTATGTCGGTGTGCGTTCGAGGGCATTGTGAGCATTTTGTAGGAACCACTAGTAATCAAGCTGCTCTTTCTCTCCGTCGCTAAAGATGTAGGCGACGGTAAGTCCTTTGAACCATGTAAGCGCATGATATTTTGCAGCCGGAAAGTAAGTTTCATCGGGACAGAGTAGGGTCTGAGGGTCAGTCATATCAGGTGTGACCCGCAGGTAACAAGCCAATATCTTCTGTGTTAGTCGCCAAACTCCGGACGATGATGCGCAAGTAAAACGATGTTCATCGCTATCCAAAAGGTGACAATCTGGGCAATAAGGTGAGTCTGCCAGTCCAATAGTGTGAAGTCGCTGTCGTGTGGCATATTTTTTGTTGGCGATCTGATACCACTTCGAACGCACCGTGGATGACAGAAAGTTGTGGTGTATCGTTTTCCACATTCGTGGCCAGTGAACCGTATGGTACTTATTTTCCACCACGTTATGGGGAACAGCCCGCAGAAGGTTGGTATAAAAATCTTTCGCCTTTGGTGGACGTGTGGCGGAGAGGTTCAAGCTGACATAGCTGTAATCAAGAATGAAGGTCGACACATGGGAGAGCTGTGGTGCGACGTGCGCAACCGACACCGGCGGGACGTTAGAGACTGGCATCAGAACCTGTAATAAACGACCCGTGAGAGAGGTATATTGACTTTTCCATCGTTTCCTCATGTTGCTCATGTAAAGGGCAGCTGCTCTCGCCCTGACGTTGACCTATCCCAGCCCTCGTTTGTGCACTGGGGGGTAAGAGTGTCGTATCGTACTTTAAAGATATGACCTGCGGAAACGTAGTAACTGAAGACCGCCTGAAGTCGGCGACCTATCTGCAGCGGTAGTGGGAGGACCTGTGCCACGTGGTTGAGTTTTGATGCTACGTAGAGGTTCAGGTATTCAACACGTTGTAGCTGATTCAATTCCCGGAGCAGGTTCTGTCGCACCATTGCGCGTATGATCTGTAATAACCGTCGGTAGTTTGCTGCAGCTGTTTTACGTACATCTTTCTTGAACGTTATTCCCAAATATCGCAGATCAGAAACTGGTGGGAGGGGAGCGAGGGCTTCCGGTCCGAGACCACGCCCAATATCCAACGCCGCCGACTTGTTGATGTTCAGAAGACTGCCTGCGGCCTGTCCGTATCGCTCAATCCAGGTTAGTACGCTTTGAACTTCGTCATTGGAACGAACCAGCAGCAGCAGGTCGTCAGCGTATGTCCTATAGCGAAAGGTGACGTCCCGCAGCGTGATGCCAGATAGGCGGTGATTAAGGCCCCCTAGGAGTGGCTCGAGTGCGATTGCATAAAGGTAGGTAGAAAGGGGACAACCCTGTCGTAGAGACCTCTTAATGGGTACTGGTCCTACCGTCCTTCCATTGACCTGGACGTGTGAGCTGGCTGCGGTCCAAAGACGCCGTAGGGTGTCGATGAGGCCCGGGGGGAATCCCATACAGTCCATCACTCGTAGGAGGAAGTTGTGGTGCACTCTATCAAAGGCGCGGTTGAAATCGACGGAGACGATCGCCGCTCTCAGACGGCACGCAGAAGCGATCGTTATTAAGTCCCTGCAGTCACCGGTGGCCATGTGTATGTTGGCTTCGTCTTAATACGGCTCGCCATAATCCTGGTGAAAATCTTGTAATCGGCATTCAGCATTGTAAGCGGCCGATATTCGTTAATCGATAGCCCTCCACCTGCCTTGTGTACTGGTATGAGAAGACCTTCTACAAACGCTGGCGGCACAACACAGTCTGCAGACATAAGTTCGCGGAACATTATAACCCAGCGAGGCATCATGATGTCACGGAAAGTCCGGTAGAATTCGATGGGCAATCCATCAGGTCCAGGACATTTATTGGCCGCACCTTTGTCCATGGCGTCTTCGACTTCCTCGAGTGAGATTTCCTCTGTTAGTGCATTCACGGTAGCCTCGTCGATAGTACGTGTTACCTGCTGTACCACTTCAGTAGTGGCCTCGTCATTGACGGTTTTTTCCTTGTAAAGATGACAAAAATGATCCTCCACCGCCTTTACTACGGTTGCTTGGGTCGTACATAAGCGACCGTCGTGTGTCCTGAGTTGTGTGATTAAATGTTGGCGTTGTCGGCGCTTATCCGCCACAACGTGGTGCATAGTGGGTTCCTCTGCAACCGTTCGGTCGTGCCGTCGCGAGCGGACTACTTCACCTTCTAGTCGACGCTTCGTCAATGATAGTATGTGAGCCTTGATTCTGCTTTGGTTATGTTGTCTCTCCGGGGAAGGGGGTAAGGCGTCGAGGCCCCCGAATGCCGCGTAGTAAACACCGAGGGTCTGTCGATGCCACGCAGTCACGTCCTTGCCATATCGCATAAGTGTCCTACGGATTGCTGGTTTGGCACAGAGGATCCACCACTCTAGGGTCGAGGTGTATCGTGGGTGGCGGCGTTCACAGTCAGTCCACGTTGCTGCAACTTGCCGACGGCAATCCAGGTCCTGGAGATGAGTTATGTTGAGCTTCCAAAAGCCATTGCTGCGCCAGACTTGTTGGGGGCGTAGGTGTATTGTGCAGATATAGGCACTGTGATCGGAATAGGCTTGAGGCCATAATTCGGCGTCCACCACACCTTGTGTGAGATCTTGTGACACATATATGCGGTCAAGTCGGCTGGCCGAATGACTGGTAAGATGAGTGTGGCCAGAGCGGTTACCGTGGACTTTTTACCACGTGTCGCACAAGTGAAGTTCTTGGATCATCGCACCCAGTTCCGGACAACGCATGTAATGTGGGATTTGGTCCTTGGGGTGTAGTACGCAATTAAAATCGCCGGCGAAGACGCTGTGGTCGTATCCTCCAAGGAAAAGGGGAGCGACATCTGTGGAGTAGAATCTGGCGCGGTCGTGACGTCTTGTGGTACCCGACGGCGCGTAAACATTAATGAATCGGGTGTTGAGTGCCGTAAATGCTATTCCTCGCGCGGAGGGAAGAAACGTGACGTCGGTAACTTCAATACCTTCACGCACTAATATTGCCACTCCGGTGGCTGCAGGGCTACCGGGCGTCACATGTGTGGCGTAACCGTAGAAGTGCGGGAGTGCAGTCGTTTTCACTTCTGGTAGGAAAGCAAAGTCAACTCCCATGGCTCGTATGGTTTCTTTCAAAAGTTGGATCTTGACAGGAGAACTGATCATGTTGATATTCATTGTCGCCAGGCGGTAAGCCTGGCAACGCGTTGTTTGGGCGAGGTTATCCATGTTGAAGTTGGAGAGAAGCGAACATCGGAAGTGATGTCACCCCTCGTCGAACGCGGTCCTCCTTGTGCTGCTTATGCTGCATGATCCGGCGGCGCCTCAGCTGGCCGCGGATCGGGATCTTGTGTCTCGACGTCCTCGGCCCACGAAGCGGGCGCGGATGTCTGTTCATGTTCCATAGCCTCGGAATGTTTGATAGTAAGGGACCGGGCGACTTCGCTGCCTGCACTGGTACCTTCCCGCTGCTCACTGTTTCTGTCAACGGGCTGATGTTCGAAAGCTGCATGTTTTTCTGTCTGTTCTGCAAGGTTGGAGTCAGTGGAAACAGCCTCAGCTTCGCGGCTGGCTTCTTGAGTGGTCAGTTGTTCTTCCCCGGCCGAATGCGAACCGCTGTGTTCCGACACGGTCCGACGACGGCGCTTTCGGCGTTTCGGTGATCGCTGTTTCCGTACATGGCCTTCATTGTCAGAAGACGGCACTGACTCACGCTCCGCCGGAACAAACGCTTCGGTCGGTACAATAAGGGAATCAATTGCCATCTTGCCGGCGTCAATGTCTGTCGCGTTCGGTAGCTGCAGAGTCGTAGTACTATTTTCCACCACTGGCCAGGTCGGCGGATCATCCAGGTTTTTGTCCGTGGAAAGTGATTCTTGTACCGCTGAAGCGGTCGGCCATGTCTGTTGTGAGGAGAACGTCGTGAGCGCCGCCGCGTAAGTCACGGGTAGAATAGTCTTCGCCGCTGGTGGTGCAACGTCCTTCGGTGGGAGTTGTGTGATCCGACGCTGGAGGTACTCGGAACGAAGGTGTCCTTCTTTGCCGCATCCGGAACACGTCTTCGGCTGGCCGTCATAAATAACTATGGCCCGGCATCCTCCTATCTGTAGATAGGATGGCACGTGTCGTTGGAGATCTATGCGCACTTGGCGTACTCCATTGAGTACTGGATACGTCTTAAACTGGGTCCATTTTTCAGCCACGTGTTCGTTTACCGTGCCGTAGGGGCGGAGCGCCGCTACAACTTCTGCCGCCGGGAGTTCAAATGGAAGTTCGAATATGCGTATAGTGCGCAGTCCCATTGCGGCGTGGCCGACCTCGACGTTGCCAACATTGCCATCTGCGTGGCAGAAGCGGAGTTCTTGTTTCATCTCACGAAGCGCCTTATCGCATGTAGTTTCGTTTATGAGCTTTACATAGACCGTGCTACTGACGATCGAAAAGTGAATGCCGACAATGTCGGCAGATGGGATCTTGGCTTCCTCTTTTAAAAAGCGTTCAACTTCGAGCGCCTTTGGTCGGGTAAAGTCGTTCCGAAATGTGAATTTCAAGGTTGATCTTCTGTATTGGTTTGCCATGGTCTTGTAGCGCTACGGCGTCACGTTAGTGTCGGCCGAAGAAAGTAAACAAGGCGCGCGGGCCCTCTCTGGCAGCGGAGAGCACACACCGCACGTCTGCTTCGCTCGGCTGCGAGAGACGCACTGCCACTTAGCTACCGAGAGCGTACATTCTGTTGGTGATTGTTCTGATATGATCTTGCCGCTCGACCATCTAGCGCTACAAGATGGCTGCTTAGTACCGACCAGCAGATTGTATAATACGGCGCCGGTAAACTGTAGAATACTGTAACTAGAGAGTAAACTACAAAATTACCATTACTTAGGAAAATAAAGCGAAGAGAAATGCTGTGCTTGAAATTTACAAAAGACGGAAACTTCATGGAGAATTTCTTAATTTATATCATCAACTATAAAGATCACCCGACAAATTCTTCGAATACACGTGATTGACTATAGGAGCATTCTCCTGTATCATCAATAATTTAAAGACAAATATTTTTTAAATGCTCAAGAACTTTTAACAGCCTGTAAATGCGAAAGAATGACTGACTACCGTAAATACTATATAGAATGTTATTAATCTACAGTAACTAGTCGTGGTGTAAGGGTAGCACTCGCGTTTTATGTGACCCAGCTACAATTTTATATACTAAGTTTCAAGTATACTTTTTACACTGCATAGCTAAGTCTATTTTTAAGGTCTTGCCAAAGTAGTTGATCTTTAATGTATACACATCTATTCCAGTATGTCACACACGTTAAATTCCTAATAAATTACAATGCAAAACCATGAAATTTTACAGATATCTGATGTTGCGAACGTAATTCATCAGCAGTCAGTGTTAAGACCGTTTCAGTTAATCTAAATAGTCTGAAAAACTAAAGCATAGAAAATTTTGGAAAAGAAAATCAAACATTTTGTGAAATGAATTGTCTAAAAGTATGATATAAGAAATATTAGTGAAACGTTTGATGCACCTCATTTTCTGTTCATAATTTTGAGCATCATTCAAAGGCACGAAGAACGTTTCTCTGATCTATTTATTTCTTTTACAGAAATCATTTCACAAAGTTTTTGACAGATTTGTTTCAGATTTTATTTCGAAGTTTTATTCAGAAAGCATGTTCTTATGCCTTTATAACGTTTTCTGTTCTCAAAAATTCGGACGCTCCGCGAGCGACTCGTCGGCGGATATAACAACCAGTATCTCTAGAATTAAAAGATATATCATTCCGCTCTCAACTTTAAATACAATTTTGATGTACGCGTTACATTTCATACGCAATAATGTGTGGTCTTAGATGAACTATACGGAAAGTCTAAGCTATGTGATATTATCTCTGCAAATTCTTAATAATTTCGTACAGCCATGTACTCAAACTGGTGCAGCACAGTAACTATGACGAATAACGAAAATAAATGAAGACCTTTATCGAACAATGATATCAGTGTATAAGATGCGGAAGAATGAAATTTTTGTCACCTGACAATTTTCTTAAAATGGGAGGACAAATATTTCATAGTTGTCGTCGCGTCCGCCCCACTGCTTCCCAAGGAAACACGTGGCTATCGCTCTCACTGTCGCACATGCTGCAGCTACAAGATTCAAACACGTTTGAATTCAGATGTGGCTAGTTGTAGCAAAGAATAGGCTGTGCCACGAACGTTGCCCAGGTAGGACGCTTCCGTGGCGTTTCGTCGTCTGAAGCTGTCGCGGGCTGTCGGTCGCTTTTGTCGCTTACGCAGGACGCCCGTTATTCTCATCGGTGATTCTCCTTCCAAAAAAACTGCAAAGAAATTCTAATTTTTGTGTGACTGACCAAGTAGGTGGTAAAGAAAAGCTAAACTGCAAGACCCAGTCTAACGAATGTAAGTTGTTTGCTCTATTCAGAAAACGTTTAAATTTCCTTAGTGATAAAAGATGTTTTTAGTGAAAGCTGTCGTTGCTCTGTGAGTCGTAAGAATTTTGTCTGTTGGAGTAAATGCGAGAATGTTCGTCTTGGAAGTCTCTTCCTCTCAAAGGTTTGCTTCAAGGTTTCTGTTAAATGTTTTCCATTTCGCTTTCGTTTAAGTTTTCTCTGCTGTTGTGAGTACAATCCTGAGAAATTAAACTGTATTTAACATCCGCAAGATGAGGGTGAATTTTGTTCTCTTCTTGTTTGTACTGTCTGTTAAGTGCCAGCGCGTCGCATTTGCAGAGCTACAACTAACTACTGCGCCTCGCGCAATGTGCTCCTTTTCTTTAAAGAAGAGGCAAAAGCATACCTGGTTCCGAAGAAATCTGAATATGTAACAATGATAACTCATAATATTGGCATGGACGTCGGATGCGGACAATGATTTGGGATAAGTTATAACATTAAATGTAATTAGTTTTCGATTAGAAAAGTTCTATATTGAAAAATTATCTCTTTAATTGCTTCACAAACTTTAATGCACAAAACATTTCACTTCTTGAGTGGAAAAATATAAGTAGCGTTGACATAAAATGAGATCTTTTGAGAAACGCAACTCGTAGAAGTAAGATTGAATAATCAAAATTCATTCTTAGCCACTAATTCAAATTGAAAATTATGCATGGTTGTTTATTTTTCCCTATACTAATTTAGGATGTTAGAACCAAGAATGTGTAACTACAACGTGCCGCTATAAAGTACAAAAACTTAAATCAGTTTCCTTAAATTAAATCCTATTGTATTTCTCATCAAGGTAATGATAATAAAATATATTTCCCAAAATGCTTCAATCTCTTTCCCTCATCTCAAATAATTCATCAGTAAATCAACATGTTCCACTCCCTCCCACGCATCTTGCAAAGCAGTGATTGTCCAAGCAAGCCTCCAAGCGACACAGTATGATTACACTGTGCGCTTATAATTTCAAACAGTACAAATGCGTTTTTGACATCCAAATACCAGCAAATGTCCACGAAATTGTCTACAGCCCCCTATCAGTATGTTTGTATGTAGGTATGTATGTACGATGCGCTGCTCCTAAACCACTGGACCAATTTCAACAAAACTTGGTGCACTTACAACTTACTCTCTGAAAAGTTTCAGCGTGGTGCCAATAGCCTTCCACCAGTCAAACGAGTTGGAGTGTTAGTGAGAAAACGGTGTAGTCCACGATGGGCGAGTACCCATAGTTAGCCAGTATGTGAGAATGACATTACTTAGAGGTTTGCAAGAGACTTTACACATTAATTCAAAACCTTTACTTAACCATTTATCGCCCACGACTCCCACAAAATGACGACCAGAAAAATGTTTATCGCTCACTACACTTTCGCTCTTCATGCTGTAAAACTGCTACATGAAGCATGACTTTTAATTATTACTTCTTTACAACTAAACCTTTTTCACAACAAGTTTCGCAGATAGTAGACATATATAACACTGGATGTACATGAAAAATTATATCATTGTGCAGCACATACTTCAGGACACACTAAGTGATGTACACAAGCTGCGTGAAGATAACATTGCAGGTCGAAATTCGCTAGACGTACAGGTGAAATATGTTACAAATACGTATGAAATAGTTTAATATATGTGAAATATGCATGGCATGTGAGTATGCAGGCAACGCCACGGCTGAAAACCTCGTCCTATAACCCCTGTACGATTTCAATCAAATTTAGTACTGATGTTAGTTACAATCTGGAAAGAAATGCTGTTGAGGGAAGAACAACCAGCCTCCTATTGGGGCAAGCGTGATATGGTAGAGAGAGAAAGGGCGAGGAGGAGATGGGAGGTAAGTGAGGGGTTAGGAGAAGATAGGCACATAGGTAGAGGAGGGGGAATGGCACGAGATAGGAGGGGAGGGACAATGGAGGGAAAGAGGATGGACAGAGATATGGGGAAGAAGAGGTAGGCCAGGAGAGGGGGGTAGGACAAGCTGAACAGTCACAGGAGGGAGGAAATCGACAGAGAAAGTGAAAAGGACAAGATGGACAGAGAGAAGAAAGGGCAGGGGCAGAACATCGAGAGGGGGTAGGAGGAAACAGACAGGGAAAGGGGGACGAAGAGATGGAGGAAGGAGGAGGAGGAGATCGACAGAGAGCAGAGGGAGGGGGAGGTGCCAACTACAAATAGAGGAGGAGGAGGAGGAGGAGGAGGAGGAGGTGGGATTATTGGGGGGACGTAGATAGACAGGGGAGCCTGTCGACAGAGGAAGTGGAGCAGACTGATAGAGATAAGTGTGAGTGAAAAAATTTGGTTCAAATGGCTCTGAGCACTATAGGACTTAACACCTATGGTCATCAGTGCCCTAGAACTTATAACTACTTAAACCTAACTAACCTAAGGACATCACACAACACCCAGTCATCACGAGGCAGAAAGTGTGAGGACGAGATGGGCAGAGAGAGGAGCAAGATGAGATGCAGAGAGAATGGGGGTTGAGGAGGTGGACAGACAGAGACAGTGGAAGAAAGGGACAGAGAGGAGGTTAAGAACGAGAGATGGCGGAAAGAGGAGGTGTCTAATAGAGGAATGGAATTAATGTATACCCGTGTAACGCCAGATACTCAGATAGTTCCTAATCAAATTCAACAACTAGAAACTTGAAACTGTCCCACCTGGAAGTGTTTCGGTTTATTCAGTTTTTCTGGATTATAGTGAATGCAGGTAAGAAGTATGACAGTGGCTGGAATGCGGCAGAATAATACGCGCTCTTCGCAGAATTCAGTTAATGTAATGGCGAACAAGGAAACACGCCTCTGCTGGGCAATTTTTTTCCTGACAGCCCAATAGGCATCTCTAGATTTGTGGCCGCGCGAGGGCTGGGGCTGGGGGGAGGGGCACATATCAGCCCTCGCAGGCAGTCTTCTTATCTGCGTACCGTACTGTGTGTCCGTCTGCTGACATTCAATGTGCCCTCAGTGGGACAACTGGCAGTCGAGTGCCAAAGAGTCTAACGAGCTCTACTGTGTAAATTCGCAAGCTCGCCAGCTCTTTCGCCAATGCACCTCGTAGAGACCCCGGTATCCGATAAGGTGGTGACAAGCATACGTTCGAAAATGACGGCTCAGAAAAGTGCAGTACTGAAAATTTATAACACTGACGTCGAGAAACTGAAATGTGATAATTTCTTCTTAATCGGTCAGATTTTGTGTTATTCGTCGAACAAATTCAGTCACACTGCACTTCAGCTCAGCCGTTTGTTTGAGAGTGCCACTGGTGCGCAGAGTGGCGACTCGGTTCTTAGTTACAGGAGGATCGGTAAACGGGAAGGAGCGCCCTGCGACGCTGTGGAGGTCCGCCGTCAGGGGGAGGCCGGGCTGCAGGCCTGGGACTGCGGCCGGCAGATGCGGCTGGGAACGCGCGCACTTGCTGGGAGATGGGGTCCCGGCTGATGGCGGCCGTACGTTACCTGCGGGTCCCTTCGGAGCCGCCCGCCAGCTGCCAGCCGCCGGCGTCCGTGTCGCAAGGGGTGAGACGCGCCGAAAGCACTGTGCGAGCAGCGCAAAGGCACGCCGGGAAATACAGCAGGCCTAATACTGCGCACCTCTTCTACTGGAGAAACCCACACGCTGATTCGCTCACCATCGGGGAGCCGAAGTAGTGCTTAATTTTTTTATTTGTTTCAGCTACCACGGACTGCGATACACAATATCCATCTTTTCTATTTCGCCAGTATTTCATCCTTTTCCGTCTCAGTTTAACTCGCTCGTCTTTCTCGTATTTTCTTTCTATTGCTGCATTCTCGTCAGTTCACAGTTGCCAGGTATCACGATTTAGCCAGGATTGTCTAAATTTTCAGTGTTTGAAACTATGGAAAGCTAACTTCAGATTACACTTCGTCATGATACTTTAAAATCCCGATTACACTAAAACGGTATGTCATATAATAGAGAGTGTATCAGAATGAATGATCATTAGGCAAGTCTATATTTCTGAAACTAATAAACATATAAAATGAACTCAAAAAGGTTCTTTCATACCTATTCGTAGGTGTTCTATGTACCGCTCTTGAGATACAAGGCATATGTCAATGCGGTATTCAAATCGTTCCCACACTGCAGCGCACGTGTCTTGAGTTACAGCTTCCACAGCTGCTGTTATGCGATGTCTCAGTTCATTCATTGTTGTTGGTAACGGAGGCACATAAACGGAGTATTTCACAAACCCCGATCCAGTCCAGTGCGACAGATCCATCGTTCAGTAAACCCTTGATTTGAAAATGCCCGAATTTCCAGATGCCAACGTGGAGGTGCTCCTTCCTGTTCGTAAATGAAGTCTCCAACTATGGGAAACGAATGTTCTCAAGCATATCTAGATATGTGCTTCCTGTAACAGTGTCATCGGCAAATAAAAATTGACTTTTTCCCGTTAAACTGCACAAAACACATTAAATTTTGGAGAGTTTCTCTCATGTTGTAGAACTTCATGTGGATGCCCTGTAGCCCATATTCCCACACATTTCCATTTAAATGAAATTTTACCTCGTCGCTAAACGCTAACCGTGGAAGAAAACTGTCATCCTGCATCTTGCCGCGAATTAGATTATAGAACTCCACATGCTGTTGTTTGTCATTTCCACGAACAGCCCACGGTAGATGAATTTTGTATGGTTTCATGTATACACGTCGACACAACACACGCCAGACGGACGTCGGGGGTACGTTGAACTGTTGAACTATACGGCGAACTGATTTTTGCGTACTGTGAAACTACGGAAGATGCGTTCGACGTCTATGTAAGACACTCGGGATTTGCTTTTACACAAACAACCTCTTTCACGGAATTGTTCGTGACATCGTCTAATGTTCTGTACTGTGGGAGGGCCTACAACATACCTAGTATGGAAGTCACACTGAAAAGTACTCACTCGCACTGAGCAAAACGTAGAACACAAAAGTATTTCTGTTGTCCCGACACCATTTTTACTAGAACTGATGTGGGCGCACACTGCTGCTATCTAGCGGGAACCATGTAAAACTCAAGAGTTTGCTCTTTCCAGCAATACGTTGTTAACGCACATAATGATTTTTTTTAAATCGGATGATTCTTTTTGATAAATTATGTATATTCCATTGATTACGGGAGAATATAAAGTACAAGGAAATACTGTAAACGTAACTCAAATTAAAAATCCAACATATCCATAGATAGCTAATTAGGCAAACAAGAACTGAGTAGACATCACATCGCAATCACTACCGAGTCAGAAACAAGCCAGCTGTTACTTCCCATTTAAAAATTCATTAACATTTTTTGCAAATACATTCGTCGCCATGAAGTGAACCTAATGAAGCGCCAACGCAGCTAAAGAAACAAAATTTTTATCTGATACCCAAGTTCATCAATAAAGGTAATTGGTTTCCGTACGTTTAACAAGGTTCTCGTATTGTAACGGTCCTCGTATTTTAATGTGTCAGTTAGCTGAAAATCTAGGTTAGAATGGTCACATTAAGAGCTGAATAAATGATGGAGAACTACTCATTTACGTGCCTGTTATTTCCTCCGAAGCAGAGGCCGAACCAACGAGGTTGAAAAGTGTACGTCGTCATATAAAGTACCATGGCTTGCTTGAATTCAAGGCTGTTTATATTGCCGTAGCAGAAGTTCAGTGACAACGTGGTGTAGTGGTTACGATACTAAACTGTTGCCTGTAGAGTCGTTAATTCAAAACTCAAATGGAGTGTACTGTTTTAATTTCAACATTCGCTTCGAGTACATTCTAGAAACATCCACAAATGTCAAGAATCACTGTAACGAAATGTTATGTAGTAGTATCTATACTGTTTGTGTTCTGGCCGGAGGCAGTTCACTCCGCGCTCTCGCATGTGCAAGTGCTGAATAAACCTTCGTTAGGTGAAGTTAGTGTTCGTCTTCTGCGTGACATTATTCTGGTGGAGGCGCCGGCTGTTGGAACTTGTGATAGCGTACGTTATCGGCGACACAGTGGCTCCTATCAGGCCACGACAGAGCCGCCGTTTACGTGGCGAGAGACCCGAGTTCTAGCCATATTCAACAGATCGCAGTCTATCGGAGACAGAAGAAGAACAGGACGTTACGATGACAGCAACTGTGTGCCACCACGTGAGACATCCTTCCGGGTTCTCTGTTGACGATAACCAACATCCAAACAAGTGGCTGAAGGTATATGAGCGTATAGCCAAATTTAACAAATTGGATGACACCGTGTGTTGGCTAACGTGTTTTTCTTCTTGGAGGGCTCTGCCAAGCAATGGTATGAGAACACCGAGGAGACGTTCACAAGCTGGGAAGTATTCCAGGCGGAACTGCGCAAGTATTTCGGCGACACACAACGACAGAAATGCAAGGTTGAAGATAAATTAAATTGCAGGGCACAGCGTCCAGGAGAAACTACAGCGTCCTACATTCAAGACGTCGTGGAGCTGTGTAAAATAGTGGATACTGGAATTAAGGAGGAAAATTAGGTTGCACATCTCATGAAGGGTGTTGCTGAGAACATGAATCATGCCTCACTCCTGAAGGAAGTTTCAACAGCAGACGACTTCATAAAATGGTGCCAGTATATCGAGACAATGCATGCAAAAATAATTACACGCAAGAAATTTGAACGGCTTCCAAAGTTCGTATCGATGTCTGTGATGGAGGAAGCAACTGATTTCACAAGTGTTCTTCGTCAGATAGTGAGAGAGGAAGTTCAGGATCGCACGGCGAGCTAAAAACGAGACGCTTCAAGAGATCATAAAGGAGGAAGTGGAACAGACATCGACCTCAATATCTTGTCCTTCATTTCCCTTTAAAACGATGAAAAAGTCGAGACCCAGGCGAAGATGCGGTCCTACAGTGCCGCATGAGGAACCAACAAGAAAGACTGACGTCTGGAGGACCCAGGATAACCAACCAGTATGTTTCCACTGCGGATGACCGTGATACGTGGTGCGCTATTGTCGAGAAAGGTGGCAACAAGGAAGACTGACGTCTGGAGGACCCAGGATAACCAACCAGTATGTTTCCACTGCGGATGACCGTGATACGTGGTGCGCTATTGTCGAGAAAGGTGGCAACAAGGAAGACTGACGTCTGGAGGACCCAGGATAACCAACCAGTATGTTTCCACTGCGGATGACCGTGATACGTGGTGCGCTATTGTCGAGAAAGGTGGCAAGAAGGAAGACTGACGTCTGGAGGACCCAGGATAAACAACCAGTATGTTTCCACTGCGGATGACCGGGATACGTGGTGCGCTATTGTCGAGAAAGGTGGCAACAAGGAAGACTGACGTCTGGAGGACCCAGGATAACCAACCAGTATGTTTCCACTGCGGATGACCGTGATACGTGGTGCGCTATTGTCGAGAAACTTGGCAACAAGGAAGACTGACGTCTGGAGGACCCAGGATAAACAACCAGTATGTTTCCACTGCGGATGACCGGGATACGTGGTGCGCTGTTGTCGAGAAAGGTGGCGGATATTTGATGACGCCCGCGCCTGAAGGCAGCACACCGATCTTAGCCGACGACAACTCCGGGACGACGAAGATGAACAAGAAGATGTAGGTGCAGGAATGGTAGGTCACCGTCGCCGCAAGCTAGCCGCTGGAGAGGACGCTCCCCAACACGCCGATCAGGGTCTCCATCGCCGTTTAGAAGCTCCAGCCGATCACCTAGCCGCCGCAACCTGGAAAACTAAAGTCTGCAACCTTCCTTGGAGATGACGGCGCCAATGAGAAAAATCCTCCGCCGTCGATCACTACAAAACTACGTCGATATCCTCATGTATGGCCGACCAGCCCAAGCTCTTGTGGAGTCTGGAGCATCATATTCAGTCATTTCGGAGAAGTACCGTCGCCAGTTGCAGAAAACCGTATTCGTGGACAGCACAACGTCTCTGCTGAAGTATGGAAAATATGTAAAACCTACAGGAAGGTGCGTCATTCGTGTGGGTATAAGTGACCATACACAGCCCTTAGAAATTCATCGTCTTACAAAAGTGTAGTTTATGACGTCATTCGCGAATGGGAACTTTTGAAAGCTTCTGAGGCAATTGTGGTCACTCGAAGATTATGCTAAACGTCATGAGATACTGTGGACAGGAAGATGTGCATCTGAGTGTGTGCAGACTATGTGTACTGGAAGAAGTGGCTATTCCTGCAGTCAGCGCTAGAAAGGTAGCTGTCATGTGTCATGCCATTTATCTTGTAGTGGAATGTCAGAGAAGCATACCACTGAAGAATAACTTGGTCATCCCAGCCTCTGTCGTCTCGTTTAAGAACGGATTCGGTGAACTGTGGGTAGTTAATTGTCGCCGAGAACCGCAGAACCTTCCAAAACGCATGTGCGTAGCAAACGCTGAGCCGTTAATTGCAGATCAGCTGAGCGTCATAAAAACCTATGCCGAGTCTGTGGGCGAAATTAGCGCCACCACTACGAGGTAAGATCTTCTAGCGCGACTATCACCAGATCTCACTAAGGAAGAACACAAGAAGCTACTTGCCAGTCTTCAAGACTTCTGTGAATGATTCAATCCACAGGTGATGTAGTGCAATTATCATGAAGCGAAAAAGAAAACTGTCTGAATTTTCCTTTCAATAGGCAACCAAGATACGAAGGAAAGTGTGAGTTCTGCGGACGTCCATATTTAGTAGGAGAACGGCCCACGGCAAATCTTAAATATTATGTGTACGTAACATTATGCAGTAACCAACATTGCGAGTGAGGAATAGTTCTAAAAATTCGGTTTCTGGACAATACCGAATACCTAAACTACAAAATTTTGTCCTGACTTGCACAGCCCTAATTACAAAGAAAATAATATACAAATATAAAGAAGAATTGTATAAAATACGTTATCTCTTTTGACTGATATGTTGTATGTATATATTTTCTCAAGCAAATAATTATTGATGCCTTGAAGTGTTTAGACACTGAAGAGGAAAGGCTGTCAGCAAGAGTCTCAAAAGGTTCTCGACCAATGTACTTTATATTTTTCCGCAATATTCTAAAAAATACATAGAAACGATGGTAACAAAAATCTCGAAAATGCTTGCTGATGTACTTGAAATTTTTATATGATAGCGTAATAAAAATTAGGATGTACAAAAGCTGTGTATATTTTAATGTAAAAAATGTATGTGAAATCTTATGGGACTTAACTGCTAAGGTCATCAGTTCCTAAGCTTACACACTTCTTAACTTAAATTACCCTAAGGACAAACACACACACACCCATGCCTGATGGAGGACGCGAACCTCCGCCGGGACCAGCTGCACAGTCCATGACTGCAGCACCTTAGACCACTCGGCTAATCCCGCGCGGCATATTTTAAAACATTTGGTGCATAAACATATGCACAATATATAATGGGGAAAGTTGTTAAAATAAAAATCTCGAAAAGTTCTTGGTCCTGCATGCTCCAGTTTTTGAATCATGTAAGTAAAAAGACATTCATCTACCTATGTATTTTTAAAGAACAATTGTGTTAAAACCGACGGTGAGAAAGAATACCCCGCGCGAAAAAAAAGGAGTGTGAGATTGGCATCTTTCTTGCAGTCACATTTAACTGCGATATGAGTGTTTTTAAACAGTAGGCAAATTGTTTCTTCTGTTTATATTCCTTCTTGTTATACAAGTTTTAAAGAAAAATTGTTGACACAACTATGTACTGATTTGCTTTGTTTCTCGCAATCCGTTTTAATAGAGAGCTGTATCTACGGGTTGTCTACAGGATTACACTACAGGGTGGCGAATTAAAAGTAGCACGCCACCCCTTCGAATGCGAATGCAATATTTCGACTTCTGAAACAGAGTAAACACCTACATTAACGGGCAGTTTCATGCAGTAATCGATTGTTAGGATTCTTCTGTTAGCATTTCAATTTATTTAATCAGTGAAATTAGAAGTATCTGTTCGCAGTCTTCAAAATGACTTTCTCCATAGGAGAAGGAACTGAAATTGTGGAAACAGATTCGCTTAAGGAAACTCACGAAATTTTCGAGATCAAGTATTCGGATAGAGACTACTAGCAAAGAGAGCAATGCAGAGTAAAAGTAGCACGCCACCCCTTTGAATGCGAATGCAATATTTCGACTTCTGAAACACAGTAAACACCTACATTAACGGGCAGTTTCATGCAGTAATCGATTGTTAGGATTCTTCTGTTAGCATTTCAATTTATTTAATCAGTGAAATTAGAAGTATCTGTTCGCAGTCTTCAAAATGACTTTCTCCATAGGAGAAGGAACTGAAATTGTGGAAACAGATTCGCTTAAGGAAACTCACGAAATTTTCGAGATCAAGTATTCGGATAGAGACTACTAGCAAAGAGAGCAATGCAGAGTCTGTATAAAAACTGGCGCATCTAAGGATCTGTGCAAAACGTAAGACAACAAAGAGTTCCTTCAGTTCGCTCATCAGAAGTTATTGCAGACATTCGCTGAAGGATTATGCGGAGTCAAGACAAGTCTACACACAAACTGGCCCAGCAGTGCCATGTAACTAGGAGTTACCAGCGGATATCTAAAAGTCTTAATTTGAAGTCATATCGTGTGACTTGTGGAGCAATTACGGCATAATGACAGCCAGAAACTTGTAGATTACTGCACGTGGCGTAATAACATCAGCGATGGTTCGTTAGATCCTTTCTATTACGTCATGAGCGATGAAGTATGTTTTCATCTTTCCGGTCATGAGAATTCACAGCACACGAGGTACTAGGCAACGGAAAACCCTAACGTTTTGTGTCAGCAACCACTCCATGATGAAAAAATAGGTGTTTGGTTTGTCGTAACAAGAACGCACATGATTAGACCGATATTTATTGACACTGCCCTCTAAACATTTGCATATATGGAAAATTTTTATACAGTTTGTGCTCAACTCACTATGAAAGAAAACACTGCTTCTTCCAGCAAGATGGGCATCATGCCATAAGTCTAAGATATGCCTTGACGAGTTCATGATGTCTTCACTGGATGACCAAACTGCCAGCAAACATTTATGGCCACACACAGTACAGGGACAGCCGTCATCGAGATCCGAACTTGAGGCCAGACCTACCTGAACATGCTTAGACGTGCACAGCAGTGTACTGATGCTGCAGAGAGTTCTTTTCAACATCTGCTACAAGTATATTTTTCACTGTTTTTTTTCATTGTAAATAAATGGTAAGCCCATTTCATCTCTTCGTTTCTGTAATTTCACTGCATTTACTTTACACTTACACGAACTATTTGTATCTGCGCCACCATGTCCTACGAAATCTGACGCGTGCGAAACATTATAACCCAACCCGTTTTCTGATAAAAACCACGCGGTATAATACGATGCAATGAGTAAAAGAAAAGAGACATGTAAAACAATTACTAAACATCTGTGGTCCTGTCTAACTTTGCAATTACTGTTATTAATTGATACAACATACTGGAGAACTAGCAATTCCATATTTTTTGCCCAGACCAGTGCTGCTGCCTGCCAAGAAATGCTCAGACTAGTTCTAATATACACTGCTGTTGCAAAAATCATCGGATACCTCCTAATATCGTGTCTTATCTCCTTTTGCCTGGCGTAGTGTAGTCCCATGCAACAATACTAAGCCATGCTCGCTCTATAGCCGTCCATAATTGCAGACGTGTTGCGAGTGCAGGATTTTGCGCACGAACTGAGCTCTCGATCATGCCCTGTGAATATTCCAAGGGGTTCATATCGGGCGATGTGCGTGGCCAAATCATTCTCTCGAATTTTCCAGAATTTTCTTCAGACCCTCTGTAGTCCCGTAACATGCCGTCCGGTCACGTGGCGCATTGTCATCCACCAAAATTCCGTGTTTAGGAACATCAGGTCATGAATGGCTGCAAATAGTTTCCGAGTAGTCCAACATAACCACTTCCAGTCAATCATCGTTTCGGTTGGATCGGATGATCCAGTCCATTCCATGTAAACATCCCACACCATTATATAGCCGCCACCAGCTTGTACAGTGTCTTGTTGATAACTCGTGTCCATGGCTCTGTGGGGTCTGCGCCACAATGGAACAATACCACCAGCTCTTACCAACTGAAATCGCGACCCGTGTGACCAGGCCACAGTTTTTCAGGGTCCGAGCGATATGCTCACGGGCCCAGGAGAGGCGCTGCAGGCGATGTCGGGTCCACCTTCTGCCACCACAGGCAATTAACGCCAAATTTCGTCGCACTGTCCTGACGGATGCGTTCGTCGTACCTCCCACATTGACTTCAGCAGTTTGTTTCGCGCACTGTTGCTTTCAGCACTGACAACCGTATGCAAACCCTGGTTGTCTCGGTATTTAAGTGAAGGCCGTCGGCCACTGCGATGTTTGTACTGAGAGGCAACGCCTGAAATTTGGTATTCTCGGTCCACTCTGGAAACTGTGGATCTCGTAATGTTGAATTCACTAATGATTTCCGAAGTGGAGTGTCCCATATGCTTAGCTCTAACTACTATTCTGTGTTCAAAGTTTATTCCGGTCGTGTGGGATAGTAGGAATTTTTTTTCACATGAATCACCTGAGCACAAGTGAGAGCTCCGCCAATGGACTGCGAATCTATGCCTTGTGTATTGTATGGTATACTACAGCCATATATATGGGATACTACAGCCATATATATATGTATATGATTATCATATAACTTGTGTCACCTCAGCGAACAACCCCTTTAGTGTCAGTGCGGTTGACCAAGGAAAATTGCTCCGTTATTTAAGGGGCTCCGGAGGCTCAAAGTCATGAAAAGTTCAATTTTTACTTTTTTGCGTTTTCTCAATCTGCAGACTATTACCTTTTAATAGATATATAATTTATTCAATTCCGAAGACTACAACTATTTTTAATTTTTTTTAAATGTGTTCTACATGGGCGTGACCCACTGTGGCGCTGTTAAACTGCTGTCTAATGGTGTTATTATTAACGTCCGTGATCATCAGGTACATTTTAGTGATGTGAGATAAAGTATGTGTTGTGGCTAACCTGTGATGGTTCAATATATATCGCTGGTGTGATTGTCGATTATTTAATGTTTATTTACTCTGTCGTTATCTCGAAAATATTCGTAATTAATTCTGTATTTGTTGGAATAGAAACACTTCACTTTGGTGTATATGATGCTGTTGCGACTTTCAATGATGGCAACATTGTAAGGTGCAAGGTATTAAGAAATATGGGAATGAAGATAGGTTCTAACATGGTACGAGCGATGCTTGCTTTAGACAAGGAACGCCTTCGGGCTGCAGACAGAGCTGTAAAGAGTCTAGGAATGCAAGCAAGAGTAAACAGGAGGAGCAACAAGAGGAAGCTGGAGGAGGAGTTTGCAGAGGATGAAGATAATCCATCCTATGGACCTGGATTGCACTAAAAAGTTAATCCAATCTTTGTCGCTCGATTCCCAAAACTTTTATTTTCTCATACTAATTACATGTTTTCTAAGGATCTTCCAAACATATATGTTTCAAACTTTCAGTAAATGTTACACAGTACCTCCTGCATAATTTAACACAGCCTTTTTCCAAAAAACTGTATATTTTTGAATATATGAATAAAAAATTGCAAAAAATGTTGTGAATTTTCATTAGAATTGAAAAAAATTCATCTTTAATAACTGAACTAAAATTTTGTAAAATCCCTGTGTTAAGTTGTAGCCCAAATTCCAATAAATAATCTGTAAAAAGTTCAACTTCCTACCTCAAATACTTTGTGAGGAAAGATATATATTATAAGCGTTATTTTAACATTGCAAGTATAGGGCGTTCCGGAGCCCCTTAATAGTAAGCACGTTTTTGTGTTTTAGTCATCTGATTTAGGGTAAGTCATTTATTTTGTTCTTGTTTTTTTATAATATTAATGATAAAACATCGTCTTTTGACCTAAATCCCAAGGAACATCTTTCGGCCAACGCTGCTGTAAGAGTCACTTGCGAAAAACACAAATAACGCCTTACATAAAACTGACTTATAAACCCTTTCGCACAAATGTGACAGCCGCCACCCTGTTCCTTTGTGATATTTTTGAATTAAGTAAGTTAAATTATTTGAAACTGTCTGTGTTCTGTTGCACTTGGACCAAGTCTGATTAAATCGGACTGGTGCAACCAATTTGTGTTATTTCGCATGACACACATGATGCCTTGAAAATGTGCCCCGAAATCAGAAAAAACAAGTGTGGGTTCCAGTTGCGATGCCACAGTACCGGCAGGGTAGTGAAAATTTGTCAACATGTGAGCCTTCAGAAAAATACATGTAGTTCCAATACGTTATTCCCTTTTCCCGTTAAAATATTTCGTGTTGGATCTTGTAACATGTAGAATCAAAATGTGTAAGTGGTAAGCTTCAGTCAGTAACCAAGGATTGTGAAAATTGAATGTCTCAATGTCTCATTGAGTGTAGGATGACCACTTTACCCATCCATTCCCCCCCCCTCCCCCCACACCGCCTCCACGTTCCCCGCCCCATCGTTCCTATGTGGCCCAAAGTGTCACTTACAACGTCAATATGGCTCTTAAGGAAAAAAGTTTGAGTCACTGTAGTACAAACAAATGGCTTTGAGCACTATGGGACTTAACATCTGAGGTCATCATTCCCCTAGAACTACTTGAACCTAACTAACCTAAGGACGTCACACACATCCATGCCGGAGGCAGGATTCGTACCTGCGACATTACCGGGCGCGCGGTTCCAGACTGAAGCGCCTAGAACCGTTCAGTAACACCGGCTGGCACTGTAGTAGACAGTTGTTATGTTATAGAGGGTACGAAGGTGGCAATGGCAGTGTGAGCGGAAGAGAGGGACACAGGGGCACTGAAAAATAGCTGACAATGACAAAACTGCGCAAGGAAAAGAGTGAACACAGACCATAGCAAGGGGGGAAGAATAACGAGAAGGAGGGAGTGGAAGTGGGTGAGAGCAAGTGATAGTGAGAGACGGAGTACATGATAGAGAGAGACAATGAGGAAGGGAGAAATAGTGACAGTAGCAAGGAAGTAATGACACATTAGTAGTAAGCAAGTGGAAGAAGGAGACAGTGGCAGAGGGAGGAGACTATAGTAGTAGGACAAAACGGAGGAGCCTATGTCTGTGACACAAGAGACAATGACAGAGAGATACGAAGAGTTAATGAGATGGGCTGAGTGAGTGAGTGAGAAAGAGCAACTTGGAGTCGATAAGTATGAGAGACATGCAGCGATGGACCAGTGGGTGTAAGTGAGCTATGGTTAGGGGAGAGTATAAGAGTTTGAAGTGAGCTGCATGTAAGAATAAAAAAATGTTCGCATATGAAAATTTTTGGGAAACTTTTAACGGTGGTGCGCGAGGTAGAGAGAGAGAGAGCCAGCTGGTATCGCATGTAATGGTAATAGTATCTTGAATAAAGAGAAACGTACTTGGAATTTTGTGCTCTAGGAACATTTTTCCGCTGATTCTGTAATAATTTCAAAGGCTGTGCCCCAGGATCCAGAAGGGGGGAAAGAGCCTCCTCCTGTCTCCTCTTGCGGACGCCCAATGTTACACGATGAGGGTCATAAATCGTATAAGGAGGTAACATTAACAGGGGAGTTATATAGTACAGTGGCTATGTAATTGCGCTGCATTCCATCTACATCTACATCTACATTTATACTCCGCAAGCCACCCAACGGTGTGTGGCGGAGGGCACTTTACGTGCCACTGTCATTATCTCCCTTTCCTGTTCCAGTCGCGTATGGTTCGCGGGAAGAACGACTGTCTGAAAGCCTCTGTGCGCGCTCTAATCTCTCTAATTTTACATTCGTGATCTCCTCGGGAGGTATAAGTAGGGAGAAGCAATATATTCGATACCTCATCCAGAAACGCACCCTCTCGAAACCTGGCGAGCAAGCTACACCGCGATGCAGAGCGCCTCTCTTGCAGAGTCTGCCACTTGAGTTTGTTAAACATCTCCGTAACGCTATCACGGTTACCAAATAACCCTGTGACGAAACGCGCCGCTCTTCTTTGGATCTTCTCTATCTCCTCCGTCAACCCGACCTGGTACGGATCCCACACTGATGAGCAATACTCAAGTATAGGTCGAACGAGTGTTTTGTAAGCCACCTCCTTTGTTGATGGACTACATTTTCTAAGTACTCTCCCAATGAATCTCAACCTGGTACCCGCCTTACCAACAATTAATTTTATATGATCATTCCACTTCAAATCGTTCCGCACGCATACTCCCAGATATTTTACAGAAGTAACTGCTACCAGTGTTTGTTCCGCTATCATATAATCATACAATAAAGGATCCTTCTTTCTATGTATTCGCAATGCATTACATTTGTCTATGTTAAGGGTCAGTTGCCACTCCCTGCACCAAGTGCCTATCCGCTGCAGAACTTCCTGCATTTCGCTACAATTTTCTAATGCTGCAACTTCTCTGTATACTACAGCATCATCCGCGAAAAGCCGCATGGAACTTCCGACACTATCTACTAGGTCATTTATATATATTGTGAAAAGCAATGGTCCCATAACACTCCCCTGTGGCACGCCAGAGGTTACTTTAATGTCTGTAGACGTCTCTCCGTTGCTAACAACATGCTGTGTTCTGTTTGCTAAAAACTCTTCAATCCAGCCACACAGCTGGTCTGATATTCCGTAGGCTCTTATTTTGTTTATCAGGCGACAGTGCGGAACTGTATCGAACGCCTTCCGGAAGTCAAGAAAAATAGCATTCCTTTCCTGTTGCCGTAAGCACGGCTCAACATTACCGGGCTGGTCGAGGACGGGGTGCACAGCAGGCGCAGTCGTGTGTGGGGAGTGGCTCGCGATGTCCGCCGCGGCCCCCTGGGAGCGCCTCAAGCGCCCCCGCCACCTGGCGCCATCGGCGCGCACGCTGCACGGCAGCCGCGCACCGCAGCGCTCTGCGCGCCGCCCGCGGCCGCCTCTGGCACATCGCGCGCGCCGCAACCTGCGCTGACGCGATTATCACGCGGCCCGGCGCGGAGCGGCGCTTTCCGGCGGCCGCGCTAATTGCCGTGTCCGGCCGGCCCTGATTAAATAATTCGGGCGCAGCGGTGCGCGACGGAGCCGGCGCGACGCGCCACGCAGCCTGTGACTGGACCGCCGACGGATGTGCGCTGTTTTCAAAATGAATCTCGCCGGCGCAATGGACGTAAAAAACTGGGCCCTAATCGACTCGTTTCCGTGTCTGAAAGCGCAGAGCACGGTACAGGGAGGGACGACGCGTGAAGAGGGGGGTAACCGGGGAAATGCAGCCAGCGGCGTAATTGGGGTATCTGCCTGGGTCACACCCCCTGGTGGCAGCGAAATTTCGGCACGGGCGAGAATCATGAGGAACGGCAAAAAAAAAGAAAGGATAAGAGTTGTTTGAATTAGGAGAAGGAAAATAAAAAATGCAGGGATGACTAGTGGACACAAAAACGAGAAGGGGGCGTACATATATGAAAGGAAATGATGGGGAGATCAGACAGGACTACGTAGAGCAGCTGTTCCAGGGCGCTCAACGACTTGGCGTAACAAGTGACATGAGATGTGTTGTTGCAGACACATAAATACATATTAATACAAACAAATACGCTTAAGTGATAAATGGACGTTGCGTTATGCTCCCTTTAGAATTGTTGTCTAATAATTCTACTGCGGCGTACCTTGGTCAGATCCTCAAGCAGAAGTTGCTGAATTAAACATCTGTATTCACTCCACTCTACAAATCTTAGAAGCCTGTAACAGGAATTTTAGACCATCCTGTATATTTAATACTACTGCAGAATGGTCACATTTTTGCTAAATATGAGATTACTTTTCTCGAGCCTGGAATTGGGGCTGAAGTGGCAAGGGTGAACTGCATGGGAATGACCAATAACTAATTCAAATGGTTGGAATAACATTTATCGTTGTAAGGATTTGATACGAATTATCTGTCAAAACAAAGCTAGTAATATATCGCTATTTTCAAGATTCAGAGCTTCAGCCATACTTCACAGGATCCTTAAGGTATGAGATATTCTCTTTGCAAATACTTACCGTAGTGTGACATGTAACCAGAAAATTAATTAATCAGTTGATGAAATATGCAGCACTTGTTTATTTACTGTGTCACTTTTTGATAAATTCCTATGTTCCTTTTCCATATATTGAAAATTAAGTGTTTTATATGTTCCTCCTATCTAATTTGGAGATATTCATTGAGTTTACTTCGCCCTTACATCATATCACCAGTTTTTCGTGAAGAAATGACTGGGTGGATCGAAGTAGCCGCTTGCGCATGTAATATTTCCCCACATTTTTTGTGGTACCATAGCAATAGATGTGAAGTTTTCTGTTTATTAACTTACTTAATTGACAGGGAAGTATTATATAATACTAGAAAAATGCGTTTGGAATTATAACTCTGCCATTTTCTTGCCACGTTTACTTGCTGTTTCCAAAAACCTACTGCAAAATGGTCTATTGCTTTACTATTACGTTCTCCTATAACTCAATCCCGTATCCACTCGATTATGTGGTTTGTTTGTTTTCAAATTACTAATTTCTCCTTAGAATTGACGCTCACGGAACCAAGATCATTACAAGGGGTGATCTAAACTACAGATAGGAAAAGATATCGTGAGAGTAGAATAACGGGCGTCGCGCTATACAGGGCTTCAAAATGACCGTCAAATGCGTTTGTGAAAAGCTGCAGTCGCAACTGAACGTGTAGTATCGGTATCAATATCGATTTCTTCCAGTGTAAACGATACGGGAGAAGCGGCTGCGGCTCAGCGCTGCCGTAAGTTCTCATGTGACCATATTACAGCGTTTGGTAGTGGCGAATGTGCACCCTTAGAAAATACGATCCCCTCTTGTCATGATATCACTGCTGCCAGGAAACGACGAAGACTTGCAACTGCAAAGATGCACACGAGCCGCAGAGAGCCGGACGAAAGGCGTACATGGATCTACGCAGCTGAATACACAGTGATATAGTGGAGTGATTAAATTTAAACGCAGAAATACATTAATATTACATCTCAGAATTCCAAGATAACTTCAACCATCATGAAGTTAATGGTATTGTGGGGAACGGAGTCCAGATTCATTCCAACCTTTTAGTATACTCCATTCTATCTATTTATTTTATAAAGACGTCCGTCGTATTACCTAATTGGAGATCATGACCAGCTTTGAACATAGAAAATATATCGTATGTGCAATCAGTTTGAAGAGGACACCTGCAAAAGACTTGCACTAAATTCGAACTTCGTTGAGAACGCCAAGTACACTACATTTATTGTTAGCTGAAATCACTCATAAGCTTCCATAAAATTCTAATCACATTCACGGAGTTGTTTACAGTTTCTGACATTCGCTCTCCAAGAAGCGAGTGCTGAATTTACTGTTCCTGTTTTAAACTAAGCACTGTTGACGTAAACTTTCTAATGTTTTTTTCACAAGTTAGTACTTCTAACATTCTGCGTGGTGTCTGTTTGTTCTATATCGCGTCTACCTACCACTTTCGCGCAACGACGATCTGAGCTTGTTTTTTAGGGATTTGACTAGTTGGAACCAGGGACCTGTTGCTGGTAAGGAGACGCCAGACCACACATGACATGTAGATTTCAGAAGAGTTCACTAAGACTAGCGATGATATAACCAAATACTTAATGATTTCAGCGTCTGCTCCACTGCACTCCCTGTAAAAGAATCTTAATACTAACTAAATTTAGTGGAAGGGGTTCAAGGCTGTCCTAGTTTTAGTTAGCTGGTAAAATAACGTCGAAAAAGCAGTTAAGTTTACCATTGGAAATTTTGTTCTACTCACAAAACATTGTCAATAAATTGCACTGTTGATAAAAGGAAATGTTTTAGTACAGGATGGTAAAAACCAACTGCGTTCAACAAACATGTGAACGAATATTCCCTGAATGGGTTTCCAAGTCTTACAATGGATCGAAGGATGACCTATGCCATATCACATCTATAATCTAGGTTCAAATTATCTGACTTGTAAATTACAGTGGCTGATGTGGCTCCTCAATAACTATATAACAGAAAAATCATCGTGTTTCAGATTTTTACTACAAGAGGCAAATGTGAACACCAAGAGCTTTAATTGACGATCGACTCTAGTATTACGCAAAAAGGGGGTGTAACAGATGAGACTTCTGCAGTTCTGAGTGAAGCTTTATGCGCTGATATGCGGCATCGCGTGCGTTCATTACCTTGTCGGTGTTCGTCAGGGGGTGGCAGACAGCACAGCTCCGCTCACCTCACCGTCTCGAAGCAACTCCTTCCTAATTTCTCCTTACCACAATTTACAGAAGTTGGTTAAAAAAAACTATCTGGCTGTGTTTTCATCTGACCAATCAGGGTCTCAATGTTAACCTTAACCTCCACCTACAAAAATTCTGTCCATCCAATGAGAAACGTTACAATTTTCGTGGTGGGCCAATGTTTTTAAAGTTTGCAACGTAACTGAGACGCGAAAAAGTCTCACGCCAAAACTTGCAGCTGGTGTGGTCCTTTTAGTGTTATCGTAAGATCTATACTGTTCTTCTGGAGGGCTCTATCTTTTAACATGGGCTGGGGGTGGTCCTGAGTAACAGAAACCCAAAAAATTTTCACGCTTCTACTTCAGCTGGGGTGGCCCATTTTAGTGTTATCGTAAGATATATACTGTTCCTCTGGAGGGCTCTAGCTTTTAACATGGGCTGGGGGTTCGTCCTAGCGGTTAGCCGGCAACGTGGGTGTCCATCCCTTATTGTAGGGCCTTCCAGCCCAACACGGTTCCGCTCTCAGCCTCTGTTCTCGTTTCTCCCCTCGGAACTGCGTCTGTCTCACGGTGGGAAGGTATGACATGCATTTAGGCATTCTTGTGTTAGTCTGTGGTATTCCATTTGCTCACTCGTTGCTCGTATTACTTTGGTTAATTTAATGTCAGGATTTATTCGGAGCTATGTGACATACTACTGGATTTCCTTATCGTGTCAGGGTTTTCATGGAAGGTGTAGGATTTGCCTGACACCTTACATATCACCACCCTTCAAACTTAATTTTTTGCACTGAAGTTAGGGAATGATTGAATCGTTGTCTAAGCCAGCCAAAAATTATTCCGTTATCAAAATTTTGTTGCCTACTGTTCTGTCCCATGCGAGTTTGTATTACTAATTTATATTTTTATATTCTTCCACATTATTATAAAAAATATGTTTGTATTGACAGTGGAAGAATATTTTTATTCTATTATAATTATTATTTTTTTATTGTTTTCCTTCTTTATTTAATTGTGAAGTTTGTTTTTTAAGAAGTTGGTAATCGAAAGTGAGGAGTTTTTCACATCGATTTTCTCAGAAATATTGTTTTTATAAATGTAGTAATTAAGTAAAATCTATTTCTAACACATTTTCTAAATATCAGGTACAAGTAAAATGTTTTTGTTTCTAGACACTCATTTCAACATGGTTACACTAACAAATAAGAATTATTTCCAAGAATTGCTTTGACAAAGAAATATTCATACACAAGTATTGAGATATTATCCTAACAAATTGTACAAATGTTAAATAAAAGGGGAAACATCCAACAAGATAATTTTTATTCTTTGTTTTTATAAGGAGAAAATAAGCAAAATATAGTTATTCTTTTATTTTTATGAGGAGGAAATATGTGGCATACAGTTTTAGTGTTTATTATGCCTTACTTTTGTTGTTTATATACTGTCCATTTCAGAACTAATGACTTATTTTTATCGATAGTCTATTTGTTACTTAAGTCCATAGACAATGACTGTTATTTTGTAGTTTATTAGCTGTATGGTGTGCTTAACTTATTTTGTTTTTCACACATTTCTTTTGCACAATACCTACATCACATAATTTGATTTCACACATTCACACAATCCTGTGAATCTTTAAGCATGAGGTTGGCGAATGTTTTTTGCACGAAGGTAATGTACTTGAGTGAGATGGATGTGGGCAAGTATTTGATGTACAGCTTCGTTCATCGTTCCTTGTTGGCTTTGCAAGTGTGTGTTGCTGTTGTGGAGGTCCCATAATGGAATGGAACTGTGAGTGCAGAATCTGGTGGTTTACTGGCTTTGTATGCGTGAAAGTCATTGTTATGTGTCGCTGAAAGCGGTCGTTTTTCGTTGTAATACTTCGCAGACGACTAGTTTACAATAGGATAGGGATTTGGGAAGGTATGTCGTCTATTCTTCACCCATCTTCTTTCTTGGTCTCAATCTTGCGAATCTTCAACTTCTGTTCTTCCTGTTTTTCTCTGCTTCTTACTTCCTTCTTGGTTCTTCTCTGGGCAGTATATGGAAATATTTATTGATAACTAGTGGCTTTGAAGTTCTCCTCTTAGTAACTGTTTGATAAATTGTTTGGGGGTGTCATTTTTACTTTGTGGAAGTTTTCTTCAGTTTGGTGCATCAGCGTGCTGTTTAATAGCAGTAGTGTGACTTTTACACATATTTTTTTGCCAGTGGTGGCTTGCCCAAGCAGTCTTCTTGTCGGGCCATTTTTTGCTTGCTCCGCTGAGTCGGGGCATTTGGAGACCCTTCTGGCATTCGGTGTCCTGTTGTGTCTCTGCAGGGTTCCGCCACTTTGTGGTTCCATGTTCTGTCCCAGCAGGGTTCCGCCACCCTGTGGTTCAGCTTAGCAGCAGATTTATTTACTGGCCACTTCGGCTATAAGGGCCTTCTGTTGGTCTCACTGTCCTTTCCCTTCCCTCGACACTTCTGCCTTGTAGGAATCGTGTCTTGCTAATTACGTCCTTTCCTCTCTTGATACTTCTCGCATTGCAACTTGTGGGTCGTTGCATCTTGTCCTTGTTGGAGTTTCTACAATGGTTCTTACAAAAAGTTTTACTTATAATCATCTAACATATGTCTAGTACCTACATTGTGTTACGCCTTCTTACAAGATTTACAAATTTCAGTGCCCTTTCCATAATACAATTCTAAGATATTTTGAGTCTTAACGTCAACAAGAATCCTCAAATTCGTTTTTTATTTTTGTGTAGTGTCATGGTGTATAGCATTTTAGTATTTCATGCTGTTAGACTACCCACGCTTTATCCCTTCACCTTAATCTATGGTACTATTGTGGTTATTTTTGTTTTTGTTTTTATTGAAAATACTTTTTTTTCCCACATTCCTCTCTCTTCATTCTTCTTTCTCCTAACGATCTTATCTGCAACATAATCTTGAAATATTGTGCTGATTATTTACCAGTAATAAAATTAATCTTCGAACGTTTTGATATGGCTCGCATGGTGAAGTCCTAAGGTTTTGCCTGTTTTTGGGTTCATTAGTTCCACGGCATTATCATGAGCAATTCGACTAATTATGACAGGTCCATTGTATGCAGCGTAAAACTTATGTATTTTGTGTTTCTGTTTGCTGGAGAGATGGTGTGTTTTTACAAATACTTTATGGCTTACTGAGAATGTTCTTTTAATTGTTGTTATGTCGTCTCTTTCTTTTCTTTTAATGGCTGCCTTTGTGATGTTGGAGAGTGCTGTTGCTATGACTTGTTTGTGCTGTCTACGTGGTACAATAGGAAATCTAACATTTTCTCTGGTTATTTTTGGGGGGTTCAATATTCTTAAGTACAGTAACTGGAGGTAGTAGTGTAGTGTCATGTGGCATTTCATTTATTACTTCTGGAAAATCTTTAAGGTATATATCCCAAGTGTTGCTCTCTTGCCTGCATATAATCGGCATAAAGTGCCTATGTCCTTCATAGATCGTTCTGCTGGATTTTCGAAAGGTTTTTGTTTCATATAGTACATTGTAAACTGGTCTTCTGCTGCTTCCAAACCTATTTTTTTGGATGCACCCTGTGGACATCGTGATAAGGCATCTGCTAATACATTCGCTGGTCCTGGTATGTGTGTAATAGTGTAGTCAAATTCTTGTAGTATTAACATCCATCTGGCTAACCTCCCATGAGTTAGTTTGGCGGATAACAGAAATTCTAATGCTTTGTGGTCAGTGTATACTTTTTTTTTCTTCCAAATTGGAAGTATCGAAAACGTTGGAAGCCCCATACAATGGCCAACGCTTCCAGCTCCATGACTGAATACACTCCTGGAAATGGAAAAAAGAACACATTGACACCGGTGTGTCAGACCCACCATACTTGCTCCGGACACTGCGAGAGGGCTGTACAAGCAATGATCACACGCACGGCACAGCGGACACACCAGGAACCGCGGTGTTGGCCGTCGAATGGCGCTAGCTGCGCAGCATTTGTGCACCGCCGCCGTCAGTGTCAGCCAGTTTGCCGTGGCATACGGAGCTCCATCGCAGTCTTTAACACTGGTAGCATGCCGCGACAGCGTGGACGTGAACCGTATGTGCAGTTGACGGACTTTGAGCGAGGGCGTATAGTGGGCATGCGGGAGGCCGGGTGGACGTACCGCCGAATTGCTCAACACGTGGGGCGTGAGGTCTCCACAGTACATCGATGTTGTCGCCAGTGGTCGGCGGAAGGTGCACGTGCCCGTCGACCTGGGACCGGACCGCAGCGACGCACGGATGCACGCCAAGACCGTAGGATCCTACGCAGTGCCGTAGGGGACCGCACCGCCACTTCCCAGCAAATTAGGGACACTGTTGCTCCTGGGGTATCGGCGAGAACCATTCGCAATCGTCTCCATGAAGCTGGGCTACGGTACCGCACACCGTTAGGCCGTCTTCCGCTCACGCCCCAACATCGTGCAGCCCGCCTCCAGTGGTGTCGCGACAGGCGTGAATGGAGGGACGAGTGGAGACGTGTCGTCTCCAGCGATGAGAGTCGCTTCTGCCTTGGTGCCAATGATGGTCGTATGCGTGTTTGGCGCCGTGCAGGTGAGCGCCACAATCAGGACTGCATACGACCGAGGCACACAGGGCCAACACCCGGCATCATGGTGTGGGCAGCGATCTCCTACACTGGCCGTACACCAATGGTGATCGTCGAGGGGACACTGAATAGTGCACGGTACATCCAAACCGTCATCGAACCCATCGTTCTACCATTCCTAGACCGGCAAGGGAACTTGCTGTTCCAACAGGACAATGCACGTCCGCATGTATCCCGTGCCACCCAACGTGCTCTAGAAGGTGTAAGTCAACTACCCTGGCCAGCAAGATCTCCGGATCTGTCCCCCATTGAGCATGTTTGGGACTGGATGAAGCGTCGTCTCACGCGGTCTGCACGTCCAGCACGAACGCTGGTCCAACTGAGGCGCCAGGTGGAAATGGCATGGCAAGCCGTTCCACAGGACTACATCCAGCATATCTACGATCGTCTCCATGGGAGAATAGCAGCCTGCATAGCTGCGAAAGTTGGATATACACTGTACTAGTGCCGACATTGTGCATGCTCTGTTGCCTGTGTCTATGTGCCTGTGGTTCTGTCAGTGTGATCATGTGATGTATCTGACCCCAGGAATGTGTCAATAAAGTTTCCCCTTCCTGGGACAATGAATTCGCGGTGTTCTTATTTCAATTTCCAGGAGTGTAGTTTTTCTCGCTTTTTGTGAGTACGCGACTGGCAAATGCAATTGTTCTATATGATCTTAGCCCTGCCTGTTCGTATTCTTGGAATAAAACAACTCCTAAACCTGTTTTCGCGCTACCAGTGGCCATACACACATTTTGTGTTAAATCAGGATGTGCTAAAATCGGTGCTGTTGTTAGTGCGTTTTCACTTTTAAAAATTCTTTATTGGCTTGTTGATCCCATACCCATGGCGTGTTTTTTCCAGTCAATGCACATAGGCGTGGTGTTGCGAGAGAGTCGATCCAAATAAATTTTTTATAGAATCCGGTGAGACCTAGAAATCCTCTGAGAGTTTTCTTATTATATGGAGTACACAATTCTTTGATTGCCGTTAGTTTTTCTGGGTCGGGCATTACCCTTTGCTCAGAAATTATGTGTCCTAGAAATTTGACATCTCGCCTTCCAAATTTGGATTTTGTTATATTTACTGTGACCCCATGCCCTTTCATGATCTGTAAAAACTGATTTAATATGTCGTTGTGATGTTCCCAAGAGGGTTCTGCTACAATCACATCATCAACATAACAAGTAATTTTTTGTAAAATTTCAGGACTGAGTATAGTATTAAATCCTCTAATAAACGCTGCTGATGATATGTTTAAACCAAATGGCAATCGTTTAAACTGGTAACACCTACCGAATACGATAAATGCTGTAAATTTTCTACATTCTGGGGCCAATTCTATTTGCCAGAAACTACTCCATAAATCAATTGATGAAAATATCTTAGCACTGTGGAAGTTTTGTATCAATTCCTCTAATTTTTTTGGGCGATCTGTCTCAGTGATTATGATTGTGTTGATCTGTCTGGAATCAAGCACTAACCTGATGCTCCCATCTCGTTTTTGTACAATATGGAGCGGGCTGTTATATGTGGAGGTAGCTGGTTCAATATTATCGTCATCTAACATTTTAGATATCTCCTGGAATACTTTATTCCTGTAGTTTAATGGTATTGTATAGGGTGGGACTCTAAATGGTTTGTGCTGTTTTACTTCAAACTTGTACTGAAAGTGTTAAATATTGCCAGTTTTAGGTAAAAATACCTCTGCTTTATCAAGTAAAATACCCTGTAATTCTTATTTACTGTGTTCCGAAATACCTTGAACTTCTTGCAATTTTTCGTCGATTTCTTTATGGACTTCTAACATGAGTTGAGGCGATTCCCCCTTTTGTGCATACCATTCTAATTCTTCATCCTCTTTATCTCGCGTCATTCTTAATTGTTTGTTTATAACTGGTATTTCTTCTAATTTTAGCTTTTGCTCAAAGAGAAGTGTGACATTCCCGAAAGTTACGCTACCTTTCCCCATATCTATTATCGCTCGTCTCTCATTTAAAAAATCTGCACCTATAATCAAATCTACAGTTAGTTTAGGTATAATCACGAAGTTGGCTTCGATCTTTTGACATTGACACGAAAGAGTTATCCTTGTTTGTCTCGTAACTTCCGCACTATTGTTTCTAATAGGACCTCTTACTTTAGTCTTACATGTTTTCAGAACTGGCAATTCCTCATTGGCATTACACTGCATGGATAAATTTTCTGAGATCGCAGTCAGTTCACTTCCGCTATCAATTACAGTATTGGCTGGGATATGCTTTACCATGGCCTTCACAATTGGTTGAATTTGAAAGGGTTGGTTCTGTTCTTCCTCTTCTTCTTGCATCAACGAATCCTCCACTGAATCATACATGAGTCTGTTTAGGAATTTCCCTTGTAAATTCAAACTTTCTGTAGGATATGCTTCGACTGCTACTTCTCTCCCTTCTATTTCCTCTTCCCTATTTCTTCCATCATTTACGCTTTCTTCAAAATCCTATACTTTTTCCTCATCCTAGTCTATCTTCTCCTTCTTCGTCGCTACTTCCACATAATCGCATCTAAATGCTCTAATTATCGCTTCATAATTTCCTTCATTATACACGCTGGGTTGTGTGCCCGCTCGTAACTTATTTTCAATTTCTGTCGACTGCGCATTATCCTCATTGAATTCGCTTTCCTGGTTTCCATCTCAAATAGCTCTGCAACACTCATTACTTCGTCCTTTCGTCATACATTCGTTGTGCATGCCTCTGGTAATTTATCTTCCTCGTCAGTATTCTCCCAATTAATTTCGTCCCAACACGATATTGTTATTTTATTTTCTTCGTTTTCATCTCGCCCCCGCTGATTTGTTTCTTCCTTCTTCTCTTCTAGTGATAAGATTTTTACTTCTCTGTTCAAGGTGCTGCAATTGTCCTGGGTCAGTGCATCATTCTCTTTGGCATGGGCGCTTAGCTTTCAATTCGAACGTTTATCTGGGTTTGATGGTCTTGCCTCCACCTCTTCTGTCTATATTCTCTTTTCTTGTTCAGCTTGTTGATAGTGGTTTCTTTGTTGATAATTTATCGGTCTATTGATCCTCCAGTACCCGCTCCGGTTGTCGTTATTACCTCTGTAATAGTTGTTGCCGTTCCTGGGTGAATTATAGTTATTGCCATATTCTCTTCAAATCCATAACCGATTCTTTGTTGAAATCTATTGTCGTTTCTTGGTGTGAAGTTATCACATGGTTCGTAATTATTGTTTATTCTTACTATGTCTTGTGGATTCCACTGCTTTTTGCTTTCGTTTTCACGTGCGCTTCGTCTTTTTCTTGCGCCATCTTCCGAAAATATGAACTCTAGTTCCCTTAGAATACCTTTAAATGCTTCGACGTCATTGCCTCCGCGACCTACTAATGATATTTCAATGGTAGATTCATCGCGCATAATTTAATCAACTCTCCGTCACTGTATGGTACATCTAAGCATTGAATTTTCTTTGCCATTAATTGGAAAAATTTCACGGGACTCTCCCCTCCTCAATTTTCAAAATATGGGTTCTGAAATAATTCGTACTTCACTCTGTTCTGTGCTTCGCTGGACGAACATAGTGAGAGAAACTTCACTCTGAAATCTTCGTACGATCGGCATGTCGCTGCCACGTTCTGCATGGTTTCTGCGACTGTTCCTGGCATGTGTGCACATATAAAGCCTATTTGTGTGCTAGCATCCAGTGTTCTGGTAATACTACTCGGAATTGATCAATAAAAGTTCGTGGATGAAATGAGTTTCCTTCCCGAAAGTGTTGAAATTTTTTGACTGTGAGGAGATGATCGTTGTCGTACTTCGTCATAGTTCCATATGAAATTCGCGATTCTTCGCCACTTTTGTTTCTGATCATTTCTCCCGTCGTTCTTTCTGGTTGTGGTAGATCCATTGGATATTGTGCACTGTAACTTTCGCCTACCCTTGCGTAGTATCGACGGAGTGGTACGCAATAAATTCCTTCCATCGGTTGTGAACGTGTAGCTGAATGCATTGCACTGTACTCTTCGCGATCTGGCTTTCCATTGTCAGGTATTGGTTAGGTATCTTGTCTGGCTAAACTTCCTGCTTCATTGCAGGATCAAAACTGTCTTGAAACATAGATTTGTGGTTCCGCATGTGTTTGTGATGACGTTTTTTCATCAAGAATTTCGAAACGTGTTTGTTGCTGTGCAGGCTGTCTCATTTCACGTATGTTACTTTCCGCCTGTCATTGGAATCTCAAATGCGTAATGTCTTCGTTAATTGCTTGTTTTTCCGGTGCTGTTACAGATACGGATGTGGTTGCAGACTCTGTGCTTGTTCGATCCTGTTCACTACGCTCTTCAATGATTTGCAACAACTCTGTTCGCAATTTCTGAAATTGTCGCTTCGTTTTCCCTTCTATTTTTACTATGCGGTTATCATATCTTTTCAGCGCTGCTGTTGTGATACGTGTGTGTAACACACTGTTTTCAACAACTTCACGCGCTGTAGCTGCTGCTTGTCTAGTAATTTCGTTTATCTGTTTCTCTAGTTTCTTGACTTCTCCCTGGGTGTTGCCACGTAATGTTTTGATCTCGTCCTGAATGTCATTACGCAATGCTTGTACGTCCGCTTGTACCTTGTCAGTGTCTGTTCTCAATTCATTGTGACCTGTTATTAAGTTTCCTATCACTTCTCGAGATTCTTTTGCCTCGTCTTCAATATGACTTAGGTGTAACTGAATTTTTTTGTTATGTTCTTTAATTGCACGCATTTGTCTCGTGGTTTCTGCATTCTGAATTTGAATTTGGTTCGCTATGTCTTTATTTTGCCTTGTCATGGTTTCCGTAATTTGTTGTAATAATTCTGCCAGATTGGTGGGCCCTATTGCGTTTTCTTTGGACGTCCTACGCTCTGTGTTTTCGCCCAACAGTTGGTTCGCAACCGATTGCATTGAACTGTGCTGTGACACGTTTCTGCTCGCATTCCTAGTACTCTGTGGTGAGGGAGCTCTGATTACTTGTACTATGGGTTCTACGTATTCAAGACGCAAGTTAGAATCCTCCTTGACTGTTTCTCTTCTTTCCTGCTCCTCTTTCGTATGCTGACTTACGTTTTCTATGCCTGGACGTACATTATCCTCGTTATGGTGCGTTATTTGTCCTATTTCTCGCGATACAGAATCGTCTGTTGTACTGTCCTCTATTCTCTGTCCATTTTCATGCTGGGTCTCTACCGCAATTCGATCAAGGTCTCGATCTGCCATTGCTTATCTTTCCGAATCCCTTATCTTCTGTTTTAAAAGCAATTCACGCGCCCTACACGAGTCAACATGTGCTCATACGAACTCACGCGCCTCATAATCTTTTTGTTCACACGGCTTGACACTTATTATACCCAAGACTGACAATCCATTCACTTACTTGTTGGGTCAGAACCAACTAGTCAACCATGTATACGCCACCTGTGCGCTTGCATTGAGAAGATAATTTAATTCTAACGATTTTAAAAATTCATAACTTAATTATGCTATTGTCTCTGCTAGAATGTCTCACTATCTGTCGCTGCAGCTACTGTTTTCAACTATTTATGCCTTTCAAACAATTTTTTTTATTACGAAATTTTTAACAGGATATTTTTCTGACCTAGTTAGGTATGTGGTCGACCTTCAATCATGGTATTTTACCATTCTGGCAGGGTCGCCATTCTCTAACTTTCTGCATGGTGCCTGTTCTAAGTCGTGTCTCCCTACCACTTTCGCACAACGACGCTCTGAGCGTGTTTTTTAGGGAATTGACTAGTTTGAACCTGGGACCTGTTGCTGGTAAGGAGACGCCAGACCACACATGACATGTAGATTTCAGAAGAGTTCAGTGAGGCTAGCGATGATATAACGAAATACTTAATGATTTCAGCGTCTACCCCACTGCACTCCCTGTAAAAGAATCTTAATACTAACTAAATTTAGTGGAAGGGGTTCAAGGCTGTCCTAGTTTTAGTTAGCTGGTAAAATAACGTCCATAAAGCAGTTAAGTTTACCATCGGAAATTTTGTTCTACTCACAAAACATTGTTTATAAATTGCACTATTGATAAAAGGAAATGTTTTAATACAGGATGGTAAAAACATACTGCGTTCGCCAAAAATGTGAAAGAATATTCCCTGAATGGGTTTCCAACTTCTACAATGGATCGAAGGATGACGTATGCCATATCACATCTATAATCTACACTCCTGGAAATGGAAAAAAGAACACATTGACACCGGTGTGTCAGACCCACCATACTTGCTCCGGACACTGCGAGAGGGCTGTACAAGCAATGATCACACGCACGGCACAGCGGACACACCAGGAACCGCGGTGTTGGCCGTCGAATGGCGCTAGCTGCGCAGCATTTGTGCACCGCCGCCGTCAGTGTCAGCCAGTTTGCCGTGGCATACGGAGCTCCATCGCAGTCTTTAACACTGGTAGCATGCCGCGACAGCGTGGACGTGAAACGTATGTGCAGTTGACGGACTTTGAGCGAGGGCGTATAGTGGGCATGCGGGAGGCCGGGTGGACGTACCGCCGAATTGCTCAACACGTGGGGCGTGAGGTCTCCACTGTACATCGATGTTGTCGCCAGTGGTCGGCGGAAGTTGCACGTGCCCATCGACCTGGGACCGGACCGCAGCGACGCACGTATGCACGCCAAGACCGTAGGATCCTACGCAGTGCCGTAGGGGACCGCACCGCCACTTCCCAGCGAATTAGGGACACTGTTGCTCCTGGGGTATCGGCGAGGACCATTCGCAACCGTCTCCATGAAGCTGGGCTACGGTCCCGCACACCGTTAGGCCGTCTTCCGCTCACGCCCCAACATCGTGCAGCCCGCCTCCAGTGGTGTCGCGACAGGCGTGAATGGAGGGACGAATGGAGACATGTCGTCTTCAGCGATGAGAGTCGCTTCTGCCTTGGTGCCAATGATGGTCGTATGCATGTTTGGCGCCGTGCAGGTGAGCGCCACAATCAGGACTGCATACGACTGAGGCACACAGGGCCAACACCCGGCATCATGGTGTGGGGAGCGATCTCCTACACTGGCCGTACACCACTGGTGATCGTCGAGGGGACACTGAATAGTGCACGGTACATCCAAACCATCATCGAACCCATCGTTCCACCATTCCTAGACCGGCAAGGGAACTTGCTGTTCCAACAGGACAATGCACGTCCGCATGTATCCCATGCCACCCAACGTGCTCTAGAAGGTGTAAGTCAACTACCCTGGCTAGCAAGATCTCCGGATCTGTCCCCCATTGAGCATGTTTGGGACTGGATGAAGCGTCGTCTCACGCGGTCTGCACGTCCAGCACGAACGCTGGTCCAACTGAGGCGCCAGGTGGAAATGACATGGCAAGCCGTTCCACAGGACTACATCCAGCATCTCTACGATCGTCTCCATGGGAGAATAGCAGCCTGCATTGCTGCGAAAGGTGGATATACACTGTACTAGTGCCGACATTGTGCATGCTCTGTTGCCTGTGTCTATGTGCCTGTGGTTCTGTCAGTGTGATCATGTGATGTATCTGACCCCAGGAATGTGTCAATAAAGTTTCCCCTTCCTGGGACAATGAATTCACGGTGTTCTTATTTCAATTTCCAGGAGTGTTGGTTTAAATTACGTTTCACAAAAGAGAAAACTATCAAAATGTTCTACAGTGACCCTCAATTATCTTTAATTACTTATCTAACTTGTCATAAATTACAGTGGCTGATGTGGCTTCTCAATAACAATATAACCTAAAATTCATCGCGATTTAGATTTTTACTTCAAGTGGCAAATGTGAACACCATGAGCTTTAATTGACGATCGACACTAGTATTATGCAAAAAGGGGGTGTAACAGATGAGACTTCTGCAGTTCTGAGTGAAGCTTTATGCGCTGTTATGTTGCATTGCGTGTATTCATTACCTTGTCGGTGTTCGTCAGGGGGTGGCGGGCAGCACAGCTCTGCTCACCTCGCCATCTCGGAAGCAACTCCCTCCTAACTTCCGCTTACTACAATTTACTGAAGTTGGTTTGAAAAAACTATCTGGCTGTGTTTTCATCTGACCAATCAGGGTCTCAATGTTAACCTTAGCCTCCACCTACAAAAATTCTGTGTATCCAATGAGAAACGTTATACTTTTCGTGGTGGGGCAATGTTTTAAAAGTTTGCAATGTAACAGAAACGCGAGAAATTCTCACGCTAAAACTTGCAGCTCATGTGGTCCTTTTAGTGTTATCGTAAGATCTATACTGTTCTTCTGGAGGGCTCTATCTTTTAACATGGGCTGGTGGGTGGTCCTGACGTAACAGAGCGCGACAAAGTCTCACGCTCAAACGTGCAGCTGGAGTGGCCCATTTTAGTGTTATCGTAAGATCTATACTGTTCTTCTGGAGGGCTCTAGCTTTTAACATGGGCTGGGGGGGTTGTCCTAGCGGTTAGCTGGCGACGTGGGTGTCCTCCCATATCGTAGGGCCTTCCAGCCCAACACGGTTCTGCTCTCAGCCTCTGTTCTCGTTTCTCCCCTCGGAACTGCGTCTGTCTCACGGCGGGAAGGAATGACATGCATTTAGGCATTCTTGTGTTAGTCTGTGGTATTCCATTTGCTCACTCGTTACTCGTATTACTTTGGTTAATTGAATGTCACGATTTATTCGAGCTATGTGACATACTACTGGATTTGCTTATTATGTCAGGGTTTTCATGGAAGGTGTTGGATTTGCCTGACAACTTACATACTGTGTTCCTCGAAGATCTGTTTCGACTTGGGGGGGGGGGGTGGAGTTCTCGTTACTGTACTAATCATAACTGTAAACTTAACAGTCTAACATATTCATGTATCTTAACTGCTATGTTTTCATAAGAAATTAGCTATTCATAAAAATGTCATTTATACTCGGCCTGTATAGAAATCGAGGCGCTCACACACCCTGCCTTTGCTCCCGAGCTCTCATCTATACACCCAAAAAAAACCTGCGTTGTTAAGTAGCTAGGTAGTGCTCTGATTCTCTTAAGAATGTGTCAGTGCTACCTATTGAGTATACAGCAACAGAAACCTAAAAATATGTAAGTGCGTTACACTGTTCAGAAATTTTGGAGCTATGTGTGTTTTCCTTCAGTTGCTGACAATGGAAAGTTAAACTTCTAATCTGTTAGCTATGTGTGAAGTCTACCCTTCCAGTTCTTAGAGAAACTACGAAACAAACCTTATTTTTGTACAAATCATTTCACTTTTCAAAATATTCTGATTTAAAATTTAGACTCTGTACCATCTTTTCCCACTCTGATAATAACACCTGCAGTCGTTCCATGAAGTGATGCTTCATAATTTCACATACAGTTGCTTCACGCAGCCACGTGGACCAGAAAATTTGATTGGCATGTGACTCCATCTCAATTTCCTGTCCCACTCATCCCTGATTTTCGTGTTTCTTCAATAATCAAATAAAGACTGATACTGAAATTACATAGAATTTTGACCAGAATTCTATGGTGAGGATACAAATACGTTAACTTACAAAACTTATGGAAGAAAATAATCTATGCATCACGTATCACTGACCAGCAACATAGATTGATGAACCTTCGACCATACATTAGGAAAAGTGCTGCGTTATATAACAGAAGTTAACTAAATGAAATACATAATTAGACGAACAGAAACGACGCTTTTTTCGAAAATCCACAATCCCACTGAAGTCGACCGACTCCTGATGGTCCTTTGGACATTACAAAAGGCGGTACAAGGTTCTTAAACGTCTTTTAGGTGCATGCCATTTAATAATGTAGTTAGGCGCGTGGACTATATTCGTAGAGCAGGAGTAGTTAGTGTTTGAAATTCACAACAAAACAAAATTCTTCTTTGAAATTTTTTAAGCGTAAATAATAGAACTGAAGTAGATTTAATCGCATATCCAGCAGTTGTTTGGAGCAATGCAAATTTGTTGTTATTTTTCAATTATTGTTGTACATACAAAGGGAAAGCTAATAGAAAAACAACAAAAGCAAACAAAAATTAAATTTTTGAGGTCTAAGTTTATATAAACATATAATGCTTACAATAATCATTTGTACTTAATAAAACATAACACTCTGAACCATTGAACAATGTTTCGGATTTTCAGTTATTCAAACACAATACACAGATAACAACATTCTATTTCTTACCTACAAACTGGTGGCATTTGCAGCAGTGTTAACTGGACGACTCATTTAGACTTCTTGGGCAACGTCCCATATAATTTTCCCACTTAGGTTATTCCATAGCTTGCCAAACGTTTGGGAAGATCTAACAGAATACTTGCACGTCTTCTAAGTTCCACAGCTATTCTTTCACTGTGGATCTAAATTCAATTTGTGACTGTATTAATCCCCATTCGAAATATTCAATAAAACGGCGCCTTTTAATTATTTTTGTTTTACACACAAAATGCTGTTTGTTGCAGAGATGTTCAGTGAATTACTTGAGGGCACTATCTAAAATTCCTTGCAACTATACAGCTTTGTCGCATATGATCTACTAAGACTACGCCTATTTTTGTTTCATTGTAGAAGGTTATCATTTCTGGTTTTGTCACTTCTTTCGTTTCTGCTTCAATAGCATCGTCATGGTGCATACTGGTTGGAATTAATGCAGCTTTCTTTTTCCTTGGACAATAAGACATCAAAATTCAGTCGTGCCGAAATCCAAATGGAAACTTTTCTCTTTCCTTGTTTTCTTTTGTAAAAGTTCGGGAGATATCTTCCATTTGTTTTTCTTCAGGGTACCAGCTAGCGTCAAATAATTTTCCTTTTCCAAGGTTTCCATCAGTGGCAAACTTGTACATCCTCATCCGATGAGCAGAATTGTAGGAGTCGGAAGTCAGCCCTCATTTATGTTACTAAGTATGATTGTCGATCTATTTCCAATTGTAATGACTCGGCCTTGCCATTCAGTGTTCGGTTGTGTAGATGGGCCAAACGTACGAATGCTATTGATTATACTGATCCATTTTTAGTGAATAATTGGTCACGTATTCGGTTCATTGAAAAATATTTCGATTCTTGTAAACAAGTTAGCCGTTGTGATACCCCAGCTGGTGCCTTTAACTGGCTCCATTAGTCGGAGAACAATATCTTGGACAGTATTCTTGAAATTGTGCGAGACTTCGGTTTTTTTTACTATGTATAAATCAAGAGTGTACGTATATGCAGTCTCTGCATCAACCAACGCGAGTAATTTTAATTCTTACTTGGCTTGTTTATTGCAGATATAATGCCGGAATTAACAGCTTCCTCTGAATGTTAGAAGATGTTCATCGATTGTAAGACATTAGCTCGCAATACAGATTTTTTGAAAATTTTTTAGAAACAGGACAACAATTTCCTTTATTGGTGCACGTTTATCAGAGTCCTACCTTTCAGTACGATCTCTTATACCATCAAATCTTGTTAGACGTCTTAGTGAAAAGCGAAATCTCTTTTTTCGCTCATTGAAAGCTATCAAGCCTCAAACCGCTACTATTTGAGTTATCCCAAAGCTGAGCAACATTTTCGCTTGAGACACGTAGAGTTCCTATCAGAAACCATATTTCAATTAAAGCACTTATTTTTCTTTAATTTGTAAATCTAGCATCTCGAATACTAGCAGGTCGGTGCTGAATACTTTTGTTATCATACATATAATTGGATCTGTTATGATAAACAGACAATCATTTCCTGGAGTTACAGGTATATGTATAATAATATGTAGTGTGAAATAATGTGTGACTTCTACCATGTCGACTGCACTGGACACTTCTTCAAACGATTGCATCCAAACTTTCTGATCTCTAGACGATTCACACCCGGTGACAAATGATACGATATTAGTAGCGTACCAAAATATAATTTTAACAGCTATTGAGAAGATGGCGAGTCAGATCACCATTTATTAGAGGCTATTTTCCACAAGATGAATTGGTAAATTCAGAAATCCCTCTGTCCAGTACCACAAATTTTTCAGGAGGAGGAAAAACGGCCTTACCGGAAGGATCAATAAATGAAGGTTGTTGAGAAAAATCCGACATTTTCTACCACGCGGTATGTTATTCTAGACCCAAAGTTTCGGGCATACCTATTATATTAACTGAAATATTAATATGTGCAACTACTGGGCTTGTGTGTTTCTGTTCCGACAGATGGACATGAGGATTTCAGCATGAAATGCACTTCAACAAATGGTATTTTAGCATCAATAACACAATAGTGCACAATATGTGCTGCATTGTAAAACATGAGCTTTGGATGGAACTTCCTAGCACTTGTAGTTTGTGTATTTTCTCCTTATCAGTCTCGCTTTCTTCATAATATCACACTTGCGTTTGCTGCGAACGCCTTCCCTTAACTTTTGGTGGTTCTACATCACTCATATTCCAAATTCTTTAACGATGCAAAAGTAACAGTTCCACAGTAAAATGATGTAAAAAAACTGGGTATAATATTAGTCGCACTATCGTCATACGCTGAAGAGCCAAATAACCTGATACACCTGCGTAATAACGAGTGGGGCCCCGCGAACACGCAGAAGTGCCGCAGCACGGCGTGACATGGACGTCGAGTCCATGTCTGAAGTAGTGCTAGAGGGAACTGACACCATGTATCATGCAGGGTGGACCACATATTCGTAAGAGATCGAGAGAGTGGAGAACTCTTCTGAACAGCACGTTGCAAGGCATCCCAGATATGCTCAATAATATACGAGTCTGGGGAGTGTGGTGGCCAGCGGATGTGTTTAAACTCGGAACAGTGTTCCTGGAGTCACTCTGTAGCCATTCTGGACGTTTTGAGTGTCGCACTGGCCTGCTGGAATTACCCATGTCCGTCGGAATGCACAGTGGACATGAATGGATCTACCTTATCAGACAGGATGCTTACACAGGTGTCACAGAGTCGTATCTAGACGTTTCAGGGGGTCCCGTATCACTCCAAGTGCACACGCCCCATACTATTACAGAGCCTCCACCAGCTTGAACGGTCCCCTACTGACATGCAGTGTCCATAGATTCATGAGGTTGTCTCCAAACCCGTACACGTCCATATAATTTGAAACAAAATATGTTTCCAATGATCAAAATCCAATGTCGATGTTGACTGGCCTAGGTGAGGCGTAAAGCTTTGTGTTGTGCAGTCAGCAATGGTACACTAGCGGGCCTTCGGTTCGAAAGCCCATGTCGATAATGTTTCGTTGAATGGTTCGCACGCTGACACTTGTTGATGACCCAGCATTGAAATCCACAGCAATTTGCCGAAGGGTTGCACTTATGTCACGTCGAATTATTCTCTTCAGTCGTCGTTGATCCCGTTCTTGCAGGATCTTTTCCGATCGCAGCGATGTCGTAGATTTTACGTTTCGCCGGTTTCCTGATATTCACGGTAGACTCGTGAAACGGTCGTACGGCAAAATTCTCATTTCATCGCTACCTCGGAGATGCTGTGTCCCATCATTTGCGCGCCGACTGTAACACCACGTGCAAGCTGACTTCGATCTTGACAACATGCCATTTTAGCAGCAGTAGCCGATCTAACAACTGTGGCAGACACTTGTTACCTTGTATAGGTGTTTCTGACATCAGCGCCGTACTCTGTCTGTTTGCGTATCTTTGCATTTGAATACGCTTGGCTATATCGGACGTGCTGCAGTACGTCTCTCCAACGCATCAGACACGTGATCGTTAGGGTATAAGTCGTAAGAGCGGACAGGCCGTCCATTCGCTCCTCTACCTGCGCCGTTCGATGCGGTCGCGTATTTTCATCCATCAAAATAAAGTCAGGACCGAATGCACCGCTGAAAAGACGCACCTGGTGAAAGAGACCAGTGACACGGTAACGTACCCTCCCATGGCGAGACGTGGGAACACGTAATACACCCAGGGTCATTATCGAATGTGTATGTTTTGGTGGTTCAGGTGTTATGAAGTGGGGAGTTATAATCTTGCGTGGGTTACTGACTTCCACATCTTTGTACATGGTACACTTACCCACCAATGGTGTTATGTCACTAAATGCAAGAAATGTTAAGTCCTATTTGATGACCTGATAATGAAACTGTCATCTCAGTAAGCACATTGTGGACAGTGATTCTTACTACATACTACAAACGTTTGGAGGGATATTTTGGTATGAAGAAGTACGCATTTCGCGTAAAAACTGGTAGGGTAGGGACGTAAGCTCACGATAATGAAACATGATATTCAAAGCAAGGTCAAACTTTCAAACTATTAGAGCTGCAAAAATAATTTTTACGTCACGATTGGCTATGAATCACTTAAGAGGATAGTTCAGCAACCCGCTTCCAAGCTCTTTTAATTGATCACCACTCTCGTGATTTGCACACTCTCAGTCTATCTCTAAGCCTGCCGGAGAAGCAAGACCTACAGTTTAACATAGAATCCGAACTGCCTGTTGTTTGTAACATATATTGAGAGGTTTATGACACCAGTCAATCCTCACTCCATCTAATTTTCTGATTTTATAATTTCGCGGCTTTGTCAAGTAGGCAGAACTCTTTTCTCTGCTTGTGTTTTCTCTTACATTACAGGTCAGGGAGCGATTTACGCTGGGAACCAAAACTCACTGTAATCTATTCTCATTTTACTACATTTGGTATTCAGAGCATTGTATTACTTTAGCCACTTGTCCTAAACAGAGATGGTCACTGGTCTGAATGAATGATGGTGTGATTAAAAACATGCGACTAGGTGATTTCGGGTGAAAGTTGTTGCTTTAACTTGGAAGTAGATGTCAGAGAACAATAGTTTAAATTTCGAACTTTACTCCAGGCGCAAGCCTTGTGGGTGTGAAAGCGTTATCTGCACAGTTTTTCGTGACAGAGACTCTCATGATTGGTTCTCCTACACCGTTGGATAGGGACGGTTTCGTCTGAATTTCGGACGTCGAACTGACTGGGAAACTTTGAAGCGAAAGAACCTGGCATTCTCTCCGTCGTCTTCTGCTGTTGCTGGCACAGTCATCTTGATGATTGGTCAGTGTTTTCCCTCTGTTAGCAAAAGTGTGACAGTTATGGATTATGGTCACAAGTTACCTGGGCACGGATGAGACGAGAGGCAGCTGAGAGTCAATGTTCCATAACTATGACGTGCTGATTCTGTGCGCACTTGAAAGGCGATTTTCTCAGATGCAACCAACGTTATTCTTTACTTGGTCACAATTAATTTCAAGCATCTTGCGTCACGATCCGGTGAACGTGCGGGCCATGGTATGGTGCTTCGACGACGAATCCACCTGTCATGAAATATGGTATTCAATACCGCTTCAACCGCACGCAGACATCCATCATGTTAGTAGTACATCGCCATTCTGTCATGCAGTGAACCATCATCTGGTAACATCGGTAGAACATTACGTAGGAAATCAGCTCATATTGCACCATTTAGATTGCCATCGATAAAAAGTGGGCCAATTATCTTTTCTCCCATAATGCCGCACCATGCATTAACCCGCCAAGGACACTGATGTTCCACTTGTCGCCGACATCGTGCATTTTCCGTTGCCCAATAGTGCCTATTATGCCGGTTTACTTACCGCTGTTGGTAAATAAAGCTTCGTCGCTAAATGGAACGTGTGCAAAAAATCTTTCATCGTCCCGTAATTTCTCTTGTCCCCGGTGGCAGAACTGTACACGACGTGCAAAGTCGTCGCCATGCAATTCCTGGTGCACAGAAATACGGTACGGGTGCAATCGATGTTGATGTAGGATTCTCAACACCGACGCTTTTGAGATTCCCGATTCTCACGCAGTTTATCTGCGACTGATGTGCGAATTAGCCGCGACAGCAGCTAGAACACCTTCTTGGGCATCAGCATTTGTTGCAGGTCGTGGTTGACGTTTCACATGTGGCTGAACACTTCCTGTTTCCTTAAATAACGTTACTATCTGGCGAACGGTCCGAACACTTGGATGATGTCGTCCAGGATACCGAGCAGCATACATAATACACGCCCGTTGAGCATTTTGATCACAATAGCCATACATCAACACAATATCGACCATTTCCGCAATTGGTAAACGGTCCATTTCGACACCGGTAATGTATCACGAAGCAAATACCGTCCGCACTGGCGGAATGTTATGTGATACCACGTACTTGTAGGTTTGAGATTATTACAGCGCCATCTATCACAAAGCTAAAAAATGTGGTCCGACTAAAACATTTATGTTTCCTTACGTACTACACGAATATGTGATAAAAATGGGGGTTCCTATTTAAAAAAAAAACGCTGTTGATATCCGTTTGACCTATGGCAGCGCCATCTAGCGGGCCAACCATACCGCTATCTGGTTTCCCCCTTGAAGCTAGACGAGTTTCGTTCTTTGCAGTTTTTTCGATTGATAGTGACAGGGAAAGATATCTCAGGAAACAAACATCAATGGACCACCCTATATAAATTAAGGACGGCTTAGAGACTATAACAGTTTCTTGGGGAACTGAGGTAGCACTTCTGTTCCACTACATGATTACCATGAGTTAATATGCATTGCAAACTATCTGACAGGAAGCCATGATTAGTTCTCTTCGAGAATTATTTAATTTCTCCGGTTTTCTACGAACCATTGGTCTTTGCTGAAGTGAGGTAACCTGTATTCCGCAAGGATATAGACAGGCGTACCACAGGTTCAACCACAACGGAGGGGTATGTGTAGAGAGGCCGCGCAAGCGTGCGGTTCCAGAAGGGTAACTGCAGCTTTTCAGCAGTTGCAGGGAAAAAATCAGGATGATTGCCTAACCTTACAACATTAGCAAATGTATCCCTTGTGTGCTGATGATGCGTGCGGCTGACAGCAAGGGCAAACTACAGCCGTTGTTTTTCCCGACGAACTGCAGCTCTCCAGTATGTTAAAATGGTGATGCAAATTTTCGGGATTAAATATTCCAGAAGTTAAATATCCCTCGTCCGGATCTCAGGCAGGAGAGTACTCAGAAGATATCGTAACTGAAGAAACTAAACTGGTATCTATAAATTGGAGTTTGCAATCTTTGACCACTTAATGGGATGCGTAAGTTAAGGAATTTAAAGACAAAAATTTATAGATTGAGGAAAATGTAGTTGGAATTAATGAAGTGCTCTGACAGAAAAGCAGGTCTTCTGGCAGGTGGGTGTAGGAATACAGGTAAGCCACTATTAACTGTTTAGTGAACGCATTATCGTGACCAAGATGGATACAAATGCAACATCCACCACAGTAGTATACGTTTTATGCCAACAATCTCGGCAGGTGCAGATGAGACTGGAGATATGCATGGTGAGACGAAGAAAGCTACTGAGGTAGTTAAACAGGAAGAAATTGTGTTGGACAGCAGGAAAAGGAAGAATAAATGTTAGAAGGACCAGGACTGGGAGAAAAGTGTGGAAGTAGAAGCTAACTAGTGGGAAACTGAAGACACTAGTGGGTTTCAGATACTACAATATTTCAAGGCGCAGATGTGGTTTTTGACCTTCATTTATTGGTTATGAAATGTAGATGAAACTTGAGGAAATTCGTAAAAGGCAGGTTGTTAGGGATGTGGGTCCTTAATCAATTGAAAGAACCAGAAATTGGTGAGAATATCAGGCATTAGGCAACAACTCACTGAAACTGTAGAAGACTATGTAGTGAAAGATAAATTGTAAACTTAGAGAGATGATACAGCGAAAGCAGTGGCAGATCAAACAGGTCAAACAACAAGGCCTTGTGGAGGTCTTTGGATAGCACAGGAGATAATGAATATAATTGACGAAAGGAGAAAATTTAAAAATGCAGCAAATGAAACATGCGAAAGATGATATAGTAGTATTATACAAGATATTGACCGAAGTTAGAAAATGGTTGTGGATGAATAGCTAGAAGACAAAATCAGGGTTGTAGGAGCAGGCATAAATAGGAAAAGATTGTTGCCACCTTTAGAAAATTAAAGAGACCGCTGAAGAAAAGTCTAATACCTGTATAAATTCCAAGAGCTCAGACGGCAAACCATTGCTAAATAAATGGGGGACAGTCTTTAATCTCTTTTTGTGTGGGATCTAAAATTTTAAAACCCTCTCACACCGGCCTGATTTAGCTGCACTGATCAGGACAGTAAAAACATGCGTATATTAAGGGAATTATCATTGACAAAGCAGGCTTATCTCATTCACACAATTCAATATTGTTTTATCCTGATGAAATTGAGCTTAACTTAAATTCCATAAGGAAGTGAAGCAATTTCGAAGTCTCGGTGCGACGAAAATTGTCAGTCGATCTCCTGTGAAATATTTCTAACAATTATTAACTTTCGGTGATCACATGGGGAAGACCGGAGATCTGCTGGTAAGACCGTGTTAGCCTATTTATTTGAAGTAACTGGATATCTTGAGCATACAAAACGGCGGGTTCGTCCAGTGTAGATCAGCGTAGTAAGCAGACACTGTCAATAATAATCAGTTAAATAATACGCGAACACACTTACTTTAGTTTCGTTCATGTATTACATTCCTTCTCATACAGAATCTCATCGAGATGGCGACTAGGTCAACAATACATACATATACATCCCTCTATCACGACTCATCGGCAAGAAGTCTTCTATTCTTTTCATAAGAGAAAACATACACTCCTGCCTGTGGTTTTGTCAGTGTGATCATGTGATGTATCTGACCCCAGGAATGTGTCAATAAAGTTTCCCCTTCCTGGGACAATGAATTCACGGTGTTCTTATTTCAATTTGCAGTAGTGTAGATAGCAGAGAAGCTATTCCATGGAGTAAATGGACGCTCCAAGGATTAATTGGGCTTGAAACTACTTTGCATTGATAATCGGTAAGATAAGAAGAGATATTTCGAGATAAGTAACGAGTTATATAATTTATAAAATTTCTGAAAATATCGCGGAGAGACCGCTGCAAGAGACATTACATCGCCCCTCACAGCGAGGAAAGTTGATATGTATCCACTTTGCGAGCTAACTATTGGCTTAGCTAACTCGTTAGAATTTGTGGAACATACGTTCCTATAAATTTTAAGAAGTTAGTATGAATTTTTTGATTACAAGAATTGAAAGAGATTTTGTATCTTCGTTACTGAATACCTAGATGTTGCTTCACGTGTACTGGGGCATACCCGCATCTCACGTACACAACCAGGGAAGATGGACTTATATAGTTGTTTATCAGGTCTACCTATTCAGGAACTGGCCTTCACAGGGAAACCTCGGAAAACCTGGAGGCTTAGACCCCAACTAGGTATCACAGATGATAGGAAAGACAGAATAATATAGAAATTTGAGAGTTATCTAGAATTCATAGGAAAGATAAAATATGCCACATAGCAAAAAAAAAAAAAGAACTTTACACATGCAAATTTTTTTAACAATCTTCTGAAAAGTTTTCTTCACCGATGTCTTGCTGAACTGCGGTGAAACTGATCGAACAGGAACATGGGAAACGGCACGGAGGACAGGCCGACCATTGGCGTACCGGACAGGAGACGTAACGGATTTGAGAGACTAGAAGGAACCTCAGGAACAGGCACTCAGGATTGTGGCATGAAACAATCGAAATTCGTCTAAGGAATGGTCAACTATTAAGGATTCGCGGTTCATTTGTTCTCCTGTGAACTGTCAGTTTACAAACACTAACTTCACACGCAAGCGCCGTATGCGATCATATACACTCCTGGAAATTGAAATAAGAACACCGTGAATTCATTGTCCCAGGAAGGGGAAACTTTATTGACACATTCCTGGGGTCAGATACATCACATGATCACACTGACAGAACCACAGGCACATAGACACAGGCAACAGAGCATGCACAATGTCGGCACTAGTACAGTGTATATATACCTTTCGCAGCAATGCAGGCTGCTATTCTCCCATGGAGACGATCGTAGAGATGCTGGATGTAGCCCTGTGCAACGGCTTGCCATGCCATTTCCGGATGGCGCCTCAGTTGGACCAGCGTTCGTGCTGGACGTGCAGACCGCGTGAGACGACGCTTCATCCAGTCCCAAACATGCTCAATGGGGGACAGATCCGGAGATCTTGCTGGCCAGGGTAGTTGACTTACACCTTCTAGAGCACGTTGGGTGGCACGGGATACATGCGGACGTGCATTGTCCTGTTGAAACAGCAAGTTCCCTTGCCGGTCTAGGAATGGTAGAACGATGGGTTCGATGACGGTTTGGATGTACTGTGCACTATTCAGTGTCCCCTCGACGATCACCAGTGGTGTACGGCCAGTGTAGGAGATCGCTCCCCACACCATGATGCCGGGTGTTGGCCCTGTGTGCCTCGGTCGTATGCAGTCCTGATTGTGGCGCTCACCTGCACGGCGCCAAACACGCATACGACCATCATTGGCACCAAGGCAGAAGCGACTCTCATCGCTGAAGTCGACACGTCTCCATTCGTCCCTCCATTCACGCCTGTCGCGGCACCACTGGAGGCGGGCTGCACGATGTTGGGGCGTGAGCGGAAGACGGCCTAACGGTGTGCGGGACCGTAGCCCAGCTTCATGGAGACGGTTGCGAATGGTCCTCGCCGATACCCCAAGAGCAACAGTGTGCCTAATTTGCTGGGAAGTGGCGGTGCGGTCCCCTACGGCACTGCGTAGGATCCTACAGTCTTGGCGTGCATCCGTGCGTCGCTGCGGTCCGGCTCCAGGTCGACGGGCACGTGCACCTTCCGCCGACCACTGGCGACAACATCGATGTACTGTGGAGACCTCACGCCCCACGTGTTGAGCAATTCGGCGGTACGTCCACCCGGCCTCCCGCATGCCCACTATACGCCCTCGCTCAAAGTCCGTCAACTGCACATACGGTTCACGTCCACGCATTCGCGGCATGCTACCAGTGTTAAAGACTGCGATGGAGCTCCGTATGCCACGGCAAACTGGCTGACACTGACGGCGGCGGTGCACAAATGCTGCGCAGCTAGCGCCATTCGACGGCCAACACCGCGGTTCCTGTTGTGTCCGCTGTGCCGTGCGTGTGATCATTGCTTGTACAGCCCTCTCGCAGTGTCCGGAGCAAGTATGGTGGGTCTGACACACCGGTGTCAATGTGTTCTTTTTTCCATTTCCAGGAGTGCAGTTTCAGTAAACTTCTTCTCACTGGAGATTAACACTCCCTGAATGTATATTATTCACATGCGTAAGCTTCTTTGGTGATCATCGTGTAGACAGATAATTTGTAAGTCTTCACAGCAGCAATAGCTACAGTTCCACTAACTTTTCTAAATATTCCTATACTATCACAGAAGCAATCGCTTACTGTTCATTAAACTATCACAGATGTTTGGCATGCTGTCATTTAACCTATCACAGTAGCTGAGGCATACTGTCCTTCGCACTTCAATTATTATTTTTTTTAACACTCAATTACTTCATACAAACATTTCATTTAATTTGAAACACTTTCCTATAAAGTACCTCTTTAGGTCTACATGGGGAAATAATCCTTTTATTCTTCCAGAATCCGGATATGCTAATAAATACGCACCAGGATTCGGTATATCAACTATTATATATGGACCTGTATAAATTAGATTCCATTTTCTGATGGTCTTCTTCGACCTTGATGACTTGAAGTGTCTCCTTTAAAGAATTTACTGTCCTATATTGAAAGTCTGAATCAATTTGATGTTTCTGTCATGGATTTCCTTTCCCTGTCTTGCTTTCTCCGTAATATTAATGAGAGCATTGCGAATTTTTTCTTCCCGTGACATTTTGGTGTCCTCGAGTTTAGGCAAGTTATCTACCCAAAAGTTTCTTTCGTTATCTCTGAACATCAGTTAATTCGGGATAAAGTTTGTAGAACTATGAGGTAAATTATTATAAATCTGCTCAAACTCGCTCAAATAGTTTATCCAGGTAGTTTGTTTATCATGACAGTACGTTCTCATGAATCTGTTTAGTTCTCGAAAAACCCAACCAATTAAATTCCCTTGTGGATGATAGCAAGATGTAAATATCTGTTTTATTCCTAGTTGTGATACTAATTTCCTCCATAAATATCCGGTAAATATCTTCGCATTGTCGGAGATTATAGATTTTGGAATCCATGCATGAGGAATGTAGTAATTTACAAACTTTACTGCGGCAGCTCTTGCAGTTGCTGATTTTATAGGATATAGTTTAATATATTTTGTAAACACATCACAGAATCCAATAATGTACTTAACACCACCTCTGGCTGTGGGAAGTGGTCCACAAGTATCACATGACATAAGTGATCTTGGTGCTTCAGGTTTTGTTGAGTGAAGCGCAATTTTATTTCCCTTGTTGTCCGGCTTTGCTTTTGACAGAGAACACATTTCTGTATGACTTTGTGCACTTTTCGCCTTATATTTGGGAAGTAACAATAATATCTAATCTTATTTGCACAGTTTACAACACCAACATGACCCCAGGTCAAATGTGTAAACCAAATAAATCTTTCTTCATATTCTTCGGGTATGCAGACACACCACTTTGGTTTCTCAGCCTTCCCAGATTTAAAAAATAAAATATTATTCACAAGCCGGTAGTATTCCAAATGGACCATAGGATTATGTTGATTGAATTGTCGTATTATAGCATTCCATCGTCGATCCTTCTTCTGAAGCTGAGCCATTGTCTTACATAAATGAATATAATATAACTTCTAATTATTTTTTTGGAAAAGAAGCACTGGAAATTCTGCCTTATTATTTACATCCAGTTCAGGTGTTATTCCTTCTGCAGATCTTGACAACGCGTCAGCTATAATATTTTCTTTTCTGGCTACATGAATATTTTGAAAATGATATTCTTGCAGCGCCAGCGTCCACCTTGACAAGCGGGGATGCAGCAACGTACAAGTTTGTAAAAAGGCTAGTGATTGGTGGTCACAATAAACGGCTATCCTTGAGCCATATACATAATAATTAAACCTTTTCAAAGACCAAATAACTGCTAAAGCTTCCAATTCCGTAGTGGTATATGCTCTTTCACAGGTGGATAAAACTCTGCTAGCAAATGCAATTGGACAAAAGATTTTTACACCATCGATGTACCTAATTTGAAATAAACAAGATCCTAATCCGACATCTGATGAATCAGTGGCTAAACAGAATCCGACATTCATATCATGGTGGTATAATAACGGAGCATTTATCAGTTGATCCTTATTTTCACAAAAAGCCTTTTCACAATCATTAGACCATTGCCATGGTACATCTTTCCTCAGGAGCCGGTTTAGTGCTTCAGAGTTCATTGCTTGAGTTTAAATGAATCGACGAAAAAATGAAGCCAATCCTATAAAGCCTTTCAGTTGTCTTCTGTTTCTTGGAGTTGGAAAATTTTTTATCGCACTAATCCTCGCTTCTGTAGTAAGAATGCCTTTTGCATTAATCATATGTCCTAAGAATTTAATTCTCTGTAGAGAAAATTGGGATTTTTTTAGATTTGCAGTTATACCAGTTTGTTTGAACACAGCAAAAATCCTCCTAATAAGTTGTACATGTTCCTCCCAAGTTTTAAAGGCAATTAATATATCGTCCACAAAAATTGTTATTCGACTACGTAGTTCTGGTCCTAGGGCATAATCCAACGCAGAAATAAAAACTCCAGAGCTGATATTGAGACCTAACGGAACGACCTTGAACTGATAGCTTCTCCCTCCATATATAAAAGCAGTACATTTTCTTGAGTCCTTGTCTAACTGGACTTGCCAGAACGAACTTCTCAAATCAATACTGGTTAAATAAGATACATCTTGAAATTTCTGTATTAACTCATCTATGTTCTCCGGATGTGTGCGCACAGATACTATAATTTTGTTAATTTCCCTTGCATCTAATACCAATCGAACTTTTCCTCCTGGCTTTAGTACAACAAGCAACGGAGAACAATATGGGCTGTTCGACGGTTCAATAAGATTCCAGTTTAACATTTTTCGTATCTCTTCCTGAACTGGTTGTTTTAATCGCCAGGGATTGGGATAGTGTGTGCGGCAAAATGTCTTATGGGGCTTAATCTGGAATGTACATACATATCCTCTAATAATTCCGGGCTTTTCATCGAAAACTGACTCACGTTCTGTTCATATATTGAATAATTGTTCCCTCTGACTATCCGTTAGGCAATCTGACTCAGCAATCTTCTGTTCGACTGTTTGTCTGAAATCCTCTTCTTGAATTGACTTCATCGGTAGTCGGCACCTATTATTAATTTCAGCACAAATCAACTGCACAGCAGCACCACGGAAATATCGCTCATACACTGCCTCCTTTCTCAGTAAGATCAGTGTAACAAATTGATCTTCGATTTTAAAATGCACCTTTCCTTCTACCATGTCCAACTTGCAATTGCAGGCTTGCAAAGTTCCAATGCCAAGAATACAATCTACTAACAACTTTTCCACTACAAGGAACGTGCATTGTTTAGCTACATTTCCCAATTTTATCTCTATAAGCGTTTGTATCTTGACGTTCCGGGATTTTGCTCTCACTGCAACTATAACTCGGCAATTTTGTACTGATAGGACAGGGATTTTCTTAATTTTACTAATTCTGCGAAACAAAGTTCCGGATACTACGTCTGTAGATGAAGCTGTGTCCAATACTACATTGGTTAAAATTCCTCCCACTTCTGTGATGATCTCAGACACAGGAATCCTTTTATCTTCGACTACACAGGCCTCTAAGTCTCTCGTCAATTCATCTGTCATTAATTCGCCTTCATTATATCTCAACATTGCCACGGAATTAATTTCGTTTAAAACAGGTTTGCCCATTTTGTATTCCCCGGCCGACTTTACGGAGCATAAAGCGGCCCTCTTCAGTTTAAATGTCGATTATTATTTCCTCTTGAATCATCAGCTACTTCTGTTATGACTAGTTGTTGTTGTTGACTGGTTGTGTTATTTGCTTCAAATCAAGGGTCCGAATTTCTGTACGCATAATTATTATTTGAAGACTGCTGGTTCTGATAATCTCTTGTATTTCCAAACATTGGGTTGTAGCTGCGACCTGTTCGATTGCCTCTGAATCTGCCCCTCGCAGCACAGTTATTGATATTTCCATTTCCGTTGCAATTGTTTCCATTGAATCTCTGACTATTCCTAGCATAATAATTATTAAATCCGTTTCCATTCCGGTTTGCGTTTGGCGCCTCAATCGCTCTCCTCTGCATAACCAGTTGTCTTGGCCGATGTTCATCTTCCTCGATCATATCTATAGTGTCAAGCGTAGTCATGAAAGATTCAAGGTCATGCTCATTAATATACAGCATTCTATTTCTGATGCTGGCCGGAAGTCGAGATTTTAATATGCCAATCACGTCTTGTAGAGGCATAGGCTTATCCCAATACCGCGATTTGTTTATATATTTCTCAAAGTATTTCTTTAAAGACGCACGTGAAAAGGAAAAAAGTACCGGGTATAATACCTCTTGTCTTAAACGTTCTTGTACTCCTTCAGACCAGTATTTGGATAAAAATGCTCGTTCCAAATCTTCATATGTGTCCCAAGTTGATATCATATCAGATGCCCATATAGCTCCTGACCCCTGAATATAACCGGTCACGAAACTAACCTTTTGCCACTCACTCCAGTTTTTTGGCAATACTCCCCTAAAACTTCTTATAAACACTACGGGATGAACATTTTTCTTGTCTGGGTTGTAGATCGGGAATTGACGTTGTTTCAACATTTTCTCCTCAGTATTGCTTTTACAGTTACAGTCTTTATGACTACCCTCATAGTGTTGTGATTGATGTTGATTGCAAAAACGAAGGTGTGCATTAATGTCCCTTTCTGTACTTGATCGGGTAAATAATGTAGCTTCATTGATAGATCTTGTTATGGGTTCAAGTTCTTCGCCTAGTTGTTCTTTGGCTTCCCGAAAACCTTTATTAAATAAATTTTCTTCAGACCTGTCGGTCATAGTTTGAATAGCTGCTCTGACCGTATGTTCAATATTGTCTGAAGAAATGCTTTGCCTTTCTAAACTTAACTGCGAGAATTTCCCCGCGAGAATGTTTCCTTATGATCAACTTCGTCTTGTCTCTCCTTTATGTTATTTATGGATTTATCCAAATTTTGGATGTCCTTGGGGATCTTGTCTTGTGATTGTCTCAAACCTGCATATCTGCTGACATCTCTTTTACTTGTTGCTTTAATTCATCTTGAACTTCACCTAATACCAGAATTACCGCGATAGAACATTGCATCTGTTCTTGTGCTTGAAATAACTGTGGGATTGAATCGACCTGCTCTTTAATAGTATCAAGCTTAGTAGCAACATACTCAGTTAGCTCTAGGCATAACTTCTTCGCATTTTCATCACACTGCTGAGTGACTAGCTCAACTTGAGCAGCTAATTTTAATTCTGTCTCTTCATTCTGAATTTTCAATCCTTCCGCAGTTTTATTTAATTTATCATCAAGATTCTAAAAACTCTCTACTAATTTATTATTTAATTCCGCTTGATTAGCTTCTAATTGCTCCTGGACATTCACTTGATTGGCTGCTAATTGTTCATTCACTTCCATTTTAATCTCTATTTGCGCTTTAGTTATTTCCCTTTTGGTCTCTATTTGCGCATTAGTTAATTCCCTTTTAGTCTCTATTTGCGCTTTAGTTAATTCCCTTTTAGTCTCTATTTGCGCTTTAGTTAAGTCTGTTACATTTTTGGCTAACAGTGTTAACTGCTGCATGATTACAGTCAATGGGTTTATTTCGTCCTGCTCAGATGACATCGAAACACTTAAGCTTTGTTGTGGGGCCTGACTAATGCTGCCGCTAGGCACTACTTCAGTTAAGCTAGCGTCTAATGTTTCACTAACCTCAGAAACAGCTGAGGGCTGTTGTGATTCGCTCTGCTGTTGCTTTGCCATTTTATAAGCCGCCCTAGTAAGAGCCATTAATACACAGAACAACAAATATATAAAGTCACTCGCATCTGAGTTAATAATGTCACTGACCTAAACTTTGCATAATACTCACTTATAGTCAACACTTCCTATCTAAAGTTCTACCCAATCAATCTCATTCAAACCGACAGACATTTAACTAGTTATTATAAATTTCTATCTACAAAATTTTCATTGTATATTGTCTGACCTGAACGACGTTCTCGTAGGTTGTGGCGAAAATGTGACTTCTGGATCAGGGCTCGTCTTCTTTTCTCTCGTGCAAATGCAACATAAAATTCACACAATGTTTAAGTAATGCTGAAAAATGAGTCCTGTCAGAGTGAAGCCAAATTTAATATCATTTTGTGTGGGATCTAAAATTTAAAAACCTCTTTCACACCGGCCTGATTTAGCTGCACTGATCAGGATAGTAAAAACATGCGTATATTAAGGGAATTTTCATTGACAAAGCAGGCTTATCTCATTCACACAATTCAATATTGTTCTGTACTGATTAAATTGAGCTTAACTTAAATTCCATAAGGCAGTGAAGCAATTTCGAAGTCTCGGTGCGACGAAAATTGTCAGTCGATCTCCTGTGAACTATTTGTAATAATTATTAACTTTCGGTAATCACATGGGGAAGACCGGAGATCTGCTGGTAAGACCGTGTTAGCCTATTTATTTGAAGTAACTGGATATCTTGAGCATACAAAACGGCAGGATCGTCCAGTGTAGATGAGACGTTCCCCACTGATCCCGTGCAACACAGCGTAGTAGGCAGACACTGTCAATAATAATCAGTTAAATAATACACGAACACACTTACTTTAGTTTAGTTCATGTATTAAATTCCATCTCATACAGAATCTCATCAAGATGGCGACTAGCTCAACAATACATACATATACATCCCTCTTTCACGACTCATCGGCAAGAAGTCCTCTATTCTTTTCATAAGAGAAAACGTAGATAGCAGAGAAGCTATTCCATGGAGTAAATGGACGCTCCAAGGAATAATTTGGCTTGAAACTACTTTGCATTGATAATTGGTAAGATAAGAAGAGATATTTCGAGATATGTACTGAGTTATGTAATTTATAAAATTTCTGAAAATATCGCGGAGAGACCGCTGCAAGAGACATTACAAGTCGAAAGGTAAGAGACAGTCCATAAAGTTTAGAGTCTAGATTAATGAAATGTCGTTAGAAGTTAAAATGATCGCTTTCATGTTTCATGTTTTCTACGGACTCTTCCCCATTTGAGTAAAAGGCCTTGAAATGGTAGAAGCATGCTTCGGATAAGGTCTTTCGGAGTTCATAAAAAAGTGGAAACGTACTAGGCGATAAAGTAGGAACGTACTAGGCAATACTGACCTTATGACGTATATCAGAAGACCAGTATAACAACGGCAAATCTACGATAATAGGTATTATATACTTAGAGAGAACTTATGACAAAGTTGACTAGAAAAGACTGTTCGAAGTTAGGAAGGTATTTGGGATAAAACACAAGAACTGAAAGGATGCTGATAACCCGTACTGAAACAGACTACAGTTATTTGAGTAGAAAGATATAATTCGGAAAGTGTAGTCGATAAGTAGGCTTAAAATAGGTTTGTTTGCAATCTCTGATATTATTCAATGTGTACACTGAACAAGCACTAAGGGACACTATGGAGAAATTTCGGAAGGGAACCCCAGCTCAGGAAAACAGAAAATTTAAAATAGCCAACGACATGGTAATTCTGTCAACGACAGCAAAGGACTTGGAAGAGAAACTGAATGGAATGGATAGTGCTTAGGAAAGATGTTAAAGGGTGAACACCGATAAGAGTAAAACAACTGTAATAGAATATAATCAAATGAAATCGGAAGATGCTTAAAAATTAGATAGATTACTATTGGGGAAGCAAAATAAATGAAGATGGTTGAAGTAGAGAAGATATAAAATGTAGAAATACTACAGCAAGAAAAATTACTCATGGAAAATAGAAATTGGTTAACATCTAACATTAACATAATTGTTATGAAGTGTCATGTCGACTGTAACCATTTGTGGAAATAAGTCATGGATGATAAGCAGCTCAGACAGGAAGAGAATAGAAGCTTCTGACACGCAATGCTTCAGAAGGGTGAAGGTACTGAATCGAAGTGACAAAAAACTAAATTTATTGTGCAATTCATGCACTCGTAAGAATAAAGCTTCATCGTACAACTGTGAATCACTGTTTTGGGCCAACTAGGATTTCTCTCAGATTGCACAGTTTAAGCAGTTTTTAATGTGTTGTGGTGCCTCGGATGCAATGGAGGCTACTCGATGTCTCCCACAGTGAGAATACTATCTCATTACAAAGCACCTTCCTGCATTGTTTCACTAGAAGTGGTTCGGTACTGAAGTGACAGCGGATACCTTGATATCGAAGACAGCACATGTACCATATTTCTGAGAGCTCTCTTTGTCAGTTTCTGGATTTTTCTTATGAGACTTCATTCTCGCCTCGCTCGTCCACTAGTGTTATCTCGTTTAGGGAAACTTTTATACCCATACAGTCTGATAATATTTTCCGTAGTTACCTGTGGAAACAGGTGTATAATACAACATTAAGGTAAAAGGTAAAACTCGTATGATGCAACACCTCTTACCTTCTGAAGAGCCCAATAAGGAAACAATAATAAACAGAGGGATACGATAGAAGCTAATAACTGTTGTATGGACTGAGATAATGCTGCGAGCTTGTAAGGTGTCAGGCAAATCCAACACCTTCCATGAAAACCCTGACATGATAAGCAAATCGAGTAGTATGTCACATAGCTCTGAATAAATTGTGACATTAAATTAACCAAAGTAATACGAGAAACGAGTGAGCAAATGGAATACCACAGACTAACACAAGAATGCCTAAATGCATGTCATACCTTCCCACCATGAGACAGATGCAGTTCCGAGGGGAGAAACGAGAACAGAAGCCGAGAGCAGAACCGTGTTAAGCTAGAAGGCCCTACGATAAGGGACGGACACCCACGGTTTCGGCTAACAGCCAGGACCACCCCCAGCCCATGTTAAAAGCTACAGCCCTCCAGAAGAACAGTATAGATCTTACAATAACACTAAAAGGGCCACACCAGCCCCAAGTTTTAGCGTGAGACTTTGTCGCGTCTCTGTTACATCAGGACCACCCACCAGCCGATGTTAAAAGATAGAGCCCTCCAGAAGAACAGTATAGATCTTACGATAACACTAAAAGGGGCACACCAGCTGCAAGTTGTAGCGTGAGACTTTTTCACATCTCTGTTACGTTGCAAACGCTAAAAACATTGCCCCACCACGAAACGTAACCGCCAGGACTACCCTCCATCCCATGTTAAAAGATGTAGCCCTCCAGAAGAACAGTATAAGATCTTACGATAACACTAACAGGGCCACACCAGCTGCAAGTTTTACCGTGAGACTTTTTCGTCTCTCTCTTACGTTACAAACATTAAAAACATTGCCCCACTACCAATAGTACAACGTTTCTCATTGGATAGACAGAACTTTTGTAGGCGGAGCTTAAGGTTAACATTGAGACCCTGATAGGTCAGATGAAAACATAGCCACATAGTTTTGTTTTAACCAACTTCGGTAATTTGTAGTAAGGAGAAGTTAGGAGAGAGTTGCTTCCAAGACGGCGAGCTGTATGGAGCTGCGCTGGCCGCCGCCCCCTGACGAACACCGCCAAGGTAATGAACACACGCGATCCCGCATTTCTGAGCGCATAAGGCTTCATTCCGAACTGCAGAAGTCTCATCTGTTACATCCCATTTTTACGTAATACTAGTGTCAATCATCAATTGAAGCTCATGGTTTTCACATTTGCTACATAAGTTAAAATCTGAAACGCGATGATTTTTCTGTTATATAATTATTTAGAAGCCACATCAGCCACTGTAATGTATGACAAGTTAAATAAGTAATTAAAGATAATTGAGGTTCACTGTAGACCATTTTGATAGTTTTCTCTTTTGTGAAAGTTAATTTAAACCTAGATTATAGATGTGATATGGCATAGGCCATCCTTCGATCCATTGTAGAACTTGTAAACCCACTCAGTGGATATTCGTTCACATTTTTGTTGAACGCACTTAGTTTTTATCATCCTGTACTAAAATATTTCCTTTTATCAATAGTGCAATTTATGAACAATGTTTTTTGAGTAGAATAAATTTTCCACTGGTAAACATAACAGTTATTTTACCAGCTAACTAAAAATAAGGAAGCCTTGAACCCCTTCCACTAAATTTAGTTAGTATTAAGATTCTTTTACAGGGAGTGCAGTGGAGCTGATGCTGAAATCATTAAGTATTTGGTTATATTATTGCTAGGCTCACTGACCTCTTCTAAACTCTACATGTCATGTGTGGTCTGGCGTCTCCTTACCAGCAACAGGTCCCAGGTTCAAACTAGTCAATTCCCTAAAAAACACGCTCAGAGCGTCGTTGCGCGAAAGTGATAGGGAGACACGACTTAGAAGAAACAGGCATCATGCAGAATGTTAGAAGCTGTGCTGCATGCAGTGTTACTTCACGGTCAGCAGCACTGGCCCAGTTATCTAATATTTAGCTATTACAGAAGGTTTCCGAAGTATCTTATGTGTGTAATGTTTATATATTCAGGAGGGTAAAATGTCTGGATAAATAGCTGAACTCTTTGCGCGTAAGGTGAGTTCTGTTCTGCGTGTACATTGCTCTTCATGATAAAAATGACTCCATTACGAAGTGAGGTACTTCATTCATGACCTCTCTTTACGATTTGTACTTGATTGTGGATTCGACGTAGGCCATTCGTAAATTATCATCTCGGGGGATTTCGAATGCTGTTTATTCAACCCTAATTTCTGACTCAAGAGTTAATAGCTATTATCCTAAAACGGAGTTTTTTGGCACCTTGAGTGCCACCATTCAACAAACATCGCCTTTCAATATCTCTACTATGTATTATTGAATCTATTTCATAAAATTATGTCTTCTGCATAAATGATGATATAAATTTCGGAGTAGTATCAACTTACCCTAAGGACTGTAAAGATTTTATTTTAAAAAGGATCATATATTTTATTTGGGTACATGTACAGATCAACTGTGTGCATGTACGACTTTGGGGTTCGTTTTACAGTCATGTTTAGGGTCAAAATTTGAATTTATTTATTGTGAGCTCCATCAACTCACGAAAAATTCGCAAAGACACGTCACACTATATTATGAGGATCTATGGAATAGCATTTACTGTTGTTGCAATGCAGAGCCGCAGTTCAAGTATAGTTGTGTGGAAAGGAGGCCCATTGACGGAGTCTTTCACAAACAGGCAGTTAATAATGTAGCACAATACCACACTCACGAGGCCAATGGCGCAACGCGAGATATGTACGCGTTTAAGGGCCAGTCAGACGTGTAGGTAGATAACTATCAAGAATGGATCTTAAGTGTAGGACTTACAATGCTATCGCGCTCTGTTCTACTGAATAATGACATTTTTTGCCCGTTATCACAACTGGAGACCAAACCACATCTGCAACATATTCACAAACATGATTCCATTTCCGCTAAAATATTTTAAGATTCATCAAATCCTTCTGTAGCGTGGCAGGGGTGCTTGGCTTCTGTGTTCCCTAAATTCGTACTTTGTAAGGGTTCACTTTTGGACTTAAATGTCACGAAGTCTCTGCACTGTACATGAAAGTAAACGTAAAAGAAATTGTTATACTTCACTCTCAAGCCATGTAAGAATTCACAGAACTCTCCATGTAGTTGAACATAGCAATTTAATCCTGTATTGTTAGATACACAAACATCGCCATGAAACACGGTAGAGACTTATTTGAACTTAGGGCTAAACTCTATTAATGCGTTCTACATCTTGAGCAACTTACAGCTGGCGGCTAGGTAGAACTTGGTTTTAATCACATGAATAAAAACTGTATGCATGGTTCAGATTTTGATTCATGTAGAAGATGAAAACAGCTGAAATATTTATAAAATACTCATTATAAGGATCGTTACCTCATACAACTAGCCTGCATTCTCCCATTTGCATCCAGGAAAAATCGTTGAAAACGAAGCTTTTAATGAGAACAAGTCCCTCTTACTGCTTTCGACAGCACTACACAAGATCCTAATCAGGATGTTAGCTACAGGTTGTATGAGTGGCAACCCATTATCGTTTTGCGGTTAATACTGAACTAGTTTGAGCAGTGGACGTACCTGGTACTAGTCAATTTCCGTTACATGTCTCGGTTTTTTTCTCAAACTGATATTTATTTACTATGTCTGATGGACAACGATATTAGATTTGGGTAGATTTATTTTCCTAGAGACGGTTTGTGGAAGTGGGGATGCAGAATAGGGCGTGGAGGCTTCTCTGTGTGTGGGTGATATGAGTTCAGTGGACTCCCTTAGCGTACATGAAATATTTCCATCCAGTTTTGTTTTGATCACCCTGTAACTGAGAGTGATATTGGAGCTGCTCACTCTGGTCTGACAGCACAGGTAGGCAGCCCCGCAATACAGCCTACTCTCTGGTCTGACTGGCAGAGATAGGCAGTCCCGCTATACAGCCTTCTCTCTGGTCAGACTGGCAGAGATTGGCAGTCCCGCAATACAGCCTTCTCTCCGGTCAGACTGGCAGAGATAGGCAGTCCCGCAATACAGCCTTCTCTCTGGTCAGACTGGCAGAGATAGGCAGTCCCGCAATACAGCCTTCTCTCTGGTCAGACTGGCAGAGATAGGCAGTACCGCAATACAGCCTTCTCACAGGTCAGACTGGCAGAGATAGGCAGTCCCGCAATACAGCCTAAGCGCTCCAGTTACTGCAGCAACGCCACAACGCTTAGCTTCCGACTGGCAGCCGATGCCACACACCACTGTTCGCCGAACAGGCTGGCAGTTCGCAGAAATCAGAGCACGGCCTGGTGCTGACAGTTGACACACTCTGTGCCGAGAGACCAGTGCCAAGAGCTGCTCCACACTGCTACCTGCAACAAGGGGCAGACCGGGCCACCTAGGGCTGGTCAGTATGTGGCCACTTTGACGGTAGTCGATACTGCCAGGTCAGAGACCACACAGCAGCTGCGTTAGCGGGAAGAGACTGATCGCCTTTGTTCCATGGGTGTACTACAATGAAGCGTTAAAGAAACTGGTATAGGCATACGTATTCAAATACAGAGATATGTAAACGGGCAGAATACAACGCTACAGTCGACAACACCAATATAAAACAAGAAGTGCCTGGCACAGTTCTTAGACCAGCTACTACTGCTACAGTGTCAGGTCATCAAGATATAGGTGAGTTGGAATGTGGTGCTATAGTCGGTGCACAGGCGATGGGACACAACATTTCCAAGGTAATGATGGAGTGGGAAATTTCCCATACGACCATTTCACGAGTGTATATTAGAAATCCGGTAAAACATTAAATCTCCGACATCGCCGCAAACGAAAAAATATCCTGAATGAACGGAACCAAGGAGGACTGAAGAGAATCGTTCAACGTGACAGAAGTGCAACCCTTCCTCAAATTACTACAGATTTCAGTGCTGATCAGCGTGCGAACCATTCAATGAACCATAACGGATATGGGCTTTTGGAGCCTGAGGCCCATTCCTGTATCCTTGATGACTGCATGACACAAAGCTTTATGCATGGCCTGAGCCCGTCAACAGGGACATTGGACTGTTGTGGCTAGAAACACGTTGCCTGGTCGGGCAACTCTCGTTTCAAGCTCTATCGAGCAGATGGTTGTGTTCGGGTATGGAGACAACCTCATGAATCCATGGACTCTCCATGTCAGCAGGGAACTGTTAAAGTTGATGGAGGGTCTGTAATGGTGTGGGGTGTGTGCAGTTGGAATGACATGGGACTGCTGATACACCTAGGAACGACTGTGATAGGTGACACGTATGCAAACCCGCTGTCTGATCACCTGCATCCATTCGTGTCCACTGTGCATTGCGACGGACTTGGACAATTCCAGCAGGGCATTGCAACACCACACACGTCCAAAATTGCTACAGAGTGGCTCCAGGAACGCTTCTCTGAGTTTAAGCACATCCGCTGGCCACTAAATCCCCAGACATAGACATTATTGAGGATATCGGAGATACCTTGTGACGTGCTGTTCAGAAGAGATCTCCACCACCTCGTATCTTACAGATTTCTGGACGGTCATGCAGGATTCATTGTTTCAATCCCTCCGGCATTACTTGAGACATTAGTCGAGTCGTAGCCACGTGGTGTTGTGGCACTTGGGCATGGTCGCGGAACCCTACACGATATTATGCAGATGTACCAATTTCTTTGGGTCTTCAGTGTATAACAGAAGTTGGATGCAAATGTGGAAACACCGAGAGCAGTGCATGCGTGAACATAAATGAAGACGCTAATCAAGCCTGCAGTCTGCACCTTTGCAACTGGCCACTATGGCACTTGGACCATGTTCTTAATATGTTGCAAATATCAGTAGCGATTATAACAGTGTTCTGCGTAGTTGTGAGTGTATTTTGTCTGAGCTAAGTGAATTCGAACGTGGGAATATAGTTGGTCCTCTTGTGTTGAGTGCTTCCATAACCAAGGCACCTGAAGTAAGTCATGTTTCAAGAGACAGCGTGTCCAAGATTTATATCGCAAATACGATAAGTGGGAAAAGGTGAACTGCTAAGTCACAAAGCTGACGAAAGTCTGTGTTAAGTGATAGTGATATATGGTTATTGAAGATGATCGTGCCGAAAAATAAGAGGGCGGCATCTTAAAAAGTCACTGTAGTACTGATTATCGCACTCGCCAACACTGGCAGCACCAAAGCAATGCCTAAGTGTCACCATACGCAGGAAATTGCAGGACAAGCTGCAGTTTTTATACCAGTCATCAGTGATGCAAATGCCATTAACATAAACGTAGATGCTGAGGCCATCAAACCTGTACGATAGAGCAATGGAAGAAAGACATTTGGTTTGATGAGTCTTGTTGCAAGCTGTTTCCAACTCCTGGCCAAGATAACGGCCCAAAAATGAAACTTGGCGTGAGTTCGACGGTGATTTGGACAGCCATGTGGTGGTATTCCATGGGCCCCACTGTTACTTTGCAGCATCAAATTACTATGGAAAGCTATGTGGCCATCATGGGTGATCATGTCCATCCCAGTGTAGTTAATAGACTAAATGGAGACAACTTGTTCTTAATGAACGACTCGAAACAAAACACAGTCATATTATAACTACAGATTTGTGTAATCAATCATGTATTTTTGACTATTTACATGACTATTAGATCTCTAACACTAAATGCCGCAATTTTTTAGAAACTGGTTAGAGAAATCGTGTTTCATAGTTGTAGAATGTTGTTACTCCATTCTACAGCTCTTTAGTAAAGATTTGTGATGTAGTTGTTCCCATATATTTCTGTGCAATAGCGTCAAATATGTGCTGTTAAATAGTTACATGTTACACAAAATCCTGCTCTCAGAATTGTTGTGGATTTGCAAGAGAGCCAACCCGGTTTTGAGAGGAAGCCGAAAGGCACGCGTTTAAGCTCACTCAGTCTGGCGTGAGGTCTGGAACAGGACAAGGAAATTAGACTAGTATAAAAAGGACGTAGCTGCGGAATACTTATCTTTAATCCATAAATGGTGAACATCGCTCTTGACGGTACATGTTTTACAGCATCAATAGTAACTGGTAATGGCGCCTTGCTAGGTCGTAGCAAATGACGTAGCTGAAGGCTATGCTAACTATCGTCTTGGCAAATGAGAGCGTATTTTGTCAGTGATCCATCGCTAGCAAAGTCGGCTGTACAACTGTGGCGAGTGCTAGGAAGTGTCTCTAGACCTGCCGAGTGGCGGCGCTCGGTCTACAAACACTGATAGTGGCGACACACATGTCCGACGTATACTAACGGACCGCGACCGATTTAAAGGCTACCACCTAGCAAGTGTGGTGTCTGGCGGTGACACCACATTCCTCCCCCGCAAATCGGCGCACGGTTGTGGCACAAGGCCTCCGCCCGCCGTGGGGAGGACCCCATGTTGACGTATGCGACGAGGTGGGGAGCCTAACAACAGGCGAGGCTGTGCCACCCACACCCTGCCATTCGGACCGCGGGGAGCTAGAAAACGCCTGAAAACCTGCTCCAGGGTGCACGCCAACATGCGGTGTATGCTTGGTATCTGGCGGTGACACCACAAGAATCACGTTGCTAAAATATCATAAGCTGTATGAAAACAGTTAACACCGCAACCAGATTGTTTACAGAACTGATCTTGTAAGTCTAAAACAGCTCTAGTCGTATGATTGCTTTACAAATGAATTAGTGCGTTAAAGATATGTCAATAAGCGTGTAAAGCTTTTATGGTTGATGATGCAAAATGCTAATTATGATGGTGTTATTGTTTTTGGTTTATTAACCCATAGACATATGATGAAGTCAAAATGAAAACTGTTGGCCCGTCATTGCTTTGTCGGGCTGGAAGCTCGAGAAAGATTAGAAAATTATGTATAAAGTTGATTGGAAGAGGCTAATAGCTCTCTCCGTCAAATATTGGGCAATTTACACATCTCAGCGCTTATGTCGCCGTGTATCACATACCATGAACCATAGAATGATACAATTTCGTATGTACGTTCAGTGGTAGATGCGAACAGAACTAGTAATGTAGACGTAATATATTCAGCTTGATGCTGAAGGTCTAGTGAATGAGGAGCGAAAATGTAGTAAACGATAAACTAAGCTTCCCCCTTTCAATAATTAGTGGGGGGTGTCAGCAAGAAAAAGTTTTTAAAAGATTTTAAATTATATAAAGTTTTTGGGTGGTGCTAAGTGTAGTCTGATTCATAAATGCTGGGTAATATAATGTGGGTAATAAGCGCGCCATGACTTAAACTGCCTCAGATATGTACACACTTTCTAACTTAAATTCCTGATTGACTGTGTTAAAAGTTTTAACAATCGGTTGTTCCTCATAAGGAATAGATTAAGAAAGCCTTTTAAATCGTTCATTTCGGACAACAGTGATCCGAAGTATTGAAAATAAAGTTTTTGTAGCCCCTGGAAGCCATTAAATAGGCGACCTCTAAATACAATATACACCTCATCGATGGACATTATACTATACTTTGTAAGTAGGCTGTTTAGGTTTTCTTATTGGTAATGCCACGTAGTGCTCTGTATAAAAATCACTGGCTGTGCTGTGTGCAGTCTGTGGCTAGTTTGCATTGTTGTCTGCCATTGTAGTTTTGGGCAGCTAGATGTTAACAGCGCGTAGCGTTGCGCAGTTGGAGGTGAGCCGCCAGCAGTGGTGGATGTGGGGAAAGAGATGGCGGAGTTTTGAAATTTGTATATGTAAGTAGGCTGTTTAGGTTCTCTTATTTTTGCTCTTCAAATTGTGCTTCTCTGTGTTTTCGTGTGAAATGTTGTGACAAAAATGGCGTATGAAAAACGTAATGCTAGGCTCCAAAGTAAACTGAGAAATGACAGTGAAGACGAAAGCAGTGTGTTAGCGCCACCGTGTAATGAATTAACTAATTTTCAAACTAGTAATTTGGTAATTGTGCATAGGGAAATGGAGCAGGCTGCCAATAATGGTGTAGGCAGTGAAACAATTAGTGAATAGGGAAGCATTATCGATCGATCGGTCGGCAATAGCTCGCCTCAGGAATCCGAAATGACAGGACACAATCTCGCAAATACTGTAGATTCAGGTTTTGGGTCCTCACCGTTTCCACAAATAAGTCAAGACACATTTACTGCTTGTCAAAATGTGAATGTTGCCGGTGCAAATTCACTGCCGAAAAGCACTGAGGAACATGTTTCAGACAACAGTGCATTGTTATTACAATTAATACAACAAACGGGACAAACACAGCAAAAGCTTCAAAAGTTAGACACAATGGAACAAAATCTTCAAAAGTTAGACACAGTGGAACAACACCAGAGACAAACACAGCAACAGTTAGACACAATGGAACAAATTCTTCAAAAGTTAGACAACAATGCAAACTAGCCACAGACTGCACACAGCACAGCCAGTGATTTTCAAACAGAGCACCACGTGGCAATACCAATAAGAAAACCTAAACAGCCTACTTACAACTTCATCACTCATACAGCCTTGCTGGACCCTGTTATTAAAAGCTACAAAAGCACCTGGCAGTTATGGTTATTATAATACAAGTCATAGTTATGGTTCCTTCAGCTGAACGGTTTGTTCCAAGTACTTACTAGAATGATAGGCGTATATATATAAAGGGTGCTCCATTGATCGTCACCAGGCAAAATATGTCACTAAATAAGCGTCAAACAAAAAAAAACTAAGAAGAACGAATCTTGTGTAGCTTGATGGCGCTATAGTTGGCCCACTATATGGCGCTGCCCTAGGTCAAACGAATATCAACTAGGTTTTTTTAAATAGAAACACCCAATCTTTATTACATATTCGTGTAGTACATAAAGAAATATGAATGATTTATTTCGATCACATTTTTCGCTTTATTGTAGATGGAGCTGTAATATTCACAAACATATGGCTCACAATTTTAGACGAACAGTTGGTGACACGTAGGTTTTTTAAATTGAAATACAGAACGTAGGTACGTTTCAACATTTTATTTCGGTTGTGTCAATGTGATACATCTACCTTTGTGAACTTATCATTTCTGAGAACGCATGCTGTTACAGCGTGAGTACCTGTAAATACCACATTAATGCAAATTATGCTCAAAATGATGTTTGTCAACCTCAATGCATTTGGCAATTTATGTAACGACATTCCTCTCAACAGTGAGTAGTTCGCCTTCCGTAATGTTCGAACATACATTGACAATGCCCTAACGCGTGTCGTCAGGCGTTGTCGGTGGATCACGATAGCAAATATCCTTCAACTCTCCCCACAGAAAGATATCCGGGGACGTGAGATCCGGTGAACGGGCCGGCCATGGTATTGTGCTTCGACGACCAATCCACCTGTCAAGAAATATGCTATTCGATACCACTTCAACCGCATGCGAGCTATGTGCCGGACATCCATCATATTTGAAGTACATCGTCATTCTGTCATGCAGTGAAACATGTTGTAGCAACATCGATAGAACATTAAGTAGGAATTCAGCATACACTGCACCATTTAAATTGCCATCGATAAAATGGGGGCAAATTATCCTTCCTGTCATAGTGCCGCACCATACATTAACCCGCCAAAGTCGCTAATGTTCCACCTGTCGCAGGCATCGTGGATTTTCCGTTGCCCAGTAGTGCATATTATGCCGGTTTCGTTACCGCTGTTAATGAATGATGCTTCGACGCTAAATACACTACTGGTCTTCAAAATTGCTACAGCAAAAAGAAATTCAGATGATAAACGGGTATTCACTGCACAAATATGTTATACTAGAACTGGCATGTGATTACAATTTCACGCATTTTTGGTGCATAGGTCCTGACAGATTAGTATCCACAAGAACCACCAGTGGTCTCCATAACGGCCTTGATACGCCAGGGCATTGAGTCAAACAGAGCTTGGATGGCGTGTACCGCACAGCTGCACAAGCAGCTTCAACACGATAACACATTTCATCGAGAGTAGTGATTGGCGTATTGTGACGTGCCAGTTGCTCGGCCACCATTGACCAGACGTTTTCAATTGGTGAGAGATCTGGAGAATGTGCTGGCCAATGCAGCAGTCGAACATTTTCTGTACCCAGAAAGGCCCGTACTGGACCTGCAACAAGCGATTGTGCATTATCCTGCTGGAATGTAGGGTTTCACAGGGATCGAATGAAGGGTAGAGCCACGAGTCGTAACACATCTAAAATGTAACGTCCGCTGTTCAAAGTGCCGTCAGTGCCAACAAGAGGTGACCGAGACGTGTAACAATGGCAACCCATACAATCACGCCAGGTGATACGCCAGTATGACGATGACGAATACTCGATGTGCGTTCACCGCGATGTCGCCAAACAATGATGCGACCATCATGAGGCTGTACACAGAACCTGGATTCATATGAAAAAAATGACGTTTTGCCATTCGTGCACTCAGGTTCGTCGTTGGGTACACCATCGAAAAAAATGGTTCGAATGGCTCTGAGCACTATGGGACTCAACATCTTAGGTCATTAGTCCCCTATAACTTAGAACTACTTAAACCTAACTAACCTAAGGACATCACACACAGCCATGCCCGAGGCAGGATTCGAACCTGTGACCGTAGCAGTCCCGCGGTTCCGGACTGCAGCGCCAGAACCGCTAGACCACCGCGGCCGGCAGTACACCATCGCAGGCGCTCCTGTCTGTGATGCAGCGTCAAGGGTAACCGCAGCCATGGTCTCCGAGCTTGTACTCCATGCTGCTGCAAACGTCGTTGAACTGTTTATCCTGATGGTTGTTGTATTGCAAACGTCCCCATCGGTTGACTCAGGGATCGAGACGTGGCTGCACGATCCGTTACAGCAATGCGAATAAGACGCGTGTCATCTCGACTGCTAGTGATACGAGGCAGTTGGGATCCTGGACGGCGTTCTAGAACCCACCGTTTCCATATTTTGCTAACAGTCATTGGATCTCGACGAACGCGAGCAGCAATTTCGCGTTACGATAGCCCGCATTCGCGATAGGCTACAATCCGACCTTTATCAAAGTCGGAAACGTGATGGTACGCATTTCTCATCCTTACACGAGGCATCACAACAACGTCTCACCAGGCAACGCCGGTTAACTGCTGTTTGTGTATGTCAAATCGGTTGGAAACTTTCCTCATGTCAGCACGTTGTAGGTGTCGGCACCGGCGCCAACCTTGTGTGAATGCTCTGAAAAGCTAATCGTTTGCAAATCACAGCTTCTTCATCCTGTGGGTTAAATTTCGCGTCAGTAGCACGTCATTTTCGTGGTGTAGCAATTTTTTTGGCCAGTAAAGTAGAAAGCGTGCAAATAATCTGATACCGTCCCGTAATTTCTCGTGTCCAGTGGCAGAACTTTACACGACGTTCAAAGTTGTCGCCATGTAATTCCTGGTACATATAAATATGGTACAGGTGCAATCGATGTTGATGTAGCATTCTGAACAACAAGGTTTTTGAGATTCTCGATTCTCACGCAATTTGTCTGCTACTGATGTGCGGATTAGCCGCGACAGCAGGTAAAACACCTACTTTGGCATCATCATTTATTGCAGGTCGTGGTTGACGTTGCACATGCGGCTGAACACTTCCTGCTTTCTTAAATAACGTAAATATCCGGCGAATGGTCCGGTCACTTGGAAGATGTGGTCCAGGATACCGATCAGCATACGTAGCACACGCCCGTTGGGCATTTTGATCACAATAGCCACACAACAATACGATATCAACCTTTTCCGCAATTGGTAAACGGCCCATGTTTCATGGCTAATATACCACGAAACAAATACCGTCGGCACTAGCGGAATGTTAGGTGATACCACGTACTTATACGTTTGTGACTATTACAGCGCCATCTATCACAAAGCAAAAAAAGTTGTCCAACGAATATATTCACATTTCTTTACGTATTACATGAATATGTAGTAAAATATGTGGCTTCCGATTTAAAAAAAAAGGCAGTTGATATCCGTTTGACCTATGGCAGTGACATCTAGCAGGCTAACCATAGCGCCATCTGGTTTCCCCCTTCAAGCTAGACGAGTTTCGTTCTTTGTAGATTTTTCGTTTGATGCTTACTTCGTGAGATATTTGGCCCGTTCATTATCAATGGACCACCTTGTATAGCGCAGAGTCGTTGTCTCCGCCTCACCTTGATGTTTAGTTGGGTGACCCAATTATATACAGGGTGGTCCATTGATAGATTGTGTGTGTGCGTGTGTGTGTGTGGAAAATAATGTAGTGACACATGATATAAACATCGCATTTTTGTACTGCTCACTTTTTTTTGCAGACACTTTAGATGATAAAGTAATGCTGCTTCACGTGACAAGCATTCCAGAACAATTTATATGTGGAATTATGTAATCTGAGTACTCTCTCTACTTTGGACAATTTATGGTAGAGTGATCGATCGTTTTAATTCCACAAATGGTGCATAAGCTGTAAGTTCATGCCATAATCATTGTGTGTTTGTGTGTGTGTGTGTATGTGTGTGTGTGTGTGTGTGTATGTGCATGAGCTGTTATACAGGGTGAGTCAGGAGGAAGACACATGCTTTGAAGGTTGATATTTGTGGTGATTGTGGACAAAAGTCTCGTAATAAACATATGCCTTTCTCTTAACCGTTCCCAAATAAACCAAAGAAAACTACTAGCAACGGGAAACGTGTAGCGTCGTCCTTACTAACCGTTTCAGTACGCAGTTCACTTGCTCATGGTGCAGTTGCTTACCTCAAGTCTCAGTCACGGTACTACTGTGTTGTTACATGAACAACGAATACTGTTTTGTGTACTGAAAATGCCTGGGATATTCACACATGCAGAGTATGCTGACATGGTGTTTATCTATGGTTTGTCCAGTGGCAATTCCAGAGCTGCTGCGCGACAATACCGATTTTCGAATCGCAGTGTTTATCAGGGTGTCTCACGGATTGCGTGAGCGTGGTACGCTTCCCAGAGTAAATACTGTCTCTCAACGTCCCGTACAAAACACTCTTAACGAAACGGAGAACATTCTCTAAGTAGTGGAACGCCACCCCACTACAAACTGTAGAAGAATTGCTGTCCAACTTGATATTCCACAAACACGAGTGATACGCACAGCACATGAGCATGGTCTGTATCCCTTTCATCGGCAGAGTATATCCACAACGTTGATAATGTTTACATGCAACATGAAACATAACCAAAGTCAGTGACGCAAAAAGCCGTGAGGATATGTCAGTATATCGAAAATATAAACTTGGAAAAAGAAATAAAATTAATTCGGAAAATACTTGATAGTTTCGAGTACACACACACATTGACAGGTTGATTATTGTCATCTACAACTGCAGTTACAAAGGAAATATTTCAACATTGCACCAAAATAAAATATTATTATTTTTCAAAATAGGTAAGATGTCGAGTGCAATACATGTGCAGCATTACCACCACAATATAAAGTTCCAGTACCATTTGAATAAATACACATAGCTTGTATATTGGCAGCACTGATTTAATTTGTAGCTTAGGCAGCATTTGTGAACCCTCATTTCTGCATCTCAGTTGTCTGTATTCCTTATCAAAATACACGCATCTTGATTAGTGGCACTACTGTAACAATTTATAGTTTAGTCAACGAGCATAGTTCGATATTTGTCCCATGCTTTCAAATCAACAAAATACATATTACAGGTTCTATGGCATTACAAAACAACACATCATCATCAATGCTGACATTTTGAACAGTTTAAAGTGCACTTCTCGATCACAATTATTCAGGTAAACTGTGTCAACCACATGACACTGGTACCGACAACATCTTATGCTAACAAAAAACAATTTAAGCTAGTCCACTATCAATTAGCACGTGTTCAGATGCTTAGAATTATTTAGCACAGCTATATGATCAGAATGTCTAACACAAGCAAATTACTATGTTGTCACATCATGCCAGTAACATAGCCATTTGTGAAGATGGAGATGTGAAAACATTTTTCAAAATATCATCATCTTAAGAAGTTTTGATTGAAGTGCTGGCTCAGTGCAGTAATTCCATTATTATTTATATAAACACTTCATGTCGCCTAGTAGTATTATCAGTTAAATAGGAAACTCGACACTAATAATACAGATTTGTGAATATAAGAAATGCGGGTTGCTATGCTTTCAGCTGCCCTCTTCCAAAGTGAATCTAATATAATAGCTACTCGCTACTAGCACATCAACTTTACCTTGCAGGACAATGAGTTTGTCATCAAGAGTGATAAATGCTAACTTATACAACCGAAATAATATTCGGAAGCCAGAAGCTAACAGCACATGTGCCCTAATTTTACAACAGGGGGTCAGCTCTTAGACCTTAAATTTGTATTATAATTCCATCAGTCGATGGTATGAGGATGCAGTGGGTATCAGCTAGTGAGGGATTGAAGTTTCAGCTGCTCGAGTAGTCAGCTAACCGGGCCATCACATACTGAGGAGGAGGGGTGTCAGCTGCTGGTCTTACAGTGAAACTGATACAAGTTAGCCTCCATACTACAGCGCAACTGTGATAGGTTGTCCGTGATACAGTGAAACTTTTAACAAGTTACCTACCACGTTACTGTGAATCTGAAAGTAGCTGTTTCCAGGATACACGCGGGAAGAACGTAGCGTAGGAAGAATAAAGGACGTAGCAAAATACTGTTCCTGTGTGAGGCACCAACTTAGCGGACGCCTCTCTGTCATTGAGCCTCGATTCTAAGAATGCTACAATACAAAACTCGACGGCCCTGGTCCAAGCGCCATGGCACTGAGTTGATGCATCCCATGCAATCTTCTTTGCCGCCGCTCCAGCTGAGAGAAAGCTGAGGGCACCTTTGAAAGAGAGCTTCAGCGACCACCGGTATTGTTACCTGGGCCCTTCCTTCCTAGAACCTGACGGTCACAGCCACACACAAACCGGCTGTCCAGCGTGCCTCTCGCACACAGAACGTCCGTTAACAGGTCTTAGTAAATATAGCAAATGGAGAAAGACCTATCACCTGATATAATTCGACCAAAGAGTAATTAAAGCTCTTGATACCTGATCACCCTTCTATCATCATTCCCCGAGATGGTTATTAAAGAAAATAAATAAGAGTTGACAAGCCAAAAGCGTTTGGTGTCTCTCATAAGCACCTACTTACTTTAGGCTTCTCCTCTCAGTGAATGACTCACTTAGCGTTCGGTTAGTGTGTCGTAAACACGGAGAAAACTCTGATTGCGACATCAAACACTAAAGTAAAGCATATGAAAAGGTGGGCTGCTTTCAACCATGCCGACTTCTTATGTTCACTAAAACTGATAGATCTTGTCAAGCACGGAATCAAACTCAGCTACAACCACAGTCGTCCATGCAGTTCCTACTCATTCAATGGAAATGTAGGCACACGTGTGGTGGCTGTACTGGAAGTTACTTTTAATGTGACCTATTGGTCTCTCCAAACTCTGTTACCACCTAAAACAATCAAAAATTTACTAACAGTTGCCCACACAGCCACATTTTCACTTGTCTATAAAATAAGGAATCCTAATACAATGGTTTACGCAAAAAGTAATTAGTGGCTCTCACGTATATTGTAGCCTTGGTCTAAACAAAGCTCATACATAATGAGAAAAATAATAGATAGTCCACTCAACTGACATTTGTCCTTTGACACTTGGTAAATGCGACATTCTCACTGCACTCTTATACAAATGGGCTGTGAAAAGATATTGTGCATCTGAATTACACAGTCATATTGTTGAAATTGCCGTGTAAAAGCAAAAAACTGTGTAACACTTTACAAACAGGAACATATGTATAAATACAGAGTAGGAAACATGAAACTGTGGATGTTGAATTAAACTCTGATTACTGTAGCCACTAGGAGGCGGCACACCACTCGCTCAGTTCAAGAACACTGTCAGTCAGTCAGATTTTAGGTCATGACCTCAGTGTTCCCCAGTACCACATTTGGTATGTGTTGATTATGACTTTTTTACGTGATGAAGTTGTGGGCAGAATCCTCCTGTAACAGCAAGTGACGGCTTGAACCATGTGTCACTGAGTACCTGAAAATTTCAACAGTGCAGGAAATACAAACAATAATTTTCGTATACATTGTGACAGTCGCAAGAGAAATGTCGATCCTGAGTTGTGTATCTTACCAGAATGGTGACATTAAAAAGAAATGATAATATTTTGAATAGTGTACTACCATCAAGACTGAGTGTTACAAGAACAATACAGATAAAATTCACGTCACATTGCCGGCCGAAGTGGTCGTGCGGTTAAAGGCGCTGCAGCCTGGAACCGCAGGACCGCGACGGTCGCAGGTTCGAATCCTGCCTCGGGCATGGATGTTTGTGTTGTCCTTAGGTTAGTTAGGTTAACCTAGTTCTAAGTTCTAGGGGACTAATGACCTCAGCAGTTGAGTCCCATAGTGCTCAGAGCCATTTGAACCATTTTCATGTCACATTGACAACTTACACTCCTGGAAATGGAAAAAAGAACACATTGACACCGGTGTATCAGACCCACCATACTTGCTCCGGACACTGCGAGAGGGCTGTACAAGCAATGATCACACGCACGGCACAGCGGACACACCAGGAACCGCGGTGTTGGCCGTCGAATGGCGCTAGCTGCGCAGCATTTGTGCACCGCCGCCGTCAGTGTCAGCCAGTTTGCCGTGGCATACGGAGCTCCATCGCAGTCTTTAACACTGGTAGCATGCCGCGACAGCGTGGACGTGAACCGTATGTGCAGTTGACGGACTTTGAGCGAGGGCGTATAGTGGGCATGCGGGAGGCCGGGTGGACGTACCGCCGAATTGCTCAACACGTGGGGCGTGAGGTCTCCACAGTACATCGATGTTGTCGCCAGTGGTCGGCGGAAGGTGCACGTGCCCGTCGACCTGGGACCGGAGCGCAGCGACGCACGGATGCACGCCAAGACCGTAGGATCCTACGCAGTGCCGTACGAGACCGCACCGCCACTTCCCAGCAAATTAGGGACACTGTTGCTCCTGGGGTATCGGCGAGGACCATTCGCAACCGTCTCCATGAAGCTGGGCTACGGTCCCGCACACCGTTAGGCCGTCTTCCGCTCACGCCCCAACATCGTGCAGCCCGCCTCCAGTGGTGTCGCGACAGGCGTGAATGGAGGGACGAATGGAGACGTGTCGTCTTCAGCGATGAGAGTCGCTTCTGCCTTGGTGCCAATGATGGTCGTATGCGTGTTTGGCGCCGTGCAGGTGAGCGCCACAATCAGGACTGCATACGACCGAGGCACACAGGGCCAACACCCGGCATCATGGTGTGGGGAGCGATCTCTTACACTGGCCGTACACCACTGGTGATCGTCGAGGGGACACTGAATAGTGCACGGTACATCCAAACCGTCATCGAACCCATCGTTCTACCATTCCTAGACCGGCAAGGGAACTTGCTGTTCCAACAGGACAATGCGCGTCCGCATGTATCCCGTGCCACCCAACGTGCTCTAGAAGGTGTAAGTCAACTACCCTGGCCAGCAAGATCTCCGGATCTGTCCCCCATTGAGCATGTTTGGGACTGGATGAAGCGTCGTCTCACGCGGTCTGCACGTCCAGCACGAACGCTGGTCCAACTGAGGCGCCAGGTGGAAATGGCATGGCAAGCCGTTCCACAGGACTACATCCAGCATCTCTACGATCGTCTCCATGGGAGAATAGCAGCCTGCATTGCTGCGAAAGGTGGACTAGTGCCGACATTGTGCATGCTCTGTTGCCTGTGTCTATGTGCCTGTGGTTCTGTCAGTGTGATCATGTGATGTATCTGACCCCAGGAATGTGTCAATAAAGTTTCCCCTTCCTGGGACAATGAATTCACGGTGTTCTTATTTCAATTTCCAGGAGTGTAGATAGGGGACAGTTAGGAACTGCAATAATTGTGACAGAATTGTGGTGTTTTGACTGAAACAAATTATGATCAGTGCAAAGACTTCAAAAGTATGTCGTGTAGGCACAGGTGTGGCAAATACACACACACACACACACACACACACACACACACACACACACACACACACAAGGCAATGATAACGGTAGTCTTCAACCAGGAACATGGTTCTTTGTGGCGCTGCCCCAAGAGTTAATATTTTGGTAGGAACTGATTGTGTTGTCCCAGAAGGTAGTAAGTGGACACAAACGTAGTCTAACATGGAAGGCGTTGAATCAGTAGAGAGTCATATTCAAGCATGGAGTATCTCGCTAACACTTATCTAACGCAGGATTTCTGTGTTAGACTGCACTGACACGGAAGCGTATTGGAGTCACTGTGTTTGTTGAGTGCTGAAATGGGCAGGGGCATGACAGTCCCCAACAGGTGTATCACAGGACACGACTTGAGCAGCTATCTGCAGTGGGTATCACCCGACATCCCTCCATCATGGCCATTTAGTGGAGAACAGGTGGCTCTCACAGTAGGTATTTGCAGGTGGCTGCACGTCGGCTCGACGTGGACACATCGACCACCAGCGATAGAAGCATACAGGGGTGACTCTTTCTGGTAGTTGGGTCGGTGCGTGTGCCCCTCCTACAGTGGACCACATCGTTTTAGCCACTCCCTTAGTACCCTTAGTCAGCTGTCATAATGCTGTGAGACTGGACTCAGCCACGGACAAGCAAAGAAATGCGTAGTTATAAATGAAGTGGTACAATTGTCCTGTCGCTGTCGTTCAGAACCCACAGAAGCAGACCAGCAGATTGCCTCATGTTCTTAGCGGATAGGACATGGGTGCTCTCTCTCTAGGAGAGGAAAAAAACAATTAAACATGGCGCCCATAACTGCTCGGCATTGGGCCGCTTTCCTGAATTCGTTGACATGAAAAGATAATGTTTGATGCATTCGTCTTTGCGTGACACGACTCATGGAGTCATCGCAGGTGACGCATGTGAGATTACCATAAAAGAGCCTCTTGTGTCCATCCTTTTCCGTCACAGTGACGGGTGTCTCTGGATTGAGCGCATAAACAGGCGCCAGGTAGTCTGTACCTCGAGTGCTTGTACTCTAGCCGTCTGCCGCAGTGGCAAGTCCTTACCCTGTAGACTGCCTCGGTCCCACAAACAGGTAGGCAGAGGTGGCTGCCCCGCTTACGAAACGCTGTAGAGCCACACCCAAGTGAGATTCGCGAGAATATGGGGTGCTCCACCACCCGTGTACCAGCGTCATCTGGATCTGCATCTGCGTCGAACTGCTGCAGGCGAGTGCCGAAAACGGTTCCCTCACGTTTGTCTGGGAGCCTCATTTCACCATCTGTACGTTACCATTGGCAGCCTTTCCGGTTGTCGTTCACAAAGCGTTGCTCAACTACTGTTGAACAGTATTGCTAAAAAATTGTTGTTACAAAGACATATATGAGTTTTCTATAACTTTATAATACCTTCCACTAGTTTACACAAAAAAACTACGGAATTACACATTCTGAAAGGTATGCTACACCTAAAACTCTTACAGTATGACACACAGGATAGATATCTATTTATAAACTATGAATAGTCTTACAATCTACCTATTGTATCGAGAAATGTTTGTGATAACACATACCATGTAAATTACCAATCAGATGGCCCTACGTTGAGAGCCAAATTGGGAAGTCTTCTCTGTTCCTTGACATGAAAGGAATTGCAAATGACTCCCACATTTGGATTCAATAACAGATATCAGTAATAAAATGAAATCAAGCACAAAAGACTGTATGATTAGAGGATTGATAATCCAATGGAACAGACAACTTAGATGAATAAAATATGAAATTTATATATTTTAGTAACTTTTGAACACAAACCGAAACAAACATTACTTTTCTCAGGGTCGATTTGAGCCGGCTTGGACACGACTCTGGTACTAAGTGGAAGGAGGCGAGCCGGGGGGGGGGGGGAAATCAATCATCTGACCATTCTCCGTGGATGCTGGCTCGGGACGGCACTGTGCGGTGCTGTGCGGCGCGAGTAGGCCGTCCTGGTCAGTGGTTTGCATCTGTGCGGCGTGGTCGCAGAACGATGTCTGCGTCGACAGGTCGCCGTGTCTTTCCGCAGTAGAAGCAGCGTTGTCACGGTGTCGGAAGGCAGATGGAAGAGACTCCATGTCCTCTTCTTTCCTCAATTGATATCCAGCACAATTCTCACATAGAACCTTTCCTAAAACAAGATTTATTTCCTTTCTGTTTTCAAGCTTAATTCTGTTAGGGTTTAGGTTGGCAAGGTTCCTAGTAGATGAATATAATATTGAAGTATAGGAAGTACTGCTTTCCGTTTTTTGGTCTTTTTGTCAGGTAAGTACTTTGACAATGTTGTTGTATGGATGACTGACAGTAATGATCGTCCTCAGTATATTGCTATTCACGACTTCCATGAGTGAGCGTGGATGCGTATAGGCATCTATGGTATGCTTACAGCTCACAACAGACGCTTGCTGTTATGCAGGAGCGTGGCCATGTTATCCGAGTGCTGAGGTTTCAGATTTGTAATGTGTGTCGAATCCTAGCTGACTTTGTGATATTGATGACGTCCGTGCAGCTTGCTCTTTCGAGTGAGGTTGAGCACACATCACTTGCATTGCGCCAGTTTTCGAGAGATTTTCGTGGGAGTCTGGTTAAGCCTTAGTTGTCTTCCCCCCAATTTTCGTGTTAGTTTCGGTTGAGTATGACTACGCCTGAGTATCGTTCGGCTCCTATTTCGTGGTGCCAATGTGATGCTAACATGGTTTCTGAGCCCGCCCAGGCGACTGTAGCGTTAGTTCCATCCTCGTTCGAGTCAGGAATTTTTAGTAAAAGTGCCATGTCTGCAGACGTGTCCATTTGATCGAGTGTCATTGGAAACACAGCGCGTGGGTGTATGAGCTGTGTGGGTGTATGAGATGCAACTCCTCAACAGCGTCGTGACTAAGGGTCGAGTAAATAAAAGGTACAAGATAAAACATTACCTCGATGTAAATTCGCCCGAAGGCAGTTACGTTAATAAGGAGAGCATGCGATACTTTATAAAAGCCTGGCGATCAGCACACTTCGCCTGACACATGTCCGAAACTTTCAGTAATTGTCGTTTAGATGTAAGAGGGTGATCCAAACCCAACTTCCCCACTGACTGCTGCCGCAAGTCCTGTGATGCAACACACGGCCAGCCACTGAAAAGAGGAAAATCTATAGTAAATAACGTCTGTCTTCCAAGAATCCACATTTATAATCCTGTCACATTACTTTTAGTGTTTTTGTGTTTGGTTTCATAGTGTTCACAGGCTGACATGCAGGAAATTCTCAAGGACGTTCGTCGCCATGAAGGACAGACATAGCACAGTAGTTAATCAGATTTAATTTTAGTAGTTAGACATAAGTTTTGGTGACGCACAGAGTTACCTATCATTTTCAGTAATTGACCCGTATGCAGTTATATGTACTTGTTGACACTATAATCAACTTTCATTTTAGAATATGCGATCACATCACTTTAGTTCATTTTCCTCTTTCGTTTGGCGGTAATGATTGTAAAAGTGTAACTTTCATAAGTCTGTGTACACATTAGTATTAGTCTATAAGGACCCTGAAGCAGTCGTACAACACAGTGTGATACTTCCACTCGGGCCCACTTCCACCATCTCAAAGCGCCAGACGCCTGGGACGAGGGAACATGCGGTCCCCATGCGGCGAGCGCCTGAAACGTGGACACTGGCAAACGCAATTGTGTGTAGGCGGGCAGACGCCCTCACCTCACCTAACAATGGACAGCTTGCGAAGAGGCTGTCTCGAGGACAACTGAAAGTGTGCCGAAAACTAATCTACTCGTGTATCCATAGGGGCAGAACGTCAAGAATGCGCACATGAAAGCATGGGAATTTTTCTGGCCTGTCAGCAGGCGTTTTACCTACATTAGAAACCATGAACGTATCCACAATTCCAGCACCCCAGCAGACACAATAGCGCCAATAATTTGCACGCGTAGGCATGTAACACTAAAGAACTGCGATAGAAGTAAGTCTGTATTAAGAACGCTCCCTGTAAATCATGAAAGCAGCAGGTTTTAGACGAATCCCAAACAAGAGACTGTGCAAGCATAGTGCAGAGAAATCCGTTACAAAGAAATGTTGTGTGACTGCTTATACAGCAACTTAGGAATACAGGTAAACAGCGAAATAATGTATGACCAGCGCTGGGAGCAGCCTTGACAGTGATATCACGAGGTCGATGGCAATTCTCGAGTAGCACAACAGCCCACATAAACGAGAAAATTTGCACTCTCCACTTGGTGGCGTCGTCATGAAACGGTGATCAGTCATTGTCCGGCACTGAAAAATTAGTCCGCAATGACAACGTCGAGAGCAGGAAAATTTCGAGGAGTCGTTGAACATAGAGATGGATGATGAGTGAGGAGGAGTCGATGAGCGGACTTCACTGTCTGCAGTTCGAACGCATTCTGGTTCACTACTCCGCACTCGGAATGACCCGTTGTACACTGAAAACAGCATGTGAAACATTTGTGTTTCCTTCTTGAATAACCAAAAGGATTCTGCTAACACCTTTTGACCTACGGAAAACTGTCGCTCACAAGCTTCCATATCACTTTGTTGTTTCCTGTTACAGCATGGTACGTGAATCCTTTGAAGCACAATTTTCCTGTACTGCTCCATGGTCTTCGAAGAAAACTCTATAGTTTACCTATGAGGTCCCGGTTCAAAAATGGTTCAAATGGCTCTGAGCACTGTGGGACTTAACATCTGAGGTCATCAGTCCCCTTGAACTTAGAGCTACTTAAACCTAACTAACCTAAGGACATCACACACATTCATGCCCGAGCAGGATTCCAACCTGCGACCGTAGCTGTCACGCGGTTCCAGAATGAAGAGCCTAGAACCGCTGGGCCACACCGGCCGGTGGAGGTCATGTTGTTATCGATTATGCAGTACTGTAGCAAGTGCAAATTTTGTGTCTAACTGTGGCGCCTAATTCGTGATATCCTGAAACTCTTTTAAGAAAATATGGCACCAAGTATGCTGCCTGCTACAGTAGAGCCTCCAGAGATTTTCTTGTTCTTTCATCACGCATTCAGCCCTGTTCGAACTCAGGTGATGTGATAAAACACTGAGTAGCTCAATGCTATGCTTTCTGAGAGTCACTGTCCTATTCCTTGATGTGAGCAGTGGTCAATTATCAGAAATGATGTTCTCTGCATGTTCCACCTGCAGTAAGAAGTCTTTGCAAAGAGAACGCGACACATTCAGTCTCTTGGCTCTCCTAAGTGGCGTAAGCATGACGAACTTGTGAAGTAGTTCTACAAACAAAATAATATAGATGAATCCTTTCTGTGTCTGGGCCAATGGTCCGAAGAAATTGGTTGCAGGTAAATGTTTTAATTTATTCGGTACTATGGGGAACAATGGTGCCTGCATGTTAACATCAAGTACTTGTTGGCAGTCCTTACATACAGTTAACACTCGCCGAATTCTCACTTTCACGTTCCCGAAGTGACAGCGGGTCCTAAGTTTTAGGCAGCATATCCATGTGTCAAAATGCCCACAGTTCAAAAGAGGATGTCATATAACTTTGTTGATCAGATCCTCAAGAAGACTAAGGCGCCACAGTGTTTCCCACACATTGTTCCTATGGAGCAGGATACGTTTACGGAACAGACAGAACTGACGAATGGTAGCTTGTGTCTGATGTTTTTACTACTCCTTTAATCTTAAGAGCCTTCTTTTCGTATCCGTCATGCTGCAGTATATCTACCTTTCGCAGGCAACCTTCCGCATACAGTAATGTCTAAAGCAGCTTCCCCCAACTTCCACTGGCGAGCGTAGCAAGGCATCTTATAATACAATATTGCTTCCCTCTATGTGCGTGGTAGCGAAATCATTGTGCTGCAGGTAGACTACCCATCTCGCTGGTCTCTTCTGCTACAATTTTGCAGAGAGTAGGAATTCTAGGGCCTTGTGGTGTGTATACATTATAGTCTTTCTTCCATAAAGGAAGAATCTGAAGTTTTCGAACCCGCACTAAACTGACAGTGCTCCAAGTTCCATTAATGAATACATCCTTTAACTTTTCGTAAGTTCCCTGCTCATGAGATCAATAGTTTGTCGCCCTCAGTTTCCATCGTTCACGTAGTTCTGCAATAAGCCATGACGCCTAGACCGGAATATGAACTGTCTGTGACCATGCAAGATCTTCTGCTAAATTGGGATGGGAGAGAATCGACTTTTCAAGTAGTGCCTACTTCAAAGCCTGAATTCGTTTTCCGCATTGTCGTCCCAGAGCCACGCAGTTTCTTTTCCAGTAAGATGTCTGAAACTTGGACTGCTCTGTGTATCTACACGGATAAATCGGTTGTAGAAATTAACGATTCCTAGAAACTCATGTTATCTTCTGCTCGTCGTTCGTTCGAGCATTCCCATGACCTCGATCTCCTAGGGGTTGTGTCTTATACCACCTGTGGTAACGACGTGGACCAGAAATTTCGCATTCGCCGTTCCAAAGCAGTATTTTTCGATATTTGCGATCATGCCGTTCTCGTTAAAAATGAGAAGTAGCTTCCGCAAAACTGCAGTGTTTTCGTGCCACGTCTTTTCTGCTACAACGTATAAGAACCTCGTCCACGCAACAAGTCGCTCACGATTTGAGAGAGTGAGACAGGATACTACGAAGACCCCGCGTAAATTGCGGCAGATGAAATGTTTAGTCCAACCGGCGGTCTTCAGAACTGGTAGTATTTACCAAACACAAACAAGGCCGTGTACTGTATGCAGTTTTTATGGAGCTCAATTTGCCAGACACTGGACTCGTGGTCTACTGATGAGAAAACAGAGACCCGGTGAAAATTCTGCAGAAGTTCCTATAGCTCCTCAGGTCTGTCAGTTTCTAGATCAATTATCGTATTGATCTGATGAGAGTCTAACACTAGCTGGATCAATCCTTCCTTCTTTTCTACTATAAGTCGTTGTTGTACAACGATCTTGCAGGCCCAATTTCACCACCTCCCAGCATCCTCGAGATTTTCATCGCTAGTTTATCCCTGTAGACAAGCGGAATAGCGAAGGGTGCAACAAAGAACTTTTTGCGGTCCTTGGTTTAGGCAGAGAAACTTACTGTTCTGCAGAAACATGTCCCGAAGCTCGTGACTTTCTCCATACTTTGCACCGGGTACTCTCTTCACTTTCTCCTGCGTAATATGAGTGATTTCTCTCAACACTTCTCCCTCCTCTCGTTCGCCCCAGTTGTTGTAGTTGGTACAATGTAGTCTCGAGCAACTGACAGGAAGTTGTGCTTGAAGTGCGTGTTCTTCATCACGGGATTACTCTGAGACCCTTCTGCGTATGCTTGGCGTCAGTTTATCAGTGGGTTTGATCCTGTCGTTCACGGGTAGGATTTGGTCCACAGACCTCCACCCCCTCTCCTCCCTGGTGCTCTATGTTGCTCTCACGCCAGTTGTGATCATATTGTCGCCCGTTATTGCCACCATCGAATTGACTGTCAGAGTACGCTCCTCTGTCCATTTTTGTCTTCGATGCCGTGCTCGCTTATGTTCTCATTTTTTCTGCGCTTATGTTGGAAGTTCTCATTTTTGTTCCGTTTTATTTATCTCGCGTTCTGCTCTTCAAATATCAATTCAAGTTCGCGTAGTAGGCTTTTAGGTATTTCGACGCAGTTTCTGCATCTGCCTGCCAGAGCCCGCTGGTAGTTCGCTCTCATTGAAACGTCCCCTTTGAACAATTTATACACGACTGTGCTTAAACTGACACACAATATCTTTAGCGCAACGCAATCTGACTTTCAAAAATCCCTACAAAAGAATGGCCCTGATTATCATTAACCTAAAAACCTTTCACAAATCACTTACCTCACAAAAATCTTCGTTACTCGAACTACTGCAATACAGCGAGCGCCACTACCTCCAGCTAAATGAAAGATTCAAACTACGGAAGGCACTAACTACTAATAAGCATAGTTAGCAAATGAAAGATTTTAATAGAGAACAAACAATGTATTTACCTTAATAGTGTTGAAAAACCATAATATACATAGCAGTTCATAATATCCAGTATAACAAATTTCAAAACTCCGCCATCTCTCTCCCCACATCCACCACTGCTGGCGGCTCACCTCCAACTGCGCAACGCTACGTGCTGTTCACATCCAGCTGCCGCTGCCCAACGCTACAATGGCAGACAACAATGCAAACTAGCCACAGACTGCACACAGCACAGCCAATGATTTTCATATAGAGCGCTACGTAACGTTGCCAATAAGAAAACATAAGCAGCCTACTTACATAAAGAAAACATAAACAGCCTACTTACATAGCCCCCATGCTCCCCACAAAAAATTTTACAAATATTTTTGGGCAGTGGCCAGTAATGATTTGAAAAAAATTTTCATAATTACAATAACAAAGATACAAAAGCACACACTTATTTATACAATGTTGGTCAAAAGCTAAAATTTTCTCACAGTCCATAAAGACAGTCCTGATCATTCATCATAATAGTAATTACAGTTTTTTTTTCACAAAGTCTCATTAGTAAAAGAAATTGCACACAGAAGTAGTGGATTTCCATGCAGTCTTGAAAAAGTAGTGTTGTCCTTCCAACGGAAAGACAGTTCTGACTCTTGACATGCAGACAGGTAATGGGCCACAACAGAGCAAACCCACAGCAGAGTCATTCGACGTTTTGAAGAAGATTGATAGGTAGGTCATCATAGAGCAGAGCCACTGTAGTCCTGGTAGAGAGTATGGTATTGGTGGGCCACCATAGGTGCAGACTCACTGCAGTATTTGTAGAAATAATGGTACTGGTGAGTCAGCGAAGGTGTAGAGCCACAGTAGTCCTTGTAGAAATAATGGTATTGGTGGGTCATCAAAGATGCAGACCCACTGTAGTCCTTGTAGAAATAATGGTATTGGTGGGTCATCAAAGATGCAGACCCACTGTAGTCCTTGTAGAGATGGCCAGCAGCCATCTGTTGTGACTGTGCAGGTGCACAATCACCACTGAAGAGTCTTGCGGATAATATAGCAAGTCCATAAACCACCACTTGTGCACTTACAAAGTTTTTTGAATTGTCCTTAGAACCAGCAATGCTGTTATCCAGTCCCTTGCTGAATTATTAACACACGTGCAAACACTAACAGTCCCTACTTCTCACATATTGTCCATATACTATGACCAACAGAAAAATGTGCAGTGAAATGTTTCGAAATTCAAGCCCAAAATGATTTCCCCTTTTATCCTTTCTAGCATTTCATCGATTCAACAGATCCCAAGAAAGGTGTCATTAAATTCCATGTACGTACGGCAAGTGACTACTATTCCACACTTTTTCTCTACTGCTGGTCCTACGATATGGCTACAGAGTAATATGATGTAGGAGAGAGGCACTGCACTCCCTAATAAGTATGCAATTCTGCGTATGTTCGCTCTCCGTTCTTTGGCGCGTGGCCTGGGCCCTGCTCCCATGTGGCGACCCCGTGTGCGCCGAGCATACTGCCGGAGACGCGATTCTCTGCGCCTCTTCCATTAAATCAGAACGTGCTGTACCAGTTCGCAGTTACTGTTCGATCTGAGCTAAGCGCTCGTCCACAAGCTAGAACCTTTGTAAGATCCTGGCAGTTACACCGAGACCCTTCGGTTGATGTGATGACCAAGCTACACTATTAGCACTTGCCGCGCGCCTAGCTTGTCTGGCTCTATAATTTCAAACTTTAGCTAATTTCGTAGCGCCTACCGCTTCTATTCTGGCCAAGCCAGCTTCTTTCCTCGGCCTTAATGCATTTTGGTTAGCTTTTATACCAATCTTGCCTCAATGTTCTGCTCTAATTCGTACCCTTCTCGTTCGCACTTGCTTTGCAAGTCCTTGGATTCGGGTTCTCCCTTCTGTTTTGCCTCCTCTAATTCCTTGTGCTCGTGTTGTCTCTTCTCTTTTGTTCCCTTCAGTATCTGAAAGAATAAATTTGGTTCTAACTGGTGCTATGTCGCTCCTACAGGTGACGCAGCACGAGATTCCAGTGCGCTATTGCATTCATGGGAGAAGATAGACTTATTCACGCAATTGGCTGTATCGTTCCGGAAAAGCACAGTAGCATCAATATGTCTATTAACCTCACCCATGTCTTCTTCCTCGTTCAGTTCATTAATTTCCTCCAAAACCTCCAATTTTTCGTAATCTTCGGCTCCCATTCGCACTCACGGCTTTCTGCTCAGTGGGATAGTGTACTGTCTCATCCCCAGATAAATTTTTGTCCCTATCCCGAGCATTCTCCATTGTCTTCTTGCATACTAACCGACTCCCACTTTCCTCTACTCTAGGCTTACTCCTGTTTAACATTACAAACTTTACAGTTTGCGCGTGACGCTATAGAAATGAGCCCAAAAATTACGCTTCACACTTGTAAACTCATTCAAACTAATCAAGAGCGCGGTTATCGACGCCATTTATGAGCCACAAGGTCGGATGTGGTGCAGAAACCACAAAACATAGAGATGTGCAATAAACAAAATAACAAGTAGATAAAAAAAACAGCTAAATCAGAATGATAGAAACACATGAATTAATAAATTAGAAGAAACAAATTACTCTACTGCAGAAATAGGAAAACGGAAAAACATTGTGAAATTTGAATTAATTACTGATTGCCTCTCAGCCTCTTCCTCTTAAAGTTCTTGTCCTGGGAGGGTCGCCACATTTGAACAAATGCCTGGTGGAAAGGTGAAACTAGTCCTTAGATTTGAGTGAAACCTATTCCTCAGTGTTGTGAAGATGCACACTACACCCAATAATTGTCACTCTCCCTCTTCCATGCAAGAATGTCTGTATGCAAAAGACTGACTGGCCCTGTCTTCCTGACAGCTCAAGGGTTGACCGCTTTACATAATTGTAATACATTGAATAAGCACCCCCATAAATGTGATAAAGTGGAGGACAGTCGAATTTGGAGCTCTTTAAATTTTGATAAAACACAGTATATACAGTTCCATACAGTAAATGGCACAACTCCAGTAATAAATATGGACTTTGAACAGAAGTCTGTAGCTGAGGTAGAATTTTCTAAATTTTTAGGTGTGTCCATTGATGAGAGGTTAAACTGGACACAACACATTGATGGTCTGCTGAAACGTCTGAGTTCAGCTACGTATGTTATTAGGGTTTTGCAAATTTTGGTGATAAGAATCTCAGTAAATTCGTTTACTATGCCTACTTTCATTCACTGCTTTCGTGAAGTTATATTTCAAGATTGCATCGTGTTCCTTATACACTTCATACCAGTCTAGCTGCTGTAGGCTTACCCTAAAGTTTGCAATATTTATATTGTTAACTGAATGCACTGCTTTGAAAGTCTGATTTGATACTCTGCATGGAGCTATATCATGTACTGTAACTAGCTGTGCACCATGACCTGAAAGACCATTCTCAACACGATAAGCATTTATGTCCTTAAACTTATCTTGGTCTATAAGAAAATTATCAATCAATGTACTGCTGTTCTTTGTTATCCGAGTAGGAAAATCAATGATGGAGCTCAAATTGAAAGAACTGTGTAATACTACAAGGTCATTCTTCCTATTACACTCTTTCAGGGAATCAACATTGAAATCCCCACAAATGGTAATTTGCTTCCCGCTGTCTGACAAATAGCACAACAAAGCATCACGTTTTCTAGAAATAGCTGGAAATTCCGTGAGGGGGACATATACACTGTTACAGTTATGAAAGTGCCATCATTTAGTTTAAGTTCAGTGGCACATACGTCCATATGTTGCTCTACACCAAAATTTTTAGTTTCTAAATTTTTTTACACTGTGGAAGCTTTTGACATATATGGCAACTCCTCCTCTCATCATATTATCTCTACTTACAAGTGGAGCTAATTTGTACCCATTGATGCTAACCTTTTGCATATCAGTGACAATGTGAGCTCAGACAGGCATAGTACATCTATTACATTCTCAGTTTCTATATCTTCTAAACAAAGCAGAAGCTCATCAGTTTTATTCTTCAATCTCCCAATATTTTGATGAAATATACTAACATTATTTTTCACTTTACTTTTGTGAGTATCTAGAACTTTTTTAACATCTTTAGTACTTGCCTGGCCGAGTTTCCCACTGGACACTGATCTTACGCAAAAAAAGAGTTTCCACCATGAGATGTAGTTCCTCTCCCCTTTAAATTTCCTGCCATCAGCCCAGCCAGTGCACCCTTCCCTTTCGTGTTGATGTGTAGGCCATGTCTAGTATAGTCCCACCTACAGAGTGAATCAACAGGAACCAAACGAATGTGTGACCCTGCACCAGATCCAAGTAGCCGTTCCAACTCCAAATTAGCTCTCCTCACAGAAGAGCTCAAATGAGGTCGGTCGTGGCGCTCCAGAACCGACACAAACCCAACACTGTTATGACTCTATGTTCATGCAATCTTTGCCAGGTCACCTTCTATGCTGTACCCTGGGTCTCTTTCAATACTGTTGCCCGGCCCACCCACAATAACCAAGGTATCTTCCTTAGTAAAGCCTCTACATAGTGAAACAAAATCCTCTGCATCCTGCACTAGGTTTGAAAAAACTTGTGACCAGGTATTCTGACCCTAATTCATCCTGCACAAGTTGGCCCACACCCCTAGCATGCGAACTACCTAGCAACAAGACTTTCTTTCTCTTTGCAGACTTCCCTACATTCTTATTCAATTTGCTGCTGAGAGCTTGTTGAGCATTGTCTACATCTACTTCTGTGAGAGGCTCATCAGTTTCTGACTGTGGCAACAGGACAAACCTATTTTGTACATTAATAACATAGCTGTCAGAAGAATTTCTTGTCCTGTTCCTTATGGCTGTTGCCACTTCCCATCCCTGTTTACCCTTATCCCTACATACCTGCCCAGTTCTCGCCTAGCCTCATCTAACTCAGCTTGAAGGGCAGCAATTTTCCCCTCCTGTTCCACAATCTTTCTATATCTACTGCATAGCCTACAGAACCACTGATGAGTATCGCTCATTTTCCCAATTCCCACGCCACTACAATCGCCCCAATGAAAAAAGTTACTACATCCATCACACCAGATCCCGGAGGTAACGATTCTACGGCACGTCAGGCACTTTACACTCATGGTACAAATCGATTTTAGTGACAGAAAGACAATGAAGGTACCGGAAAACAATGAAAATGCGTGTACGAAAAGTTAGGCCAACTCGCGATTATGTAAACAGTGGTTCAGAAGCTTTTTGCTGGAAATTACTTAAGAGATGACTTTACTCTACAGATATAAAGGGGCAGAAAACGTATTTAGCACACTAAACTACCAGTAAATGCACTTAAAATTGCGGTATGAAGTTCAATCTGAAAGCTCAAAAGTTCGGCCTGGCCGCGATATGTAAACAAAACGAACTTTACGTGATTACTGTGAAAATACGCGATTAAGACAAAAACCTTTAATTAGTTTAAAGAGTTAAAAACAGTTTATTGCTACTTAAATTACTTATATTGTACGAGAGCTGTGACTCAGACGTCCGTATAGCAGGCGCAGGGCTACCAACCGCAAATGTTCGACTGCTGCCCAGGCCAGCACATTCTCCAGATCTCTCACTAATTGAAAACGTCTGATCAATGGTGGCCGAAGAACTGGCTCGTCACGATACGCCAGTCACTACTCTTGAACTGTGGTATCGTGTTGAAGCTAAATGGGCAGCTGTACCTGTACACGCCATGCAAGCTCTGTTTGACTCAATCCCCAGGCGAATCAAGGCCGTTATTACGGCCAGAGGTGGTTGTTGTGGGTACTCATTTCTCAGGATCTATGCACCCAAATTGCGTGAAAATGTAATCACATCTCAGTTCTAGTATAATATATTTGTCCAATGAGTACCCGTTTAACATCTGCATTTCTTCTTGTTGTAGCAGTTTTAACGACACGTAGTGTGTAAGCATGATTATCAAAGCCTCTATGTGTACCAGTAATTGCGGAACAAAGAATGACCGGGGTTTCCTTGAGCTAAGGGAAGACCTACGGTTCCACACAATAAATAGTTTCATACCCGCTAGTTACTAGAGTGACGCCTGTCAACAATGGAGCAACATTGGAGCCAGCACTGCACGCCTGAGGTTCAATTGTGAAGGCTTTAGGAAACAAGTGAACATCGTCAGCCGTACACCGTCCTCGCAGAGTTAAGTACTGAAGAATTTTGCGCCAACTCAAATCTTTATCGGTACTAAAATCGGAATGATACGCGAATATTTCGTGTGATCGAAAGCTGTACTTTTCGTCCTCTCTCGTCTCTCAGAAAAATATTTTCGTGGTCGTAGTCTGAAACTATGAAACGCATCTTACTACCTCACTCAGAGCATCACCAGCTATAATGTAACATTCATTTCACACTGTACGTATTCTGGGACGAGCGTAGTTTCATCTGACCATCCTCTCCTCACACGACATACTTTCCACATCAGAACTACTAGCTATATTAACACATTCATCCTGCGTAAAACAACTAGCACTAACAGTGTTTATATCTACACTCACTGTAAAAACATACACCATAAATGTAGGCTCATGTTTAGACGAAACAGAACACCTTGAGCGACTAGAGATATTCAGAGCATATGAACTTCAGTAAGTTTCGCATAATTCATTAATATTTTTGCTACATCAGCTCAGCATGTGTCCTGTTGCCTAATAGGATCAGGGTTCGCCACCAGCTCTAGTAACTTGTTCCATTCTCGATGGAATCGACGTGTATACGGCTACAGCCATCCATGCTTGATTCACCTGACTCCAAAGTTTATCTATGGCGTTTGGCGTTGCTCACAGCGCTGTACCCGTCGTTTCACCATGTCTCACACACTTTGATTGTCGACAAGTCGGGTGATATGGCGGACCAGGACAAAGGGCAGACGTACTGTGACACCAGGAAGGAATGTTTTCGTGCTGCAACATGTGGTCGTGCATTGTCTTGCGGAAAGGATATGGCTACGAGCCGCCGGATGTCATTCACGTTGGTCACACTGGTCACTGTGCATTAGACACGCCCCAACTGTGGTTTGTGGGTGTACTCGATAGCACACAACACCGTATGGCTTGAAGTTGGCGCTGTAGATCTTGTGCGAATGTGGTCACTGTGATTCCTCTCCCACTGTCTGCTGCGAACAAAGATGCGGCCGTCATTGTCAAATAAACAGAACCTGTTTCGTCCGAAAACATTATCTGGTGCCATTCACATCCACAGTGACGGTACATGCACCATAACCGTCTAACACGTTTATGCACTTCCGTCAAAGGTAGCGGGAGTATTGGGTGACGCGCACGTAACACATGCCGTAATAAACGGCGACGGACTGTACCCCTGGTAGTGTACAATGTATTACACAGTTGCGGCAGAACCGTGGAAGACGCTGATCTGCCCCGCAGTACCATTCGGCTGAGGTAGCGATTTTCTCAGGGGGTGGTTTGGGTGGTGCGACCTGAACCATGTCCACGGGCATGTTCTATGGCTTTTTGTGAACCATTCGGCACACACCTGTTTCACTGTCGAGTAACTTCGTCCCACACGAGCAGCAATTTCCACGATGAATGCATCACATTCTCTCATGTCAATAATGCGCCCTCTTTCAAATTCACTGATTTGACAGTGCCGATGGTGCATACGTCTGTGAGGCATCCTGAACGTCTGCTCGAGTCACACTAATCCATTACCTTCGGTTTATGGCAACAACGAGAGCTGCAGACAAATTTTATCGGTAGGTGGTGTTGCACCCAAATATCCATGAACCTGCGAGCCAGTAAGATTGAAATATTAATTGTTTCTGCAGAAGATACTAATGCATTTGTCTTGTGAATATGAACGGCCTATCTGTAGTCTTTCAAGGTGTTCTGTTTCTTTTTAACATGCGTGTATTTGGATTTTATTAATAATGAAATGACATACACACCTGGAAATGGATAAAAGAACACATTGACACCGGTGTGTCAGACCCACCATACTTGCTCCGGACACTGCGAGAGGGCTGTACAAGCAATGATCACACGCACGGCACGGCGGACACACCAGGAACCGCGGTGTTGGCCGTCGAATGGCGCTAGCTGCGCAGCATTTGTGCACCGCCGCCGTCAGTGTCAGCCAGTTTGCCGTGGCATACGGAGCTAAATCGCAGTCTTTAACACTGGTAGCATGCCGCGACACCGTGGACGTGAACCGTATGTGCAGTTGACGGACTTTGAGCGAGGGCGTATAGTGGGCATGCGGGAGGCCGGGTGGACGTACCGCCGAATTGCTCAACACGTGGGGCGTGAGGTCTCCACAGTACATCGATGTTGTCGCCAGTGGTCGGCGGAAGGTGCACGTGCCCGTCGACCTGGGACCGGACCGCAGCGACGCACGGATGCACGCCAAGACCGTAGGATCCTACGCAGTGCCGTAGGGGACCGCACCGCCACTTCCCAGCAAATTAGGGGCACTGTTGCTCCTGGGGTATCGGCGAGGACCATTCGCAACCGTCTCCATGAAGCTGGGCTACGGTCCCGCACACCGTTAGGCCGTCTTCCGATCACGCCCCAACATCGTGCAGCCTGCCTCCAAAGGTGTCGCGACAGGCGTGAATGAAGGGACGAATGGAGACGTGTCGTCTACAGCGATGAGAGTCGCTTCTGCCTTGGTGCCAATGGTGGTCGTATGCGTGTTTGGCGCCGTGCAGGTGAGCGCCACAATCAGGACTGCATACGACCGAGGCACACAGGGCCAACACCCGGCATCATGGTGTGGGGAGCGATCTCCTACACTGGCCGTACACCACTGGTGATCGTCGAGGGGACACTGAATAGTGCACGGTACATCCAAACCGTGATCGAACCCATCGTTCTACCATTCCTAGACCGGCAAGGGAAATTGCTGTTCCAACAGGACAATGCACGTACGCATGTATCCCGTGCCACCCAACGTGCTCTAGAAGGTGTAAGTCAACTACCCTGGCCAGCAAGATCTCCGGATCTGTCCCCCATTGAGCATGTTTGGGACTGGATGAAGCGTCGTCTCACGCGGTCTGCACGTCCAGCACGAACGCTGGTCCAACTGAGGCGCCAGGTGGAAAAGGCATGGGAATCCGTTCCACAGGACTACATCCAGCATCTCTACGATCGTCTCCATGGGAGAATAGCAGCCTGCATTGCTGCGAAAGGTGGAAATACACTGTACTAGTGCTGACATTGTGCATGCTCTGTTGCCTGTGTCTATGTGCCTGTGCTTCTGTCAGTGTGATCATGTGATGTATCTGACCCCAGGAATGTGTCAATAAAGTTTCCCCTTCCTGGGACAATGAATTCACGGTGTTCTTATTTCAATTTCCAGGAGTGTAGATGAATTTAGCAGAGATATGATCCCTCCGTTAGCACCTACAATTGCGAGAGAGCCATGCCTGTTAGTACCAGGTTATCGGCTAACAAGCAGCTGACACCGGTGTCGGCCTACATCTCCGCCAGACCATCTCCCTGTACTAGCCCAGGTCTTGGGCATTTCGCGATGTGTGACTGATGAGCCGTTTCCAGGCTCCCTGCAGTAGCAGCGGAACTTGTGCATTGGATGACAATGATTCCCGGGAAGTTCGGTGCGGCTGCCTGCTCACCAACACCGGGAGCGAGCTCTTATCCCATGTTCTGACAGTCTCCACGAGAATTCTGGCATTGGTATGCGCCGCTGGCACTTGCCAGATGACATCGCATTGCGCAAACTGGCGCACGTGTTCCTTGGCGGGCAAAACAAGTGTCAGAATCGCTGGGCACCAACGTAATAGCCATCCACGCCGCTGGCAGCCGTATTCCGCAGCTGTCAGCGGATTCTTCCTGCCGCACTCCTGAAGGGGTTGGCTCCAGCATCACAGAATTACGAATGTCGTAAAGCGAGTTGAGTGAAATTGTTTATGTTTTACTTTCCAGCTGTGCTTTCCTAGTTACCAGTAGCTGGAATCTCGATCCCCCGCCGCCCATTCGCCACTACTCGTTAGTGTATACAGTACAGTCAGGCGCAAGATGGCAGGTGGTGCCAGCAGACTTCACCTCCACACAGCGTGACAGCACAACGACAGTAGACAGTATCGTCACAGAGTAGGCTTGTGAACGGCTACCTGTTCTTTTGATGGCTCTCCCTGTTTCGTGTGCACAGAAAATATTTTCTAAGAGTGGAATTCACCGGAATTTGATGGTAACATTAAGGCAACCATCTGAAACGGATGTAATTTCTCAGTTCCATGGTGATACCAGACAGAAATATTTGCAACCTGTGAGTTGTACTCGTTGTAATTGTCTAGGTCATTCTGCACTGTGCGATGATTCAGAAGCAGTTCTTTGTTTTAACTGTCGTAGGTGTGATTATGTGCCTAGACAATGCACGGAGACGAAATAGCTTGAAAGGAGACATAGGTCTGGTGTATAAGCTAGCACTCAGTGCTCCTCTTTTTTAGTTGGTGTGATTGTGGCTGATTGGGAGATTGACATCAGAGTCTACAACACGGAGTGTCACTGGTCAAAAGCTTGTACTTTGTGTTTTGCCTTACGGCAGGTCTTGTAATGGGGGAAACCTCGTCAGGGAGGTCCACCGCATGAGCATCTAGGGAAGTGATTCCAGTGGTGGTTCAAATGGCTCTGAGCACTATGGAAATTAGCTTCTGAGGTCATCAAGCCCCTAAAACTTAAACGTAACTAACCTAAGGACATCACACACATCCATTCCCGAGGCGGGATTCGAACCTGCGACCGTAGCACTTGGGCGGTTCCATACCGTAGAGCCTAGAACCGCTCGGCCACTCCGGCCGGCCTCCAGTGGTGGCTTCCCATTGCCTTCCACTGGTGATGTTGAAATTATAATGAGGACAACACCCAGTCCCTGAGTGGAGAAAATCCCTGACCCAGCTGGGAATCGAACCTGGGCCCCCTGGCGTGACACACCACCGCGCTGACCTCTCAGCTATCTGGGCGGACAAAGACTATACAGTAACTACATAATGGCGAAGCACAAATAATTGCAGGTAAAACAGACTTAACTGAGCAGTTTTCAGCTAAGGATAAACAATTAGCATCAGCCAAACAAACTAGATCTCCAGTAGATCCATCCACTATCAATTTGACCACTATGGTCTCTGGAAAGTCGACTGAGAGTATAGCCCATTTATTGGGCGATATGGGATTAGCAGCTACGATGGGAGGTTGGTAACTGCAGATTGTAACGTCACCGCTGATTGGGGAAGAAAAGACTAACATCAGCTGTGCAGAGCATCTAAAAGACATTCAGACGTTTCGTGGGTTGGAAACAGGCCTCTGCCAAAAATATAAATTGCGCTAGGGGTTTCCTCCAGCAGTTGAGTATTTTAACGATGTGTGACTGTGAGCCAGCGGAAAATTTTGCGGGCAGAATACATAACATTAATGTGTCAACATATGACATGGGAGAATTATACTGGCGGAAAAAATCATAACACAAAAAATAACAAATGCAGAGTGATGAAATTTCTGGGATGTATTTGTCTAGAAACATATTTAAGTGACAAAGATTGCAAGATCATAGGTTAATATAAGCGCAATATAACCTATTGAAAATGTGAAATGCTGATACATTAATAAGCGGTGTAACGGCCAGAAAGTTGAAGCAAGCACGCAAACGTGAATCCATTGTGTTGTGCCGGTGCTGGATGTCAGTTTGTGGGCAAGAGTTCCATGGCTGCTTCGCTTGGTCGATCAATACAGAGAGAGTTAATGCTGTTTGTAAACGACGTTGGAGATGTCGTCCAATGAAGGCCTATTTGTGCTCGATTTGAAACAGATATAGTAATCGAGCAGGCCAAGACAACATGTCGACACTCCGTACAGCATGGTCGGTTACAACAGCGGCTTGTGGGCGAGCGTTATTCTGTTGGAAAACAAACCCTGGAATGCTGTTCATGGACAGCAGCACAACAGGCCAAATCACTAGACTGCCTTACAAAATCCCTGTCAGGGTGGTGCGCGAGACAACACAAGAATACTTATGCTGTCTTACGAAATCACACCCCAGACAAGCACGCAGAAAAATTTGCAGCAAGCCCTCAACTTTTGTCCCTCTAGCGCTCTTTACTGCCACCAACGCAGAAGCAGCTTTCGTCAGGAAACACAGCATACCTCCACCCTGCCCTCAAATCAACTCTAGCTTGACGCCACTGAAGTGTCCGCCCCCGGTGGCTGAGTTGTCAGTGCGACTGAATGTCAATCCTAAAGGCCCGGGTTCGATTCCCGGCTGGGTCGGAGATTTTCTGCGCTCGGGGACTAGGTGTTGTCCTAATAACCATCATTTCATCCCCATCGACGCGCAGGTCACGTCAAAACGAAAGACTTGCACCCGGCGAACGGTCTACCCGACGGGAGGCCCTCGTCACACAACATTTATTACCACTGAAGTCGGAAACAGCGGTGGTGTGGGATCAGTAGAATTCACGCAACAGGGCGTCTGGCTCGGAGCTGTACTTGTTGTAACCGATTTGTAACAAGTCGATATATCACTGTAGTGTCAGCTGCTGCTCAGATTGCTGCTACAGATGCAGTACGCTGCGCCTGAGCCATTCTCTGGTAGTGCCACCTGGCCGTGAACGAGCCCGGTCTTCACACGACCTCACATTCTCACGACCACCGCCGCCCTCAATTACGTACAGTTGCTGCATTCCTGGCAACTACTGCTGCAGTATCACCGAAATAACATTCATCTTCTCGTAGCCATATTACACGATCCCATAATAAATCAATGAGGAGTTGATAATCGCGTCTTTGCTGCCTTAAAGGCATTATTGACTAAGATCAAATCATCACATGCAATCTCAAAGGAAATTAACACTCACGACCGCCACAGCGTGTATTTAAATAAAACCTCATAGTATTGCCAGTAGCACTACTCTTAATGCGCCTGGAGCGGAATTTTAATACGCATCTCCACACACATGTAAAAACACTCCTACCAACTTTCGTTTATGTCGTGCAACTCCCTCTCGGTGCTGATTAATTTTTTTTTTTCGGTCAGTGTATTAGGCAAGCAGAGCTATATTCAAGGAAGCTAAGCTGAACATAGGGCATTAGATACATGTCTGAGGGTATTGCCACCAGATATGTCTAGAAGGATTAGGAAAGGTACTCCGAAAGACTTGTACACCGTTGTGTGGCTGGTTAAAGAGTGTGAGGTAAATAAGTACCCTCCCAATTAAATTTAATTTAAATTATTGTGACTGAATAATATCTAGTTATCTGAATGGAAACTTTTGCGCGAGTTGCTTCCCCAATATTTTTACACAATTATCTTCCACACTTCCAGGTAGAAATTTTGTTACTATTTTAAATTCTCAAATCTACAGGTCATAATCATACTCTGTCTGACCCTCCTCAAAGTCAGCACCTGGAATAAAATCTCTGTGGCTCTACAGAATTCCGCCGATCGTCGACTTTGAAGATTCTTTAAATAATCACAGGCATAATTGTACGCCGTGCGGAAGCCGTCTTGTTTGTTATGACGTACTCACACTGCTGCATGGGAATAGGAGTCAAAGTTGGGTATCACTTTACATAAAGTGCAGAATTTAATCTCTTAAAGTAGAACGTAAACGACCGTGGTGCAGGCTCTGCTGATTTCCCGGGGTACAAAGTTCGCTACAACTTGTGACGCACCAAATATAGTTCCTAGTCTCAGACAAGGGAGAATTTCAAGTAACGAATGAAGTGAACGTATTTTCTCCATTCATGAAATTATATTTTTCCATAAGTGATGTTCCTTGCTACACTTCAGTATTCAATACATCATCCTCTGTATAAGATGCAATGTTATCATAATTCATCAAATTACATTCGCTATTCATTAGTGAAGCTTACAACAATGCCGCTAATACAATTTCACTGCGATCCTACTCTCCACAGTTCTCAATCAAAAGTAGTCAGTCCATTGTATAAGTGATGGCTCTGAGCACTACGGGACTTAACTTCTGAGGTCATCAGTCACCTAGAACTTAGGACTGCTTAAACCTAACTAACCTAAGGACACGACACACATCCATGCCCGAGGCAGGATTCGAACCTGTGACCGTAGCGGTCGTGCGGTTCCAGACTGAAGCACCTAGAACCGCTCGGTCACTTAGGACGGCGTATACGTAATGTTCCAAATTATATCCACAGAGTTTTTGTATCACGAGTCGGTGGTAATCTGTCCCGGGCAGTTGTCATTAGTCTTTAAGGCATATAAATCACTTGCGATATTACGCACTAAAATTAGACCAGACATTGCAGGTAGTTGATAACAGAAAAGGAATACGTTATGAGCGGGCTTTTGCCGCTAGTGTGAAGTTCTATATATGTGGAGGAACATAGCCAGAGGCTAAGCCAGCAGCCTCAACGGAATAAGTGCGCTGTAGCCGGACACAGTCATCTCGATTGTATGGGGTAAGTGAGGATCGAAACAGACTATTTTAAAAACAAGAGGTAACTCCAAATCCGCAGAGCGACGTTACTGTTAAATATAGATGCTACATGTACGTATTGAGAAGTGGAATCTGGTTCGGAGGGAGCTATGAGAGTCAAGAAGTACAACCTTTTTGAAACTTCCTGGCAGATTAAAACTGTGTGCCCGACCGAGACTCGAACTCGGGACCTTTGCCTTTCGCGGGCAAGTGCTCTACGGTAGATTGGTTTGTAAAGAGAAGGATGTGGTGGAGCATAAACCACAACTCATTTAGTTATGTCATCTTGGATTTATTGACTGTGTTGTGATAGGGGAAGAGAAGGGGAGGGGAGAAAAGACGAGGGGAGGGGAGAAGTTTATTATTTTATTAATTTCCCATTAACACATCTGGGTTAATCAAGACATTTTTCACTTTTTGACTGGCTATTTCGTTTTTAATAACATATTGAGATTGATTGATAATAAGAGGATGAGGAGTGGAGAGGAGGTTGAAGTTGACGGAAAACGAAGGGGCAGGAGAGGCGAATGGAGAGGGACGCGGCTTGTCATTCATAGGGATGACATAACAGGTAATAGTGATGATGTTATGAGTTCAAGGTTATTCCTCACTTTATGCCGAAACTTCATTGCCATGTGACAATCATGTGGTCACTTTGAATCTCATTTTAAGGTAATTTGGAATGGAAAGTCTAAGACTATACTATTATTGAGACACTGCATAGTATCACTCCCAGTCACCCCTTTGTATACGTGGCAGTGTCATGCCGTACAAGATGGTCTTCAGTTCAACCCTTCCGTCATTTCCATTTGCAGTTAAGGCTCGTGGTATTTTCGATGACATTCGTTTCTGATCTTATTTTACACATCAACATGTGCTGCTCGTAAACGAGTGTCGTGTATGTTCCATATGGAAAAGTACATTTACACCTATGTTCTCTCAAACAGTCCTGTTTTCAGGTTTACTTTCTTTACAACGCCACAATGTCATATATCATTCGTCCCTTCCTGAAAATAGATCGTGTTGCGATTTATGTCTAGAATAGTTGGTAGGTGTACCATTTGCAAGCCATTCTGCCTTAGAAGTGCAAAGCTCGTGGTCAAGTGTCGGTACCTGTCGCAACTCACCAATTGCGAATAACTTTCACCAAGTGTCACAATGCTCCAGAGTGCTGCCATATACGCCACAGTGGGAAACTTTCCTGATAATTGGTTTTGTTGTGACTTATGTCTAGAATAGTTTGTATCATTTTAGACCCATTCTGCAATAGAAGTGCAAAGCACTAAGCCTAGTGGTGGCACCTGTCGCACCGCACCAATTGTGAATAACTTTGAACATGCGCCACAATGCACCAGCATGATGCCATATACGCAGCAGTGGGAAACTGTATAGCTTAAACGTATCCATATATCTTCCACCTTTCATGAAAATAGGTTTTGTTGTGACTTCTGTCTCGGATGGTTGGTAGGTGTATCATATGCGACCCTTTCAGCCAAAAGTGCAAAGCTCTAGGTCTAGTGGCGGCACCTGTCGCACCTCAACCAATTGTGAGTAATTTTCCCCAAGTGCCACAATGCTCAAGCGTAGTGGCATATACGCCACAGTGGGAAACTGAATCGCTTAAGCGAATCAATATATCATTCGAACTTTCCAGAAAATAGGTTTTGTTGTGACTTGTGTCCAGAATAGTTGGTAGATGAATCATTTGAGACCCATTGTGTCTTAGAAGTGCAATGTACTAGGCCTAGTGGCGGCACCTGTGACACCACAATACTTGTGAATTACTTACAGCAAGTGCCACAATTCCCCAGCGTGGAGTCATAGACGCCACAATAGGAAACTGAATAGCTTCAGTGTACCCATGTATCTTCGACCTTTCCGGAAAATAGGTTTTGTTGTGACTTATGTCTAGAATAGTTGGTAGGTGTATCATATGCGACCCTTAATGACAGATGTGCCAAGCTCTAGGTCTAGTAACGGCACTTGTCACATCTCTCCAATTGTGAATAACTTCCACCAAGTGCCACAATGCTCCAGGGTGGTGCCATATACGCCACAGCGGGAATCTGAGTAACTTAAGCGTATCAATATATCATTCGACCTTTACTGAAAATAGGTTTTGTTGCGACTTATGTCTAGATTAGTTTGGATTATTTGAGACATATTCTGCCATTGATGCGCAAAGCACTAAGTTCAGTGGCGGCATCTGTCGCACGACATCAGTTGTGAATAACTTTCGCCATGTGCCACAACGCCCGAGCATGGTGCCATATATGCCACAGTAGGAATCTGAATAGTTTAACCGTATCAAAATTTCTGCCACCTTTCCTGAAAATGGGTTTTGTTGTGACTTATGTCTGGAATAGTTTGTAGATGTATCATTTGAGACCCATTCTGCCTTAGAAGTGGAAAGCTCTAGATCTAGTGGCGGCACCTGTCGCATCACACTAATTGTGAATAAATTTCACCAAGTGCCACAATGCTCCAGCATGGTGCAATATACGCCACAGTTGGGAACTGAATTGTTTAAACATATCCATATATTATTCGACCTTTCCTGAAAATAGGTTTTGTTGTGACTTGTGTCTAGAATTGTTGGTAGATCAATCATTTGAGACCCATTCTGCCTTAGAAGTGCAATGCTCTAGGTCTAGTGGCGGCACCTGTCGCACAACCCCAGTTGTGAATAACTTTCACCAAGTGCCACAATGTTCCAACATGGTGCCGTATATGCCACAATGGGAAACTGAATACCTTAAACATATCCATAAATTATTAGACCTTTCCTGAAAATAGGTTTTGTAGTGACTTGGGTCTTGAATAGTTGGCAGATGTATCATTTGAGACCCAATCTGCCTTCGAAGTGCAAAGCACTAAGTCTAGTGGCGGCACCTGTCGCACCACACCAATTGTGAATAATTTTTCCCAAGTGCCAGAATGCTCCAGCATGGTGCCATATATGCCACAGTGGGAAACTGATTAGCTTAAACGTATCAATATATCATACAACCTTCCCTAAAAATAGGTTTTGTTGTGACTTGTGGCTAGAATAATTGGTAAATGAATCATTTGAGAACCATTGTGTGTTAGAAGTGTGAAGCTCTAGGTCTTGTGGCGGCACCTGTGACACCACACCGATTGTGAATAACTATCACCAAGTTCCACAATTCCCCAGCATGGTGCCATATACGCCTCAGTGGGATAACAACAATAGTATAAAAGTATCCCCATATCTTCCATTTTTTGTGAAAATAGGTTTTGTTGTGACTTACGTCTAGAATAGTTGGTAGGTGTACCATATGTGACTGTTTCTCCCAGAAGTGCAAAGCTCTATGTCTAGTGGCTGCACCTGTCGCACCTCACCAATTGTGAATAACTTTCACCAAGTGTCACAATGCTCCAGCGTGGTGCAATATACGCCACAAAGGGATATTAAATAGCTTAAACGTATCAATATATAATTTGTCATAATTTGTATCATTTGAGACCAATTCTAAATTAGAAGTGCAAAGCACTAAGTCAAGTGGCGGCACATGCTGCACAACACCAATTGTGAATAACTTTCACCATTTGCCACAATCCTCCAGCATGGTGCCATAAATGCCACAGTGGGAAACTGAATAGCTTAAACGTATCCATAATTCTTCGACCTTTCCTGAAATAAGGTTTTGTTGTAACTTATGTCTAGAATTGTTGGTAGGTGTATGAAATGCGTCCCTTTCTGCCAAAGTGCAAAGTTCTTGGTCTAGTGCTGGCACCTGTCGCATTTCACCAATTGTGAATAACTTTCACCAAGTGCCACAATACTCCAGCACGGTGCTATATTCGCTACAGTGGGAAACTGAATAGCTTAAACATATTAGTAATTCATTCGAACTTTCCTGATAATAGGTGTTGTTGTGACTTATGTCTACAATAGTTGGTAGATGTATCATTTGAGACCCATTCTGCCTTAGAAGGGCAAAGATCTAGGTCTAGTGGCGGCAACTGTCGCAATTGAACCAATTGTGAATAGCTTTCACTACGTGCCACAATCCTCCATCATGGTGCCATAAACGCCACATTGGGAACCTGAATAACCTAAACGTATCCATATATCTTCCTCCTTTCTTTAAAATAGGTTTTGTTTTGACTTATGTCTAGAATAGTTTGTATCATTTGAGACCCATCCTGCCTTAGAAGGGCAAAGCTCTAGGTCTAGTGGCGGCACCCGTCGCACCTCATCCAATTGTGAATAATTTTCACCAAGTGTCGTAATGCTCCTCCGTGGTGCCATATACGCCACAGTGGGAAACTGAATAGCTTAAGCGAATCAATATATCATTCGACATTTCCTGAAAATAGGAGTTGATGTGACTTAGGACTTGAATAGTTGCTAGATGAATCATTTGAGACCCATTGTGTCTTAAATGTGCAAAGCACTAGGTCTTGTGGCGGCACCAGTGACACGACACCAACTGTGAATAACTTTCACCAAGTGCTGGAATTCACCAGTATTGTGCCATATACGTCACAATGGGATAATAAATAGCTTAATCGTATCTATATTTCTTCGACCTTTCCTGAAAATAGGTTTTGTTGTGACTTGTGTCTAGAATAGTTGGTAGGTGTATCACATTTGACCCTTTCTGCCAGAAGTGCAAAGCTCTAGATCTAGTGGCGCTATCTGTCACAACTCACCAATTGTGAATAACATTCACCAAGTGCGACAATATTCCATCATGGTGCCATATACGCCACAGTGGGAAATGAAATAGCTTGAACGTATTAATATATCATTAGTCATTTCCGGAATATAGGTTTTGTTGTAACTTGTGTCTACCATAGATGGTAGATCAATCATTTGAGACCCATTGTGTCTTAAAAGTGCAAAGCTCTAGGTCTTGTGGCGGCACCAGTGACACGACACAAACTGTGAATAACTTTCACCAAGTGCTGGAATTCACAAGCATGGTGCCATATACGCCACAGTGAGTAACTGAATAGCTTTAATGTATCCACATATCCTCTACCTCTCCTGAACATAGGTTTTGTTGTGACTTATGTCTAGAATAGTTCGCAGATGCATCATTTGAGACCCAATCTGCCTTACAAGTGCAAAGCCCTAGGTCTAGTTTCGGCACATGTCGCATCACACTAGTTGTGAATAACTTTCACCAAGTGCCACAATGCTCCAAGATGGTGCCATGTACGCCACAGTTGGAAACTGAATAGCTTAAACATATCCATATATTATTCGACCTTTCCTGAAAATAGGTTTTGTTGTGACATGTGTCTAGAATAGTTGGTAGATCAATCATTTGAGACCCATTGTGTCTTAAAAGTGCAAAGCTCTAGGTCTTGTTTCGGCACCTGTGACACCACACCAATTGTGAATAACTTTCACAAAGTGCCAGAATTCCCCAGCATGGTGCCATATCCGCCACAGTGGGAAGCTGAATAGCTTAAAATTATCCATATAATTTCCACCCTTCCTGAAAATAGGTTTTGTTGTGACTTATGTCTCGAATTGTTGGTAGGTCTATCATATGCGAATCTTTCTGCCAGAAGTGCAAAGCTCTAGGTCTAGTGGCGGCACCTGTCACGCCACACTAATTGTGAATATCTTTCACCAAGTGCCACAATGCTCCAGCATGGTGGCATATAATCCACAGTGGTAAACTGAATAACTTTAACATATCCATATATTATTCGACCTTTTCCTGAAAATAGGCTTTGTTGTGACTTATGTCGAGAATAGTTGGTAGATGTATAATCTGAGACCCAAGCTGCGTTAGAAGTGTAAACCTCTAGGACGTGTGGCGGCACCTGTCGCACCACACTAATTGTGAATAACTATCACCAGGTGCCAGAATGCTCCAGCATGGTGCCATATACGCCACAGTGGGAAACGGAGGATCTTAAAGGTATCAATATATCATACGACCTTCCCTGAATATCGGTTTTGTTGTGACTTATGTCTAGAATAGTTGGAAGATGAATCATTTGAGACCCATAGTGTGCTAGTAGTGCAAAGCTTAAGGTCTTGTGGCGGGACCTGTGACACCACACCTATTGTGAATAACTTTCTCCAAGTTCCACAATTTCCCAGCATGGTGCCATATACCCCACAGTGGGAAACTGAATAGCTTAAAAGAATCCATTTACCTCCCACCTTCATTGAAAATAGGTTTCTTGTGACTTATGTCTAGAATAGTTGGTAGGTGTATCATATGTGCCAGTTTCTGCCAGAATTGCAAAGCTCTAGGTTTAGTGGCGGCACCTGTCGCAACTCACCAATTGTGAATAACTTTCACCAAGTGCCACAATTCTCCAGCGTGGTGCCATATACGCCACAGTGGGAAACTGAATTGCTTAAACGTATAAATATATTATTCTACCTTTCCTGAAGATAGGTTTAGAAGTGACTTATGTCTAGAATAGTTTGTATCATTTGAGACTCATTCTGCCTTAGAAGTGCAAAGCTCTAGGTCTAGTGGCGGCCACCTGTCGCACACCAATTGTGAATAACTTTGACCATGTGCCACAATGCTCCAGCACGGTGCCATATACTCCACAGTGGGAAACTGAATAGCTTAAACGTATCCATATATCTTTCACCTTTCCTGAAAATATTTTTTGTTGTAACTTATGTCTAGAATAGTGGGTAGGTGTATCATTTGAGACTCCTTCTGCCTTAGAAGTGAAATGCTGGTGGTGTAGTAGCGGCACTTGTCGCACCACACCATTTACGAATAACTTTCACCAAGTGCCAGAATGCTCGAGCATGATGCCATATACACCACAGTGGGAAACTGAATAGCTTAAAGTATCCATATATTTTCGACCTTTCCTGGAAATAGGTTTTGTGGCGACTTATGTTTAGAATAATTGGTAGATGTATCATTTGAGACCCATTCAGCCTTGGATGTGAAAAGCTCTTGGTCTAGTCGCGGCACCTGTCGCATACACCAATTGTGAATAATTTTCTCCAAGTGCCACATCGCTCCAGCATGGTGCCATATACGTCAGTATGTTGTTGTCTAGTGATTACCGTCGGTGCCTGTAAATGATGGGGTCCGAAGTTCGACACCTAGATGAATTTGTAATGTTGTGTTGTTTGGGGAAGGAGTCCTGACAGCGAAGTCATCGGTCTCATCGGATTAAGGAAGGACGGAGAAGGACGAAGGCCGTGTCCTTTCAAAGTAACCAATCTGGCATTTGCCTTGAGCGATTTAGGGAAATCCATGAAAACCTTAATCAGGATGGCCGGACGCAGGATCGAATTGGAGGTTTCCTTCACTCAGGGACAGGGTATTTTGTTGATACTGTAGCTAAGCGTGCTTAGTCAACGGCTTACCACTCCCTGTAATAATAATAATAATAATAATAATAATAATAATTGTAATAATAGCAACCTGAAGTTGTCATCGACGCCGTTTGAGAGATTCCATACGACACCCGCACAAGAAAACGTGCTCTAAGATTCACAAACAATTTTTGCTTAATGAATGGCTGCCAGATTTATCATTTATGGTTGTTATAATAACGCATGATATAAATTTAAAACTGTTAAGGTAGATGAAATCGTAACGAACAGGAGTGATCAAGTCAGACTTTCTAATGCAAACAAGTTTTTCTTTTGAAAAGCATGCGAAGAGCGAATATTTCGACTACATTGTGGCATGTAATGAAAACAAATTCAGTGCAAGGAAACTTTATCTTACTAAAAACACATGTAAATACGAATAACTGTCATGTTGACAACTGAATTCGGAACAAGGAAATTCACAAATTTTCGAATATTTATTGCTTTGTAGCTTTCTCAGTTTCTTCACTATCTATTGAGTCATTTCCTAAGGTAATGTTTTCGACATTGTTCTGGTTACACGCTTTTTCTGGTGAGTATAGGCTCGACAAAAGTTTGGAACATAGAGTTACCTTAGAGAAATCGATAACGATTATCACAGGTTATTCTCGCGTTATGTTTAGAAACCTCTTGTATCTTCGGATCTTAATGAGGGATTTGCGCCGTCCGTTGTGACCGAGTGGTCCGAGGCGCTTCAGTCCAGAACCTCGCTGCTGCTGCGGTCGCAGGTTCGAATCCTGCCTCGGGCATGGATGTTGTGATGTCCTTAGGTTAGTTCGGTTCAAGTAGTTCTAAGTCTAGGGGATTGCTGACCTCAGATGTTATGTCCCATAGTGCATAGAGCCATTTGAACCATTTTGAGGGAAATGCAGTACTTGGATCGCGATAGATACATTAAAAAATATCAACAAGGCTAAATGAATCTGGGATGTTTAATGTTAAGGTTAACACAAAGCAACGGTACTGTGAATGGTGCTCTCGAGTACGGGATGAGTTGATTGTTTTTAGTATGGACTGAAAATCTCTCTGACTGCTCTCATGCGACTGGAATCTGCTTCGAAGGGATGTATTGGGAGAAATGCCAAAAGTCATGTACCACAGATACCAAAGGAGACTACTGTACTACCCTCTTCAACGGATATTGTGTCATCCGCTGGAAAGAGAGGTTTATTTACCGCTTGTCCTGCAGAGCCAGTTGCCAAGGAAAAGTCAGCGACATTAATTGACTCAATGACCAAGGCACTGCTTATTGTCATGTTTCCAAGATGGGACACTGTTGGGAGACAATCGTGATATTATGTTCCATTATAACTTAGTTGAGTACACTGTACAAATTCTTAAAGCAATAGCCTTGTTTGATGTCGACATTACTACAGTGCAGTATGTTATGTGCTGTCTTGGATCGTTCTGACGGGATTTTTGGACATTATTTCGATTTTGTACTGTCGTATGTATCATTTTACGTTCAAAATGGTCATATGTATTTTGTAAAACTGACGATTATTTTGTGCTCATTGTTCTCTTCAATGATTCATGAATTATTTGTTACACGATTTTGGCGCTTACAGGATTGTGAACAGAGGGTAACCGACAAATATGGCTGCCTGGAAACAGAAAACACTACTTAAATGTAGTCATAAAAACAGCACAGATGTCCTATCAGATTGCAATACTGCACCATCGGTACTGACAATGGCAATTAATTAGAAGAACTTGGAGTGATGGACGCTGTTAGAATTAATAAAGCAGTCGACACGATCGAAATCAGGAATGCAATTAAATAATTGCGATGGATCAGTAAGGTAAAGTTACTTACGAGCAATTAATGATAGTGGCCTCAAACTCAGTTCCACAGAAAAGTAAACGGGATGCCATGTAGTCCTTACTTCGCCCGCAGTGCTGACAAAAGTAGCTTACTCTACACGAAATTTCCGTCAGTCTGTAGTCATCTGAGTTGCTGGTCACTACTGGTAACAGTGTGAACAAATAACTGAATGCTTGGTACTGTACAAACACTTTTTGTTAACGTCAGATATGTGCAACATATATGATCAATATGTTGTGTGATTAGGTGTAGAGCATATGTTTCAAATTTTTCTCACTACCAAACTGAGGTAACTATTCATGTTGCATCTCAAGTGTTCGTACTTTGTGATGGAAACATACAGTTTCAAAAATGCTTTCAGACCACTGTACTTAGTGATTCAGATCTGCGGTCTCAGTGGCGACGGAAACGTGCTATGTAGCGGTCGGCTCGGACGAATTCTAGGTGCGACTATGACTGTGTAGTGGTTAATTGTCATGACGGGTGTCGGTTCGTACTGGAGCTACTACCACCTGCACGTATATTCAGTCCCAAATGATGTGCAAGCAACACAGTTTCCCCTAACGGTCATGTCTGTGTTGATGTGGCTGGAAACCACATCACTGTTAATCACGTGTCTTGTTACCAAGAAGCGGTTTATACGTGAACTTACAGATCTGTTAGAAACTGTGGACATTTTACTTGCACATCAGGATGGCAGTATTAGTAAGCAAACTTTCAAAAAAACGAGAATGGTGTCTCTTCTTTTGCTTGCTAGAGTTACGATAGGCTTGGTATCTGTGCTAGCATCCAGTATCTTTGACTTAACTGGCGGATGGGGGAGTAAATATTACCTACTTCGTCGTACCGTATTCTCACCTGTGGCGAATGCAGTTCTTCAGTATAGTGCTGACAGTGCGCGACCGGATGGGCGTCGTCTGTACATTGCTGGTGAGGAATGTGCGACCGCCGCTGGATGGGGAGGCCCAGCTGGAGGAGGCGGCAGCCTCCGGTGGGCGGCGGTGGGGGGCGGAGGGTGACCTGCGGCGCCTGCAGCGCGCCGGGCTGGCGCTGCACCGCGTCGCCCGCCTCATCGGACGAAACTTCGGGATCGCGCTGGTGCTGTCCGTGGTCATCATCTCGATCCGCATGGTCCTGCTCACGTACGGCATCGTGCTGATGGTGACGCGGGTGCAGTTCCTCTAGAGCGTGCTTATCGTCGCCGGGAGTGTGGCCAGCACGAAGCTGGTGGTCGCGGCGGGTAACCATCTGACCCTGTGCTGGGCCTGTTTCTCCGCAGCGGACCGTGCCGCAACGGTGGGCAGGCTGGTACACCGGATCCTCGCGCTCCCGCTACCTTCTCCGGCGCCACGTGTCCTGCACCTGTCAGTGGAGAGGCTCACGTTCTCTGCTGCCAGCTTCTTCGACGTACATCTGGACTTGTTTGTTGCTGTTGTTGGCACCGTCGTAACTTACATTGTCATACTTGCACAGTATTTTGTTTAATACTTTGATTCAGATGATCACATGTGGTACAGACGTAAAAATTTAAAAGAAAAATTCTCACTGTGTAGCACATTTCAGAAGCTGTTCAATTCCTTAATCCGTCCGAACAGGAACATTACACCCGAACGTTGACAGTGAGCATGTCTAACTCAGCATGACGCAAAAAAAAAGCGTCTTGTGCATACAGTACGCATGTCTGAACGTGCTATACGCGATCGCAGCGCTTCCCTGTAGCTGTTGTCGGCTGCATACGGCTCGCGAGTCACACACTTTGTTTACGAAGTAGACGGGCGTGAAAATCCTACGACAGCCCTGTTAAAACGTAAATTTCCTCACTTGTCCACATGCTGAAGCTGTTGTTGTGTCTGTTGTAATACATTAAGGGGCTCCGGAACGCCCTATACTTGCAATGTTAAAATAACGCTTATAAATTACATCTTTCCTCACAAAGTATTTGAGGTAGGAAGTTGAACTTTTTACAGATTATTTATTGGAATATGGGCTACTACTTAACACAGGGATTTTACAAATTTTTAGTTCAGTTATTAAAGATGATTTTTTTTTCAATTTTAATGAAAATTCACAACATTTTTTTGCAATTTTTTATTTATATATTCAAAAATATACAGTTTTTTGGAAAAAGGCTGTGTTAAATTATGCAGAAGGTACTGTGTAACATTTACTGAAAGTTTGAAACAAATATGTATGGAAGATCCTTAGAAAACATGTAATTAGTATGAGAAAATAAAAGTTTTGGGAATCGAGCGACAAAGATTGGATTAACTTTTTAGTGCATTCCAGGTCCATAGGATGGATTATCTTCATCCTGTGCAAACTCCTCCACCAGCTTCCTCTTGTTGCTCCTCCTGTTTACTCTTGCTTGTATTTCTAGACTCTTTATAGCCCTGTCTGCAGCCCGAAGGCGTTCCTTGTCTAAAGCAAGCATCGCTCGTACCATGTTAGAACCAATCTTCATTCCCATATTTCTAAATACCTTGCACCTTACAATGTGGCCATCATTGAAAGTCGCAACAGCAACTTTACTTTTACTCATTATTATACTTCAACAGAACAGAGACGCAAGAAACAGAATTAATTACCAATATTTTCGAGTTAACGACAGAGTAAATAAACATGAAACAATCGACAATCACACCAGCGATATATATTGAACCATCACAGGTTAGCCACAACACATACTTTATCTCACATCATTAAAATGTACCTGATGAACACGGACGTTAATAATAACACCATTTGACAGCAGTTTAACAGTGCTACAGTGGGTCACGCCCATGTAGAACACATTTCAAAAAAAATTTAAAAATTGTTGTAGTCTTCGGAATTGAATAAATTATATATCTATTAAAAGGTAATAGTCTGCAGATTCAGAAAACGCAAGAAAGTAAAAATTGAACTTTTCATGATTTTGAGCCTTTCCGGAGCCCCTTAATAGAAGCTTCAGTATCTACGAACAAGTTATAAGGCACAAAAAGTCCTCTCGAACAGGCGATGAAGGGCCAGCGTTACCGACCGGCAGCTGTGTCATCCGCAGACCACAGGCGTCACTGGATGCGAATATGGAGGGTCTCGTGGTCAGCACACAGCTTTCACGGCCGTATATCAGTTTACGAGACCGGAGCCGCTACTTTTCAATCAAGTAGCTCCTCAGTTAGCCTCACAAGGGCTGAGTGCACCCCGCTTGCCAACAGCGCACGGCAGACCTGCTGGTCACCCATCCAAGGGTTAGCCAGCCCGACAGCGCTCAACTTCGGTATTGTTACGGGAACCGGTGTTACCACTGCGACAAGGCCGTTGTCTCGTAAAACAAAAGGGATAGGTCCATATACAGTCAGTAATGACATCAGCTTACGAAAATTCCGTTACAAACAGCGCGATACAAATTTACAACGTTATTCCAGATCAGACAAAAATTATTTCATCATTCTCACTTTTTAGTAAAACCTTATAACAGTTTCATAATAGAATCTTTACCCATGTGAAATACAAGATCAAACAATAATCTGCAAAATATGTTGCTGCAAGTGCGGTACTGCAAGTTCTCATGCCGATAAAGCCAGTTAAAAAGACACTCCGGAGAGAGAGCACTTACGTTTGCGTAAAATAGAATATTATAGAATATTTTAGTACTAAATAATGACAAAGTCTTAGAAAATCTTAGAAGATGAGTAAAAGCCATTGGGGAGTAGTGATCCGTGAATCTGCAGCACATGACGCATCACTTAGAGATACGAAATTTCTGTTTACTATGCTACACATCGCTTCCATAACATGCGACGTGGTCTTTTTACGTTACTGTCTACTGAAGGGTTCAGTGGCATATGTGTTATTAAATGACATATAATTATTGGTTGATTTTCAGTGTTTCTTTGCCTCGTAAATGCACCCTAATTACGAGTCGAAAATTATTTAACGAAGAATATGATGTTGCCCATTCTACCAAAATACATTGCACCCATAAACGACTACTTTTAGGGAGATATGGTGTTTTCATACTTTCAAACGCGCGTTCAGAATATCTATCGTACTTCAAATTCCTCTTCACGTTCGCAACGATTCCCCATACTATGGCGTCAGAAACTCGGCACGCTCAACGCAGACGTTGGAATGCACGTGCCGTGTGCCGAGGACTTTAGACTCCTGTCTCTCCTTTCATTACTTTGTGAGAAGTGTTACAGACACCTGATGTAAAGAGAACTGAAATATTATTTTGAAGAATAAATTGGAACTGTGATGTTTCGGCACTAATTTTCGAAGCCCCCAGTTTCCCCAATTTTGTGCAAAAAGTCGTTGTACGAAGAGAACAAGGAAATACGTACTTACTAAAGAACCGGCATCGATTGACAGTAATTTTATTGGTTTCCCATTGTGTGAACTGCTCTTAGCAAAGATTTTGGGTCATGAATGGAGAGCTCTCACCTTTCTCTCTTTTCAGAAGTCCGGTGGCGCGACGTTATGGAAGATTCATTATACCTGGCACAAGTGGTGTTGCAAGATACCGAGTCTGTTCTAGGATTGTCTTTAAGGTCGCGGAGAATTTCGTACACATTACCATCTTCGCCGGGCTTTGTCAATGAGTCACCATCCCTCACAATCCGAAATGTCAAAGGTTAATGAAGAAAATAATAACCGTTTCAGTATACGAAAACACTTTGATGCATCGTCTAAGATTATATAAAATTCTGTATGGTCAGAACGAATATAACTCTTTCTGACGGTTGTTATCACTTTTTTTGTTGACGGAAGGTTGAAGAGCATACTTATTGATTCATCTCTTGGAAAACATTGTAGCTTCAGGTCTTTTAATGCGATTAGCACATTTAATCCGTAGGCTCTGGTCCGATTCATCTCTGTTCTTTAATCTGTTTCATAGTGTGTTGTGAGGCATTTAAAACTTTAATTTATTCTGTATCGACTCAGATAGTCATCAATAATAAATAAAAACGCAGCTGCAGTCCAAAGCAAATTATTTTCTCTAATAATAACGAAATCAGTTAAAACGTATCAAATCACTCACACTTGCCGACTTACCTAGTTATTTGTAATACTGAATATTAGTATAATGTTTTAATAATAGCAGGAATAGATAGACATAACTAGTAGGTAATCCACTGTGCCAATCACGATTGTGCAATGTTTCTTGGACCACTTAAGTCTTAAGGTATTATTTCATTTCGTCGTTGTTTACATTCCGTCACCAATCCGAGCTACAAATGAAGTAACCTTGCATATGAAAGAGGTGAGACTTCCGTAGACAAGCCACTGAAATAAGAACACGTAAAGATAATAAAGTACTGGCTTTGCATTTACGTTTTGTTGGTAGGTCACATTTATAGTAAGAGTAGCCAAAACAATTTATGTATTTTAACATGTCTCATTCGTAATCAAGGACGAAGCTGCTGTATCTAACTTGGATCCAAAATATTGTAACTACCGACGCTGTAGTGAAATAGACTCTTTGACATGAAAGCTATTATTAAACGAAATGCTTTAAACTGCTATGTGGCTGCTGCTGTGGAAAGTGATATGAAATATTTTGTAATATTTGAATTTGCTGCGTAACGGTGGCTAACTGTTGCACACCAGCAGCGTCCTGAATCCTGTGTGGGGGAGGGGGGTGCAGCTATAAATTGCTAGAAATTGTTTAAATGTTCAAAACATTGACATGAGGTAGCGGAAGCTTACTTTAATTAATAATATGGCTAACGTTCCATACATATATTAACAATTACAACATACTCACCTCCTCAAGGTGAATAACTCTTTCTCCAAGAACAGTGAGAACAAAAGTAAGACACACAGAAGACGAGGCGCCTATTACGACCGCTTCTTTTATAGAACAAGAAAATATACCATTATCTGTAATTGAAGTTGCAGTGATGGTAGCTATATTATTCGGACTATGTCTCTCATGAAAAATAATTACTGTACACTTTAGACATTTTAGTAACAAGTTACAAGAATCGCCCAGTCTTTAATGTAGAAATTTCGAATTTTACATTTCGGTTGCTTACATTCCACTTGCTTGATCTGAACTCTAGGAAATGCAAACTTTTAAGTGAAGCTTTAGTTGCAGCTTTTGCGTGAGCAATTAAACCATATTTAAGTCTAACAACCGTAAAAAAGACTTTGTTATAACAGCAATGAAATATACCATACACAAATGGGACTATTAACATTTTGTAATACTAGGATAATTGTGAGACATAATCTAGCAATAATGTGTCGCAAGTGGAGATCGCAAATCGTCAAAACACACCCGCAGCATTAACTAACAAGGAAAATGGTAGCCCTTTGGGACAGCTACTGACAATATGCACTTACACAAGATTATTTTAAATTCCATGTGGACTCATTAAAACACTACAGTTTCAACAGCTTGCAGAATAGTAAAGTAATAAATCCCGAAAAGTCGCATATGAAACTGTATATGATAAATTTTCTAAGCTCCATAATCGAAAACAATAAAATATTAGAAATAACCGATTTCCTCCCCCGAAAAATACACTCTGATCGACTAACAACTACGTGAATTCATCCGTGACGTCGGTTGATTGATTGATTCTGGTGTGTGGACCAAACAGCGAGGTAATCGGTCCCATCGGATGAAGGTAGGATGGGGAAGGAAGTCGGCTGTGCCCCATCAGAGGAACCATCCCGTAGATTGCTTGAAGCGATTTAAGGAAATAACGGAAAAACTAAATCTAGGTGGCCGGACGCGGGTTTGAACCTTCCTCCTCCCGAATTCGAGTCGGGTGTGTTAACCACTGTCCCACCTCTCTATGTCGTCCTTGACGTATACATTGTCTTATTGGGAGATAAGAATACTTTTCTCAGTTTTATAGTTCCTTCTCGTTATTGTGCGAGGGCTCTATGCTCTGTATCGCTCGACATCAGAACGGAAGTGTTGCCATAAGACAAAATTACCACCTGTGTTTGCAAATAAGTATTCATAGTGTAAAATAAGAGTGTATGCTGAAACTTCCTGGCAGATTAAAACTGTGTGCCGACCGAAACTCGAACTCGGGACCTTTGCCTTTCGCGGGCAAGTGCTCTACCAAAGCACGACTCACGCCCGGTACTCACAGCTTTACTTCTGCCAGTACCTCGTCTCCTACCTTCCAAACTTTACAGAAGCTCTCCTGCGAGAGCACTTGCCCGCGAAAGGCAAAGGTCCCGAGTTCGAGTCTCGGTCGGGCACACAGTTTTAATCTGCCAGGAAGTTTCATATCAGCGCACACTCCGCTGCAGAGTGAAAATCTCATTCAAGAGTGTATGCTGTTTCCGTCAGTGTGATATTAGTAGTGTATACTACTATTAACTTGTTAGTACTGGCATCAAAACTACCAATGAGGTATACTCCATATAGTGGATACGTTTTGCGACGGAGCGGTGCGTTGCAAAGTTCCGCTCACCTTGCGTGGGTCTCTTCTCACACGTAAACCTCCTTGAAGTTACTGAAATGCAGTTCTCAGCCGGTAGAAGCCACAGAAGAAACAGCTTTACGCCTCGTGACCATAAGTAGTGCTAAAAATTGTTTTATCGACCGAAGAAATAGTTAAATGAAAGTATTTATTTATTTCACCCAGTTACAGTAAGTTTGCCGACACGAGTCACTACCAAACATTACTCTAAGGTACAACGCCTGAAAAGTCCACAAACTCAAATCATTCATAGCCGTAACCAGTTCATGGTAACTGTTAGTAATACTTCTCTGGAGGTTTACAAACGAATTGTTTCTTTGAGAATAGCTCGCTAAAATTTTGCTATTAATCAGTCTCATGTAACAAAATGTTCACGTTCGCGAGTAAGCAAACCGCCACGCGGAATTTACTTATTTATAATGATACCAAAAGTTCTGAATTCCACACTATGGTGTAAATCGAACTCCTTCCACAATTTATGGGACTTCTAAAATATTTTGGTACCGAATATTAATAATTTTCAACGGAGCCCGTATCAATACGTCTGATGTTTACGAAATACAAGCCTCGACTCTACTGTCTCTACACAAAAGAAGTCTCTAGTTCCCAAAATACTTATGAATATGCTAATTTCTGAAAGGCACAGAAACATCACAGACAATCGGAAAGCAGCATCAGTCCCACGCATATACACAGAACCAATCAAAATTTTACACGGTATCAGTACAAAAAGTTAACATTAATAAATTTTGAGACCTCACAAATATAAAATCAACTCCCTCTTCACGAAACTACTTTACCGAAATCATAGTCTCATATCCCCACTACCATAAACTCCCGAAATGATTTACAACGCATTACCCGGTACGAATGAGGACACACACATAATTCCCGAGCATTCCCCAAGAAGCTACATATTTCAATTTATAGTGTAAAAACTTTACATGAAACATTATTTCACATTCATACCATCATTCACTGTTTTAACTAAGGACTATTATAGTAGTAATTAATCAACAATTAGAAAATTCAACAAACAGAACTGCAAATATAAATGACAGTATTTTGACTGGGACTCAAACTGTGTGCATCAGCCAGTGACCTCTACTAGATTGCACAGAAACCACATACACACGGGCATCTGACGCCGCGTGTCCTGCTTGTGGTTCATACATCACGTGTGTTCACTTCCGGTGCTATCTTATGCACAAAGTAAGGCGCTACGCCACGCTTTGAACGCAAACTATCCCCAGAAGGGAAAAAGAAGCTTTTATATCACATGCGACATATCAGTCTGTACTTTTATTAGGTGACACATCGTTGATGACTATATCAGTGCACATGAGAGACAAACGAAGTAATATAAGGACCGATCAAAAAGTTTCCGTTCGAAGGCTGTACACTCCCGGATCAGTATGCCAATCAGGCAAAATCACTGTGAGCATTGAGACTGTTATCCCACCGATTCATCATGTTGAAGATAAACGTTCTATAAAACATAGTGCCCAGCATCGTGAAAACGTCTGTAACTGCCTGCTGCAAGCCCTCGTTCGTCAGGAATCATCGATCCTTCCAGGCATTTGTTGAGGAACAGAAGTCTTTCTAATCACACGCGGAGAGATCAGGACTATTGGGCTGGTGTTCGATTGTCTCCCATTTGAGTTGGCATGACCTGTGTGTTACGACATTCCTGAGATGTGGACGACCGTTCTCATGAAGCAGTACAAAGCCTGACACATCATTCCACAACGGTGGATTTCGAATGACGTACCACACCACACATATAGTTCACCCTCCAATGGACATCAACCAGCTTCTGTCCAGAGGCAACAAAGAACGGAGTAACAGCACGTTGATCCTGTTTTGGACGCATTTGGTAATTATGCTGGCCTACACCTTCGCCAGCACACCGGTCGGCACTAGAAAACGTTTTACAGCAGGTGCTGAACTAGCCGCGCCTATGACAAGAGAACAACTAGACAACCCCCAGGCTACGTGATGATAACGACCTCTGGGCAGCGTGCATATAGGCCACTGCAGCCGACCGAGCTGTCTCGATCTCTGTCCCTCAGTGTGTCGCATCGGGACTCAGTTCGTATTTCATCTCAATACGTAGCACTGTGCTCTAGTCTCACGCAGTGACAGTCGTCGCCTCACACCTTAGCTAGCTGTGAGGAAACGCTAGTCATCGTATATGATTGTGATATGCTCAAGAACAAGATTCAAGAATTAGAACATGTTATTTGATTGCTGTTAAACACAGAACTTCAGAGTGGACATCACTGACGTTACGTAATCAATTGGTTCCTGTAATAAAGTATATTTTAACCAAGTGTGCATATTGCGTTGTAGTGAGTGGAAACTGCCCACTCACCTGTCATACAACCCTCTTTTCGTCCAGCCAGGAATCACAGAACATAACAAGAGGGCACAGCCACAATAGTAATAACGTCGCCACAGTTTACGCTTCCATATTTCCCTCACGCACGTCGGATAGACACGAATGCCACTCTATACCCTTGCCCACATCTCGGTGCTTACATATCCACATCGGAATCGCGAGACTTTGCATATACCCAGCAGCAACATCGTCAAACAGAAAGGTTTTGGTCGCCACTAATATATAGCAAATTTACAAATATCTAACTTAAACGCTCAGCGCTGTGTGAATAGTATCACATTGTACTGTTTTGTTCCGTATTTGTCTCAATCTTAACTCATGTTGATGAGGTTACGGTTAATTATGCACATAAAAATTAGTGAGCATTTATTTGCATTTTCAAGTACTATGATGTGAATATTCAAACGTTATGGCAAAGGAAACTGGAATGGAATGATCGCGTAGCATGCTTCGCCAGAATACCACGTCTATGGTGGCTCCACCGCCTGGTTCAGTTCTAGCTGACGTCACTTTGGCGACCTGCACGTTGATGATGGTGAAACGAAATAGATTAGGAAAACACGCACACAACTAGTCACAGAAAGAAAAAAATCCCCCCCCCCCCTCCGAAAAAATCGAATCCGGGTACCGGCAGTCTAAAGGTAACGGCGCTAGCCACTAGATCACTTGCTACACTACAAATGTAAAGTTCAGAAGCTACAATGTGAGGTCGCGTCGTGAATCGTGCGTGGATAGCAAACACTGTAAGAGCATTGCCCGTGAAAGGGGCAGGTTGCGTGCTCGATTCCCGGTTTGGCGCACAGTTTTAATATACCCAGAAGTTTCAGAAGAGTACACATTCTGCTGCTGTGTTTTGGTGGATATACAGTTAATTACGCCCAGAGTAATTGGGAAAAATTTACACTTGCCCAGATATAATCATTATTGTAAATGTAAAGTGCATAATTGATGTTGTAGAATTGAGTGGTGCGTCGTGACCAGACAGCTCAATCAGGAAGACCACTGAACGCAAATGTCAAGGTACCAGGTTGGAGTCACGGTGTGGCACACAGTTTTAATTTGCCAAAGAGTTTCAGAAAAATTCAACAAATACTACAGTGTGAAATATTCATTCTGCAATCTAAATATCTTCTCAAGTGCATCCATATGGCAGCGTACTTAAGGTGCTCAGATCCTGTTTTCTTGAGAAATCTTGAAATTATGTTTTGTATAAACAGAACAGTTTAGCCACCTGTAATACCTCGGTTCGTCGGCTGCCGCGTTCACTTTTTGTGCCGACAGAATCGACCTTATGTTAACTCTAAAATGCTAATCTTCTGTAGTGGCTGCTAATAGGGAATATCCCCATCGCAGCCCAATCAGATTTAGTAGTAAGAAGGCCCTGTGGATATCGCGACAAAAACTGAACATAGTTCAACATTGAAAACAGGAAGAAATTGTACCGAACTGTGAAAAAAAGAAAAGCAAAACCGAAGTCCACGCTGATGTACAATGTCGAGCGAATCTGAACCGCCACAGCGTCGTCGTTATGTGGTCACAGTGTTAGACTGCGCAGGGGGAGATCCGCTCAAATTGTTGAAATGGCTCTGAGCACTATGGGACTTAACACCTGAGGTCATCAGTCACCTAGAACTTAGAGCTACTTAAACCGAACTAGCCTAGGGACATCACACACCTCCACGCCCAAGGCAGGATTCGAACCTGCGACCGTAGCGGTCGCGCGGTTCCAGATTGAAGCTCCTGGAAACGCTCGGCCACAACGGCCGGTGGGGGAGATCCGTCTTCAAATCTTTCTAATGAACTGTAATTTTTTTCCTTCAAAATTAAGACCTGTCCGGCTGACCATTGATGTGTCTTTTTAGTTGCATTCAAATTTTTGCCGGTGTCGTGGTGTAATGTCCGTTTCGCCATAGTGAAACCTAAGGAAAGGACCTCCACACGTACGTATATCCTACTTTTTCTATGCATTTACCACATGTTAATGACCCCTGCATTTCGTTTTGCAAGTCTTCACTCTTGAATTGCTTTGTTGTAACATAGTTCACACCGGTTGTTGTTTTCATTTCTGTGAGACGTCTATAAGGCATCTCGCATGTTCTCGCTATTCATGACATTTAATTATCATTTGACTTATATTCTATGAACAATGTATAGAACGACAATGGCCAAGACTACAGAAAGAGAAGAGACACGTCAATGACATTTCTGAACTTTTGTGAAAAACATATATATATATATATATATATATATGGTACGAAAGAGATTTGTACGATAATTTTCTGCGTTGCAGTGTAACACCGTGACCATACAACCTGAAAATTGTGCTTCTACCAAGTCGCTGGCCGTTGCGGCCGAACGGTTCGAGACGTTTCAGTCTGCAACCGCGCGACCGCTACGGTCGCAGGTTCGAATCCTGCCTCGGGTATGGATTTGTGTGATGTCCTTAGGTTAGTTAGGTTTAAGTAGTTCTATGTTCTAGGGGGCTGATGACCTCAGCAATTAGTCCCATAGTGCTCAGAGCCATTTGAACAATTTTTTTTCCTACCAAGTCGGTCAATGTTACATATCTTTTGTTCAGCTTCGACCGTTCATTGTTTCTATTTTGATTCATTTTTCACACAGTACACGTTATTTATTTTTTTCACGCTTGATCTGTGATCTGTGTTCAGTTTTTTCTGGACGGGTTATCCAGTGGTCCATTTTACCACTAAATCCGGGGGGGGGGGAGGAGGGGGGGAGGTTGCGATGGGGAGTTTCTATTGAAAGTGTGGATCTTGCGCTTCTTGGTTTCTTATAGTCGCTCATGCAGCTAATGTGCAGGTTTCCCGTTTGCTAGCCTGGCTTGTAGCCAATCACCCTAAGATATTAGGTCACCTGAAATACAGAGACCCGTGAGAAACACAGGCTGTGGCGCGTACGTCGCAGCACGTCATACTACAAGTCTTATGAAATCCAGCAGTTGTCTCTGGCGGGGAGCGAGTAGCTATTTCAGATGAGTTTAATAATTCTTGACTGCGTTTCACAAGCTGCGACATCGTCGCAAAAGTACACAGTCACCCGTATATGTAATAAGTTTCCTTTAAATTACGTCTATGGTCACAATCTTTTTTGTTTAACAGATTACCGGTTTCGGTCTTTAACGACCATCATCAGATCTGTTTCATAGGACTTTGATTTTATGAAACAGATCTGATGATGGTCATTAAAGACCGAAACCGGTAATCTGTTAAACAAAAAGATTGTGACCATAGACGTAAATTAAAGGAAACTTAATCTTGACTGCGTATTTAAACGAATGCAAGAAGTCGAAAGCACACGGTGAAAATAAGACTATTAGTGGGTACCTTTCCAATTAAATACTGAATTTCCGTAGGCCCTGCCCAGAGACATTCATTCACAAAGTGTGGCGGACAAACCAAGTAGTGCGACTTTTCAAGTTCGATGCAGAGCCTGTATCTCACGTTGCACCCCACGAAGCACCGCATGACGCCCCACTGCTGAAACGTCCCCTTAGAAAAATTATTGAATTACTGTGCTGATAAATCTCTTAAATTATTTGATTTTCAAATAGCTGAACAAAACTGAACGTACCCAGACAATTCGCTCTTTACCTATTCTGATCAACACTAAACTGACACACAATATTTGTTAGGGCAACGCAATCTGACTTTAAAAAATCCCTGCAAAAGAATGGCCCTGACTAACAATAACCTATATGTTTCATAAATCACTTACCTCACAAAAATCTTCGTTACTCGAACTACTGCAATACAGCGAGCCCCACTACTGCCAGCTAAATAAAAGATTCAAACTCCTGAAGGCACTATCTACTGATAGGCATAGTTAGCAAATGAAAGATTTTGATAAAGAACAAACAATGTATTTACCTTAATAGTGTGCAAAAGTCATAATATATATAGCAGGTCATGACATACAGTCTTACAAATGTAGTGTCTCTGATGGACACACGTCCAGATCATCCGCTCTCAAAATTCCGCCATCTCTCTCCCCACATCCACCACTGCTGGCGGCTCACCTCCAACTGCGCAACGCTACGCGCTGTTAACAGCCAACTGCCCAACACTACAATAGCAAACAACAATGCAAACCAGCCACGGACTGCACACAGCACAGTCAGTGATTTTTCATACAGAGCGCTACGTGGCGTTACCAATATAAAAACCTAAACAACCTACTGACACTGCTTTAACCGGGGCCGACGAGATATACGAGCTTCGCAACGTACTTACAACGTCCCACTAGTCGGCTTGCACGCCACACTTCGCGAAAGCTCGGCCCCGTGCAGTGCCAACGGTTAATCAATATTTAATTAGAAAGATGTCCTCTGAAGTTCTCAATTTTGCTGTGCGCTATCGAGAGCTTCTATGCGTTTAAACACGCAGTCAAGAATTATTAAACTCGTCGGAAACAGTACTCGCTCCGCGCCGGAGAGGCTGCTGGCACCCCGTAAGATCTGCAGTGTGACGTACTGTGACGTACGAGCAACAGCCTCACTTTCTTGTGGCTGTACCTGAGGCGTCTGGTCGTCTCTACTACGGTCATGAGATTATCGCTGACTGAGATGTCCCACATGCCCACGCGAAACACACCCACTACAAAGAGCTGACGTTTAATGATGTCACAAACAATGCTGGTATTCGTAAGGTGGGTCACATAATACGTTGTACTACGTGATTATTAGCGTCAGTAGCAAATAATGCCTGGGCTCTAAACACCCGTTGGATAAATTCGGGAGAACATTTCATATATTATAACTCATTATATCCGGAAAAGCTGAAGTATGGAATATCTAAGTAAATACCAGAGATTTTTCTTTCATTAATTGGCCACGTGCGAGTAGGACTTCTGCTCTGGGTAATCCTTACAAACTTTGTTCACACTTCCTTGGAATCGAGTAACTCAACGATTTTTGTTTGTTATCGATATCGATACCGGAAAGATGTGGGTCTCAGGAATTCCAAGACCAAATCGAAATCTCTACAATAGTTCCTCAGACAAGCCAGGACCTGCAAACACAAGCGAGCAGGAAAATTCGCTTTTCTATATTTATAACATGTAGTTAAAGATTTTTTATTTAGTTACTACAACTTGATTACTACTTAACATTTTACGTTTTAATGCAGTTTTGTTCGTCAGTTACGCTTTTAACGGATTGTGAATGCAATATATGTTTGGCAAAAGATATTTTCTTAGGAGAAATAATCACGTTTTACAAAGTTTCAAGTTTTTAGGCTTCTGTGCCTCTATCTGTAAAACCGGAACGCCTTAGGATCGGTTTGTTGTCCGTCTGTCTGTCTGTCGGTCTGTCTGTCCGACGGTTAAGGAGCTTTTTCTCAGGAACAGGTACACGCATTGATATCAAGTTTATACCAGATAATAAGTCATATGATCTCTTGCCGGAGTAAAACTTTTAGGCTTTTAAGTCAATGCGATGAAAACATACCGCCATTTTTGTCATATATTTTAATACTCGAAAAGTCGCTCATCAAAATCTATAGGCTACTTCCTCTTGGCCGCGGATCATGGCATTTGGCAAGGAGAAAGGTATCACAGTATAAGTAAAACAAACTTATTAAACAGTATGTAATTCACATAAATGATATGTGTCTGTGATTTGACTGTACATTGCATTCATAGTAGGTCGAAAGCATAGGACATTACTCTATGCAAACATTGATGTAACCTGTAGTCGTGTTTGGGTAAGTAAATACACAGAAAAGCTATAAAAGCTGTTACACCTCCCTAATATCGTGTAGGACCCTCGCGATCAGGTAGAAGTGCCACAACACGACGTGCCATGGACTCGCATAATGTCTGAAGTAGTGCTGGAGGGGACTGGCACCATTAATCTTCCAGCGTTGTCCAGAAATCCTTTAGAGTACGAGGGGGTGGAGATCTCTTCTGAAAAGCAGACTGGAAGCAATCCTAGATATGTTCAATAGTGTTCAAGACAGGGCTGTTTGGTGGCCAACGGAAGTGTTCAAACTCAGATGAGTGTTCCGGGAGCATCTGTGTAGCAATTCTGGACGCGTGGGGTGTCGCATGGTCCTGCTTGAATTGTTAAAGTCCGTCTGAATGTGCTATGGACGTCAATGGATGCAGGTGATCAGACAAGATGCTTACGTACGTGTCACCTGTCAGAGTAGTATCTAGACGTGTCAGGGGTTTCACATCACTCCCACTGCAATCGTCCTACACCCTTACACAGCCTAAACCAGCATGAACAGTCCCCTGCTCACATTCAGGGTCGGTGAATTCATGAGGTTGCCTCCATACCCGTGCACTTCCATCCGCTCGATACAATTTGAAACGAGACTCGTTCGACCAGGCAATATGTTTCCAGTCATCAACAGTCCAATGTCGATGTTGGAGGGCCCAGGCGAGGCGTACAGCTTTTGTGTCGAGCTATCATCAGGGGTGAACAAGTGGGCCTTCGTCTCCAAAAGCCCATATCGTTGATGTTTCTTTGGATGGTTCACACACTGACATTTGTTGATGTCGCAGCTATGAAATCTGCAGCAATCTGCGGAAGGGTTGCACTTCAGTCACGTTGAAGGATTCTCTTCAGTCGTCGTTGGTTCCGTTCTTGCAGGATCTTTTTCCGCCCGCAGCGATGTCAGAGGTTTGATTTTTTACCGGATGCCTGATATTCACGGTACACTCGTGGAATGGTAAGGAAAATGTCCACTTCACCGCTACCTCGGAGATACTGTGTCCCGTCGCTCATGCGCCGACCGTAACACCACGTTCAAACGTATTTAAATCTTGATTACCCGCCCCTGTAGCAGCAGTAGCCGATCTAACAACTGCGCCAGACACTTGTTGTCTTATACAGGCATTGCCGACCGCAGCGCCGTACCCTCCTTGTTTTACATGTCTCTGTATTTGAATACGCATGCCTATACCAGTTTCTTTGGCGCTGCAGTCTGAAGGACTTGTGTATAGATTTTGATACGGTCTGGATATTCCTAGTACTGATATTGACTGCAGGCCAAAATACTAGAGATTCTCGATTCCCAGTATGAGCTATACATGAAAATAACGGTCTATTCGTATACACATAATTAAGTATGTAAGCAACTCTCAGTGCTCCAGTCTTACGCTCACGTAGTCAATATTTTTGCTTTATTTGTATTGTGAAACTTTGATTCTTGCCGAATTTCATGATTTGAACGGGAAGTACCCAATACATTTCCATGAGAGATTTTCTGAGTATCAAAATATGCGACAGAAATAACCGAAACTTTTGACTGCATTGACCTTTTTAATTGAGTCGTCAGTTTTCTGACCGTTACTCCTCTGTTTCTACCTTTCCATCACAGAGTAGCACTGGAAATCTACAAACTCAGAAGTTCTATGCAAGTATTCCAATCTCTGTCTTCATCTGCAGTGTTTACCCTCTAAACTCCTCCATTACCATGGAAGTTATTGCTTGGTGTCTTAGTAGATCTCCTATCAACCTGCCCATTTTACTTGTCAGAAGTTTCCACATATCCCTTTTGTTGACGATTTTGCGAAGGAACTCCTCGGTCCTTACCATATCAGTCAATCCGATCTTCTACATTCTTCTGTAGCACCACATCTGAAAAGCTTCGATTCCCTTCCGTTCCGATTTTCCCACAGTGTTTCACTACCATACAGTTCTGTGATCGAAACGCCTATTCTCGAAATTTCTTGCTCAAATAAAGGCCTATGTATGATACTAGTATACTTCTCTTGGCCACGAATGCACTTCTTGCCAGAGCTAGTCTGCGTTCTATGTCTTCGTTGTACCGTCATGGGTCAATTTCCTGGCAGTTCTAATGTAAAGTTTCTCACTGTTTTCATGTCTGCTACTTCTCGTTAGTTTCGTATTTCTTCTATTTACTCTCAAGCCATATTATGCACCCATTAAGCTGTTCATTCCATTAAACAGATATTGTAATTCCTCTTAATTTTCACTAAGGGTAGCAATGTCATCACCGAATCTGATCATACTCTTTTATCTCGAATTTTAACCCGTGCTTGAATTTCTCCTTTATTTCCGCCATTGGTTGTTCAATGTATTTATTGAACAGGTGGGGCCAAAAACGGCATCCTTGTCTTACACATGTTTTAATCTGAGCTCTTCGTTCTTGGTCTCTCACTCTTATTATTCATTCTTAGTTCTTATACATTGTATATATTGCCCGTCTTTGCCTACAGGTTACCCCTACTTTTCCCAGAATTTCAAATATCTTGCACTACTTTACAGTGTCTAACGCTTTTTCCAAGTGTACAGCTCCTACGAACGTCTCTTCATTTTTCTTCAGGCTTGCTTTGATTACCGACAGCAACGTCAGAACTGCCCTCCTGTGCTTTTACTTTCCCTAAAACCAGACTGCTCGTCGCCTAACAGATCTTCAATTTTCTTTTCCATTCGTCTGTATATTATTCTCGTCACAACTTAGATGCATGAGCTGTTAAGCTCACTGAGCAATAATTCTCGCCCTTGTCATTCTTGCAATCTTCTGAATTTTGGAGGCGATATTTTTCCGAAAATCTGATTCTATGTCGCTAGTCTCACATATTCTACACACCAATGTTAATAGTCGTTTTGTAGCACTTCCACCGATGATTTTAGAAAGTATCGTGTGTTATCTATGCCTGCCCTCTTATTTGATCTTAAGTCCTCCAAAACTTTTTCATTTATGACTCTAGTACTGGATCCACTTCCAGATCCCTAGCGACTCCCGTTTCTTCTTCTGTCATGTCATCAGCCCAGTCGTCCCCATGATAGAGCAATTCAGTGTAATCTATCCACCAATCCGCTCTCTCTTCTGCATTTGACAGTGTAAGTACGATTGCATTCTTAAAGTTAACACCATTGGTTTCAATTTCGCCGAAGGTTTTCTTGACTTCTCTTGTAAGTAGGCTGTTTAGGTTTTTATGTTGGTAACGCCACGTAGCGCTCTGTATGAAGATCACTGACTGTGCTGTGTGCAGCCTGTGGCTGGTTTGCATTGTTGGAATTTGCTATTGTTCTGTTGGGCAGTTGGCTGTTAACAGCGCGTAGCGTTGCGTAGCTGGAGGTGAGCCGCCAGCAGTGTTGGATGTGGGGAGAGTGATGGCGGAGTCTTGAGAGCGGATGATCTGGATGTGTGTCCGTCAGAGTCAGTAAATTTGTGAGAATGGATGTCATGAACTGATATATATATTATGCCTTTTGAACATTATTAAGGTAAATGCATTGTTTGTTCTCTATCAAAATCTTTCATTTGCCGACTATGCCTATCAGTAGTTCAGTTTTGCTCAGCTGTTTGAAAATCAATTAACGTAGAGGTTTATCAGCACAGTAATTCATTAATTTATCTAAGGGGACGTTTCATCCTACGTGCTGAGTCGCTAATTTCGACAGTCAGATTGTTTTCGATTTCTTCGCCGGCCGGTGTGGCCGTGCGGTTAAAGGCGCTTCAGTCTGGAACCGCGTGACCGCTACGGTCGCAGGTTCGAATCCTGCCTCGGGCATGGATGTGTGTGATGTCCTTAGGTTAGTTAGGTTTAATTAGTTCTAAGTTCTAGGCGACTGATGGCCTTAGAAGTTAAGTCGCATAGTGCTGAGCCATTTGAACCATTTTTCGATTTCTTCACATACTTCAAACACCCACTTTGTCTTACCTTCGCTGCGCTTCCTGTTTGCTTTATTTCCAAGTGACTTCTATCTCTGTATTTCTGAGTTTCCCTTAACATTTTCGTACTTCCTTCTTTCGTAGAGCAGCTGAATTGTTCCTTCTGTTACGCATAGCTTCCTAGCCGTTAACTTCCTTGTACCTATATTGTTTATTCAAACTACTGTGATTGTTCGTTTTTAGAGATGTCCATATGTCTTCAAATGAAATGCTACTGAGCTATTGATTATCACAATATCTATAGCTTCAGGGAACTTCGTCTTTCCCTATTCCTTAGTATATCCGTATCCTACTTCTTTGCACATTGTTTCTTAGTGACTAGTCTCTTAGACTTCAGCCTGCTCTTCATTATTCCTAAAATGTGATTTAAAATGTAATCCTGAATACGCCTTACAATCCAATATCTGATTTCGGAATCTCTGCCTGACCACGATGTAATATCACTGAAGTCTTTCGGTATCTCCCAGCCTAGTTTTGTGATTCTTGAACAGAGCATTAGATATTATTAGCTGAAATTTCTTGCAGAACTTCACATTCTCCCGTAACTCTGTCTTTTATTTCTTCCCCTGCAACCACATTCCGATCCCCCATGACTATTGGATTTCCATCTCATTTTATGTACGGAATTACCTGTTCAGTATTCTCAAATACTTTCTTGTCTCTTCATCTTCCGCTTGTGTCGTCACCATGTCTACCTGAACTATTGTTATCGAAATTGGTTTGCTGTCGATTCTGATGAGAACAATTTTATCACTGAACTGTTTACAATAACTCATTCTCTGCCCGACCTTCATATTAATAACGAATCCTTCTCCCATTACACCTTTCGCTGTTGCTATTGATATTACGCTGTACTCATCGGAACAAAAGTCCATGCCTTCCTTCCATTTTCCTACACATGACCCCCGACCGGACAGCCAGTGTGGCCGAGCGGTTCTAGGCGCTTCAGCCTGGAACTGCGCGACCGCTAGGTCAAAGGTTCGAATCCTGCCTAGGGCATGGCTGTGTGTGATGTCCTTAAGTTAGTTGTCGTCTTCCATGAGGTGCAAATTCTACAAAGCGGAGTGTCCGACAATCCGATTCCATGAATAAGTTGATTTGTGGAGAATTTTCCACATGCTACATCTACCCTGTTGTCCAGGCGTTGGAGGGAAGGAAACTCTGGTGGACATATGACAAAGCGCAAAGCACAGCGTAGATGGGTTTTTTGAGTATGACGTTGTTGTGGGATATGCAACAAAGTAGTGGAGTTTTTTTTTTTTTCACTTGCCGCCCTGGTTTTACGATCCACCACTTAATTGCTTAAGGTGGGTCTTATTTGACCTCTTACCTGCTGCGATCAGTGTAGGATCGCTGATGTGGCGGATTTTCATTGTACAGAGCTAATCAAAGGATGTCATGAATAATAAGCAGCGTTACTTCCACGTCTGAGGCTATATTTTCGGAATCTTGCAGTTCACGCTTCTTTCAGTTCACAAGATGCCTTACCCAATGCCCACTAGCCACCAATGACTCATGCCACACAGGGGCTTTGCAGTACGACCGCCAAGCCAGTGCCGGCCGGTGTGGCCGTGCGGTTAAAGGCGCTTCAGTCCGGAACCGCGTGACCGGTACGGTCGCAGGTTCGAATCCTGCCTCAAGCATGGATGTGTGTGATGGCCTTAGGTTAGTTACGTTTAATTAGTTCTAAGTTCTAGGCAACTGATGACCTCAGAAGTTAAGTCGCATAGTACTCAGAGCCATTTGAACAATTTTTTTTGCCAAGCCAGTTCCGTTGTGGAAGGACTTACCTCCATGTTTTACATGATTACAGATTTACTTTCCCTATGCATGAACAGATATTGCAATTACATTTTTAGCTTTTACATTCTTTTACAGTTCATTACTTTTGGAATTATGTTCAGACATTCATTACAGTTGTATAAATCATAATAAATGAAGAATTAAACATTTACATCTGTGTTATATCAAAGAGAATAGCGATCCAAATGTTACATTAGGTAAAAACAGAAAAAAATATTTAGATAAGACCACATTAGGTAATATTGATACGCGTAATCGTGTTTCAGTATATTGTGATTGCATTGAGCCAGACGTGTACGATTTTTATGCCACCAAAGGAACATAAGACTTTCATATGTGCACATAAAGGGATGTTTTCAAGAATCGAAATAAATGATGAATAAATTTGATTCTGAAACCTAATTAGGTCCCATTACACAGTCTCGTGAATTCGAATATTATCTTGTCTTAAGAACCTTGTTAAGTGCCTTGCGACTTCTTCTCGTACTGTTTACCGCAATGTGCGCTAGTCTCTACCACAGAGAGACCACCCAGACGTGCATCGAATATGTGCAGATGTTTAACAGCCTTTGGTCAGGTACACAGGCCATATCGAAATTATTTTTCGAGCCTTCTTTTGAGAAAATCTAGGCTAGGCCTCAGGATGTTCCACATGCAAGCAGTTAAAACCAGCATCACATACAGAGAAATGATTGCACGAATCACAGACACTTGGCGCAGAGGAATTCCTTTCCTCAAATCAACCGACGATTGTGGCGACAAGATGGCATCCGATCGCAAAGCAAAAATGAAATAGATATGTCAGATGATGAAAACAGTGGGAACTGCGCGACATGAGAAACACTAGGAAAGAAAGAGTTGCAAGATGGGTAATTGGGAATAATCAGTGTTGAGTAAGTTAAGTAAGTTATTTAGACGGTTTTGAAACTCGGTTGCTAACGAAGCAAGTGGAAACTGAGCTGTTTACGCGATATGCGAGTATTCTAAAAGCGAAAACGGATGAATTTCCGTGATGAATAAATGCATACTTCAGCTAGTATATAATTAACTGGAAGATGCACACGCAATAACGAAGTGAAAATACACAATACCAATAACAGCAGCTGCTATAGGGAGGCCGGCCGGTGTGGTCGAGCGGTTCTAGGCGCTTCAATCTGGAACTGACCGACCGCTACGGTTGCAGGTTCGAATCCTGCCTCGGGCATGGATGTGTGTGATGTCCATAGTTGGTTAGATTTAAGTAGTTCACAGTTCTAGGGGACTGATGACCTCCCATAGTGCTCAGTGACATTTGAACCATTTTTGATATAGGGAAAAAAATTGTTTCATTGTAAACATCCAAAGTGCTCTAAGGACTATGGGCCTTAACATCTGAGGTCATCAGTCCCCTAGACTTAGAACTACTTAAACCTAACTAACCTAAGGACATCTCTCACATCCATGCCCGAGGCAGGATTCAAACCTGCGACTGTAGCAGCAGGCGCGTTTCTGGACTGAAGCGCCTAGAACCGCTCGGCCATAACGGCTGGCGTTTCATTGAAAAAACTGGAGGTTACTAACGCAGGTCCGTTCTTTTCTAGGAGTCTTCTGATGTTTGTCGAGTGGAGGAGGAACTGAAGAGAAAGGCAGTACGTGCATTAATATACTGCTTGCGGAACAATTTGGAGGAGTCACTGCCTCAGTGCAGTAACGAACAAAGAAATAATTACACACATTTCAGTAACATTACCCAAAAGTGTTATCTCAAGATATTTTGCAGAGAGTGGACTATCGTGGAAATTGAAGACCTAATTAGCCATCGATTTAAGTGTAATTTTAGCTGTAATGGTCTCACTGAAAACTTGGGCAGCTGATTTCAGATCTGTACAGATGCTGGAAAACGAAATGTAAGTCATGAACTGATTCTGATCATTAAATGTTGTGAATTTTGTGCTAGGAACACTGAATATGAAAGTTAAATCAGAGAAGTGCTGTAAGTATAAGTCATACTCTCAAAAATAGCTCCATACGAGCTAACATCACCTTTAGGTGCATGATTAAAACACGAACATTAAGAAGTGTGTTAGTGACCACTAGGTCGTTTAGCAAAACTGAATACCGTAACATCCAAAGCCACCTAAAAGCAACACATAATATAGTTATTGAAGAAAGCAGATAAAAAAAAATTAACTTCAGGCCTTCCTTAAGATAGAGTCCCCGGTCCTGACCATGTAAGTGTGCACCAGACGCGGCGTCAGTTTAAAGAAGTTTATCGACGGGATCTGAGAGATATACGAGGCGATTCCATGCTCCTACCGAAGTTTTATGTAACCCGCAATGCTATAACTCTCCTTCAGAAACCACGAGCTAGAATTTCATATTCTCTCATTCGCTACGCTCAAAATGTTAGTGCTACAGAATAAATGAGCAGGATCCTTTTTTGTGGGATATTTGATTTAGTTAAATTTTGCACTGGGACACGTCTTCGCTAGAGGGCATGGTAATGGAGTTATTCAAGAAAAACGCACAAAAGTGAGCTTCAATCGCAACCCCACACCCACCCTTCGTTCCCGCCGGTCAGGTTTTGCAGTTCGCTGTTCATAGCTCTCCCATCTTCAGCGCCGGCCGCGGTGGCCTAGCGGTTCTAGGCGCTTCAGTCCGGAACCAGGAGACTGCTACGGTCGCAGGTTTGAATCCTGCCACGGGCATGGAGGTAGGTGATGTCCTTAGGTTAGTTAGGTTTAAGTAGCTCTAAGCTGTAAAGGACTCAGAGCCATTATAACCGTTAGAACTACCAACAGCTGTACAAATATTCGCGATGTCACAAATTATTTGTCACATTCGATCTTTTACGTCTTCATTGTCTGGCTTTATTACAACATAGACTTACTCGAGCATTTAAAAATTGAAAAAATCCAGTTTGTGAAAATTTTAGCTAGCAATTTTGTGAGTTTGAACAGTATAAAATAAATACTTACATCGTTATATTCGTCAAGCTTTCTGACTAAGGCTGTGATTGTAGGGGTTAAGTTTGGATCGAGTGGTCAACGTAATCTGTTATAGCGTAACGTTAACAAACGTCGTTTTCCTTTCATTGGAACAGCCCTGTCAATAGAGACCAAAAACACGAATATCCGGAATAATTAGTCAAGTCAGAAATATTTGAACAGTGGTAGGAGCGAGTTCGAAGAACGCCATATTGGAAATCTTAACTGGCGAGGGATGAGTGTGGGGTGAAGGTGCGTTTGAAGGTTACTTTTGTACGTTTTTCTTGAATAACGCAAAAACCATAGCCTCCAGCGAAAACATCCCTCACTACAAAATTAGACTACAGTAAATTTCCACACAAAAAGGACCTGCAGATTTTTCCAGTAGGACTTAATAGGAAAAACTCGCGCTTGGTTTATGAAGGCCATCTAGAATACTGCGGGTTGCATAAAACGACAGCGCTACAGAAAGCTGAATCACCCTTTAACAAACAGATCCATAAGAGACGGAACAGATCCCCCATGATACCCAAAAAGGATCATAGTACTGCCACGGAAGTAACAAAAAAGTATGCTAAATTTAATCTGAAGTATTGCCCATGTTGCACTGTAGCTCAAAACTTAGCTCTGATTCACTGCCATGTTCTTCTGTTAGTTTCCACAACGAAATTCCGCCTCGAAATCTGGCACAAAATACAAATCGAAGTACGTAAGTCGCAAGACACATTGCAATACCTTCAGTGCACGACAGCTATCGTAATGTTACCAATTACAATGCTTTGAAACGGAGTTACTAAAAATGGTTTTCCGTAATTGCCTCATCAAAGATGACGATTTAAATATAAGAGAATTCGGATCCAAATCAGCTACCAACGTGAGTAACTTAGAAGTAGGTATTCCCAGTGTAACGAGACAAATTACATCACTTAATAAAGTGAAGTCCTACAGTCCAGATCGTATACCAATTAGGTTCCATTCGGAGTACGGCGATACAATAACTCCATACTTAGCAATCATATACTACTGCTAGCTCGAAGAGTGGTTCGTATCTGAAGCCTGGAATGCTGCGGAGTTACACTAATACTCAAGAAAGGACATACGAATAATTCGTTGAATTGCGGATCCATATCACTAACGGCGATTTTCAGTAGGATTTTGGCACACGTACGGTGTTCGAACATGAAGTACTTCGATGAAAACTATTTATTGATAGTAGTCAACACTTACTCAGAAGCTATCGCTCTTGTCAAAAGCAGCTGACTCTTTATTTACTAAAAATTATGAGTGCCTTCGATAGGGGATATCAAATGGATTCCATATATTTAGGTTTCTAGTGGGCGTGTGCCACCGTTCCTCACGAGCGAATTCCAGTGAAATTACGTGTTTATGGAATATCGTCTCAGTTATAAGACTGGATTTGCGATTTCCTGTATGAAATGTCACAGTTCGTAGTAACTGAAGGAAAATAATCGACTAAGTGATATCTGACCTTCCCCAAGGAATCGTTATAGTCCCTCTGCTGTAGATAATACGAATAAATGATTTAGCATACAGTCTGAGTATCAGTCTTTGATTGCTGTCATATAATGCTGTCCTCTACCGTGTAGTAAAGTCATCAGAAAATAAAAACCAATCTCAAAATGATTTAGAAAGGATATCTGTATGGTGCGAAATGTGGCAATTGACTACAAATAATAAAAAAATTGTGAGGTCATTTACTTGCGTACTAACAGGAATCCGTACATTTCGGTTACACGATAAATCACACAACTTCAAAGACACTCAGTTCAACTAAATACCAAGGAACTGCCATTAAGAAAAACTTAAATAGCAACTATCACATGGATGATGTTGTGGGTAAGGCTAACGAAAGTCTGCATTTTATGGGAAAACTCACAGGAGATACAATTGGTCTATTAAAGAGACTACCTGAACTCCTGGCCGTTAGTGAACATGAACCATTGGGTCAGTTCACAGCGTGGATTTGCCATGGGTAATTTTACAGTAATGATGGATCACTGACACCCGACAGTCATCATGGTCATGTCGTTAGCATCTAGGTTGATAATTTTGAGGAAATGGATTCAGATCTAGAAAATAACTCAACACCTTGAAGTACCTCGGGCGTCAGACGGAAGGCGCCCACGGCGATGGGCGAAGAATTACGTGAAATTTATGAAACCTAAGCCGAGGAACTGACCGTACACTACTCCACAGTGACTTCAAGTACCACTCGTACAAAATTCATGTTGTGCCGTAACTGAAAACATCGGCCACATGACATGACACCATATCTGTAAAAAATTGGGCAACGCATTAATGACGCCGCCAACATTTGAAACTCGTTTCATGTTGGATGAGGCTCATTTTCAAACCAGCGGATAAGTAAACAAGAATGATTATAGGTATTCGGCATGTGGAACCACTTTTCAATAGCTCGAACGGCCACCACACGGTATAAAATTTACATCTTTGTACCATAACAATGCGAGTTGTGATGGCTCCTTAATTCTTTGAGGACGAAAGAGGGATCACAATCACAGTAGCGCCTGTTCGATAGTTGATAATGTTCCTGACTTTTGTAGTGGAACAACTTCAGTGTTATGAATGTGCTGAATGGTGAAAAGCGATTTATATACGGTTTCAGAAATGATCCGAACGGTTTTGTCGGCCGATTAGTTGCTGCGGATTGAAATCAGCGCCAGAAACGAGATAAAAATGAAAAATTTAATCTGCCAGTAGAGAACAGAAAATGAGTGGCCTTATTGATTACCTTGAAGATGGTAAAGAAACAAGTGACGAGTGTGACTAAAGTGTTGTAGACCAAATCGATGGAAGACACCTGCGAGAAGACGACTGTACTGCCAATAAAAATATTTTAAGTGCAGTGAGGAATGCCTTTGTAATGGTATTAATGTTTGAATTTCTGGGACACTCATCGTGTTTGATCTACCTGGAACCATATAAATTCCAGTTAATCTCAAGTATAAAGATACTACTGCTAGAATCGCTTTCAGCCGGATGAAGAGTTGATGGCAGCTGTAAACTAATGTTTTGGAGTCGTAATTCAGGCATGCAACTGCTCATCGAAAAGTATTCGTCATAGACCACTCACATCTCTATGATTTCTGCCACCTTACTTCATAGTAGTTTCAACATAACACAACGTGTTTCTTTCATACTGACAGGCTTAAAGCTATCAGAACAGAAATTTCTTGCACTTTTACGGCAGTTGTCAACAAGTATGAATTTCTCAGTAGATACGAATTTAGCAGATGTTTGGACAGTGGAGGGAATGACCTCTTTGCATGCTGAGAGTACTGCCTGGTTTGCTCGTTTTCGTTTATTTTTACTTTTTCGCACTGAAGAATCTAAAGAAATTCTCAGTATCGCTATTATTTTTGCTCGCAAAGGTAAATTGGAAAAGAAAGCTCTTCGCATGAAGCAGCTGTACGCGGAATAAAATTAACGAGGATGTGTCAGGCTAATGAATGTCCTCGCGCAGAGCACAGTCGCAGAATTCGTGGAAATTCTTTGTGACGAAGTCACGTTAATACACACAAAAGAAGAGCTCTTTTTATTAATTCAGAAGCAGACTGGTTTCTTGAAAATGTTACCTCTTTCACTCTGTACTACTAAGTAGAAAATCGCTTATAATGTACTGGAACTGAGATCACCATCCCAAGAGTCTAATACTTATCTTTATCACAGGTATTTTTGAACTACGTCAACAGGACGGTTGCACTTTAGTTTACGAATCAACTGTTATTCTATAATCGCACGTTATGCTGTCGATGACGAGATCACAAAACATTAGAAACATCTTTAAAATCTGAGAGTAAGTTCAGAGCAGTAACCTAATACTCGCGAGGTCAGAAATGGTTAGTTTTTGGGACAATTTCAATGTAAGAACGCTAATCATGTTTACTGAATTTGCCTAATCCATTGGTTATCAATATTTCTGGGACCTTTACGCCTGAGTGCGAACATCATTAGCGTCTCACTAAACTTTAGAAAGAGAAAGAATTTTCTTTGAACACTTAAATTATTAAAATGACGAAATATATATAATAATTAATTTTTAATTGCCTTATGGAACCATGAAACAAAGAGTCAATGAGACAATTGGAAGTGCTTATTCCTATAAATCTTTTTTTTATAGAGTGGTGAAGCAATTTTTAGTGCATGGCAAGTGCTACCTGTTTGTCCGCCTGAGAAAAGAAAGAACTGACGTTGAGGGCAGACACTTGTTACAAACTATGCATCCCATGCACCATCCCTTTCCCTTGCGGTACTTGTTTCGACCACACCAGGCATCTACTTTTAAAAATCATCCAGATTAAAATGTTTGCAATATACTTGGTCCTACTGTTTCTAAGTAATTTGACTGCTGGTCTCCTGGCTTCGGAATTGGCAAAAATTGGAAGACTTCAGGTTAACAATTTTTTGTGTCTGACAACTGTCGCTAATAGTAATATCAATAATAATAGTAGTAAATACAGTAGACCCAATGGCCCCGAGGTAGCCAGTAAGTACTTAATGTTGTGTTCTGGTGCCAATTAGTCCGCTGTCTGTTGTGAAGTGAATAATCAAGAAATTCTGAGTCTATTGTGGGGAACACCTAGAAGTAGGAGAAGGAATTCTCGTGATGTATTTAACCATATGTGATGTATATGTAACAGTTTTACTGTCATAGATGAACTGCAGAAAGCGCAAAGTACACGTATTTTCGGTGGGCCGTGACAGGAAGATGCTGTCCATACATTCGTTCAACAACCTATAACGTCCACCGCACAGTTACGTATGTATTAGAGTCCCACGAAACAGAAATAATAGTAGTGAGCTATTAAAAATAAATTATTTTCGTACCCGAAGCACAGCTGAATCCTTTTCTTTTCAGCCTTCAGAAATTTGTGTTTTATCTCTGAGGGGGTAACTACTCCCAGATTATGCACTACTGACCTAAACAGTAGCTTTGAAATTCTATTAATAAAAAATACAGGTTTTTAATACCGGTCTTCATTATCGGACACTGTCCCAATAAAAGTCATCTGTAAAATATTCCAAACTATCTCTCTCCTAAATTTAGTTGACTTATGAAGTCACTTTCCACCAAAGATATGAATTTCAGTAACTGCTACTTTTCAATATGAGGGCAGGGAAGATATTACGGTTTGTGGCTGGCGCAATGCGTGTTTTGTAGCTCTGCTAATGGTTGGCGACGTTAAGTTTTAAGTCGTTAGCAGCAGAAAATAAAATGATGTAGCCTCCGAGGCTGCAGGCTATGGTTTGCTTTACCATGAGTTGGCAGCTAATGCCTTACCACACAAGTCATCCAATACAACAGAAGAAAAGACTGATATTCAGGTTAATAAATTTGAAGAAGAAAGAGATACGTGAGGCAGTCTTGCCATAGTACCGTACTCATTCCAACGATCTTCCATATATGTTAACAAATATCATCCCAGTATTAATCATGTAGATGCACTAAATGTCTTTCAACAAAATAGCCATATATAGCTTTAATTTTGAACACGTCTATGACTTGTTGTGTAAATTGAAGGTGGAGGAGGGAGAAAGGAAAGAAAAGGGAATGAACTAATAACATCAGCTGCATCGGGGCGTTACGCGGTCTCAGCAGTGACGAGTGAAAATGTGTGCCAGATAGGGACTTCAACCCTCCCGTTTAATAGTCTGCTGCGATATGCCGGAATGAGTGGCCGAGCGGTTAAAGGCGCTACAGTCTGGAACCGCACGACCGCTACGGTCGCAGGTTCGAATCCTGCCTCGGGCATGGATGTGTGTGATGTCCTTAGGTTAGTTAGATTTAAGTAGTTCGAAGTTCTAGGGGACTGATGACCACAGAAGTTGAGTCCCATAGTGCTCAGAGCCATTTGAACCATTTGCTGCGATATCCGAAGCGCCATCCGGATACAGTGTTTATCGCAAATGCGGAAACAATCTCGGCACGCTCTCCAGCCAACCCAGATTCCCAGGTAGAGCCATGTATCTGCAGTCCCGTCCGTGTCCTGCATGCTTGCTAATTTTAGACTTCCACTGATGCTGGAACGTAAATACGCATCCGCACTGAAGGTTGGGGATTCATTTGCCCATCGAGGCGAGTCAGTTACACGAATGCGTGGTGTATGTTCTTTCGGATATGTCACAAAGAACAGACACCACGCTTTTATATAACGTCTCTCTCTGTCTTAAGGAAAAGTCAAAGTGAGTATTTGATATCTTTCTGTTTTGATTAGAAATTGCTGAGGAGCTGAAGTGTGGCAGCGGTAATAAAATGCGCATAGCCCTCCTTACTACACCCAGTGACACAATAGCTTTTCTGACTTTTGCGGAAGGTGACATCTTGTGAGACATTACAGAGCTCACAGTGGTAGCTGAAATATTCAAGAATTAAATATTTCTGCTATCGATTAGCATCCAGCAATGTGCACAATTTCTTTGATTTTTTATTGCGATTTTTTTCTGTAAGTGGAAAAAGATTTTTGTAGGATGATTTGTTTTTGATCAGCTTCGATTTAGAGTACGGACTGAATTACTTTTCTTTCCCGTGTATATCGTATTACAAAATACACATATAGAGTCAATATTGCATCGTTAGGCGATTAGCAGTATTCAATAAATTAGCTTCAAATTATAGCTTTAACAATCGTGATTGGCATTGCTCCGTACTCAGAATGTAAGGTTGCAATGTTTATTGCTATTCCTTTTTTAGTTAAAAAATTTCAGATTGTAGAAGTACTTTCTGAAACTCTTGCTATTCTTTTTTTGTTTTATTATACACTGACCTACAGAATTTTCCCTGACAAAGACAGCTCAAACTTAACGTATTCATTTATTACGCACAATATACTAGCCCAACGAAATTGACTGCTTTACATTGACAACAATACTTCCAATAATTAACACAAAAGAATGTCCCTGAATTGCAAGAAATCCTAACAGTAACACGCAACCAAAACATATGAAATTAAAGAAATATAAAACTACCCCCAGCTCTGTTAATTGCCTAAACTCATTTGAGTCACGAATCCCGATAGCGGAAACCCCATACTTTTTCAAAAGTTACTTACCTCACAGAAAATCTTCATAAGAGGAACTACACCATTTACAGCAAGTAGCAACAACAGCCGGCTAAATAAAAAGATACTAATTACTATAGACTCTAACTACTTTGATACATATGGTTAGCAAAAGAAAGATGTTGTTGAGAGCAAACAACGTATTTAGAAAATTTTACCTTACTCATGTGACATTCAGTTCCTAAAATTATATAGTTGCCAATAACTCCACTACCCAAACATTATCAACAACATTCATCATCGTACATTTCCTAGCATGTTTTCTCGTAAACACATCATTTCATCTCACTTTACACTGAGTGTCCTACCAACACAGAGTCTCCACTAAGGAAATCATATCAATTCATTTCCCCGTCAGCTCGCTAACTGCTAGTCCGTCCAACCACAGAAAATCTTGCAGAGGGCGCATCGCACAGTCAGCGATGTTAACACAGTCTATAGCGCTGCCAACTTACAATCATGCTAATCATATTTTCCGGTAAATGATTGACTTCATTTCACTATTACGAGATGGTACATTGAATTCTAAGTTCAGGACTGGATGAGTGTTTCACCGTTGGCAGACCATATGACGTGTGGTAATGGCTACAATGTTATTTCTACTAGTACTTCGCTCAAGACTGGATGATCACGTTACTAAGGATTCATTTATTTGCTGTACTTCCCCGCCCGAACAAGTCCTGAGGATAATTATAGGAAAAGCCCAAGTTCAACATCGTGTTACATATCTGTTGCATCCCTCATCACGTATCACTGAAGCTCATGATTGTTTATATTACAATTTTGTTACATATAGGGTAGGGTTTGTTACTGTATATTTTTGAAATCCAAGCATATTATTTAGCAAGTTAGTTACACACAAAATGATCTAAGTTACTGTTAACTGATTTGATATTGTCTACAGAAACACGTAATACATATTTCCATAATTACGCTTTGTGTCGACTGATTAATGTCTCATTTTCAAGCAAAATAAAGAAGCAGGATGTAGTATTTACAACGTAAGCAATGGAAACTAAATTTCTTCATCGGAAAACTGTTATTGTATTGATGATAACGGTGCAAGTGTGACGTCGCTTGACGCCGGCAAGGTTGCAGGTGTGATTGTTGGCTCACTGGTCGGTGGAGCGGTTGTTTGAGCCGTTTTCGAATTGCGAACGGCGGTGTGGGGTTACGGACACATCGGTGCCCCTGAGTATGGAGGCGGGAACAGCTCTTGATAAACGCTATACAGCAACCGATGATAGGGTACAAGCAGTTGTAAAATAGCAAGTAAACGAAAAAATTCGAGGATAACATTCGTGAGAAGACTGGTTTAGTACATACGATTTATATGATCGAGTAGGCAGAGGCGTTTGGTCTGCATCAATATTAATCAATGCACAGCAGTAAACCCCCCATAGGATTAATCACAAGTCTGTTCCCACTTGAGTCTGAAAATCTGTTGATGCATCACAGTGCAGTCACTGACCGTCTTTTGTGTAACACTACATATAGTTTTGCTTAAATTACTCACCTACCTGCTGTATCCACAATACTATCTAGTGCAGAACGATTGTCGATTAGCAGTTCAGTTGAATAAAGTGGTGAACTTCGCCGAAGTTCGTGCCCTGATGAACGTTAACTGATCATCATGACAATTTAATACTTAGTGTTCGTGATTCAGCTTAACATCTTACACTCGACAGTCACTGGCTTACCTTAGCACTTCTGCCGTCCACAGTAAGTGAACGTTCATGATTCTAGGCTTCACTCTGCAGATTCTTCCATACCGATTTCCTCTTGCACTTTATGCACCACCGATTCGCTCCCTCGTTACGAAGTTGAAGAAGGCTATTTGTGCCATATTTGCAAATCAATTGTCAGTTACAAACTCTTCTAACTTTTAAACGATCAATTCGGAATGCACCCAAAATCATTCAGGAATCCAGATCACGTGTGTGAACTTAGGTACTAATGACAGCCTACTTACTATAGCTTGGTTGACTATATACTCTCAGATAAACACCTGAATTCTCTACTCTTGGGAAGTACACTATGTGATCAAAAGTCTCCGGACTTCTTGCTGAAAATGACTTACAAGTTCGTTGCGCCCTCCATCGGTAATGCTGGAATTATTACAGATTCCACTCTCGCGGGCATACGTTCAGTCAGGTGTTGGAATGTTTCTTGGGGAAATGCAGCCCATTTTTCACGGAATGCTGCTCTGTAGAGGGGTATCGATGTCGTTGGGCAATGTCTGGCACGAACTCGGCGTTCCAGAACATTCCAAAGGTGTTCTATAAGATTCATGCCAGACCTCTGTTACGGCCAGTCCATTATAGGGATGTTATTGTCTTTTAACCACTCCGCCACAGCCCGTGCAATATGAACAGGTGCTCGATCGTGTTGAGAGATCCAATCGTCATCACTGAAGAGCTCTTTAACAGTGGGAAGCAAGAAGTTGCTTAAAACATCAGTGTAGGCCTAGGGACGTTTAGGAGTGTGGAAATCTCGCGAACAGACTTATGCCCCAAGGGACACCCAAGCACCTGACCACTTTCCCAGTCCGTGAGTTCCGCTGAGCGCCCCATTCTGCTCTCTCACGATGACTACTGAGGTCGCTGATATGGAGTACCTGGCAGTAGGTGGCAGCACATTGCACCTAACAGGAAAAACATATATTTTTGGAGGTGTCCGGATACTTTTGATCACATAGCGTATCTTAATAAAGACAACCATCCCTTATACCCACACACTAGCACATTTGCTAGGCAAGAGGAGTATCTAATAGATCAACATAATCCATGTGATCTCACTGTTCAAAATTGTGATGAACTATTATTTTTATGCTCTATGATTATGGCTAAACTATGTTCTATGCGTATGTTTTAGGGACATCCACATGGGGATTGGGAAGGGGGTCTGGGGAAGTAGGTGTGGAGACCATTACTCCTAATGAAACATCATTTAGTTTACGAATGTTAAAATACACCTGGAACCACTATTTTATGACCTAAAATTCCTGGAAAATAACAAGAAAATAACGATAAAATGATTTAAAACTGTTGCATCACATATCAATACCGCTCCACAGTGTATCAGGGTTGGTAACGAAGTAGCATGTGTCCAGCCGTCTCACAGGTTCTTCTGGAACCAATGAACCAACCAACCTTGCCACACCTCCGGCAGTGCACGAGCACCCTCTGCTGCAGTGATAGAGGACGTCCAGTGGCAGCCACTCAACCCACCTGCTCTTGGAGCCAATATGCTATGACATATTCGGTCGTACTTTATCCTGGCTGCTGTTATATGTGCTGGACTCTGTAACTCTTCCGTTTGTTGTGTTAACTTGTTCGCTAATCATTTCTATCCCTTTCCATCTTTCCTACAACTACAGTTGCTGCACCACAATGAAACCTACCTCTCCTTACCGTTGTGCAAGAAGTTGTAAAGAATCAAAGTATATGTTTACTGTCAGTTAGAAAAGTAATTAGTGAGCTGGAAAACCTTACAGGAGTTTGGAACTGAAATTATGAAAAATATAATTCATTTAAGATTACTGTGCTTCTCTTTAAGGAATCTCATTCTTTGAGGATTTATGAAAACTGATGTACACCATGCACAGGTACCCGAAAGTGAGAACACGTCTGTTTCCATACAGTACGAGCTTGATGTTAGAAGACATTCCTGCTTCTAATAAAACAGTTAGAGTGTGCATTTTGATAATTTTTGCTTTAGTTTAAGGAACGAATGTAACAAATCGAGACATGAACATCAATATTCCTCAATTGGTCATTATGCTTGGTACGATATCGATAGAAAATGTCGATGTTTTAGCTACTACAGCCATACTAAAACTGGTAGAAGTTACCAGAAGTAGGTGACACTACCATGACAATTAGCAAATCATTTTAATTCCTACATGTATCAATACCTCCTTGAGCAACATTGTTTCTCGCTCTTTGCAAGATCAACAGAATGAATTGTTGTGTAAGAAATGAACGTTAAACACGTACACGTAAGAAATTAACTACAATCTTAAAAAGACATGATGCTTGAGAAACAATAACCATTACGGTGTCTATATGAAGCAAAGTCGGAAAATGGATTTGCATCTGTGTAGCCAGAATATTCAGGATATTATTAATTTTGAACAATGCGTAGCTCGTAAGGAAAGAAACATTACATGTCAGCAAACACTTGGCATTATTAATAAGCCGTAATAAAATGAAAAGTAGCTGTAGAACTATTATGTGACACAACTACCACCCGTGTACGTGGTCGCACTAAGGCGGCTATCCATGATGAGAGTTCCCTCTCACAAACATAGGCTTTCTACAGAACTAGGAAGTCCCCCCTCCCTCGAAAGTTCCTAATTCACTCGGTGCTCACAATTTCATAAACCTCAAATGGCACTGTCAGACGTCATGTAAAGATTGTACATCATGGTAAAGAGTTAATTATCCAGTGCACTGATCGATAGGGAATGACGGTTATTGATTAGTGACTGATGATTAGCAATATAACGATGGCTTAGATGTGATTGGTTTGAAATGATTATGACCAGGAAACATGTGACCTCAATCCTTTAGCAGCCAAAAGGGCCGTCTTTGTATCTAGGCTTCGTCTCTGTCGTATGTCCAGAGGTTCCGAATATTCTCCTTTTGAGGCTGTAAACCAGGAAAGATAAAAATTAGTGGCCAGCGTCCTGTATCCCCAGACGAAGGCTGGGATGCCCGTTTCGAGGTACAACTCAGCGACGCTAACAAAATGTGGGGCACGTAACGCTCGCCTCAAGACTATGTTCTGTAAAACACACTGTTCTTGTCTGAAGCAGCGTAGGCCCAACCGGGACACACCTGTGCCGAAATGGTGCAATACCACTTGAAACAATCATTCGAAGTTACTAAACAACGTGATTGTAGAAAATTATTGTTAGGGTTGTTCAACGAATTTTCACTGAAATGAAAGTAAATTTGACCAACTTCGAAGAGTTAGAATTAAAGTTCCTGTGCTTTTAAAACTGTGAATTTAAATATAAGTACGTTCACAACATGAACAGTGGACATTGTGCAGTAGAAACACTGAGATTTGTTGTTATGTGTTCAAACAGATTTGAACAGTAGGAAAACAATTTATTGAGAGAGCTGGGCTTACGTTGGCACCAACGGAAAAAAAAACGTAAATGGCAGGAAAGTGTAAAATCTGGGAAAGTAAAATAAGTCTTTACTGTACAGGGTGAAGCAGCTAAGTCATAACACCCCTTGTACCTCCCCAACCGCAATATATACAAAGATACTGTTAGGACAGTGAATTGCAGGGACGGGGGCTACTCGAATACATCACATGTCATGTTTGTGCTATTTTTTATCACAGAGATATGAGGCCATCTTTGTTTTTTTTAATGGAGCCCTATGTTAAATTTTAGCGTAACATGATGGGCTTAAAAAGACGGTTCCAAATATGTGTATATCATAATATTTAGGCAAATAGTTTTTGAGACTCAGATATGTTCCCGTATCGTATTCTTCCTTCAAAGCGGCCTTGTCCAATGTGACCTTTCCTGTTGACCAATAAGGAACTTAACAGGGAAGGCGTGGTTTTCCTGCTTCTCAATAATGCGGCAAGGTGACGCACGGGGTAGCTGGAGAGAAGGGTATACATGTGCTGCTGGCGTAATGGGACTTCCCATTTCCGTCACAGTTTCTTGGAACAGACATGTACCCCAACGAAGAAAAGTTAGATATGCTTCTAATGTATGGTGAAAGCAGAAGAAATGCTGTTAGAGCAATAAAGCGATATGGAGAGCTGTACACTGATCGTGATCGTCCTACGCGCCAGCTTCTTGCACGTATTTGCAAGAAACTACTTGAATCGGTATCATGGAACGCCATACGTAGGACAAGGCAGAAAACTGCGGCTGGCGAGGTACATGAAGAGGGCGTTCTAGCGTTGGCACATAACGACCCTACTGTTTCGTCGCGACGTAACGCCTCGGACTGTGGTATAAGTCAGAGAAGTGTTCTACCCATATTGCACAGGCATAGATTTCACCCGTTTCACCTCTCATTACTTCAAGCACTCTCCGGTGTGGATTTAGAGCGGCGCCAGGAATTTTTCCGGTTTGCTCTGCAGTGCCTAGAAAATGATCCAATGTTTCTTCAACGGGTGATTTTTACTGATGAAGCGACTTTCACCAACCATGGCAATGTGAATCACAAGTATTAATTCGTGTTTTATTTCCCAGTTGGGATTCATAGTTAACTAGTAATTAATAACTAATTAATTATTCCAATTTAAATTGACTATCTCTGACGGTTTTTCACGTGTTACGTGGCAGGTTGATTAAAACGGTTGCATAACAGTACACTGCAGAATGCTCAGATAAATAGTACTGGGAGGATACTTATCTTGTCTGTCGAGAAAAAATGAAATTGCTGACGTTGGATTAACTTTTCTTCCATGAACATAGCGATCTAATTCGATGGAGCCCCAGTACATACCGCATTTGAGTCGACAAATTAGGAGCGGGGTAATATTTTTTACACTGCGTACGATCTGACAACAGAGCAGCATCCATTTATTTTCTTCGATTACAGGCTCATTATGGTGTACAAATTTCCCTGTCTTGACCTATTCTGATTCGTGAAATACAGACTGATTGTGCTGCACAACTTGCCTGAACAGGTCTAGTTGTTTATTTAATGATTCACCATGCTCGCTAATAATAGCACGCCACTGCAAAAAAGAATCATTGCCAAATTTTCTTTAATGTCTTGTTATCTTTATCTAATGACATTTTCCGCCCATATTTTGCAGTTAATTGCGTCCTAACGTTTCTCATTATTACTTCTAGCAATCTGTACATCGTTTGTGACATCCAAGTTGCTAACTCGGTGCAAACATGAACTTTCTGTGCAATGTGAACCTTTCACTGCTCTATTTCTCCTGCCCAAGAGTTTTGATACTAATTAGAACAGATAACTGTCTAACATTTTCAAACCGACTCTTGAGCTTGTATGGTGCCACCAATATGAACAGTTAAATTGGTTATTGTTTCCTGTAGACTTTACTAAACTTGCTATATTTCATTAACTTCCTTAGCCAAGCTAGATTATGACTGCTGAATTCAATCTTTAAAAAACTTGGCTCTCGGAAATCTCATCAGCTAAATCCTGCAGGCTCGATATCGTTAAACAAATTTCGTAACACGTTGCACATAATAAAACTAAACTACCTTTTGTAACTAATCAAAGATTGTCAATACATTAAATTCTCTGACGATTTTGTCACTTGGAACGCCAGACGATTTTATGTATTGACAGTGCGGTCAATAGCTAAGTAGAATTTTATTGACAGCGACAACGGACGCGGAAGCCGACAGTTTATTACTAACTCTACTACTGACAGCTTACTTAAAACGATTCTTTGAAACTGGGCGCCTACTAAAGTATGTCCCTCTTCAAACTCTCTCATAATATCGTTTTAACCAAAATCATGAATTTAAGTTATTATCATTTTTTAATCTGGGGGCATATCTTATTACGCTAGGAGGCTGACTTTTTTTACGCACGTTACCTTCCGTGTATCGGTGTTCAACTAAGGGTTAGCCGCAATAACCTTTGCATCTTTAGTAGAAAAAACAAAAGCAAGCAGCTGGCTCTAGTGAGTTTTACACCCATGAGCCGGCAACTAAAACCATACGCAGAAGCAATTTCATACAACAGACAAAACATTAATGTTCAGGATAGTAAATCTAAGGAAAAACAATTAATTATGTGAGGTAGTCTCACCACAGTATTTATTGCAACAGTCTTTCATTCATACACAAGCAGCACGTCAATATTAATCGTGCCGATACATCGAATGCATTTCAACAACTCACGAACACTGCTACCTCTATTTAAAGACAAAGAGTATTCCACATATTTCTTTTTATGTAAGAAATTTCAAAGCCGTTGAAGTGTAGCAACGATTACAGTAAGCGCACAGTGCATTTTACTGCATACACTGAGACAATAGCTACTCCGATTTAAACAAAACATAGAAATCTTATGATACAATACAATTCGATTTCATATCAGTGTTCTGCTACCTCCTGAAAATAAACTCTCTCAGTTCGATATCATTATTTTGCATGAGCTGTAAAAGTCTGTAAATTAGAAATACCTTACTCGTATTTAGCGTGAGTTCCTGCGCACCCCTCCCCCCCCCCCCACCTTGCCCTCTCGCCACCTGTATTTCAGCGCGTAACCACACTCATTAAGCGTCAAGAACTAACCTGCTGACAGAATGACCGAACTTCCTACCAGCAAGTTAATCAAGTACAAGGTAAGCCAGGATTATTGTTGAGCTTACGCCGTAAATTACATGAATTCATTGCACAAACATGTTGCTCTTATTTTCTTCCACTGTGGGCTGCTGCTGTTGCTGCGGCGTTCAGACAGTTTGATGCAACTCTCCGCGCTTTTGACTCGTGTGCGAGCTTCTTCGTCTCCGTATAACCACTGTAACGTACATCCATTTGCATCTGGATACAGCATTCAGGCCGTGGCCACCGTAGTAAATTTTACCGCCCAGACTTCGTGACGCTTCAGTATGTGTAGAATCTACCGATTCCTTCTTTTACCCAAGTTCAGCTACAAATTTCTTTTTTCCCCAATTCTACGACGTGAGACTTGTGGCTGTAGATGCCAAACGGCATAATTCGCAGGCGGCTCACCCTTCGTATCTTCTATGTGGGGTAGCAGGTGCAGAAGCTAGTTTCACAGGGAGTGGCTCGAGAGATCTCCGAGTAAGGTTAGAAAGGATGTCTTCACAATGAAGACTAGCAATCACGTGCCTACTATGTCATCTCACAATACTTAATGCACAAGGAAGGTCCCTCTCCTTGCATTCTGCAAAGATTTCTATTTGCGAGTCCATGAATATTCTAATGATTCGCTAGGAGACCCTGAGGACAAATGGACACCACTGAAGCTGCCCCTGGACACATGTTTACCTGTAGGCCACTTCAGATCAGCAGGTACAGTGTAACTGAAGTGTGTGCTTCGATCTGAGAGGGTTGTGTAACACTGCTGGCTATTTGATTCTTACGGCTTCTGGCTAAAAATTAACCTGACTAGGAACATAAAATTCTTCATATTTACATTTTCATATATTTTACATTGTTGCCAGCCGGGCCTCCCTCGTGCATGAATGTGTGTGATGGCTTTAGGTTATTTAGGTTTAAGTAGTTCGACGTTCTAGGGGACTGTTGAGCTCAGACGTTATGACCCATAGTGCTCAGAGCCTTTTGAACCATTTTACATTGTCGTCTTTGAAATATTGTCCTTCGCGAGTCTTACAACGCATTATACGAATTTCGCACTGCTCAGAGTAGTGTTTGCGCTATCTTCTGAAAGCACGTTCATCGCCTCCACTGCTTTTCCTTTTAGGGATTCATCTGTCTCACATATTGTTCCTTTCGTTACAGATTTCCCTTTCAGGAACAGAAAAAGGTCACAATGCGTAAGATCTGGTGCACAGAGTGAAGGTTCAACACAAGGGTTGCATTATTAGTAAAAAAACGACAGGCATCAGGTCCTCGGACATGAGCTTTGAACTAACTTTCCTGTTCTGAAAAGGCTCACCTAAACCCAAGGGAAATGGGTCATTATTGGCAACTAAGTGTTGCTGAATATTATAATAGTTGTAATGTGTGACACATGCATTCCTTGCTAAGTACTAGTTGTGGAAGAGAGTTTAAGGGAGGAGGTTTTTAATGTGCGAACTTTTCTAGGCAAACAGGAAAATCTACGAAAATATTTCGGAAAGTATTTGAAAAACACAAAATATTGGGACAATCCCATCACACAGCGAGATTTTACCCAAATAAAGAAGGCGCACTACCTACATATATTTGACAACAATTAGTGCTAATGTGTTAGAATCGGATACGGAGGAGTTCGTATTAGCATTAGATTCTGTTGGCCAGATGAGTGAAGATGTCAAGGCATATTATAAAAATTTTTAAAATGCTAACAATCCTAATCATGATGAGCAGCACAGAAATTGTGCTGGTAATAACTGCAGTCAAGGTAATGGCACTGGAGACTGTGGGAATAATAATAATATTAACAATAATAATAATAATAGCAATGATAATAAGACTAGTTGTTATCAGAATTACATTCATTTTCACAGGTGTAAGTTGGGGGAAACAAAACTACCGATTTCATTTTGCTATGCCAACATAATTAACAATCAACTGTAGCAGCAACAATCTGGTAGTTATCATACAAGAAGAGGCTGGAAGACAATAGCTCAAACGAAAATAAGGAAGTGTAGAGGACTTCATCATCGGTCTCTTATTCCGAAAATTAACTTTGGCAAAGTCTATCCCCAAGCGGTTGGTCAGAGAATGGAACTGGTATGCTCAAAAAACATTACACTAATCCATTTCACTGTGCACAAGATATACCATAAGATTTATGTTCTGGTAACGTATGTTGTCGGAATTAGTCATTCATCGATATTTGGTAGAACAGAAAATAGTCGTTTGGAGGTTACTGCTAATACAGGTGCGGCAGCTAATGTTATCACCTTTGGGTTGTATGAAAGTTTATGTCAGACAATGAATGCGCCTACCTGCCTTGCTGTTCGATGATTATCGGATTGTAGGAGCCAATGGTACATGATGCCAAAATGTTAATTGGCAGTATCGTTAACCATTAACAACAGGAAGTGTAGCGATTGTGAGCCCACTCCTAGCTGTAATAATGTTATTTGCAAACTACATACTTGAGACTGGTTTTCTTCATGAGAGGAAAGATACAGTACACCTGGTCACTAAAAAGTGTATATTTTTGGTTAATAGGCAAGAGGTGGCAACTGTACTTTTAGGACGTGACAACTAAAGTCAGGAAATCAAAATATGATTCATAGGAAGTGAAACGGATTATTCATACCCACAGCATCCTGGACTCATTAAGAAGTTAAACATTGAGCAACAAATTCAGCAAATTCTTAGTCACGATACCTTACTAAGGAACAACAGGCAGATTTTATTAATTTTTTATGGAATGTGTAACATTACTAAAGAGTAACCAGCAGTGATCAAGGAATTTTCTTATCATCTAAATGCAGTGTCACATTAATCATTTTTTTTGTCATTCTGCCCCATTCCGTAGTCAAAGCACGCTGCTGTGTCAAGAGAGATTAGAATGATGCTAGACTGGAAGGTTATTGAACCACTATAAAGTCCGTTTTACAACACATGATCTTTAATAGCAGAAGCTGATGGTGTTATTCCATTGGTAGTGGATGCCCGCGCCGTTAATCATTTTTATCCCAGTAAGACCACGTTCTGAAAACGTGGAAGATCAAATACAACAAGTACTCTGCGTCAAATGCTTAACAGTGATAGAACTCAGATCTTGCTGTTGGCAAGTATGGTTATATCAGCCCACAAGAAAATATATAGCTCTTATCTTTGCTGGCCACAACTACCACTTCAGGTTTAAGTCATTAAAACTGAATGTGAGTGGCAGTATATTTCTACAGTAGTATTGTATCACGTGCTAAGTCCAGACTTATTAGATAAAATCTAAGTGGGCGACTTGTTAATTACCACCTGAAGTTGGGAGGAATGTTTTCAATTAGTAAGAAAAATGACAAACAGATTTCAGTAATCTGATGTGATCTTTAAATTACAAAAGTCTAAGTTCAGAAGTAAGAGAATTAAATTTTTGGGACATATGATTACACACCAAGGAATGTAAAAAAGCAAATTTATTTTTGCTCCCAACGAAGAAACAACTGTAAGCTTGCCTAGGTATCGCCACATTTTATTGGCGTTTTGGCTCTGACCAGGTCTTTAATTCGGAACACTTCTGAGTTTGTCGAGGACGTATGTAACGTGGATTTAGTGAGCCAAGTACCAGCCAGTTTTCGAAAACTTCAAGGATGCTCTAGTAAGTTCACAAATGTTGTACCATCCAGATGTGTCACAAGACTTTTGCTTTCCTACAGATGCTTTGTCTTTTGGTCTGAGGGCTTATCTTTCTCATATTAGAGGCACTGATAAGAAACTTACAGTTTGTACTGTTGCGCTTACCAGTCATACGTTGACTGATTGCAAACTTGCTTACGTGACAACAGAATTAGAAGCTCTCACTATTTTTTGGGATTTTTACAAGTTCCATTATTAATTAGCTGGTAGCAGCACTGGGGTCTATTGTAATCTTGGAGCTCTAAGCTTTTTCCTGGATTGCTAATTGTTGCATGTCAGGTTACTTCGATGGTCATTGGCTTTCCAGGAATATGATTTCCAGATAATTTTTGTACAATGTGAAATTAATGTAGCAGCTGACATGCTTTCACATCTGTCAGAAGGATTGCCTGTTGTCCAGACATGTGAGAGACAAAACACCAGATTGAACGTTTTAGTAATGAAGAATAGTATTTACTGGCATTATTCTCTAGATCTATGTAGAAACACGGAACAGGTACAAGACGATGATGCTTGATGAGTGAACTAGAAAGACAGCTCGTGACAAAACCTGTAGAGGTGCTAAGCAGTAATCACATTATGCATAATGGCGTATTGTTTTATCGCCGTGACCCACAGAACAACGAAAGATGTGCTTACATTCTGGAAGCAACCATAAACATCTGATCTGGTATAGCCACATAATGTGGTGGTATTTTGGGATGACTAACTGTTTACAGATTACTAAGAACGCCTACTTTCTTAGCATATGCCGGAATGTGCAACAACTGATACAGAAATGTTCGCTGTGTCGTCAGTCGAAACCTTCAAACTGAGGCTCAAAAGGAGAATTATACGCTATTATTGTTACGAAACCTCTACATATTATTGCCACAGACGTTTGGGGACTGTTTACTATTGCATATGGTAGCAATCTGTTAAATCACGTTACTACATCAAAGTGAATGCTATAGGTTAGGTATTCACGAAATTAAGTAGGTTCACGTACGGCTGTTGGTCAAGTAAACAGACTGCATGGACAGATTATTTCCCATTATTCGAGTAAATTTTTAAAAACTTACCGATGCCTTCACATGGTGCACCCCAAACGAGGTAATGTTGCACAGGAAAGAGAAGAACGAGTGGCTCAAGCCGTAGCTCAGGAGCCCTTGAGAGGCGTCCACTTTAGAAGAACAGGTTAGACAATCTCTGATTAAAATACGTTGAAATCAGAGAAAGGTAAATTATAATTCGACTCAAAGCTGAAGATGGTACGAGAATTTGAGGTAGGGCAGAAGGTTATTTTACGAAGGTATAATTAATCTTCTGTGTTATATAAATGCAAAAAGAAATTGTAGTTTCTACACTCAGGCCCCTATGTCACTATTGACAAACCATGGTTGCGCATAATTTTTGTATGTCATGATGTGCAGTGAGTCAAAGGAATGTACGCAAAAAAATACTAAAAAATATTTTTAGTGAATTCACTCACAAGAAGCAGAAACTTCTTTCAGATATTTTTTATATAATTTTGTTTCGACATCAGTATGGAGATTTATGAATTTTTTATTCCTCTATGAACAATGTATCTGTAATTAAGTATGTGAATATCAATAACTGCATATCTTACTTTTTATAATTGTTAATTTAGTCTGTAAGAAAAATGACGCCCTCATTTTGAAATACACTCCTGGAAATGGAAAAAAGAACACATTGACACCGGTGTGTCAGACCCACCATACTTGCTCCGGACACTGCGAGAGGGCTGTACAAGCAATGATCACACGCACGGCACAGCGAACACACCAGGAACCGCGGTGTTGGCCGTCGAATGGCGCTAGCTGCGCAGCATTTGTGCACCGCCGCCGTCAGTGTCAGCCAGTTTGCCGTGGCATACGGAGCTCCATCGCAGTTTTTAACACTGGTAGCATGCCGCGACAGCGTGGACGTGAACCGTATGTGCAGTTGACGGACTTTGAGCGAGGGCGTATAGTGGGCATGCGGGAGGCCGGGTGGACGTACCGCCGAATTGCTCAACACGTGGAGCGTGAGGTCTCCACAGTACATCGATGTTGTCGCCAGTGGTCGGCGGAAGGTGCACGTGCCCGTCGACCTGGGACCGGACCGCAGCGACGCACGGATGCACGCCAAGACCGTAGGATCCTACGCAGTGCCGTAGGGGACCGCACCGCCACTTCCCAGCAAATTAGGGACACTGTTGCTCCTGGGGTATCGGCGAGGACCATTCGCAACCGTCTCCATGAAGCTGGGCTACGGTCCCGCACACCGTTAGGCCGTCTTCCCCTCACGCCCCAACATCGTGCAGCCCGCCTCCAGTGGTGTCGCGACACGCGTGAATGGAGGGACGAATGGAGACGTGTCGTCTTCAGCGATGAGAGTCGCTTCTGCCTTGGTGCCAATGATGGTCGTATGCGTGTTTGGCGCCGTGCAGGTGAGCGCCACAATCAGGACTGCATACGACCGAGGCACACAGGGCCAACACCCGGCATCATGGTGTGGGGAGCGATCTCCTACACTGGCCGTACACCACTGGTGATCGTCGACGGGACACTGAATAGTGCACGGTACATCCAAACCGTCATCGAACCCATCGTTCTACCATTCCTAGACCGGCAAGAGAACTTGCTGTTCCAACAGGACAATGCACGTCCGCATGTATCGCGTGCCACCCAACGTGCTCTAGAAGGTGTAAGTCAACTACCCTGGCCAGCAAGATCTCCGGATCTGTCCCCCATTGAGCATGTTTGGGACTGGATGAAGCGTCGTCTCACGCGGTCTGCACGTCCAGCACGAACGCTGGTCCAACTGAGGCGCCAGGTGGAAATGGCATGGCAAGCTGTTCCACAGGACTACATCCAGCATCTCTACGATCGTATCCATGGGAGAATAGCAGCCTGCATTGCTGCGAAAGGTGGATATACACTGTACTAGTGCCGACATTGTGCATGCTCTGTTGCCTGTGTCTATGTGCCTGTGGTTCTGTCAGTGTGATCATGTGATGTATCTGACCCCAGGAATGTGTCAATAAAGTTTCCCCTTCCTGGGACAATGAATTCACGGTGTTCTTATTTCAATTTCCAGGAGTGTAAGTGGAATCTGGCTTTGGAAGCATAGCATATCATAGATGCCTATGTAGTAATTATAATTTTGGTTTGATTGTTCAACAATGAAGCAGATTTAAAATTAACCTCAGTTTGAATTTCTGCCAACCATGTACGTATGTGGCGGAACCTAACGAATAACGTAAATAGTTAAGAAATACGGCATGTAAATGTGTTATTATATTAATTTTAAACAGGTAATTCATTGATAAACTGATAAATTTTGAATCACACTCAATTCTGAGGTACTCCATTATAAATAAATCAGACGATGACAGTCCAATTTTTTGATTTTATTCCTAGCATTATCCCTTCAGGCTGGCTAGAGTATTGTCTACTGGGACTTTACAACCGCCATACAATTACCTGTTCCTGAGAAAAGATATAAATCGATTAAATGTGTTGCGAGTTTTACATGAACAGAAACGGTAAGAGAACAAAAGTTTTAAGCAAGGATGAAAATATTAATATGAAAAGCAGATATGGAAAAACAGACTTTTTGTAAATTAATATTGGGGTAGTTTCCGTTATGTGTCATGATGGTGGCCTTTGTGATATATATGTTGGGAATTAGAATCGTAAGCGTTTGTGTAGTGGGACCTGTTGTCAGTATGGGCAGTCAGTTGAACTGTGAACTGTGAGTGTCAGGGAATATGTGAAGATGGCAGCTTTCATCAATATGTTTCTTTCATGATTTGTAACGCAAGAGTTGATATAGATTAACTTCTTCTGTGTGTTAAAATTAAACCATACAGCTCATCCATTCACTCCTCTCCTTCAGTCAATAGTCTCCTACTATTTTCCATTCTGTTCGTTTTCGTACATTCGAATTCCAGTGCACCATAACAATGAAAATTTCGTTACCTTTATTGATCTTAATAATTTGTTGTATTTCATCGTAAATTCTTTGAGTTTCCTCAGCATCTGCGGAATATACAGGCACACAAACGTCTACTATTGTGGTAGCTGTGGTAATTTATCAAAGTTCCTCAGTTCTTATTCTTTATTAACTCTAATTCCTTGTATTTGTGCTGGTGACACTGTACTCACCTAACTAGAAGCCTTCAACATTCCAATTCTCAGTGTGAAATTCTTCAGCAGATTCCAGATTCCAGTGGCAATATTATTAATGTTTGTGTCTCAATTTAAGTTTGTGAAGACATACAACATTCTGACCAGTTATGAATAAGAGACGATGGAAATTACGTCGATACATTTAAGTTGAGCCTTGCTCTACATCTAATACCTGACTCACGTGCTACTAAACCTCCAAGTATAGTTTTCAGCAGGCTATTAACATATCACTGTTGACAGATCCTTTGATAGTGTCCTGTGTTATCCTTTTTTACATATAAATTACTCTGACTAGGACAAAAAACACAACACTACAATTTCTTAGGAGAGGTATTTTAAATTTGTTACCACTTCTATGACACTGATCTGTGGTCTTATGGTAAAATATTGAGGTACCGTCCGATCTAGGCGTCTAACGATAATAAGAAGACGGTTATGAGGAAATTAAGCCATAGATGCAGAAGTAGCAAGAACGGTTCACACTTCAGTCATGTTTTGAGGAAGCACATGAAGGCAATGCACCTCCGTTTTGGTTTTACTCACTTCACTTCACAGACCCGTCTTCGTATTCTTAAAAACGTGTGTTATTACCTCTTGCAGCACTCACGGCATCCAATATGATACGAAAATTGTCCTATACATGCTCGATAGGATTGAAGTCAGAGCATTGAGCATTGAAGTCAGAGCATCGAGAAGACCACGTCATTCCACGAATCTCCACTTCATCCAAGAACTCTTGCACAATTCCACCATCATATGGGTGGCATTGAAGTACATCAGCGTAAAGCCATTGTAATTAAATGGAGCGAAAGGCACAACACGCACCAAAAGTACTTGCTTCACATACTCATGTGCACTACTGTAAGGCTCCTATGTTCCACAAAAACCAAATTCGTCCTTACTATTATCCTGATTCCTCAACACATAATAATAGAACCAACCCGCAAAAGGCGTCTTCACGAGAATGTGCGAGCCACACCATTCCTCAGGCCTTTTCTAAATCCTCTCTCTACCGTTACGCCATCGCAAATCACGACTCATCGGTGAGGAACACTCGCTCCCATTGTTGTACTCTCCAGCGGCGATATTGTTTACGAAACATAGTAGAGCTGTGTGATGCTCTAAGGGGATTTCTGGGGCTGTAACAGGTCTCCTGCATGGAACATTGGATTCTTCCAGTCGCTTTCTAACCGATCTTAAACTGATCCCTGTAACTTAAGTGCATCGATTGCGTGCATACAATACTGTGGTATGATGGCTTCCGCGAATTTCAGGCTGTAAGCTGTTGATCTTCTTGAATGTATTTTCTTATGATAATGGGAATCGTGGAAAGTGTATTTCTCAACAGAACTGCAACGAAATGAATTCTGTGACCATCGTTTACCAAACCAATGTCTTTTCAATCATCTTTAGGGCTTGACGGCATGTTTGCTCCGTAAAGCTGATTACGACAACCACAGAAATATCCTACAAAAAACGTGTCATTTGAAAGTGAACTATATAATGTGCACGCAATGGATAACACCCTGGACTCCACTCTGGGAGAACGATGGGGTAGACCCGGCCCAGCTATCCAGATTTGGGTTCCCCACGATTTCCCTAAATTGCTCCAGGCAAATGCCACGATGGTTCTGTCGGAAGGGCACGGCCGATTTCCTTCCCCATTCTTGACAGAATCCGAGCTTTTGCCCCGTCTCTAATGACCTCTTTGCCGACCGTACGTTAAACCCAGTCTTCTTTCCTTCTCATGCAATTTGCACTATAAGTGTTACATCGACGCTTCATTGAACAGCATCACCAGTAACACACCAATAACACACCACGCATAAAACTGTGGGATAAAGAGATAAAGTTTGTCTGAACGGATAACTACACATAATTAATTATGTGTTGCATTTTCTTGCCAGTCAGCGTATAACGAAAAGGTGAGCATCTTCTGGGTTTCATTATCGTCAAATTTTTTATAAAAAAGAGATGACGAAATATTATAAGATCCTTACGTCTCCTTTTGTAGTATTTGAAATGTCTTATACTACGGGTTACATATTATTTAGTTCAATAGTTATGATTCGGTTACTTTTGAAGAAATGTGTCCGTAGATGTCAGGAATCCCCAGTCTTGTTTATCGAACTTAGTCAACTGGCATATTTAAATTTGAAAGAAAACTGCAACAGCGCTAAGAAATAGCAGCCACAGTGCAATATCTTTAAGAGCGAACTCCTGCGAAACTCCGGAGAAGACGAACGTGGAGGTCCTTTTCAGAAATTTCTAAAGAACTTTTCTCATTGAAAGTGAAATTTAGTGAAGGTGGCGGGCGCGCTTAATCTTCTCTGGAGGCTGTGAGCGGCCCGAGCCTTGCACTGGGAGGTGCGCCACAGATGCGCAGCGGAACTCCCGTTCCAAACTCTTTCTTATGAACATTTCTTTTATAACTTTACATGTTTAGTCTGCCTGTTTTCGTTCGTCGCAGAAAGGTGTTTTCCGCTTACGGAAAACTGTGTTGCCTTATGTAGCAGACCATCACTTTAAACGATGTAGAGGTCTGTTCCTATGTTCATTGCTAAAAATACACTACATTGCGTATTTAAGTGAATCATCAGACTGCACCAAGTTCTCTCACCTATTAATTAAGAAGCAACTACTGGACAAATTATCTGACATAAGGGGTAATACCCAGGGTTATTCAAATTAATCTAGGCACTTTCAAGTGATTCTAAAAATGGTTTTTCTAAGGTAAAATATTATGTATGATTTATAGGTATGGAAACAGCCACTCTATAAGATTTTTGCGCCATGTTCACTTAAGTCACGGATGTTGTTAGGATTTGGTCGTGTGAAAACAGTGTTTCTGATGCAACCATACAGGGGAAAAGTTACACGGGATCAAGTCCGGCGAACCTGGGGGCCTTGTCAGTAACTCCAGACTGATAATTGATGCCCGACAGTTTCATCATCGTACCAGTTCTGTATCCAAAGACACACGACCGTTAATATCCAAGTAATGCGCTGCACCATCCTGTTGAAAAATGACATTACCACAGTCGTACTACAATTACGACATCAACCGCAGTAGAAGCATTTCCAGGCATGAATGTAATTCGATTGTCGCCTCTGAAATGATGGAGGGTCTGTGTCCATTTTTACCTTGAAAAAGGACGTTAAGCTCTGTGACCCACGATTGAGTTCCACAACAATGTCGAGATCTCTTCCTCCCCTATGGTCGCATCTTGCGTCGATTTGCTGCATCGTTCAAATGAAGGTAGCCTCACCACTGAAAATTTCGTCAAAACAGAATAATTTTAAAGATGAACTACGTGCCCATTCAAGATCCTAAATTAATGTCGAGTGATTTTAGACAGCGCAAGTAAGGGTGGCAAAGGGGTCGCTGCACGAATACTGAAAGTTTCTAGGAAGGTTACACCTGGCATTCGTCGGTACTCTGGACATCATATCTGATCCTTGGAAACTTCAACTTCAGATCTGGTTAATGAGTTTGCGCACTAGCCAATGGAGGTGGACAGGTCACCACAAAGGCACACAGAAAGTGCAGCAATGTTTGGCGGAGAGCAAACTAGTAGTCGCAATAGAAACAATTTGGCAGCTATGTATGAGAGAACCACAACAGATCATAAAGTCCGATCACCAAAATTTGGTACAGATAGTTACAAATTATACAGATGAGCGGAGACAAAATAGAGTTAATATCAAATCAGATCTACGACCAGAGAATAATGAGGAGGATATTTCATACTACAAATACAAAATTAGTAAATACTTAACCAGTAAGATGAGAAACATGAACTAACCAATGATCAGTGCGATAAAAGTAAAATAAATTCACTGGGCAAGTCAGTGAAGAGTGAGATAAATAGTAAAACAGATTCTGTGAAGCAATCAATAAGCACTAAATTCGATAGTAATATAGACTCCTGAGAGAATCAGAGAACAGTAAAGTTAAGAAGCTAAACGAAAACCTGGCGTTATATACACCTTGTTGAAAAAATCGATCGTGAATTTAAAACGGAGAAAGAAAAGCATGAGATTGTTATAAATAATGTAATTTGCACAGAACTTAGTCAATCCGTAGACAATCTAAATTCTAAAGAATCATATTGTCCTTGTTCAAACCATTACAAACACGCTGTTACAAGACTTAGAGAAAAGAGATCGAAGCAGTACAAACAGTTAAACCGGATGTTGCTGTTATATATAAATTCTGGGATGCTAACTTAAACCAACCGATCACGGACTGTAATGATAACGAGGCAGATATGTTTAAATCAGTAACGTAAAGAAATAACGCCCGTACCGAAAATTTAGAAAATTTAAGAGTTTCCCATTGGGGCGTGGACGCCAAAGCCAACAGAATGCCGAAATAGAGAAGTTCGACCCGAAAGTTAAAATTCAGCCGGTATCAATGACGGAATTGTGTAGGAAATTAATCCCTCCGGAACATCCTGAAACTATGTTTTAAATGTACAAACAAAATTTAGTTGTGATCTGCGTAATTGGGCAGTTCACTGTACAGAAGATTGCAGAACATTCGAACGAATTTGAATAGATTTGAAGCCGAATTCTAGTTAAATAGTAAACAGGATTAAATGCATCAGAATTACTAAACAGCCCTCCGACTGCGGCAGAGGGAGAAAAGATTATTAGGTCTTACTGCAAACAACTGTGCAGAAAAATTTAACATACCCAAGAGCACGAAACAGAAGGTCACGTGTTACATCTTATCACAGCAAAATAGTTTTCGAATGTCCAGGATTATATTAACTTACGGGAATACAATAGAACTACATTTGTGACAAGAGTGGGTAAGTTCGAGATTTGGTACCTAGACAACGAAAATCCGTATTATACTATTAATTGTTAAAATACACCGAATCATAGTAACAACAACAATAACAGAAATATCAAATACGACGTGCGATTTACAGAAGTCGATAGACAGAAGTTGAAGAGGAGAAGGAGTGTCTTGCTTTAGAATAGGAGACAGTAATTGACCGCTTCAAGCGGAGAATTATTGGGAAACGAAGACCCCCCCCCCCCATTCCCCCGCCAGAACGAAGCGAACTGGAGCCGATAGAAGCGAGTGGTCCCCTCAACAACGATATCGTTATTACCGCAGTAACAAAGAATAATTAGCAGCAAGAGAAATGCTGTGCTTAATCGCGAGCAGTTTCACATGGAAAGAATGTGCGCAAAGATCATTGAGTGGCAGATAATCTCCTATGCAAAACAAGTGAAATGTGATATACTGGGAGTAACTAAGATAACTTTAAAAATCTGAGAGATTGGAGAGGGCGAGATTCGGAACTTTGTTCAATGGCTCTGAGCACTATGGGTCTTAACATCTGTGGTCATCAGTCCCCTAGAACTTAGAGCTACTTAAACCGAACTAAGCTAAGGACATCACACACATCCATGCCCGAGGCAGGATCCGAACCTGCGACCGTAGCAGTCGCGGGGTTCCGGACTGAGCGCCTTAACCGCGAGACCGCCGCGGCCGGCCGGAATTTTGTGATATCAGGAACCTACATCCGGAAGTGTGAAATAAAAATTATGCACACATTACTGGTCTGTTGAACATCCAAGCACTACCTGCGTGGGAAGTTCTAGATGAAATTCTCAGAAAACAATTGGGCTGGAAGTGTCGGAAATCACTTGACTGGACGACACATCTTACCGGATCGCTTGAATGATGCATGGTATTTGGTCTTTCCGGAGTATGACGTGCCCGAACTTCTGGAGGATGTTCAGTTGCAACTTTTTGCTGTTTTGTGGTTTCAGAACGATAGTGCTCCAGCGCAGTCTGATCGCCAAGCCAGTGCTTATGTCTCAGACTACTTTAGGCAGAGACGAATTGCTAGTGAACGCTCAGTCCCTTGGCGTTTGCACTTCACTTACCTCACCCCTGTTGACATTTTCTTCTGCGGTGATGTAAAGTCCCTTGTGTACGAAACACTAATATTAACAGTACCTAAGCCCAGTGAACGCATCTTTACAGCGTCTGATGGCATCAGAAGGGACAACAATATTTTACAGAGAATCACACAAACCATGGTTCGCCGTTACCCAGGTAACGAAGCTGGCGGTCGTCACACGGAACGTTTTCTCTAGTGAAGCCAAATATTCGGTTTAAAGTATTTGTTCTCTACTGTCAATAAGTGTTTTCCGAACAGTATTTCATTTACCCTACTGAATTCACACAAAGTGTATATTATTGTACAAACTTTATTTCACATATCCACCTGTAGGTTTCTCACTGCCAATTGTTCTGAATTACGTCTCTTACTGTCTCCAGATTTTTAAAATACCCTTCTGCGATACCTGTAGAAGAGATATTCACAATATGGTGACGAAATAAAGAGTCTGGCGTGCACAAATATTGAAAATCTGCTACTAATATTACAGTATCCATTAACGACAGAACAAACTGTCAAAGTAAATAATAACAATAAAGCGGTAGACTTATGGCGTGGCTAATGGCTAATGCAACTCACTCAGATATACCATGGGTTAGCGCAGTGTAATAAAGAGTGAAGAATGAGATTTTGCAAACATAGCGGGCGGAATGTGACGCCCTTCAATAATTACGAAGTTTGTGAAACTAGGGGACTAACAGTTTCAGAAACATGCAACGCGAGGACAATGAAATTGTTGAGTATGTCGAGGAGGGTGTACGAGAGTTAAAAACAACGTCACGTATAATTAACGCCTCTCTCATACATAATTAAGCTAGTGGAAAAGTGCAGCGCGGTAGAAAATGTAACAAATACAATATGCCGAAAGACAGTCCAACCTGCAGCAGTTACATAGGCACAGAAATTCTGAAGAAAGCTCCAGAGAAATAATTGGAACAGGATGGCATTTTAAAAACAACCTAGAAGCAGAGTAAGACTTGCTATGGTAGAATAATTATAGTTAATCAGATCAGTGTAAACAAATTGTAATTCCTGTCGAGATATGTGAAACCGAAGTTTTGGCAGACCGTGAAAGTCAACTGAGCGTTCTGTCTCGGTAATTTTACGAACAGATTAAGAGAAAATTTTATGGCGTTGAAATGCCTGTTGTGGCTGAGAAATTAGTACATGCTACGGGTGTCTGAGGTCAACATATTAAGAATTAAGTTTTCCTGTATTTTTTACTAAGATGTATTGCCTTTGCACACAAACTTTCAGGGGTATCTCAATTGCGCACATAAATCATTGTAGGAATAGACTGGGTGTTACAAAAAAAGCGATTATCAACTGTAATTGAAAAAATGATAACTTCTTCAGTCGAAAATAAGAAAATCAAAGTAAATTTTAATGAATTTGATGAAAATTATGTCAACAAATACACACAACCGTGACTGATTACCTTACTACTTGTGATGGATTATATAATGGGACAGAGTGCTCTCACCTTTGAATTCCGATTGGGTTTCACTATTCTGAGAACGAACTTGAAACAGTAGACAAAGTTTCAGATATATCTTCGGAATAATAAAGGGTTCAGTGCATCGGCTGGCTGTTTAATTTGGAGGGAGGGAACCAAACAGCAAGGTCACCGGTCCCCTCGGATAAGGTAAGGATGGGGAAGGAAGTCGGTCCTGGCATTTACCTTTAGCGATTTAGGGAAATCACAGAAAACTTAAATATCGCCGAACATGGGCTTGAACCTTAATTCTCCCAAACGCGAGTCCAGTGTGCTAAGCACTGGGCCACCACACTTAGTGCTTATATCATCCCGGTTTCACATTTCCGTTCCATATGCTAACTAATTGAAGTGACTACATCACAGGTTCCAAGAAGCAGAAAAAGGGGAAAATAAGAGCATTACACATTAGCCTTCAAGAACCCCATTCTTCCTAAGAACGAGAGTACGTATACTATTTCGAAACAGGGAGCAATACCAATTATTTCGTACTTAAAAAAATTCAAAAGATAGTTGTGGGGACACAAGGTTGTGGTTCATACTGATCATAGAGCACATCGTCTCCTACACAGCTGAGTAACTAGACGGGCGTTATTTATGCAACATTTCGACTATTATGAATGATACATAAGATGTGCAGAGAAATGATGCATAGTCGAGACAACTTAACAATTTGTTCAACAAAACTGATGTGCTTGTAATTTTGACAGTAATGTACTTTAAAGATGTTGAGGGACAGAGAAAAATTGAAGATGTATTTACAAACGTGTGTCATTAGCAGAAATTTGACATCAAAGATGGATATAAATTGAGAGAATACTACAAGATTTATAGGCAATTTCATTTGAGAAATAATGGTAATGCGGAAGAGTGACAGGAATGTTGGCCACCCAGTTGATTACTTACATATAGTTTTCGGCCGCTGCGGACCTAAATGAGTATTGAAGAGTAAGTAAATTGAAGTTATATGATGAGGAAGGTGACTGGATACGTACAAACATGTGGCAGATATCAAAACGTAAAAGTGACAAATATGTCTAATTGAGTCCTGTGGAAAGTAGTGACACCAAATAATTTTACAGATTTTGGCAGTCATTCTTTATGGGACATTGCCTAAAATCGTTTTGAACGTTGCATACATCCTGGTAGTGGTAGACTCATTCTCCAAATTTATAAGACTATGTACTCTAATTGAGCCCACAGTCAATGCACTGTTTTTTTTTTTTTTTTTCAGTTAAATTATTTTATTAGTCATAACATTCCACAGTAGTACATAATTTTCAACTGACATTTAAAAGTAATAAAGCAAATTAAAATTAATTACAAGTCACTTGATCGTATTTGTTTTCCAAAGATCAAATTGTCTCTCGTTTCTTCATGTTCTTAAATAGCATCATCCAAAATGGAGTTCACATGACTGTTCTTCTGAGGAAGTTGGCGTATGTATCATAATAATTATTCATGCGTAGTAGCTTGTGATGCTGGTCGGAAATGTACGTCCAAAAATCTCCTTCGCTCCTTTCTTTACTTGACAGCAGGTAAAATACCGCGTGTCCCTTCAACCAGTTGACGGCGTTTTTCTTCCAGGTGGGGTATAGCTCCTCTTCCGGGTATAAAAGGCACGCTGGCGTTATCAAATACGGCGGTTTTCTCTGCATAGTTGCTAATTTTTTTCTAATTGACAACCATATATTATTCGCATTTCCACATACGAATTGATGTTCATCTGTATCAATCAGGTTGCAAGTGGTACACAACGGGGAATCAGCCAGGTGAATGGAATGTAGTCTGGAATTCGTTGGAAATTTCCTATTCACAAAGTAGTACCACAATGACCGCACTTTTGTTGGTAAATACGGGTGGTGTATGTTCCTCCAGATATCTTGCCAAGAGTGACCGACGTATTTTTGTTCTATGATGTTCTTAGTCTGAAAGTTCATTAAGTTTTGGTATATTTTCTTGACTTTGATGACATCTTTCTCGGGTGTTCCCAGTCCAATGTAGCTATATTCTACGAAGAAATGTTTTAGGTGGTAAAGTTCATTTGGGATGTGGTGAACGTCTATTGGGGCGTCCTGGCTGGCCGGCGCTATTTCATTTAACAAGAATGCGGTGACACTGTCGACTGACCGCTTCCACAGTTTATATGTTTTACAGACGTACAATGCTTGTGCTTTATTGTACACGTCTGTCAGATTCAATCCTCCGTTCTCAATCGACAGAGTCAATGTTTGGTACTTGACTTTGAAGATGTGGCCGCGGCTGACGAAGTGCCCAAAGGCAGCCAAAATCCTGTTCGCCACTTCCCTCGGCATTGGCAGAGCTTGCGCCACGTAATTTAATTTAGAGGACAAATAGATGTTGACGAGAGCCACTCTTTGTATCTCATCAAGAGTACGGAGATTATGCTGACGTATGCAAGCACGGATGGTGTTGAGGATTCTTCTGTAATTAACTGCGATGGTCTGCCGAATACTCCTTGTATACTCCACCCCGAGACATGTCATGGTGACAATTTCCTTTATTGGCCCATGAATGGGAGCTCCTAATCCGCTTCCAATATTCATTATGCCAGACTTATTTGTATTCAGTTTCGCACCAGATACTTGTTCATATTTGTTTATTATGTCGAGTGCTTTCTCTATCTCGTCGTTGTCTTTGACAATAAATGCAACGTCATCGGCATATGCCCTGCAGACAATCCTACGGCCGCGTGTAGTGAATCCTTGTAGGTTGTGGCTCAGGCGAAAAAGCAATGGCTCGATTGCTATTGCAAAAAGTGACATAGACATCGGGCACCCTTGTCGCACCGAACTTTTCATTACAATGGGCCTACTGGACTGACCGTTTACCATAACTGTCGATGTTGACTTCTGAAGAAGATTTGTAATAATGTTGATAAAACCTTGCGGAAAGTTCATGGCACGCATGGTGTGAAAAAGGTAAGCATGATCTACTCTATCGAACGCTTTCTCAAAGTCCAATGATACGATGGCGCATTTTATTTTACAGGCTGCGGCAATGGAAATAATATCTCTGTAGTCGCACAGTGTTTGGTGAATTGATCTGTCTTTTCCTACACTCGATTGATATGATCCAGTGACTGTGTTCAATACTGATTTTAATCTTTCGTTTATGATGCGGGCAAATATTTTATAGTCCGAATTTAGGAGAGTGATAGGCCTAAAATTTGTTACAGATTTTCCTGCAGGATGTTTCGGGATTAGAACAATGGTTCCTTCTAGGAAGTCGCGTGGGACGCCATTGGCGGGATTCATTAATTCGTTACAGATACACGCTAATTTGGGAATCAACTGCCTTCTGAACATTTGATAAAACTCCGCCGGGATTCCGTCAGGCCCAGGAGACTTATTTTTCGGGCTTCGTGTTATAGCGTCTGCGACTTCTTCTTCTGTAATTTCAGTTAACAAGTTGTTTCCTTCTACCGGGTCGATCCCTCGTGTGAATCCCGTCATGATGTCATTGTCCACCGGGATATCCATTGTCGTTTTGCCTAATAACTCTGCGAAGTACTTGTGAATTTCGTTTTTGATGTCACTTTGCTGCGTCAGTAACCTGCCGTCAGAAGATCTTAGTTCGGTTATTATTTTCCTGCGTTGCCCTTTCCTCTCATTAATCACATGATATATAGATGTTTGCTCTCCTTTTACAGCATCGTGAAGTCCTGCTCTTACTTGATGACCTTCCAGCTGTTTCCGCTTCAGTCCGAGAAGTTTAGCCCGAATCCGTTTTATTTCCACGTAGTTGGCGATAACGGACGCATCAGATTGATATAGTTCACGAAGGACTTGGAAGTAATATTCTATCGTCCGTTTTTGCCAAACACTTTTCTCGCGGGAGTAATTCATCAGTGATTTTCTTATCGCGGGTTTCACACATTTCATCCACCATGCCAGTGCCGAGGTATATGAAGTGAATTTGTTCTCACACGCGTTCCATATGTTATTGAATATTTCGTGGTATTCAGGGTCTTTTATATGTTCCACGTTCAACTTCCACAAGCCTCGTCCCCTGAACGTTTCCTTCTTAACAAGGAGGCAACATAGCAGTCGGATTTTATAACTTTTAATATTCAGAACTCGAAAATCAGTTTTCCGAAGCAGTTCGATGCAACTCCCAAAAATCTCGAGAAAATTAAGTTTGAAGTGGTCTTAGTGACTGTAATACCATGAAGTAAGGTTGATAATCTTCTTTATGGTAAATCGATAACGTGCCACGTGGAGGGTCTGAGTTCGACTCTCGGCACACTCAAATTTTTAATCAAAGTTCTATGTTCTAGGAGCGTTTCCGTGAAGTATAAGATACATAAAGATCGAAAAAGCCAGCAGCGCTCGACATTTGTAATCGCTTGATCGATCCATGGTTTGGTCATTACTTTTTCATTCTTTTTTCGTTCAGTTCGAATATCTACGTCATTTGAATATAAGATTCAACAAATGTACACTAATTAATACATATCTAATGATAATCACTACCAAAAATGCGCTTCTTGTTTGCAGTTGTATAGGGCAAACATTAATGAAATCGACGAACTGTAGGGACAGATTCCTGACTGGAAAAGGAGAAGAAAAGGTCCCGTAAGTACGTGGCCCGAAATGCATCGTAACGAATATAGATGGCACTGACGAATGACTTCTGACCACGTGCCGTGTGTTGCTTGTGTGTTATAGACTGTGATTGACGCGGTGGACTGTAAGCAGCAGAATGGTCTGATATTCAAATCGGGAACAAGCAGAGATGGTAGTTGTGGATGGCCAAGAAGACGAAAACGGTCCCGAGGCAGAACTCGGTCCTCCAAATCTGGTGTACACACAGTCAGACGCTTCCCTGCACTTTCTGAAAGGACCCTATGATCACACAAACACCCAAGAAGAGCTTGAAATTTTGTGTAGCGTGGTTGGTGTCTGTGAGGGTACTTGGTTTGGTATAGCCGTGCTACCTCTCGGTCGTTCTCATCTTCTTGGCCGTACATAAACGTCACGTCGGCTGGTTTCCGACATGAATAATGGACAGTTCTGCTGGCTGCAGTGCGCTGCATCGATCTCACAGCCTGGAACACACAAGGGGAAGAGGTGATAAGTAGTCAGAGGAACTGTCATTCGTCAGTGCCATCTACCGCGGCAACGTTTCCGGACACGTGTTCAATGGACATTTTCTACTCCATTTTCAGTCAGAAATTTGTCGGTTTTACTAATATCCTTCCTGTGTACTGCACAGAAAGCAAGTTTCATTTCAAAACATATTATTAAGTGACGATATTTTGTGAAAAACGATTAATAAAGATTGTTGAAAAAACATTACAACTTAAACTATTTTCGTGAAAAACGATTAATAAAGATTGTTGAAAAAAAACATTACAAATTAAACTATTTTCCATCTTAAAGTATTTTACGCATCACGGAAATGTTAGTGGAAAATCCATATTTGTTTAAAAACTTTCCCAACCAAGGACGAACCCATGTTATCCACAGCACAGGCGAGTATTCTTCCACAGTCACACTGCCTCCCGAAAATTCATCTTACACTAGAGTACTAAAAGTAGTCGGAAAACCAGAAAATCAATTTTTTGGAGAATTTTTGAGAACTGCATCGACCAACTTTGGTTCACTCACATTTCACGTACTATAAATATATAAAAGTACAAAAATTCGATTGCACCTGTTCTCTTGTTAGACTGCCATAGGTAGGGAGCTTCAGTCGTAACTTAGCAGTTGATCTGTCGCGTCTGAGGATGTCATTCAGATGTGACGATGAGATATTGTAGGAGTTTCACAACGACATCGGACTTATCGTCCAAGAATCACTTCTGCACCACGATAGCTGCTTTAAGACGTTACGCCATGTCTCCAAGTCGCTCGCGGTGATGTTTCGAAACAACCGTCTGGCAGATGTACACCATTTAAATGCCATGATTTAAGTCAGCAGCGGACGGTCACGCCTGGTGCCACTTGTGCAGTATCTACACCACTACTAAGTGACAAATATTGCTGAAACTTTTATTTTCCTCTGCAGCTCGCTTATCCACAAAGCACGATTTGATCTGACATATAATACGTGTTCTTCTTGTAAAATACCGGGACTGTTACTGTCACACAATAAGTACGCATACGCCTAAGATTAACGATTATTAGCTGTAAAGTATGAAGCTTTCTCGGTCGAATGCGGCATCTTTAAGGTTGAACTGCTATTTTCTTTTTCCGGAAAAATTATATGTGTTAGCAACCGAGTCATAAAGTTCCAAATGAAACTGGGAAAAACTGTCACTAAATCCTATCTTTTACTAAAAAGAGTGTGTGGCGAAGATTGTTTATCACGTACCAGATTTTTTTAGTGGTTCAAGAGTTTCCAAAGGGGCCGAGAAGACTTGACTCACGCTCGGGACGCCCTTCAGCATCAAAAGCAACTGGAAATATTGAAGAAGTAAGTAACGTGATTCGACCTCCCCATCACCTGAGTATTCGATCCTTTGCTGAAACTATAGAAATTGACATGAATGCGAAAGGCAAATTTTACGTAACCAATTTAACACGAGGAAAATTTGTACGTAATTCATACTGAAAATCCTCACGATCGAACAAAAAGAAGCTCATAAACATGTTTGTATTCACGCGTTGAATACCTTCGAAATTTATCCTAATTTCTTGTAACCTGTGTCGGATCTTGGTTTTTTGCTATTCAGGAACTAAGCAGCAATCTATACACTGGAAGAGCAAAACTTCACCGAGAGCGTAAAAAGCTCGAATGAGAAAATCTTCAAAGCGATGATGGATGATAGTTTTTTTTCGATCTTTATGGAGTTGTGTTACGACAACGCACCAACTCAAACCGTATTGTCTGTTAACAGGTTTCTAACGAAATTGTCGGACCACGCACCTTATTCGCCTGGCCTAACAACATGTGACTTTTATCTATTTTCCGAGGTCAAACTTTCAGTAAAAGAAACTTAGTTTCAGTCATTTGAAGGTAGAAAGGAACTGAGGTACATATCATCAAGGACTTCACAGAGGAAGACGCCCAACGCTGTTTCCACCAATGTAAAATTCGCATATAGCGTTGTAGGGATAGAGGAGGGGAGTGTATTGCATATGTCAATAAATAAATACTTATGTTTTAGAAATAAGGTGTTTTACAGCAATAGTCTAGTTATTTTATAGCCACGCCTCGTATTTATGTCAATTGACTTATTTACTGGAGCGACATCATGTCATTTCAGGAGAACCACAGACTATAATGAATACCGCTTTTAATACTCGGCGAACTGCAATCCTTCGCTTTCGTAGCCTATTCGCTCTTAGCAAAGAGGGTGATTTTCATGAGGACAGCATTATGTTATATTCGGACTGCCCTTGTCTGCTAAGCGCATGTAACTCCTCAGCTACGTTTGATATAATTTCTTTCTCCTTCTCCAAGCTGGTTCATACTTTATTTTTACGTGGAGTTTCTCTGAGATATCCTAAGATCACTTCTGAGTGTCGGTCTTTTTAGCTAGTTCAGGAAACACCATTTTCTCGTTTTTTGCAGCACAAAGTAGTTTCTCTCTTCCCAAGTTCCCTTGCAGGCTATTTTAGCCGGTGAACACTCATGGCATTGACGTTAGTTGCACTGCACAGTGCTGAATGTAAACCTTTTGTGTAAAATGTACCAGGTCGAATAGACGAGTGGTAACAGTAAGCAGTTCGTAGCCACACGCCGTTCATTTATATAATGGATGCTTTTTTTATATGCAGTAAAACTAAACAAATACAAATATCGAAGATTATATACGAGTAGATTCGTTCCATACAATTTCCTTTCCTTACATGAAGAATTTGATAATTTCTTATGTTTGCAATATCTTATGAATCTTGCATGTGAATTTTACTGATTTGGGACAGGGGTGTTGTAGCGATGTAAACAAGATATTTCCAAAGGAATCGTGATTTCTTTATTCATGCGACTGGTACCGAGTAATTAATGTCAGGCTTTCAAACGAGTATTCGAATCGAGCTTTAGTGGACGTGAAATTAGTCGTATAGCGAAATTACATATGAATTAATTCCTATGTCTCATTTTCAGACCAGTTTTAGACTGAGGAAGAAAATACGATTTAACTGTCATCGTTCGTTGCATCGTGGATGACAAACATTCGCAAAAAGTTTATTGTGCACCTGTCATACGCGCCTGTCTTCGACTACACAGACTAAGCGTTTAAAAACATTTTCCAGCATATGGTGTTATTTCAGGACCTAGGAGAGGAATACTTTATAAATAACGAATCTCACTCTCACTGCTAACGAACGTGATCCGTTAGACACATCAGCGCAGAAATATCCTCCGGTACCATAGCAACGGTCTATCCTGCCTGCAGGTAAGGTTATCTCTTTCCTTTTTCTGGTTTCGCGTTTTTCGGTGGTGAAATGTATTCGGCGATAAGGCCATGTTGATACAGCTCTGAGCCTTTTCACGGCTGCCCGCAAGCCGATGAGATGGAAAATCGGCCAAAAGTTTCGCGATGCTATCTTACGCCAGGCACACAAGCGGAAGTCGGGTATCATGTTGCAATCTGGCTTTGGGCTACAAAGCTCAACCGGTTTCTCGATGTGATCCACTTTATCTGGTTGGCTGGTCAACGGTGGACAGAGTGACACAAATAAACGAAAGCCGATATCCTTTATATGTAGCCGCCAGGGTAGACGTTTACGAAGTAGCTGCCTCCCACACAATTTCCTTTCCCTTTATGAAGAATTTGATGCAAAATAATTCTAAACAATCCAAAGGCGATATGACGGTGGTTAATACATCGTGCTGAGAAAAAACATAGCAACGATGATAACGAGTTTACAGAATTACTCATTACACAGTAAATGGCAGCCCGTATCTGTGACACCTCGTGATAAATTTGAAGCTCCATTTTATGTTTTCCTGCAAGACAGATAATTAACTTGTAGTGGACTGACAAGACAGCCAGTCCACAGTGACGGGTAACCGAAAGGCACGCGTTTACACACGCCGGCTGGCGTTAGGTCTGAAAGAGGATACGTAATGAATGCTATAAAGAAAAGTACGTAGCTGCTGGAATACTTAACTTTAATCCACCATTTGTATACAGCATTCTGGATGATACAAGTGAGACTCTCTCTAGAAATGGTTAATGGCGCCTTGCTAGGTCGTAGCCATGGACTTAGCTGAAGGCTATTCTAACTGTCTCTCGGCAAATGAGAGAAAGGCTTCGTCAGTGTAGTCGCTAGCAAAGTCGTCCGTACAACTGGGACGAGTCCTAGTACGTCTTTCTAGACCTGCCGTGTGGTGGCGCTCGGTCTGCAATTACTGACAGTGGCGACACGCGGGTCCGACATGTACTAATGGACCGCGGCCGATTTAAAGCTACCACCTAGCAAGTGTGGTGTCTGGCGGTGACACCACATAACTGATATTAATATCTGAAGTAGTAACTCAGTGAATGTAGACCATTTCGTGTCTGAAGATGATATAAGAGAATTCATTGATATGAAACTGCAGGGTACCAATTATTGGACTATATGAAAAGGAACGTAAATTAGTTACAAAATACGGAGTCCCCAGACTTTTTCAACATGTAAACGTCATACAGATATCCATATTTAGGTCATGACATGTTCCATATGCCTGCTGTTTCCGACAATGTAGCGCAGGCCCGCTGAAGTGTCGGAACATCAATGCAGTCGATGACACCCTGAATGGCTGTTATGGGTTCAGCAGTGGTTAAGGTGTTATTGCTATACAGCTTTTCTTTAACATAGCGCCACAAAAAGGAGTTGCATGTTTCAGTTCTCGAGAATCCGGCGGCCAGTCGAGGCCTAAGCCAGCGGCCTATGGGTGCCCTGCTTCGAAGGGGTCGAGCTCCGTCTTGCATGAACCACATCTTGTCGAAATGAGGGTCATTGTGTCTAATGGGGATGAAAACACGTTCCAAAACCTTCACGTACCGTTCAGTAGTCGCCGCGCCGTAAAGGAATATCGCAACGATTATTCCGACACTGGACAATGCGCACGTCAGAGTCATCCGTTGAGGTTGGAGAGATTTGTCGATTGCGAAATGCGGGTTCTTACTACCCCAAATGCGCCAATTTTGCTTAACGACGAACCCATCCAAATGAAAGTAGATTTCCTCGTCAAACCAAAGTATACATTGCATACTAATTCCAATTATGCCCAGCGGCCAATCGTGCAAAAAAAAATGGTTCAAATGGCTCTGAGCACCATGGGACTCAACTGCTGTGGTCATAAGTCCCCTAGTACTTAGAACTACTTAAACCTAACTAACCTAAGGACATCACACACATCCATGCCCGAGGCAGGATTTGAACCTGCGACCGTAGCGGTCGTGCGGTTCCAGACTGTAGCGCCTTTAACCGCTCGGCCACACCGGCCGGCCCAACCGTGCAGTTTTAATGCCATAATGCAAACCGTTGAGAAGTTGTGACGATTTTATTTCGTATAGTTCAATAATTGTCACCTTGTACAATTATTTCATTTAAGTTAATATAATTTATGTTACGAGAAAATTCGGAACTGCTTCCGTTTCGGAACCATTTAAGTCACGAGACCCGTATTGAGATTTTATTCAAATATATAGTACGCAAAGAACAAAAAACCGCCGATTTAAGAAATCTTATTTGTTGCGGTCCTCAACTTACTTAGTCAAACCTTTGTAACCTTTCTGCTCACTCAGTCCCCGCCCCCAAGTATAAAATTCTCGTTTACTTATGTGCTGGAAGGCATCCTATCAGTAGAGTCTTTCTGTTCGTCAAGTGCAGCCTTATACGCCATTGTTTTCAAATCCCATACAGTACGTCTTTGTTAGATCGGATCTACTCACCCAATCTACAACTGATGCACCACATTTGAAGAGCTTTTATTTTCTTCTTGTCTGACTTTTCTATCTTGATGTTCTAATTTCGTACAAACTACATTTCAGACAAATACGTCATAAAAAGTCTTCCTAATGTCTATATTTCCTTCCAGTGTTAAAAACCTCTCTTTTTCAGAAATACTTTCCGCGATATTCCCAAACTCTAGTTCACAAATAGTTGGCTGGACAATCATTTTGGTATCCAAATATAACTTCTACTTTTAGTTTCTCATCTGCTAATAATATTGCTTCGGTTTCTCCCGTTTTTGTTCGATAAAACTCCATTACTGATCCTTAACTTTTGTCAACCTTTATCTTATAACTTCTTTCTAGGACGCAATACCTTTCATCCGCCTATGTACCATACACCTTAAAGAGGTAGGGGTGGTTTCAGTACATCCATGGCACAGACAGCAATACCGTCGGTGCAAAAACAATTGAGGGTTATATGTGTAATAGCGAGGGGCGCGTACTCAAGCTAGGGGTTGATGCAGAAATACAGGCTCCTGCTGACGCTCGCTAGCTCAGTACTTACGTCATGCCGGCGACTTTGTAACTATGGTCCGGTCGCTGGGGCAATAACCAGTCTTTAGAGATGAAAGGGCGGCTGTTCGACGGTCATGTATGTGACCTCAGCTGTAACAAGACCTGTCTTGTGTATAAAAGTTAATCTCCCGGCCAGGTTGGATATGTCGAAACAGCTGGTTTTCAAATTGGCTCCTGCTGTGTGTTGGCTTCTGCTGCGAGCCTGCTAACGTTATTTCGCTATCCCAGTTGGACCGATTGCCAGAGGTTCACTTGCAATCTGGATAGGCAATCTGGATAGACCTTCTGGGTCGCACCAATGCCAACCACTGACCTCCAGTCACCAGTCCCAGGTCACGAGCATGGGTCCCGCCATCTGCTACAGCGGCCACACGCCTTCTCAATCTGACTGCTACTATACACCAGTTCATCGTCGCCTGCCATTCTGGCCAGAGTTGACCGACCACCACAATTGCCTACCTCCTTTGGAGAACCTGCCTATTCCTGTCCAACTTGTAAGTCAACAAATTATTTGTCACCTCTGGCTGCCTTCATCTTCTGCTTCTACTCTCCTCCCCATCAGAAAACCACTTGCCCACAACCAGTCTACATCCTTTAGAATGGACAGACCAGACTAACACAGGGCTCCCGAAGAGAGGTTGCAGGCTTTTCCATAGATGCGGGAACAATTTGGATGATCATCTCATGTGGTCTTTTGACACTAGCGGACATGGCCATTACGTGTTGTTACTGAGAATGGTTGAAATGAAGAGGAGAATTAGAGCCATTGTTTCCGATGGCAGTTAGCTCTGCTTTATGGCTTACTGATAATGGCATCCTCTTAGACAAAATATTCCGCAGGAAAAATAGATCCCCTTTTAGCACCATTTGGATCTCCAAGCGGAAACTGCTTAAGAGGATATTATCATCGAAAAACCAAATGCCTCGTATATACTTGCAAATCATTTCAGAACACATAATATAAAAATATCCTCTCACACAGACAATAATCTGCAAAATAAAATTGTTCACAACAATAAAGCCATTGGAGAGAGGAATCAAAATTATGGAATTTATGAACTCACCTGCCCCTTTTATTGCTTATACGTTGGACAAACATGGAGCAACTTAGCGACCCACCACAAAGAATACATGGAAGCTCTTCGACTCCAAAAGTTAAACAAGTCCAGCTTTGCATCACACAATATCCATCTTGAACACTTTGATGGTGATAATCCATGATAACTATTCTGCATCACATTGGATCGAACAAAGTGTTAGACATGTATGTCCTTGAACATGTAGATATTTAAATTACAAACTAAAATCACCGGAAAAATCCTTAATAGAAAAGAAAACAATTAACATAGAACTTATATTTCCAAAAGTTTCCGAGAGATTCTAACACAAAAAAACCGTGAAAAGAGACAATAATGAGATATATTCAACGTCGCGCATTATTCATTAATCTCTTACTGTTTGTTTACTAACAGCCCTCTTGCTCTTTATTATCTGTATGGCAATAAGTTTAAGAAGAAAAGTTTGCCGCATGTATTAGTAACTCATTCACTCATTAATTATGTTGGTACTGCTTTTTATACATTTTATTGATTTCGATCCTTCTTGCATGTATAGTGTATATGAGCAAACCTGCAGCTCTCAGTGATTACCTACATGCATTGTGTATGCTTTTGTTTGCAATTGAATGCATCTTAATTCAAAGATTGCGATGTTGCATACTGTGATATTGAGTTTCTTTTGGAAGAATACCAGAGCGTGGCAGATATTCACAGGTGCTTGCACATCGTCTACGGGAGCCTGACAGTGAGCAAAACTCGCTAGGCGAGGCGTATTTTATATTCTCAACAACACTGGATTGCTCTTCGTCGTCAAAACTACGGACTGGATTTCGCACCTCCCGACTTTGGTCTGTTTTTCACACAGTAGGACATATTTCGCGGGAACCAGTATGTCGACTATGTGGAGGTAACTGATGCAGCAAGACGTTGGCTCCAAAGTCGACCAGTAGAGTGGTACCATGCAGGGATACGGAGCTTCACAGTGAGCTGGCGTAAGGCCGTCGCTTTGATCGGAGACTTTGTTAAAAATAGTGTTCTGTAGCCAAAAGAGTGGGGAATAATATGGAACATTGGGATCGTGAACAAAACCAACCAGCTTTCAGAAAAAAATGTGCTGCTTTAGTAAAGAGACGCCCCTAGTATTTTATCAGTGTCCTCATTGCCACCACGAATAGCTAAACAATTTCACATAGCATGTTAAAAGTCGCTATAATTGCCGTTCTGTAGCTTTTTAGCATATTATACCTGTACCAATGCGCAATTTCTTGTCCATGTTAATCTGGTAAAAATGTTCGAGATTCCATTTGCATCACTGGTTTTAAACTGCATCATTTTATGCCGAATACTGGACAATAATTTTTGCGACTGACTGCGCCATCCCTTGCCGGTCGTACTACCAGCTCAGGTGCACTGGTAATCGCTTTACGAAACAAATTTCTCACTCATCCCTGAGATGAAAGAAAGCCATCCACTAGTAGAAGAACATGTTGTGGATTTTGCAGTACTGTAGAAAGAAATGGTTCAAATGGCTCTGAGCACTATCCCCATCTGTCCCCAATAACTTAGAACTACTTAAACCTAACTAACCTAAGGACATCACACACATCCATGCCCGAGGCAGGATTCGAACCTGCGACCGCAGCGGTCGTGCGGTTCCAGACTGAAGTGCCTAGAACCACTCGGCCACACCGGCCCGCCAGTACTGTCGCTCATTGACGATATAGACTAGGGTTTAACTTGCCGTCAATAATGAGGTGATTAGAGAAGAAGCACAGGTTGTGATTGGGAACGCTGGTCCTGAAATTCGGCCACGGTCTTTTCGAAGGAACGTTCCTGGCTCTGAGCCCTATGGGACACAACATCTGAGGTCATCAGTCCCCTAGAACTTAGAACTACTTAAACCTAACTAACCTAAGGACATCACACATATCCATACCCGAGACAGGATTCGAACCTGCGACCGTAGTGGTCGCACGGTTCCAGACTGAAGCGCCTCGAACCGCTCGGCTATACCGGCCGGCGAGCATTCCTGTATTTATACACTTTCAGGATTTTAGGGAAAATCAGAATATGTATTTGAATCGATATTCTATGTAATCGAACTCAGAGTATTAATTAGTATTAATTAGTGTATGCTTCGCTTTGGTAGAAAGATAATTTGATGTTTGCTAAATCAGTCTTCATTCGCCTATTTGAAAAGAAAATAAACGCGTGCTCTCCAAAGGACTTTGAAAATATGATTCGGAAAAGATATTTCTCTGGGAAGAAAACGAGAAGACAATAGGTGCCTCAGAGATAGCTTAGTAGTCATATTCAGATCTAAGGAGGAGGTAGAGGTAGAGCAGTACAGGCTCCGTCCGCTTGTACAATACTTAACAGTGGTGAAAAGCGAGGGATGCTAAGAAAGGGCATTGGTTCAGTAATATCAGCAGGCTACTGCGAATGCACCGAGAGTATAATATCTAGCGAATCATTGCACTAGTGTCGTTCAGTAAACAATTCAACACATATCTTTTTGAAAACATATTTTTCCCCACTCTTTTGGCTACAACACGATGTTTTTCATCATAATCTTCGTTTATTGCGACGTCTTTAAGCCACGTTACTGGGAGCACCTCGTGGCCTGCATGGTGGCATTCCACAGGTCGTCGTCGTTGATAAGGTCTTGCTGAATCAATAACGTCTCTCTTATCCACGTATTGCTTCCCGCAGAGTGCATCCTTCACTGGGCCAGACCGATGAAAGGTGCGAAATGCAGGCTGTAGGGTGCATAAGGAATGGTAGTCCGATGAAGTTATTTGAGCACCTCTCGGATGATCAGACTTGCGTGAGGCCTTGCGTTCTCACGGAGAAGGAGTAGTTCGTTGGTACTTTTGTGGTGACGAACACGCTGAAGTAGTTTTTTCAATTTCCCGAGGGTCGAACGATACACTTGAGAGTTGAACCTCGCACCATGAAGGGCGAGATCAACCGGGATAATCCCCCCATGACTTTACCGGCTGAGTGAACGGCTTTGAAGTTTTCTTCGGAGGTGAGGTGGTGTTGCACCACTCCATGGATTGTCGATTAGTTTACGGTTCGAACTCATGAACCAATGTTTCATCACCTATGACGCTGTCTGATTAAAATCACGATCAGCCTCGTAATGCGCAAGCAGTTCCACACAGATGGTCCATCGTTGATCTTTACGGTCTTGTGTTAGGAGGCGAGGAACACAGCGGACTCTGAGTACACCAACTGGTAGAACGAGTGTGTCAGCAACACAAGAGAGACGTCCACTTCTGCTGCGAGGTGTGTGGTTGTGATCCGCAGATCATCTCGAATGAGAGTGTCTGCGACTTTCAACTTGGCAGGAATCGCAGCTGTGTGCGATCGGCCGGGACGCAGGAGACTGGACACGTTTCGGACGACCTCGTTGCGATGAGACAGAGACCTCGCCCAATGACCATGCTTTTGTTCACAGCCGTGTCTCCGCAGACTTTCTGTAAGCGGCTAAGTTTTTTATCCCACCTGGAAGGCGGCGCGTGGGTCTGCTGCTGAAAACTGAAAGGTTGGCAGAGTGTAGGAAGAGAGCAGGAGCAGGTGGGGTAAGGTTGTCGGTACAGCGTTTTACGCGAAAGTACATTTCATTATTAGTCAATGACATACGTAACTTTACAACTGAAGGGCCCGTAGGTGCACAGTCTCAATAGCAAGCTGAGGTTGAAGCGATGTTTCCAGGCCGTCTCCTCTTGATGTAATGGGCTGAATCTACAGTGGTGCTCGTAGAGCTGAACAGTGCCTGCTAGAGGGCGCTGTCGTCTTTGTCTGTCGTAGTGCCATCGTAACTGGCAGCTACAACGTGGAATCCCAGCAGACTAAGAATGACTGTGATGTTCTCGACTTCGGCCAAGAGAAACTCAGTGACAGCTTTGTGCCTCTCTGGGGGAACGGCAAGGATCAGCTGTCGTCGGCGGTATCGCTCGCCGCAGCATTCGGCGTACTCTGGTGTCTTCGTCTGCTCCTGAAAACTGATAGGTTGGCAGAGTGTAGGAAGTGAGCAGGAGCAGGTGGGGTAAGGTTTTCGGTACAGCTTTTTACGCGAAAGTACATTTAATTATTAGTCAATGACATACGTAACTTTACAACTGACGGGCCCGTAGGTGCACAGTCTCAATAGCAAGCTGAGGTTGAAGCGATGTTTCCAGGCCGTCTCCTCTTGATGTAATGGGCTGAATATACAGTGGAGCGGAACAGCGCATGCTAGTGGGCGCTGTCGTCTTTGTCTGTCGTAGTGACAACTTAACTGGCAGCTACGACGTGGAATCCTAGCAGACTAAGAATGACTGTGATGTCCTGGACTTCGGCCAAGAGAAACTCAGTGACAGCTTTGTTCTTCTCTGGGGGAACGGCAAGGATCAGCTGTCGCCGGAGGTACCGCTCGCCGCAGTATTCGGTGTACTCTGTTGTCTTCGTCTGGAACAAATATCGGAGATGAGGGGGTTCCACGCGTTATCGAGCAGGTGGGCGCTGTCGCGGTTTATTAAATTTCCTGCGATGCGTATTCCAACGCATTCTTTTACGACGGGGTCACAAAAAGATGTTGCTGTGGCCAAAATTAATGTTTTGTCACACTCCACTGAACGTCCGTTGGAGATACAATGTACCGCAACTGCACCCTTGCTGGGTTGCAGAAGGCGAGTGCAATATTTGTGTTGTGTGCAACGTTCTTCCACTGTGCGTGTTGTTTGTCCTATACAGGCCATACTATACTGGTAAGGTATTTTATAAATTCCCGCCTCCCGCAATAGGAAATTATCTTTCTCTGATCGCAACAGGTCCGAAATCTTAGATGGTGGGCGAAAAATCACTTTCACCTGAAAATTATTAACAAATATTGCTATTCCGAAGGAAATAATTCCAACGAAGGGAAGTTAAACTAGGGACTTTGCTGGCGCGTTCTCCTCTTTCTGCCTGGTACGCGGCCCCGTTACAGACGCCATTTTGAAGACTACACAAAGCCCTGCCACATATCGGAACTGCATGAAACCTTAGGGGTTGAAGTGGGAACATAACACTACGTCTCACAACAAATCCCCATTTTTTCAACCAAAACTGTCTGAGACAAAATATGTTGTGATTTGGCACGACAGCCAAGTCACTATGCGAGGGTAGCCGAAAAGCACGCGTTAAGCTTACGCAGACTGGCGTGAGGTCTGGAACAGTAAAGTAGTTGAGTCTAGTAAGAAAATAACGTAGTTGCTGGAATACTTAACTTTAATGCATAATTGTTGTACATCGCTCGTTACTGTACAGGCTTCACAACATTAATTATCAAATGCTATGGCGCCTTGCTAGGTCGTAGCAAATGACGTAGCTGAAGGCTATGCTAACTATCGTCTCGGCAAATGAGAGCGTATTTGTGAATGTAGCTTCGCTAGCAAGTCGGCTGTACAACTGTGGCGACTGCTAGTACGTCTCTCTAGACCTGCTGCGTGGCGGCGCTCGGTCTGCCATCACTGACAGTGGCGACACGCGGGTCCTTCGTATACTAGCGGACCGCGGCCGATTTAAAAGCTACCACCTTGCAAGTGTGGTGTCTGGCGGTGACACCACAAAATATATGTTTCGTTACTTATTTAATACCCCTCACATTTCGACGTTACTAACAATAAGATTATTCCTCAGAATATGAGGTTTATTTTGAAGCTGATTATCTATGAAATTTCTGATCATTTTGTCCTAAAAGTTGGAGAACTGAAATTCACTCTTTGTTCTTTTTCTTCAATCATCACTGCTAGAAGCTTGGATTAAACTTTTAGGTCGAATTCTGCTGTGAAATAACAATTCAGTATAAATAATTCAAGTTCAAAAATGGCTCTGAGCACTATGGGACTTAACATCTGTGGCCATCAGTCACCTAAAACTTTCAACTACTTAAACCTAACTAACCTATGGACATCACACACATCCATGCCCGAGGCAGGATTCGAACCTGCGACCGTAGCGGTCACGCGGTTCCAGACTGAAGCGCCTATAACCGCACGGCCACACCGGCCGGCAATAATTCAAATCTTTGTTTTGGTAGTAATGCGCACAACCCTGCATCCGCGAAATAATGAAATCCTTTCTATATTTCTTGGGCTTTTAAATTAGTTGGACGTAGTCGGTTTAGTAACGCAATGATCTCGCGCCATAAGCATGCTATCGTTTTTTTCCTGTTTTAGCATTTTTAACTCGTTGCAGCAGTGTATGGCTCTGAGTACTATGGGACTCAACTGCTGTGGTCATAAGTCCCCTAGAACTTAGAACTAATTAAACCTAACTAACCTAAGGACAGCACACAACACCCAGCCATCACGAGGCAGAGAAAATCCCTGACCCCGCCGGGAATCGAACCCGGGAACCCGGGCGTGGGAAGCGAGAACGCTACCGCACGACCACGAGATGCGGGCGCAGCAGTGTATGTTTCCGACGCAGTTCTATTGTAATTATTATTATTATTATTATGTTGCAAACTAATTCTTTTTATTAAAAATTAACGGTAATACAGTCCTGTCTTACAAAAGTCTGCTGCTTCTGGTCCTGTACCAAAACTCTCATGAGTAAATAAATAATCAGGTAAAGAATATTTTTATGCCACAAGAACAGTATAATGTTCAGTGCCTTCTCTGTAATTTTCATAGGTATGTTATTTTTTATTTTCTTGTTTACAACGTGATGTGCCACTTCTTCGTCATCAATTTAGTTTCTTATTTACATCTCAGTATACAAAATTTCACATCAGAACGGAATGGACACGTTACACTGTTGGCCATATTACAGGACAACTTTATGAATACTCTGAAGTGGAAATTTCATAGTCATTACATAGTAACAAACTGTTTCACTCTGTCTCAGGTACTGAGTCAAAACTGAAAAACGCTGCAGACATTGACTGAAGTTGATGAAAAATAAACTACTTTTACGAAAATAATATTCAGAAAGCAGTTAATGAAAATATAGAAAATAAGAATAATCCATGGTCTACGGCTAGTAGCGTCTCTGAATCGTCATCAAAACATCATCGGTCCCGCTTAAATTGTGAATAAAAATGTGCATTAGCAGCCGAAGACTTTCGGCCTAAGAATTCACCCTCATTCTGCCAAAGGCCATGTCAAAGAGGGCGGAGGAGCGGACAGAGGTTCAGGACATTTGTCCTTCAGGTGGGAACTGCCTCTAAAGGCGGAAGAATCAGCAATGTTAACGACATTAGGATACAGAAGACAATACAGGACTTGTGGCCTGTAACTGAATAAGGTCGTGAAGACCTCCGCATTGCTAAAAGATTATGGAATAGTGCCCCATTCGTATCTCCGGGAGAAATCTGCCAAAGGGGAGGTGACTGAGAAAAAGATCCAATAACCAACGAAAGAATAAAGTTCTACAAGTCGAGGGGTGAAGTGTCAGAAGTTTGAATGCGGTGGGGAAGCTAGAAATTCTGAAAAAGAAAATGCAAAGCCTCAAGCTAGATATAGTGGGGGTCAGTAAAGATAAATAGAAAGAAGACAAGGGTTTCGGGTCAGATGAGGGAGATAGCAACAACAGCAGAAAATGGTATAACGAGAGTAGCATTCGTTATGAATAGCAAGGTAGGGCAGATAGCGTGTTACAGTGAAGAGTTCAGTGATAAGGCTTTTCTTGTCAAATCCAACACTGACAACGATAATTCAGGTATGGATGCCGACGTCGCAAGCTGAAGATGGGGAGACAAAGAAAGTATACGAGGATATTGAAAGGGTAATACAGGACGTAATGGAAGATGAAAATCTAATAGACATCAGGTACTGGAATGCAGCTGTAGGGAAGGAGTAGAAAAAAGAGTTTACAGGATAATATGGGCTTCGGACATGAAATGAGAGAAGACAAACACTAATTGAGTTCCACAATAAATTTCAACTAGTAATAGCGAATACTCTGCTCAAGATTAAAGACACACTTGTAAAAGGCTGGGTGGTATGGTAAAATTTCATTTAGGTTACATCACGGTCAGCCTGGGATTACGGTTGGATAGTGGGTTGTAAGGCCTACACAGAAGCTAATATAGACTCACATCAAAATGCAGTAGTGTTGAAGAATAGGCTGAAGTTTAAGACATTAGTCTCTCTGGTACCACGCGCCGCGGAATTTGAATCCCCGCCAGACGTCATGGACGTCGAAGACCCCTAGAGGTCTCGGCACCATCGTGCTGTTAGCTGTGGCGGCGCGCGCGTCCTGGCCCGCATTTAGCGTGAGGGCGCCACAGTGGAAAACGTGGTTCCAGCGGCCAATATAAGCGACCCTGATAGAGTATATAAGCGCCTGCCTCTCGCTCAGCCAGCGAGTCTAATCGTTGGGTGCCTTGACAACAGGCAGCGTGTTTATCGTTCTTTGTATTCATTACTAATGGACGTCTTGGATTCATCTGGTTGTTTCTGTCACTCCTTTGCTTCTTGTGTGTTGTCGTCGTAATGTCTCTCTCCATCGTCCGTCGTTGTTTCGTGCCCGTCCTTTCCGTTCGTTTGGTTGTTCGCGGGCCGCGCTTTCTCAGCCACCCCGCGACCGATCCGGAAGCGGTTACAACAGGTTACAACAGTCAGGAATAATAAGTATGCAACGAAGTGGGATGCGGAAGTACTAAGGAATGGCGACACACGCTTGAAGTTCTCTAAGGCTGTAAGTAGAGCAGTGAGGAATAGCTCAATGAGCAGTATAGTTGAAGAGGAATGAACATCTCTAGAAATGGTAATTACATAATTTGGAAAGGAAAACATAGGTACAAAAAAGGTAACTGCGAAGAAATCATGAGTAACATAATAAATACTTCAGTTGATCGACGAAAGAAGGAAGTACAAATTTGTTCAGGGAAATACAGAGATACAAGTCGCTTACGTATGAAGTAAGTAGGAAGAGTAGGGAAGCTAAGACGAAATGGGTGCACAAAAAATGCGAAGAAAACGAAAAAGAAATTATTGTGGGAAGGAAAGTCGAAACAAACTTCGCTGAAATTATAAACAAGTATGGTAACATTAAGAGTGCGACGGGAATTCCACTGTTAAATGCAGAGGAGAGAGCGGATAGTTGTGGAGTGTGCATTGAAAGCCTCTAAGGGGAGAAATATTTGTCTGGTGTGATAGAAGAAGAAGAATGAGTCGATTTAGAAGAGATAGGGAATCGAGTATTAGATTCAGATTTGAAGAGCGCTTTGGAGGACTTACAGTCAAATAAGGCAGAAGGGATGGATATCATTCCATCAGAATTTCTATCGTTATTTGAGGAAAGTGTCAACAAACCGATTAATCAAGTAGATGTGTAGTATGTATGAGTCTGGCGACATACCATCTGACTTTAAAAAAAATATCTCATCCACACAATTCCCAAGACTACGAGAGTTGACAAGTGCGAGATTTATCGAAGAGTGAGCTTAACAGCTCATGCATCCATGTTGCTGACAAGAACAATGTACAGAAGAATGGAAAAGAAAATGGAGAGTGTGTTAGATGACGATCAGTTTGGCTTTAGGAAAGGCAAAGGTATGAGAGAGGAATTTCTGAAGTTGCTGTCGATAATGAAAGCAAAACTAACGGAGATTCACGACACGTTCATAGGATTTACCGACCTGGAAAAGGCTTTCGACAATGTGAAATGGTAGATGATGATCGAAATTCTGAGAAAAATAGGGTATGCTCCTGGGAGGAAGGGGTAGTATGCAATACGTACAAGAGCCAAAACGGAATAATAAGAGTGGAAGTCCGAGAACGAAGGGCTCCGTTAAAAAGGCTGTGAGTTGAGGATGCAGTCTTCCGCTCCTACTGCTCAATCTGTACATCTAAGAAGAAATGATGGAAATAAAAGAAATGTTCAGGAGTGGAATTAAAATCCAAGGTGAAAGGATAACAACCATACGATTCGCTGATGACGTTGCTACCCTGAGTGAAAGTAAAGAAGAATTACATGATCTGCTGAAAAGTATGGTGTCACCGCCAAACACCACATTTCCTAGGTGGTAGCCTTTAAATCAGCCGCTGTCCGTTAGTATACGTCGGACCCGCGTGTCGCCACTATCAGTGATTGCAGACCGAGCGCCGCCACACGGCAGGTCTAGAGAGACTTCCTAGCACTCGACCCAGTTGTACATCCGACTTTGCTAGGGATGGTTCACTGACAAAATACGCTCTCATTTGCCGAGACGATAGTTAGCATAGCCTTCAGCTACGTCATTTGCTACGACCTAGCAAGGCGCCATTACCATTTATTATTGATGCTGTAAAACATGTACCGTCAAGAGCGACGTTCACCATTTATGGATTAAAATTAAGTATTCCACCAGCTACGTCAGTTTTTTCTAAGTCTAATTTCCTTGTCCTGTTCCACACGTCACGCCAGCCTGCGTGAGCTAAAACGCGTGCCTTTCGGCTTCCTCTCATACAGGGTTGGCTCTCTTGCCAATCCATAACAAAAAGAATGCACAGTCTAATGCGGTACAAGATAAGGATTGAGAGTAAATCGAAGAAAGACGAAAGTAATGAGAACTACCAGAAATGAGAACAGCGATAAAGTTTATATGACTGATGGTCACGAAGTAGTCGAAGTTAAGGGATTCTGGCACCTAGGCAGCAAAATAACCAATGACAGACAGAGTAAGGAGAACATCAAAAGCAGAATAGCACTGGCAAAAAAGGCATTCCTGGCAAATAGAAGTCTCCTAGTATAAAAAATAGGTCCTAAATAGAGGAAGAAATCTCTGATAATGTACTTTGGGGCACATAATTGTATGGCAGTGAAACAAGGACTGTGGTAAAACTGGAACAGAAGAGAATCGAAGCATTTGCCATATGATGCTACAGGCAGATGTGGAAAATTAGGAGGACTGATAAGGTAAGGAATGAGGAGGTTTTGCACACGATCGGAGAGGAAAGAAATATGTGGAAAACACTGACAAGGAGAAGGGGCAGGATGATAGGACATCTGTTAAGGCATCAAGAAATGACATCCATGCTAATAGAGGGAGCTGTACAGGGAAAAATCCGTACAGGAAGAAAGAGTTTTCAATATATCCAGCAACATCCAGCAAATAATTGACAACGTAGGTTGCAACAGCTACTCTCTTGTAAAGAGAGTGGTATAGGACAGGAATTTGTGGCGGGCCATATCGATACAGTCATAAGACTGATGACTCAAAAAAAAAATTAGACAAATTTTGCCATATCGATACAGTCATAAGACTGATGACTCAAAAAAAAAAGACAAATTTTAAAAATTAAACGTTAACGATCTCCTCTACGATACAACATATAACGTAATGACGACATTACTCAGTGTCCTTTGTCTATGGTTCAGATGGTTCAAATGGCTCTGAGCACTATGGGACTTAACTTCTGAGGTCATCAGTCTCCTTGAACTTAGAACTACTCAAACCTAACCAACCTAAGGACTTCACACACATCCATGCCCGAGGCAGGATTCGAACCTGCGACCGTAGCGGTTGCGCGGTTCCAGACTGTAGTGCCTAGACCCGCTCGCCCACCCCGGCCGGCTTTGCCTATGCGTATCTTAATTTTTGCCAGTAGAATTAATCGTTCATGGCCCTAATTTACCCAAAATTTGTATTAATTTTTTAGTAATTTTGTGTTGTAAATACGAATTTAATTCACACAAGAAGGTAGACTTTGTGTCATATGTGCATGACACGGCCCGGAGTCCTTACATTGTTTCAACTGACTGACATTAACTAGCTGAGAACGATTATTGGTGTGCTGTTGTTAATCCACAATACTTAATTTTACTTAATTATCTTCAACTACCTCTGTGTTATGGTAAAGATAGAACATAACAGTGGAATCTTAAGCATGACGTAAAATCATACGACGAAGCTACCAAATCCTTCTGATATAGCTGCTGATGATACTGATGCTTCAGCGTGCGAAATGGAGTTATAGACTGTGAGCAAGTTTTTTATTCCAGCGATTCGTTCGACTCAAGGCCCATTTACAGCATTAAAACGAAGTTTAGAGGCAATGATAAAAAAACAAATGCTTAAATTTTATCATCTGAAATATCATCTAAATTAAATGAACTGTTGTCTAAAGATAACGAAATGTCGTCTAAACACAATGAAATGATATGTAAACTGAGAAATTTGTCATCATAAGAGGATGCCTAACAACCGAAGTTTTGGATTTGAAAACTGCATACTGTGGAATCCCTGACGCCTTACGAAAATTAACTGACAATTAAGCTCATGCAAACGTATTTTCGCGGAAGCTGAGTACAAAAGTAGATAATATTAGCGCAAAATGGAGATTAATGTAAAGGAACAGTTTGACGCATAGAGGAGAAGGACCAAGCAGGATTTTTGAAATTTGAATTCCGCTAAGGACACCCACATGAATGAATAATTAGATTTATAATTACAACTTGTTATACAGTAGTCATTTACTGAACTATAATCTGAGAGAGGTACTTCAGAGGAGTCAGTTAAAAGAGAATTAAACCAAATCAGAACTACTTTAATTAAAGGTTTATCTGAATGGTTTGGAAATGTCACACGTCAGGACAGTAATATGCAGTAGGAGTTGTCTGCTGTCAAACAGATAGTACATGAGACGCCGCTGTCATTTCCTAGGATATGTAGTACCTATGATAGTATGGCTAAAGACAACAAGATGTATAGAGATGAGAATATCGTGCTGGTCTCTCACTTAACCATTTTTTGAATGGGGTGGAGACAGCTTCTCACCCATTTTGCTATCAGGAAGTTTACTGAAACACCAACAGTTCAAAGTTTTCACAAGTGACAAGAAATATATTTACCCTGTCGTGTTCATAAAATCTTATAAGTGTCAGTTAGTTCTTCGTTAGGTCAACGACTAATTAATTTCTCTGCAAGTTTCATCCAAGGGTAGTCGCCTGCTCGGCAACGGAAATGGCTGAGAAGTGCCATACCTATGAACGATTCGAAAAAGCTTTCTAATCAAAGTACCGTTCAAACTGCATACAGAACAGACTTCGAAAAGAAGTGTTTAACGAAAACTATTCCACTGCAGCAAGGCAGTCTCGAAACAATTTGGAGAAGTGTTTCTATAAAACTAGATATTGGGATGATCCTATTTCACACAAAGACGCTTTACGAGAACTGAAAGCGAAGCTACATCTCGACTTAAGTGATATAAATTTAGAACACTTCATGTCCATACTAGATTCTGTAGATGTGATACCTGAAGATTCCAAGGTGAATCATAACAGGAATAACAATGTTGGCTCACGTCAGTCCGGTTACGTTTATTGAGAGAAAAGTACCCTAATCACTTGCCAACTTCATGACTGTAGTTATTTGAAAACCGACGAAGATCCCCTAAACGACAAAGTGATAGAGTCTTCAACGACAAACTCCCAATAAAAGGCCAAACAAGAAATATGTTATTGAAGTATAAGAAAGTTTTAAGTAAGAAGCCAGATGTCACAGATACGTATCAATATCATATAAGTACTTCCGCACAAAATTTATTGCTAAAGCTGATTTCCTTCCCCTGAATAAAGGGAAAGGCAATTGTTAAAGAAATATGACAGATGTCAGATTTGAGATTTATATAACCATCACTATCACCTTACTTCAGCACTTCATTAACAGTAGGTAAACGGGTGGAGAAATCCGTCTTGTACTAGATGAACTGACTACTAATCGAATTTAATTAGTAACCCAATATTAAGAAATGATTACTTCAATGATTAATCTTGTTCATGCTTCACTAATATTTGTAAATACGTGAATAAGCTGTATATTGGTAATTAATTTAACTTAACAGTCTAGGAGTAGATCTCAGAATTTCCCCGCAAAAAAACGCTGACCACAAAAGCATTTATAGAAATGGGACTGAAATCGGCAAATGTGATGTACATGTACTGACAAAGAAATGACTGCAACTTAAGAAATATGGGTGATTTATTCAAGAAAATGATCTTCACACACTAAGAAAGTCAGTAACGTCTTTGTCCTGGAATTTCATTTAATAGAGTAGAATTGTCTTCAGTGAAGTGTCTCACTCGTAATCGAGCCTAGATGATCACCAAAGGTGTGGCTGAAGACTCCCCGGTTAGCGGTGGAACATCAACCTGGCTGTTGCCCGTCGTACGACCAGACAGCCGACTATGATGACCTGTGGTGTGAGTTCCTTTCGTATAAGGACCGTTTCAGCTGTCATCCGCGGAACGCTGACAATACAACAGAACGTCAGTTATAGTCTATACACTGTTATGTTGGTCTTAATGGCAAGCCGTCCTGGGTTTATATTTCAGCGAAGTACTTGTAATATCCGACCTCACATGCGAGAGTTTCTACTGCTTGTCTTCGTGCGTGTCAAAAAGTACCTTAGCTACCTAGGAATGCGGTCCCAGAAGTGCTCCTCCAGCACACAAGCGCTCCCCTGCTTAGATGGGATCGAGGTCCGTCTTGCATGAACAGCATCTTGTAGAAATCAGGGTCACTTTGGGTAATGGGGATGAAATCTACTTCCAAAACCACGAAGTACCGTTCGGTAGTCAACGTGCCATCAAGGAATATCACACTGATTATTTCGTGACTGGACACTGCACACCCCACAGTCACCTGGTGAGGTAGAAGAGACTTCTCGCTTACGAAATGCAGAATCTTAGTACCCAAAATGCTGCAATTTTACCTACTGACGAATCCATCCAAGTGAAATTGGACTTCTGCGCTAAACCATACCATAGTGTGCATATTAATTCCAATCATGTTCCGCAAGCAACCGTGCAGTATGAAGGTGCTAACGCAGACCATTTCCCAGTTTTGACTATTTTATTTCATATAGTTCAAAAATTGTCACCCTGTAAGATTGTTATGGGGCTGTTGGCACTCCACCAGCTACGATGTTTTTTTTTTTGTTTTTTTTTTTTTTGTCATCAGTCTACTGACTGGTTTGATGCGGCCCGCCTCATCTCAGAGTAGCACTTGCAACCTACGTCCTCAATTATTTGCTTGACGTTTTCCAATCTCTGTCTTCCTCTACAGTTTTTGCCCTCTACAGCTCCCTCTAGTACCATGGAAGTCATTCCATGTGCTTTTAACACAAACTTATGTTTTTTTAAATGGGCCTCCTATATTTTTTCTTCAGCAATCCATAGCATCACAAAGCACATAGACAATGGCGATGATTGCATTGCAAAATTCCCATTACATCCCGAGATATTGAGACGCGAATTTGACGCTTGAAACACCCGACATCCGCTGCTAGCGCACGTCCTGAGGCTCAGGCGTGAACCCCATGCGGCCAGTAATCGCGATGTGATTGACATGTGTAATCACACCTCCATATTTATCAAGAGGTCCGAAACGAATGATACGGTCTGCTGCCATCATCTGTCATAAGCACATAATGGTTTCCCTCTTTCACGTTTTACGTATCTACGTACACAATATGAACCAGTACCGATCGGCGTACACCCGTCAGGTTGTTTTATTTATCCTGCACACCCAAAATAAGGTTTATCTAATGCGTTATATGACCTATTGTGCCTGTCGCGCAGGGCCTGGCTCTACCTGGTCAAGTGTCCAACGTAGTTCCCTTTACTGCCACAGTTACCACTTCGCCTTGTTTATGATTTGCGACCCATGCAATCTCCTGTACTCCACCACCCTCCGAGCATCCCATTTGTTGTTGCTTTGGCGTGCAGTACACCGCTTGCCAGTGTAGTCGTGCATCAGAGTAATCTAGTGACGGCACGGAGGTAGTACACATTGTAAATAAACGTTGTGTTGTGGAACTTATACTGTACAGTATAATGTACACACATGAAGATATGGTAGAAATGCTGCTGATCTATGGAGAATGTATGTTTCCGTGAAATACGTTATGAGATTGCTTGTTTGTTGATAGTACTGTTAGCGAACATTATGATTATTAAGTTAACATGTCTGTTTTCTGCCCTACTCTACATTCCTGTACTGTACCCTGTTGTAGGTGGACGAAATGCTGTTTAGGCAGAACGACTGTACAGAAGACGAATCCCTGACAAGCCATCGCCTTCGCGCCGGATGTTTGGTCGTCTCATATCTCGTCTACGTGAAACGGGAAGCTTCAATCCAAGACCTCGACATCGTCCTAGAACACGCACAGATGAACGTGCTGAAGTAGCTGTGCTCGCTACCATAGCTGTGAATCCTCAAATCAGCACACGTCAAATTGAACGTGAAGTTGGTGTGTCGAAATCAAGTGCACAGCGTATTCTTAAACGTCATAAATTTCATCCTTACCATGATCATTTACACCAGGATCTACATGGAAATGACTTCCGCAATAGGGTAACATTTTGTAGGTGGGCTCAGCAAAAACTTCTGACTAATCCCAATATTTTTGGATATGTTCTCTTTACCGACGAGGCATCATTCTCCAACAAAGGAATTGCCAATATGAGGAATATGCATTATTGGTCCGCAGACAATCCAAAATGGCTCCGTCAGGTAGAGCATCAACGTCCGTGGTAAGTTAATGTTTGGTGTGGGATTATTGGAGATACCATTATCGGACCTTTCTTTATAAATGGCATCCAAAATGGCAGACAATACTCCAGATTTATACGACCCAGCCTTCCTGTTCACTTGGACACCGTACCTCTGAACCGGAGAATGGTCATGTGGTATCAGCATGACGGATGCCCTACACATAACGCCTTACGAGCACGACGACTTCTGAACCGTAAGTTCCCTGGTAGGTGGATTAGACGAGGTGGCCCAGTTAGGTGGCCTGTCCGATATCCGGACCTTAAACCGGTGGATTATTTTCTTTGGGGATCAGTGAAGGATGCTGTTTACCAACATGAACCTACAACACCAGAGGACATGAAGCAACGCCTTATTGATGCTTGTACAGCCATCAGAGGAAACAGTAGCACGAAGTAGGGCATCCCTCATCCGCGGAGTGACCTTATGTTTGCAAGCCAATGGGCATCACTATGAGCATGAGATGTGAACGCTATGTTTAGTACGTAGTGCTGGTATGACAGTGTACGTCTCTACACAGGGCCATTTTACACAGTGATGTTAAGAAACATTTGTTTGCAACAATTTGTCATTTAACGAATTAGATAAACATAACATTGATAATTATGTGATAATAAAACTAATTGGTTAAACATGTTTACATTCATCTTCTATGTCCTACCTGAACTTCCCAAATCAAATCATTTTTACCTAAACAACGATAAAACCTTTAGTCCACTTGCTCGTTTCACTAAAACCACCAACATGAATTTTACTGTTACGAGTGAATGATTAACTGTCACTTACGCCAGATCTACAGTAAGGTAAAGTTTTAACGTTGAACGGCATTACCTTTTTAGTAACTGATTAATGATAAGCGAAGTTAACTTTGTGACTAACGTTGCGGTACACAGATATGTTACAGGACCGCATCACCCCTAGCCTATGGGATAAATACCTGCTGGAATGTACGACGTTCATGCAGGATGGCAGCAGACCGTATTATTCGTTTCGGACCTCTTGATAAGTATAGAGGTGTGATTACGCATGTCAATCACATCGCGATTACGGGAGCATTGGGTTCACGCCTGAGCCTCAGGACGTGCGCTAGCAGCGCATGTCGGGTGTTTCAAGCGTCAACTTCGCGTCTCAATATCTCGGGATGTAATGGGAATATTGCGATGCAATCAACGCCATTGTGTATGTGCTTTGTCATGATATGGATTGCTGAAGGAAAACATAAGTTTGTGTTAAAAAACACATATGCTTTCGTTTTAGAATGTTTCCAAATATGTACATTCATGGGCCCCAGCCCTGCATTGATACCGGTGAAAGTCGTTTTCCAATAGCTGTTATTGTTCCAGAGATATTTTGGGTGGACAAGATAGCTAAGACACCCTGCATATTCCCGCATTCGGATTTCGCTGCGCGATTCCTTATCTACTGGCAATACAGAATATCCCTCACAAACTTTCGTCCTGCCCATATTTCGGGTAGTAAATGAATGTTAAAAATTGGCAATCTGACAACACTGAAATCACATATACGGTAACTAATTTGGTCAGCAGAGTTAACAGTGTTGTGTAGTTACTGCTATTGATAGCATTTTGGGTTAGTATGCAGGAGAAGGAGGGTTAGATTCCGGATCGAGACTTATTTGTTTTTATTTACGAAATGTAGTCTCCGTGGTACAGTATCTTCATCGTCATTCAGCGATTACAGCTGGTCCCCTTCAAAACAATTTCAATTGCGTGTTATGAACACAGAAATCGAAGTACAATAGAATTCTCTGGGCAGCTTTCAAAGAAGCCTTTTGCCGCCGTGGACGCGAATTATTACGCTCCGCCGCATCTGTCGAGCCCAAACTTGTTTACTGTGTGCCCTCCTTCAACCGTTCCATCGAAATTATTTGCGAAGCTCGTTGCTAGCCCTTCTGGCGATGTAAGGCCCTAACGAAATGTAATGGACTGATTGTGGCAAGAATAATGGTTGCTACTAATCGATGGGATTATTGAGGGAGGGTGCACAAAAATCAGCTTTGGAATCTAGTAGATGTAGTGGTGCGAAACAATTCGCGTCCACGACATGCAAATGCATGCAATGAAAACGATTGTGGAGTTTCCATTTCTGTGTTCCTAGCATATAACTGCAAACCTTTTGTGGGAGACCCAATGCAATCGCTGTGTGACGTTTAAGACGACTCCTAACGTACCACGCAGTCTATTTTAGCAAATAAAAACAGTTAAACCTCGTCCCAGAATCGAACCATCGATGTCCTGGATGCTAACCCATAACGCTATCTACTGCACCAATTGCATAGCACTGCTGCACTAGCTGACAGAGTTAGTTATCTTTCACATGATTACAGTGTTGCCAGGCTGCCAATCTTTAACATCCATTCGCTGCCCGAAGTATGCGGAGGACGATATTTTGCGACCGACATTTCTGCATTGCCAGCAGCTGAAGTCCGAATACGAGATTTTTTTCCACAATGTAATAAATAAATGTAATCAAGAGCTCAGATGGAAGCCCAGTTCTAAGCAAAGAAGGGAAAGCTGAAAGGTGGAAGGAGTATATAGAGGGTCTATACAAGGGCGATGTACTTGAGGACAATATTATGGAAATGGAAGAGGATGTAGATGAAGATGAAATGGGAGATATGATACTGCGTGAAGAGTTTGACAGAGCAATGAAAGACCTGAGTCGAAACAAGGCCCCCGGAGTAGACAATATTCCATTGGAACTACTGACGGCCGTGGGAGAGCCAGTCCTGTCAAAACTCTACCATCTGGTGAGCAAGATGTATGAAACAGGCGAAATAACCTCAGACTTCAAGAAGAATATAATAATTCCAATCCCAAAGAAAGCAGGTGTTGACAGATGTGAAAATTACCGAACTATCAGTTTAATAAGTCACAGCTGCAAAATACTAACACGAATTCTTTACAGACGAATGGAAAAACTAGTAGAAGCCAACCTCGGGGAAGATCAGTTTGGATTCCGTAGAAACACTGGAACACGTGAGGCAATACTGACCTTACGACTTATCTTAGAAGAAAGATTAAGGAAAGGGAAACCTACGTTTCTAGCATTTGTAGACTTAGAGAAAGCTTTTGACAATGTTGACTGGAATACTCTCTTTCAAATTCTAAAGGTGGCAGGGGTAAAATACAGGGAGCGAAAGGCTATTTACAATTTGTACAGAAACCAGATGGCAGTTATAAGAGTCGAGGGACATGAAAGGGAAGCAGTGGTTGGGAAGGGAGTAAGACAGGGTTGTAGCCTCTCCCCGATGTTGTTCAACCTGTATATTGAGCAAGCAGTAAAGGAAACAAAAGAAAAATTCGGAGTGGGTATTAAAATTCAGGGAGAAGAAATAAAAACTTTGAGGTTCGCCGATGACATTGTAATTCTGTCAGAGACAGCAAAGGACTTGGAAGAGCAGTTGAATGGAATGGACAATGTCTTGAAAGGAGGATATAAGATGAACATCAACAAAAGCAAAACAAGGATAATGGAATGTAGTGTAATTAAGTCGGGTGATGCTGAGGGAATTAGATTAGGAAATGAGGCACTTAAAGTAGTAAAGGAGTTTTGCTATTTGGGTAGCAAAATAACTGATGATGGTCGAAGTAGAGAGGATATAAAATGTAGGCTGGCAATGGCAAGGAAAGCGTTTCTGAAGAAGAGAAATTTGTTAACATCCAGTATTGATTTAAGTGTCATGAAGTCATTTCTGAAAGTATTCGTATGGAGTGTAGCCATGTATGGAAGTGTAACATTGACGATAAATAGTTTGGACAAGAAGAAAATAGAAGCTTTCGAAATGTGGTGCTACAGAAGAATGCTGAAGATTAGATGGGTAGATCACATAACTAATGAGGAAGTATTGAATAGGATTGTGGAGAAGAGAAGTTTGTGGCACAACTTGACCAGAAGAAGGGATCGGTTGGTAGGACATGTTCTGAGGCATCAAGGGATCACCAATTTAGTATTGGAGGGCAGAGTGGAGGGTAAAAATCGTAGAGGGAGACCAAGAGATGAATACACTAAGCAGATTCAGAAGGATGTAGGTTGCAGTAGGTACTGGGAGATGAAAAAGCTTGCACAGGATAGAGTAGCATGGAGAGCTGCATCAAACCAGTCTCAGGACTGAAGACCACAACAACAACAACAACAATATATAAATCACTCTTCCTTTTAAATGTGTATAAAAATCCACACACACACACGCTCGCGCGCGTAATAAAAGGATCTGACTGAAATCATGTCTGAAATATTATTCACATAAAGAATGGAAAAGCTTTCAAAAGAAATTAGATTTACTTTATCTACGCAGCAGCAAATCCTGCTGTCATTTAAACTGTGACGTATAAAAGACAGTACGTTGAATATGCACTACGCTATAGAAATTTATACCAAAATCTAGTTCCAATACAGATTCCCATTCACTGCCATCAAAGGTTTCGGAAAACAACATGAGATCATCCTATGGTTCTTCGCAGTACCTGGTAATAACTAAATTTGCAAAACGGTGTCACAGGGGACTGTGGCTTAGGCACCATTAGAGATACATGTCAACTGAATCACATCAGCTGAAATCAAACGAGTCCGGACGGTGATGAAATCAGTGTCGTTTCATTGACATTAAATGGTCCGGAAACATTATCATTAGTCGTGACATATTCATTACATTGTGTGTCCAGCAGTCCTGCCCGAATTTTCATGATGTAGTTTCATATCATTCCATTCTCTCTGATTTAATCCGCAAAAGCCATTCACTTCGTTTCATTGAACATATTTTAAATTACCTGTATAATGAGACAATATCTTCAGGCATTCACTACATTGCAGAAAGAACCTAACAGTAGTTCACGACAGTTTCTTCTATTTGCTCATACAGAATGTTTCAGCTTTTTCCTGCGGTATACTGAATGCTTCCAGACATTCTTTCATTATACTGGTATGATAAATTATATTTAGTGAAACGAAGTGAACAGCTTTTGCGGATCGGATTTAATCAGTGATAATGGTTCAAATATCTCTAACAAGGGAACCTCCCCATCGCACCCCCCTCAGATTTAGTGATAAGTTGGCACAGTGGATAGGCCTTGAAAAACTGAACTCAGATCAATCGAGAAAACAGGAAGAAGTTGTGTGGAACCGTGGAAAAAATTAGTAAAATATACAAACTGAGTAGTCCATGCCCAAGTTAGGCAACATCAAGAAGAAAGTGAATTCAGGAGCGCTGTGGTCCCGTGGTTAGCGTGAATAGCTACGAAACGAGAGGTCCTTGGTTCAAGCCTTCCCTCGACTGAAAATTTTACTTTCCCTATTTTCGCAAAGTTATGATCTGTCCGTTCGTTCATTGCACTGCAATAAGTTTAGTATCTGTGTTTTGCGACCGCACCGCAAAACCGTGCGATTAGTAGACGAAAGGACGTGACGCTCCAATGGGAACCGAAAACATTTGACCGCAAGGTCATAGGTCAACCGATTCCTCCACGGGAAAAGACGTCTGATATATTCTATACGACACTGGTGACGGCATGTGCGTCACATGACAGGAATATCTTGTCGACCCACCTAAGTTGTACACTTGGCGAATGGGTAAAAAGATTCTTCTACCTTGCCCGATTTAGGTTTTCTTGTGGATGTGATAATCACTCCCAAAAAGTGATGAAAACATAATATTTTGTCACATGAACTGAAAATAAAAAATTAAACTTTTCACTCGAGGGAAGACTTGAACCTAGGACCTCTCGTTCCGTAGCTACTTTCGCTAACCACGGGACCACGGCGCTCCTTGACTCCCAGTGTCCTTGATGTTGCCTATCATCGCATGGACTACTCAGTTTGTATATTTTGCTTATTTTTTTCATAGTTCCATACAACTTCTTCCTGTTTTCTCGATTGATTGTGTTAAGTTTTTCAAGGCCTATCCACTGTGCCAACTTATAACTAAATGTGAGGGGGGTGCGATGGGGAGGTTCCATTGTAAGCACTATGGGACTTAACATCTGAGGTCATCATTCCCCTAGACTTAGAAAAACTTAAACCTAACTAACGTAACGACGTAACAAACATCCATGCTCGATGCAGGATTTGAACCTCCGACCGTAGCAGCAGCGCTGTTCCGGACTGAAGCACCTAGAGCCGCTCGGCTACAGCGGCCGGATAATGAGAATGGAATGATACGAAACGACATCATGAAAATTCGGAGAGGAATGCTGGACACACAATGTAATGAATATCTCACGAGTAATGATAACGTTTCCGGACCATTTAATGTCAATGGATCAACACTGATTTCATCTCCGTTCGGGGCTCGTTACATTTCAGGTAATGTATTTCAGTTGACATGTATCTCCAATGGCTGCAACGATTACCTCTGACACCGTTTTCCAAATTTAGTTATTACCAGATACTGCTAAGAACCATAGGATGACCTGATCTTGTGGTGTTTGGAAATTCTTGACGTCAGTGACAATGGAATTATGAGTAAGGTCAAAAGGCGTGTTGACATAGCGACTTTTCGTGAAAAGTAGGAATCTGAATAGGAATTAGATTTTGGTAGAAATTTTGATTACGTAGTACATATTCACCGTACTGTCTTTTTCACGTCACATTTCAAATGCCAGCAAGATTTGATGCTGCGTAGGAAAAGGGAGACTTATTTATTTTGAAAGCTTTTCTATTCTTTATGTGAAAAATATTTTATTTCAGCGCCCGGTCAGGTTCTGTTTACTATTTGCGAGTAAATTCAAAATTGTAAACAAACTGCCGTCAGTATATAACTGGAAGACCCTTCTGGCATTATCTGTTCATAATTAAAACACAAAATCCATATCGTTGTAGCATCCACTCAATATGTCTAACGTGATCGGGAGAAATATGTTACACTGAATAACAGCCATAAAATATTAGCTGCAAATGATGGTTTCTTTCTTAATGCACCAGTTTCTAGTTTTAATTACGTTTCCTTCGAAATTGAGTAAAATTACTACGGAGCAGGTATTAGCTTGTCTTGAATAGAGCGATACATGTTTCTCCCAACGAAACGCGTTCCAGTATGCTTTAGTTTCACCTAAGAGTTACGGAATTTTGCAGAATAAATAAATACACCTCACATTGCCGATGGTGTGAATCATACAAGGAGCGATCATTAAGCAATGCAATATATTTTTTTCTGAATGCAGGTAGGTTCTATTCAGGATTCCAATACAACGTGCTACTCCTCACACCTTTCGCTACAAAACCGTATTTCTCAACAAAATCTCCGTTCACTGAGGCGTCCTTCACCACCTTGCAGGCCGCATTGGTACCACTCAAAGGTCGAAGTTGGAGCCAACGTCTTACTCCATCAGTAACCTGCCCATCGTACACACACTGCTTAACGGGAATTGTATCCTTCATTGGACCAAACAGATGGAAGGCGGAGGGTCCGAGATCCGGTGTTTGGTGGGGATGAGGAAGAAGAATCGAATGAAGGTGTGTGTCGGCTTCTCTCGTGCCCGCAACACTTATCTGAGGTCCTGTGTTTACATAGAGAAGGAAAAGTCAGTTTTGCAATTTTGTGGCAACTGCGCTGCACTGACGCCGTTGCTTCAATTTCCTGGGGGTAGCACAGTACAACTGAGAGTTCAACGCTGCACGATGATGGAGAATATCAAACAGTATAGCCCCTTCAAAACCCCAGAAGACTGTCGCCAGGACGTTAGTGGCAGGGGGTGCAGTTTTGTTCTTCGGAAGAGAGGTGATGTGGCGCCTCTCGATGGACTGTCCTTTTGTTTCCGGTTCGAAGTGATGAACCCATGTTTCATCGCCCTTGCCGATGTTCGACAAAAAATTCTAACGCTCGTCCTCCTAACGAGCAAGCAGTTCTACACAACTAGCCCTTCGTAGGTCTTTGGAAATGGAAATGAAGTCCCATGCTTCTTTACAGAGCGTAGGGGAACGATGCGGGAGACCCGCACCGCCTTACTAGGCATGGTCGTAATGGAGGTGGTTTGCCGTTGCCTTCCTCCGACCGTAATGGGGATGAATGATGATGATCAATATGACACAACAACACCCAGTCATCTCGAGACAGGAAAAATCCCTGACCCCGCCGGGAACCCAATCCGGGACCACGTGCTCGGGAAGCGAGAACGCTACCGCGAGACCACGAGTGCGGACTCGTAGGTCTTTACGGTCTTCTAATAGGCGACGAGGAACCGGGCGGACACACACCTTGAAGTTCCCTAAATAGCGGACCAGAGTGTCAGCACTACCAACTGAGACATCGTGTTGTAGAGTGAGGTGTCTGACTGCGGTCGATCGACCATCTCGAGTAAGAATGCCTGCACGCTCCAACATTGCAAGAGAACTACACTACTGGCCATTAAAATTGCTACACCAAGAAGAAATGCAGGTGATAAAAGGGTATTCATTGGACAAATATATTGTACTAGAACTGACATGTGATCTCATTTTCACGCATTTTGGGTGCATAGATCGTGAGAAATCAGTACCCACAACAACCAGCCCTGGCGGTAATAACGGCCTTGATATGCCTGGGCATTGAGTAGAACAAGAGGTTGGATGGCATGAACAGGTGCAGCTGAACATGCAGCTTCAACACGTTACCACAGTTCATCGAGAGTAGTGACTGGCGTATTGTGACTACATCTGGAGAATGTGCTGGCCAGGGGAGCAGTCGAACAATTTCTGTATCCAGAAAGTCCCGTACGCCTGGTCCCCGACATGCAACATGCCGTCGTGCATTATCCTGCTGAAATGTAGGGTTTTGCAGGGATTGAATGGAGGGTAGAGCCACGGGTCGTAGCTCATCTGAAATGTAACGTCCAAAGTGCCGTCAATGCGAACAAGAGGTGACCGAGACGTGTAACCAATGGCACCTATTCCACCACGCCGGGTGATACGCCGGTATGGCGATGACGAATACACAATGTGCGTTCACCGCGATGTCGCCAAACACGGATGCGACCATCATGCTGCTGTAAACAGAACCTGGATCCATATGCAAAAATGACGTTTTGCCATTCGTGCACCCAGGTTCGTCGTTGAGTACACCATCGCAGGCGCTCCTGCCTGTGACGCAGCGTCAAGGGTAACCCAGCCATGGTCTCCTAGCTGATAGTCCATGCTGCAAACGTCCTCGAACTGTTCGTGCAGATTGTTGCTGTCTTGCAAACGTCGCATCCGTTGACTCAGGCATCGAGACGTTGGTGCACCATCAGTTACAGCCATGCGGATAAGATGCCTGTCATCTCGTCTGCTAGTGATTCGAGGCCGTTGGGATCCAGCACGGCGTTCCGTATTAGGCTTCTGAACCCACCAATTCTTCTGCTAACAGTCATTGGATATCGACCAACGCGAGCAGCAATGTCGCCATACGATAAACCGCCATCGCGATAGGGTAAAATCAGACCTTTATGAAAGTCGGAAACGTGATGGTACGAGGCATCACAACAACGTTTCACCAGGCAACGCTGGTCAACTGCTGTTTGTATTTAAGAAATCGGTTGCAAACTTCCCTCATGTCAGCACGTTGTAGGTGTCGCTACCGGCGCCAACCTTGTGTGAATGCTCTGAAAAGCTAATCATTTGTATATCACAGCATCTTCTTTCTGTCAGTTAAATTTCGCGTCTGTAGTACGTCATTTTCAAGGTGTAGCAATTTTTATGGCCAGTTGTGTGTGGGAGGCTGGCCAGCACATGGGAGAGGTTGTTGCGATGCTGACAGGCGCCTTGCCCAACAATTCGTCCTGGTTGACTGCCACGTCTCTGTATACGTTCTGCGAGCGCCTATGTTGCTCTAGTTTTCCGCCAAAAGAAACTCAATGACCCGGCGCTGCTTGTGATGCACCCTTCTAACAGACGCCATTTTGAAGGCAAAGTGTAGCACCGCCACGTATCGGAAGTCCATGAAACTACAGGTGCTGAAGCGAGAATATTCCACTATATCCTACAACAAATTCTGCATTTTTCAGCGGAAACTGGCCAAGAAAAAAGTGTGTTGACCTACTTATTTAACGCCCCTCGCCTACCCATTGTCAGGGAGAGGTATAGCATTAATGAATCTAATAACACTACTCATCACACACAGTGTGAACAAAAGTATCGGGACACCTGGCTGAAAATGACTTACATGTTCTTGGCACACTCCATAGGTAATACTGGAATTCAAGATGGTGTTGGCCCACCCTTAGCCTTCGCGATGGCTTCCACTCTCGAAGGCATACGTTGAGTCAGGTGCTGGAAAGTTTCTTGGGGAACGGCAGGCCATTGTTCACGGAGTGCTGCACTAAGAGGTATTGATATCATTCGGTGAGGTCTGCTACGACTTCAGCTTTCCAAAACATCCCAGAGGTGTTCAATAGGATTCAGGTCCGGACTCTGTAGAGGCCAGTCCATTACAGGGATGTTATAGTTTTGTAACCACTCCGACACAGGCCGTACGTTAGGAATAGGTGCTAGATCGTGTTGAAAGATACAATCGCCATCCCCGAATTTTTCTTCAACAGTAGGAAGAGAGAAGGTGCTTAAAAGATCAATGTAGGAATGTGCTGCAATAGTGCCACGCGAAACAAGAAGGGCTGCAATCCCGTCCATAAAAAACACGACCACACCATAATACCACCGCCTCCGAATTTTACTGTTAGCACTGCACACCGTGCATTCCCCATACCCAGACCGTGCCCTGGGAGCTCCACATTGTGTTCAGCCATTCGTTAGCCGGCCGCGGTGGTCTAGCGGTTCTGGCGCTGCAGTCCGGAACCGCGGGACTGCTACGGTCGCAGGTTCGAATCCTGCCTTGGGCATTGGTGTGTGTGATGTCCTTAGGTTAGTTAGGTTTAAGTAGTTCTAAGTTCTAGGGGACTTATGACCTAAGATGTTGAGTCCCATAGTGCTCAGAGCCATTTGAACCATTTGAATCAGTCATTCGTTACTCCAAACAACTTTTTTCCACTGTTCAATCGTCCTTACACCAGCGTCACGTGTGGCTTATGAGCAGCCGCTCCACCATGAAATCCAAGTTTTCTCTTCTGCCGCGTAACTGTAGTACATACAGTGGGTCCTGATGCAGTTTAGATTTCCGGTGAGACGCTCTGGATAGATGTCTGCCTATTACACATTACGACCCTCTCCAACTGTCGGCGGTCTCTGTCAGTCAACAGGCGAGGTCTCCCTGTACGCCATTGTGCTGTACGTGTCCCTTCACGTTTCCACTTCGCTATCACATCGTAAACAGTGGACGTAGGGATGTTTAGGAATGTGTAAATCTCACGTACAGATGTGTGATACAAGTGACACCCAATCACCTGAACACGTTCGAAGTCCGTGAGTTCCGCGGAGCGCTCCATTCTGCTCTCTCACGATGTCTAATCACTACTGAGGTCGCAGATATGGAGTACCTGGCAGTAGGTAGCAGCACAATGCACCTAATATGAAAAACGTATGTTTATGGGGTTGTCCGGATACTTTTGATCACATACTTTACATGCGTTACAGTAAACGTTGTCACGACAGCTACGCCATGCCTGTGTTTTCTAAACTAAGTGCGGCCACTCTGGTAGTGAAACAACTACAATAAACTGTTAAAACTTCACTAGCAATGTTTCTTACTGATTATTGTTGATTATGGTTCCAATGGCTCAGAGAACTATGGGACAACATCTGAGGTCATCATTCCCCTAGAACGTAGAACTACTTAAACCTAACTAACCAAAGGACATCACACACATCCATGCCCGAGGCAGGATTCGAACCTGCGACCGTAGTGGTCACGCGGTTCAAGACTGAAGCGCCTAGAACCGCTAAGCCACACCGGCCGGCTTGTTAATTACAGCCAAGACATGAAACGTCGATAACAAATTCGACCTCTGAAGCTCGTAAAGGCTTTGCTGAGGGCTACGCACATGTAGACATATAATCCTCAACTAGTAAACCAATTAAAAATACCATTATATGTGGGAATGTGTCGAACGATAGGAGATATAGCCAAAATATAATTTCAGGTTCGATGAGGTTCCTCGTGGATGTACGTTGTGCGTCACACACGAAGCCGGATACACTTGTTACCATATCTATGTTGTTTTTCATCTGTAGCATGACGCACAAACGGCAGTGGCAAGTAATGCCTGTATTTTCAGAATATCAAGAACTGCAATATGTGTAAAACAACCGTTTGAATACTAATTGCTGACGTAATTAACGTGCTATAGTATTAGATTGTTTATAGCCTCATTATTATCCATAACCCTCCAACGGCCATCTGCAATGCAAATTCGACTGTCGCGAGATGCGATGCAGGGAGAGCTGAATTTACATAACGAACAATAAGTTTATTTAGCCTTTCATTCTGCGGCTGCCACGGTATATCAAACACGACAGAGTTAAATATTGTTACAAACTGTTATTTTCGAGGCTGAATACACAAACTGCCAAGCTAACTGGAGGAAACTTCTCACGCGCAAATAAAAATATCAGCTGCCTTCATTCACAAGTGGAGCACTTTATTTGATGATCGAAAGGCTCGGCTATGCGTCGTTTTTCCATCTTTGCTTTTTCGCAGCGATGTGGAAGCCATCTGTGTCATTGTCTTTGGTATCAATGGCTCCTAGCGTGAAAGTTTCGATTTCCTGTGGCAGCCTTCCTTCTCTCCGTGTCGTATTGTTCTAGAACGGTGTCTACACAGCCACAAGTGGTCAGTTAATCAGTCTTTTAATCTTGTAAATTGATTACAGATCATCAATTACGTGCATAGTTGATCATTCGTTCTGGATTTTTAAATTTAGCAACGTTTTGGAGTGCACAAGTAAATTAGAAGACCTTCAGTTTGATGCACAGACTCATTTTTTTGCTTGAATAATCATTCTATTGAATGGTATGATGCTGTCCTATACTGTGCAAGTTATTTTCTGTCGTACATAATTATTCCAGTCAACGAAATTGCTGCAGTGGTAACACCGGTTCCCATCAGATCACTGATATTAAGCGCTGACGTGCTGGGCTAGCACTTCGATGGGTGACCATCCGGTCTGTCGAGCGCTGCTGGCAAGCGGGGTGCACTCAGCCATTGTGAGACAAACTGAGGAGCTTCTTGACTGAATAGTAGCAGCTCCGGTCTCGTCAACTGACATACGGCCGGGAGAGCGTAGAGAAGACCACATGCCCTTCCATACCCGCATCCGGTGACGGCTGTGGTTTGAGGATGATACGCCGGCCGGTCGCTACCGTTGTATCCCCCAGGGGCTGTGGACGGAGTTTGCGTTTTTACATAACTGTTCCCCTCCACCGTCCCTTCCAGCGACAGGTAGACTAGTTAGCTATTCTTCGATGATCTGGGTTTTAGAAGATGTTCACCTGTCACTTCACCTGGTAATAGCCTTCCATAGACTTCGTTCCTTCTATTCCGGTTAGCATTTCTTCACTTCGTCAAATTTCAATATCTGCTCAAGATTGACTGAATTTACTTAAATGCCAAGAACGACATTTCAGTTGAACTGGAGAGGATCGTGGTTGTCAAAACACGTTTCGATAATAAATTATTTTTAGACAAAAATGGTTCAAATGGCTCTGAGCACGACGGGACTTATCTTCTGTGGTCATCAGTCCCCTAGAACTTAGAACTATTTAAACCTAACTAACCTAAGGACATCACGCACATCCATGCCCGAGGCAGGATTCGAACCTGCGATCGTAGGGGTCGTGCGGTTCCAGACTGTAGCGCCTAGAACCGCTTGCCCACTCCGGCCCTCGTTTTCAGACACCAACACTACACTTCCAGAACGAACTTTTTCGGCTGACATTGTGGTTTCCTCAGTGTTTGAAGAAAACAACGGCATACGTCTCATGATCTGAAGATGGCCGGTGCTACTCGAAGCGGGTAATTTGATACTGAAATTATTGTTATACTGTTGGAAAATAAAATACTTTTAAAACAAGTCACTAGAGTGAGTCGCTGTGGCAAGCAAGTATCACAGAAGTCTGAACTGGAGGTGGAACATATTTATTGAAGGGCGCACACACACACACACACACAAACACACACACACACACACGCACGCCCATATACATAATTCATCCTACTACGATGAAACATTGGCGAGATGACGTACGCATGCCCACGAAGGTTTGTATATTAGTACAACCATTTTACATTAGGTACCAAGCGAGTAGTTTCAACAACGAAACTTTTATGAGTGTTTATCTGCACACCCGTAAGAGTTTCTGAATTCGAACGTTCAGCTTACAATAGATTGCGTGCGAGTCGTTTCAAGAAATTAGCGTTTTCATAATCACTGACCTGCAAAACGTAAGGACGCAAATGACATTTGCATTATGTGCCACTACCAAACAACGTAGCTCGAAGAAACTTGGATTACACACAGAAATAAATACTGCAGTATACTAGATAAGGTAACTGAAAGAAATACGCAAAGAGGGAACAGAAATGACGTATTCGAATACCACGATTCATGATCATTCTCTGAACGTTACCAATAGCGTGACACGGCCATTTAAGAGGGTGTTTGATAAGCACGGATGGCGATGCATACTCCGCGACGTGATCCCATACTGGCCACAAGAAGGTCAAGGAGTTCCACTAGTAGGGCTTTCCATTCCTCAAACAGCGTACTGATAGACGTGTTGTAATATGTCTCCCCAACGCAACCAAGATGCGCTTTATGGAATTTCAGTTGGGAGAACGAGCAGGTCAGTCCATTCGCCGAAAATTCTTTCATTGTAGGAGCACCTTCACGTGCTGTCTTCCTTAAAAATGAAGTCGGGGTGGAATGTCCTCCTGAAGATATGCACATGCAGAAGGAGTAAAATGTCACCGCAGTATTGCCGGTGAGTGCGTAGTATCCCGCCCACTCGTCTGATACAGGGTGCCTAGGAAGCTATTTTATTGGGTCGCTAACAGATCAAGCAAATCGCCTTAAAGGAGTTTATTACAGTAAGTTAAATTGGCAGTACTTAACTTTACGTATTCACAAAGCTTTGTCGCAAGCAAATGGTGACAGGCAAATAATCAACGTCCTTCGGTATATACACTTTCAATTAAAGCAAAACAAACAGTTCGTAATTCACTGCTACAGCGTTTGTATGACGGCTCTTCTTCCACTCCGTCCATGGCTCGGTGGTGTGGCGCTTATGTTCTCTTCGTTTAGATGCCGCTCCTGACTTGTTGTTGTCTTAGTCAGCGTACTATTGGCTGACGTCGTCTCATAGGCCTCTCTGCTCGTCCGTTCTTCATCGTCGCGCCGGCGCTTCTCATTCCTCCGGAACAGAGTATTCCGTATTCAAAGATTTTTAGGTCAGTGCGCGCATGCAATATTATGCATCCCCACACCATAACTCCTGGGGCACCAGAACGATCGTGTTCTTTCAGTTGGCGAAATGTGTCATATGTTGGAAAACGCAATGGAACTTGTCGATCTTTTACTACGTTCTGGTGCTGATCAACCGTCGATAACTATGGTCCAACCGGGCTTAGGCGTTTCCCTGTGCCGCAGACAGACGGTATTTCTATGATTACTTTACAAGGACATGGTACTGTAAATTCCGGTTTTCGTTTCAGTATGCTCGCAGTGATTCCAGCTACATTGCTGCATTGGAAACACCGGTTCCCGTCAGATCATTAAAGCTAAGCGCTTAGCGCTGAGGTGACGTGGCGGCCTGTCGATTCCGTTGGGTCTTAAGGCCAGCGCTGGCAGGTGTGACCGAGCAGTTCTAGACGCTTCAGTCTGGAACAGCGTGACAGCGTGACAGCTACGGTCGCAGGTTGGAATCCTGCCTCGGGCATGAATGTGTGTGATGTCATTACGTCAGTTAGGTTTAAGTAGAATAAGTTCTAGGGGATTGATGACCTCAGATGTTAAGTGCCATAGTGCTCAGAGTCATTTGAGCCATTTCAAGGCCTACTGGGAACGTGTTTGTTTGTTTGTATGTTCGCTTGTCAACACACATGTGAGCATTCAAGAGTTCTTCCTCTTGCAATGTATGCAGCAGGTGTAGGAACTGACATTGGAAGAGATGGCCGTGATCACAATGTCGCCTGATGTAGCCAACTGACTATTTCGCATCGACTCAATGGTGATATCGTCAGGGCGTCAACGACGCAATTTGCGGAATTTGACCACAAACCAGAACCGTGGGCGAAGTACGTCGCCAGTCTGGAACAGTACTTCATACGGCACAGAATCTCAAGTGATGTTAAGCAGCGTCCCTTTTACTAGCTTACTATGCTGCTGATGTCTATCTCCTTCTCCAACAGTCGAGTTCAGTGTTACAATCACATAAACGTGTTTATGGACAGCTTAAAACAAAAGTGATGGAGAACTTTGATTTTCAAATTCATATCGCTCTTGCATGAACATCAACAAAAACAAAACGATAATAATGGAATGTAGTCGAATTACGTCGGGTGATGTTGGGGGTATTAGATTAGGAAATGAGACACTTAAAGTAGTAAAGGATTTTTGCTATTTGGGGAGCAAAATAACTGATGATGGTCGAAGTACAGAGGATATAAAATGTAGACTGGCAATGGCAAGGAAAGCGTTTCTGAAGAAGAGAAATTTGTTAACATCGAGTATAGATTTAAGTGTCAGGAAGCAATTTCTGAAAGTATTTGTATGGAGTGTAGCCATCTATGGAAGTGAAACATGACGGTAAATAGTTTGGACAAGATGAGAATAGAAGCTTTCAAAATGTGGTGCTACAGAAGAATGCTGAAGATTAGATGGGTAGATCACATAACTAATGAGGAAGTATTGAATAGGATTGGGGAGAAGAGAAGTTTGTGGCACAACTTGACCACAAGAAGGGATCTGTTGGTAGGACATGTTCTGAGGCATCAAGGGGTCATCAATTTAGTATTGGAAGGCAGCGTGGAGGGTAAAAATCGTAGGGGGGGACCAAGAGATGAATACACTAAGCAGATTCAGAACGATGTAGGTTGCAGTAGGTACTGGGAGATGAAGAAGCTTGCACAGGATAGAGTAGCATGGAGAGCTGCATCAAACCAGTCTTTGGACTGAAGACCGCAACAAAAACAACATCGCTCTTGCACGACACTGAATTCCTAGTTTTTTGCTTTAGTGTCAAGGACCTTCCTGAACTGGTAGTTTCAGTACACAAATTCCAAGAGGAAGCAAACACATGACGACTAATTGGCCAAAGACGTCATTTTAGCTCATTCGCCTGATGAGTGGCTCAGAATAGATGTTTGGGAACTAAACGGTCCATCATTATCAACGTGCCTCCCGTACGTGACCAGCTATTACAATCCTGCAGTAAGTATTTCGTGAAAAGCGTAAAGTCTATGGTAAATCAGCACATAAGGCAAATACAAAATTAATGTATATGTTATTGTACAAGTAAGATGATTGATAAATATTAGTATTAACTGGTGAAATGTAAGACTTGGCGTGATGGTGTGGTAAAAGTTCGAAATTTCTTGTTATATGTGTTACTGTAAAAGTAAGGTAATTAGTAAACCCTAGAAATAAGCGGTGAAGCCTAGATTTATCATCGCGGTCTGTTAGAAGTTGGAAATTTCTCATTATATGCTTAGATTTTGAACTTTTGCCAAGAGACATTGGTAAATATTTCGTGCAGGTTCAGACGAGTTTCATTGCTGTAAATTTCGTGTCCAGATAAGTTTCTTTCTTGGCAATTATGTGTTCTCCGTCAGCTTACCGCTGCGTTAGTTTCAGTCAGTATCGAGCATCGTTCGTACGATCATCTTTGCGATTGATTTTAATGGTGTTTCTTCTGAAGTTTTGTACCAGAATGAGTGATGTTGTGCATAACAGATTTTATGAACTTTTAAGTGAATCAGTGAATAAGAAGAAGGAGAAAGAATTTTTATGTAACTGCTGAGCAATAAGTGGAAACGGCAAAAACCTTTTACAGTAAAATAATTTATTCACTACAGACCTTCGACGCGGTATGAAGTTCTAACATCGGAGGTGAAGCATGAACTCATACCATCGGTGTCTGCTGGAAAAGAAGAAACTCGTTATTGCCTTAGTTTTGACGACTGTTTAACGTACTACGTGAGACCGACATTGCTATAGGCCATGGCGGCCGAACACGGATGATTGAGGTACTGTATCGTATAAGTACAGGATTGTGACTGTTGAATCGATCGCTACTTATTTATATGAACCTTATCAGAAAAACCAAAAACATTGAAAAGGAGTGTTGTAATGAAACCAATTATACACTACCGGCCATTAAAATTACTACACGAAGAAGAAATGCAGAAGATAAACGGGTATTCAATGGACAAATATATTATACATAAAGTACCCAGAACAACCACCTCTGGCTGTAACAACGGTCTTGATACGTCAGGGCATTGAGTCAAGCAGAACTTGGATGGCGTGTACAGGTACAGCTGCCCATGCAGCTTCAACACGATACCACAGTTCATCAACAGTAGCGACTAGCATATTGTGACGAGACAGTTGCTCGGCCACCATTGATCAGACGTTTCCAATTAGTGAGAGATCTGGAGAATGTGCTGGCCAGGGCAGCAGTCGAACATTTTTTGTATCCAGAAAGGCCGATACAGGACCTGCAACATGCGGTAGTGCATTATCCTGCTGAAATGTAGGGTATCGCAGGGATCGAATGAAGGGTAGAGCCACGGGTAATAACAGATATGAAATGTAACGTCCACTGTTCAAAGTGCCGTCAATGCGAACAAGAGGTGACCGGGACGTGTAACCAATTGCACCCCATACCATCATGCCGGGTGATACGCCAGTATGGCGATGACGAATACACGCTTCCATTGTGCGTTCACCGCGATGTCGCCACACACGGATGCGAGCATCTTGATGCTGTTAACAGAACCTGGATTCATCCGAAAAAATTACGTTTTGCCATCCGTGCACCCAGGTTCGTCGTTGAGTTCACCATCGCAGGCGTTCCTGTCTGTGATGCAGCGACAAGGGTAACCGTAGCCACGGTCTCCGAGCTGATATTCCATGCTGCTGTAAACGTCGTCGAACAGTTCGTGCAGATGGTTGTTGTCTTGCAAACTCCCCACCTGTTGACTCAGGGATCGGGATGTGGCTGCACGATCCGTTACAGCCATGCGGATGAGATGCCTGTCACCTCGACTGCTGGTGATACGAGCCCGTTGGGACCCAGCACGGCGTTCCGTATTACCCTCCTGAACCCACCGATCCCATATTCTGCTAACAGTCATTGGATCTCGACCAACGCGAGCAGCAATGTCGCGATACGACAAACCGTAATCGCGATAGGCTACAATCCGACCTTTATCAAGGTCGGAAACGTGATGGTACGCATTACTCCTTCTTACACGAGGCATCACAACAACGTTTCACAAGGCAACGCCGGTCAACTGCCGTTTGTGTATGAGATATCGGTTGGAAACTTTCCTCATGTCAGCACGTTGTAGGTGTCGCCACCGGTGACAACCTTGTGTGGATGCTCTGAAAAGCTAACCATTTGCATACCACAGCATCTTCTTCCTGTCGGTTAAATTTCGCGTATGTAGCACGTCATCTTCGTGGTGTAGCAATTTTAATGGCCGGCAGTGTACACATTGAAACGAATTCCCGAGTCTAAATTGACATGCTGGGAAACCAGGCTATAAGTCGAATTTCATACTTTCATACCAGGATCATCTGACAAATTTTGTTATCCTCTGCGCTGTAACTTCGAAAGGGGCTGATGAAGTAGCATATCACCTACTGTAAATTTTTAGCACCTTTGGTGGCGCAAGTATCCTTCATTCTGATAATTATATAGATTTTCGTAACTAAGTCATCAAAAGTTTATTTGGGTTGTGGAATGATATTTAGACAGCCCACAGGAAGCCGAGGCACGGTAAGTATCTGCGATCAGTCGAATGAGCAAATCAAAATACCGAAAATATGTTATCAACTGGGATGGAATCGAACGAAACTTCAAAATGGTCTGAAGGTCGGAGGTTTGTTCAAATGGTTCAAATGGCTCTGAGCACTATGGGACATCCGAGGTCATCAGTCCCATTGACTTAGAAATACTTAAACCTAACTAACCTAAGGACAATTTAAATGGCTCTAAGCACTGTGGGACTTAACATCTGAGGTCATCAGTCCCCTAGAACTTACAACTACTTAAACCTAACGAACCTAAGGACAGCACACACATCCATTCCCGAGGGAGGATTAGTATCAGTGACCGTAGCAGCAGCGCGGTTCCAGACTGAAGCGCCTAGAACCGGTCGGCCGTAACGGCCGGCTTAGGTTTGTACAAGCAATGAAAAACGGGGCTTATCATGAAGGCGTCAGATGTTTACCATACGAAGCCGTGTTTGTGGTTCCAATGAAAAAGGGCACTGCAACCTGAGCTGTTCTGCATTATTTAATAAGGAATATAAACAATTGGAAACATTGATAAACACCACTTCCACTGACTCACAGAAATTTGAAAATGACGGGCAAGGAATTGATGCCAATGAATCAAGTACAGGAACATAAGCAAAGGAGGTAGAAAGCGCGGCTGAAGCTGGTGAGGAGGCACCAGAGACACAGGATTTGACAACAGTTAACAACTTCCATCAATGTTAGTTAAGTGAAACGGATAGGCGAAACCGAGAAACAATGTCTTCAGTTGCAGGCAAAGAAAATGAAAGCCGACTCATGTAACAAAATTCGAAAACCTTCAGTTGGACGGAACTTGAGAACTTAAGCACTGGACGTAGACGGGGCAAAAATTGAGGCAAAATCTATAAGAGCAATAGTGATAAATACTCAGGATGTCGAATTTTATCAACTTGGTACCAAAGCTGATAAACTGAAGTCATTGTACGCTAGGTACCAATTTACATTGTGCAAGGAAAATTTTATTAACGTCGAAGTAGCAAGAGAACAAATTAGTCTATGGGAAGAAGTTGCCAAATAATGTTTCGTTGGAGGACAACGGTTAAAAAGGGCTATTTCCTCAAAAAAAGTGTTCAGCTAAAAATGCATGTGTAAATCGTCTTCCGTGTTATGTAACTCGAAATGCCAGAACAGTCAGCCTTGTAACAAAAATCAACATTCACAAGGTAACATTTTTACATCATTTTTCACTGATGTGGATTGTTGCTCATTATAATCACATTGGAAAGCAAGAATCTTTAATACACCTAAAATTCCAATAAATACAAACTATTTCACGATATTGGTAAGCTGGTTTTTTTCAATGAATTTGGTTTTATTTGTTGGTATGGATACATCCTAAAATTTACCAGCGTCTCTTGGTAAAATTTCGAAATCTATGTATATAATAAGAAGCTTCGAACTTTTACCACATCGTTATGGTTAGTTTTAGGTTTCTCCAGTTAATTCTAGGATTTACAAATCATCTTACTTTTACAGTAACACATATAATCAGAAATTTCTGACTTTTACTACACCTATATGGTAAGTGTTAGGTTTCACCGGTTAATGCTAGGGTTTCATAATCATCTTACTTTTACAGTAACACATATAGCACGCGCTTTGCAGCCTTGAACACAGATTCGGACTCTGAGGAATCTGTGTCAGACCCGGATGTCATCTAGTTGCAAGTGCTGTTACGTATCTCAGACTGATTATTTGCTGTGGCCGAGCGGTTCTAGGCGCTTCAGTCCGGAACCGCGTTGCTGCTACGGTCACAGGTTCGAATCCTGCCTCGTGCATGGATGTGTGTGATGCCCTTAGGTCAGTTAGGTATATTTAGTTCTAAGTATAGGGGACTGATGACCTCAGTCCCAGTGTGCTTAGAGCCATTTGAACCATTTTGAACTGATTATTAACAACGGAAGTTGCCGTCACACTCCAAATAGACAAGGGCTAGTATGCTGCCTTCGTTACTTGAGACACGTACAAGTGTCTTGGCTCAGGGTCATTTCAATGATTTTACAAACAGCTGAAAATTTGACGTGTTGGGACAATTTTGTTCGGCAATCAAATATCATAAAGGTAACATGATGCGTCGCACTCTGGTCATTACCACGGTGGGAGCTACAAACGTATTAGGATTGGATCTTCCAAATTCTCTCGGTTTGGAAGTGCAGAATCCTATGAATCGTATCCGATCTTTTGCACCCGGTACCCATCTTGCAGAACTTTTATCCACGTACGTTTCTGTGTTTATCATACCGTATTACCGGCATAAAGAATGTAGAAGCAGACGCTACTTATAAGCCTTCTGCGGATGATCGAATGTCTTATACTTGAGCTGGTGTAACTTCTGCGTTACGATATCTTCGATATGGAGACGTGTGTTATTATGAAGCAACAGCACCCCCTGCTGTAAATGGTTTTCAACAGTCATGCTGCTCCATATACATTCTTCATCCTCCTTTGGTTGTCTACCGATATTTCTCCTTCGGCAGCCAATTAAGGAGTAATAGCACACTGGTCCTGTTTGGACGTATTTGGTAACAACATAGCCATATTTCACGCTTCCGTATGTGCCGCGCGCATGTAGGAAAGACAGGAATGCCTTACTAATACCCTGTCTACATTTTGGTACTCATATACCCGCATCGGCGTCGTGCTACGTTGTATATACGCTGCAGAAACGTCCTAAAACGGAAACTCTTTGATCGTACTTCACAAATGTGCGAATCAGGAAAAAATCAGTAGATTACAGACACTGGAATATGAAGACTATTGGATGCAGAAGTGTGACAAACAACTAGCAGTGTTAGAGGGCGGGCAGAGAGTGGTAATGTGCTGCGCCGAAATTAAATGTTTCATTATTACAAAGATTTTCTTACACTCAGTTTCAAAACACAATAAAAAAGTACGAAAGCTGATAATATGATATCTTTGAACACTGACGTAAAATGATCAAAGAATATTCAGAACATCGATCTGAATATTTAAATTATTTTCTTTGTAAATGAAAACTTGACAGTTTGTCCTGAAGTAAGTTACATTTTAAGAAGGTAAATTTAAAAAAAAGAAATTGATGTCTAATTCCATTGGGAACCGTGTGCACCACGACCATATTATTCGCAATATATTTTGGATAAATGGTTGCATCGGTCATAAATATTGAAATCTCTTATTTTACAGGTCGATTTCGGTCACTGTGTGACGATCTTCAGTGCAAACTTTTCGGACGTTGTAGGCCCGTACCATAATAACACAACATTTTCCGAGAGGTGTAACATGTCCTCTGACAATTGCTTCCAGCAAATATTACTGCATATAATAATTTTGAAATACAGCAAAACCTATCTTCTGACCTCATCAGCTGCAGATAATACAGTGAGTGAACTCAGTGCGTGTTGGATCGGCAACTGCTGAGGTCACAAGATTGGTTCATCTGTATTTCAAAATTTTTATATCCAGTAATATTTGTTAGAAGCAATTTTTACAGTAAATGTTACACCTCTCGGAAAATGTTGTGTTTTTATGATATGGGCCTACAACTTCCGAATAGTTTGCACTGAAGATGGCCACACAGTGACCTAAATCGATCTTTAAAATAAAGGTCTCTAGCTTATCGGGAAATTAGTTTAAGATCGGTAGCAAAATTTGTTCGAAACAGCAGAGCTGAAAGCGACCTAATGAAAACGTGTTAATATGGTTAACACTTTCGTATTACGCACAGCGAGCTCCTCCTTGGTTATGCTGCTATTTATCGAAAGTATAGAGAAACTTATGTCGCCAACCACAGAGTGGAACTTAAGGCTACAGCACGGAAAACTAATGAACCTCCAATAAATTCACGTAAATCTGAAATATGTTTCTATACAGCCAATCGTTGTTAAGTGTAACTGCAGTTACGTAGAATTTCCCGATTTTATAGTTTTTGATAAAAGCCTGAACCAGCACTAATACAAGAACATGCGGGTGTAACTGTGCCAAATTTTATTTCCTGATTTGGCCTATAGGCCAGTAACATATTCAGAGAGTAGCTCTCAATAACTTACACAGTTTCTAACAAACGTCTGCTTCTTGAAACCCTATCTTAATGCTCATCAGTTGAGTTTGCAACAAACAGAAAATAGTAAAATGTTAGGAATTACGTAATAATAATCGACGCAACTAGCAAGTGGGTGAATGAAGTAAACAACCAATCACTCAGCTAATGCAGATGATGTCGTAACCAGCCATTAATAATACGAGAGTCACCTTCTTTGAAAGTGGCCACCATCGTATCAGGTTACAACTTCTTGTAGCTCAGGCTGAATTTGCTAAATTTTGAACCGAGCGAAACAAGTGTATAACACATCTCTGTAACATAATGTGATTATTACAAGCAGCTAACCGTATACACAAACACACAAGGTGTGTGACGTACGAGTTTAAAACGAAATATTCAGTTATTCGTACTTCTGAACGCACAACAGTTCAGTTTGCACCAGAACAACAAATAACGTGACTGGTAGCCAAATAACTGTATGGTTAAGCACTACTGAGAACAATGCAGGTTCCTTCAGTATTTAATGAACCTACCTCAGGTTTCTTATTAATACACAGTAAGTAAACACGGCCCTAGAAACTAGTCCGTCAGTATCAAACAAATTCCCATCGCTTTATGGTGGATCGCAATATCGCGGTACACAGTGCGAATATTACGTTTCCTCCGAGCGTAACTACACTGAAGCTCCAAACAAACTGGTACAGGCATGCTTATGCAGATATAGAGAAATGAAAACAGGCAGAATACGTCGTTGCGGTCGGCAACGCCTATAAAAGTAAAGAAGTGTCCGCCGCAGTTGTTAGATAGGTTACTGCTGCTACAATGGAGGCTTGTCAAGATTTAAGTGAGTCTGAATGTGCTGTAATAGTCGGCGCACAGCATCTTCGAAGTAGCGATGAAGCGGGGATTTCCCAGTACGACCATTTCTCGAGCGTACCGTGAATATTAAGAATCCGGTAAAACATAAAATTTCCGATATCGCTGCGACCAGAAAGGAAATCCTGCACGAACAGGGCCAACAACAACTGAAGAGAGTCGTTCAACGTGACAGAAATGCAATTCTGCCACAAATTCCTGCAGATATCATTGCTGGGCCATCTACAAGGGTCACCGTGTGAATCATTCAACGAAACATCTTCGATGTGGTATTTCGGAGCCGAAGACCTACTCGTGTACCCTTGATGACTGCACAACACAAGGCTTCACGCATCGCCTGGTCCCGTCAACACCAACATTGGACTGTTGATGACTGGTAACGATGTTACCTGATTGGATGAATTTCGTTTCCAATTGTATCGACCATATGGACGTGTACGGGTATGGAGACGCCGTGGACCCTGCATATCAGCTCGAGAGTGTTCAAGCTGGGGAAGGCTCTGCAATGGCGTGGGACGTGTGCAGTAGTTGTGACATGGGACCCTTCATACCGCTAGGGACGACTCTGTCAAGTGACACGTACGTAAGCATCCTGTATGATCACTGATCACTTGCATCGTGTCCACTGTGCATTCCGACAAACATGGGCAATTCCAGGCAGGACAATGCGACATCCCACACGCCCAGAATTGTCACATATAGGTTCCAGAAACACTCCTGTGAGTCTAAACACTTCCGCTGGCCACTAAACTCCCCAGACGTGAACATTATTGAGCATATCTGAGATGCTGTTCAGAAGAGATCTCCACCCCCTCGTATGCTTGCGGATTTATGGACAGCCCTGCTGGATTCGTGGTTCAGTTCCCTCCAGCGTGTAACGTCCTTCGGATCTTCGGTCTTGGCTAACACTCAGCGTGTCAGAGCAATGAGATTGTTCTTTCTTATGTATCGCTATCGACGTTACAAACTGAACATTGGTGAACTGAACTCGCTTCTTGTGCGAGATATTTACTTCAACAAATATCGTAATTAAAAAGTTTATAATCGTTGGGTTATTAGTTGCTATTTAAATATGAATGATAAGTTCAAATTAGTTCCAGCGACACCAAATTCCCTATAGACTATCTATAATTAGTAGTAACAGTGTTACTAATTCCTAACGTCAAGGAGTTTCTATATAAGCGCCGAGTACTTCAGTCAAATAATATCGCAGCACGTTATCTCTATAAATAATATTGTAAAACTTGAATGATAAATGCGTGAATTGACACAATATGCTGGTTTATTACACTATATTAGTCACTTCCTAACAGAGTCGTGAGGAAGAAGCTTCCCTAGGTGTTGGGTGTAATTATAAATTCTGTGCTTCGTAACTATAGGCAGGTTCCATAGTCCATTAGTTATTACGAATGAAATTGTCTATCTCTGTTCACTTCCTAAATATTGTTAAATTCAGGTTATCTAATTAAAATTCACTTCTGTCTAATATATGCAAGTCTTGTAGAAAGGTCTCTGTTGGATTCCTTTCATGTTAATTTCTTAAATATGTTGTCATCTACGCCATAAATTCCTCTTCTAAATTTACTGAGGTGTTTCTGACTATCTGGGAGGAGACTGAGCAGTGGAATGTGTTACTTTTACACATAAACAAGAACGATCTGTCACACTACTACACTTTAAATACAGTTTATATGTAATTCATGGCACACAGTCTCATTAGGAGCCTACACCCGCTTTCTTTTATATACTGTATATGATAAGATACTGTCATCCCCCTTCCCTTCTGTGAGAGAAGGTGAATGAGCAAATGTATTTCTAGTTGCATGCTTGATGGTATCAGACAAGCCTGTCTGCTAGAGAACAGTAGGACCAACGTCGAAACAGGTAGCTACGCTTTCTAGAAGCAAAGAGGTTCCTATTCTTAGTATGGTCCTGTCCGTCCCTTGTCATGTTGGTATTGGAAGGTGACTCTCTGGTCACTTCCATTTGTATTTGTGAGGCACCCCTCAGGAGGGACCCACGGCACTCTGTCTGCGGCGAGCGTCTGAAGCGGTAAGGTCTCCGGCTAAGCGCGTGTCTGCTAAGTCCGTAGGACAATGGATTTCTTAAGTTCAGATTAACCTAAAATTTAATCACCTTTACTTCAGGTTTAGCTCTAAAATATCTAATGTTATCTTAAATTGCAACGCAGTGTAATTCGAGTGTGAAGTTCAGAATGTCTTCCGGTAGTTTCTTTGTCACTACTTTGTGAGTAAAGTGGAACCACGTGTTGATCAGTAACTCTAAGATCATCAATCTTAAATGCGAATGTGCATGAGATTATAACGTCTCGTCTAGACAATATGTTTCAATATAGCAACTTTTGTTTATGTTCAACCCACGTGGGATGTCCTTTGTGAGACCAGTACCACGTGCTTATACAACTGTTTGACCCATCAGGTTAAGAGTAAGACGATATTAACCAGTTAAAGGTTTTTCTTTTGTAAATTGCGTTTCGATGTAATTTATTTTAATTATCAAAATTATTGTGCAGTTACACTCTTTGTGTAAACCAAGTTGACCACGTGAAGCATGTGGTATAAACATCAAAATACCCCTCAGTTATTCTTTTCGGGAAGATTACACAGAGAGTTAGCATGAATTTAGTATACCAGTGTGTGGTAATTTCATGACGGACAGGATTGCGTTACGAACGTAACTTCTTTGGGTGAAAACTGAATTGGTTGGCTGTGGTTAATTTCCTCTACCATGTGTAATGTGTCGCATTAATTTGAGGTGCAAGTGGTGCTGATATAGAACTGATATACAAGACCATAAAAGTGGGTTAAAAGCTGTGAGCTATCTGAGGAAGTTAACCTTGGATTACTGCGCAACTGTTTCACCAGTATCCAGTCTAGCTTATCATCATTGTTCTGTTATAATTTCAGCATATTAAACTTGATTCATAACTAAACTGATGCCTTATTTAGGATTGTGTAAATGTGAGTTTGTAATCTTACGGAACACATCAAATATGGAGCCAAGATTGGGAGACTACGTACATCACTGCATTCATAAAATAACACACGAATAACGTTAAAACATATGCAAGAGGAAATTAACCACAACCAACCGATTCAGTTTTCACCCAAAGAAGTTACGTTCGTGGCGCAATCCTGTCCGTTGTGGAATTACCACACACTGGTATACTAAATTCGTACTAACTCTCTGTGAAATCTTCCCGAAAAGAATAGCCGAGGGCTACTTTGATGCTTACACCACATGCTTCACGTGGTCAACTTGGTTCACACGAAGAGTGTAACGCCACAATAATTTTGATGATTAAAATAAATTACATCGAAACGCTTTTTACAAAAGAAAAACATTGAACTGGTTACTATTGTCTCACTCTTAACCTGATGGGTCAAACAGTTGTATAAGCACGTGGTACTGGTCTCACAAAGTACACCCCACGTGGATTGAACATAAAGAAAAGTTGCTATATTGAAACATATTGTCTAGACGAGACGTTGTAATCTCATGCACATTCGCATTTAAGATTGATGATCTTAGTTAGAGTTACTGATCAACACGTGGTTCCACTTTACTCACAAAGTAATGACAAAGCAACTACTGGAAGAAATTCTGAACTTCACACTCGAATTACACTACGTTGTAATTTAAGATAAAATTAGATATTTTAGAGCTAAACCTGAAATAAAGGTGATTAAATTTTCAGTTAAGCTGAACTTAAGAAATCCACTGTCCTATGGACTTAGCAGACATGCGCTTAGCTGCAGATCTTATCACTTCAGACGCTCGCTGCAGACAGACTGCCGTGGGCCCCTCCTGAGGGGTGCCTCACAAAGACAAACGGAAGTGGCCAGAGGGGCAGCTTCCTGTACCAACATGACAAGGGAAGGGACCGGACCATACTAAGGATAGAAACCTCTTTGCTTCTAGAAAGCGTAGCTACCTGTTCCGACGTTGGTCCTACTGTTCTCTAGCAGACAGGTTTGTCTTCTACCATCAAACATGCAACTAAAAATACATTTGCTCATTCATCCTCTCACACAGAAGGGAAGGGGATGACAGTATCTTCTCGTATGCACTATATAAAAGAAAGCGGATGTAGGTTCCGTATGAGACTGTGTGACAGGAATCACATATAAACTGTATTTAAAGTGTAGTAGTGTGACAGATCGTTCTTGTTTATGTGTAAAAGTAACACGTTCCACTGCTCAGTCTCCTCTCAGATAGTCAGAAACACCACAGTAAATTTAGAAGAGGAATTTATGGCGTAAATGACAACATATTTAAGAAATTAACATGAAAGGAATCCAACAGAGACCTTTCACTGTATTTGAATTCTAAATAACGTAATATTTGAAGTCAAAGTATCGTTTCAGTGCGTCATAGTAGATCGCAATAATGAATTCTGAAAACAAAAAAAAAAAAAAAAAAAAGAATTTAATTCCGCCTGCATATACGAGCAGTCAAGAGTATGACCTGCTTCGGCTAACTCTCGTAAGATAGTGACAATGGATTGAATTACCTTTAGCCATTACTCACGAATCTCAAAAAGTACTCACACGGAGTATTATTTGGGAACTTAGGTTCTACTTTTCGAACTTTAATTATAATGATTTTGCGATTTACTATAATTTTTAATTTTGAGTTTGATTTTACTGGAATCCTGCCTTTCTTTCGTATGTTAATAAGTTACTAAGTATTAGATTCCTGATTCAATTACTGGTTAATATCCAAATAATAATGTTAACTGGAAATTTCTTTGCTTGTTCATTTTTCATGGAATTAAAACATGTTTTGGAGAAATCTTTGGGAATTTAGGAGCTAACTTTTTATTTTAATTTCTCGTCAGAGGAAGTGGCATTACAAGCGCCACTTCAGATATTAGCCGAGTCCATGCCAGCTCATGTTGCTGCCTGCTCGCGGGGGTCCTACATGATATTAGTTGTATCAGTTTCTTTGGCTCTGCAGTGTATAACAACATTGTAGCGAAAACTGCGGAAGTCAGAATCTATGATCACGAGCTCCCGTGACTGGCTTTTCACAGTGCTGAGAATGTTCCACAGTACTGCTGAGAATTCAACTCTGATGTATATTTCAGATTAGCAGCTGATCCGCCCAAATGTCTCTGACTGCGCTGACCGGCGGGGCCCACAACAGCTGATATCCACACTTTACTTGATACACTCACGGCGGGCTGACTTTACCAGCATCTGTAGACACTCTCTACAACCTGGCTGGTCCCTGTCGTTACCAAGGATGCTGCTAAAGAACACACCTGTCTGCAGCTGCTACTCTGTGGAGAGAAAACTAAAGACCACTATCAATCAAAGCAAAAAGGCAGGATTGTGCGCCAAAATCTACATGGACGGCTGGAGCCAAAGATTGCGGACACGCGGCTCAGAAGTGAAAACAAGAATACCTCCAGTATTTATAGAAAAAAATCATTTGTGTCCACTGTCAGCAGCTGTAATAATTATTATTGCAGTAAGAGTTATGTAGTGAACTACAGTATGTGGAGACGTGGATACCGGAAAGGTGCCAAATACAGCGCTTGCAAGCCTCAAAAATGTTAGCTTTGAGTAAGAAAAGTGACCAGGAAGTCTAAGTACGGAATGTGGAGGCGTTAGAAAGATTGAGGATGGGCACTTACTAAGAACCACCAAGTGATGGAAAATAAATTGACTGAGAAATTCGATGAACTCGAAATCTTAAGAAAAGAACAGAATATGGACGAAAGACGGAAGGACGGACAAGAAACGAAGTGAGAAATTGCGCTGAAATAAATTCCTCAAAAACATTAATGAGTTTGTAGTGACATACCGTCAACAACGTTAGAGAACATGACGCTGATGCACATAATAAAGGCCCCAATTCAAATACTGCATTTATATTGCATATGAAAAAAGGAAGTATGCTGTCATTCGTACATCAAACCCGATATCCTACAGGTTTTCGTCGATATAAGATTCTACTGAATGCCAAACTAGCAGGTAACAGTGGCTACAACTGAAATTATCTTACACTCGTAACTACCACACGCATTACGCAAATTTGATTGTTCTTGAATATGTTCCTCAAGGACGTTTTCAACTGTGTCACACCAGACTCGAATACAGTGGCAATTGTTGGCTGATGAAAATTTTAAGAGGAAGCCAAAGATCTTTACTCTCTGAGGCCCTTATTTTGGTATGTATATGCTTGTTTACTGTTTCACGGGCGAATATATATATATATATATATATATATATATATATATATATATATATATATGTGTGTGTGTGTGTGTGTGTGTGTGTGTGTGTGTGTGTGTGTGTGTGTGTTGTTTTGTCATGGAAATTTCTAGACAGTAAGAGGCTTTCTGAATGTTTATAGCTGACTGGTAGAACCGAGAATGACTTATGGTTCAGAGAAATGTAGAGTAGAGCTTGATCAAGGCTTGATCGTGATTTTACTCCTAACAGTTGACGGAAATCTTGTAACCTATCTCTGAACTGGTAAATTTCTAGGTACTGGCTCTGAGATAACGTACAAGAAAGTAAAGCATTTGGAGCTAAAATATTAAGCACAATCGTACGACGTGGGTGGAAGATTACAGAGGGCAGCAGATGGCTAAGTGCTCTCCGGCAAATTTTATTCTTTATGACTCTGCTGAAGATGTTAAAATATTTAATTTCAATGGACAGAGAAATGAAAACACTCTAAACGGCCACTCAAAGTGCAACATTTGGAGGTTGTCCAGAAATAGATAGGAGAAATTTAATTACTTTTGCTAATGAAAATTAAAAACATATATATATTTCTGTGAAATGAGGTTGCGTCCGCTCAAGTACTACAGAAGATATTTTATGGTTTAATTCACTTAATTTTCATTTATGCCGACTCTGAACTTTTTTTTAACTTGAATTAATAAATTAGCTTTAGAATAGTTGCCGTTTCCCAAACGCATTCTGTTCCACCGAAGTTTCCGTTTTACGTTCGCAGGGTTAATTAATTTGTGTAATTGCGTGCAGTTTAGGGGGAAGTCAGATAACTCCATTCTGTAACGCATTCTCTGAAGACAATGCATTATACTCAAAGAATTTTGAACCTATTAATACAGCACTGAATAGACATACACATATATCTCCAACTAACTATAATGAATCAATAACGTGCACATGTACAAAATTGATTGATGTCCACAAGATCATTTTCTTTTAGTATTAGATAATTTCATAGATCGTTGATACTTACTTTGTTCGAGACTTCTTAGACGGTTTTTGCCCGAAGATTTTAACATATTTTTTCTCGGAATGGAGCAGTGGCAGTAGATTACTACTGTGGCGATGTTGCGGATATTCAAGCAGATTTTTACATCTGTAGTGCAGAAATGGTTAATATATCTCTCTTTTTCAACCTCAATATTAGGATGATAAATTTATATATATATACAATAACAATTGCAGAAGACCTATTCGCGTGGGCATGATATTGTTCTCTATCATATTATTCCAAAAAATTGTTGACATGTATTTCCATGGAAATTTACATTTCCGAAGATATTCCGTATGATTTAGATATTTACAAATTAGTCATTATGACTGTCATCGAAGTTAATTTTCTCGCTATAAAGGTTTTGAGTTCCATGAATCATACTTTTCGAAATTTGTTTCTACTTTTGTTGTCGTTTTTCATTAAACAGCATCCTCTATTAAATATATCAGATTTTATTCATTGAATTATGAACGACTGGTAAATAATCTTTCAAAAGAGACAGTGGTTGGTTCTGAACCCGTTCTCCGTCGTCAAGTAGTGCGCACTGCATAAAGTGGCCAAGCCAATGTATTCAGAAGTGAAATACGATCTCTCCTGACTGGTTTCAGATACACATTTTTCTGGTTATGCCCAAATGGCTAACTAAAACCTAATTTCGTGCCGCAGTAGCACTCATCAGCATTTAACTATTTTTACGAGCACATACACCCAAGTGTTGTTCGATGTGGTTTACTGAGTAGGAAGAACACAAACACTACCGAAGAATTAAAAATTAACGTGCATGAACATTGAAGACAATCCATACTTCGATCCAATTTCACACCACTCCATTCGTACTCCGAATCTATTAAACCGAGTAAATAAACAGTTTCTTTCGGATTCCCATGGCTCAATATCTTCCGCATCCTTGTCGTATTAGAAATATCTAATGAAACTAAGCTTCGTACATAAAGAGCCCAAGGAAAGTGTCACACCACCTAAATATCTGAAGGATTCAAGGAGAGCAGATAATTAACGAATATGCCTTCTAAAATCAATACGAGTAAAATGTTACTTTACCATAAAATAAAAACAGAACAATAACGAAAACAATGTCAGTCTCATCGAATGTACACAAAGGGTATTTAACATGGTTATGGTTTCTTCCCGTTCCAATACCGAGTGGAATGTGAGAAGATTGACTGCTTAAACGCCTCTACAGTAATTAGTCTAAACTTCTCTTCATGGTCCCTACGGGGTCTATACATGGAAGGCTGTCCACTATCTCTAGATTATAGCCTTATAGTTTGTGCTGATGGTTCTAGAATCTACTACCTCACCACTTCCAGCATTTCCGTGACACTCCAGTAAGTTAAACAAACCTGTGAGCGCTCAAGCAGCCTTTCTTCGTATACGTTCCGTATCTCCCATTAATCGCATCTGGAGTGCCTCCATCATATATTGTAAGATGGTTTCCACAACTGATTTGATAGTAGTCTCCTTTGTAGACTCACTGCGTTTTCACGGTATTCTGCTAACGAACCGAAGTCTGGACCTGGCTTCCCTACGACTGAGCCGGTATCGTTATTCTGGGTCACATCCCAACATATTGTTACACAGAGGTATTTACAAGAGTTAACTGATTCTACGTGAGAAAGATTGATAGTGTTGCCACTGGATGCTAACTTCTTAGTTTTGTGGTGTGCAAAATTTTACATCTATGTGCAACTGATCCAAGCTCCCAGTCCTTACACCACTTTGAAATCTTATCAAGGTCTGACTGAATGTTTCTTCAGCAATTTCAGACAGTCGTTCATTATATAGAACTCCACGATTTACGAGAAGTCCGAGATAATTAATAATGAAGTTAGACAGTTCCAGAGAATATTTCAAGTCTCAAACATCTATGATGCTGAAGTGCTATTCCAACATAGTTGGAGAGCCTCTGCAATGTTGTTCTAGTACCAGGGGAACATCACGTGGGCTGTGGTGTCTACGGTAATTTCGACTGAAGAGGGAGATGTCTTAGGGCAGTCAGCACAGTTGTGCAAAGCCACTGAGCCTGCGTTGAGCAGTGGTTAGTGCGTATGCCTAGTGAACAGGAGACCAGCGTTCGAATCCCGGCCTTAATACGAACTTTCATTCGTCGCTTCAGTCTGCATATACACTGAAGAGCCAAAGAAACTGGTATAGGCATGCGTATTCCAATATAGAGACACGTAAACAGGCAGAATATGGCGCTGCGGTCGGCAACACCTATATAAAACAACTGGCGCAACTGTTAGATTGGTTACTGCTACTACAATGTCAGGTTATCAAGATATAAGTGGCTTTGAACGTGGTGTTACAGTCGGCGCAAGAGCGATGGAACACGGCATCTCCAAGGTAGCGATGAAGCGGGGATTTGCCCGTACGACCAATTCACGAAGTGTACCGAGAATATCAGGAATCCGGTAAGACATGAAATCTTCGACATCGCTGCAGCTGGGAAAAGATCCTGCAAGAACGGAACCAACGACGACTGAAGAGAATCATTCAACGTGACAGAAGTGCAAACCCTTCCGCAAACTGCTGCATTAATTTGTGGTGAGTTCCTATGGGACCAAGCAGCAGACGTCATCGGTCACTAGGCTTACACACTACTTAATTTAACTTAAACTAACTTACGCTAATGACAACACAAACACACCCAAGGCTGAGGGAGGACTCGAACCTCCGACGAGGAGAGCCACCTGAACCGTGGTAAGACGCCGTAGACGACGCGGCTACTCCGAGCGACAAGCTAGTGCATATTTCAATGCTGGGCCATCAACAGGTGTCAGCGTGTGAACCATTCAGCGAAACGTCATCGATATGGTCTTTCAGAGCAGCAGGTCCACTCGTGTATCCTTGATGACACGGCGACACAATACTTTACGCCCTGCCTTGGCCCGTCAACACCGACATTGAGGTGTTGATGACTCGCCGCTGTGGCCGAGCGGTTCTAGGCGCTTCAGTCTGGAACCGCGTTGCTGCTACGGTCGCAAGTTCGAATCATGTCTCGGGAATGGATGTGAGTGATGCCCTTAGGTTACTTAGGTTTAAGTAGTTCTAAGTCTATGGGACTAATGACCTCCCTTAGTGCTTAGAACCATTTTAAGCTGCACCCATCGGTGTCCATTGTGCATTTGGACGGACTTGGGCAATTCCAGCCGGACACTGCGACAGCCCACACGTCCGGAATTGCTACAGAGTAGCTCCAGAAACTCTCTTCTGAGTTTAAACACTTCCGCTGGTCACCAAAATCCCGAGCCATGAACGTTATTGATCATATCTGAGACACCTTGGAACTTGCAGTTCAGAACAGATCCCCACCCTACGTACCCTTACGGATTTATGGATAGCCCTGCAAGACTCATGGTGCCAGTTCCTTCCAGCACCACTTCAGACATTAGCCGAGTCCATGCCACGTCATGTTGTGCACTTCTGCGTGCTCGCAGGCGTCCTACACGATATCAGAACGGTGTACCAGTTTCTTTAGCTCTTCAGTGTATATTAGTAATAATATTCTCTGCCAGATCATTGGTTTACTGCATGAATAACAAGGGGATCCAACCACTTCCCCGGGGAACAGCAGAAGTAGCGTCGACTTCTGTCGATGTGACTCCATTCGAGATATCCTGCTGCACCCTCCCCAATCAAGGAATCCTCAGCAGAGTCAAAAATTTTGTTTGATGACTTCTATAATACGTTCTGTGGTAAAAGTTGATGTGCTAGCAAGTAAAATGCTTCCGGTAATTCAAGATATACTGCAACCATTTAACTGTCTTGATCCATTCGGATGTCATGTGGAAAAACCAAGGTGACACACATTTCAAGAATCTATGTTCCTCGTCATGAAAGAGGTCCATCTGTTCTAGTTGAAATTTCCTCACCAAAATATGTTCTTTTATACTACAATAGACTGACGTCAATGAGACAGTTGAGTGGTGCTAACTAGAATCAAACGGTCATGTGCTCCGTTATCAAAGAGGCTTCGTACTCGTACGATGTATATTTACGACGAGACTTCAAGAAGTAGGTTACATATTGTTACGGCAGATAAGATTACTTTCATTGAATGCTGCTCTATACTTCAAGATTTTACAGTTTTATGACAATATTTCAAAATAGTCTCTGAGAAAAAGGACGGAATGTTCTACCAGACCTTCACTTCCTCGACTACAGAAATCCATTTGTTGGTCAAGGAGCCATTCGACATCCGTTGATTGAACGTCCTCACCGTTGGAAAATCTGTGACAGCTGTGAATCAGTTCCTCGAATGCCTAGTGGCTGCTGTCGTTCATTGCCGATGTCAATGGTTTCCCTTCCCGGTCATAATCTCTCACGTCTGTGCGTTCCATGACAAGTTGGTGGCACCATTTCATTATGTCTGGATGTGACACTGCATTTGATTTGTTTGCCGCCAGAATTTCGCTGTGAAAATGTGTACAGCTTAGGTGCTTTGCCCATAAAAACCGTATTGTGTCTCGCACTGCCACTCTGAAGAGCGTTTCCAGTTGCCGCTTCATTTCTACTTTCACGCTGTGACGCACATGTTATCCGAACCGCAGCAGGAATGTGTCAGCGGGAAACCCAGAACACGGGACACGGGACTGCGCTCTGACAACACTAAAGGTACGGACTGGTCTTAGCTTTGGATGACATGTGTAACTTACATTTTGAAGCTCCTCGTAGATGAAAACAAGTTGTGTAATCTGCGATGCTTACAATTTACGACAGTTTTTCCAATGACTGGATTCCAGCATTGTCCCACAATCACGAGTGAATAAGGTATCTTTTTTTTATTTTATTTCTTGAAAGCCGTCTTCAGTTCTAGTGGTCTTCAGTCCTGAGACCGGTTTGATGCAGCTCTCCATGCTACTCTATCCTGTGCAAGCTTCTTCATCTCCCAGTACCTACTGAAAACTACATCCTTCTGAATCTCTTTAGTGTATTTATCTCTTGGTCTCCCTCTACGATTTTTACCCTCCAATCTGCCCTCCAATAATACGTTTTTGATCCCTTGATGCCTCAGAACATGTTCTACCAACTGATCCCTTCTTCTAGTCAAGTTGTGCCACAAACTTCTCTTCTACCCAATCCTATTCAATACCTCCTCATTAGTTATATGATCTACCCATCTAATCTTCAGCGTTCTTCTGTATCACCAAATTTCGAAAGCTTCTATTCTCTTGTTATCCAAATTAGTTATCGTCCATGTTTCACATGGCTACACTCCATACAAATACTTTCAGAAATGACTTCCTGACATTTAAATCTATACTCGATCTTAACAAATTTCTCTTCTTCAGAAACGGTTTCCTGGCCATTGCCAGTCTACATTTTATATCCTCTCTACTTCGACCATCATCAGTTATTTTGTTCCCCAGATATCAAAACTCCTTTACTACTTTAAGTGTCTCATTTCCTAATCTAATTCCCTCAGCATCACCCGACTTAATCCGACTACATTCCATTATCCTCGTTTTGCTTTTGTTATGTTCATCTTATATCCTCCTTTCAACACACTGTCCATTCCGTTCAACTGCTCTTCCAAGTCCTTTGCTGTCTCTGACAGAATTACAATGTCATCGGCGAACCTCAAAGTTTTTATTTCTTCTGCATGTATTTTAATACCTACTCGGAATATTTCTTTTGTTTCCTTTACTGCTTGCTCAATATACAGATTGAATAACATCGGGGAGACCATTCCTCAAATCGCAGGATTGTCAGCTGTAATTGGCGTGTAGCAGCGGTGATGGAGGAAGACGCACAGAAAATGGAGAAATCGTCCACAAACCAGGAGTACTGCACGGGCCGTCGTATTGTGGACGCAATACTATTGATTGCATTTGTGAAAGCTGTCACACTGAGAACACTTCCTTGAGGGACACCGTTCTCCTGCTTAAAACGGTCAGACAGGACATTCCCAACCTTATACCTAAAATACCTGTCCGAGATATGACTGATGACTGTGGGTAGACGCCCACGGAAACCCCACTCATAAAGATGCCGCAAAATGTTATGCCTCCAGGTAGTATCGTACGCCTTCTCCAGGTCGTCGAAAACCCCGATAAGGTGTTGCTTACGTAGGAAAGCAATTTGTATCGCTGTTTCGAGTAGGATCAGGTTATCTAGGTTGGAATGATACCTCCTGAATCCACACTGGCAGCGGGTAAGTAAGGATGTGTATTCGAGAACCCACACCAGGCTCAAATGTTTTTCCTACGCAGTTCGTGAGACTAACGCTACGATTACTACTGGGTTCGGTCCGATCCTTCCCTGGTTTTAAAAGTGGAATTAAAATCGATTCTTTCCACGAACTAGGAAAGTCACCCGTCTTCCCAATTTCATTATGAAGTTGAAGGAGGACTTCCTTTGACAGCAAATCCAACTGCTGCAGCATGCAATACGATATCAGGTCTGGACCGGGTGCAGTATCCTGAGATACTGACAGTGCGGAGTCCAACTCCCACAAAGAGAAAGGCTGGTTGTATTCCTCAGTGTTGTTTGAACGGAAATCAAAACCAGCCCTCTCCTATGTACCACGATAGCGAACAAATTATGGGCCCTGGCTAGAATCGGCCGTAATAGTTTGAAATGATTCTGCCATCGCCCGGGCGATGTCTCTTGGAGATGTTAGGAGACTCCCCGCTCACGTATAGCTGCTATTGGCGGTCGAGAGTATCGCCTTGAGATCCTCCTAATGGCTTCCCATACTTTGATTGAAGATGTGGGCCTATTGATGTTCAGGAACTCACGCCAAGACATCCGTTTACTCTCCCTAACGATTCTTCTCGCCCGGGCCCGTGCTACGCGGAAATTTGCCAGATTCGCATCAGTGGGGCACCGATGGAATCTTCTTAAAGCCGCCCTGCTGTCTCTGATTGCGGTACAACAGTCGTCATTCCAGCAAGGGGCAGGTTGCCTCAAAGGTGTTCCCTTTGACCTTGGAATGGATGCACCGGCATGGTGCATCACCGCCGTAATGTGATCCATCCAATCCTGGACGCCTTCAAACTCTTCAAAAACAGCCAACTGCCTGTAGAGCTTCCAGTTTCCCTTCCGGAACAACCATTTCGACGGCTGTTTGACACGACCCATTTCACCTGGCAGATCGAGCCAGATAGGATAATGGTCGCTGCCGTGAAGATCGTCATCTACGAACCACTGAGCAATGTTCACAAGCACAGGCGAACAAATAGAGAGGTCTATGGCAGAGGACGAACCTGAAGCGGGGCTAAAATGTGTGGCCTGACCTGTGTTCAGCAGTATTATGTCGGAAGTCCTGATCAACTGCACAGTCATCTGGCCTCTGGGGCAGGTTTTGTTTGAACCCAAAAAGGGGTTTCCCTGTACAAACAGCCGCGAGGTCTGACTCCATTCAGATTCCACTGAGGTATTGGAGCCATATCAGCGTTCGGTTTAGATTTACCCCTGTCATTGCGACGCGCTGGTGAGGCATTTGTGGAGCGAGTGGCAGCAGAGGGGCTGCCAGGTTCTGGGGAAGAGGTATCAAACTCCATGACGATTTCCTCCTCATCAGTCAGGGATGCCATGACTACATCCGATGATACCTTTGGCAGGTTTGACGTCAAACGTTGTGCCCCTTTCCCTGGTCCCGTTTTCTTCGTGTAAGTCGGGGATGGGGAAAGTGGAGTGGCACTCTGTTTCTGGAGGGCTTTCGAAGGCTTCACTGTAGCTTTCTCTGCAATAGCGTGTGGTGCAGTCGGAGCAGCCTGAATAGCTATATCTTTATTGGTTGTGCTCTGGCAGGTACATACGCAGGTACAGGTAGTGGTGGAGGATACTGCTACGCTGGGCATGGACTGCGTCGAAGCGTCTACTTTTGACGCACTGTTGTGCACCAAGGAAGCATAGGATGTGGCAAAGACAGGGGGTTTTGTCGCCTTATACTCTTTTCTGGCTTCCACATAAGGTAGCCTCTTTGTCACCTTGATCTTCTGAATTTTCCTTTCCTCCGCAAAGATGGGGCAGTCTCTGCTCCAGACGGGATGGCTCCCAGAGTAGTTGATACACAGCGCTGGAGATGTGCAGTTGGTCCCATATTCATGAGCTGCCTTGCCACAAATACCGCAGGTCGGTTCACCCCCACAACGCATTGTCGTATGGCCAAATCGCTGATATTTGAAACATCGCATAGGGTTAGGTATATAAGGCCTAATCCTAAGTCGGAGGAAACCAGCCAGAACGTACTCACGTAAGACAGGCGAATTGAATGTCACAATGAAGGTGGCAGATTTTTCAACAACTCCATTATTCCTACGTGTCCGTTGTTCCACGTCTACAATCGCCTGTGTTGCCCATTCTTGCTTCAGCTCTTCTACCTCGATATCCATTAAATCACGGCAGGTGACAACGCCTTTACTGGAGCTGAGGGAATTGTGCAACTCGGCAGTAATGTCATACTCACCTAATCTGGTTGACTTTCGAAGCAGCTCCACTTGCTTTGCCATAGTAGTCTCAACTAACAGGGTACCATTTCTCAGGCGTTTGATAGATTTCAGTGTACCTGCGAGTCCTTCTAAACCTTCATGTATGTAGAAAGGAGACACTTTTTCGAATTGAGCCCTCCTTCCTCTTAATCACGATGAAAACATTGGTATTTATGACTCCATGAGCCCTGTTACTCTGTTCTATCTGCTTATCTGGAGGACTAGTCTCCCTCATGCTCTTTACTGATTGTGACGCTGGTGAAGGGAAATACGTGGTTGCCATGTGCGTCCCACGAGCAGCTAGGGACAGAGCCCCGCATGCCTGGGTAAGCCTTATACAACTGGGGTGCGGCAGGTTCCTCAGAGGTAGCCCGCTAGCGGCTGTTCCACTTCAACAGCCATGCATCTTATCGGCGCGCAGCACACCTTAAGATTGAAGGGTTGTTTATAGAGGTATGTACCATCCTCGCGATTCAGGCAATCAAGCCAAGATCCCCGGTCCCTGCGACACACAACCTTCCACCGTTGCGCCACACAGTGGTCGCTGAAGCATGCCCAGAGCTTACGGTGTCAGAGAACTGGCGGCGCACACCAGTCCACAGCTCGGGGACATCGAGTTAGCCAAGCCCGTACCCAGCAAATGAATGCTGAATCCCCTGAGGGGATGTTATAAAGAAAAGTATATGAATTTTCTAAGCAATGATCACTATGGAAGGAACATAGAGGGTGAAAATTAATCAAACCGACGGTCTGAAATTATAGATTCCTGACTGGAAATGGAGGAAAAAAAGTCCCGAAAAGTCCGAAAATACACGCAGCGCGTTGAACGACAACAAACCGTCCTGGAACATACACTACTGGCCATTAAAATTGCTACACCAAGAAGAAAGGCAGGTGATAAGCGGGTGTTAAGTGGACAAATATATTATACTAGAGCTGACATGTGATTACATTTTTACGCAATTTGGGTGCATATATCCTGAGAAATCAGTAACCAGAACAACCAACTCCGGCCGTAATAACGGCCTTGATACGCCTGGGCATTCAGTCAGAGGTTCGATGGCGTGTACAGGTACAGCTGCCCATGCAGCTTCAACACGATATCACAGTTCATCAAGAGAAGTGACTGGCGTATTGTGACGAGCCAGTTGCTCGGCCACCACTGACCAGACGTTTTCAATTGGTGAGACATTTGGAGAAAGTGCTGGCCAGGGCAGCAGTCGAACATTTTCTGTATCCAGAAAGGCCCGAACAAGACCTGCAACATGCGGTCGTGCACTATCCTGCTGAAATGTGGGGTTTCACAGGGATCGAATGAACGGTAGAGCCACGGGTCGTAACACATCTGAAATGTGACGTCCACTGTTCAAAGTGTAGTCAATGCGCACAAGAAGTGATCCCATAACATCACGTCAGGTGATACGCCAGTATGGCGGTGACGAATACACGCATCCAATGTGCGTTCACCGCGATGTTACCAAACACGGATGCGACCATCATGATGCTGTAAACAGAACCTGGATTCATCCGAAAAAATGACGTTTTGCCATTCGTGCACTCAGGTTCGTCGTTGAGTGCACCATTGCAGGCGCATGGTTTCCGAGCTGATATTCCATGCTGCTGCAAACTTCGTCGAACTGATCGTGCAGAAGGTTTTTGTCTTCCAAACGTCCGCATCTGTTGTCTCAGGGATCGAGATGTGGCTGCACGATCCGTAACAACCATGCGGATAAGATGCCTGTCATCTCGACTGCTAGTGATACGAGGCCGTTGGGATCCAGCACGGCGTTCCGTATTACCCTCCTGAACCCACCGATTCCATATTCTGCTAACAGTCATTGGATTTCGACCAACGCGAGCAGCAATGTCACGATACGATAAACCGCAATCGCGATAGGGTGTAATCCGACCTTTCTCAAAGTCGGAAACGTGATGGTACGCATTTCTCCTCCTTACACGAGGCATCAGAACAACGTTTCACCAGGCAACGCTGGTCATCTGCTGTTTGCGTAAGAGAAATCGATTGGAAACATTCATCATGTCAGCACGTTGTAGGTGTCGCCACCGGCGCCAACCTTGTGTGAAAGACCTGAAAAGCTAATAATTGCATATCACCGCATCTTCTTCCTGTCGGTTATATTTATCGTCTGTAGCACGTCAGCTACGTGGTGTAGCAATTTTAATGGAGAGTAGTGCTATACAGAGCTACATCACACGTACGTCACAACAGATTTTCAATGTGTTCTCCATGGGTTTGCAGGTGACAGAGATAGTAGCCGTTGTCATGCACCATACACATAATCGTACTTTCGCATGTACTATGTTGGGGTACTTCTTGGCTGTAGCTTGTAGTACGGTTCGTCTTTATATCACGTAGTATCCGGTCCTCTCTATCTGATGTATACACAGTCCGCCGCCCCCTGCACATTCGTCTGTCTGAAAGGATCCATGATCACACAAACTCCGAAACAGGGCTTGAAATGTTGTGTGGTGTGACTTCTGTGTGTGAGGGTACTTGTGTTCTTATAGGCGTGTCATCTCTCCACCGTTTCCTCCTGCTTGGCCATACACAAACTCGATCTAGACTTGGTCCCTTCTTCAACTGTCATTCGTCAGCGGGAATCTAAATTTGCAACCCTGCATTTCTAAACAGATGCTCTTAGGATCTTTCTTTCTATGTTTCGAGACAGGAATAGGTCCTGCAATTTGTCGGGTTTATTAATGTTGAACCTGTAATGGTACGAGGATTAGTCATAACGCGGCAATTATTCCTCAAAAAAATCAAGAAGCTATCCTAAAATTATATGACTATATTGATCATTTTTTACATATTAATCTCCCATCATGAACATTTTTCCAACCATGGACTTGATAGATTGGGCTTGGAGAAGACTTTAATTGCAGGAGCTTGCATTATATCTGTTGAGGAGAATCAGCGGCTGCCATTCTGAAAACGCAAGCTGCGCTATGTTGTTTCATCTAACAAAAAAGAATGAAGCTGCACTAGCGAACGGAAAAAGGTGCAAGTGACTCTTGAGGAAGGCAAAAGGACGGGTCCACTAAATTACAGACCAATATCCTTAACATTGGTTTACAGAAGATTTCCTTAATACATTCTCAATTCGAATATAAGAAACTTTCTTGAGTCGCGAAAGCTTCTGTTCTCGCACGAGCAGGGCTTTAGAAAGCATCCAACGTGCAGAAATCAACCTACTATTGGTATTCAGCGAATTACGGATGAAGGGCAACCGGCATTTTTCATATACCTTCCTTTCCGGAAAACGTTTGACATACTGCCCTACATAACGAACGTACGAGATACGAGGGCTATCCACAAAGTACATAACGTTTTGGAATTAAAAATAATTGAAGTATTGGAATTTTTTTTTATTATATACAGATGAAAGCCACACTTAAATACTACTTTTCTACATAGTTGCCATTTCAATTAAGGCAATTACCGTAGCGATGGACGAGCTTGGAAATTCCTTCGTCGTAAAATTCGGCCGCCTGCGCTTTCTACCACGTAGTTACCTCTTCTTGAAGCTGTGCGTCGTCATCAAACGCTGCATAGCCAACCACTTCTTCATTGCTGGGAATAAGTGGAAGTCGCTCGGTGCCAGGTCGGGACTGTACGGCAGATGAGGAAACAACTCCCACTTAAAAGATTCGAGAACTTCACGAGTGGCATTTGCCGTGTGGGATGATGATGATGATGTTTGGTTTGTGGGGCGCTCAACTGCGTGGTTATCAGCGCCCGTACAATTTCCCAATCTTTGCTCAGTCCAATTTCGCCACTTTCCTGGATGATGATGAAATGATGAGGACAACACAAACACCCAGTCATCTCGAGGCAGGTGAAAATCCCTGACCCCGCCGGGAATCGAACCCGGGACCCCGTGCTCGGGAAGCGAGAACGCTACCGCGAGACCACGAGCGGCGGACATTTGCCGTGAGGGCCCGGGCGTTGTCGTGAATCAGCAAGAACTTTGAGCCCAACTTTCCCCTGCTCTTGTTTTGTATTGCTCTTCTGAGGTTGTGCAGAGTTTTGCAATACCTTTGAGAGTATATTGTAGTGCCTCTTTCCCGGAAATCCAAAAAATCACACCTTTTCTGTCCCAAAAGATTAGTTAGGTTTAAGTAGTTCTAAGTTCTAGGGGACTGATGACCACAGATGTTAAGCCCCATAGTGCTCAGAGCCACTTGTCCCAAAAGAGGTAACCACGTGGTTGAAGGCGCAGGCGGCCGAATTTTACGACGAAGGAATTTCCAAGTTCGTCCATCGCTACGATAAGTGCCTTAATTTAATGGCAACTATGTAGAAAAGTAGTATTTAAGTGTGGGTTTCATCTGTATATAATAAAAAAATTCCAATACTTAATTTATTTTTAATTCCAAAACGTAATCTACTTTGTGCATAGCCCTCGTAGTTTTTCGGCAATGTGGTTGACTCTAAGACTTCTTTCAGCAACAGAACCCAGTAGGTTGTCCTCGACGTCGAGTATTCATCATAGACAGGGTATCGTGAGTAGAGCCCCAGGTATCAAATGGTTCAAATGGCACTATGGGACTCAACTGCTGAGGTCATCAGTCCCCTAGAACTTAGAACTACTTAAACCTAACGAACCTAAGGACATCACACACATCCATGCCCGAAGCAGGATTCGAACCTGCGACCGTAGCGGTCGAGCAGTTCCAGATTGTAGCGCCTAGAACCGCTCGGCCACTCCGGCCGAGTGCCCCAGGGAAGTGTGATAATACCGCTGTTGTTTTCTTTATACATAGTAAAGATGCTATACAGGATGGCAGCCACTGAGAGACGTGGGTTTCTTCGGCTCGCGTGTTTTTCTGTTCGTTGAAGGTGTTACAGACCAGTGCGGCAGTCCACAACGTGTGCATCCGACTAAACAAGTGTCACTTGCCGTGGTGTATTGTTCTCCGTTGATTACGGACAAATGTGATAAGTGAGTGAAAAGTGGGAAGAGCACGAGTAAGCGGCAGCAGGCGAGGCTACAGGGACGCAGGCAGCGCGGGCGCCCGGTCTCCGGCGGCAGGTGAGGCCTCGCTTCCCGACATCGGGGAGCTCGTCCGGTCCCAGGTGAGTGCGGCGCTGCGCAGTAAAGACACGCTAGGCGTAATCGTGCAGTCCGTCACGGGCTCTGTGACGGCCGCGGTCATGGAAAAACTGCAAGAGTCTGTCGGGCGCAACAGCACCGAAATCCACTCTCTTAGAAATTCGCTGGCCGCACAAGAGACAAAAGCCGCCGACCTAGAAGCTAAACTGTGCGGCCACCGCTGAAATTGAGCAGAATCAGCGAAGGATCTGCTTGCGCTTGTTCGGGGTAGCCGTAAACGATCGTGAAAACTCCGACGACCTGGTCATTAGCCTCGTGCGTCAGAAACTTGGCGTGCAGGTCGACGGGGCCGATACTGACAGAAGCCACCGTATTGGGCGCAGGATACCAGGTGCCATGAAACCCAGGCCCGCAGTAATTGAATTTGTGTCCTACCGGAAAAGAGCTGAAGTATTTGCTCAGAAAAGAAAATTCGCCCAGATTGGGGTTACCCTGAGGGAAGATCTGACGCTCGAAAGACTAAAAGTTTCGAACGCAGCGATCACGGAGTTCGGCTTTCAAAATGTATGGACCCAGCATGGCAGGATCGTAGTCAAGATGGAAGGAAAGAGGAAAACGGTGAAGAACATGTTCGAACGGACACACTGAGCGATATCTCGTGAGACACAAAGTCTCATATTGTACTCTGTCTAATATAAGTTACTTTTTATAATTTTTTTCATTTTTATTATAAATATTACTGCGTTACTCCTCTAAGCACCATACGTACTCTTTTTTTAAAATAAGTCAATTATTTACATAAATATTGCTTCTTTATTTCTCTATCGTAAGTGTACATTCATATTTTCAGTCAAACGGGAATTAACATTCTCCATTAGCACGAATCTCCTTAAATCCGCCTTTCTTTATCTATTATTTTCATCCTCGTCACTACCACTACTACTACTATTATCTTTTTCGTAACCACCACTGCCACTTTCCATCTTCCCTTTCGCTCCCTTCTCCAATACTTCCAGCCTGTTTTTCACCTTTACCCCACAGACGCTTGAGTCAGCCACGACCTTGGACACACCTGCCAATATGTCTTCCCCAACGTATTCCAGCTTTTGCCCCTCTTCCGGCCAGCAGGTAAACGGAGCGCGCTCGGTCCTACAGGCGGCCACAATGGGACGGACCGGTTCAGGCGGCGGGCTCTTTGTGGTCCACGCGAACGTGCAGACGCTAACGGCTCAATTCGACGAGTTCTATGACCTGTTCTGCCACTCACTGTTCCATGTTATCCTCGTCTTTGTAAACTGGTTGAAACCAAACGTTTCTTCCGACGCTATCCGAATCACTGGTTACTCTCTCCTAAGGGCAGATCGTGAAACACGACGCGAGGGTGGTGTGGGTGCGTATGTTCGCTCGCTCTGATCTGAAACTTATTACACTATACATATCGGATGCTAAGGGCGAAGGAGAATCTGAGTTATAATAATTAATGAAAAGCACCAGTTTGGTTTTGTTCTACAATATTGTAGAAGCAGAGATCTTGTTTTTCGAAATAAATACATCAGATCAGAAACTGCAAATGGGAGTAATCTATACACCTCCAAACGTCGGTGCTATGTCCTCCTTTCAGTCTGCCCTTTCCTCCAGTGTGAACACATAATCGGTATGGGCGAGACAAACTTCGACTTACAGTTAAAATCTCCCTCTGCAGAAAGACTAAGGAGACTGTTCCACTCCAATGATATGAGTTTGACACCGCTGGACCCTACTCATCACACGCCACACAGCCATACACTCATAGATATAATAGCAACAAAGCGACCAGATAAAATAATTCGCGCCAATCAGACATCCGCTCCGGGACCCTCTGCTCATGACGTGATATTCTTAAATTACTCAATGCATACTACCAGAGAAAGATCTCTACAGAAACCTAAAAAATGTTAACCATGATGCTCTTCGAAACGGTGCCAGACATCCCTTGGCAAGATATAAGCAATGAACCGACTTTAGACGGAAAATTTCTGGAATTTTGTCCCAAATTTATTGCACTGTATGATAAACATGCTCCTCAACGCACTGTCAAGGTAGAGAGAGCTCCCGCTCTGTGGCTCACCTCTACATTACGCCAGTTAATGAATAAACGTGATGCTGCACATAGGGCCTTCAAGCGTAACCCAACTCCCGAGGCGTATGAAGCTTACAGTAAACTCCGAAACAGCACCAAGCAAAGGGTGAGGAATGCCAAAATCAGACATGCCCGCTCTGTCGTATGCGGTATATCGAAACCTGCTGCACTGTGGAAAAAGCTGCGCACTTTCGATATAGGGAAGCGAAGATCTGACGCTGTTTATCAAGCGTCTGCAGAAGAACTAAACGATTTTTTCTCAACAGCTGTAAACTGTCACGCAGCGACAAATTGCCATCCCCAAGATATCAATCTCTCGAGAGACAAGGTAATTATGAGAATCTCTTCTGAGGCAGTAGGAAATGATGGAGCGAGCACTGGTATGACTAACAACGTTGTAGACACTATTATTCCAGTTATCACAGACATCTTCAACCTGTCTCTTGTCAGTAGTGCATTTCCTAGTGAGTGGAAGCGAAGTTAAATTCAACCTATAGCCAAGACTGACAACCCAAAGTCGCCAGGCGACTACAGGCCGATCAGCATACTACCTGCAATATCTAAAGCCCTAGAATACACTGTCCATGAACAGATGACGGATTACCTCAAAACTCCTAATAACCATGATAAATATCAGTCTGGCTTCCGAAAGCACCATAGTATAGAAACTTCATTAATCAAAGTAACTGATGACATTAAACAACTATGGACAGACGTGAAGCTACCATCCTAACACTACTTGACTTTAACAAAGTTTTTGATATATTACTAATTAAAATGAAACAGCTGAATTTCTCAAACAGCGCAATAAACTGGTTTGACAGGTAACTCGAAAACAGAAGTCAACAAGTCATTTGCGGGTCGGAGAAGTCATCATGGAAAAACGAGCGCTCTGGAGTTCTCCATGGCTCCATCCTTGGTCCATTACTCTTCTCACTATAAATTAATGATATTTCTTCAGTGATTCACTCCTGCAACTACTATCTATATGCCGACGACATCCAACTGTACATAAGTGCAAGCCTCAAGAACATTGCTGACGCAGTAGCGAGTGTGAACGCAGATCTTTGTTCTGTTTCTCGATGGGCACAGAACCTAGGTCTGAAACTAAACCCCAAGAAATCCCAGGTCATTCTGATACCTCATCCAGAGTTAATCAGCCGGTACTTTCGCGAAACAGTCCCTCAAATACTCCTCAATGGTACTCAACTACCATACCAAAAACAGTAAAAGACCTTGGAATAATCTTGGATGAACACCTAAATTGGGAAGAACAAACAGTCACAACTTGCCGGAAATCGCTCTCCTCCCTACATGCAATCCAAAAGTTTAGAAAAATATTTCGAACCCATGTTAAACAAAATTTAGTCCAAACACTAGTCTTGCCTAATATTTACTACTGTGATGTAGTTCAACATGGCACAAACAGTGAAAACTCGAGATGCCTGGAGCTAGTGATGAATGCTTGCGTTAGATACGTATGCAATATACGGTTGTATGATCATATCAGTCTTTCATACTCCCAGCTAGGTTTGATACTCCCACATAATGTATGCAGTCTCCACACGGTGTGCTTATTTAATCGATTTCTTAGTCACTGGTGCTCCCAAAACTTATCTTCTCATATTCAACACCTATCATCATTCCACAACCGCAATACCAGATCGGATACGTCTAGCACCTTTGCTGTACCTTTACAGAACGCCAAACCTTTCTCCGTGTCATCCTCCATCTCAGCCATACGACAATGGAACGCGCTCCCCTGTGATCTGCGTCTTATCCAGAACCACTCAACATTCAAGAGGGAACTCAGAACTTACATACTAGGGAAAGTATAGCCACCATTGTAATGCCCCTCTCATCTCTTTCTTTCTCCTCTCCATCATAACTTCGAATTTTACCATTCTATTTCCTTTCCTCTAACCTACCTACCTCTTCTATATCTCTTTCACCCCATTCCATCGTCTTATGTCTCTGCTCGATGTGAATAACTCACAAGCTGCAAGAACATAACGAGAAAATTCCCAACTAGCAATAGCACTGACGTTCGAAAAGGAAAAATATGTTTACTTTCATATACATAGTCATTACTATTATTATTATTAATTGTTATAATTATTTTTGATTGTAATTATTATCCTAGTACTACTGTTATAATCTCTATTTTTTTCTTTAACATCAATACTGTATAACACGTGGTATGTCCATAATGTTCTGTACAAACTGAAATACGTTCAATCTGAGTATGCCAGGTTAGGTGTAAGAGAGGGCCTGAAGGCCCTAATCTTGCCAGGTGAAAGAAATGCATAAATAAATAAATAAATAAATAAATGATCTGGTGGATGGGGTGAGCAGTAAGCTGCGGCAGTTTTCTGTTGATATTGTAGTCTACGGGAAAGTTTCGAAGTTTATTGACTGTAGGAGGAGACAAGAACACTTAGACAAAATTTCTAGTCGGTGTGATGAATGGTAGCTAGCGCTAACACTAGGAAAATGTTAGTTAAAGCTGATGAGCTGGAAAAACAAACATGTGAAGTACGAATAGAACATTAATAGTCTGCTGCCTCACAGAGTAATATTAATCAAATATCTAGGCGTAAGGTTACATACCGATACGAAATGCAACTAACGCGTGAGGGTTGTAGTAGGGAAGGTGAATGGTCGACTTCGGTTTATTAGGAGAAATTTAGGAAAGTGTGGTTCATCTGTAAACGAGACCGCATGCAGGACACTAGCACGACAGTCTTTAGTTCTGCTCGAGAGTTTCTGATCCGCAACTATGTTGGGTTAAGGGATGAGATCGAAGCAGTTCAGAGGCGGTCGGCGACATATCGATAGGTTCGAGCAACACGCAAGTCTTACGGAGCTGCATCAGGAACTAAGATGTAATCCCTCGAGGGAATGCGACGTTCTTCTCGTGGACACTATTGGCAAAATTTAGAGAACCGACATTTGAAGCTGACTGCAGAGTAATTCTACTGCCGCCAACGTACATTTCGCGTAAGCACCACGAGGATAACATACGAGAAACTACGGCTCGTTTCCACGGCCGGGGTTCCACCCTCTCCATTTACATGTGGAACAGGAACGGAAGTGACTGGCGGTCGCACTCCACCGCACGCTGCACTTTGACTTGCGGGGTGTGTATGTAGACGTAAGAGAGTTGAGGCTAAATCTTAATGTCCAAATGGACAACACGTGCGACCGTGCCCAGTGTAGAATGGTGTGGACCGCTTTTAGCACTCTCTCGTCCTGAGAACCTCCGACAATCTCTCAAGGACACTTCGGTAGCACTGTCCTGTTACAGTTTTCGTTTTAGAAGTTCGATGGTGCATCGGCAGGTTTGTAAGTAGGCTGTTTATGTTTTCTTATTGGCAACGTTACGTAGCGCTCTGTACGAAAATCACAGACTGCACACAGCACAGCCACTGATTTTCGTACAGAGCGCTACGTAACGTTGCCAATAAGAAAACATAAACAGCCTACTTACATAAGATTCCAGGTTCGTATCCTGGCAGGGTCACCATATGAAACGTCCCCTTAGAAATATTTATACATGACTGTGCTTAAACTGACACACAATTTTTTTTTTTTTCGCAACGCAATCTGACTTTCAAAAATCCCTACAAAAGAATGGCTCTGACTAACATTAATCTATACCTTTCACCAATCACTTACCTCACCAAAAATCTCCGTTACTCGAACTACTGCAATACAGCGAGCGCCACTACTGCCAGCTAAATAACAGATTCAAACTACGGAAGGCACTAACTACTAGTAAGCATAGTTAGCAAATGAAAGATTTTAATAGACAACAAACATTGTATTTACCTTAACAGTCATAATATACATGTTCATGACATCCATTTTTACAAACAGTAGGTAGTGCCTTCTGTAGTTTGAATCTTTTATTTAGCTGGCAGTAGTGGCGCTCGCTGTATTGAAGTAGTTCGAGTAACGGAGATTTTTGGTGAGGTAAGTGATTTGTGAAAGGTATAGATTAATATTAGTCAGGGCCATTCTTTTGCAGGGATTTTTGAAAGTCAGATTGCGGTGCGCTAAAAATATTGTGTGTCAGTTTAAGCACAGTCGTGTACAATTGTTCTAAGGGGACGTTTCAGGTTTCCAATAATAGCTTTGCGTGTTTGTCTCAGGGCGATAGCGATATACCCCGCATTTGTAGATTGTGATTAAGTTCCTACAGAAGTCATCCGTGTCGGTGTGACGTATCTGGAACGTTACGTCTGCAGCCGCAGTTCGACGAGCTGTTTGAATGGCTGTGGGCAGTCACAGAGTCCAGCCGGCAGCTACCTTTGTCACAGTCAAAATATCGTGTAACGTACTGGGAAATGATTTATCACTGATTTGCACTTTTTGCACCATCACCTCGATTGCCATCTAGCGGTCGTCTAGCGCCACAGACCTCGACTTCTCTTGCGATTCCCGGTTCTCGGCAGAGAGATGTCAGCAATTCCGCTCTTGGTCATTCAGTCTTATTTGACGGACTGGACAAATCTAATACGACTCAGAACGTACAGTCCAGTTATTTTTATAGAATTATCATAGAACTCAATTCGCAGGGACTAGTCAAGAAGCAGAAACTTTTATGGTACCTATTGGACGAGGATGTGCCTCCTGCACTTCTCCGCCCTACAGCAGTAGTTCCCAACCTGGGGTATTTACCCTCTGAGAGGTAAAATAAATTTTCTGACGTGTAGAGAGTTAACTATTCAATTCTGTTTCAGTCATGAAACTAAATTATTTTCAAAAGATCATTCCCATTATCATAATCATAATTAATTAATTAATTGATAGCACTTGTGTTAACGTGCCACAGCAATGCCTCGGCGACGTGCATGGCGACGTCGCTTGCGGCACAGCGTTCCTGTGTATCGTGCATTGAAGGCTACTGATATTGATTTGGCTGGACAGCTCAATAAACAACAACTGATTGGAGGTCCCAATGTGTTTCGTGGACTGCGCCTTAACTTCACATGTGATGTACAGGCTCTGTTTGGAGGCAGTACATGGCTCACACTAGCTGTAGTGTGGGGCAATCACTGTGACTACGGTGGCCTTGAAGCATTTCCAGATGCTAATATTTTAGCCTGGAAAACATTATATACGTTATCAGTAATTACTTTCTCTCAGTAACATGAATTTTTGGGAGGTTGCAGGTTGCATACATAATCCACCCACCACACACATGTATTGTGCTTCGTCCCGTACATTGATGATAATAAAAGTGAGACATATACACCAAAAATGCAAAATATCTCAAGAAAATATCTTCTCCAAGTTGTAGACAGTACCTGCAGTAGTCCAGAAATTGCTTCATTACTGACTTTGAAACAGACAAATGAATTAATTGATAGCACGACACAGCTGTAACATAACTACTTCAGGGCTACTGTAGTGCTGTACACAGTATTAATTCCTTACAATCATATTGACCAACTAGGATCACGTTAACAACTTCAGTTCCTTTTCTTCCTTTGTTGTTGTTTCCTATTTTTCCAGTATTCCTCATTTTCCCTCCATGACGTCTCTTCCTTTCATCTGTCTACGTTGTTCCCGATTTTTTTATTTCTTCTGCTTTGAAAGCACTCCAAATTTAGAATTACATTTTTAAACTGGTATTTTTCTGCTGTTCCTGAAGCTTTGTCTTTGTTTCTTTCTAGATCTCTGCTTACTTCTGTAATCCATGCTACTGTCGATTTCTTCTTCCCGAAATATAGAAGTATTTGTTTTTTAGTCTATTTCCATCCATTTGGTAGAGGTATCCGAAAAAGGTAAATCTTTGTTTGGCCATTAGTTCAGATATTTTCTCTATATTTTTGTAGATCTCCTCATTACTTCTTATTTTCCAACCATCTGCAGTTTTTATTGCACCATTTTTTTTAGTAGTCCTTCTTTCCAGTACCTCTAGTCTGTCCACCTTATATTTCATCGTTAGGTATTCTGATTAATACAAACATTCTGGTCGTACCACTGTGGTGTAGTGTTTATGTTCTGTTTTTCTAGATATACATTTTTGGTTGTAAATATTTTTTGTCAAATCATGTTCTCTTTCCATTTTGTTAATTCTTACATCTATTGCAGATTTTTCTAGTCTATTCTGTTGTATAGACTCTCCAAGACATTTAAAATTACTTACTCGCTGTATTTTACCTGTTGGCATTTCTATGAATTTTGGCTCATTTTTTATATTAGTCGTGATTTAGTTTTTTCAGCTAATATTTTGAGACCAGTTCTGTTTGCTTTTTTTCCAGAAGGTTTATCTGAATGACTGCCTCTGTCAGGTTTCCTGAAAATATTGCGAAACCATCCGCAAAAGCCAAGCAGTTTACCTTAATTCCATTTGTTTTCCTTTTCAGAGTTATTGGTTCAGTTTTGTGATTTTTTAGCTCCGAATTCCAGATCCTTACAATTTTTTTCTAGAACACAGTTAAACAGCAAAGGTGATAAACCATCACCTTGTCTAACACCAGTTTTTTTTTTTTCAAGTGGCTGAGATACTTCCCCATAAATTTGACTTTAGATATTAGATATTAATATTGTTATTATTATTATCATTATCAGCATTACAATTACTAAACAGCAAAGGTGATAAACCATCACCTTGTCTAACACCAGTTTTTTTTCAAGTGGCTGAGATACTTCCCCATAAATTTGACTTTAGGTATTAGATACTATTATTGTTATTATTATTATCATTATGAGCATTACATTTACTGCTACTCGTGGCTGCGGTGCCACACAGAGCATTAACAGCCTGAACTCTTGCCATTTTTGCCAGTTCAGAAGTAAGGAGTACAGCAATCAAAAGATTTACAAACAGTAGGTGTAGTTAACACATTTTAACCTGGCTGATTTTAAAGTGGGTTGCAGGGTGCAGGTCAAGCAACCGCCGCAATGGAGAGGAGTAATGAGGGGTAAGAATGTTTTGTTACAAGTGTGCACCCCCACTATGGATGGCTAGCTTTCTTATCTGAGAACGAGTTGTCATTTATTCTGACTCCCCGACCCCGCCTCCCTATACACACAAAAAAACTAAACATCATTAACCTACCATAATTTGTGGGGGAGTACGTGGTAGTAGCTAATGTCTGTTTGGACTCATGGACAATCGTCTAAGAAAAGTCGGGTACCATTGTCTTACAGGAACCGTCGACCCTTGTGGGTAATTTTTTAAGGGGCCAAAAGCTGGTAATAGCAAGTGGGGAGGTCAGGAGTATAGGGTGGATGTTTGTCCCCCACTTGAGGTGTCGCTGCTCCTTCCTTACGACATTTGCGATATCGCGACGTGACGTGGGTTATCGTGAAGCAGCGCCGCTTGTCGCAGTTTTCCGGCACATTTCGCCTTATGGCTGCTTATACATCCACATCGGCGTCACGTTGGTTGCATAGCCGGTACAGCAATTCATTCGAACGGAACCATTTTGATGGCCTCTTATAGATCACACCACTGGCTGTAAAACCCATAGAATTAATTAAATACCTTAGCATCACTGGATTTCCGATATCCATGATCAAAAATCAATAAGAAAGTAATCTATACAGCACATTCGCATTCACTGGTAATTTACGAATTAATTTTTATGAAAAATTTTGTTTAAAGCTATCGGCTATTACAATTACATCTGAATTTAGTTCTTGAACACCCTACAAAGATGTCGAAAAGATTTGTATTTTTCGTATCATATTCCCATTTTACATATTTATTAACGCTCTTCAGCTCATCGATATTTCTCGCAGTGTGAAGGGTATTGCAAAGCATTATTATCACAAAATAAAATCCCTACAAATACTTCAAAGTCTTTGCATCAGAACACAGATGGGTCAGTAACTGGAGTACATATGTATTTAGACGTGTATGGTAATATATTAAAAAAACTCTTGGGTAATTTTGTGGAGTTTCGGACTAAATTACAGAAAAGTTTGTGTGGAGGTTTTGCCGGCAACCAGTAAATATTTCAAGAATGTCGTATTTAAAGACCGCCACGAGCTGCTGATTTAATGAACCTAAATTAACTACAAAATTCTCTCAGACAATGATAATAGATAACACCAGATTGTTTACATCATCTGGTGTTGCTGTTATTGAGGCGTCAAAAATGACACAGGAAGTAATGAGAAGCATACAGAATGAGAGTGGAACTTGAATATAGGCTTGCATACTATCTGAAGCAATTTCACTGACACACGGTGGATTTTAATTGTATGTTCTGACGCCACAGTAAGAACTTTGCACAAAGGCAACTTTATGTGACCTAATGATGGTCGATTAATCGAAATTGGTGATGAAGAACTATTTATTTCATCAACTGCTCTACTGCATTGAAGTGTGTAGTCAGAACCCTACGTACTAATATTTTAGCTTATAAATAATATTAGCTATGAAATACACTAATGTCACATAATGTTGGTTCATTTAATTGTATTGGTTTGATTTTTTTCCCCCGAACCTAGAGACTCCGCTCAGAGCGACTGGGTAGTTACATAACTTCGTACGAGCGTTGTTTGTTGGTTGGTTGGTTGGGGAAGGAGACCAGACAGCGAGGTTATTGGTCTCATCGGATTAGGGAAGGATGGGGAAGGAAGTCGGCCGTGCCCTTTCAAAGGAACCATCCCGGCATTTGCCTGGAGCGATTTAGGGAAATCACGGAAAACCTAAAACAGGATGGCCGGACGCGGGATTGAACTGTCGTCCTCTCGAATGCGAGTCCAGTGTCTAACCACTACGCCACCTCGCTCGGTAAATGTTGTTGGCTGCGGCTACAGTTGCTGTGTGTGACGTACTACCTTTTGTCACATCCGTCACTTTTTTTTCATCCTCTGTACTGCTACAAAGTCAAAATTAGCTGAAAACTAAGTACATTCATACCCCGCAAATGTAAAAAGCAACCATCACACTATGTCTAGAAATAACAACGGGTGATTCACCGAAACGGGATATTTTTAAATTTGTGTTGGTAGCCAAGGGCTACGCTGAATAATACATGGAAACAGTTCATGTCATCCTGCCATTTACTTAACGTGGATATTTGGAGTGTTGTGCTTCACGCTTTTCCTGTCGAAGGCTTTTTACAAAACCAATGACACTGTGGAGGCAGCATGAAGAGAATTTCGCCATCGCTTCCATTCCAGGCGTCAAGCCCACGTTCTACCAGCACATACAGTGAACACATGGATACGAAATTTCGAGAAAACGGGTTCATAAGTTAAAAACATCTCACCAGGCGGCGTGTGAATTATTGGTACACAAGACAACACTGTCCTCGCAGTCGAAGAATATTGATACAGGACTTACGTTAACATCCACACAAGTTTTAGGTCGTGCAGGAATTGAAACCAAATGATGGCCTATAGCCACTACGATTCTCTCAACGAGTGCTTCAAAAGATAAGGTTTGTTAACAACTTATAGTGTCAGAGGAATCCGATTTCGATCTTAGTGGATTTGTTATTAACCAAATTTTTCGTTAATGGGTATAAAGTCTTACTCAGCTGCACAAATGGCACTTGCACAGCAGCAAAGCTAAGTGGTGTGCTGTGTCACTACGTGGCATAATAGGCCCTTGTTTTTATTTTTTGGAGGACGAAAATGGCTTTGCGACTGCACTCACATCGGACCGGTACGTCGCCTTGCTTGAAGCTACGGCGCGCAAATTACCCTGAATGCTTTTATCCAGTAATTATGAATGACATAACTTCCATCGAAACTTAGACGTAATACCATACCTTTTCGAAACTTTTTCTCCCTGACAATGTTCCATTCTATAAAACATCAGGATCAGACAAGCCGTTTTAATATATTATTTCTTTACTACCAATTCTACTAGTATCACATTTTAGAGGCAGTATCCAAATATACCACTAAATGCACCTACAAAATTATGTCACTGTGTGACACTTGATTCAGGACATAATACCTCATAAACTAGCTTCCCTTAAGACGTAGAGCAATTTACGCAGATTATGTATCGATTCTTTAAAGAATCGGGGGAAGTGGGTTACTGGTTTGACCTAATAGTCGACCCTCGTCAAGATCAATAGAACGTGACTAACGTAGTGCGGCAGATGCTCCGTTAGTGCATAAGCAGATTAGTAGAAATTTCAGAATTATACACCATGAACACGTTAGATACAGCGACAACTATCCTCGTCCATTTTTCACTATTTAAAAATGAATCACCACACAGCAGTGAATTTAAGGAAAGTTATGCATATTCTGCACGTAGCATTCAACGCACTAGTAACGAGCGTATTGGAAGAAATGGAAATCTATTTATACACACAAAATTACCCACTAAAAGTACTTAAAGAGAAAATCGACCTAGAACACAAGAAACAGAGCGAAAACTGTTTTGAAAATATCGGTCAACAAACCAGATAGATACAAAAAGCAACGGAAATTACACAAACCACCAATGACATCGCAAGCAAAATTTACTAAAATTACAGCGTGATAAACAAAACGCATTGTAACCGTACAGTATCGCTGGTAGACCTGTCAATGAAGCTGCCACATAATTAATCCTCGTAAGGAAGAGAAAGAAAATCATAAAATTGTATCATATAACAATTCATATGTAGTACAACCAACCACTATTACTCCAAGAACACTAAAGAAATGTAATTAAAACAAAGAGACAGCAATAGAACAAGGAAAACGTATGGATGTTAAACCCATCTGACGTATGTAGCAAATTTTATAATAAGTTTTCTAATTAATATTTGCCTATTATCTTAGAAGTATTGTACCATAATCTTACACCTTTTACTAACAGATATTCCGACGATGGAGGTTCACCGCAACAAGCATACTGTAACGAATAAAATGATGTGACATAGTAGCGTTTATCAAATCGTAATTACGTTTTACTCTTGCGAGTTTCATTACCTTTTTATCTCAGTAAGAAATATACTGTGCTGTCTCTCCTCATTTATTCGAATACTTGTCTAATCTGCACCTCTTACTGATTGTAGATCTCTGCCTGCTGCTCCAAGTTAGTATCACAATTAAGATGTCTCACTGCTGTGTTGGAAAAGCAAGTTTGATTCTGTTATTGACGGAGCACTGTTATTCACGATGCCATGGCTGTGTAAGTAAGTATGACTTCACTCGCAATCGAACTATGATTACACAGAAAGAAAAACATTACAGTATACGTAAAGCAAAGTTGAACAATGTAAACGTAATCAGTTACAGGAGCATGAGAGTTTGCAACATGGATGTCCAAATGCGGGCAACTTCAAGATTGTTTGGAACCACCTGCACTGAACGTTCCTCCTGTGGGACAGAGACGGCAGCGCTACAAGTGTGCCGCATCCACGGTTGGTAGGGACGACTGCCAGTTTCCAACTTCGGAGATTGTCCTAATATGGATCATACGACTTCAGAGTGCTGGCAATGGAGAGCACTCCAAAATGTCACCGTGGTGGTGGGGAGGGAGGTGTTAGAATGATTCAGGCCACATAACAAGATATTCTTCTGCTTACATAACAGTCCATGAAACATTTGAGCGTTACGTGGAACGGCATTACACGCCACTGAAGTGAAAGGATCAGGTGTTCATCAGGACACAGTGCAATAGAGTCTGGTGAACATGGTATCCTTCGAATCAACATATTAGTAAGATTGATGGGTCACTACTCGGACCCGAAACAGTATTTTATATCAACGAATTTCCCTAACATTTCGAGAACTCTGAATGTTTTGCACTTTCAATAACGTTTGTACTGGTCATTATTCGAAAATATCAGGAAAAGTACAATGAGATGCGTTGGGTGTTTCACAGTGCGGCGGGGCTGGTTGATCTCTCGCTATCCTCGAAACAATCAGTCCACCCACCTAGCTATGTTTCAGGTTGTGTGGCCCTTCGCTCTACGATGGTAGATACTGGTTGAGCTGACAAAAGCAGTGTCGACGAAATCTCGACAAAATACCTACCACACTATGGCCACATAACTCCAGACCATGAACAGTAGCTGAAATTATTTAGTGTACCGTTCCTTCGAGATTCTTGCAAGATTTTTTTGTAAAAAATGTCTAAGATTTCCGTAAGGTTGATTTATTGTCATTATAACAGGAAAAATGGCTATCAAGTATGTATTTAATACCCCAACATCAATTACACAAACGCTACACCTCTTTCACAACTGCACACCCGATAGCAACCAGAAGATATTTAGTCCAACACCATATTTTGACGTGCTAAACAGTCATTGACCCCCGACTACATGCGAATTGACACAGTCAGTCGTTCATTAGGCTTCCTGTAAAGAACCGCTCGCCATAACGTCTCGTAAACCGCAAGAAACATGCCACGCGGAGTTTATGGACAACATGAAATGTTCAGGCACGAATATCTCCTAAGATAAAATAAAAAATGAAATAAACTACTAATGAAGCTGTAGGTTTCAGAAAATACTCGCACTGTACTCGCTTTTCGTTAGCGACATGAAAACCTATCAAACCCGTGAGTTTCTTCGATTTGGTACAAATTTGATCAGTGCGATTTGGCGTAGGTGTTTACCAGAAGACGGTTCCCGAGCGACTATTTCGACACATAGATCAGAGGCACAAAGCCCTACTTAAACGTACGGGTAATGCTAAATTCCTATTCACTAGTATATTAAGCAACCAGTCAGATCATCTTGAGAGCTTCTATATTCGCAGGTACTTATAATGCCAGCCAACCGCATTACCACCAGTGCTTTAGAACAGAAATGTCTTAATTCCGAAACTAAATGAAATTTAATGAAAGCAAGATACGATTCCCTTCCACAAAATAAATTACTAGTAAATTTAGTGCTCAACGCCCCTTCTGTCTGCCTTTTACGAAACCAAGCTTAGTTTGACATACCTCACAGTTTCCTCTATTGCGCAACAAATTTCTCGCGTACACATTTACATATTTACAATAAAATATCACATTCTCACTTTACGTATGTCCTCCCTTCACTCTCTCAGTCTTTCCAAAATACTAACACATCCAAATTCGATGAAATAATACGGCTACAAAATGCTTCTAATTATGTCAGAAGCCTGTGGTAATGAATCGACACAAATTTCCAGAATATTTGATTATTTGTCCCTATTGTAGTTTCAGTTGATACTACAGATGATTACACTAAAATCCCTAACTCAGTTCCACAATGCAAGCACGGTTATTATGTGCTTTAGGTAAAAATTTGTATCTGCAAAAGTACTGAAGATTTGATTTAAAATTTTGATAGTATGTTTGTGTTAGCCATTGAATTCGGTATACCCAGTACGAAAAAGATCGAATAATATTTAATAGTATTCTTCAGATTCATAGAGAGTATATGTAACGTACTGCACGCGTTACGCTTTCAATGCAAGATGGCAACTCATAATTATTTGCAACATTACAACAGTTCCTATGATAGCAACATGGTTGTATAGGGGACTTATTACACAATGTTTTAATAAGGAACCCATGGCTATATACCTTTTAAATGTAAAATAACGTTGAACATCGGATAAGTTTCAAGTCTTCCGCTTTACGGTAGGCACACAGCGTAGACAATAGACTCTGAACCGGGTGCTCTAAAGGAGACACACCATGTGGCTACGCTGCTGATCGTTGCACAACGTCTATCTGAAACGCGAGATTCCATGCAGACCGTTCACAACGTCTGGTGCGCATCCATGGCGCATCACTTTTAAGCCTTGTAGTTGCGAAAGTAACAGTCTCTTGTAGCAGTTGTTGTAATCGGAGGAAGACGATGAGGTAGCAGACGTCATTTCATGATGCAAGCGAGAAATAAAGCGAAAATCACCAGCACTGATGATTCTTTATTTCACTAAAGGGAAACGATGCTGGTGAAAAATACCAATCATTTTTGTAGTTGCAGCGACAGAACGTAAATAAGCTTAAGAACTGTAAAGCAAGTGCGGACAACATGGCCACACAAATGGAGAATTTCCCTCACAATATATATGCTTCGTACTATCCGTGTACGAAAGTAAAACTGAGACATTTATATCGCAAATGCATAAATATCCCATGAAAATTCCTCCACAGAATTGTCAGTAGTTCCATCAGCCACCCAGAAACTGCTTCATTAGTCGCTTCTCAACACCAAAGGAACTTATTAACAGTACAACAGTAACTATTTCATGGCTATTACATCATTCTGGAGTCTACATACTGTTATTACCATTATTATTGGTACCAATGGTTTGACACGAAGCATAGACAGCCGGAAATTTTTCAATTTTCTCCACTTCGCAAGTAAGGAGGCCAGTAATCAATTGACTTTCAAAGAATAAATATAGTGCAAACATTTTAACTTGATTAATTTTATATGGAGTCCTGATTTTGGGTGAAACAAGGGCCACAAGGGGGTGAAATAATGCACAGGAAGTATGTTTTGTAACAAGTGTTTACCCTTACGCGATCAGTCAGCTTCTTTTTCTGAGGAGGAGTTTTAATTAGGACTCGGCGTACAATGAGAATTACTTCATCAATCCATAAAAAGAGGCTATCAGATATACGCAGTAAGTACCGATTTAGCCGTTCACGGCTCGTGTTCATGCCATTTATTGTTAGTCATCTTCTATTACGGTACTGCCGCCTCGGTTTTCTTACTCCATTTACTGGCGTCACTAACTTCCTGCCTTACTTGTCCGTGAGCGGCAGCAGGAGCGCGTATCTATAAGTGCACTGTCGTGCCATCTCTGGAGCGACCGATAGTATTTTCGGATCGTTGTGTGTCTGGCAGTCAGTTCGGGACGGACCAGCAGTGCTGTCGGGAAGCAGCAGCTGTGAAGTCGGGGACGGAGCGACGGTGAAGGGCCGACAGCCAGTGCTCGCCGACCGCTGGCGATACACATGTACTGTCAGACGGAGGGAGACTGGAGTAGGACGACCGTTGGATGGTCGTTCGCTCGGTCGTCCCGTCGGACGACGTACATTGGTCCTTTCACAGTTTCCGGGCCTGGGCGGTTGGTCGGTTGGCGTGGAGCAGCGAGGAAGTCTCCGTGGCGCGTGTCTGGCTAGGGGCCGCTGGCGGCGTCCACGCGCGGTCGGAGTGTGTGGTGCTGTTCCCATTGCTACGAGGTCCGTGGCTCACCAATCTTGGACACGAAAGTTGAGTCTTTACTTAATCTACCAACCAGCCCCAATTGTTCACATTGTATCGTTTGAATGTCGTTGTTGGGCTGTTGGGACATACCCGCGAGCAACAACGTGTGTTTTCAAGTTGACGAAATTCTAGCCGCCCTCCTGTGCAGTTTAACTTAAATTGATTATGTTTGAATTGAAGTCCACCAGCGGAATCTTCTGCCTTGTGGCCGTTAACTTCCCGGTACCTGCCCTGCCCGTTGACGTAAATTCAGGCAGCGTAATTTCCTCGTCGTGTTGTGGCTGTCCAGCACGGCGTGAGTTTGACAGCAGAATGTGTAATTTGTTGTGCGCGCCGATACGTTCTCCGTCGTTCGATTCAACTACCTTTTGTGAGCTGGTCGGGTGGAGAAGGAGTTATCCTGTCGCTTGGTCCGTTGACTGTCTGTCGGTTGAGTTGCCGGTGGATTGAGAATTGTTGGACCGATTGTCTGTCTCATCTAAGCGAGCGTTAGTGTTTGAATTCCAGGTAGACCCTTGGAAGGTTCTGAGCGCCGTTTGATGTGCTGCCTTTTCTTATTTGTTCTTGTTACTTGTTTATGTATGCCTTCCTGCTGATTATAAATTAAAGTAGCTTTGCTCTTAAGGCGTGAGATTGTTAGGACCTTCAGCCTAATTTAGAGAAATGCTTTAAGATAAGGCCTTCTGCCTGTTAAATTCAAGTTCCTTTTTTGAGTCTTAAGTTACTGGCCTTCAGCCTATTTTAAATTATTTTTGCCCTTGAGGCATGAGATTGGATGGCGCATTTATCCGGGAATTACGTTTTAAAATTAATGTTTGGCTTGCTCTGTTTTTAATGTTTTCTTTACTCTGGCAATGTTTGTCAAATGAATAAAGTAGTATGTTCGAGGGAAACTGACAGCCACTCATTTTGGCCCGTATCCATAAATTAAACTATGTGTCCTGTCCTGCGAGTATAGCAGGGGATCTAACGGTTGTCTTAGGGACTCATTATTTCGTGGTTTAATAAAACACCTACATAAGGAAAATAACATATTTCATAATGTTTAATATAAAATTGTTCAAACAATATCTTTTTTCATTCTAAAACATAGCTACGCATTAACATTGACGATAGTGGAAGCGAAGTGGGGTATGAGTTAATATCTGATATCACTCAAGGGTAATGGTGTGAGAGAAGTTGGGAAGCACTGTAGTACTGCTTCTCCACCTTGAACATCTCAGTGCCTACACGTGCCCCTTTGCATTTAACAAACATGATCATTTGATGGTTTAATTTCACCAGGGCAGACATACCTATCTGCCCTACAACATAGCACTTGTCAGTCCAGGTATACTTCCCTGTACGTGTCGCTGCTGATAACAGCGCAGATAGCAACACCAGACTCCTGGCAGTGCTGCATTCCCTGGATCCTGGAATCCTAGCACTGTTCGCTGCTCCAGACCAGGACAATGCCCCATGTTGACACCGGCCCACTGAAACCTTGGCTGCAGGTAAAACAGGTTGCCTTGCTGCTCTTCTCCGCGGCTCCTGCTTTGCACATCCAGTTGGCTGATCTGTCTCTCTAAGTTTCTAATAGAGCCTTTTTCTTCGACGGCCATCTCAATACCCTCTCCTCTGGACTGAGGCTGTGCTCACAGGACGACAGCGACTGTCACACCCCACATGTGAGGGGCCACTTTCATGTAAAACTGTTTGTCTCTACAAACTGATACATAAAGACACTCAGCTGGTGCACCATGCATGGCCCAGTGGCACCACTGGGTACATCATGTGGCACTATCACCAAACACGAAGATTCCCCCACCACTGTTCCATGACCTAGAACTGGCGCCAAACAGGAACACTCGTCCCCTTCTGTTCACTGCATCTGGCACTGGAGGCAAACACATAGACTGTTCCATTGCTGGCCTCTGCGCCTCGCGCTGACTCCAAGTTGGTGTTTCTCCTACGGTTTGGGTCACCGAACTCCTCTATACCGTCCATTTTCAGCAGACTTACCTCAGAGTAGTGTTGAATGCCTGACTTCGCAGATATACATGCCGCCTATGAAGGCACCGTCCACTCAGTGGGGTAGAAATTCAACTGTCTCGCGCACTGTTAAATCGTAGCACTATTTTTAAATCAACTATCGCATCATAAGACTTACGAAGATACCATTATTATGGTTTTCCTGAATCTTCAGTGAAATAAGAGACTGTTTGGAGTATATAACACCTCCTTCCTCTCCGGGTAGTAGACTAATTAACGAATTACCGTATTGCTGATGGTTTGATATTAATTTGGGATGAGGCATCGAATCTGAAGTGAAAGTATTACCGGAGAAGTCAGGTGCTGTCATAACGGAATCGTTATAGTGCGATGTAGTTTGCACAAACATCATCGGTAGAAACAAAAAAATGTACAAAATAATACGAAAACTAGCTACTGAAACTTTGTTCCAAAATGAAGAATTAATTTTGACCCTATTTGGACATTACTGTAAATGAACGGTCGCCAGCTCACTTGGTGTGAGCGAAATCGATTAAGACTCTTAACATAAACACAATGATCACAGAGATAATTTCAGTTATGGAAAAAAGCGAATTTTTAACTGATTCATGAAATTAATTACTAGTTCTTTACACTTCCAGTTATGTAACAACTGAAATGTGTTTCGCACTGTAATGTTAACTGCTAGTAAACTGTGTTGTGAAAGGTAAACTTTTCGAAAAGAATAATTTTAGTACGTAAATTGATTGTTCTACAATAATTACTGGTTTTTAAAATTATTATCGAGTTCGCTACTTTAACTTGATGTTACGTACATTCCTTCTCATAAAAAATTGTCTGAACATAAAGTATTCTTACATATATCGCTTTGCCATATTACTTGTCAATAACCAGCACTTAATTGGCAAGTCCAAAAAACTTTTTTTACGTAAGTCACCTCTCACAAAAAATGGTCTGAATAGGAAATATTGTTTACTACAATGCTTGGTCAAATTATTTGTCAATAATCAGTATTTAATTAGTAGCTCCAATAAAAGTAACTTTTTTGTTCAGTTTCATTTAAATTATTAATCAGTTCGATAAACTTCTCTCTTCTTATAATTTACTTTCATTTCATTATTTACACATTCGGTTGGTTATGGATACGGAGACGAACCTGTAAGGTACTGAGGATTACACATTTTAACATGCATAAGTCGCTTAAGTTTTGTTATTGGACGATTCGTAACTATCACCGGAAAGCCTTTTACAATTGTAAATTATGAAGAGATCGGGTGTTACTTTATAGGGGTGAGGTCGGTACGGCGAGGTCCATTAAACCACGAGAATATGCGGCCACGGGCTCTTCCCCAATCAACGTTGGGCCCCCAGCGTTCTTCTTAAGCACTTGTTAACATTGATGACTTGCGCTGTGCTCAATTACTCCTCGACATCATGCCTGGACGTACCGTAGTGGTATCTTGCTCTGAAACAAGTCTTACTTCTTCTCGCAGCAGAATTCCTCCTTCGCGGCCGACCCCCTCGCTCGCTGCTAACCGACTCTCCTTCGCACCTGACACACATACACACACAGCCGACTGCGCCGCGCTTCTGCACCCAGCAACAGTACGACAATGACAATAACATCTTTGCCTTACATAACGATAATCCCTGACTTGGCCAGTGCGTCTACTGCAATTCTTTACATTCTCATTCATTGGTTATTTTGCACAAATATTAAAACTATACACATCACAATGTTATACACAACATATTTATACACTTCATTTGAACGTTCGAAGTTAATAAAGCAGGAAATAATTTATATGTGACACCGTGTTGATGCATTGCGACAGCTCAAATGCGAAAGACTATGCATAATCGACAGAATTACTCAGGGAGTTCAACAAAGTCAGAGAGTATCCCATGGTAAACAACGTAAACACCCTGAAGAGTGCTCCTGCAATTTCACTGACTATAATCAAGGTCTTCACTGTTGAACTTTAGGTCTCGTCTTATTAAATAAAAATCTAAGTAGTGTGTGGAAATGAATACTGGATGATGTCTTATAATAACCTATTAATAACAAAATAGTACAGCACAAAAATTACAGGTATTGTATGTCAAACAGTTTCCGTTAACATGTATTGGGTGATAAAATACACTATGTGATCAAAAGTATCCGGACACCTCCAAAACAATATATGTTTTTCATGTCTGGTGCATTGTGCTGCCACCTACTGCCAGATACTCCATATAAGCCACCTCAGTAGTCATTAGACATCATGAGAGAGCAGAATGGGGCGCTCCGCGGAACTTACGGACTTCGAACGTGGTCAGGTCATTGAGTGTCACTTTTGTCATGCCTCTGTATGCGAGATGTTCACACTCCTAAACATCAATACGTCCACTGTCTCTGATGTGATAGTGAAGTGGAAACGTGGGCTTACAGGCCGACCTTGTCTGTTGACTGACAGAGACCGCCGACAGTTACAGAGGGTCGTAATGTGTAACAATCAATCCAATCAAAGAGGAATTCTAAACTGCATCAGGATCCACTGCAAGTACTATGACCGGCGGGAGGTGAGAAAACTTGGATTTCACGGTCGAGCGGCTGCTCATAAGCCACACATCATGCAGGGAAATGACAAATGACCACTCCCTTGGTGTAAGGATTGTAAACGTTGGACGATTGAACAGTGGAAAAACGTTGTGTGGAGCGACGAATCACGGTACAGAACATGGTGATCCGATGGCAGGGTGTGGGTCAGGCGAACGCCATGTGAACTTCATCTGCCAGCGTGCGTAGTGCCAACAGTAAAATTCGGAGGTGGTGGTGTTATGGTGTGGTCGAGCTTTTCATGGAGGGAGCTTCCACACCTTGTTGTTTCGCGTGGCACTATCACAGCACAGCCATACTTTGACGTTTTAAGCACCTTCTTGCCTCCCACTGTTGAGGAGGAATTCGGGGATGGTGATTGCATCTTTCAAAACGGTCGAGCACCTGTTCATAATGCACGGTCTATGGATGAGTGGTTACACGACATTATCATCTCTGTGTGGACTGGCCCGCATAGAACTCTGACGTAACACCTATAGAACGCTTTTGGCATGTTTTGGAACACCTACTTCGTGTCAGGCCTCACCGACCGACATCGATACCTCTCCACAGTGCAGAACTCCGTGAAGAATAGACTGCTATTTCCTAATAAACCTTCCAGCAGCTGATTGAACGTATGCCCGCTAGAGAGGAAGCTGTCATTAAGGCTAAGCGCGGGCGAAGATCATATTGAATTCAAGCATTACCAATGGAGGACGCCACGAACTTCCAAGTCATTTTCAGCCAGGTGTCCCAATACTTTTATTACATAGTGTACTTCAGGCAACCCTCGTGAACTGCCTAATCCGTATTTCCCAATTTACTGCCGTGATTACTTTTTGTGAAAAATTAATTATAGTATGCAGGAAAACAGCGCAATTACTTTCTTTTCATAATAATTATTTTATGGTGAGATACTGGCCCATACTGTATGAATGTACTATCACTGCAAGAAGATATTGTAAGAAGCAGGGACCCTGAATACATTTATTGTATAGCTCATGAGCTGTCAGATAGAGAATAGGGAGTAAATGCTGAGACATCGTTTGGTTTAGCTGTTTAAAAGAAACGTTTACTACCGTTTCAGCTTCAGTAATTATTCAAACGTAATGAATATAATACTACTAAATACAAAAACTCACTGGTCATACCGGACCCGAGAGTCCATTACCGCAGCAACGTATTTTCGCCATCTGTCCATGTCTTGGGCTATTTCCTTCCATTCACCTTCAATACCTAGGCTCCTCAAATCAGCCTTCACATTGTCCTCCCATCCACGCCTCGGTCTCCCCACAGGACGTTTTCCCTCTAAGTGCCCTACCAGTACTCTGCGCGATGCCCTGCCCTCATCCATTCGAGCTACGTGACTCGCCCATCGCAACCTACGTGATTTAATAATACTGATTATGTCAGGGCTTGAATAGAGTTCGTGAACCTCTTCGTTATGCAGTGTTTGCCACTCTCCGCTAATGTCATCACTTTTTGCTCCGAAAATTTTCCTCAATATTTTGTATTCAAATACTCGAAACGGCTTTTCATTTTGCACAGTGAGAGACCAAGTCTCACACATATACACCATAAACGGTAGAACATTAGTTTTGTATATTCTCATCTTAAAAATCCTAGACAATATCTGTGATGAAAGTAATCTATTCAGAGAGAAGGAGCACGCATTTCCCGCCCGTAATCTCTTCTTCAGTTCGGATTCAATTTCATTTCTCGAAGTGATGTCCACGCCTAGATACTTATATGTGTTCACTTTTTCAAACTGCATGTCTCCAACTCTTAACATTTCCTGATCTACTGCTGTTGCAATTCTAGTAGTAACCAGGTATTTAGTTTTGTCTTCACTTATCCTTAGGTCTACATCTTCACTAGCCTTGATTAAAGCATTCGCAATTTCTGTTACAGATTCTTTCCTATCGCTAATGATGTTTAGATCATCTGCATACCCTAATATCTTAATATTTCCATTTAACTCCACACCCTCTGAATTATCTGCTGACATTCGTACTATATATTGTAGGACTAAATCAAAAAGTAGCGGAGACAGGGCATCTCTTGCTTAAGTCAGTTCTTTATTACCAATCCTTCTGACTCCAATTTCGCCACGTGTACTCTACCTTTTGTGTTTCTCAAACGCGCTTCTATAAGTCTAACATACTTCTTTGGTATTCCAAGTTCCAAAAGAATTCTGTACAATTTTGATTGCAATACTAAATCATATGCTTTTGTAAAATCTATGAAAAGATTATGAACTGGTTTATTGTAGTACCATTTCTTTTCCAAAATTTGACGCAGGATGTATATTTGGTCTACAATTGGTCTGTTCCTCCGAAAGCCGGCTTGGTAATCCCCCATAGTTTTATCTGCATATGGTGTAAGCCTGCTTAGCAGAATATTCGAGAAAATTTTGGAACATACTGGTAATAGCGATATCCCTCTATAATTACTACAATCCACTTTGTCGTCCTTCTTAAAAATTGGGATCAGAATCGACTCCCACTCTTCAGGTATCATCTCTGAGTTCCATTCTATGTTTACCACTTTGTGAACTGCTTCCACCAATTTATGTCCCCCATTATTAACTAATTCTGCTGTTATGCAATCTGATCCTGTTGCTTTATGGTTTTTCAATTTGTTGATTGCAACTCTTACTTCCTTTAACGTTGGCTCAGGTATCTGGGGTTCAGCTGTATGTATTTCGTACGCCTGCTCATTTCCTGCTTCCTGGTGTACATTTAATTGATGCTCAAAATACGCCCCCTATTTACTTAATGTAGCACTGGGGTTTGTCAGTATTCCCCCAGCATCGTCTCGAAGTGCATTTGTCCTAGCCTTGAAGCCCTTCCTATACCCATTTATGTCTAGGTAAAGTTCCCTAATGTTTTTTGTTTTACTGTTTGTTTCCATTTTTGTAATTTGATTGTTCAAATAATCCCTCTTCTTTGCCCATAGCCTACGACCAACTTCCCTTCTCAAGTTCAAGTACTCCTCTCGTTTTCTGTCTCCCATTCTGTCCCAATCTAATCGCGCTTTTCTCCTTTCCTCTACCAATTTCTTGCATTCCTCATCAAACCACGGTTTCCTTCTGTTCTCCTTAATTGTGCTTATTGTGACCTCCGCTGCCTCTTTGATATTATTCCTCACCGTAATCGACTTTCTATTTACATCCTCGTCTTGATCTTCGTGTGTCCTGAGAGCATCAAACCTATTTGAAACTTCTATCATGTACCTTCTTCTAAATTTTTCATCATTTAGCTTCTCAGTGTCGAACCTAACATGTTCTACATTGTGACACCTTGATGTTGCTACAGATAGCTGTTGGTGGACTTTGGAAACTACAAGAAAATGATTAGAATCGCAGTCTGCTCCCCTGAAAGTCCTGACATTTTCTATACTGGTGTGCCATCTCCGATCTACAAGAACATGTTCAATTTGGTTTCGGGAGTGTCCATCCGGAGAGACCCAAGTTGCTTCATGAATGTCCTTCCTTTTGAAATATGTGCTCTCAACAATCATGTCTTTTGAAACAGGACATTAATCACCCTTGTGCCATTATCATTCGAAGTGTTATGCCAACTTTCTTTCCCAACTGTAGGCCGGAATGCTTCCTCCTTCCCTATCTTCGCATTAAAATCACCTATGATTAGTTTTGTAACATACGAGGAGAACTCATCCCACAGTTGATCTAGTTCTTCATAAAAGCCGTCTTTAACAACCTCTTCAGTGTCCTCAGTTGGTGCGTGTACATTAATTACTACTAGTCTATTCCACCTGCCGGACAACACTATAGCTGATAGTCGGTCACTAATGAACCTTATACCTCTGATTGCGTGAAGCACTTTTCTCTGTACTGTGTAACTTGTTCCGAAACTGTGAGCTTTCGCACCTCCATAGAAAAATGTATAGTAACCCCTCTTTAAGCTACCCTCTCCCTGCCACCGAGTTTCTTGAATAGCTGTAGTGTCGACATCATATTTATCTAATTCGTCTACTAATGTCTTGAACGTTCCTGACCTGTTCAAACTTTTAACGTTCCATGTTGCCAACCTGAAAGTTCCTTTCGGCCAGAATCTCTTCGAAGCAGGTTCCGCCCGGAGATCCGAATGGGAACCTAGTTGACCTCCGGAATATTTTACTTCCAAGGGACCCATGCCCATTAGTGTTGCTGATTCTTGGTGAATAGATTTGATAGCAAGAGAAGAAGAAACAGGGATGGTTCATCACGCCATCGCCTGCTCCCCACCAGCTGACCGCGACTGCTTATCGTTTTGTATTCGCAGCTACCCCTCATATCTGAAGGCCGTGTCCCCTATCCACAACCTGGGGACGCTCTGTGCCTTGGTAGAAGGGGCCCACGAGACAGGTGGAAATGCCTTAAAATTGTGATAAATCGAGTATTTCAAGTAAAAAAGAACTAAAAGAGGTACAAAATATTTTAAGTCAGAAATATATTTCATAACAATATATTTACACATAATTGTAACTAACAGTACTGCATAAACCAGGTTCAGTGTCGAGGATCCCATATCTGAATGTCACCTTCACTTCCAGCCCATCAAGAGGGAGTCCACTCCTCACACAGAACCCATCAATTCACGATTCTCGTCAGATATCTCTGGAAAATGGGCCTCCACAAAAAATTCATATGGTATCTTCTCCACTAAGTTTTTATTCCATAATGAGAAGATCCAGATCTCATATGTGCTTCCTTCGAAGATCTGACTGCAGTTCGTCGAAGGAAGCACATTAGAGATCACGACATACAGAAATAGATGGCCCCAGTATGTCAATATCAATAAAGTTTGAGAGGTGCATATGTGGCCTCAAGATTGCATATTGAATTGCCGAATCTGGTAGCGAAAATAAAGTCAAACAACTTCTTAATTTGCATGGTTTTTTGCCGAATTTCCTCCTTAAATAATAGAGCATTATGGCTTGACTGGATCATCTCTTGCTCGGTCTACAATGCAGCCATAAAATAAGGTTCGACCTAAACTTGAATTAACGTATTCACAAATCTCTATATTTGTATATTCAAATTGTCTTTCTATATAGCTTTTTAAAATCCGCAGAAATAGTTCTTTTCATCCATAGTGCTTTTAAATCTTCGTTTCTGTTTAGGACTAGTTTAAAGAAAGCACTGAAATTTCTGGGATTCAGTGAAACTTCTGTCTTAATTAGCTCCGAAAGCTACCTCCTGCTTACACGCAAGACTTGTGACATCAATTGGAATTTTCATGATGTCTCTGCTACCTTTCACTTCATTGCTGTGTCTGATTTTCATCAATTTCTGATGCTTGTTAAGTTGCTCTGATAGTTCCTTGTATGAAATGAAACTGCTTAGATGATCATTAGAAGAAGCTTGCCATACTAATCTGCTAGAACCATCCGTCACATCGTCGAAATATGTGACCAAACATTGGCAGCAGAATATTTATCAAAAAATGGCTCTGAGCACTATGGGACTCAACATCTTAGGTCATAAGTCCCCTAGAACTTAGAACTACTTAAACCTAACTAACCTAAGGACACCACACACACCCATGCCCGAGGCAGGATTCGAACCTGCGACCGCAGCAGTCCCGCGGTTCAGGACTGCAGCGCCAGAACCGCTAGACCACCGCGGCCGGCGAATATTTATCCTTTTGTCTTTCTGAGAAAGGTGCAGTACCGTTGTTGTACGTCGTTTCCTCAAAAATTCATGCTGTTCAGTTCCACATCTCTTTTCAAACGGCTGTTCCTGCAAGGAAGTAACTGCCCTCATTCGAAAAGGCTACAACAGTAGTTGTACAAAGCTGGGCTTCATACAGATTCACTGCACATGGGAAAATAACTGCACAGTAGACATCTAATGTAAGAGAAATCTACGGTGGCGGCAACCACAGCTGTTGGCGTCTATTGCCACCGATGTGCACAGTAACATGGCTACTACTGACTGACTCCCTGTTCCGTTCGTAGTAGTGACGTCATGGTTGCCACAGCAACCGAGCGTTTGAAGAAGGCCAGACATGTATATGGCCTCCTCGCACGACCTCCGGGCAGCCCCCACTCGGTCTTTGCAGGCATGTATGTTCCGTCAAGCAGTCGCTTTTGTCCACCCACCAAGTGAGCAAGCACTGGCGCAGTGGTCGGGCTGTGAATGGGCGTGTTTAGATTAGGTCCCGGGTTTCCTCCCCTCCTCTGATCATGTGCCACTGATAGGAAGCAGAACACATTCGTGGATTCGCAGAATAACGTCATGAAACGAAGTCAATATTTGTAGCTTACTCTACTGGAAACCGTCAGCGATTATTAGAGAAATAATTTTCACCAACCCCTACTGCTTACTAAAAGAAGGTACATTAGGTGGCCTTATGAGCTCAAACCAACTGCAGATAAACTTCATTGGGCAAAGTTAACCATCATTACAGTGACAAAGAAAATACCCTGCAGTAATGCAAATGGAGACTATCGTTTTGCTAGATATAATATTTTAGACACTCTGAATGTATTGTACAGTCGCATAACCGCAAAAAGACGCGACAAAGACTGACTAAACTTTTTATTACTGAGCAATAAGAAAGCGCTCTGTACCTTGAAGAGCAATAGAGTTCTAATCGTCGCTACATACCTCGATAACTCTTGCACCGTTTATTAACAGACCGCCTCAGTATGTTAACCAACAAGAATAGCATGACTGATGCTTTTTACGAATAAGCTATCCAAAGCTTTACCGTGTGTCTGTTTTAAAGGAGCTATAAACAGCAAAGTACAGTATACTGCTCGCCGCACGTCTAGATAAAGTTATTACTTCAAGAACTCACACTCAAAATACATCTAATATGCAAACATAAGGTTATCACGTACACATATGAAGTTTTTGTGGCCCAGCAACTGCTTGCATAACAAAAATATCGATAGTGAACAACCTGGCTTCTATAGAAGAGGTCGGTGACCCATGATCGTGCGATGGATGTAGATTATGAGGTAGCCACTTTTAATGCTAGTGACGGAAGGAAATTTTGTCAGCAGTTTCGAGCCCCGAAAGAGAAAGAGAGGTGGGGACGTAAAGTTCCAGATCATTAGACAGTATAACAGTGGCTTTATTAAATTTCAAACCTTCAAACCTATCGAAAGTCTCTCATGTAATGATGACATGTGACACAGTCGCTAATGACCAGGGACTTTACGCCGGATGATTTCCTTTGCGCAACTACAGAGGGGAACTCTATAAGCCCACACCAGGTTTCATCTTCAACCTTGTCTTTGTATCACCATTAGCAGCAAAATGAGACATGTAATTTCCAAACACATTCATCATACTCATCTACACATTACAGGTATATTCGCACTAACGATGATGACGATTTCCAAATAATGCTATATACAATGTATCTACACTCCTGGAAACTGAAATAAGAACACCGTGAATTCATTGTCCCAGGAAGGGGAAACTTTATTGACACATTCCTGGGGTCAGATACATCACATGATCACACTGACAGAACCACAGGCACATAGACACAGGCAACAGAGCATGCACAATGTCGGCACTAGTACAGTGTATATCCACCTTTCGCAGCAATGCAGGCTGCTATTCTCCCATGGAGACGATCGTAGAGATGCTGGATGTAGTCCTGTGGAACGGCTTGCCATGCCATTTCCACCTGGCGCCTCAGTTGGACCAGCGTTCGTGCTGGACGTGCAGACCGCGTGAGACGACGCTTCATCCAGTCCCAAACATGCTCAATGGGGGACAGATCCGGAGATCTTGCTGGCCAGGGTAGTTGACTTACACCTTCTAGAGCACGTTGGGTGGCACGGGATACATGCGGACGTGCATTGTCCTGTTGGAGCAGCAAGTTCCCTTGCCGGTCTAGGAATGGTAGAACGATGGGTTCGATGACGGTTTGGATGTACCGTGCACTATTCAGTGTCCCCTCGACGATCACCAGAGGTGTACGGCCGAGTGTAGGAGATCGCTCCCCACACCATGATGCCGGGTGTTGGCCCTGTGTGCCTCGGTCGTATGCAGTCCTGATTGTGGCGCTCATCTGCACGGCGCCAAACACGCATACGACCATCATTGGCACCAAGGCAGAAGCGACTCTCATCGCTGAAGACGACACGTCTCCATTCGTCCCTCCATTCACGCCTGTCGCGACACCACTGGAGGCGGGCTGCACGATGTTGGGGCGTGAGCGGAAGACGGCCTAACGGTGTTCGGGACCGTAGCCCAGCTTCATGGAGACGGATGCGAATGGTCCTCGCCGATACCCCAGGAGCAACAGAGTCCCTAATTTGCTGGGAAGTGGCGGTGCGGTCCCCTACGGCACTGCGTAGGATCCTAAGGTCTTGGCGTGCATCCGTGCGTCGCTGCGGTCCGGTCCCAGGTCGACGGGCACGTGCACCTTCCGCCGACCACTGGCGACAACATCGATGTACTGTGGAGACCTCACGCCCCACGTGTTGAGCAATTCGGCGGTACGTCCACCCGGCCTCCCGCATGCCCACTATACGCCCTCGCTCAAAGTCCGTCAACTGCACATACGGTTCACGTCCACGCTGTCGCGGCATGCTACCAGTGTTAAAGACTGCGATGGAGCTGCGTATGCCACGGCAAACTGGCTGACACTGACGGCGGCGGTGCACAAATGCTGCGCAGCTAGCGCCATTCGACGGCCAACACCGCGGTTCCTGGTGTGTCCGCTGTGCCGTGCGTGTGATCATTGCTTGTGCAGCCCTCTCGCAGTGTCCGGAGCAAGTATGGTGGGTCTGACACACCGGTGTCAATGTGTTCTTTTTTCCATTCCCAGGAGTGTATAAGACAGTTACAGTTGGTTTAAATATGTGTCTTATTTCATCTTTTGCATTGTCCACTTACGAGTTTGTTCTCGCACAATTACTAGCTAAAAATTTACTTCGCTATCTCTTGATTACCCAGAAAATCAAAAAAATGGTCATTATATAATTGTTACAAGTGGATATGTCTCACTTAAATATCAAATCATTAGATTAACTGGCTATCAAACGAGTTATCTATGTGCTCTGTAACTATTGATTTGCACTCTGTTAAACACACACACACACACACACACATATATATAAGTATTATCTTGACATGGCTCTGATATTTTGTGAAAAAGCATTTTGACAGTGCCGACGAAATAAATATGGTTCCCGAAACGGAAACTAGTCATCAAGTAAGTAAAAGTGAAATTTGCAATTTCGACCGTTTTTCTGTTGTAATTTCAAACGTGAGGCCTGTAATGAATTAAATACTAAGGCGCATTAACAATTTGATTACTTTTTTGTTTGATAAATAAAATCGGCAAAATCTCTATAAGACAAATTCTCCAGTACTATGAGTGTTAGGCTGATGAACAAAACTCGAACACCGTTCTGTAATAAAAAAGAGAGAATTACGCGCCTGACTACACCGCCGGTGAAATGAAGGATTTAATGCGGAGTAACAGTGCAAAGTGTGTTTGTGTTAATAGGTGAAAGATAAACGCTGAAAATCTTATCCTATACACAGCTGTGAATAGTTGTGACGTGGTGCATGACGTTTCAGCCACCTGCAAGTCTCGATGGGGATGTGCAAAGAGACGGTACAAGAATAACTCTCCTATATTACACACCATGTAATTATCGATTCGTAAAGCTGCGTTGCACACATGTATTTACACGACATTTTTTTCTAAAGCTTTATTTCCCGTATTTATTCCAGGGAAGGGGAACAGAGATTCTTTTTGAGTGCAGCGTCCAGTACGCGTGCAGTAGTGCACAGCTACAGCACTTTTCAACGAGAGCACCTGTGCACGAAAACTGACGTGAGTCGTTCAGACGCGGCCCTTTTTCGGTTATGCATGGATCAGCAAAGCTCGAGCTACCGTTCCAGAGGGAAGCATGGAAATATCTAAAATTCTCTTTGACAAACGCTCGGCATCATAAGCAAAGGAGTGTTCGTGTCTCAAAAGAGAGAGAGAGGACTGTACTGAAATATGATGAACGTACTATTGCGTCATTGCCAGGCGCTCGGCGTATTTCCGTCTGCTCTCTACCTAAAAAACATACAGGTGTGCTACATTCACTTGACGGACATGCATTTGTTACGCAAAAATGCTGCTGTATCATTTATCGTTATGCAAACTCCTGTGGGTGGACTAATTTCAAATTAATTGTTCTCAAACCGATTAGATGCTCTCAGACCTGCTAACAAGAAGAGATCAGAAGATATTTTTCATATTTTTACATCCAAATTTCAGCCCCCTGCCATTATTTACCACTGTAGTTCATACACATTTATGATATGACTGACTTGCTCCAGAGATCACATCTGTAGCTAGCATATTTATCCAAACAACGATCATGTGTTCTCTCACTCAGAGAGATACTTTTCGACAATTATATATAAAAAAATTAAATTCTGTTCGTTGATATGCACATCAAATTAGAACGGCTGCACCAATATGGCTGTTTTTGTAAAGTTCGTTATAGCCCGAATGAGCATATTGGGGAAACAGGAACTGGGAAAGTCAGCCAGAAAAATGCAAATCAATTTGCTATGGATTTTTATAACCTCAAGATCATAACGTACAATTTGAACGGCGGAAATGGGTAACTCTTCCTTTGTTTTATTCTTTATGGTTGTGGAAAATTTTTCAGAAAAAATCGAAGCAATTACGAAGAGAATTCGTAATTCGTAATTCGTAAATCACAATTGATCTATCAGTTTCAACCAAACGTGGTACATATTTTACTACCTACCCGAAAAAAATACTGTGGAGTCAGAGCCAGTGAAGTCTTGTGGGGTAAGGGTAATACAATATAGGGATAACAGGGGGACGAAGTGATGGGCAGACAAAGATGCATGAGGCAGACGCAGAAATGGGGAAGAGGGAGTTAAGCACACAGAGGGGATGGGGAAATAGACAGAGAAATGGACGAGGAGCAGTTGGACAAAGAGAAGAGGGATGAGGAGATGGACAAAAGAAGGAAAGAGATGATGGACAGAGACATGGGGAAGGAGGAGGTGGACAGAGATAGAAGGAAATGGACAGAGAGAGGAAGTAGAATATGGAGAGTGAGAGGAGAGTGGGAGTTAGACAGAAGGTGGGCAAGGAGGAGATGGACTGAGACAGATATCAGGTGGAGGTGGAGAGAGCTAGAAGAAGGAAATGTACAGAGAGAGGAAGAAGAATATGGTCAGTGAGAGGAGAGGAGTAGATAGACAGTAGGTGGAGAAGGAGGAGATAGATAGAGTGCAGGGGAAGGTGGAGTGAGCTACTAGAAGGAAACGGACAGAGAGAGGAAGAAGAATACGGACAGTGAGAGGAGAGCAGTAAATAGACAGAAGGTGGAGTGGTGGACTAAGACAGAGTGCTGGAGGAAGTGGACAGAGGTAGGAGAAAGAAATGGACAGAGAGAGGAAGAAGAATATGGACAGTGAGATGGGAGTAGGAGATAGACAGAAGGTAGGGAACGAGGAAATGGACTGATACGGCAGGAGGCGGTGGACCAAGGTAGGAGAAGGAAACGGACAGAGAGAAGAAGATGAATATGGACAGTGAGAGGAGAATAGGAGACAGACAGAAGGTGCGGATGGAGGAGACAGATTGTCACAGTTGGTAGGAAGAGGTAGACAGAGACAGGAGAAGGAAATGGACGTTGAGCTGAAGAATATGGACAGTGAGAGGAGAGGAGGAAATAGACAGAATATGGGGAAGGAGGAGATGGACTGAGACAGAGCGCAGGATGAGGTGGACAGAGATAGGAGAAGGAAATAGACAAAGAGAGGAAGGTTGGTTGGTTGGTTTGGGGGGGATTAAAGGGACCAGACTGCGATGGTCATCGGTCCCTTTTTCCAAAAAAAGTAAAACCACCCAAAGAGAATAAAAAACGAACAACAGGAAAGACGTCAGACGACACAGGACAAGAAATACTCCTACAGAGATCAGACGAAACAAATTAAAATCACACAGAGTGTGACAGTGGTTGGCCGACCATAGAGATAAAAAGGAAAAGCCAACCACCGAGAACACATTATAAACTCAGCGTAAAATCGTAGGCCAATGGCCAGAATCAACACAAAAGAACAGAACAAACACTCAGAGTAAATAATAAAAACCCCCTGCCCGAATAAAACGGAAAACTAAGTCAGCCATACCAGGGTCATCACATAAGAGGGCAGGGAGCGTATCAGGCAGCGCAAATGTCTGCCTGACCACAGCTAAAAGTGGGTAGGCCAACAAAATGTGGGCCACTGTCAAAGCCGCCCCGCAGCGACATGCAGGAGGGTCCTCCCGGCGCAGTAAATGACTGTGTGTCACGTGGGAGTGGCCAATGCGGAGCCGACAAAGGACGACAGAGTCCCTGCGGTTGGCTCGCAGGGATGACCGCCACACAGTCGTCGTCTCCTTGATGGCACGGAGTTTATTGGGCATGATCCGATTGCGCCATTCAGCGTCCCAAAGCGCAAAAACTTTTCGGCGGAGGACTGCCCGCAAATCAGTCTCTGGGAGGCCAACGTCACAGAGACAGTGAGAGGAGAGGAGTAGATAGGCAGAAGAGGGGGGGGGGAAGGAGGGGATAGACTGAGACAGAGGGCAGGAGTAGGTGGACAGAGACAGGAGAAGGAAACAGACCGAGAGAGGAAGGAGAATATGGACAGTTGCGAGGAGAGGAGGAAATAGGCAGAATGTGGGGAAGGAGGTGATGGACTGGGACAGAGGGCAGGAGGAGATGGAGAGAGCTAGGAGAAGGAAATGGACAGAGAGAGGAAGAAGAATATGGACAGTGAGAGGAGAGGAGTAGATATACAGAAGGTGGGGATGGAGGAGATGAAACAAGACAGAGTGCAGGAGGAGGTGGAGAGAGTTAGGAGAAGGAAACGGACAGAGAGAGGAAGAAGAATATGGAGAGTGAGAGGAGAGGAAGAGATAGACAGAAGGGGGGCATTGGCGAGATGCACTGAGACAAAGGGCAGGATGAGGTGGACAGAGACAGTTGAAGGAAATGGACCGAGAGAGGAAAAAGATAATGGACAGTGAGAGGTGAGGAGGAGATAGGCAGAAGGTGGGGACAGAGGAGATGGACTGGGACAGAGGGCAGGAGGAGGTGGACAGAGGCAGGAGAAGGAAACGGACAGAGAGAGGAATATGGACAGTGAGAAGAGTAGATAGACAGAGGGTGGGGAAGGAGGGGATGGACTGAGGCAGAGGGTAAGAGGATGTGGACCGAATGGGAGACGGAAATGGACAGAGAGAGAAAGATGTGTATATGGACTGTGAGAGGAGATGAGGAGATAGAAAGAGGGTGGGGAATGAGTGGATGATCTTAGACAGAGGGCAGGAGGTGGGGGGACAGAGATAGGAGAAGGAAACGGACAGAGAGAGGAAGAAGAATATGGACTGTGAGAGGAGAGGAGTAGATAGACAGAGGGTGAGGAATTTGGAGATGGACTGAGACAGAGAGTGGGAGGAGGTGCACAGAGATAGGAGAAGGAAACGGACAGAGAGAGGAAGAAGAATATGGACAGTGAGAGGAGAGGATGATATAGACAGAAGGTGCGGAAGGAGGAGATGGACTAAGGCTGAGGGCAGGAGGAAGCGGACAGAGATAGGAGAAGTAAATGGACAGAGAGAGGAAGAAGACTATGGACAGTGAGAGGAGAGGAGGAGATAGGCAGACGGTGGGGGAAATGGAGATGCAGAGGGCAGGAGGAGGTGGCGAGAGCTAGGAGAAGGAAATGGACAGCGAGAGGAAGAATAATATGGACAGTGAGAGAGAGGAGGAGATAGACACAAGATGGGGAAGGAGGTGATGGATTGAGTCAGAGTGCAGGAGGAGGTGGGGAGAGTTGGGAGAAGGAAACGGACAGGGAGAGGAAGAAGTGTATGGACAGTGGGAGGAGAGGAGGAGATAGACAGACAATAGGGAAGGAGATGATGGACTGAGGAAGAGTGCAGGAGGAGGTGGACAGGGAAATGAGAATGACAGAGAGAGGAAGAAGGAGATGTATAGTGAGAGGATAGTAGGAGATAGACAGAGGTTAGACAAAGAAGGGTCGAGCAGATAGACATAGGTGAGGAGCAGGTAGGAAGAGAGGGGAGTAGTGGATGGGCAGAGAGAGGGAGGCGTGGAGAATTGGAATGACTGTGGACGGAGAGATTAATAGACAGAGAGGTAAGGAGAAGATGTACAGATAGAATATGAATAAATACATACGTGGACAATGCCACATACTCAACTAGTTATGCAATATTAAGAAGAGAAAATTTTGGAAGAATAACAGTACAAGAGTTAAATTTATTTTGGAAACACCACGTAACTGTTTGTGTCAGGTCAAAATCATACAGAGTCATTTCAAGAACTACATCCTGTCTTTTTATGTGAATAAGTCCATTACCATAGACACGTTACTAACGCTGTGAAATTAATTAGCTTGACTTCGACATTGTGTCTGCTTATTCTAGGAGAGGGATACGAGGCAGACCTTTGGACACACAAAGAGGTAAAGTAGCAATAGTAAAACTTACAGACTTTTCTTTACAATTTTGCAAGGAACCATGCTGACAGAAGCAATAACAGGAAGTAATTATCTTATTGTGTTGAACTAACGATTTTTCATGTCACTGATTGTGCCGCAGCTGTGGAGTAACTGCCTTGACGAGGCTTCGATGACTTCCTTGTGCCGTGTTCACGGCGTATTCGTTTTTTCACACCCCGTCCGCCGATTCACCAAATGCGCTGACTTTTAAGAGGGTGCTCGCGAATGCTATTATGTACGACGATGCGTGCCCATTAAAGGCGACCCTTGGTCTTGAGTTCGTGGGACACATAAAATACTGCTGACAGGAAACTCTGAACAAATACAAAGAATGCTGGCGCACATAACCGCAGGCTATGTCTTCGAAAACTTCAGTAAATGATTTTCTTCTTCAGAAGAAATAGTGACTTTGTCAGATTAAATCTGAACAAGTAGGAACTAGTAAAAAGACTTCAACTAATCATACCAAACTCATAATTAATGCATTGAATTTTACACACTTTTATCATGAAAAACTTTGTGAAAACCGTGTGCTATTTATCTCACATCAAATGTGCAGTAGAAACAATTTTTAGTTTGGCAAGAAACAGCTATGTGTATTTCTTAGCAATGTGAATTGTTATCAGATTGATGTTTACTGTTGAGATCCCTCCGTTATAACAAACCATTTTTTGCTGTACTTCAGAAAACATGAATTCGAGATTTCTTGTTCTCATGATAACAACAGATTCAATTAGAACAGGTGAATAGACAACGTACCTTAGACATACGGAATTTAATATAACAGACCAAAAGTTACTTGTAGTCAGGTGGACACAAGGTTACATACGTCGACTGAAGAGTATCCACACATAAAAGATTTCATTTCCTCTTTCCATATACATACAAACTATTCCACAACATGATGTCTTTTACATAGTGTGTACATCTTAGAAGCAAACAAAAAACAAGATAGCATACATCAAATAAATCTTCCATGTATTTATAGCCACAGACTACTCAAGTATTTTTTTTTCTGGAAAGAAAAACTCTTGGGCAGTTGGTTCGTCTTCTTTGCGTATTTTGCCGCTTTCTCCACATGCAAACGTTTCAAACCCCAACACGTATTGGCACTGCAAATGGACGATCAAATTTTCGCCATTTATTTGCTCCTGGGCACTTTCCACAAATACACAGGATTGAAACCAGTCTCACCTGAGCAGCTTCTTCATGCGAGAAATGAACCCACCTTTCTGTTCTGGTATTAATTCAAGCAGTACGTGCTACACATTTCTGCCTTACTGTTACGGACCAAAACTGTACGATTCCCACAAACAGTTACAGACATAAAAGTTGTAAATCGTAATGCAATACTGATGTTTCTTGTGTAATTACTTACTGAGCCTAAATGCAGATACCACAAGCAATGCAGCACTATTATTATGGTTTAGACTTTTTGATGATAGGAAGCATACTAGATTTTTTATTTGTGTTAGGGACTGAAAGTCTACGAAGTCAATATAATACGTAAGAGCTTCTTTAATTACACAGATCACTAGTTTCGGCTAACAATCTAGCCATCTTCAAATCATATAAAATTCTTGTTTAATTTTGGCGGCATTACAACTCACGCATCGCTAAGATCTTTCTGGGAAAGTCCATACATGACATAATTAAAAACAACTTTACATCTTTAGTGACCAATTTAATTGAACGATAGCCTCAAAACAATGTACAGATATTGTTATTTTAAGAAAGATTTGAACGGTGTGTGAAGATGTCACTGCACCAACACTAATCAATCATATTTTAAGCTCTGAAGATGAGTATATTGTTAGCTGAAACTAATTATTAATCGAAATAAGGAAGATTTCATAGACAATCTTGACTTTGTGGGTTTTCCATCCTAACACTCAGTCACACTGAAGATTCTATAATGTGACTAAAATAACTTCAGGATTAACATTTCAGCGGTCCAGGTGGTAGGGATCTGCCCGCAAGCTAATCACAGCTCTTCCTGGACCACTACGTGCTCGCTGCACTATGTTGTACGGACACGCAGATCCAATACTAGAGTCGCTTACTAAACGCTGCCACTGCAATCTGTCAATCGCAAAAGCTATATTATTCAAGTAAGAGGCAGACAGCCCCGTGTTTATCCTCTAACCATCTCGAATATGTGATCTTTCGTATCAAGGTTGCAGGTTTACATTCTCAGTAGATCATTTATTAGTGCAGTGCCCATATACACTCCTGGAAATTGAAATAAGAACACCGTGAATTCATTGTCCCAGGAAGGGGAAACTTTATTGACACATTCCTGGGGTCAGATACATCACATGATCATACTGACAGAACCACAGGCCCATAGACACAGGCAACAGAGCATGCACGATGTCGGCACTAGTACAGTGTATATCCACCTTTCGCAGCAATGCAGGCTGCTATTCTCCCATGGAGACGATCGTAGAGATGCTGGATGTAGTCCTGTGGAACGGCTTGCCATACCATTTCCACCTGGCGCCTCAGTTGGACCAGCATTCGTGCTGGACGTGCAGACCGCGTGAGACGACGCTTCATCCAGTCCCAAACATGCTCAATGGGGGACAGATCAGGAGATCTTGCTGGCCAGGGTAGTTGACTTACACCTTCTAGAGCACGTTGGGTGGCACGGGATACATGCGGACGTGCATTGTCCTGTTGGAACAGCAAGTTCCCTTGCCGGTCTAGGAATGGTAGAACGATGGGTTCGATGACGGTTTGGATGTACCGTGCACTATTCAGTGTCCCCTCGACGATCACCAGTGGTGTACGGCCAGTGTAGGAGATCGCTCCCCACACCATGATGCCGGGTGTTGGCCCTGTGTGCCTCGGTCGTATGCAGTCCTGATTGTGGCGCTCACCTGCACGGCGCCAAACACGCATACGACCATCATTCGCACCAAGGCAGAAGCGACTCTCATCGCTGAAGACGACACGTCTCCATTCGTCCCTCCATTCACGCCTGTCGCGACACCACTGGAGGCGGGCTGCACGATGTTGGGGCGTGAGCGGAAGACGGCCTAACGGTGTGCGGGACCGTAGCCCAGCTTCATG